>NC_138423.1:23802868-25175352 GCF_016097725.1 Ips typographus | reverse complement strand
TTATATTAGGAGAAATAAGCAAAAAAAATGCACTATAAATCACTTTTAAATAAGTGGCAATCATACAGTCCCAAATTATGATACTTATGACAAACTTATTTTTTTTTTTTCAAATATACTGTCTTATACATACAATCCTCCACGTTTATCAAACTTTCTATGCCGTAAAATCAATTTACGACCCCCAGCGATTGTCTATATCACTCAATAATTCACGTTCGAAGATGCCTAATTAAATTCCACTGCTTATAAAGACAAATTAAAGTGGGGCTGGGGAATTTATAACCGATGCTTGCCTAAGTGGTTGTCTTCTATGTCGGTTTCGGGAATTACGCGACCTATCCGCTTAATTAGGGCCGCACAATAATTCAGCCATACGATGGCGCCCTTACGTGCCTTAAACTTACTTGTTTTACACCACCGCAAAATTGTCGACTTGCAATTTACCGTTCATCATCTAATATTCCTTCTTGAATTAAATCCACCTTTATTAAGTTCACTCTCTTGACCTCAGAGCATCAATTAATGGAGAAATTGTTGAGGCTCATATAATACAGCTTTACGGATTGATTAGAATTTGCTTAGAACTTGGTGGAGAAAATTCTGGTGAAAGAAGAAGAAGAGACTAAATAGAGACAAAATAAGAAGAAAAATGAGTAAAATACACACAAGAGCTCAACCTTATTCTTTCCGTATTTAATTTGCTTTAAAGTAGGAGCTTAACTTATGATGATGATCTATAATATTATGGGGAACAGTCTAGCTGGTAAATTAAGTACGAACATTAGTCCGGTGGTTGGTTGTTTCCAGGACAATATTGCGGTCCTAAATTAGCCGGACAACCAAAAAGAACCGTTTTTTTTATACTGAATCCTACCCATTTAATCCCTTACGGTCATAAAAGTGTAACAGATGGAGGTGATCCGAAATACGGGAATCGTTTAGTTGGAAAACGGTTTTTATTTCGGTCTTTTCGGTGTGTATGTATCGATAACAATCGGTAATAAAACACGTGACAGCTCGTGAACGTGCTCCTAAAAGGGCCTTATTTTTTTTGTCCCTTTAACGAGGCGATATTATTTTCTATTGTGAGACCCCGGTCCCGGAACGGGGATTAACGAGATAAAAAAAACTGGAAATTACATTGATTTCGCTTTTATTACGAATAAAAAATAGCAGGAAAGTCAAGGTAAAAGGGCACATTGTAACCTTCAATAAAACCCGGATTATGTAAATTAAAAACGCGGTTTTAATGTCAAATGGTATGACCTGAACATTAAAACACAATATGTGCTTTTTACACAAAAGGAAAACTCTATTTTTGTTTTTTTTAAGGTTATACCTTAATATAACATGATCATTTTCATATTTTTTTTTACTATCCAAAAATGTAAAGAATGTTTAAACTTAGACTGCTGTGTAACTTTCGAGCCTAAACTTATATTTTACTAGAGTAACAAAAATATCGACTTAGAGAAGAAGACAAAATGTCAAATCTAGAGAATTTAATTGGGATCTCAAAAATTGTATTCTACTAGAAGGAAAGAAGAAAAATAAGTGCCAAACTTAGAGTATGTCATGTTAGCGTCAAAAATTGTTGACACCACCCTGTATGAAAAATTCATAATTTTTAACATTATAATAGACACATCTCAATTAAATTTAGAAATCCTGTCAAAACTGAATAATTACTTTTCTCTCTCATGACAATAATAAGAGAAAAACGATGAAAACGGCAATCTATCGGAAGGTTAGTTAACTCTGGAACAAAACTATTAATCTTCATTGCTCTGTCACTTGGGGTGAGTGTCACGTTGTTGTGATGACTTTGCAGTAAAAAAGTTTAAATACAGCATAGTAGAAACGGTAATTAAAACCTGCCCATTCGTACACATCAAACAAATGCCTCTATAGTATTTTCGATCCAAAAAAACTGGGACTATTTCCGGGGCTTTTGATGTGCAGGGAACTGGATGATAATTCCATTAAACAGAGAACGAATTCGGTGTGTCGCGGACCCTTTTCCAGCTAAATTCGCGTTCATTAAAAATTACGGACACTGAGCGGACGAAACAAAAAGAAAACGCCCCAGTTGCAGTTTATGAAATGGGGGAGACGAACAGAACGTGCCCCAAATTAAATATAGTGCTTTCGTAATTACTATACGAGTAACCCAACTAAAGCTTCATTTGCCAGAGGCTCAAAATGAAATAATTTACATGCAATGAATTTTTATTGACGGAAAATTTTCCCCTGCACTTCCGTATAATCGATTTGGGGGTGGTATATTGACGGCACTGCAGTCGGTAATAATCCCCGTCCAGGCATTTAAGGTATAGCATATTGTCACGAAACAAAATGAACGCGCCTGCTGCTGCCTGCATAACCTCCAAAACCAGTTTTTGTACAGGGTAAGCAAAATTTAATGATCTGTTATAGAAATACAGTAAAAGATGGGAAGTCCTCAATTGTGTTAGTGTTGAAAGATGAATAAATTGAAAAAACTATCACAAGCAGTGAAAAAACTATGATAAGCAGAAAACAAGACACAAACAATTACAAGTAAAGAACAAAAAGTATATCATAGAATCAGAATAAAAAAAGATAGGTAGATGATACATAAAATTGTCTAAAATTTGTCGTAGAATTCAAAAAAGGAACAATATACAGGATGTTTCATTTAAAATAAGCGAGTTCGTACCTACTTCCGGCCTAACAGACAGTGCCACCATTTTTAACTTGGTGGTCTGGACTTTGGTATATTACCAGATTTTGAGAATGGTGGTTACTACGGTTTTTCCATTATGTGCTCACCTTACACAAGTTTATAGAAATTAGAAATTAAGATAATTTTGATGCGAATATGATGGAATATGATAATTTGGTTTAACCAAAAGTAGATGTCAACTTGCTCATTTTAAATGGGACACTCTATATTTTTACATTTTCCTATTCTGCGTCGAATTCTAGACATATTTTATGTACCTATAATGTCATATACCTATGTATCTGTATTTGTTTCTGAGATGTTTACCATTTTATGTGAAATTTTGCACAGGCTTTTGTGTTTTGTTGTGTCAAATAAGGTTGGTTCTAAAATTTTTGCACAGAAAAACGTCAAAATAATGTTACAAAGTTGTCAAAAATTGTCCTCAAAAGCCAGTACTAAAAAGGGCAAAAAGGCAAGTTTTTCAAATGGAACATCCCTATTTTTATGATTTTATCTTATTCCCTGTTCAAAATTTGGATAATTTTTAATAAGTATTAGGTTACATCTTTGAAAAATTGATACTTTTTGCAATAATTAAGATTTTCTGTTCAAACTACGTATAAATTATATTGTTTTCTAAAATTAATTCTTAAAATTAAACATTAACTCATAGCTAAATTTGATCAAATCTACGTTTCAGACCTGAATTTTCAAATTTGTTTGTTTCAAGCTGAAAAATTGACTTGAAAACTTGAACAATAAGGAAAATGACTTAAAAAGTTGATAATTTGATCAAATTTACATTTCAAATGTGAAAATTGACTTGATAATTTGATTAAATCGGTACTTTTTAATTTTTTATGTTTGAAACTGGAGAATTGGCTTGAAAACTTGATCAAAAAACCATGTTTCATGTTTTGACATTTGAAACTTAAAAGAATACTTGAAAAGTAGATAATTTGATAGAATTCACATTTCAGATAAGAAAATTGACAGTATAATTTGACTAAATAGGAAATTTTCAGATTTTCTTGTTTGCAGCTGGAGAATTGACTTGAAAACCTAAACAACAAGACATTTTTTATGTTTTGACAGTTGAAACTTAAAATATGACTTGAAAAGTTGACAAATTGATGGGAGTCACTTTTCAAATATGAAAACTGACTTGATAATTGGACCAATTAGAGAGAATTTCACATTTTCTGTTTTAAGCTGGAGAATTGATTTGAAAACTTTATCAACACGGCATTTTTCATGTTTTGACATTAGAAACTTGAAAGAATACTTGAAAAGTAGATAATTTCATAGAATTCACATTTCAGATATGAAAATTGACAGTTTAATTGGACTAAATAGGAAATTTTCAGATTTTCTTGTTTGCAGCTGGAGAATTGACTTGAAAAACTAAACAAGAAGACATTTTTCATGTTTTGACATTAGAAACTTGAAAAGTAGATAATTTGATAGAATTCACATTTCAGATAAGAAAATTGACAGTATAATTTGACTAAATAGGAAATTTTCAGATTTTCTTGTTTGCAGCTGGAGAATTGACTTGAAAAACTAAACAAGAAGGCATTTTTCATGTTTTGACATTAGAAACTTTAAAGATGACTTGAAAAGTTGGCAACTTGATAGGATTCACTTTTTAAAATTGACTTGATAATTGGACCAAATAGAGAATTTCACATTTTCTGTTTTAAGCTGGAGAATTGACTTGAAAACTTTATCAACAAGGCATTTTTCATGTTTTGACATTAGAAACTTAAAATATGGCTTGAAAAGTTGACAACTTGATAGGATTCACTTTTCAGGTATGAAAATTAACTTAATAATTTGACGAAATAATCAATTTTCACATTTTCTAGTTTTGAGGTGGAAAACTGATTAACCAGGTATTTTTATGTTTATTTCTGTATGCAATACCTATGTTCCCCGTTCATATGAAGAAACTTTGGAATTTTTCTTTGTCTGTCTGAAAATGCTTAAAGTTAGGGTGATTTACTACATAAAACTGATTTTGGCAACTTCAAAAGTATCATTGTATATTGCTTTTGTTTCAGTTAAAAATTAAATTTAATTTCAGTGTGGTCAGACTTTTTATACACAATTTAGATATGGTATGGTATTTTGACTTTTCTGTTAAAATTGCCGAGTTGAAAGTACAACTTTTCAAAACTTTAAGTCAAAAACAAATAATTTACACCACAACTGTATATTTACCAACAAATGTTAATTGGGCTTTACTTTACCCATTTCTGAGATATTGGCAAAAAACTTTTATAAATTAATTGATGAAAACAACCTTTTTTGCCTCCTCTGATCGTTTGCCACAAGTTTATCTTAATCCAAACCGAGACTATCGATATAAATTATCGATTATAGAGCCAGAAACGCTTTTTAAAGCGAGGTAAACAACACAGCTGTCAAACACGTGTTTCCCGTATAACGTCGAAAAGTTTCCCTTAAAATCGATTGGGTTGGTCGCATGCAAAATAGAGATTCCAGAAATTGGACGAGTCTATAAATCAAGTAACGGGATCCTCTGCCAAAGCACAATGCATCGCGTGTAATTCCCATAAGTCACTCGGTCTAACCCACGTTAACATTTTTTTTCGTTTGTCTGTCGTGTAGAAAAACGTGATTCGGAATAGAAATTTGGGATAAAAATGTTTTGCTTTGCTTGACTCTTAATTGAATTTTGCTTTTTTTTTTTGGATAAGGTGTGACATGGAAACAGAAAAAATTTAGGACAGCTATTGACGCATGTTTCTAAGAAGTATTCTATCCTACGATTCAGACAGTTCTATTTCCGTTCAAAGCGTCGAACTTTAGAAATTGTCAATTGAATTCGAATCGAACTTTGTCTAGCTCCCACGGACCGAAAACTATTTTTCGCTTCGGTCTGGAAATTTCCGTTTTCCCGACATTCGCAAATTTTAATTCCACATCCGATAAATAAGTCGGTAAGCTGAAAATGCCTGGCAATTCGTAAACAGCTTCGTAATCTGTGGGCGTTTTTGGTTTATTTCTTATACACATTTTCCGGCTAGATTAACGAATTTGGGTTGCATAAAATCAATGCGACTGCCCCAGGGGAGGCCAGTTCCCGGTAGGGGAAACAATACAGCGAATTCACGTTGGTGAAATTGAAATTCCATTCAGCACAAACGTTTTATAGAGTAGCGATTTTGTCGCTGAAAGATTAGTCAATATTTGGAAACTGTTTGAGAGTAGAAATTGGAAAATCTAATATTTAAACCTACCCAAACTAAAAACACTAACCTAACCTTAAAAGGAAAATAGCACCAAAAAATACAGTTTTAAAAACGTGTTTTGTCCATTTTTTACTAGTAATTTTAAAATTTTGTTACTAACTTTTATATTGCAGAACATATTCAAAATAGCTATGCCTGAAGGACGGAAGGGGTCCTAATTGAATTTAAAGTATAGTATTTATATCTACAGGGTGGTCCAGTTTTAAATGTCAATAATTCACCATTCGAAAGCCCATCAAAAAATAAGTTAACATACATTATGTCATTTTCCTGAACAATGCTTCCCAAGTAAAATACAGTCCATAATTGTTCAGTTTAAAAAATAGGTTTCTTGTAATAACTGTTAGACCACTGGAGCATACATATGAAATTAATACTCATTATGTGATGTTAATGACGTTTGTCGAAACTGTCCAGTGGTATGATTACAGAAAGATGGTTTTCATTTTTCTGCCTTATTTTCTACGTCACTGGATATTTTTCAAAAATTTCAGTTTTTTTTACTTTACTTGTTCAATTTGACAAAATAAGTATCTTATAAAATTCTGATTTGAAACTTCGTTTACGAAATAATTGAGTAATTACGTTCAAAGACCCAAAACCAACCCAACCCAACATGAAACCAAAAATTGTGTTGAAAACGGTGAAAATTGACTTAAGAAGCTTAAAAAATGTCGTTGTAGCCAGTTTTCATAGTTTCCAGACAGATTTAAAGACTTTAGTTCTGAAAATTGACTTAGAAACCAGTAAATTTACTTTGAAACGGTGAAAATTGAATTGAGAGGCTTAAAAACTGTCTTTGTAGTCAGTCGTTATAGTTTTCAGATAAGTTGAAAAACTTTAGTAGTAAAACTTGACTTGTAGCAATGAATAACTATTTTATCTAGAATTTTTGACCACAAACTCACACATTTCAACTTTGAAAATTTACTTGGACACCAAAAAGTGACTCTGAACCAATAAAAATCAGTCAGTTTTTGAAAATACATTTCAATATTTTAGTCAAAAATCAGTCAGTCTTGAAAATAGCAGGATATTGACATTATTTTCATGAAAATTGACTTGAAGAGTAACTTTTCAGGTTTTTTTTACTGTGCTTTTCATTTTCTTAGAACTCTGGACTATTTTTAAGGCTTTAAAACTGCTTTCAGTTTGGAAAATCGAGTTTTAAGGTTATCTTCACCAAGTTTTTGACATAGCAGACTTAAAAAAATATTTCTCATTTTCTATAGGCTTAAACTTGCCATTTCACGCTTTGTCAGTATTAAATTGACTTCTAGACGCTCCCATGTGCTTTAAGACTGAAAAATCGAATTTTAAACTACTTTTTATAGTAAAAGTTATGTTTCAGACTCTCCATTGATGAAAGTAAGGAATTTTGGCATTAAATGCTACGCTAGTGTTTAATTGAATAAAAACAAATAAAGTTTGAATTGAATTATCAGTTTTACATTACCTATAATTTAAAAAATTGAACGCCAGTAAACATAACTCAAAAAATCCTGTTTTTTTACTATTTTCAGTTTTTCATCAAATTTGGTCCAACAGTTTGACAGTTGTAGCGAAAAAAACGATTTTTAAAATTGAACTTTGGAGGTCTGTTTCTTCCTTCGGAAGCGTTCTTCAGGAAAATGACATAATGCATGTCAACTTATTTTTTGATGAGCTATCGATTTGTGAATTATTGACATTTAAAACTGGACCACCCTGTATATTTTAGTAGATAGATATCGATAGAAATTTTTTGAAAAATTAAACATTTTTAAGTTCTTTTTTGTACTTATTTTACCTAATTTAAAACCCTTTGGTATAAATATGCCCTTTGCTGTGCATTGGAACCCTCCTGAAGCAAAATAAAAAATGTCATTTTTCCAATTTTTGAATTATTATAACTATTTTATTTGAACTCTTATAGATTTCACTAAAACGCCATTAGAAAAAGGATAAAAAAACTACAAAATGAGTATTATACAAGGTGTTAAGTACGGTGTGCATTTAAGATGTAGCTTAGAGACTATGTAGCTTTTAGACTTTCAATGTAGCATTTTATCAATTACTTCTAATCAAATAAATCCAGAGACAAATGCAAAATTACGAGCTGTGTTCTTAAATACCAGACATACAATTTTGAAATACAATTAAATGGTTATAGATCAAGCTTAGACCATTATAAAATGGCAGCCCCCGCCATTCTCTGAAACAAAAATGGCATCCGCTCCGAGCCAATGAAATTAATTTCGCGTTTGTTCCAATATTACATTCGCGACGTATTAAACCAATTTGCTTCGCTTGTCGTTGCAATTATCCGCTATATAGAGGCCCTTAGGCATCCGGCCAAAACGGCCTTAACGATCTTGCGAACGTCCCCATTTTATTGAATAAATTTCAATCGTTGTTGAGTGGAAGAATTCGCAATAATGCCATTCTGAGACTGCGTGGTCCTCGTAGAGACTAAAAAGCTGTAAAAGCGATTACATTATTTTCTACCGGAGGAAACGAAGAAAAACCAAGCTGAAAGTAATCTGCCAAAGCAAATTTCCCGTTTAACCGCCAGAAAAAAGCATCATTAAATACTTCGTATCCAAGTTATCCAGGATGTTTTTCAAGCCGCAGGCCCCTCGCGTTTAACTAAGCAATCATTCACCAAACCGAAACGTTATTTACCAAACTTTCTCTGTTTTTCATTTCACTTTTAAATCCTGAAAGTGACGCAATCGATTCATTTGCGTATTTAAATAACCTCGACCCGGAACTCGATTTACATTTTCGTTTGTTATCACTTTCTTATCTCTTGTCATGCGACCACGTTTGATATTAAGGTTAATAAGAATAAACTGTCGATGATTGTCAAAGTTGTAATTGCTGATGAGTAAACAACGCAGACATTTTTTAGAACGAAAACTAGCAAAGTATCGCAATTTCGAGTCCGCAGTAACCCAAATTCTGGAAAAAGTGTCAGCGAATTATCATCCCGGATTGTACTTTTTAGAGTGTTAATTTAGGGAAAATTTTGTTTCAATGACGTTATTTACTAAATTGATATATCAAATATGACATTTTTTTTCTTTTTTAATTATTAAATTGATTTGACAATACTTCTCAAACAAGATCTCTGTAAAGATGTTTATTGAAATTAAAAATATAGCGTTTTATTTAACTTGCTGGGTCCAAGAGGGTTCACAATTATCAAATCAAAATGGCCGAATGTGTGAGTGATACTTATTTACGTGACATCTTTATCATTTTCAAACCGATTAGAATGTGACACTGATGACGTTACGGAGTCCGTTCTAACTTTCTAATCGATTTATGTTGTTGTATTGGCACTCATCTGAGACTTTCCTGATTTACTTGATGAGATAACTCAAAATATCATCGTGCCACTCTTCCTCCTCTACAAAGTTTCAG
This sequence comes from Ips typographus, assembly GCF_016097725.1. Lineage (NCBI taxonomy): Eukaryota > Metazoa > Arthropoda > Insecta > Coleoptera > Curculionidae > Ips > Ips typographus. Next base: position 25,165,956 of record NC_138423.1, on the reverse strand, counting down.
ATTTTGGCAAGCTTCATCAGCTTTTAGGTTTTTGTTTTGGGGTCGCCATATTACATTTCTACTTTTTAAAAAAATATATTTTTTTGTAATGAGTATGGTGATACATTAACAATTAATTAAGTTAGAGCGCGTTCATGTCATCATATGACAGTTTGTTACATGATCATTATTTTACAAATGCCAATCACTTTGAGATGTTATTTTCAGGGCGCTCTTTGTAAAAACATAGTTTTTGTTATTATTAAGAAATTGGAAGACTGAATCATATCATGGTTTCATCATTCATCAATCAATCAGGAAAAAAATTCCAATGCAATCATGAAAAAATCTAGGATGGTAACTAAAAAACGAAACGTTGGATATCAAATTTGATACTTCCACATTGTAAAGGTGGAAATGTGGCAATGTCATATTGTTCATTTATCTCATCAGACAAATTAGCAAAAAAATAAACACTAATTTCGAAAATTTTAGTTTTGTCTTCAAAATCTCAGAATAGACTCGATCTGCAGTTGTCCTACCTTCTATTGCACCTTCGACATGCAATTATAGGTTAAAATTGCACCAATTGCACGACCAATAGTATTTTTCTTCCTTCTACGCCTTCGTAGAATTTCAATCTGCTTTTCCCAACTGTTTTCTCTGCTACAATTGTATCCCTAACACGATTTCTTGTTATCTTTGAGTAGTAAAAGAATTATTACAGTTTAGGATTTAACTATTTTTAGCTCTGTAATGGTAAGCAAATTGGGCTTCCTTAACATTATAATCCTTTTTCAATAGTATTATTCCCAGTCTGAGCAATTGTCTGGCTCCATAATCCATTTACACTAATCTTACTGGGGACTTGGACTGTCACTCCTATAGTTCTCTGTCTAAGCATTTAATCCTGATTGTATCATTTATTATTCACGGCGTAATTGTGCTCGGTTAACCTTCGGGGACATTTGCAAGAAGAAGTTTAATTGTCAGAACCGGGAACGGTTATTAATCGAGTGATTTTACGTTCCAAAGAATGAAATAACAAGACATAAGTCTCAATCTTTGTAAGTTGGCGGTTCGATTTGGAATCCGAAACAAACATGTTTGTTGTTCGGCATATTAACCGATCCACAATTGAAATCGGAAAAGATAAATGAACGAAATCGGGATTTCTTTGCATTTTGGACGGTGTCCAAGGGACGGAAGTTTGGCAACGTGCACCCGAACGACCTAAACAAAAAAATTGATGTTTTCACTCTCGTTTGTTGACGGTTTATGATTGATCGATTTTACGAGACGGATTAAACCGTCAAAAAGCTGAAATGTGCATGTGAAAATTTGCGTAAAAAAATCAGTCCATGATTGGTCGAAAAAAGCATTTATTTTCAACCAGGTATGTAATAACGTTATTTCTTATGTGTAAACCAGGTGGAAAGATGAAAATTAACTGCTTTTACTTTCCACCCGGGTGGAAAGTACTCACTTTTTTACTCATTATAACATTCTAACAACTTCTAGAAGCTTCTGCAACGTTCTGGAAGGTTTGAGAACGTTACCAAAGGCCTTATAATATTTTGACAAGTTCTAGAAGCTTCCGCAAAGTTCTGGAAGGTTTGAGAACGTTACCAAAGGCCTTATAATATTCTGACAAGTTCTAGAAGCTTCTGCAAAGTTCTGGAAGGTTTGAGAACGTTACCAAAGGCCTTATAATATTCTGACAAGTTCTAGAAGCTTCTGCAAAGTTCTGGAAGGTTTGAGAACGTTACCAAAGGCCTTATAATATTTTGACAAGTTCTAGAAGCTTCTGCAAAGTTCTGGAAGGTTTGGGAACGTTGCCAAAGGCATTATAACATTCTAACAACTTCTAGAAGCTTCTGCAACGTTCTGGAAGGTTTGAGAACGTTACCAAAGGCCTTATAATATTTTGACAAGTTCTAGAAGCTTCTGCAAAGTTCTGGAAGGTTTGGGAACGTTGCCAAAGGCATTATAACATTCTAACAACTTCTAGAAGCTTCTGCAAAGTTCTGGAAGGTTTGAGAACGTTACCAAAGGCCTTATAATATTCTGACAAGTTCTAGAAGCTTCTGCAAAGTTCTGGAAGGTTTGGGAACGTTACCAAAGGCCTTATAACATTCTAACAACTTCTAGAAGCTTCTGCAACGTTCTGGAAGGTTTGAGAACGTTACCAAAGGCCTTATAACATTTTGACAAGTTCTAGAAGCTTCTGCAAAGTTCTGGAAGGTTTGGGAACGTTGCCAAAGGCATTATAACATTCTAACAACTTCTAGAAGCTTCTGCAAAGTTCTGGAACGTTTGAAAACGTTACCAAAGGCATTATAACATTTTGACAAGTTCTAGAAGCTTCTGCAAAGTTCTGGAAGGTTTGGGAACGTTACCAAAGGCCTTATAACATTCTAACAACTTCTAGAACCTTCTGCAACGTTCTGGAAGGTTTGAGAACGTTACCAAAGGCCTTATAACATTTTGACAAGTTCTAGAAGCTTCTGCAAAGTTCTGGAAGGTTTGGGAACGTTACCAAAGGCCTTATAACATTCTAACAACTTCTAGAAGCTTCTGCAAAGTTCTGGAAGGTTTGAGAACGTTACCAAAGGCCTTATAACATTTTGACAAGTTCTAGAAGCTTCTGCAAAGTTCTGGAAGGTTTGAGAACGTTACCAAAGGCCTTATAACATTTTGACAAGTTCTAGAAGCTTCTGCAAAGTTCTGGAAGGTTTGGGAACGTTGCCAAAGGCATTATAACATTCTAACAACTTCTAGAAGCTTCTGCAACGTTCTGGAAGGTTTGAGAACGTTACCAAAGGCCTTATAATATTTTGACAAGTTCTAGAAGCTTCTGCAAAGTTCTGGAAGGTTTGGGAACGTTGCCAAAGGCATTATAACATTCTAACAACTTCTAGAAGCTTCTGCAAAGTTCTGGAAGGTTTGAGAACGTTACCAAAGGCCTTATAATATTCTGACAAGTTCTAGAAGCTTCTGCAAAGTTCTGGAAGGTTTGGGAACGTTACCAAAGGCCTTATAACATTCTAACAACTTCTAGAAGCTTCTGCAACGTTCTGGAAGGTTTGAGAACGTTACCAAAGGCCTTATAACATTTTGACAAGTTCTAGAAGCTTCTGCAAAGTTCTGGAAGGTTTGGGAACGTTACCAAAGGCCTTATAACATTCTAACAACTTCTAGAAGCTTCTGCAAAGTTCTGGAAGGTTTGAGAACGTTACCAAAGGCCTTATAACATTTTGACAAGTTCTAGAAGCTTCTGCAAAGTTCTGGAAGGTTTGAGAACGTTACCAAAGGCCTTATAACATTTTGACAAGTTCTAGAAGCTTCTGCAAAGTTCTGGAAGGTTTGGGAACGTTGCCAAAGGCATTATAACATTCTAACAACTTCTAGAAGCTTCTGCAACGTTCTGGAAGGTTTGAGAACGTTACCAAAGGCCTTATAATATTTTGACAAGTTCTAGAAGCTTCTGCAAAGTTCTGGAAGGTTTGGGAACGTTGCCAAAGGCATTATAACATTCTAACAACTTCTAGAAGCTTCTGCAAAGTTCTGGAAGGTTTGAGAACGTTACCAAAGGCCTTATAATATTCTGACAAGTTCTAGAAGCTTCTGCAAAGTTCTGGAAGGTTTGGGAACGTTACCAAAGGCCTTATAACATTCTAACAACTTCTAGAAGCTTCTGCAACGTTCTGGAAGGTTTGAGAACGTTACCAAAGGCCTTATAACATTTTGACAAGTTCTAGAAGCTTCTGCAAAGTTCTGGAAGGTTTGGGAACGTTGCCAAAGGCATTATAACATTCTAACAACTTCTAGAAGCTTCTGCAAAGTTCTGGAACGTTTGAAAACGTTACCAAAGGCATTATAACATTTTGACAAGTTCTAGAAGCTTCTGCAAAGTTCTGGAAGGTTTGGGAACGTTACCAAAGGCCTTATAACATTCTAACAACTTCTAGAACCTTCTGCAACGTTCTGGAAGGTTTGAGAACGTTACCAAAGGCCTTATAACATTTTGACAAGTTCTAGAAGCTTCTGCAAAGTTCTGGAAGGTTTGGGAACGTTACCAAAGGCCTTATAACATTCTAACAACTTCTAGAAGCTTCTGCAAAGTTCTGGAAGGTTTGAGAACGTTACCAAAGGCCTTATAACATTTTGACAAGTTCTAGAAGCTTCTGCAAAGTTCTGGAAGGTTTGGGAACGTTACCAAAGGCCTTATAACATTCTAACAACTTCTAGAAGCTTCTGCAACGTTCTGGAAGGTTTGAGAACGTTACCAAAGGCCTTATAATATTTTGACAAGTTCTAGAAGCTTCTGCAAAGTTCTGGAAGGTTTGGGAACGTTACCAAAGGCCTTATAACATTCTAACAACTTCTAGAAGCTTCTGCAACGTTCTGGAAGGTTTGAGAACGTTACCAAAGGCCTTATAACATTTTGACAAGTTCTAGAAGCTTCTGCAAAGTTCTGGAAGGTTTGGGAACGTTACCAAAGGCCTTATAACATTCTAACAACTTCTAGAAGCTTCTGCAACGTTCTGGAAGGTTTGAGAACATTACCAAAGGCCTTATAACATTTTGACAACTTCTAGAAGCTTCTGCAAAGTTCTGGAAGGTTTGAGAACGTTACCAAAGGCCTTATAACATTTTGACAAGTTCTAGAAGCTTCTGCAAAGTTCTGGAAGGTTTGGGAACGTTGCCAAAATTGTGAATGTCAATATGCGTTTTATCATATCTGGGCTTACTTTTTATAGTGAAGAGACTGTGCCGCCATCTCTGCAACAGCTCGCAGCTCAGGTGAAGATGAGTAACATCTGCGTCTTCAGAAATCTCCATATTAAAAGCACTTTAAGAAACGTTTCAGCTCAAAATATTAAAGACAGAATAGCACAATAATGACGTTGTCAAAATTGCAAACAAATCATAACTGAAGTCATAACTACTCGTACACCTATACTACCTTATTGTTAGAGACTATTAGCAATCAATATTTCAACTGAATGATTTATTAAAAGTTCGATGAGATTTTGATAAATGGTTGAAAATAAAATAGTATACAAACCACGGTAGAGAGTTTAATTTCTGAAATCAAACACTTTCCACCTGAGTATGTACTATATTATTTTCAGCTTGCTGCTTTTTCTTGACCAATCACAAACTATGAACATCACTTTTTATCAAAAAAAATTGAATTAAACAAATGTCTGTGCTATCAACGTTTTGCAGTAAAAAAAGACGTCGTAAACGATTTTTGTCATAAAAGTGTCATAGGGTCGTTTCAGCATTCGCCATGATTCCGTTCCATTACCGCCCACAGTAATCTAATATTCCGTTTTAAACTCGGGCGCACAAACTTAAAGGGACTCTTTAACTTAGAGCGATACGAAATTTACATTCGAAAAAGTTGTCAGCATGTGGACAACGACGCTTCACTTCGCTATTTTGCAATTTAAATCAAATTTTCGAGGCGCGGATAAGAAAATTTTGAATACATTCGACCCAATGATGTTGCTCCCCTCGTTGCTTCTTTCCGCATTATCGGTTGTTGGGCCTGAGGTTAAACTAATTTGACGGTGGAATAGGGAATGAACAAGTCATAAAAAAGGCGATTTTGTGTTTTTTTGTTAGAAGGCATTAAGGAAATGCGGCAACAACGCTGAAACACCTTAATTTACACTGAAAGCAAAATTTGATTTTATATCCAAACTACACTTAACTTAAACTCTGTTTAAAATACGGCCTAACCTAACCTAACCTCTTAACTCAACAACAGCTGTCAAAAAGTACTTTAAACCAAGTTTAAGTGTAGTTCAGACTGTGACTTTCAATCGGTTACATTCAAAACCAAACTGAACTTAAACCAAATTGGTGTAAATTGTTGACATTCATTTGGAAAAGCAACTAAGAATACAATTTTGAATTCATATCAAAACAGTCACCTGACCCTCATATGACTTTAAAAGTGGTCATGTGATCTTTGAAAATTGTATTTGATCCTTGAAAATAGTCACGTTACATGCACGATAAGATTTTAATTTTAAAAATGTTCACGTGACATTTGAAATTAAATTTTATGATTGAAAACGTGACGTGACTTTCAGAATGCTACTCTGACCTTAAAAATATTTATGTAAACTCCAGGATTTAGCTTTTTTTGTATTAACAATAGTAACGTGACCTTCAGAATATCAGTTTAAACATAAAAACGATCACGTAATCGTTTAAATACCATATTGGCTTTAAAAAATTCTTGAAATGTAATTTTAACCTTAAAAATAGTCACGTATGAACGCAAGGATTTCATTTAAACATCAAAAACAGTCATGTGATCTTAGGAATGTTATTTTCGTCTTAAAAACACTCACGTGACCTTTAGCAATCCATTGCGACCTTAAAAACTGTCACGTGACTATCCAACATTGTTCAGTAATGCGCAAAACAAAGATGGAAAATTAGTAAAAAAACTAAGTAAATTTGCGGTAGGTGCCCTGGGTGTCATAAATACTTTTCATCTGTCTTTAGAATCAGTTTGAATTATTCTAGAATCTGCAAGTAAAGGCTGTGAACGTTTAGATTGCAGTGATTTTGACATTGTCAAAAATCATAAATCTCAAAAACACTCTTTATATCGAATAATGCAAGAAAACGTTTCTAAACCCTGATTTTTGCAACTTTAGAGCATGGTTTGACAGTTTTCACGTTAGTGACAGTTGTCACGTGATTGTAGAACACCATTTAGTTAGACGGTCACGTGACAATTGGCAAAATGACTGTCATAAATCTCAGAAACACGTTTTATATTAAATACTGCAAAAAAACGTTTCTAAACCCTGATTTTTGCAACTTTAGAGCATGGTTTGACAGTTTTGACGTTAGTGGCAGTTATCACGTGATTTTAAACGACTATTTAGCCAGACTATGGTGACAATTATCAAAATAACTGTCATAAGTCTCAGAATCACGTTTTATATCAAATACTGCAAGAAAACGTTTCTAAATCCTGATTTTTGCAACTTTAGAGCATGGTTTGACGGTTTTGTATAAGTAAGGTTAAAAAATATGCAAATTTCTTTGAATTTAAATTTTTTCATAAGATGGTGGTTAGTAACATGTCAATCCATTAAATTGGTATGCGTGGTTGCATAACTCAGATAGAAATTTCAATTCAGTTTAGAAAGTATAATACCTATGATGGCATCAAAAAAAGGTCTGTAGGAGTACTACGTAACTTGATAGAGATAGAAACAAAGCAGACTTATAGTAGGACATGCAAGTCAAAGTGAGATGAAGAAAGAAATTTCAATTTTCTTACATAATTTAATCCTGATTTTTTCAAACAGTCTTTGCATGACAACTGTCATCTCAACGACTGTATGTCAAATTATTATTTTTTAAAATGTTCTAAAATAATCTAAAATATAAACACTTTACCTCGTATAACAAGTTACAATCTTTTAAATACATCGTCGTAGTATTTTACGGCTAATAAATTAAATTTTTCAATGATTCGTCCGCATTTTTTGTTTGCAAGATAATTGAATGCGCATTTTAAAAACTGCTTAGTTAAGGGTATATTTCATTTAAATCCTAGGGTGCGCTCTCATATTTATGTCGCAGCCTCGAATTCCGGTTACACATTCTGGAATAAAGTCGTGTACGGTATAAATTCAGGGATATACGACATATCCCCCCCTGGTGTTATACTGCCGAGCTTTTGCTATGTAAACCGGGCACGAGCTCGAGATATTTTAATGAAAACGTTCTATAACCTGATGTCTAAATGTTGTTATAAAGTTGCTTTTTTAACTGTTTTCCTGTATTTTTTTAATGTCACCCTTCAGAGAGCTTCACTGCTCAGAATACAGAATTCAATTTTTTTCCTTGAACTGGAAAATTTAAATAAATTACCAGTAATAAAAACGCGTCTTCTTTGCCTCTGTTTTCTACCCCCAGAGACCGTATTTCGTCAAATTACATCTTCTTTTATATAACAGTATAAAAGTGACGTATAAGAACTGTAAAACTCGCTAAGCAAGAGGAAATGATGGAATATTTGTCTGTCTTTATTTGGCAGGTTCTTAAGGAGTCTGTTTCTTTTTATTCAGATTATTAAACATTCTAAGAACAGCAACAAGATATTTTTATTATACTTAACAGAAAATACTACATTTTCAACTGTTTATAAAATACAGTAAATATGACATTTTCGAAACAGCGCACGGAAATTTTTTCCCGATCCCTCTTTCCGTGCGCTTAATAATAAACATAGATATCCATGATACTAGATATCCTATGGCAACCCGAAGAAAAAAAAGAAACGAGTAATGTGTCTATAGCAACGATTTATTTATTAATGACAAATTTAATTTTCTGTCAGTGAAAATTAAGTATTTATGTATTTATTACATTTTGCAAAAATGAATTCAGATTGTGAAGAAAATCGGGATATTCCCGAAAATATCTTACAACGAGCGGCAGAAGTGAGTGCAGATTTATTACCAGTGAAATCCAGGTTGAGATATGAACAAGTATATAACAGTTTTACCGAATGGCGGACTCAGAAACGAATCAAAATTGTGAGTGACGATATTCTTTTAGTATATTTTTCTGAAAAAGCCAACACTATGAAATCCTCCACTTTATGGAGTCGATTCTCTATGTTAAAGAGTTGTTTGGCAATAAAAGAAAATACTCACCATCAATATCCAAAAACGATTGCTATTTTGAAACGACAAGCTGTAGGATATATACCAAAGAAATCCAAGATTCTTACAGCAGAACAAGTAACCAAATTTTTATGTGAAGCTTCAGATGGAGAATATCTACTAGCAAAAGTAATTTTAGTGTTTGGCATCTTCGGTGCATGCCGCAGAGATGATTTAATACGTTTGAGTTTAGATGATGTGGAAGATAATGGGCGTTTCCTTGTCGTGTTCTTACGAGATGGAAAAACTCACAGGTCAAGAATTTTTACCATTACCAATGAAAATTGCAAATTCGATCCCTGTACAATTTACCGTAAATACGCAGATCTCCGCCCTAAACATATGGAGAGTAGAAGATTATTTGTTGCATACCGAAACCAAAGATGTTACGCTCAACATGTTGGGTGCCATACTATCAGTGGTATTCCAAAACTTGTTGCAAAATACCTAAAACTCAAAAATTCCGAAGAATATACCGGACATGGGCTAAGGCGCTCTTCGGCAACCATGTTGGTGGAAAACGGCGGTGATTTGCTCACTTTGAAAAGACACGGAGGATGGCTTTCTTCCAATGTAGCAGAAGGATATATAGAAGAGTCCATACAAAGAAAAATTGAAGTATCACGGAAGTTGTTTAGCCCTTGTAACTTGGAAACTACAACATTTGTAACAGTCAATCAAGAGAACCAAAGCACACACGAACACTCCGCTTCAACATCTTTAGCAGAGTCTTTAGTTCAACAAAAAGAAATGCAAAAGGGATTGAGCTTCAACAATAATACGAATTGTACAATAAATATTACTATTAATAATAACGGTTCTGTCCAAAATTAATTTTCTTAGAATTACCTACTTGTATTTTTTTTGTTAATTTGAGTTGTATTTACTTACATTTTTACTGTTTTAAAAATAAAAATAAATATTCCCGATTTTCTTAATAATTTTTTGCGATATTTTTTGTTTATGTTGATTTCAGGTACCAAAGTATAATAAAAAATATCGTTCATTACTCGTCCAGAAATGGATTTTCCGTTCTTGCATGACTTCCCGTGTGAGGCGCAGCCGAATCCGAGAATTTGTCACGCGCGCACGGAAAAATCCTCATTTCTGTACTGGTAATGAAATATACTATTCCTGTACAATAGGAAATTATACTGTGAGAGGAAACCATCAAGACCTTCACTCACATGATTGTCACTACTTCCTCACTGTTTGCTCGTTCAATACATCCAATACTCTCATTAAACGGAAATCTGGCAAACCAGAGCTTTAATTTCAAATATCAAAGGCTTGGCAGCCAATTTTCGATACTAGAAATGCGGTGGACGAGAGGATTAAAGCCCTTTCGAAACTCCCTTTCCCCTGCTAGCGCTCAATATAGTCAGTTAAATAGGGAATTGGCAAACGTTGTTTACTGTATCGTATGTAATCCAATTAGGAGAGCATCTGCAAAGGAAATACCTTGACAAAGTTAAGTTCACAATTACAATAGTGCAAATAACAACTTTTCTAAACGAAAGTGTTAATCCTATTAAATCTCATGCGAATCTGATCGGGATAACACTCAGGGTTTCACGTGGATATTTCTATGAACTGAATGGGTATTTTGCCATTGTATTGTTTAATGTATTGCATTGTATTCCAACGTATTGTCTCAAATGCTGTAAAAAGACCGTTCTAGAAAAATAAATATTGGTGTTTTATACGGGTAATCAAATAATACATTGTCGATTAGTCTGTTATTTTAACTTCCACTTACTTTTTCAGTAAAACTAAAATAACTGCAATCTACTCTATGGCCTAGATATCAACGACGTATTCGTATGTCCACCCTTGGTTTTCACTAAAGTCCTACAACCATATCGTGGCTTATTTTAGTAGGTCACGCTATACCGGACGTATTTTTACACCCACGAAACTGTATAAATAACTCTATTTCCTTTTCTTGAACGGCCGAATTAGCCTTGTGGTCGTACATAAGGGGAGGGCCAGCCTAATGGGCTTAAATGGATTATGGAAAAAAAGTGGAGTAAGGTAGTTTTATATAAATAACTTTTACACACACAAAAATTAGGGAAAGGTGTACATATAGTAATGACTGAAATACTATAGTAATGATAAGCGAAAATCCGGTAATTTACCGGTAAGGTATAGTAAAATTGAGAAAGTAAAAACCAGTATGACGGGAAAAATTACCAATTTTACCAGTAAATTCCATTCTGACCAGAAAATGTATGGATTCAATTGAAATTTGCTTGAAAGATATCATTTTAGTGTCATGGCTGCAAAAATTGGTTTGATGCACACATTTTCAAATCAGTTGAAATTTGAGCACCCTGTAAATCGGTTGATTTTTGAATTTGGTGGAAGGTTGAACCACTCAAATTAATCGTCTTAAGTTTTCCAGTGGCGAAACCAAAAATCTTAAACTGAAAAAAATGCGTACAAGGCGACCGAAAACAGTCACTATACTTTTCATGCACACACCCTGTATACTGGAAGCAAAAAAGATTATTGATTAGGAAAATTTTTGGTCCCTTGCAAATTTGTCTTTTACCGTTTTCGAGTTATTTAGCAAAAACTGGTTTGATACAACACATTCTCAAATCAGTTGAAATTGTGGTTTGAAACTTGAACACCCTGTAACTCAGTTATTTTTGGGAGTTTAGGGTCGTTCAACCACTTAAAAGAGCCATTTTGAGCTACTCTTTCCAGTGGTGTAAAGTAAAAAATTCTATCTTAAAAATGACGTACAGGGTGACAAAAATAGTGAACCACCACACTTTTTTTGCTCACCCTGTATACTTTAAGCAAAACGGTCTTGGAAATTTACGGTATTCGGTTAAGGAGTTGATGAAGAGAACCTTTTGGGACTTATACCGTTTTTAACTTATTTAGGAAAAACTAGTTTTTTGCAACAAATATTTAAATCAGTGGAAATTGTGGTTTGAAATTAAAACACGATTTAAAGGACAGTCAGGTACTTAATCGCCTGTAAAACCCACTTGAAGTGAGAAAGTGACTGTTTTAAGAACACTTTTGGAATTCTTATTAAATTTCCTATTTGATAACATAAAAAAACACTGCAAAATTTGATATAGTACAGGAGAAAAGCGGTGTCAAAATTTGAACTGCCAGAAACACAGTTTAAAAGAACAGTCAGGGCCAAAATTGCCTGGAAAACCCACTTGAAGTGAGAAAATGATTGTTTTAGGAACATTTTTGAAATCCTAATTAAATTTTCTATCTACTAACATGAAAAAACACTGCAAAATTTGATATAGTCAAGGAGAAAAGCGGTGTCAAAATTTGAACTGCCAGAAACACAGTTTGAAAGAACAGTCAGGGACAAAATTGCCTGTAAAACCCACTTAAAGTGAGAAGATGACTGTTTTAAGTACATTTTTGGAATCTTCATTAAATTTCTTATCTAATAACATGAAAAAACACTGCAAAATTTGATATAATCAGGGAGAAAAGCGGTGTTAAAATTTGAACTGCCAGAAACACAGTGTGAAAGAACTGTCAGGGACAAAATTGCCTGTAAAACCCACTTAAAGTGAGAAGATGACTGTTTTAAGTACATTTTTGGAATCTTCATTAAATTTCCTATCTAATAACATGAAAAAACATTGCAAAATTTGATATAGTCAGGGAGAAAAGCGGTGTCAAATTTTGAACTGCCAGAAACACAGTTTGAAAGAACTGTCAGGGACAAAATTGCCTGTAAAACCCACTTGAAGTGAGAAAATGACTGCTTTAATATCATTTTTGGAATCCTCATTAAATTTCCTATCTAATAACATGAAAAAACACTGCAAAATTTGATATAGTCAGGGAGAAAAGCGGTGTCAAAATTTGAACTGCCAGAAACACAGTTTAAAAGAACAGTCAGGGACAAAATTGCCTGTAAAACTCACTTGAAGTGAGAAAATTACTGTTTTAATATCATTTTTGGAATCCTCATTAAATTTCCTATCTAATAACATGAAAAAACACTGCAAAATTTGATACAGTCAGGGAGAAAAGCGGTGTCAAAATTTGAACTGCCAGAAACATAGTTTAAAAGAACAGTCAGAGACAAAATTGCCTGTAAAACCCACTTAAAGTGAGAAGATGACTGTTTTAAGTACATTTTTGGAATCTTCATTAAATTTCCTATCTAATAACATGAAAAAACACTGCAAAATTTGATATAATCAGGGAGAAAAGCGGTGTTAAAATTTGAACTGCCAGAAACACAGTTTGAAAGAACTGTCAGGGACAAAATTGCCTGTAAAACCCACTTGAAGTGAGAAAATGACTGTTTTAAGAACATTTTTGGAATCCTAATTAAAATTATTATCTAATTTTTCTTAAATTGTCTGTTTTGGTGCCATTTTTTGCTGTAATTAAGAAGAGCCAAATACAAAATAAGAAAACTGTGAAATGTGGTAATTATTGGTTATGTTCAATAGTTCTTCTTATCTACACGTCAATGTCAAGAAATTCATGGCGGTCTTTATCTGTGTGTGACTCTCTTGCATTTACAAAAAACCAGAAAATTATACCTGGTTAAAATTTGTCATTTATAGTGGTAATAATATTATCTAAACAAGATAAAACAAATTATTTAATAAAATGTGTTTGTAGTAGCATTTTCGATTTTGGTTTTGAAAATGGTTCGAAACTCAAAATTGAAAGCAACAAAACAGAATCACGTGACTTTTAAACTACAAGCTGCATTTTGAAAATCAAAATTGTCAAAATGCGGACTTTTAAAAAATATCGAGGTCACGTGACGTGATCCACAACATTTGATTAGAACTTTGAAAATTTGAATATAAAAACGGTTTCTCTCACACATTCCCATTAATGGCAGTTTTTGTTTATCTTTGCCATAAAAAAACTTTGTAAACAAAAACATCTATCTCTAGTTTAAATTCGATGGAAAAACCGGTAAATTATCTGTCCACCTACAAAATAGACTTGAATAGCACGTTCGACAATATATTCCGGACATGTTTCCAGACGCTCTCCAATTTCTGTATCCAATATCTGGCGGAGCTTAATTTTAACCTAGACATTTAGAGCCAGACGATCCAGATCCTGAGGGAAATAGCTCTATAGAAAGTTGAAGGTTGGCAATAAAATAAGCGGTAGAATAATGGGGAAGAGAGTGGCAACTTGTCCTTCTTTTAACGATCCGACAATTAATCACACAACGGCTTACATGTGATGATGTCTAGATGAATACTTGACTAGAAGATTAATAGATGTGATTAGACGTTTACAGTACTGGTGTAAAAAGATTAGCGTCTTTGGCGCAAGTGATAAATGTTAAATTTTAAAGCAGAAAAAGCTTGCTAACTTACGTGATAACAAGCCAAACAGACACGTTTATCTTTGTTACTCCTTTGTTTGATAAGCCAGATAAATAAATTAACCGACAAACTCTTTGAGCTTGAGAAGTTTGTTTCCTTGATGGAGTTTTTGAGTCAAACTTTTGAGTAAACTGTAGGGGTTTTGCTAGTTTGTGACAGCAGCTTTCAGCTTGCTGCAATTTACGTAAATGCTGCACATGTGGGGTTAGCATGAGGAAACTTGTATCACGTGCTGGCTCTTTGTTTAATCAAAAAAACTATTCTTACAAATTTTTGGGTATGTTGTGCTGTGTCTTCTTCACGCAACACTTTTTTGCCAAAATATTAATTTTTCTTCTAATTTTTACTAATTCAGTATATGCATCAAAAGCTGAGAACTTTTCAAAACTTATCTAACCTTTAGAGAAAGCAGAGTAAACTCACTATAAAATCCTCTCAAAAATTGTATTCAAAAACTCGTACAGGAGTGGAAAGAAGACATCTGACGAATGCAGCCGTCCATTAGCAAGCGACTTTAAACGGCCGCTTGAAAAATACGAGAGAGCAACTAAAAAGAGAACCTTATTAAATCAAAAGCCTTATTATTCATGGAATAAATTACGACGTACTAGAAAAATGAACTGCAAAAGCTATTAAGAGCGTCAAGTTTGCAGATTACTCTTATTACATGTATTTATAATGATAAAGTCGCGATTGTTACTTAAAACCAATTATTATCACTGAAATAATGATTACATAAACAACATTCATATTTTAACAAAACTGTATCAAATGAATACTAGACAATAATTGACATTTAATTAATATTAATAATTGACGAGTGGATAAAACGTATGCCTATTGAATAATGTATAATATCAGCTTTATGTGAGAGTCCTACTTTTTGTTATTCATTTATGTGTGTTTTGCCCTTTATTTCCATTTATTTCTAATCACAATCATTAGAGATCAATAAAAACACACGAAGCTCCTGCAAACAGAATAATTATTTGTATAAAACACGTGATTTAAAGGGGTTTATTCACTCAAAGTAATTAGGAAATTGTTCTTTTAGTGAATAAAAAATGGTTTAAGTCACTTGCTGTATAAATAACTATTAAAGTGGCTATTGCAGAACGATTTATTCATTAACCTTAAATTAAGTTAATGACAGTTCAGAAATAGTTCTACTCACCGCCCTCTGTACAAGAAAGCCTAGAATGTCACTTTTAATGGCGGTGTTAGCGGTTTTTGTTTTGTACACAAACCTATGCAGATGCAGTAGAAAATAAGTTTTTTTATTTTTTCGTGTAGTTGATTAGAAGTTGTGAGTGAAAAATCAAAGAACGCTTCATTCCTGATCCAGATATGTATAGATATGGCTTTTTATATCCAATAAAGTCCAGCCAAAGCAAGTTTGGTTAGAACCCTTTGTCCTGGAAAGTACAACAAACTAATGTGAAAAATGCTCAATCAAAAAAAATTTGGAAATCCTTGAAGCTAGGTAAGCAAAACTGGTAAATGGGTTTTATATTATTACCAAGACCTTTCTTTTAAAATGTAAATGTGCCAATGGAACTTCTAAAAGCTGTCCTGTTTTTTCAGAGTAAACCTTTGTTGATCTCAAAATGCAGGCGGCCTCAAAATGTAACTCACATACCTATGTATGTAAGAGGCAATAAGTTTACTGAATGAGAAAGCATATTGTACATACCACTGAGTGTTGGAGTAAAATCATTCCAGTTCAAAGCTTTCAACCACTGTTGGGTTCGAGCAGGGTCTTTTGGAAAGTAAAAGACTGACACTTTTGGGCCTTTCACCAAATTGCTTTTACAATTTGGCAAACAACAAGTGGACGGCATATTGTAGAGGCAATAGAATTTAAGTTAAAAAACCAACAACAAATTATAGAACAATGAAGGAACAATAACAATAGTGATAACACAATAAAATGAACACAAACTACACTTTCACTAGAATAATAAACATATAAACAACAATATATAATAGCAAACAAAAATTACTTTGGCAAGTAATCCCAAGTCTTGACTTTAAACCTTAAAAATTAATTTAATCATCGAAAAACTCAATTTCCACAATACAAACAAATGCAAACTGTCAACCACTATTTCGGCCATATTGGAATTTTTGGCATGCACCTTCTTGGCTTTCTTGTACAGAGGGCGGTGTTCTACTGCGTGAACAGAAACGCCTATTTGCAGAAATTTGAGTTTTGCATGATGGTTCAAAGGTAAACAACAACAACAAATGCTGTGATTTACGCAAATACTGCACATGTAAACTTGTCACTAATGTTAAGTTTACATTTGCGTGAATATCTGCACAGTGTGGGTTAGTGATTGGTCAAAGTTTTACTACAAACGATGTTTTACGCAAATACTGCACACGTGGACTTGCCATTAACCTGAAAACCTTGGCAGCAGTGGTTTTCAAGCTCCATGGAGCGAGCAGAGCTTTTTTGACGTCACGATGACGTAATTTGGGAAAACCATAATTTGCCCAACTGTCAAATTACGTCATTGTGACGTCAAAAACGCTCTGCTCGCTCCATGGAGCATGAAAACGAATGTGGCACTTGAAACCTTGTTAAGGTTAGGTTAACAAAGGTTACAATAGGTCTGTTCGCAGAACAAATCTCCAGCTAATAATCAGAGGAATATGTCCAGCTATTACCCTTAAAATGTCAATATCACGTGAGCATTCAACCAATAAAAGTCAACAATTTCCGATTTTCAGTTGGAAACCAGTTTGTAATTGCCTCTACGAACAGACCTAATATGAATTGAAACTTGGCAATTGAAAATTGATATATCCTGTATTGTGTGTTGTTATGACTTTTTGATCACAGTTTAACAAACAATTATAAACTGTTAACTATTTCAAACTATTGTACTATTCGAATCCCATGAACGTGACATTAAATAATGCAGTTAACCGATACGGCTGTGTTAAAACAGCTGATTTAATGCAATTATTCTCCCAGCTGTGTTATAAATAAATCTTTCAATCGATGTCGTGTTTCTCGATTTTTTTGAGGTGAATCCCGACACAGAAAACCTTTTTCTGCGTACAATTCGTATGATTAAATTTTAATCACCCTCTAAAACCTGACACACCCGCATCAAACAAAATTGGAGAGGGTCGACAGGGTCAGAAAGAGGGGAGCAAAATACGCGATATTCTTTATTAAATCCAGAATATTGTTTGCCCTTTTATTTTTCTTTTTTAGAGGTGAGTAGAATCCCGGTGGGTAAATAATCGAGGCTGGGCACTCAATGACCCGATAATTATCCCGGTCATTAATTCATGAAAGGGGGCGAAAGTCGAAAGGTCTTGACTACGTTACACCCCGGTGCGTAATGGAGCGTGCATAATACATGTTGTTTGTCTATCCGGGGTTTATCGACTTTTTGGACGTTAAATATTTCACGTTATCAGATTAGGGAACGATCAAAGTTCCTAACTACTTAGCCAAAAATGGATCATCCTAGTTAACTCATCAAAGAAAGTTTAACATGAATTCAATTATTTATCGGCACATTATCCACGGTTTTTAGAACTTTGACTTTGCATGTAGACAATCAATAAGTTAATGGAGTTAAACCGAGTTACTAGTTAGTTAAAGAAGACTAAATTTTGTTAAAATTGGAGTTTGCAGCCAGTTTCGTGAATTAATAATGCAGATGAGAAAGTACTTTATTCACTATACTGCACCAGGATGGCGTACATCGTTTAACCCTAATTCAGGCTAAATGACTTTTTTAAAAACCGTTTTCAACCCAGAGATTTCAACAAAGTTGCAAAGTTTTCCAAGCTCTTAAAGCTAAAAAATGTTTACTCTGTACCTAATATATTAAAATTAGTTCTAATGTAAATCAACGTTGACAAGTTTCTGCTAGTCTCCCTAAATTAACAGACAATTTAAAAAGTTTGTTGAAGGTATTCTAGATAATGTTTTTCTGACTTAAATTTTTAAGGTACAAAGGAAATTTTAGAGTAGGCAACACTGTACGCCCAAATTCTAAAATAAGAATTTTCATCATTCAACGCCACTGGTTTGTCTGAATACCTATTTTATAATACTGTAAATCAATTGTACTCATTCCCTTCGAAAAATAACCGAAATACAGGGTAGTCCAGTTTTAAGTGTCAATAATTCACCATTTGATAGCCAATCAAAAAATAAGTTGACTTGCATTGTGTCATTTTTCTGAAAAACCTTTTCTAAGGAAGATACAGTCCTCCAAATTTCAATTTAAAAAATCGTTTTATAGTTTAAAACTGAACATCCAAGACTTGTGAAAGTCCAAATTTGTACTGAATAGTCTAAAAACTTTTTTACTACTAGGAATGGTCTTATGATTCGCTTTCTCAGACTGCCATCCTGGTTGAGTGTCTGAAACTGGCATTCAAGAAGTAAAAAAAGTCCGGAAATCAAGACAGATTGTATTGTGCATGAAACTCATTTTTTACTACTAAAAATAATATAAAAGTTGACTTTTAATGCTAGAACTGACTTTACTAGGACTAAAGAGAGTCCAAAAGTATATTTTCAAGACTTTAATTGGTGTACAACTGAATTTTCTGGACTGGACAACAAGTCTAGAAGTAAATTAAATTTTCGGACTATTTTATTTCTAAAAATTAGTTCTCAAGACGTATTATTGTAGCATTTGGTACCACAACATCTTTTACTTTTATTACTGAAGAAACTTGACTTTTGGAAATAGTCTTAAACTCGATTTTTCAGTCTTAAAAAGCATTAAAAACAGTCTGAATTTCTTAGAGATGCTACAATTTATTGCACCTATGAGTGTAGAAGTCAATTTAATAGTGAAGAAGCTTGAAATTGCATTTTCAAGACTATGGTCAGTGGACAAACTAGCTTTTAGGCCTGATAAGTCAAAAACTTTGTAAAGATAGTCTTAAAACTCGATTTGAGGCACTGAAAACAGCCTTAAAACACTAAAAACAGTCGAGTTTATTAAAAAATACCCGAATTTTTAGCACTGAAGTGTCTAGAAGTCGATTTAATAGTGACAAAGCTTGGAATGCTATTTTAAGTCTATGAAGAATGTAAAAATTGTTTTTTAAGTTTGCTATGTCAATAACTTGGTGAAGATAGTCTTGAAACTCGATTTTAAACTGAAAGCAGTTTTGAAGCACTAAAAATAGTCCAGAATTCGAAGAAAATGAAAAGCAAAGTAAAAAGCACGAAAAGTTAGTTTTCAAGACAATTTTCATGAATCTAATGTCAATGTCCTGCATCTAAGACTATTTTCAAGATTAAAATATTGAAATTTGTCTTCAAATGATGAAAACTTATTTCAAATGCAAATTTTAAGCTTCTGATGTCACTTTTCATTAGTTCAGTCACATTTTGGGGTTTAAGTCAATTTTTAAGGTTTAAATGTATGAATTTGTTGTAACAAATTCTTGAAAAAGCAGTTTTTATGTCTACAAGTCAATTTTCAGTATTAAAGTCTCTCGATTTGCATGAAAATTGGTTACAAACACAATTTTTAAGCTTCTGAAATTTTTATCTTTTCTAAGTCAATTTTCAAAACTAAAGTCTTTTAGTTTGTCTGGAAACTATGAAAACTGGCTACAATAATATTTTTTTAATTTCTTAAGTGACTTTTCCGTTTCCAAGACAATTTTTAAGTTGGGTTGGGTTAGTTTTGGGTCTTTGACCGTAATAAAGTGCTTGTTCCAAATTTAATCAATATTGCTCCAACGGTCTGACAGTTATGACAAAAAAAAACGATTTTTTAAACAGAAATTTGAAGGACTGTATTTTCCTTAGGAAGCACTTTTCAGGAAAATGACATAATGAATATCAACTTATTTCTTAATTGGCTATGGATTGGTGAATTATTGACATTTAAAACTGGACCACCCTGTATATACAAATGTTCTGTCTTAACATTTTATTTTTCGCCTTAATCCAAAACAACAAAAAAAATTAAAAAAATTAGTTATACAGGGTGGAGACGGTAGTTTTAACCCCATTGTCAATCAGGTTGGCAGAATTGTGGAGTTCCTGCCAATCCTAAAAGTGTTGGCTAAAGTTTCACCGTTTTCACCCTGTATAATAAATATACGTAAAATGCAACACTCAAAATCAGTTAGTTTTAGAATGACATTTTAACTTTAGATTTTTAAGCATTTCAAGAAATCATTATAAATGGCGGTGTAACTGTTTTAAAACTAGTTTTCGTCAAATTGTCCCTTCAGACAGGTAATCAGAGTGACCCTTTTAAAGTTTAAAAGTATCTTTAGATTTGATATATTAGCATCTAAACTATTAAATTGTCGCTTTTGGTATTTTTGTATTACTAAGACCTTGTAATCTAAAAATCCAGTAATACTTAAAATCAGCATAACACCTATTCAGTATTGAAAAATTGGTAATAAATCATGAGCTTACAATAATAAAGCTTTGTATTCCCTTCCGACTTTAAATTGTGGAAATCTATTTATTACCTTTTTCATCATAAAAATATAAATCATTCAGAATCTTTTCCATGTTTGCGAATAACGATGTGTGTATTTTTAAAATTTATAATTGAATTGTTATATTTAGCCGCGTCAATCGATGGAATCGATGGAATGATGGATTTTGATGATGGATTTGAAATAAATAAATTTAGCAAACTTTGTGATAAAATCGTAGTCATGACAGTATAAAGTTGTGTGCAATTAAAAGAACTTAGAAAAGGAAAATTACAATGAAATTCAAAAAGGATGACACTACTGTAAATAAATTGCAATTAGTCAAAAAAACTTTTTTGACGAATCACACACAAACTACCCACTGGGCTACGATTTGTAACAATGTAAGATTTTAATGAAAAAATGTTAAATTAAATTACTGTTCATATTTACCACTAAATTAATAAACTTTTCAAGTTAATTTTACACTTCGAATTAAACAAATTGAAATAATTCACCAACCTACAATATCTGGTAAATATTGAATCGAAAAGGGGGCTAAAAAGTGATGGAAACAGGATAATTTCGCTCTGGCACCAGAAAGCGGGAATGGCAAAATTGTAGTGTTGTCGAATCGATAACCGATGGCAAATATTCGGTAATAAAATCCAGTGTACGATAATTACACAACCCACTAATAAATAGAGTAGCCGGCAAACGGGCTCCACGTATTTGCTAGCATTTACCTAATTGAACGTTTGAGAGCCACATTTGAGCCATATACGATAAAAATTGTTTTTGACAATCGCTCAATTATTGACACCTAACAGACTGATGACGATTCTTTTATGGGCACAATAATTCACGCAAATGATTTTTTATTTTGAAGATCTGAGAGGAGTAGTAATAGTCTTCTTGCAATGTTGCATTAATTGGTAATAACTTATACGTCCAATACATAAAGTAATCATATTTCTTGGTTAAATTACTACATATTTAGTAACAATAATCAAAACAATTAGACAATTCAAACTCGCGCCAAATCGTCTAATGTTGCGTGACGTTAAAAACCCGTATAAGACAATGTTGCCATACGCCACTCAAGTCAATATTTCAATTTATTAACAGATTTTCCTATATTTTGGGGTTAGGTTATTTTACTGAATCACTACTGAGTGAAATACAAAATTACTGAATTTTTGCTAAAAATGGCTAAACTAAACCTTTCCTTTTATCTGCGTAATAATAAAGCAAACTCGTTACTATAAAAGCCACCATAAACATATGAACTGTTCTCATTACGATAGTGTAATGCTGAAAATTACTGTTCAGGGTGCCTATTCTTGAGAAAGGTATGCAGAATGTGACAGGAACCTGCCATTATCACGTCCTCTGTCACGTTCTATCATCATTCCTCTTGAGAATCCTGTTCCCTGCTTTCAAGAATTAGCACCCTGGTCGATATAAGAGCTTTTAACTAGTTTCGTGTCCAAGACATATAAACTGATTTGGAAGGGTGCCATACAGGCGTGGTCATCATTAGGCAAACATTTGTATTAGACTCTTTAAAGGGTTGTTTGCTTTTTTGCTAATTAATGACTTTTGTTGGAAAATTCCTGTCCTTGGTTTAGGTGTATATTCAATGTATGTTTTATTCCTCCTATGAGATAGTAAAAAAGTTCAGAAAGTAGCACAATTTATCATAAACTGAAAATTTTAGATTGAGGCCATTTTAGCCTCACTTTTCCCTTTCATTTAGTTTCCAACCGTTTTAAGATTGAATCGAGAAGAATGTCAGGTGAGACGTTTTAACTGTAATACGACCCTGTCGGATATATTCTTCGTATAGATGGAATTTAAAATGTCGCTTTAATATTAATGTATTTTACAGAATCGCGTGGCGCCATGGAAGCTTTATTATTATATTCAGGGGGAAATGACGCGTTATAGTCAATCATCCAGTTTATGGCGGCGTGAAGCTTAAATAACTTCAAAATACATCACGGAATATAATAATCAACGTTGCCGTTTAATAACAGCAGAAAAAGGGGATAAAATTAACCATTTTGATGCAAACTACATTGTCATCGAAGATTTTTTTTTTTAGAAAATAACGCACACAAATTAAAATGTCATTTGCTGTCAACGCGACAATTTGACACACGAAGCAAAACGTTTACAAACGATGATGATTGTATATCAAAACATTTACGTTTCTGTTAACTGTTACGTCACTCCATTCTACTTTGATTTTCGCTATATACTGATGGTGTCCGAGTGTTAACTGAACCAGTTTCATGACAATTAGTGAAGATAAAGTGACTGTCATAATGATTTCTATAATAACTACAACAAATTTATGGCTAAAAAATAACTCTTGCTACAAAGCTTCTTTGTTTTGCTTGCTAATTCTTTTTTCAGGCAACACTGATATTGGTAATTTTTAACTTGGATTATATTACTAAATAAATTCAATTTTTCTAACCAACTTTTTGATTCATTGACCAACTAAACCGAAATTAACGATAATTGCTGAAGTTTTTACATATTATCTAATTTTAATAATAATATACTGCTAAATGGGCCTCGAATTGACTAAACAAAACAATTAATGATGCATTAGCATAATATTCTAATGATTTTAATTTATATTGCTATAATTGTATTTTGATTAGCGATCAATAAAACTGTTTGAATAACAAAATTAAATATCAAAAATGTAATATATGGTGAAAAATCAAAGTAAAATGGTAATGACGGAACATGTGATAACTAAAGATACTCTAAAAACTAATTTCTCTTTTTTACATTGGTATGTTAACTATATTACAATGATTTTTGCCATAACCAGAGTGATTGTAAAATCGGTTCAGCAGACTTTTAACGTTTGTTAGGCTTTTTGTGACTTGCATTTTCCCAAAGCAATACCGCTCTAAAGGTTGCAGATACGGATTTACTACGGGAATCTTTGCGGTTCGGGCAATGAAATTATTTTTGGCAAACACTGAATTTGCCAATTATATACGAAAGTTAATTGTGTTTATGTTGCCTCGTTTACAGTCCCACAAGGTCTAATTAAGTACCAGAAAGAGCAATTAAATATTATAAACAAATTCAGTATTCTTATATCTACACTATGATCTTCCTAGTTTAGTTTGATTTTTTGTATATGAAATGAAATATTAGTGCAAATTTACCGTAAATTTAAAAAAGTAAAATTCAATGCAGGTATGGTATATGGGTCTAATTGAAATTTGCTTAAAAAAGCTTTTGAAGGTAATTTAGCTAAGCAGTCACGTGACCATTGTCAAAATAACTGTCATTAATCCCAGAAACAAATACTGCAAGAAAACTTTTCTAAACCCTGATGCAACTTTTAAGCACAGTTTGACAGTTTGACCGTCAGAGACAAAATTGCTAGTTCAGCCCACTTGAAGTGAGAAAATGACTGTTTTAAGCACATTTTTGTGATCCTTATTAAATTTCCTATCCAATAACCAGAAAAAACACTACAAGATTTGGTACCGTCAGGAAGAAAAGCAGTGTCAAAGTTTAAACTAACAGAAACAGTTTGAAAAGACAGTCCAAGACAAAATCGCCAGTAAAACTCACTTGGAGTGGCAAAATGACTGTTTTAAGCACATTTTTGTGATCCTTATTAAATTTCCTATCCAATAACCAGAAAAAACACCACAAGATTTGGTACCGTCAGGAAGAAAAGCAGTGTCAAAGTTTAAACTAACAGAAACAGTTTGAAAAGACAGTCCAAGACAAAATCGCCAGTAAAACTCACTTGGAGTGGCAAAATGACAGTTTTAAGCACATTTTTGGAATCCTCATTAAATTTCCGATTCAATAACCAGAAAAAACACTACAAGATTTGGTACTGTCATGGAGAGAAGCAGTGTCAAGTTTGAACTAACAGAAACACAGTTTGAAAGGACAGTCCAAGACAAAATCGCCAGTAAAACTCACTTGGAGTGACAAAATGGCTGTTTTAAGCAAATTTTTGGAATCCTCATTAAATTTTCTATCCAATAACATAAAAAATACTACTAGTTTTAGTACAGTCAGGGAGAAAAGCGGTGTCAAAGTTTGAACTAACAGAAACACAGTTTGAAAGGACAGTCAGAGACAAAATCGCCTGTAAAACCCACTTGGAGTAAGAAAATGACAGTTTTAAGCACATTTTTGTGATCCTTATTAAATTTCCTATTCAATAACCAGAAAAAACACTACAAGATTTGGTACTGTCATGGAGAGAAGCAGTGTCCAGTTTGAACTAACAGAAACACAGTTTGAAAGGACAGTCCAAGACAAAATCGCCAGTAAAACTCACTTGCAGTGACAAAATGGCTGTTTTAAGCACATTTTTGGAATCCTCATTAAATTTTCTATGCAATAACATAAAAAATACTACTAGTTTTAGTACAGTCAGGGAGAAAAGCGGTGTCAAAGTTTGAACTAACAGAAACACAGGTTGAAAGAACAGTCAGAGACAAAATTGCCTGTAAAAACCACTTGGAGTAAGAAAAGTCAAAAATAACAGATTGAAAATTGTCACGTTTACAATGACACAACTATCAAAAATGACAGCTGCTGCATTTTCAAAATAGGTTGAAAGCACCTGCCTGTCAAAAATCTAAGGACTTTTTCGATTTTTATCATTTTCAGTTTAGTATAGTTATCACATATACAAAAAAAAAAATGTATAAAAATAAAAATTTTGGTTATTTTGACAGTTGCAGGGCCATCCAGAATATAATTTTACAAAAACGTTGTTGTTCACTTTTTCCATTTTGTAAACTGAAAAAGAAAACTTTCTTTACAAAACATTGTCATAAATGAAAATATAAAACTGACCAAGTACTTGATGTATTTGGGCAGTGGTAATAAACAGTGTTTTATTAAAAAAATCTGGTGATGTTATTTCTGGTGATCTAACAGACCTCACAACTCGTTCTCATTTTTCAAATGTTTTGACGTTGTCAATCAGTATTCTGAGCTATTTCCTTGCAAATTTGACTTGTCAAATCGTGAAGTTTTACACAAATACTAAAGTGATTGGCATTGCTGGTTTGTATCGACATTTTTCAGATCAAACTAGAAACAAGTTTTTGCTATAAAGTTAATCAGTGGCAAATATGACATTTTCAACACGTGACACTGTAACTAATAATTTTAGGCTGATATGTAGGGATGACACGTAACACGATACAATTTACACTGCTCTTATCGATCACGTATAGAACCAGCAACGGAAACAACTTTTAGTCGATATGAGTGTTGGTGGCATGGAAGACGGAAACATGCATATAACGTACACGTGGCAATATCGAAAACTAGACTGGAAGAGATAAGTTAGTGTAGTCTCTGAGTCTGGAACGTAATAAAAATGGGGAAAACGCCGACTGTTTGTCGTTGTTGGGTAAATAACCGTTTTGGAAAATATTTCTCCACGCTCCAGTTCAAAATAGTTATTTACATTACTACGTCTTATTAATTGTTTGGTTTTTTCTGTATAGTATCAATATTTCTACATACTTGACACCATGAAATACCCAAAATCATTAATTGTGTTTGTTTAGTAGTAGGAACAAAATCGTTTAAGTCCCTAGAGCGTGTCAAACCATTTTAAAGCGTTAATTCACAAATTTCATTTAGCCAAACATCCCCTAATCAAATTGTAGTGTCCTGCTGGACTTGGTAAAGCAGTATTTTTGACTACGATAATGCGAAAACCGTAATGATCTATAGTTCCAGCAATTTCCGTTCTAATAAAATCTAAATGTAGTTTGTAAATCACGTATTCATGAAATCAAGCAAGCTCCATTTACACAAAACTAATTTAAAAATATAATCTGATTGTGTGCTATTGTCACCATTCAATTTTATTTCAACGCAGAATATTTTTGAAATTGTATAGCTGCTCTGATTATTAGGTTTTAGGTGTCAAGGACTTTTTTTTATGTATACAATCCTAGAAATCGTGCATTAATGGAAAAAAGTTTACAAAAAAAGGAAAAACTTAATTTTTCTATTAAAATAGTTTAACAGCGTGTTCTTTACGTGTTTACTCGCCGTCACAAACTAGAACAAGGTTATGTCATCCACTTTACGATTACGACGATGTATATTCCTAATTACTAACTTCGCTATGGGAGCTTGTAACGTTTAGCGAAAGCCTTAGATCTATCCTGGAATATTTATCTTTAGTTTAGAGCACGCAACGGGATATCTAAGTGGCCGTGCTTATAAATGTAATTTTCCTGAAAATTGAAATGCTTAATTCGAATTTCCGGTGCACGAAACTACCACCAATTTGTTTTCTACAGTTTGTAGGTTTTTCCGTAATACTTCTTGTTATTGCAAATGGTTGGCAACATTGTAGCAAATGTGCAGTCTCGATACTTAGGGTTAGGTTAAGTTAGTAATAAACTAGTTTTACCCCAACAGTCCTACCTGAGACAAGTGACCAAAATAATTGGGAAAAACTTAGTTTTATTAACTTTGGAAACTCTCGTTTTGCGCCTCCCTGAACATTCATTATCGAACTTCTCAGAATTAAGTCGACTGCTCGATTGGAATAATGAAAAGTTTGAGGGAGTAACGATGTTATTTTCTCCAGAAATAGTCGACAAAAAAAAAGTTTTGCTGACTGTCCTATTTTTATGAAAACCACTGCTTTCCTTGAATAACAATAAGTTTGAAATCTTTTCTCATTCTTTGAAGCTGTCTATTATAAAAATGTAGATCGAATAATAAAACTTTCTGAGATCTGTATGATGCTGTCATGTTTTCAAATATCTTTTTTTTTTCAAAAGGCATGCTGTTAGAATTAAAAAATTGAATGTATAACCGTCATCTCCATCAAAAATTACACACAAAAATTATCAAGATTTTGAAAACCAAACAGAAAATAATTGCACCAGAATACAAAAATTGCCACTTATGAATTCATGTAAACAATGCTGGAATAACCCAAAAAATGTTTAAGTTAGTTGCATTGATCTTATGGTAAGTCCACATGTGCAATATTTGCGTAAATGACAGCACAGTGGATAAAGGTAGTTTATGATTGGTGAAGAAAAAGCCACTGGGCTTTGATTTATGCAAGTATTGCACATGTGGACTTACCATGACAACTACCAACAGGGGTAAAAGCTATTTTTAAAACAAAGCAAACTTTAAAAAAATATCAATAATTTATTCTTTGATTAAATGTGTGTCATACATTCTTAAATTATAATCTGACTTACCTATATGTAAATTATTATTGACCATACATATTTGAAAAAAAAAACTATTTAAGAGTAGCCCAGCACACCTTTGTTTAACCCTGGGGTCAAGATAATTTTTTATGCATGCTAAAGCTACGTGACTTGATAAGATACACCAAAAATCCATTTATCATGAGTAATTTCTGAGGTAGATTCAAATCACCAAATGACCATCTAAATTGTGTTTTACCATACCTTTCGTCGGCTTTGTTGTTACTCCAAAACCGTCCAAATTCTCAATTTAGTCCCCAATCAAAAGTATTGCTGGAACCACTAAAGTCAATCACGATCTCTTGGTCAGAACCAAGAGATTGACAGTACCGGAGCACTGCAGCGATACGAAGACACCAATTTGAGTACCAAAGTAGTTCGAGACCGGCACCATCCCGTCAAAAATACGAATCACATGACGGGGGCGTTAAAGTTCGGACGTTTTGTTGTCATCCCCATCGACGTGCCAGGGTCGACGTTCGTGATCAAACTGGCGGAGTCGACGTCGCGGCGCCTCGGTACAGGGGTGGGACGGACGCCCGCCGCCCCTTCCGTGCCCTTATCTGCTCTCTCTCGTCCGCCCGAAAGCTGTTCGAGATCTGAGAATTATTTTTATGACCCGCCGAGACGCGTTGTCATAATACGAAATCGAGTTTTTTCTGCTTCTTGGTGTTTTCGAACTTCACCTTGACTTTGGTTTCTACGCCGGATCATTGCGCTTGATCGTCGCGTGTTTGGAACGATTCTGAAAAAACTAATGGGAGGTTGCACCGATTATACTTAACCAGGAGATTAAGCTAGTAAGAGACTACTCCTCTCTTTGCGTGGCTGGTAGTAATAATAATCAACTTTTTGAGGTATTCAACAAATTGGGTAAAATTTATAAACTTGGGATCTCAAACTAATGAAATGCGGGTAACGTTCACCGCATAAACTTCCACGTGTAAGCAGAATTTCCGAAAATACGACATAAAAATGTCCGGAGTGTCCTAATGACTCTATAAGAGACCCAATATAAGGTCGTTCGAGTCGCTCTAGGGCTTTTAGCAAAATTGTCGATCGGACCATCTAACGAGCCATAAAAATTCCACTAAAACCATGAAAAACTGATTTTAATGAAAGAAAAACGGTATATCGTAGTCGTTATTGTTGTCAATTTCAAGGAAACGCTTTATGTAATTAATTTTATAGAGTTACAAGTACTACGCGATAAAATCCAAGAACACGAAAACTTTTTTGGGTGATCGATACACCAAATCAAACACAATTCTATTTACACGACCGTAATCATATTTACACACGCCGGTCCCAAAATCCAATAAAACCCCCCCAAGGAAGTTGTCGGTTTCTTACGTATACTTTCTTCCTCCTTTGGGATCTACGTATTAATCTTTCTGCCGTTCCCAATTTTTGAGGATTTAAAGGTGCTTTTGGGTCCCTGGAAAGCTGAATTTTAACGGGCAGATAAGGGAAAATCTAGCCGATCTCAAATCCGGCACGTATCCCTGACAACTTTCATTATGATTAAGTTGTAGCGGTTCAAACTTTTTTAACCCACAATTTTGTACGATCCTTTTTTTTAGAGAGGAAAATTTCAGCCCCAATTGCTTGAAAATTTGTTTTTTTTACCATGTTTCAGTCAAATTATTTAAAAAGTGTGTTTTGTCAAAACACTTTTGTCTTTGTTTTTGAACATAAAATGGACTGTAGTAGTTATAATCCTCAAGAGGTTTAACTAACTTTCTGATTCAGTAATTTTACACTTATAGTGTGATTCAATATATTTTTAGCCTCCCAAAACCTTTTTGGCTGAATAAAACAAACTAAATTGAAATCTGAATTCCACAGTTTGCAATTAAGTTTGCAAGAATTGGGGATTAAAGAATTAAATAACTATTACAACTTACAATATGAAATCAAACACGTTTTACGATACTCTTCCGTGAAATGCAATAACCATTTCCCGGACTGAACTGGTCTAAATTTGATAGTTCCCTGTTTTAACAGTAAAAAGCTGAGTTACTTTGACATTTGGATATGCTAAGTTTATATGTGCAGCAAATCCCAGCACAGTGGGTAATTGGTCAAAAAAAGCAGCTTTCAGCTTGCTGCTTTTTCTTGACCAATCACAAACTATACCCACTGTGCTGGGATTTATGCAAATCCTGCACATGTGGAATGAAGAAAATTTGGAGGACTTATTCAACAACCACGCCAACCGAAAGTAAATGAAATTTTTTGTCGTTTTCGTTCTTTTTCGCATTCATCCCTAATTTTGAAAAATAAACCTACGTAATACACCTACAGCGGACCCGAAGAATAAACTGGCAAATCCAGATAAAGAAGCGAATTTTGCCCGGACGATTCTCCTAATCTTATAAACTGCATTATTTATGTTCCGCATTTCTTTCTTTTCAGTTGGACGGTCGGATCCACGTGGGCCGTTTCGATTACAGTCCCGGAGGGGTAGGACGAAATATATGCGAAGCTCTGGGGAAATTGGGATTCCCAGCTTATTTCGTCTCTGCTATTGGCGATGATTATCAAGGTATATCTGTTTAATAATTCAAAGAATATAACAAACGAAGGTAATTGTTCACAAAACAAAAAATAATTATTGTACAATTACACAAATTAAATACAAGAACCAATTCTAACCTAACCCAAGCCATTTTTCCATACTAGCAAATATGCACATTTCAGGTGAAATATTGTTGAAACAAATTCCAAACTTATCCAGACAAAGTGTGGCAAAATTGGCAGGATATAACACAGCCCAGTGCATCGTAGTGCTGGACAGTACTGGTGAATGTTCATTTTTGATGGGAGATATGACGATCCACAAAGAAATATCTTCAAAAATGGTATTTTAGTCATTTGAGACTGCTTGTGGTTTTCTCTACTATTAGTTTTTTACGCACAGGTTGAAAAACATGAAGAACTTATCAAAGCAGCTCCTCTAGTAGTTATGGACGGCAATTTGTCCATTGAAACTATGGATAAGCTTCTAGGAATCACTGAGAAGCACAATATTCCTGGTAAGTGAGGTATTGAGAGTAAAACAAATTTAACTATTGAGTTTAACTAACACAAAACCACAATATGGGGCTTAAACAACTCTTTAAGTATAATTTAGATATGTCTTTTATTGGTGCATCAATAAACAAAACAATATATAAGTACAACTACACACTAAGTTAAAGAAAATGGATGGAATAGTTTTTTGATACAAAGTTTGCTTGAGATTCATATAATTTTTGTCAACTACAAAACTCTAAGATAAGGGCACTTGAGTTGTGGTTCTACACTAAAGTGCAGTAAATATCTCATATTAGGCTCTTTAGTAATAATACTAAGAGACAGTACAAAAATAACTCTAAACTAATGTTCATGTTAACATTACTATAACTAGATTCCAACAAAAGTGGATTTTAATATCAAAGCATATAAAGCGTCAAAATAGATTATTTTTTATAATACTAGTTTCACACCAAATAGTTGCCTACTCAATAAATTGATTTGTGTTAATAACTTTGGTGTGAAACTAGTACATGTCCACAATTATTGACAAAACAGCAACAATCTAATAACCTGGTAGGTTCCATCCTAAACGGTGCTGTGGATTTGGTTGCATTTGCATAATCAAATTCTTTGATTCGCGCCGTCTCTCATAACTCAATCTACACTCCTTATACAAACAAACTGCCCCAAAACCATGGAAAAAGAATGACAAACATGCAAAACCATAACTCCAGCACAAATAGTTGAAATTGGGATACATCAACCAGTCGCGTCGCATGTGGGATCCGCCAAAAATGGCAATAGCAAAAAACATAAACACAGCTGCAAAATAATTACCAGCTCTAAACAATTCCTCCCCTACTTTAAGTGAATACTTACAAACAGTAGTCACACACACAAAGTCAATGCCTGACAAGATCCATTCATAGCGCAAAATAAACTCTAATGGCCACCTGCACAGTTGCATTGCCATAAGCACTTGGGAACCGAAGCTCAACAAAAATGACATTGTAACAAATGCCTGGACTGCTATGAGCCATGAGGGCAGCAACCATTCCCGAATTACATGGTACTCATGGCTGAACACATGGTGGCAACCATCAAAAGGGTGATCAAACTGATAGTAAGGGTAGCGAAAGTTGTAGAAGCAGTACTCCCATAAGCCCATGTTTTTGAAGTTTGAAAAGGTCTCATCATATGATTTGACCCAGTATGGACTGAAGATTTGTAATTGATTAGTTAATAATTAGGGCAAATTGGGAAAAGGTTGTTTTTAACTTAAAGTGAATATTACCTGCAAAAAGCAATCATCAGGAACATCCCAGCAATGTAGGTGAGTAGGGCTCCATTAAAAAGGTACTCTAAAATCGATTAGAGTGAATTGTTAATTAGTTTAAATAATTTCTGTTTTAAAACTTACTTGACGCCTTAGGGTAGTTGTTTTTCTCAAACTCCGAACTGCTCATGATTGCTTTTACCTTGTTTAACCTGCAATTTTGGTTTGAGCCACAGTTTATTTTATAAAAATCGGCAATTTTTTTACCTCGCCCCTACACCTGTATTGTTGACAAACAAAACATACAAAACGAATTGAAATTAGAGACGACAACTGACAGACAATGTACAGTAGACAGTTGACAGTCCCGTAACTGTTGTAGCCGTATTCGGTAACTTTAACAGAGTAGTTTGAGTATATTTCTGTCTTTGTCTCACCCGAAAGTCGGCACGACAACCAAAACTAAAACAAAAGTTGTACATTTGTGCAGTTCACCAATTTGACATGAAATGAATTCGATTTTGTAATTTTGGTAAATTTGAAAAGTTGAAATTTGAAAAAAGGGGCAGAATCAAGTCAAAAGCAGAAGAAAAAGCTCTATACATGGGAGACAATGCAGAGGTAGGTTTTTGTTTGAGCAATAACGTATTTCCACACTTTCTCTCTTTAATTGCATTATGCAATAACGTCATCAGTATTTATAAAAAAATATCTAAACACTAATGGTAAAAAACATACAAAAAGGCACATAACTTACATATCTAAAGAGAAATTTTTCTTTCTTTTTGGATAACAAAATGCTTAATTTTAGTAAGTTAAATTTAGAGGACATGGTGTATAAATTGTGATATAAATGCACAATCATAAACCTGTGACTGTGACTTTTTTCAACTGTATTCTACACAGTCTGAACCATACTTAACCTAAGCTTGGCTTAAAGTACGACGGTGCAAATGGGGGAAAATACCCTGTTATTAAAGTTTTTTTAAATTTAAATGGACGGAATGTGTTACTATTACAACTGACCTAGCTTTAGTAGTAAAAACACAATATAGCTATTTACAATTAACTTATTACTACATACTGCACAAAAAAAACTCACAAATGTAATTTCAATTAATAAGTAAATTTGATTTACTCATTTAAAGCAAATTGAACAATTTATGCTCAATTCTACTAATTTTAGTTTTACCTAAAGCTTCAATAAGGTAACAGTGCAAATTTACAATCCACTGATGTGAATAAGTGAAATGTTTTGGTAAAAACTATACCACTGAAACTAAAACCAAAACTGAATAATCTGGACTTAAACCTAGGTTGGCTCCAAAGGAAGACCTTAACAGAGATTGTTTAAACTGTTACAAACTTATTAGTGGCAGTAACAACCCCAAAGTTGCACTTTTTCCTGGTTTACCTACTAAATTTTGTCATGTTCCATCTCAAACCGCATTTGTGAATCCTTCAATCTTTCTCTCTTATGTTCTTGAACGTATCCTTCCACGAAGAAAAGCGTGGAAGCTACTAAAGCGGCTACCACCCCAATACATCCTAAAGCAAAGGACCAACCGAAGAAATTGTTATCGTGCCCCGGCATCCAACCTGACCGATTGGCGCAGGAAGCAAATACTATCACAGCAATAGCCCCTGATAACCCCCCAACCAACAGAAGAAAAGCGTTTAGCTTGATAAGAGATACGTATTGCTTCATATCCGGTCCGCAGCACAAAAAGTACAGTAGCGTTAAGATGGCGCTTAAGAGGGCGCCGATAAAGCACAAAGTGAAAAAGAATTGGGTGGCCACCATAAAGGGTGGTACCAGGTAGCCGCGGATCTGGTCGTAGCCGGTGGTGAAGGGGTCGTAGATCCAACGGCAGCCTACGAAGAAGCGTCTCTGGTTGACGTCCACTGGATCGGGGAGGGAACGGAAACAGTGGCTCCACAGTCCAAATTTGTCCAACTTGGCGCCGGTGATTCGATAGTCTGAGACTAGCCAACTGGGGGTGGCAAAAGCTACTGCCACCAGCACAAAGGTCATTATAACGAAGCCAATGGCCACGTTACCTGCTAATGACCTCTTCTTCATCTGCAAGAAATATTATTAGATGATTATTTGCTAACAAGCAAAATATAAGGGGTAAAGAATGCTCAGAACGCGTCACTTGATCTTATCTGTCCTAATAACTGTCAGCAACAAGTCGTTAATTCACAAAACGATTTGAATGGGCAACAAGTTAAATTAGCAAATTTTATGAACTGGGGTGCAATTTAGTGGAAAAGTTACAAAACTTTGGAGTAATTAATTATTTATTACACTATCACGCTTTGCAAGTAGGAATAAAAACAAGAAATACTTATTTGTCTTTAATTTTTTTTATTTTCGATTTGAAAAATTAAAAAAAAACACTTTCAATACGTTATTGTCTGTACTATTGACAGTTTGTGATTCTTCTTCCAAATCTGTATTAAAGATAAGAAAATGTATTTTACAATTTCAATATAAATGATGAGTTATAAGTATTTTTATAAAATTGCTACAGTATTAATAAAAAGTTTATTTATCCAACTATAAGTAGTGTTCATAAAATATCTAGGCAAACGTAAGTAATTTTTTTATTTTTGTGTTTATTATCCATCCAATTTATATGTCTAAAGCTGGATTTATAAACTCTGTTATTCCCGTTGCTCGTAATTCGTTGTTCGTGATTGGCGCTGTTCCGAAAATAACACATAGGGATTCGCACGCATACATTTATAAACCTCGGTTATCGCGTTGCTCGTACTTTCCATTGTTGCTGGCCGTTATTCTCTGTTGTTCCCATTTAACCAAATTTTATTTCTGTTGCTGGTGATTCGCGATTCAACCAATGAGAGTGCTTAAAGAGATCAGATGATATTGACATTTCCAACGTCAACACAAAATTATTAAAATATGTCAAATGTCAAATATATCTGACCAATCAGAAACGAACAACTCCAACAACCAGTAACACAATATAAATTGATTAATCTGTTAACACACGAACAACCGGTCCGAGCAACGAACTACGAGTAACGTGGAAACGACGCGAATTACGAGCAACGGGAATAACAGAGTTTATAAATCCAGCTTAATTGTCTGTCTGTCTATTGTTTTCACATCAGAAATGTTTATAGATATAAACGAGTATTTACAGTGCACATTGCAGCTAATAAGTGCAAGTTTATCGCCTATTTTACCTAGTGCTAATGCATGTATTTATGTCTATAAGTTTTACTTATCACCACACACATTAAAAGACATATTTGATAGTCTTACCTCCGTTTCGTCTTCGTATCGACGGTCCACCATAAAGTAGCTATTTCGTCTAGCTTCCCAAATATGAAATCAGACAAGAATGAAAAGTTGGAGGCCGAAAGGAAGACAATAGAAAAAGCACACTTGTCACATTCCACACAAAGTAACGAAAACCGCGAAAAGTGGAAAAATCGTTGTTACTATCACGTGGCCACGCCTGTAAACATTCGCAACGAAAACAAAATTAACTTGGTGCTTTTGCTGACTTACAGAACCAAGCAAGACCCATTAAATGACCCAACCAACGACCCAGCCTACCTTGAACAGGAACGTATTCGAGAAATTTGTCGTTGACGATTCGCGCTACAGTTTCAGTTAACTGGTTTTGAAAAAAAACGCAAAAGTTATTGCTGTATATGTTGAGCTTGGTCAAAAATTAATAATTCTCTTAAAAGAGAATGTTTTGTGTGTATGGAAAATAATTTTTGGAATACGTCACATACACGTAACGCTAAAGTTAAGCGAGCGTTGTACACCACGTATAGAGTCCCGCAGGCCAATGGATGTGACGGCTTCTGTGGTCAATATAATGGAAATGGAAAGTTCCTATCGATTTTTTTTTCTTCTTTAACTTTCCCGTGATTTTTATGCGCATGCAGTTGGACGCTGCAATTTATTTGTAATTATACCCTGAACTCTCAATGCGTCATTATTTAATTGCTTTATGAAGATTAATTTACAGTTCAGTATGTAGAATGCAGTGTGGTCTTGACGCGGTATATATGTATGAAATGCATATAATAGTTATGCCATTGCCATAATTACTTAATAGGAGAAAAAATGGGTTATTCTTCCAGAACCCTATAAATATTATTAGTTCTACTACATGGGGTACTTATACTATACTTTTTTTCCTGAAAAATGTTTTCAATACTGACTTTTTTTACTTCTTTATAATTTTCTTATACTAAACAAAATCTACCTTTCAAAGAATTTTCCAACTGATTGATCTTCCATAGAATTTCTCCTTGTTTAAGTAGTTCTAAATATTCTCGCACTCACTACTATATGACTAATACATTTCAAGGTGAATATTAAACATATCACAAGCATTATTATCCTCATATAAGCCAGAAAACATTCAATACAATACCCAAAATGATACAATTTCAATCAATGTGTGTTTTATTACTAAAAAACATACAGAGGTCAAGTCTTCCAGCATTCAAGGTTCATTGAAACAATAGATACTCTTGAATCTTTTCCAGGAAAAGTAGGTCAAACAAATTCACATGATTTACAAAAAAAAACTAGTTTTATTACAAATAGTACATTGTTTTGAGATATATACATGTTAGTATAAAAATACCTTAAAACTACTTGTCAGCATTAGAAGCGTTTATGGACGGCTAACTAAAATAAGCTTTAACAATAATTATATTGAGTAACAATTATTTGGTTAAGAGATACCATAAACTCAACATTTTTATAAGTACTATTAATTAAAAAAAAAAGATTCACTGTATATTTGAGAGTTGTAACACTTTTTTTGCTTAGATATCAGTGTGAGTGCTAGGTTTCTGTACATCAATGCTATAGTGGGACTGAGGGGCTGACCCCCTCAATCTCCTGTAACGCGCTCTTCTAGCCTCAACAAGGAACAAAACCCCACTAGGCAAGAGTAGCAAAGACCCCACACAAGCAAACCCAAATGACCAACTCAGGTCATTGTGTTGCCAATAAGGCATCCAGTCCCGATTATCCCCATTAAACCCAAAAATTAAAACAGCTATAAGCCCGCAAATACCGCCTAAAATAAGGTTTGATCCATTGCTTAGAAGTAGAAGAATGTACTTGTCATGGTCACGACTGCAGAAACAGTACATCCATGTCAAGAAAGCTGCCACAAGCACTAAAGTCATACAGAGTGTAAAGAAAAATTGTGTAGCTATAAAGAAGCCTGGAAGAAGAAAATCGTCGATGATGTAGTATTCTTCTTCAAAGACCCACCAACACCCAGTGAATTTGTAGTCGTACTGGTGGCGGAAGTCTTCAAAGTTCCGTAAACACACTTCCCATAAACCTGCAATAATTAATCAGTAGTTCTACAGTTCAGTTAGGATTGTATAAGAAAAAGGTAAGAGTGAATGTTAAAGGGAGTAATTACCTATTTTTTCAAAGTTTGGATTAGCAATTTGACCATCATTGACCAACCAGTAGGGCGTTACAAAAGCGAGAAGAATAAAAATGAAGGCGGTCACTGTTACAGTGATTGCTGCCATGCCAGTCTTTGTTTTTAAGCCCATCGCTATCGTCGAAGGGAAAATCGCCGAGTATGTTAAATAATTAACACCAAAAAGATTTATAAATAGGAAAATTCAATAAAAATTTAATCACTGGAAGTGTACGTATGTTGTTGTTATGAACTGTCAGTGTCAGCTGTCAGTCAGTACGCGTGCACAGTTTTATAGGTTAAGTGCGTGACAGATGACACAAATTTATTGCCAGTTGTAGAATATATAGAGGTATTAAAGTGGTTTTACTACTACTAATTAAAGTAAATAAGTATATTGAGTAGAAATGTTGAAATGAACCAAAAATAAATTAAAACATATTTTCTTATTGTAGTGATCTTCGAACCAACCGATATAGCGACAGCCTGCAAACCATTCACCACTACAAAATGGAAGTCCATAAACTACATAACGCCCAATTTGGCAGAACTAAAAGCAATTTCTCGTTACTTGAACTTTCCAACAGCATTTTCTCCAGCAAACCAAATAGAAGAGGCCGCATTTTTAGCCCAATTATTAGCTCGTGATATCAACAATGTGCTAGTCACTATGGGACCTGAAGGTATTCTAATAGCGCACAGAGAAAATGACGCAAAAATATCTTTGCGTCACTATCCAGCCCAAAGGCTGGACAACATTGTTAACGTTAGTGGTGCCGGTGATTGTTTTGCAAGTGGTTATATCGCAGCAGTTTTAACCAGTTGTAAGGAAAGCGTTTGTGTTTCTGTTGGGTTTGCCGCGGCTTTAGAAGCTTTGCAGTCGCAGTCACCTGTTCCAAAGAGATTTTTTGATAAAACGCACCCTGCTTGGCAGATTGAAGCCCCTCATGTAAATCTGCACTTGCGGAACGACTTTTTTAATGCTGTTTGAAATGTCACGGTTGTTTTCGACTTTATGGAGAAATACACATCATATTTTTTATCTTTGGAGTGTTTTGTTTGATTGTGGATAAAAGGATACGGGAGGTAAGAAAAAAACACTTTAATACTTCAATGGTTCTAACTTACTGTGGCTGTCAAATACATTGACATTGAGGTGTGTAAGAAGTCTGGCAACGGTGACTTGTTTTGCTTTCGTTATTTGACAGTCACAAATTAAACTGACACTGGATAATCCAAAAGTGATGTCACAATAAACACTAAAGTTAATTGGGGATTTGTAACAATATAAAGTTAAAATGTATATCCGGATCAACAATAGAGTAATGGAGCTTAATTCCCGGTCTGTTTACGCATTTTGTCATCGTGTATCAGTAGCGAATAAGAGTGACAAAAATTGTTTACCTAAAAGTGTGATTGGGGCCGATTAATTCCCCTAAAAGGGCACTTTGTGGCGTTTACCGGTTTAATTAATTTAATGCACATCAACCTAATGCAAACTCCATTCAGTAAACGATTATGTGACATCACCATGACATTTGTGATATTAAACTATCAGTTTGATTTATCTAATCTCTAAATTCAACCTAATTGGATCAGCAAAATTCTCCGTGATAAAAAAAAATAATCAAATATCCTCTATTTGGGAAGCATGTCTGAGCCGGAGTGTGCACGACCGGATCCGGACTTATTCATCACTCCTCCTTACTGTAAGGTAATTGGAAACCAAGAAGATGAGTTAACCAGGAATTTGGATGATGATGGGTCTTTGTCAAAAATTGAGGTTTCAAATCCTGGCAAACTACTCAATTTAATTGAGGACTTAACAGATAAAGGAACTAAAAAATTGGAAGCCAAACTGAATAAATATGTAAGTATTGATTTTATTTATTTGAATCTGTGATGTTCAGTTTGTATTGAAAAACACTCAGAATGTAAGCTTGGCATATTTGGGTCATTCAATGATGTGTCAAGCATTACAACTGAAGGGGGCCTTATCTATTCAACTAACAACTTTTATTAGAATATAAAAAGTAAAGTAAGCCCACACTAACCCAGAGTATAGTTCCAGTATTCTTTCTGAATTTTATTGTATTTCTACTAAATGTATTTTAAATAATAAAAGCATGTTTTTTAGTTGCAGCTAAATAAAACATTTTCACAAATTATTTAAAA
Source organism: Ips typographus (assembly GCF_016097725.1). Taxonomy (NCBI): domain Eukaryota; kingdom Metazoa; phylum Arthropoda; class Insecta; order Coleoptera; family Curculionidae; genus Ips; species Ips typographus. The sequence continues at coordinate 25,126,275 of NC_138423.1, read as the reverse complement.
AAAAATAAGTTGTTTTGTGTAATGCAATATTTTTTGTTGTATACTCAGGAACTAACAGTATTCTGCAAACCACTATTAAAATTAAACTAAATATCATTTTAGTTCTTGAAAAAAGTATGAAATTTAAATCCATATTTGTAAAACAAACTAGCAATGTCATTTCTGGATTTTAAACATATTCTATAATAAATAGAGCTTTATTATTAAATACTAAGATTATAAATCATTTCCACTAGATTAAGAAAAAAATCCATCCATATTTATTCAAAACTAGTATTTGTGTTTTTAAAGACTATCCAAATTCATTAAAACTTGTATGAATGAAATCAGTAATGAAATAGTGGCAATTGAATTGTAAATACCTTAATACCCCATTTGATGCTGATAACAATGTGTGACTTAAAGTAGTATTAAAAAGATTAATTGGGTTTTAAGCTTAAAAACATAGAAAAATTTGAGAAAGGTTAAGTATGTATGATTGAACCTACACTAAATGACTCATTTAAAATGGCAACATTTTTTTACTTCAAAAACTATTTAATATAAGGATCCTGAAATATGCAGGCAATTCATAATAATTGGATTCAGTTATTACTATTTGCATAAAACTTTAATTATATTTTATTAAGCCAGATATGAGAAAGACCCAAACACCACTCTGAATTAGTGCCTGATAGTGATTTATCAAGTCTTTAATCAAGGTTAAATGCAGAAAATCTTTGCCAAAATCGTTGATACATGTCGAAAATGACACTTTGATGTGCCTAAAATAAACATATTTACAGTTGAAAACAGAATGCGAAGCAAAATTCACCTTCATGATAAACCTGCACAGTATCTCAGAAGAAGCGATAGTGCAGGTAATTCAAGAGCGCATTTTAATCGAGAGTATGCGCACCGTTCTTTCAGAAGAAACATTCAACTCGATTATGGAGTACCAAAGTGACGCTTTTACCGCATCAACCAGTTTAGATCCTAAAATACAGTTTCTCATAAGAGAGGTAGTACCGCAAGGCACTGGCGAAGTTATAATCGTTCCGGTTCTAGCAAGGCAAATTAAAGGTTTGATTTGTTTTTGTCAAGCTGGGTTTACTTAACAACTTTTTGCGGCTTGACGTCACTTAAGTTCTGTTGGTAGAAGCCAAATTTAAAAATTGACAGTTAGCCAGACCTTACTGGTGCTTTTGATTAAATTAATGGTTGATCTAATTGCTTTGCTCTGAGCTCTGATTATTGTAGGAAAAACGACGTCTTTGTGCTGTCAATTTTGAAAATTTGCTTTGCAAGCTGCAAGAAGTTGTTATGTAAACTCAACTTTTTGTGTGCTAAATGAAAGCATCGTTTTAGAAAAAACGGAAACGCATCAGTGTGTGCTTTTAGTATGCGTGGTTAATCCCTCAAAGGATAGTGCATACATATCGAAACTAGTTAGCGAAACTTTCAGGTATTCACTAACATTGTTTCTGAATACTAGGGAGTGCGAGAACGAGAGACGACTTAAAGCCGAATGTCAAAACTTACTTTTGGTTGCTAGAAAGTTGTTTTCTCGTTTAGGTGAGTTTAATTTGTTGTATACACCATAGGACAGTGTCAGTGAAACATTTTTATAGGTGATCTGAGTGACCTGTTGAAAGAAATAATGTCGGAAGCTCGCAGGTTAACCAACGCTGAAAGATGCTCTCTATTCCTGTTAGATCCTGATCACATGCATTTGGTGGCTAAAGTGTTCGACGGTGTTAGCCCTGAAGAGCGTAGCACCGAAGTTAGAATTGCGGCGGATCAAGGAATTGCTGGTACAGTAGCAAACGTTTTGAGACAGTTCAGTTGAACACGAGCTATTAACAATTAAAGGACATGTGGCAGCTAGTGGAGAAATATTGAACATCAAAGACGCTTATAAACACCCACTGTTCTATAAAGGAATGGACGAAGCGACTGGATTTAAAACTAGAAACATCCTGTGTTTTCCCATTAGGGACGAAGACAGTATTGTTGGAGTGGCGCAGCTATGCAACAAGATTGGAGGGCATTTTGATTACTTTGACGAGCAAGTGGCCAGCGCTTTTAGTATTTACTGCGGTATTTCTATTATGCACAGTTTGGTCTATAAGAAAATTCAGGATGCCCAAGCTAGGAGTCGATTGTCTAATGAGCTTATGATGTATCATATGCAGGTGAGTGCTAAATAGTCTAAATATAAGGTGTTCAAAGAATATAAGTATCATAGCACATTTGTGGATGAATTTGATAGTTGAAAAAACTCCTTTCAATAGTAAAAATAGTCACGTGACTTTCAGATACATTATGACCTTAAATATGGTCTTGTGACGGCAAAGATGATATTTTAAGCGTAAGAAGAGTCAAGTGATCTTCCAGATTCCAGTCGACGCTTTAAAGTAGTCACGTGACCATCGTACCTGAATTTGATAATTGAAAACTAAAAAAGGGGGACTAAAAAATCACCTGACTTTTTTAGTCCCCTTTTAATCGTAAAAATGGTAACGTGACTGTAAAGCAGCTATTTTAATCTTAATAATAAGACTCACGTGACTTTGATGAAAATAGTCACGTGACCTACAGCAATTTTAATTATACGCAAAAATGGCCACGTGATACAACACCGCCATTTAAACCTTAAGAAAAGTCACATTTGACCATCAAAATTTTATTAGACACTTGAAAACAGTCACGTGACCTTTGTAACTGAATTTAATGATTGAAAACAATCGCCGGACCTTTTTTAGGTCTTCCTTTAGCACGTGACCTTAAGGATGCTATTTTGTCATTGAAAACAGTCGCGTAACCTTCAGAAATACCTTTCAACCGTATAAACGGTCACGTCATCTTTAAAACAACATTTCTACCTTAAATATGGTCACGTGACTGCAAGGATCCTATTTTAACCTTAAGTAAAGTCAAGTGATGACGCTTTAAAATAATGCCTGACCTTTGTAGGCAAAGTTAATAGTTAACAATAACGTGACCTTCAGAAATCACTTATAATTGTAAAAATAGTCCCTTGTCCTTCAGAACAACAATTTGACATTAAATATGATCACGTGACACTGCAAGGATGCTATTTTGAACCAAAGAAAAATCAAGTGATATCATTGGACGGTTCAAATGACGTCACATGACCTAAAGAAGTTTCCTAGTCCTAAAAATGATCACATGACATTCAGAGCATCATTTTTACATTAAATATGGTCACGTGGCTGCAAAGTTGCTGTTTTAACCTTAGAAGAGTAAACAATTGATTATAGATATACTAGGGTGATTCCAAAGTTGGGGCTTTCCTTTCACCTGCGAATAGGGCTTTCGTTTCTTGACACACTGTATCTTCATTATTGTTCATATTTCAAAAAAAACGTCAATCGAAAAACAACCGTATTTTTTGAAGCCCTATTCGCAGGTGAAAAAGAAAGCCTCAACTTTTACCCTGTATATTTTGATACATAAAACCTACTTAGAATTATTTGTAAGGGCCTGTACTCTCACTTCCAGGTAATTTTATTCTTAGGCTAATTTCTATAGAAATGACGGAATTTACCAACAGTAGCGTCTCATTTCACGGTTTCTATAAAATTATGTTTGGAATAAAATTATTCCCCAGTGAAAGTACTGGCCCTAAAACAAACAAAAATAAAGTATTTTAAATATTCTTCCAGCTTTTCAGAGTATATTATTCCTTAGATTTCTTGAATTTTCACAGGTTAGCCGACAAGACGTTCTCGATGTAACCATGTGCCCAAGCGAACACGAAGTTCCTGGCTTTTCAGATTTCAGCTTTACCCCTAGAAAAATTTTGTTAAAAGAAACTCCCTGCTTTGTCGTCAAAATGATGCAGGATTTAGGCCTAATAGACGCTTTCCACATCAAAATCGATACTTTAGCGCGTTTTGTGCTGTACGTGCGTAAAGGTTACCGCGATGTACCCTACCACAATTGGTCTCACGCATTTTCCGTAGCTCATTTTGCCTACTTGGCATTGAAAAACTTTCAACTAATCGAAAGGGGATATTTTACGTAAGTCTTCTCTAAATGCGTTTTTAGTATTTAGTGAACTTGAAATTTGTGTAGGCAGCTGGAAGCACTGGCTTACTTTGTCTCTTGTCTGTGTCACGACATAGACCATCGAGGTACAACCAACTCGTTTCAACAACAGTCAAACAGCGTTTTGGCTAGTTTGTATTCCAGCGAAGGTTCAGTGATGGAACGGCATCATTTATCGCAGACTATTTGCACGTTAAACACTGAAGTAAGTGCAATATTTCCAATATGTTTCCAAGCTAATAGAAGTGAACTATTCAGGGCTGTAACTTTCTGGAAACCTTGTCTAAAGATGACTATGTTAAGTGTTTGGACTTGATCAAAGATATGATATTGGCCACAGATTTGGCTTCACACTATAAGATCCACTCTAGACAGTTAGCAATGGCACAGGTATGGATTTTTCTTATTTATAGTTTCTTAAACAAACACTAAAGTTTATTTGTGAAGTATTCAGATTTTTTTTATAGGTTATATCCTGAGACGTTCAAGTTTTATCGGGTAAACTGTGCATAGGTGATTTTTTGCAAAATTTTGCTTGGAAAATGATTGAGACTAAATAATTCGACGATAAAATTTTTTCCAAAGAATTATTTAGTCGAAACCATTTGCCTAAAAGAAAAATTTTGCAAAAAACCTACCAATGCACATTTTACGTGATAAAACGTGAACGCCGAGGGGTATATGTCAAGATTATTTCCTGAAAACTCACATTTTAGTTTATTAACAAGAAAACACCTTAGTTAGAACACAAATACTAAACTAAACGTGATGAAATTAATGATAATATTGAACTCACCCCAGCAGACGACAGATTTTCGTTCAGCCATGTATATTTTTGTTTACATTTCAGATTGACAATCAGACGTCATAATATTTTAATTTATGTAATTTTTTAGTGGAAACTACGTTATAGTGATTTATTAATTGTTAATATTGAAGAAAATAGCTTAAATTTTATATGTGTCTAAATCCCGTTTCGTTTAATATCAAATGTTCTTCAAAAAAACGTATTCGAAAAAGGTAGGAGGTGTTTATTCAGTGTAAACTTTAAGCAACTAGGGATTTATTCAGTATATAACGGCCCTCATTGGTCGAACTAGAAAGGTTCATTGAATTTTATTGGCTGCTAGTACAATGAGGGAAATAATCGGGGGTAATATCCCTAGTGCATTTAATTTTTCCGGAAAAATTCGGAAAAACGAGTTTTCGTTTCTCGTCTTCGACTCGGATGATTTTTAAAACCACTCTCGCTCGTGCTATTTGTTAAAACAAATTACTTAGAAACGAGTATTCCAATTCCAAATGCACGAGGGATATTTGGTAAGATTATTTCCTGAGTTAAATAAACATTCTATTTTAATTAAAACAATAAGAACAATAACTTTCAAGCTAGAAAGGGTAACACTATTCTTTATGTTGCTGTGAGGAGTGTGCAATTTTTTCGAATTTTTTTTCCGGAAAAACTGCTGACAGCTAAGTTGACAGTTGTCAAGTGATTTTTCCACTTAAAATTTACATTTGTTATACTAATTCTTGATAGCGATTGGTCAAAATGAATAGGAAGGAAATAATCTTCATAGTCAATCATCATATGAAAAACAACCCTAATGAATGTTAATCAGAGCTTTTGTTTTAACACAAATCCAGGAAGCTTACAATAAAAAATCACCGGAGAATCGTTACTACTTGGCGAGTCTACTCATGACCTGCGCAGACCTGTCCGATCAAACGAAAGACTGGACCGAAACGAAGAAAGTAGCACAACTCATTTACGCTGAATTCTTCGCGCAAGGCGATCTGGAGAAAAACATGGGCAAGGAACCGGCCAACATGATGGACCGCGAAAAAGCCTCGATCCCCGACCACCAGTTAGAATTTTTAACGCAATGCTGCATCTGTATTTTCCGGTTAGTTCACCTTAAAACTTGAAGGAGTGAATTTTATTATTTTTTTTTAGAATACTAGCGACTATATTTCCGAACGCTAAAGTCTTGGTAGACGCGATTAAACAGAATATTCTCTGCTGGGAGTCGTCGAAAAGAATATTTGATAAGTTGTGCATTGAAGGTCGGACCTCCTATGAGGTGTTATGCAGCGACGAGTTGGATTCTGAGGTTCAAAACACCTTGGAAAGTCTTCAAAACTGATGGAAGCAAATATACAAATAGAAACTGGTAAAAGACATGATGGTGCAATAATTAAAATGCTTTTTACGCTTCAAATCCAAAGAAAAGATAAAATAGTAGAAAATGGTAGAAGTACCTACGCTTATTGTTGATTTAAGATATATAGTTTATGAGAGAGGTACTAATTTATTATAATAAATATTATGAAGAGTTGAAGAAATTATACAAGAGCTTTACAGCAGAATTGTTAGTTTTACTCTCCTTTTAACAAATGAAATAACAAAAAGACATACCATAGTGGTCAGCAAGAGTTTTTAAGAGCTGATTCCAGTAACTCAGACATGATCGGGTAAACTGGATCGTAGTTAGCAGAATTGGTTAATCTGATCAAGCTTTCGTACTTTTGTAAAGCGCCCGCAACTAAGTCTATTCTTTCGGACTCTTCTGTGTGTTCGTCCAACCACGCCGAGAGTTTCGGTATTGTCCAACCTGATGATTTTAGTCCAATCAACAATTAATATAGTTTAAAACTTCAACACAGTAAAGAGTAAAGAGGACTTACCTGTATTTTGATGAGGGCTCGCTAAATCAGGACCGGCGTAGGAAAACAACATTAAAAGGACTGTACTGTTAGGAACCGAACTACCAGAAACTTGACCGGCTGCAATTTCCTCCGGCGACTGCGTTATCAAAGACGCTACCGATCTAAGCAACCTGTAGGGCCGGCCTAAAGCGGTTAACTGAGGACAGATTGTCTTTAGTGCTTCCTCCATATAGAGGTAATCAGCTTGTAGTCGTTGACGACCCCCCGCTGAAATCGGTCTTAAAATTGAGGAATGTCGCACCAGGAGATCAATTGATCGAAGAGCAATCTCTCCACATCTAAATGAGTGAAAAAAAAAATAAACTAAAGCCTATTTAGTTGAATTGTTAGTTTATACTTTTCAGTAAGAACCTGTTTATTTTCAAACCCTGTTAAGTAGGTGGCGTATACTCTGTGGATAAACTGAACTAACTCCTTCATGTAGGGACTGCATGACACATTTTTATTGGCTGACACAGCTAGTTTAGACCAATCAGGTTCCAAGTGCATGGTAACTATGATCGTTTCAATCACACCGTTAATAGACGCTAAAAACCGACATATACTTGTCTAAACATAACACGAAACCTCAATAATAATCTACCTATTAATGGATGTATAATTCCAGAAGTTAGACTACCCAAAGTGGTCAACGAATCTTGAACTATGGCTGATGACGTTTCAGTCAAACTATCTTTCATGTTGGTAAGCATTCGGTACACTTGAGTTTGTAAGTAATATAATGAGTTTGCGTATTGAACATTTTTCTGTTGAGCACCGTTAGGAGCACCACCTACGGAGAGTAAACTAATTAGTTTCTATACAGGGTGGTCCAGTTATCAATAATTCACCAATCGATAGCCCATCAAAAAATAAGTTGACAAGCATTATGTCATTTTCCTGAAGAACGCTTCCTAAGGAAGACACAGACCTCCAAAATTTAATTTTAAAAATGGTTTTTTTGCTACAACTGTCAAACCATTGGACCAATTTTGATCAAATTTGGAACAAGTACACCGAAAATAGTCAATAACAGGATTTTTTGACTAATGTTTACTGGCATTCAACTTTTTAAACTGCTTTATAAACTGCTCATTCAATTCAAACTTTATTTTTTTTTATTCAATTGAACACTGGTAACAGTCCGAATTATCGGACTAATTTTAATCTAAAAATTAGAGTTTAAGACTAATATCGTAGCATTTAATGCGAAAATTGTTTACTTTCATCAATAAAGAGTCTGAAACTTAACTTTTACTATAAAAAATAGTTTAAAATTCGATTTTTCAGTCTTAAAGCACAGTGAAACGTCTAGAAGTCAATTTAATAAAAATAGTTTTTTAAGTCTGCTTTGTCAAAAACTTGGTGAAGGTAAACCTCCATTTTCCAAGCTGAAAGCAGTGTTAAAGCTCTAAAAATAGTCCAGAGTTCTAAGAAAATGCAAAGCAAAGTAAAAAAAACCTGAAAAGTTAGTCTTCAAGACAATTTTCATGAATCTAATATTCTGGATTTAAGAACTAAAATATTTAATAAATGTATTTTCAAATTATGAAAACTTACTCCAAATGCAAAATTTAAGCTTTTGATGTCATTTTTAATTGGTTCAGAGTCACTTTTTGGTATCCAAGTCAATTTTTGGGTTGAAATGTGTGAATTTGTTGTCAAAAATTCTAAATAAAGTAGTTTTCATGGCTACAAGTCAATTTTCACTACTAAAGTTTTTCAACTTCTCTAAAAACTATAACGACTGACTACAAAGACAGTTTTTAAGCCTCTCAAGTCAATTTTCACAGTTTCAAAGTAAATTTACTGGTTTCTAAGTCAATTTTCAAAACTAAAGTCTTTCAATTTGTCTGGAAACTATGAAAACTGGCTACAAAGACATTTTTAAGCTTCTTAAGGCAATTTTCACCGTTTTTAAGACAATTTTTAAGTTGGGTTGGGTTGGTTTTGGGTCTTTGAACCTAATAACTCAATTATTTCGTAAACGAAGTTTCAAATGATAATTTTATAAGGGATACTTATTTTGTCAAATTGAACAAGTAAAAAAAAACTGAAATTTTTGAAAAATATCCAGTGACATAGAGAATAAGACAGAAAAATGAAAACCATCTTTCTGTATTCACCCCACTGGACAATTTCAACAAACGTCATTAACATCACATAATGGGTATTAATTTCATATGTATTTGTTCTAAATTTGATTAAAATTGCTCCAGCAGTCTGACAGTTATGACAAGAAACTGATTTTTAAACTGAACATTTATGGGCTGTATTTTCCTTGGCAAGCATTGTTCAGAAAAATGGCACAATGTATGTAAACTTATTTTTTGAATTATGGATATTTAAAACTGGACCACCCTGTAGTATAGGATGCACCAGACTCAACTGGAAATTTGGGTGGATTATGGAGACAAACAAAGCCATTACAACATAACTATAATCTCTCAGTTGCTGAAAAGGTTTTAAAACCCGCGTTATTAAATTTTTTACAAATTATTAACAAAACCAAACACTCTGAAAGACCATTGGTTGAAAACAAAATTAGAACTGCTTACCTAATACTTGTGCAGCTTCTGGTCCGTTGGATATTTGCTGTTCAGTTTTAACAGCAAACATTTTAATACATTTTCCCACATTTTTAGCCACTTGCTCGCTAAGATGCTCCTCAACTAATGCAACACTCAATTCACTATCAATCAAAAAACAAACTTTTTTTACTGTCGTTTTGTGCTCCCCACACATTACCTACCTAGTAAGAACCCTAATGAGGGCATCAATTTCATCATGACTAGGTACCAGATTCTCTAAACCAAACATTGATTGCACCGGTTCTAGAATTCGATTATAAGAACCAGAAAGGTAAGAATTCTCTAGCTGCTTTAAAACACCACGACTGAAATTTTTAGCAACTGTAACAAGCAAACAATAAAACATCTAGAAATACTAACTCAAACTTGAACTGATCACAATTCAATTTTTTCACCATCTCATAGTAGTTTTTCAATAACTTTGGATAATCTTCCTCCAAAGTTTGCACTACGGCAGGTGAAGCACGTTTAGTTTCTTCTTGAATAAGCTCCCCCAGTTGGGTCCAAAAACTCGAAGCCAAATTTTTGTTGACGTTTTGCAGGTGAAGCTCATTTAGGGCAGTTTGCAGAAATTTGACTTGTTTACACATGGCGTAAATATCATCAGAGAAGCAACGTTCCAATTCGGACCAAATTCTAGTGCGGAAACCCTGTGAGGATGTCAGCTGAACTTTACCAGGTCCAGATTTTAGTTTGACGGCTCCTGTGGTTGGACTCAAGCCACTTTCTAACGCTAATTTGAAACTTTCCCGGCATTCATCAAGGCTTTGCTTGATTAAACCTTCTATTGTGGATGTTTCCAGACCCAAATTAATGAAAATCTAGTATAAATATTCATTTGAGACTATGTTGTAATAATACAATGCAGTACCCTCACTTGTAAAGCTGTAGATGTTTGAATGACATTTTCGTTCACAATACCCTGATTCAGTGACCCAGTGGCTAGTTTTACAACTTTTTGTTGTTGTAATCTGATGTTCCGTAACTCAGTGGTAACCGCGTCAATGTCTGTGAGCTCAGGATCACCAGCTAGTTGTTCTAATTAAACGTAACTCATTGAAGCAAAAGGTTATTGAAGGGAGATTAAAAATACCTAATTCCTGTAGTAGAGAAGCTTTTTGGATAGGGTCATTAGTGTTGGAAAGTCTACGACTTAATTGCTGCACCCTACTGACTTGTCTCAATATGTGACTGGCGCGATGTAGGCGTGCTAGCACTTTTGTCAGTGACTCCAATTGACCATAAGGTACACTAATCTAAAATTATCAAGCTATTAGAGTATTTCCTGCAGTTAGCTGAACACACTTTTTTATTCTAATAATTAATGAAGACAATTCAATAAAGAAACTCAAATTTCAAGCCAGAAGAATTATTGAAATCATCTTTACTAACTGAAAAAATTATAATGTTTGTGCATCTAGCCAAATTATATTTCATACTGTGGGCAAGTTCAATATAAACTAAGTGAAAATTGTGGAAACATGTTGAAAGTTTTTGTTCCTCAGTCAGCTCTGTCTGTTCTGATTGACGTTTTTTTTGGTTTGCTACTGATGTCACATTTTAAATAGGGTTTCAGATACCTTAAGCATTTTGAAATCTAACTTAAACTTTCCCAGAACGGTTTCAACTTGCCAGAAGCCTCTAGGATCATTATGAAAGTTCCATGACCTCTGAATGCTATTGAGAACCTTCTAAAAAGTGCCAGAGGCCTCTACAAGTGTCTTAAACCTTCCCAGACTTGCTTTAAATTGTCAGAGGTTTCTAGGACCATTTTAAATCTGCCAGAGACCTCTAAGTAATACTGACAACCTTCTAAAAAGTACCAGAGACTTCTACAAGTATCTTAAACCTACCAAGAATTGTTTTAAACTGTCAAAAGCTACTAGAGAAGGTGCCAGTGGCCTGTAAATTCTGTCAATCATTTGTACTCAGATCCAAAATTACCTGAACGCGTAGCCTCTCTGCATTGGCAAACAAATTTTGTATATGAATATTCATGCCATTCAAGACACTTTCGAGCTTATTAGCATGGTTTGCCTGCCTCAACAAGTCATGGTGGTTTTCCAGAACTTGTTTTTGTAACTCTTTATTGAGCAGCTCGATTCCTTCGCCGAGTTTCTTAATTTGCTCCGTGAAAGCCAAGGATTGAGCCAGCACAGTTTGAGGGCTGTTTGCGATAAACTTTTCAAAAAACTCTACAAACCACTTTTAGATATACAAATCTGTAAAGATTTAATTCAAACTGTACCGTCATGTTCAATTTTGCTGACAACATCGTCTTCTAAATCGGGATTATCCATGGAATATTGTTAACACTTATTCTAAAGGAAAAACTAGTTAAAATTTAATAAAATCAACAAATAACATTATTATTATTGAAAACAGATGAGAACTAAAAGGGAGGTTATGTATTAAGTTAACAAACATTTGACAATACCAAGAATGACAAGTAATATTAGCTTCGTGGAGGACAAACAAATATCAATCAAAGAACCACCTAATTTTTGACCAATTAGAGTGGAGATGACGTAACCAGAAACCATTTCTATTATTTGATCATGACATGACCTTGAAAATGAGAAATGTTAGGTTAGTAGGTGAAGTTACATGGCCAAATTATTTTTTCTAGGTTTTTAGAAATTTGTTATTTTGTATATAAAACTAAATTATATTTTAGTTGTAAAAAATGTCCAAATTTCGGCAAGTTAGTCATGTAATCTTTGATATGGACGGGGTTCTTCTAGGTGAGTTTCCTACCTAAAATAACCATCAAGTAGTATGGCAAATAAGTAACTTTTATTCCTATTCTTCCTGTATACTTGTTTTAATCCCCCTTAAATAGCACTAATAAACAAAGAGTAGGTATTGCCTAAATAAAAAATATATAAAAATAATACTTTCTGGTAGAGGACATTGAAAATCTCGAGTTTTTGTTACTTAAATAAGAGAGACCTCCTGATTTATAGACACTGAACCCCTTTACACTAAAGCCATAGAAAACGTAGTAGGCAAGTATGGAAAAACCTTCACTTGGGATATTAAAGTGGGAATGATGGGGCTGCATCGGGCAGACGCGTCCAAATACATAGTTGAAAAACTCAATATACCACTAACGTGGCAAGAGTATGATTCCGCCATCCACCAAGAGTACAAAGTAGTCGTGACTAATCCAAACATGTTTCCGGGTAAGTAATCCTGTTCTTTTGTGCCATTTTTTTAGATACAGAAGGAACATATAAAAGTGCCATTGCAACAATTGCCAAGCGTTTTGGAAAATTGTACACTAATGATATAGTTGCTAAAGTTACTGGTACAGTGGAACGCGAGTCAGCGCGTATTGCCGTCACTGAAATGAATATTCCCATGCCCATTGAAGAGTTCCAAAAAGAGTTTAGGACTCTCTCACACGGTTTTTTTGCTAAGCATGGCGCTCCACTTATGCCAGGTATCACACTACTTGGATTCAGCTTGTGCTTATTTTCTTCCCCTTTTTAATGCCTATATTTAATACTTCTGAATCTGGTTTTTACCAAGCAAGTAAAAGAAGAATTCAGAGTAAATTTATGCACATTGTTTAATAGTTTATTTTATAAATGAAAAATAGATTATTAATTATTTACATTGTTACTTGCAGTTTTAAAGAGAATTAGTTTATGTTTTAATAAAATTAATAGGTAGTTGGTTATGTAACTGAATCACCAGATTTAGTTTATTTTAGTCTTTATGGATTAGTATTTTATACTAATTTGAATATATTGTGTGAAAATTTGTAGTGCAACTACCAATAATTTCACTCTGAATTCAACTAAATAATTAGTACAGAAGTCCATATTTATTACTTCTATTAACTGCTATTATCTGGTTTAAACATTTCCACAAAAACATTAATTACACAGTAATAATAAAATACCTATTAGTGAATAAGTCTTAGTACCCTTTATAACATCCCTTATATTTTGTTATAAATAAACTTCTGACTATCAAGGATATTCTTCTTAGCCCTTAACAATTTTGTAGGAGCTAAAAGATTGATTCAACACTTATCCAAACATAACATTCCCATATCAGTGGCAACGTCATCGTCTTTGGACAGTTTTGAGCTGAAAACAGCCAACCACAAAAATATTTTCAACCTATTTAACCATATTGTATGTGGAGGCACTGATCCTGACGTCAAAGATGGCAAACCTGCCCCTGATATTTTTTTAGTGGCAGCCGAAAGGTGAATTACACTTGAAAGAAAGAGTCAGGCATGACTAATTGATTAAAAACAGATTTCCAGATAAACCAAGTCCAGACAAGTGTCTAGTGTTTGAGGATGCGCCCAATGGGGTGCAAGCAGCTCTACAAGCTGGAATGCAAGTGATAATGGTGCCTGACGAGAACATTCCTATGGAACTGCGTCAAAATGCAACTTTAACAGTGTCGGCAGTTGATGAGGCACCTTTAGAGAAATTTGGTCTACCTCCATTAAATAAGGCATGATAAATTATTTTAAACCTGTAGTTAAAGCTTCAAATGGTTTCACTGTACCACAAACAGTACACAAAGTGGAATTATGGGGATAAAGTTAGTTAAATCAATTATTAAGCTGAACTTAAGTGCAAAATAAATATTATATATGTTTAAACATTTGTTTTTTTTTTTATTTTCACATAAAACCACCATGAATCAGTAACATAAACTTGGTAACAAAAGCCTCAAGATGAACAATATGCTTATTTCCTTGGGCCATTCTAAAGTCATAGGCAGCTGCCTCCTTAACAACCTACACACATTTACTAAAGTAAAAAAAAATTAAACTATAGTGACTTACCTGTGGAATAATCTGTTTATCACACTGAACAACCAAAGCTTTAACCAAGTCTTGGAGTATAATTTCTGGTGGAATACCATTGGCCAAAAGTTCATACAAATGCTCTCTGACCATCATTATGTTGTCTATGGCTCTTTCATTAGTAATTAAATTAGCAGTTTTGACTATAAACTTCTTCCAGTCAGGTTCAGGAATTGGCTTTCCTTCCTTAAAGTCTCCACTTTGAACTTTGTACTGCTCACAGATCAGCAAGGCTTGACGCAAATTGCCATTAACTGAACTTGCAATTTTGTTTGCTAATCCACTAGGTAAATCCAGGTCCTCTTTTTCACAAACATTCTAAAAACCCCCATTTAAAAAAATTTGTTCTCTAGTGTTTGTAAGTTAAATACCTTGAGAACTGTGGTTATTTCTTCAATGGTTGGTGCAGGCACTCTAACAGGTAAACACCTTGAAACTATAGCTGGAATTACTGGAGAGAGTGATGTAGCGCACAAAATCAACCTGCAATTCTCAGAATACTTTTCCATTGTACGCCTTAAAGCATGCTGGGCATCTTTAGTAAGATTATCCACTTCAGTAAGCAACACCACTTTAAACTCTTTTGGGTTGTTAGTAGTAGCAATTTGCTGGGTTTGGGCAATGTTTTTAATCAAATCCATAACCACAACCCTGTCGTAGATCCCCACATCTGAAGGGTTGATTTCAATGTGGTAGTTACTGTTTACAGTGGTAATCTCAACTTTTTTGTTTGATGGGGTTGTAACCGTCACAGTTTCAGTTTTTAATTTCTCTACTCCAGCACCGAACAGCTCTTTAAGGATACAGGAAATTCGGGTTTTCTTTCCAGCACCCCTGGGACCGTACACCAACAAATGGGGAAAGTCACTATCCACTAAATTTTTCAATTCCTGAGCTTGTTGTGTGTGGTAGTCCAGTGATGATAGGTCTTTTGGACGGTATTTATCTGCCCATAATGTAGCCATTTTTGTTGTTAAATTACTTTATATTAGTTTATTAGCAAGAGAAAAAGATTTTTTTTAAATTAGTAATGGCGGTAAAAACTAATTAATTAGGTTAGGTTGAGATTTCTTCCTCTTTATAAATACAAATACTTTAAGCATTATACATACTTGGAGAGGAGAGGTATATGTTAAGATAGAAAATAAATATCAAATGGGGGGAGTGAGTAAACATTTTTGTGAAGTTAAGTAAGAAAGGAAAGGATATAAACTAGAAATGATTTAAATCAAAGACTCACAGTTTAAAAATCGTAATCTTAAATGTATTATATATTTACAAGTTACAAACAATCCAAAAAAAAGTTAAAATAAAAACTACAAATAAATAAAGTCTCTATCAGAATGTACATGCTATGTCTTCCTATAAAAGAGTGGAAGATATTTTGGATAAAACAGTGATAAACAACGTATTCACAAAAAACCTTACAAAAAAAATTAATGGTTGTGAATGGAGAAATTTTTAGGGAGTATGTACATGTACAGTAATACTTAAAAAAACTATAGAATTACTTAATATAAACTCTTTTGCCTCTATTGCATGTTCTTAATAAATCTCCTCACCAAATAGTGTCTGAAATCTAGGACCACAAGTAAATTACAAAACAGTTTCTATTTACAAAACTGGCGTTTTGTGCAAGCAAACAGTGCGATCTTAATTAACGAAAAATTCTAATTGCTCTTGTCTCATAGCCTTCAGGGGACGTAGCATTTTGTATGATTGAAGCCTATGTTTTACCTCGATTAATAATGAGTAGTTTGTCTAACAGGTAATTTTTACGCATTGCTTAGCCGCGATTGCTTAGCGAAAAAAATATTTTTACACGAGGTAGTTGAAAGTGATTCCAAACTGGACCAAATATTTCTCGGTGTACTCGCTACTACACGTACAATATGCAGATAACAACCGATCAGTCTATTTTCATTACGTATGGTACAGCCAAATCGATAGGTTCGTTTTCTTTGGGCGTCGTGTCATCGGCGTTTAAGTCACACGATTCGAGAAATTTGATCACTTTTTGGGTGGCCTTGATAGCGCACACACTGGATGCTTCCGTCTGTAAGAAAATGATATTTAATAATTTTAAGACCTTATTAGATATTTTTCAAGGTGGCGAATTTATAATTGTCAAAATGATTGTTTAAGAAATTTGCTTCTAACGTTCATAATGGATGATAACTCTAACGATATTGACCAAAATAGATTAGTTTTGAACAAATATTGACACTCAAAAAAACCGTCTTCAGCTCCTTTTTCCAGTTGTGTGCGTCAAAAAATTGTAGCTCTGAAAATAACTACAAGGTGTGACAAATACTTGACACACTTTAATTTTCACACACCCCCTGTATACTACAACCATACAACTGATGTAAGGAGTTCAAATTTATTCTGTTTTCGTAACTTTGACCGTTTTAGAGTTTTTGTCCAAAATAGGTTAGTTTTGAACAAAAATTTACTCAAATCGATTTAAGGAATTTACTAAGAGAGAAAACAAAACAAAAACTTACCGACGAAGTCAAATTCATAAAATTGAAAAACTTTTTGAGCAATTCGACCATATCACTGAAATTGTTGCCGCGCAAGAACTGCTTCACACTCTTCTGATAAGTTTCGTTATCCATAATGAGAAAACCGACCAGCATCACGATGTATGAAGCAAGGAACGTGTACTCCATGTGAGTGCCCGCCTTCTGCAACACTGTAACAAAATAAACCTAATAACGTTCTAAATCAAATCCCAATCTATGTTTCTATGGAAATGAATTTTCCTTACAAGTAATTACTTTTAACAAGTTTCACTTTATCTGCCAAAATTATAAAAACGAGCTTTACACAAACAAGTACATACATTTCGCAACTGTTTCCTCTATAAACTCTTCGTTGGTTTTATTCTGTTGCTGCTGCTGGACCTGCGCATTATGATCGTGCTCGTCTTTTTCCCCGTCGAGAATAGCGTTGGTCTTATTTTCAGCAATCTTGGCGCAGGACTCCCATTCGTAAAACTGTACAATCAGCGCTTCGACAGCGCTCTCTTCCCCTACGCCCACAATAATTAAATAATTTCCAGCCGCTTTAACGAATGTGTTATACTTACTCGAATAAATACTTTCGAGTTTTGATGGGGCTTTCGCCTCCATCAGCAGCTTCTTGTTTGTGTCTTGATCTTGTATTAGATTTATGAGTAACATGAGCACCTAAAATAAAAAAACATTACAAATGTTAATTATTATATTGTATAAAGAGTCAAATGAGTACTAAAATAAATAACCAAAACACAAAAAAACCGGACTTACCAAGACACCCAGTTCGAACTTCTTTTGTTCAGGAATGTAGTTGGGAACTTGTAAAAGAAGGTGGAGACTGGTCTCCACAATTCCACCTCGCGATCCTATCAGTTGGCTTCCTATAGCTGATAGAAAGATAATACTTTAATTATTAAGCAGGAATACAATACTATGAACAACCAAGTTAGAAGTCAAAATTTGGGTTTTTAAGTCAACATTTATTTTTCAAACACTGATTTTAACATTCCCAGCTTAAAAATTGACTTAAAAGCTTTAATTTTGACTTTCAAACATTAAAAATTTACTTAAAAGCTTGTAATTGGACTATCAAGTAAATTTTCAGGTGTCTGACTGTCATTTTTATGTTTATAGCTTGAAAAACTTGGTTACAAGTCAAAATTTGGGTTTTTAAGTCAACTTTCATTTTTCTAACATTGTTTTTAACATTTTTAGCTTAAAAATTAACTCAAAAACTTGTAATTGGACTATTAAGTCAATTTTCAGGACTGTCACTGCTATTTTCATGCTTTTATCCTTAAAATTCTAACTTCCAAGCCAGAAATTAGGGTTTTAAGTTAATTTTCATGTCCCAGACATTGTTTTCAACGTTTAAAATTAAAAGTTGGTTTAAAATCGTTGATTTTGACTTTCAAACTTTAAAAATTGCCTCAGAAACTTTTTATTGACCTATTAAGTCAGTTTTCAGGTGTCTGACTATCATTTTTATGTTTCTAGCTTGAAAAACTTAGTTAGAAGTCAAAATTAGGGTTTTTAAGTCAACTTTCATTTTTCCGCCAGTTCCAACCCAAAAAAGCAAAGTTTAACAAACTTACATTGTTGTCGATAGTGATGCGTTAAATTGATGAGAACCTTCAGTGTAACCAGCAGTGCCTCTCTGATAATTGTACCTGTTGAGGATTTGTCCGCAATATCCGTAATGGGATAGAGAGGAATCTCGCCGTCACACAACTTGTACAGGTTAACCAACGTGTCGATCATCATTCCGTTATCGTACTTCAGTATATACGTTTGGTTTTCTTCGTTATTTTGGGTCACCTGTTGACACAAAAACGCTCGAATCCCCATCAACTGTCAAATACAACCACCTACGTTTTCCAAAACTCTAAGGCACCGGTCGACTTTTTTCAGCTTGTCAAGCAACTCGTCGGTCCAACTGACCACGTAATCGGACACTTTGCGGCAACACTCGTGAATGGTCTTCATTATGTGCTCGAGCCCACCGAGTTCGCGCAGCTCCTCTTTAAACCACTCGCCCGCTCGCTTCGACGTCAATGACAGAAGCGTTTCCATAGCCAGCTGACCTGTGGTAATGTTCTCCAAATTTAAGTGCATGGCGTGGCCTTGATCTTGGATCTCGGAACACAACTCGCGCACTTTTTGTTTGTTTTTCTCCAGTTGAGACGTGGACAGTCCGCAAACGTCCAATGCCTGCAATAACACAGTAAAAGCAACTCTGTATTATCGTACAAGGTGGTTTAACTCACCTGTTGGTAGCTTACGTCCGACTCTAAAAGATTAAGCATCAGTTCTAGACAGTCACGATCCAGATCCATATTGAGCCGATCCTGGCTTAACACGAACATAACTGTTGCGGTACAAAGGCCGAGACTTTGGTCCTTGGTGGCGTCGTGTAAAGCTTTGAAGAACTTGGCCACGGTGCCGTGAGCACGCACGTGCATTCGGAACGCGGGCGCCATGCACTTTGATGCCAAAGTTATCGCCGAGAGGCACCTAGACCACATGAATGGAATTTTGTAATTTCAGAACAACCTCGTCGTGATGTAAAATATTTCAAAAACGTTAAATTAAGAAGCTTATTAGCCAGAAATTAACTGCTCTACTTCAAGAATCATAGGCCTGCTGTTTTTCACTGCTACAGTTTTTTAAAACTATCGAAATATTTTAATAATTTGTCACTTACCTAGTACTGATTGGATTGTTGTCTTGCAACGCATCCAAAATGTATTCGACGTCGTCGTTAAATTCCTGGAATTCACCTATTTCTTGTATTTGATGCGCCTTTTTTACGTTCCGAACCACCATGTAATACTGTTGACCATAAAGATATGAAATTAATTATTTTCCACAAAAATACAGTCTAAACAGCTAAATGGGGTCTTTCCACATAATGGTAATTTAGTGTGGCAGTGACTTAATGTTGTTTACACATTCACAGTCAATGACGAGGACTTGCCAATGACAATTCCGCTCAAAAGAAAGTGTTCTAAGACAAACACAAAAATTATCCGGCTAAATCTGAAGGCGAACTCTGTAACGATGCAGGAAATAGAAAACGCATAGAAATAGACAAGAAAGAAAATGTCTTTCTACTAACTGTTGGTACTCTCTAAGCTATTTTCTATCATATTCGGCTGACACCGCCAACAGAAAACGGGAACCTATCGGTCCTAAAAACATTGATTAATTTCTAGTAATAAATCTATTGCTTTTACTTGTTTCGTCCTATTCAGGGTTAATGAAAAGTATCAATGACAATAATTTGAATAATTCCACGTTTTTACTTTCTTTTTCAGTAATTAATTATAGATTTGAAAATTTGCATTATAAAGTAGTCTGTTAATAAAGTTTCTTGTTGGACCATTAATATTTTTCAGTACCTTGTAAACATGCTACCAATTTGTATGCTTTTTATGGAGGAAGTAGAAAAAAAATAGCCATAACACAACCATTCCATCATGAAGAGCTTCCACCTCAAAAACAATAACTAATAGATACATTAACACTTGGGGCTGCAAACACAATCAATTGGTCCCCAACCTAACCTTACTGACACAATGTTGACACTGATGAGCATAAAGGAAACAAAACATTTGAATTTTAGAAGACGACGGAAAAGAAAGATTGACAAATACAAAATTTCATAGCTCCAAGAGAGATAAATTCATAGCAAGACCTCATTTGGTCTTTCTACTTTGCACAATCCGAATAGCTACGTTGAGTGCCGATCTTCGCCAATCGAAACGTAGAGAGTACCATATATTACGATACAGAAGGGTTTTCTATGACAGCAAAGAAATTTCCTTGCTATTCGTTACAGAGTTCGCCTTCTGAGCTCTTATGGTATTGCCCCCGACAATTATTCAATTTTATTTTTTGACGTTTTTTGAAGTTTTGTCCAGCTAAAGCAAGAAAACGCCCAAGTCGGCAACCACAAAATATCGAAGAAAACCTTGAGAACTAATTTAAGACAAAGGGAATTTCAATATGACGTCAGTGTTATTGTCGTCACTGCCACTTGTCCTGGGATAGAGTCCACGCAAATTAGCCGACGTTGCCATATATCCGCTATTTTAAATAGGTATAGCTAGTTTTCCATTCGAAATATAAAAACCAAAATTTTCTATTGAGATAGCTACAAAAAAAAATAAAAATGTATGCAAACCGACCAATTTGAATCATTTTTATCAGAAAATGGAATAAAACAACATGGGAAGGCCCCATTGTGACTGAAACACACTTACCGGTTTATCAGTTTTCGCGCACTTGACACTAGTGATGTCCTGATCATCGTCGACGGCTTTGATTACCCTTGTTAACGAATCACCTTAAAAGGAAACAAATTTTAGTTCAAAACCACACATAATATAAATAATAAAATATAATTGAAGTATTGAAAGTACAAGTAACTTACCTTTGAAATCAAAATCACTGTCAAGTTCAGTATTTTCATTAGTCGGCCTGGCGGGGGTTTCACCGCCTTCTTTGTCCGTCCATTTATGCACGTAACGTACCCTTGTTTTTCTTGAGTCATTGTCAACCTAATGCCACAGAAAGCAAGATAGTAAACCATTATTAATAGAGGAAACAATCAATAGTTACCAAGGCTCTGCTCTTGAAAATGCTACCCTTCTTCTTCGAAATGACTAACTTAACTGGCGGTGGCTCAGGAGGTTTCTCCAATATCTTATCCAAAATTTTATCTTTGTTTTTTTCGATTTCGTTCAGTGACTCATCCACACTGGATATTGGTGGATTCACCTGATAAAAAAGTTCGGATAAACGCAATGTTAGAGGGAAAACACGCCACTTACCTTAGACTCTACTCCCAAATCGTTTTCAAGTTCGTTTCGATCAATTTCATCCACGTTATCACTCGCGTTAATCAAACGCTTAGTTCTAGTCCGTAACCCGTCCCTTAACCCTATTCGTGGCACCTTCTCGTCATTCGGACAGTCCCATATGTCCTCCTCCTCACGCGCTCTACCCCGTTTCCTCAACTCTCGAGTTGACTTTTTCGGTTTAATACTTTCAATCTCTTTAGCAATATTCTCTATAGATTCTATCGTTTCTTCCGGCGGCGTTTTGAGTTCACTTTCTGCCTCCATTCTAGCCAACTTTTCTTCTACCGTTTCTTCTTCTTCCTGCTTGTCAGTCTTTGGGATTTGCTCCAGTTCCATATCAATTTCTTGTTTGTCAGACCATAGCTCATCCTGTTTATTAGTAATAATAATTGAATTAAATTTGAAACTAGTTCAACATTGATTGAAATGCTTCTGATTCTGATTAAATTGTATACAGGTGTGGTAAATCCAAAACCGACCATAGGAAAACCGTGTAACGGACAGAGAAACGTACATTATTGCATGCGCGGTACTAAGACAGAAAACGAAAAAAATATCAAGTAGGCCATATTTTCAGCGTACTGTTGCCAAACGCCAATAGTTGGCGTAGCCAAAAAATTAATTTGTCGACGGTATTGGTGATACCTGGCGTTTGGCAACAGTGCGCTGAAAATATGGCCTACTTGATATTTTTTTCGTTTTCTGTCTTAGTCCCGCGCATGCAATAATGTACGTTTCTCTGTCCGTTACACGGTTTTCCTATGGTCGGTTTTGGATTTACCACACCTGTATGTTAGATTTTACTTTACTAAAACTTGTCCTAATTAGTACTTTAGAAAAATTTGTTTCCAAAAAGTGAAATCCTAAGAAACCTAACCTAACCTGTTTTTTCACTTACAGCATTATTTCCATCCAATTCATCATTGGAATTAAGTGTTTCATCGCCATGTAGCTCGGCCATAGCATCTTCAACGCTGCGATTTAACGCGCTCTCTGCAGTTTCATTGTCAATTTGTTCGACTGGAACTTTAGGTTCGGGTTTCGTACTTTCCGTACTCTCGTTCAGCGGAACGGTACTCTCTGTGACTGTGGTGGAATCATCTTGAACGACCGGTGAGTCCGGTTTCAGCAAACTGGCATACAACGCCCTTCTCTCCTCCTCAAACTTTTCAGCAGGGACGTATTGAGGTGATAATTCCACCTCATCTTTTTCAAATTAAATAGAACACGTCAAGGATATTGTTAATAGTACACTTAGGAGCCTATTTTTATAGTAATTTAAACAGAAGAATCATTGTTACAAGACAAAGCTCCAAAAGATCATTCATAACCAAATCAAACAATTGAATCCTGGCTAAAATGTAATATACCTTTTTTGGGGGCTGTGTACGGAGTCAATTCTCCTGGAGAATCAGCCGTAGCAGGACTACTGCTCGGATCCATTTGCATGCTTCTTCTAGCGCTGCGGGTAATTCGACAATTCGAAGAACGGGGCGGAGTAGCCTGGGAAATGTCCCGCAACTCGCATGGTGAAGTGGCCGAATCGGAGATGGTCCCACTTTAGCATTACATACGATTTTCACAACTGATGTTAATTATTAACAACAATCAAAATTTGGTACTCAAAAATGTTCTAGTGGTCCCAATTTCAACTTTTTAAATTAAGGTCACAGTTTGCAGTAAAATTTATTGATTGAATACATAAACTTTGTCCTCTTTAACATTCTTCTTAAAACATAATTTCCTCTTTGCGTAAAAATGTCTTACCTGGATTTCTCCTGTTCATCAGTGTCGCTCACTAACTGAGACTTTCCGCGACATATTCGCAAAACAATGGGCGGTTTTGAAGACTCGCTTGTATCACTTCTATCTGAATTTCTTCGTTTAGCTAATTGATTTGAATTTGCGGCAGAGTTTTTTGAAGAGAAGAATTTTTTGGGTGGAGAACTGCCTTTCCCTGCTCTGGAAGAAGTAACAAAAAAAAGCTGAAATTATTACACCTTGATCTCTTTAACAGATTTACCATAATGGTATAGATACAAAAAAAACTAAAATAAAACGCGGTCGCCAGAAACTTCTACAAGTGTTTTAAATATTCCCAGAACTGTCAGAAGTATCTAGGATCGTTTTGAGTGTGCTAAAGACCCCAAATGCTACTGAAAGACTTCAGAAGACTCTACAACTGTCTTAAACTTTCCCAGAACTGTTTTAAATTGCCAGAGGTCTCTAGGACCATTTTGAAAGTTCTATAGGCCTCTAAATGCTATTGAGACCCTTCTAAAAAGTGCCAAAGGCTTCTACAAGTGTCTTAAACCTTCCCAGACTTGTTTTAAATTGTTATAGGCCTCTAGGAGCATTTTGAATCTGCCAGAGACCTCTAAGTGCCACTGACAACTTTCCAAAAAATATCAAAGGCCTCTACAAGTCTCTTAAACTTACCAAGAATTGTTTTAAATAGTTAGATGCCTCTAGAACCATTTTAGAAATGCCAGAGCTCTCTAAGTAACACTGCAAACCTTCTAGAAATTGCCAGAGGCATCTACAAGTGTCTTAAACCTTCCAAGAATCGTTTTAAATAGTCAAAAGCTTCTAGATTTATTAAGAAAGTGCCAGTGGCTTCTACAAGAGTTCTAAACCCTTTAAAAATTGTTTAAAATTAACAGAGGCTCCTAAATAAAACTGAAAACCATCTAAAAATTGCCAGAAGCCTCTGCAAGTGTTTTACACCTTCTAAAAATGTTTAATTGTTGGTATATAAACTTTGCTCATTTTGATAATAGAAACTTTGATTGGATAATTTTGACAATCAATCAATATCACATTTAATCACCGACATACGTTTTTTGTTGGTGATTGTGACCCAACAGTCAGAAGTTGCTGAAAATATTGGAAAATTCATTTAATAAAACTGTTCAAAAATAAGTTAAAGTTTAAATAGCATAGTTAACCACTGCAAAGCATATTTTACAAAATAAATAGGTTGTTTGTTTATTACTTAATGGTCTTTGTGTTACCACACCTGCCTTCAATGTCTGACATAAAATAATTTAATTCTTTAATTTATTAAAAAATGCCCTCTAACCTGTCACTGGTATCTCTGGAACCTCTCCCTTTCTTTGATGGTGACCCATAACTATTAATGGATTGGTAACTAGAGCTAGTCTTGGAATCCTGGCTGGTGTCTCGACTTTTAAAAAACTTCTTTGGTTTAGGAGCACTTTCATTCCTAAACAAGAAAACCTTAACAGCTACAAATACTAACAAACCATCAGTTTAATATCAAACAGATTTACTTCATAAAATTGAACATATTTTGCGGATTGAATCACTCACTTGGCCTCTTCTTGTCTCCCATTCAAGGTGCGAATACTAGTGAAACTAGTTATACCCCATTTTCCAACAGAGGCTGCTGATCTGGCTGCAGATGGTCTGTTGGTGTTTTCTTTAAAAAGGGTGTCAAAATGGAAACTGTGGTGGCTGGCACCCCTCCTGTACTTGTTAAAGCCCCTGGACATGTTTGGTTTGGTTGAGATCAGCCTGATTGTAGGTGGCAAATTAAATTCCAGCAGTCCACCTGAGACATGGCAAACTGTGCAAAAATTGCTTAACAGTAGTGGCTTGAGTGTTTTTGATCTCAAATCATTGTCAGCCTGGGTTATTAGTAGTTACAATTGATTAAAATATCGCCATTTTCTTTTAACGGTAACACTAGCCCAGAGAGGACAATGTTTTTATATTTCTCTGAAATGTTTACTATATCTCAGAAAAATTTAAAATTTCGCTGAATGGAAAATATAAACAAAACTAATGGCCTAATTTAGCCGAACTTTTGGTTCTTGACTTGTCAAATTTGTGGCATAAATAGTAAAATAGTTCACTTCACTGGCTGCTACAGCTACGATCTATCACAGATGCACTTGCAGTGTTTTTTCAATTTTTCTACTACAGCTGCTTTCCATGTTGTAAAATTAAAGATACAAATGCTATTGTAATTTATTTATTTTGGAATTTTGAGAGCAAGCTGGTTCTTTTATCGTCAAGTTTACGTCGCTTTCATTTTTGACATTTGACATCCAACATATTTAGTGACATATCAAATGTCAAACGTCACAAGGTTGTCAGTGAATTAAATAGACGTGTTAGGCAACCCACATAACGCCAAAATAGCAAAAGAAATAACACACAATAACTTAAAGAAGTTTTATTATGTATGGACGTAATATTTATTTACATAATGGGGCACAACGGTGCTGACAATGTTTTGTTTGATATTGTTAGTTACATTATTTATCTAATATCCAAAAAACTTTAGCGATATTTCAAGCTATAACATCTGATAACATTTTATTGTATTCGTTGAAGAAATACACCGCTACGACACCAT
Source organism: Ips typographus (assembly GCF_016097725.1). Taxonomy (NCBI): domain Eukaryota; kingdom Metazoa; phylum Arthropoda; class Insecta; order Coleoptera; family Curculionidae; genus Ips; species Ips typographus. Next base: position 25,100,314 of record NC_138423.1, on the reverse strand, counting down.
TTCATGTGTTCAGCATCAGCATTTTGTGGAATAAATTAGATGCAACATTTCATAGTGAATCTCTGTTAATAAGTGTCAATTCATTGATAAAATAAAATTTCAACTGCTAAAAGCAAAATAATAAAAATATTACTAGAATACAAGTGAAATGCTGAGTTTTCAGAAGGGGCTACCATGGCTGATGACAACGGTTTTTCCCCTATAAAAAAAACAATATTACACTATACAAGCGAATAAAGATTTAAAGATAATAAAAGCTTACCAGAATAACGAACAATAACTTGGACACTAGCTTGTCGTGCATTCGATGGAACACACGAATAGTTTCCTGCATGTTCTGGAAGAGCCCTTTGGAAAATAAGCTCGGTTGCCAGACGTCCCTCCCTAACTACTGCTCCATCCTTTAAATCGTAGTTTATCATTCTATTTCCATGGTACCTAAATAGGATATTTGATAGTGAAAATTCAGAGAAAATGTTAATTTACCCACCAAAACATATAGGTAGGCCGCATTTTTATTCTATGTGGGCTGGTTGAGTTTATAATGCAACTGAGTCTAATTGGAAATCCTTTATCGACCTCTTTGACGTTATTACCGAGAATGACAGCTCGAGCTTCTGAAACACAAAATATCAAATTAAACTTTAAGTGGTTTTAAAGAGTAGGAACAGAGCTTACCAAATAGATCTAGGCGGACTAAGATGCTAAAAGTGGGTGGATTGCACACTTGGCATTCATACTGTCCGGCATCTGACGGTTTGGCATATCTTACATGTAAAGCCCATATCTAAAAGCGCTAGTACTGTAACTTATAAGCAGATCGAGGATATGAATTTTCTAAGTTATATTGATAGAGCTTTTACCCTTGAATTATTTTCGGTTACGGCTAAAAAGCGTTTGTCGTCCACTAACGTGTTATTGTTTAGAGTCAAAACCGTCGTTGTTGTCGAATTTCCATTAGTGGTATGTTTAACCCACAAAACCTAAAATAATAGTCATATACTTCTGAGATAGTTGCTAGGTACACTATTAATAAATAGAATTCATTACCGTAACGTTATCAGATCCAACATTGCATTTGAGCACTGAGTTACTACCAACCATACCCACTACCACAGTGTTATTTTCTTTTGGTAGTTCGTGTTTGGGTATTCTTGGTACTTTCTGAATTTTACGCATGTGATGGGCCGGACGATTTTTTTCTGGATCTACTCTTCCAGGTTCATCTACAAAAATTTATAATGTTTGTACAACAGTATTACAATGTATTTTATTCCACATAGAGAATATGTTGTTGTGTGTTTCAAATAAACCGATATATTTATAGTCGTACAGATGCAGATTGTATTTCAGTCAAATATCTCGGTTTTATGTAATTTTTTAAAGAAAATTGTGTTGAGATAAAGGAAAGCTGAATCCACAGGCTATATTTTGAAGCTTGAACGAAATTTCTAGCTGCATATAGTAATCAAAGCGCGTGTCAAATAAGGACACCACAAAGAAACAGAAGGCAGTTTGAAGAAAACAGAGAAAAAGAGGAAGAGACAATCAAAAAAGATAGGGAAAAAGTAATCATAGTTAACGAACGAGAACGATAGATAAAGAAAAAATTTGAAAGGATATCATTCATTCATTAAAATGAAGGGTTTTGGCAAAAGATTTTTTAAGCCCTATGTAATGATGAAAGGTTAAATTAAACTTTGGAATTACCCTGTAAAATACAGTATTTTATTGTGCTATATTTACAGAGAGTTGTAAATCTTTTTTTATCACCTTTTGAGGTGTTATAGGCAAGTAGTTTACAAGTCGTAAAAGCTGGATTACCAACTTCCAATCGACAAATAACCGATAGGAGGACATAACAACCAGTTCGAAGTAAATAGATATCTTTTATATGCATACATCAACTCCCAACACAACCCGTTATAACTGACCTTCCCAGAAGTCATTGAATTGGCAAATGTTCCTTCTATAGCCAGTGGCGTACTGAATAGTTGCTTTGACAGTAAAATAGCCAAAATTCCTGTACCAGACCAGAAGTTTGGAAAATGCAAAATTATGCTGTCAAATGTCGTCACATCCGGTCTGGCAGACATTCGATCACTTATGAAGTTTATTCGCTTCGTATCGACAGCATTCGCTTGCAATAAATATAGTCCTTCTTTTGAAAATTTATAGTTACAGGAAATTTCAAACTATCCTTACAAGATAAACAGGTAGAGGAGAAAGCAGTGTTGCCAACCGTAGCGGAATTCCGCTACTGTAGCGGATTTTCGATCTATGTAGCGGCGGAATTAACATATTGTAGCTTAAGTAGCGGAAATTTAAATATATTCAGACAGTAAAAATAAAGCAGTGGTATGTATACAGTTAAACGTAAATCTGCAGTTTTACCAAAAAATTTTACTATTTAAACTACGTACTGGTTAAGCTGAACAAATAAAACTAATTCTCAAATAAAATACCATTTAATCGCGCTTAGGCTACTTTTTTTTTGGTTGTAGCGGAGTTTTGGCAAATGTAGCGGAATATTGAATAGCCGGTGGCGGCGAAGAACGTGAAACGGTTGGCAACACTGGGAGAAAGTAATAACTCTTGATGGGTAAAAAAAATCATAAGTGACATGTGTCAGTCAACCAGAACGGATGTGACGTCATTGGAGAGTTGCTCACACGGCCATTTATGGACCAACTTAATTAGGACTAATTAGGAGTAATATTGAAATTCTTATTACTTGTATAGAAATGATTAATGCTTTATTAAGCACCGTATAAAATTTAACAAATAAAATGCGTTAAGTACATTTTGTTGTCTAATTATAGCGCGATGGTGTTTATAAATATGCGAAGGTCGTTAAAGAAATTTATTTTAAGAATGGAAAAATTGTTGGAACGCCGCCACTGTGCGGCTTCCTATAAACACGGGTCAATAGAAACCTGCTTTCGAACCCCATTTGACAGCCCGAAAGTGCACGTTTATTTACCAAACCGTTTTCTTTCATAATGATCAACAGTCGGGTACCCGACCCGTTTGAGGCGAGCTAATTTTAAAATCCTATCGAGAAGTTCCAGCGATTCAGGCAGGCAAAGTCGCATGCCCGATCGTTCGACGTTTCGGCGTGTCTGTGGTTAGTTTCGAATACATGCCCGGTCCGCATGTACCTAACCTTACTTCTCGCGGGTCGGAAAACGCAAAATAAATGTCGTCGATAAATCAGAATATACCATCGTCGGCGGATGCGTGTCAGAATATCGTGCACACCTTGATGTGTCATCGTCAGGGGGGCGAAAGTGAAGGATTCGCACGTAGGGCCATCGAATCGTTGGTGAAAAAGCTGAAGGAGAAACGGGACGAGTTGGATTCGCTGATCGTTGCCATAACAACGGGTGGTACCCAGCCTAGTAAGTGCGTCACGATACAACGAACTTTGGACGGGCGGCTACAGGTGGCGGCGCGAAAAGGATTTCCCCACGTGATCTACGCGCGGATATGGCGCTGGCCCGATTTGCACAAAAACGAACTCAAACATTTGAAATTATGCACGTACGCGTTTGATCTCAAGTGCGATCTCGTATGCGTTAATCCTTATCATTATGAACGTGTCGTTTCACCGGGCTTGGATTTGTCCTCTCTCACCTTGCATTCGGCCCCACAAAGACCCAACAATGGAATTATGGATGTGGAGAGTGATATGGGTAAAATAACTTGTATATTCCCTATTTACTTTCTATTGACAAAAATTAGTGTATTTGTTTCCTGATCTATAAGAAGATCACAACACCACTAGTATTGTACTAAAATGTCATAATTTGACAGCTCATAACATGATTCCTATGACAGCGAGAAGGTTCGTTATAACTTTGGCCCCTTACACTTGATTTGACTCAATTTGGGCCGCATTCGTTTTCAAGCTACATGAAGCGTTTTTGACGTCACGATGACGTAATTTTGGCAAATCATAATTTCACCAACTGTCAAATTACGTCATTGTGTCGTCAAGAAAGCTCTGCTCCCTCCATGAAGAGTGAAAACGAATGCGACCTTAGCAACACCAACAAGTTACTGATTAACGTTGTTCATTGTGATTAGAGACAGTTTAGACGTTTTGTTTACAATATCTGTCTCATTTTAACTCATTGCGATAAAACAAGATGTCCTATGCTACTACAGCTTCCGCCAAAATACAGGCCTTTTGGTAACTTTGCTTTTTCACGCGGAGTTTAACTCATAAACTAAGTTCGGTTAATGCTTTTTTCACCAATCAGATGATAATCTAACAGTTACTGCGGTACGGGCTGTGTCACGTGACAACTGTCACATTTAAGTCAGTCAGTCAGTTGGTCTAGCGACCCTGATTGACATTTTTGTACATACCAATGGAAAAAGTCCTTAAACTATCTCTGTCAAAATCTAATTTCAAGAATTTGTACTATAACCTAAACTAAACGTTACTAAAAACAATTATAAATATTTGCACGAAAATCAAAGAGTATTCAGACGACTCTTTGGTACCCTTCATGGTGGTAATAGAGCACTGGTAGAGCAATAGGGATGCGTGACGTCACAGGTGTAACATTACGTGTTACAGGGTGGGTCAAATCTAAAATGTAAAAGTCAGTAAAGTAGTCCTTTTAAAACTATAAAACGCCAACGCTTTTTCTGTCAAACTTAGTTTTTCCAGGCTTCAGACATTTGCAAAATGAATATAGAAACGACTGGCAGTTTTTGGAAGGTGTTCAGTGGTATTTAGAAGGTAATTTTCAAAAATTCTTTGAAGAGATAACGTTTTTTTTTTGCACTTTTACTAGAGAAAGCAGAATTTCAAGATTATGAGTGAAAATCCGCTACGCACTTCTATTTCTATTGTTCACCAAGGCTTATAATATAAGGCCTGTTTTAGGGTACAATGGGCCCACCTTCAAGGTTGAAAGGTATTCCTACCTGCTTCATTTACAATAATTCTCTAGTTTATTACTGAGTGTTGGCATACCTATATGACTGGCAAATTTTGCTTTTTTTGTTAACAAAAGGATGATTAGGCTCAGATTTTATTATTATCTACCAGTTATTTGTAGGGAGAATGTTATTGAAAGGCTGCAGGGGTCACAGAGATGTTGCTGCATATCCAAATTGGTGATTTACTATAATTTGTAGTACCGTAAATTTTCCTGAATCATAATCATGTAATAGCCATCCTGATTATCTCATCATGTTGTAGGTACAATCCTTTCTGACTTTAATACTACTTTTAGGACTGGGTCAAACCGTTCAACACCACCACCCTCAACATCACATGATCAACCAACCAGCAATGTACGGCTTACATATGCAAAATATGCCATTACCCAAAGAAGAACCTTTACTACCTCCCGATCAAGGTTCGGATCTAAACAATTGGGCACGTTCACCTCATCATCAGCATCACATGTCACCACCGCATCAACCAGTCACTAGACCCCCACCAAAAATTCCACAAGTAAGTTTCAACGTTAAAAGTGTTTTTTACAAGTTGTATTAACTATTTTTTTAGCCTTCAAGTGTTATTCCTGCGGAGAAACCTAACTTGCACTACTTCAACAATTCTCAAGACCGGGGAAATCAAGTTTTACTGGAAGCAGCTCAAGCACCTGCAAATTTAATTCCTCAACCTCAGCTACCTCAAATTCCTTTACAGAACATTTCAGAAAACTCGAATGGGCCTATCAAGAATAACGTCTATCCGGTGAATAACTGGGAGCAGCAGATGACCATGCCTCCTGAAAATGCTAGCAGCACTGGTAAGGCAACTAAAATAAAGTGAATATAGGGTGTACTAGTAAAATATTTGTAGGGTTGTTATCCAAACAAGCGCTTCCAGAATATTGGTGTTCGATTGCCTACTTTGAGTTGGATACTCAAGTGGGAGAAACGTTCAAAGTGTTATCCAAAATTCCTACTGTGTCCGTTGATGGTTATGTGGACCCGAGCAGGGCAAATCGATTCTGTTTGGGCGCATTGAGCAACGTGCATCGAACAGAACAAAGTGAGAAATCACGGCTACACATCGGTAGAGGCGTGGAACTAACCTTAAAGGGCGAAGGGGATGTTTGGCTAAGATGTTTGAGTGACCACTCGGTATTCGTTCAAAGTTATTATCTGGATAGGGAAAATGGAAGGCAACCAGGAGAAGCAGTTCATAAAATTTTTCCAGGAGCTAATATCAAAGTAAGTGCTTATTATTTTTTATTTAAATGGTTTTAGCCCAGGCAAGAAAAAGCAAATCTATAAAACACAATTTTTGAACTTTGTTTGAACTAGTCAAGAACAGAAAAAGAAAAAGTTTTTTTTAGGTGTTTGATCTTCGACAGTGCCACCACCAAATGACTAATCAAGCCGTTTCAGCTCAGGCTGCAGCTGCAGCTCAAGCAGCTGCGGTAGCTGGACATATTCCAGGACCGCATTCAGTCGGAGGCATTGCTCCAGCAGTGAGTTTATCAGCCGCAGCGGGTATTGGAGTACGTACAACAACTATTTTCAGTTAAAAACATAATTAAATCATTTGTGATGTTTTACAGGTGGATGATTTACGACGATTGTGTATTCTGAGGCTCAGTTTCGTGAAAGGATGGGGCAGAGACTACCCCAGAAAGAAAATCAAAGAAACCCCGTGTTGGATTGAGGTACATCTGCACAGAGCGTTGCAACTTCTAGACGAAGTATTGCACAAAATGCCCGTAGAGGCGGCGTGCAGTGCAAAATAAATCACTTTACTCACAAAATTTGTGAAACTAGACGTTATTAAGTGTGCATCAATGTCTAATTGTCAACAATACTCTCATTTCAGGGAATTTTGCTCACTAAAACCTTAACAGCGTAATATTTGTGAGACCTTATTAAAAAACCATAATTTTATTCTGAATGATTAAACTAATGTCTCTCTAATGCGATCAAAAATTATATGGTCAAGACCAAAGTATTTTTGAAGTAGATTTAGCCTGTAGAATATATAATATCAAGTTTGTCTGTGGTATTAGGATAAAACCGTTATTTTAATAATAAATCTATAGGACCAAGAAAATTGTATACACTGTGTTGTTAGAACGGCGTTTTTTGTGTTGTCACTATCACATTATAGTAGCGCCTTCCAAAGATTGTTGATTTTCTTACCGTTTTAGACCTTTTACCCTTATGTTAGATATATTGATAGTTTACATAAAAAGTAGATTTTGTACATGTTTTACGGATTATTATATTTTTATCCTAGTAGTATACGGTATTTATGACAAAAATCAAAGTAAACTAAAGTTGTAATATCACATCACATTCAACAATTTACCTTTCTGCTACATTATTAAGTCACTTCATTTTACCTTGATTTTTATCACTTAATTCAATATAGTTCTTTGGTACCAAAACAAAATTATAGTGTTTTATTTACCTTATTGAAATATACAGGGTGTCCAACAGTGGGGATGGTACCTTAGACGATTATGAAGATCATAATTGCCGTTTGAACTAAAATATAGCAGAAACTTTGTTATTTTAAATGAAATGCTTAAAATGACCAAAAAACAATTTAAACTTTGACATCCTGTATCTTTAAAATGATGCGATTTTTTTTTAAAACAAACGAGTGTTTTAATGGGATTTTCCGTTGTACAGAATTTTACGCCAAGCGAAAAAAAACCTTATTCAGTTTGAAAATTAAGCTGTTAATTGCTTGCTGCTGCTTGCTGTTATTTCCTGTATAAAGACTCTTTCTGTCTCTTTTTATAGTGGCAGTAACCAAACAAAAACAGACACAGTGATTTTTCCTTAAAAACAAAATAGGTTGAACAACAACAAAATGATAATACGTCCAAATCTTATTCATAAACGTCTAAGGAATCATATTCTCAGTTGAACACGCTGAAGGTATGGATAGATAGGTAAAGCAGTGATAAGGAGAGATAATCATGGAAGATCAGATTTTCTAGGGTTTAACATTTCAACAATATAGCTCCAAAAAAAAACTTATTCAATAATAATGGTTAAAATACCTGGCATATATCTTCTTAACGCCAAAGTTTCAGAAATAACAGCCAGTGAGATAGCAAGTAAATTGACTTGCAAATTGACACCTGCAAATCCGACATCACCGCTAAAACTCCCTATAGACATTATCATTGCCTGAAATAAAAATAAAATTAACATTACAAATAAATAATAAGTCAGTAAGATAAAAGTTACAAACAATAATTTTAAAGGTTTCAAAAACTTTTTTTTTGCCTAACATAATACAAATATTATACAGAAGACAAAAAACCCTCAGAAAATAATTTAAAAGAAAATTTCCCTGCTGTACTTACTCTTTATTTACAAAGCACCACTCGAAATAATTTCATCGAATTCCTGGAAACTCGCATCCAGATGCTGGATAGTTAAAGGCGTCTCGCTGTCGGGCGCCTCTTTTAAGGTTTGCACATGCGAAACTGAGAATGCTATTTATGATGATTTCCGAATTGAGCTTGCAATTTAATAAATTTGGTCAAAGAAATCAAAAACAACATTTATTATACAAAATTATTATTATATTTACAAAGAATTATAAACAAAAGTTATTCAGTCAATTTTTAAATCTACCTCCTCTAGCAGGATTTCATTATCCTGGTTCTTTTTCTGTAAATTATTCCAACATGTATCCAAATCCTCTGGTTTTATATACCTAAAAACTGGATCCCCCCGAAACGGTTCAGCAGATTGCAATTCTTTCTCAATCATTTCTTCTATTAACTTTTCTTCCTTTAATGCCTATTTATAAGAAAGAAATGTTATTTTTAATGTCAATTAGGAACGGATTATTCAGACCTCTTCTTTCAGTTGAAGCAACCACTCGTGTTCTTTTCTTTCAAAGAATCCAACCTAAAATAATGTGATACTAGGTTGTAAATCGTTTTCAACTGATTTTATACTTTTTAGAATTTTTTAAACTGGTGAGGCATTTTAAATTACTTTATACCCCTCGGACAAAATTATAGCACTTTGAATAATAACAGAAATTGAACTAACCTTCCATAAAGCGACGATTACACAAATTAAAAAAATCAATCCAACTACGGCCGAACCAATCAAAATCCAAAAAGATATTTTTCCATCTTTATAGATCAAAATCAAGTTAGTCAAATTAGAAAAGTCGCTCCTAAAACATCACTACATTGCTAAAATGCATTATTACAATCACCTAAAAATTTATACCGAATTCCACTTTGGTTGAACCCTTTAATGGACACCAAACCCTGAATATCGATTGTAATTTGGTCTTTTTCAGACAACCCTTCTACAAACACAATTTGTTAATGTCTTTATTCTTAAATAAGTAATTAAGCCTTACTTCCATAAGCTTCAGTCAAATTCTCCATATTCACTTCAAATTCAAGTGAAACCTCCGCATGGGTTTGCTGTACGCTTTCAAAAACGCTAATCGTACAATTGATAAGGGCACAAGCAACATTTTCCAGCGCGCAATTCAAGTTTAACGTCCTGGATCCGGAAGTTTTGTTGTGAATGGTTTGATGAGTTATTTTTCCTTTGAAAGTGGTCGGTTGTTGATTGCAGATCACCGAAGGACTGTCCGTAAGGCTGCTTAGGTATTGATTGGGTAATAGTTTTACAAATTGCTTAAAAACGCCATTGTGGAGAGATTTGAGTTTGTAAGGGAAGATTACGTCCAGTTTTACTGGAGGTGTGGCACTTGGACCAAACTTTTCTAACTAAAAATGTTTTGTGATTGTTGTTAAGTATGGAGGACAGTGTTGAGTGTGTGTATAATTTTACACTAACTCAAGCATCAATTTTTGATTAGAAAACTGTATTCCATACTTTACATTAACACTGAAAGATTTCTAATATAATACATCATGTAATTACCTTAAACGTATTCTGTATTAACGTCGGTTTGGTTTGGTAATATACGTAACTAGACTCCTTAGAAAACCTTTATAAAATAATTTAAAAAAACAGTCAAACAAACGTCTTATGTGACTTACGAAGTTAAGTAAATATCCGCTTCTCTTCGTAAATTTAAAGTCAAATTTAAACTGCTTCTTTTACTAACATTGTCAGTTATTGTAGAGGCATTAACAAAGAATGTTAAATTACTGGAAGTATCGTCAGAGTTTACGCTAAATTTCAGAAGACTTGTTATCTAGAAATTACTCAGTAAAATTTTGTGTCTTTATAACATGGATGTGACTTACATTATTGTATAGGACATCATGTCCTTTACAAGTAACAGTTTGAATGGAAGTGATCTGGCAATCCGCCGGGCCAAAAACGTAATTTACCCCTTTTGGCACTCTGATCATCAACGATGGTAAATAGGCAGGGTCTCCGTGATTGGTTCGGTTAATTTGCAAGTTGAGCAACTCGTCAGATCCAACGACAAAAGTATTGAAGTTTCTGAAAGTCATCAGTTTTTCACCAAATAAAAGTATTTTTTCCCATTCTTACTTTAAATGAAGAAATTGCGCCTCAACTATCAAATCGGCCAAGCAAGGCTTCATTCGACCATCATGTTCGCAATTGTGATCCCATATAACCGAATGACTATATTTGTCCACACTTTTTTTGCTTAGAACCGGACAGTTTTTGCAAAAACTGTCCTTTGATCCGTTATTGACTTTATCGTTTATCACCACAACGTTTTTGCCATTGTTTTTCGCACTTTCTGGCAATACATAACTTAATTCAATCACAATTGAATCATTGTGATTCTGTGACGACATCTACAAGTAAATAACATTGTATACTTGTTAATTACTATTGTAAATTAGACTGACTTTCACTAAATGGACGTCTTCACAATACTCTCGATCTGCAACAAATTCGATTTGTCTCTCATCCACATTAGTTTTACGATTTTTAAAGTAAAACCTATAAAATTCTCGGTCAACTGTTAAATTTCTGCTCAGAGCTGCAAGTGTTAGAAACAAATAAAGCTTAGAAAAAATATTGACAGAATATTGTCTTACTGAGGTTTGTTTGAACAAATCCGGAAAAAAAGTAACAACACTGGAACTTAAACGTCGTATTCGATTGTCTAAAGCTTTTGGGTGCTCTTATGCTGGTATATACCCTCACGGTCGGTTTGGTTCGCAGTAATACCGCATGCCCAGAAATTGCTGAACCAACAGCAAAATCTAAAAAAAAAACATTTTGATTTTTTTTGATAAAAATATATAGAAGTTGGTACCAAGAAAGCCATTATCGTCTATATCAGTAGGTCTGGATAAGCTTATACCAAACCCTTTCAAACTAGAATGCACATCTTTTCCTGAAATTTTTTGCGACAATGTCAAACTTCTGGACATATCGTCGTAACTGTATATGTAAACGGCTCCGGTACCTTCGTTTTCATTTGGAGCGGCAATGGCCAATTCTAAATGTAATAACAACTGTTTTATTTTTTACAGTAAGTAGTACTAAGTGTTAAATACCATTTGAGCCGTCACGATCCAAATCACCAAGCAACATCAATGCTAAACCAAATTGCCCCGCAGATGCTGTTCCATCTAACCTAGACTGTCTTGAATTGACCAGCGTTTTCTGAATATATACAGTAATTAATAGAAAACTCAGTGAACCTAGAATGTGTAAACCTACTCGATTTCCGTAAAATATAAAAGCACTACCGTGATTGTAGCCCCTTTCGTCGTTACATCTAAATGGAGCACCTACGATCAAATCGTCCAAACCATCACCGTCCAAATCGCCTGCGGTAAGAGAAGCACCAAAATGTTCACCAAACTGGTTTCCTAGAAGGATTTCTTTTATTTTGGCTGGCACTTCCTTCTCATTTTTTGATTTCGAATTGGCCGAGTTGAATGTAAACATAACCACCTGTAAATTATGTTTATTGTTTTTGTATGGATTCATTTGGTTGAATTTTCTCAAAGTTAATATTATAGAGTCCGGATTAAAAAGCACTAAAATTGTGAACAAAAGCGCTTAAAAAGCAAAATTATTTTCGTCAAAAAATAATAAAAACCTGTAAAAAAGCACAAAACTCTTTCAGAGATGCAAAACTTTTTACTTTTTTTGAGTTCAAGATCTAGACATTTTTAAAAAAGGAAAATTTTAAACTTTGTTGTTTTGAAAACGTTCAAATTTTTTTTAACTACTTGAGGAGCCTTTGGACAGTTTAAAGAGCATACTGAAGGTTCTGAAATGCTTTAGAGTCATTTGGATACTCTTGGACGGTTCTAGAAAATTTGGAAGCTTTTAGACTGTTTTGATATCTTCTAAAAGCTTTTGGAAAGTTTTAGATCGTTTTGACAGACCGGACGACGAGTATTTGGAAGGTTTTTGGACAGTTTAAAGACCATATTGAAGGTTCTGGATTGTAAGAGGCATTTGGAAATTCATAGATGGATCTAGAATTTTTTGGAAGCTTCTAGACTGTTTTGGTATCTTCTAGACTTGTTGAAGAGCATTTGGAATATTTTAGACTGTTCTAAAAGCTTTTGGAAAGTTTTAGACCGTTTTGACAGGCTTTCCGACTGCTTTAAAAGCATTTCGGAGTTTCTGTAGTGTTTTTGGAAATCTTTTTAGACTACTTTAGGAGCATTGAAGATTCTGGACTGCTTTTAAGACATTTGAAACTTTGTAGACGATTTTAGATACTTTTGAAAGCCTTTAAACTGCTATAAAAACATACGAAAACTTTTAGACTGTCTTGAAATGTTTTGAGAACTTCTAGACTCTTCTAAAAGCTTTTGGAAGGCTTTCGACTGCTTTAGAAATATTTTGGAGTTTCTGTAGTATTTTGAAATCCTTTAGACTACTCTAGGAGCATTTGGAAGGTTTCAGGAGAGTTTAAAAAGCATTGAAGGTTTTGAAGTACTTTTAAAGCATTTGAAAACTTATGGAGGGTTCTATAGAAACTTATTGAAGTTTTTAAACTGCTTTAGAAGCTTTTACACTGCCTTGAAAATTTTTGAGAGCTTCTAGACTAGCTGAAGATCATTTGGAAGCCTTTAGAGTGTTCTAAAAGCTTTTGGAAGCTTCTAGACTGTTTTGAAAGCTTTTATAGTGTTTTTACATTTTTTTAGACTAACAGAGCATTTGGAAATTATTTGGTCAGTTTAAATTTGTAAATTGATACTTACCCATTTTGCAACATTGCAATTGTTCATTAACCTATACAAAATAAAACACCAGTAAATATTTTACTTTACCAGGAAAATTTGCATTTTAGGCCCTACTATTATTCCGCCAGTTTAATTTAACCAAAGCTAGATAAAAAAACAAAACAATAACTCACTGATCCTGATAATATATGAGGCAACTTCCCGGCGGCATTCTCAAATCCTTTGGGAAGTCCTGACGCATAATAGAGTTGATTTTCCATGTAAAAATGTCCTGACGTAACAGCGTAGCCTAATAAAAACCAAACAGTTTTTACATCAAACTATGCAGTATTTAAGACCGTAACTCACCTGAGTGTTCGTAATAGTTCCCTACGGCATCTACTTCTTGATCGGTCCAATTTTGCCTGGATTCGTTCAAGTTTCTAATCCGGAAAACTGAGCCTACAAAGTTGAAAACCCCTGGTGCGCCGGCAAGAAGTTCATCGCTTTCCTGAAAACATTCTAGAACATTTAGCCAGTTATTAAAACCTAACTGAGAACTTACTTCAGGAAAATGAATTGAAAACCCTCCTAACGCCATTGCATTATATCTCATCGAGCGCTTGTAAGGGTGGCCTAAAATCAAACAAAAACATTACCCTGAATTAAAAAAAAATTTACTTTCTTACTTTCAAATGGTGATGAATACAGCTTCTCTAGATAACCCTTTGAGATATTTTCTAAAAACAGGCCTCCAGTCATGGTAAGGTCTTTTTTGAATGAGTTCTGATATCTGCTGACAGAGACCTGGTTGAAAAGTACATAACAGTATTAATTAAGCATAGAAAAAAATGTTGGTGGTACTTGCCCCTAAAACTTTGTACTTGTAATTTATGTCCATGGCTCCACCGATCCAGGAGTCCGCCAGGTCAACTATAATGACAAAGATTTATTTATGTAAAATATAATAAAATCAATAAATTGCCATTTAAACTAACCAGAATAATTGAATCTCTGATCAACATAGCAGGTTTGCATGTAAGGGCAATGGTACACCAAACCGGACCGGGTTGAAAGGTTTTTGTAGAGGCCCCTAGGTGCTCCAACTTTCAGCCTAAAACATTCAATTTGGCTAAAGAAAAAGTTAAAATACAAGGGTAATAAATTTATTTAAAATAAAATTTATTAAGTCTTCAAACTATTTGTACAGCTCAATCTAAAAATTTAAAAGTCTGGATATGGATCACAAATTTAGAAGAACCACGATTTTGATAAACTTATCTAATATTTCAGTGCAAAAAAGTATATCCAGTATAACAGATAATTTCTGTGCTAATAACTCTAGTTATAGTAATCGTAGAATACTAACCATTTGGACTGTCCTTCACCCCGGTATAATACCACAGAATATCCGAAATAAGAGCGTTCAGCTTCATTTGACGGTTTTCCAAACAAAATTGCATGATCAACGTCCAAATTGTAAGCTTCTATCCATAAAAACAGTAAACTGAAGACAGTACACAACACTAAAAGTTTCAACATCGTCTTTCAACACTAACGCAAATTTGACTGGAAGTTACTGGCTATATTACATAATTTTGACTTCACCATAAAACCACAATCATTTTTCATAAAAAAAAATGATTAACACTATTACTCACTTTTGTAACTAATTTCAATTTCGATAAAAATTGCTGCATCGGTGAACGTGCGGTTTTGATAACAGATTTAGGAAAAAACCACGGAAACTCTTCTAAAGCGGTTTTCAATCTAAACGCGTTAAAACACTGCCACTCTCTGATAAACTTTGTTGCTAATTCAGTAATCGTACCATATCCGATTTATTTATTATTAGCATCGAGCAATTTATTTTAATTGCGATGTCTTCGATTGATAGGGGACTGAATAATGCAGGAACGATAGCGTCAGACGTGCAACTACGGTTATAACTATAAACTCATTTCGGATTCAGTTGGTATTGTTCTTTCTTCCGGTTTTAGATTACACCTGATTCGCTTTAGGGTCACTTAAGATTATCGTTGACATTTTTGAAGCGGTCACTGCTTCAAACTAATTAGAAAGCTTTTTGGTTGACTGATGATTAAAATCCCTAACGAGTTCAGGTAACCAAAAGATATTGAAAGAATGTTGTAAAGGGCTACAACATGTATGGGATTTATACTGACAATGAATACTGCTGAATACATAAAATTTAGTGACAAAAGCATATTTTCCCTCTTACCATTTCTTATGAGTAATTTTGAAATTTCCTTAGCTGTATGTATACCAAAATATTACTTTACTGAGTAAATCCACACTTATAAAAGCAATACTGTTTATTATTTAAACGCATTAGACCTGAAACCTCAAGAACTGGATAATGCTTGTGTTTTCGCAGCACTAAATTAAAATAACAAAACTTAACTATAATAAGTAACAATCAAAAACACATCATAAAAAGCTGTCAGTTAATACACATCCATACATTGGCAATCAATAATAAACTTTCTTTTAGATAGAAATCTTATAAATTTTTACCTAGAATCACAATCACTTTTCAGAATAAAAAAGGGGCTAGTTTCTCTCTCAATAGTCGCGTTAAATGCCTTCAAACAATCCAATATTTCTTGCCAGGGAAAATTTGGTTTCTCATCTGATGTTGGCATGTACCACAGCAGACTATAAATTTCCATAAGTACTTCTACTTTTTTTTCCCAACCGATTTTTTTTTGTTCTCTTCTCATCTCTTGGGCAATTTCTACCGCTAATTCCTCGGTGGTTTTATACTTTTTTGGAATGGCTCCTAGTTTTTTTCCAGCCGTTTCATCCAGTAGCGGTTTTTCTCTTGTATCAGGCTCAACTTCCTGTGCCTCATCAATTTGGCCTGTAATTTCCTCAGAAACATTATCAACGATGGCCGGATTGTTTGACACATCAGTTTCATTTGTGACATCACTATTTTCTACAGTTTCCTGCAAACTTGCCTGATCCTCATCATGAGAAATGTTTTTTTCTGATTTTTCTATAATACTTAAAACTTCGCCATTTACTTTTTTCAGGTACTTAAGGGCCTCATCTAAAGGCACCTTCTTAGAGTAGTAAAGGGTTTGCGCCAGTTTTTCCAATTCCATTAGAACTTCATTTTTGATATTTGCACTATTATCGCTTGTTGCAACTGGCAACACTGCCAAATCTAATTGATTAACTTGGACACTCGAATTTTTAAATACCTTGGCTTTGGGCGCAATGGTGTTTACTATAAAAAGAAGCATTAATTTGTCCTCCCCTATTAATAATTTCTAATCTCACCTGGAAAGTCAGTTTTAGTAGTATTGACAGTGACAGGCCCATATCTGCAAACAAAACAATCTCAAATTCTGTCCAGTAATGATACCCTCCATGTAAGGAGCAGAGCGAATATGACATCACGATGACGTAATTTGGCAAAACCATAATTTGACCAACTCTCAAATTACGTCATTGTGACGTCACATTCGCTCTGCTGGTTCCACAAATGCCACCAATGTAACAACATTTAAAAATGCAGCTTTTCTTTCTAATTAATTCTAAACTTGTAGTTGTTTATAGATAGAGTACTAGCTAACCTAGACATAAACTAACTAATACATGTATACTAGTAATGTGACAATGATTTACCTTTGCTGAAAAGCAGCATAATGGCTCTCTGAATGGCTGGTACCATCCAAATTTATATTGCATACCTTGCAGAAAAACCATTTACACAAATAACCAGGAATATCCTACAAATATGCATTGAAACAGTTAAAAAACTAAAATTTGTTGTGTTTCTTATTATATGTTTTAAATTCAATTTATTACTGACAGAGGCAACTTACAGACAATGGAATATCCAAGTTATTAAATTTTGTTTGATGCTTAGCAGACTGACAGTGAGACTTGACACTAGAAGCACACTGCAACACCACATTGCAGATGTGACAATAAATATATTTGCTTTGATAAATGCTATATAAATCATCCTTGTATCCTGTTTTACATTAAAACATATTATTAATACATAAATATGAAGTTTGTTAAGGAAAGCTTACTAACCTTTCCTCAAGGTTTCTCTCTTCAATTTGAGTAAATCATCATGTGGAAACTGGTTAACATGGGTATCCTTCCAGGTTTTTGAGTCTAGATCTATTTTGCACACTCCACACTTAAATATTTTAGCTACTTCTGGTCTAGAAACAAAAAAAACCACACAATATTTGAAAGATGAATGTGTTTGCATACTTACTTAGCATAAATTAGTGGAACTGTAAATTTAGAGGAGTCACCATTGGAAAGAGCATTCTGGTTTTCAACCATCATTTTAATAGCATCTTCTCGATAAGCATTAACTTTGTTACTATGCTTCTTTGAATTATAATGTGACTGTTCTACACTGGGGCCCAGTATTTTTACCTGACAGATTTTGCACTCCTCAGCAGAAATTTGATTGAGAATAACATGATCTACAATTTTATTAAACTTTTCCATGTTGAAAAAATTATGCACTGTTTCTAGTGGGTAACTGTTTCAAACATACTCCAATTTATCAGGTCGTGTAAATGAGATAAATGAGACTTATCAGTTATAAAAACTTCTAATAATAAAACTGCTTTAGTAATCAATAATATAAATTTGCTACCTTTGCAGGCACAAAAGTCACTGAAACATAACCTTTAATTAATAGACCAAATAACAGAGTTTGTGTGTTTAATTTTAGTTGTAGTAAACTATCTTTAGACAGGATGTATTAAATTTTCTAAATATTATTAAAAAAATTAATTTTAAACACTACAATAACCAATAACCGACAAAATTAATAATTCTTAATTTATTGTTTGTTGACAAAAAAGGAAAGCTAAAAAGTGACAAATGACAAATGAAAAAGAAGATCTCTGTTTGCAAAACGAACCTAACCTAAAATAATTTCAATAAGTAAATAGTAATTACAATAATTAGGCACTTAAGGAAAACAGCTGATGTACGTCAAAAATTTTAGTTAGGGCAAACACCGTAAAATTCAGTGTGGTGTCTTATGAGCTTTAAGGTGTTACTTGCAGTTTTCTTGTGATTTTGAGCTTTTTAAAGCAGTTCAAAGTGATTTATAAATTCTAATCAGAGAGAGAATAAGTATGAGTAACTACTATGTTAAGTTATGCTCCGATTATCCAGATGTGGCCGTCAGGTACAAAGAGAAACTAAAGGCTGTTAACAGTGTAGATCCATTTGAACTGGATAATACGGACTTTAGCATCAATCCAGCAAATTTTCCACCGGTAACTAATATGGATTTAGTAAGCTATTTAGTTCTTACCACCAGTTACTATACTTCGCTGCAAATGAAGGCTTATAAGAGTTTAAACTCATATAAATACTTTGAAGCCGGATTTGTAACTGACTGCAGAGTGGTAAAAGTGAATGATCATTTCATTCTCAAAGGGAAGGTAATTTAAAGCTTAAGCAGCATTTGATTATGTTTGGAAGTAATAATTTCATAATATTTCTAGGTTAAACACTCCCAAAAAATGAACTTACCTCCTCTACAGGCATGGATTATATGTCAACAGGATGGTAGTGTTGTAACAGCACATTGTACGTGTATGGCAGGGATTAGTGAAGTTTGCAGCCATGTAGGAGCATTGTTGTATGCTGCAGAATATATTTCGACTGCTAAAGCAAATACTTCATGCACAGACGTAAGGGCTATGTGGAATGTTCCTTCAGTCAGTCAGACAAAAGTAGAATATATGCCAGTCAGCAGTATCAACTATGGGCCGACATTTACTTATTCAGACTCCCAAAGCATTCCAGCCATATCTTCTGAAGAATTAAATAATATGCTTTTCTCAATCAATAAGGATGTCGGCTCATCTGCTTTAATGAGAGTCACAGAACCTTTTGCCAGCCAAATTGCTATGGAAATGGAATGCAACACAAATTTGAATGTTGTGAACCCCTATAAAGGACTTTATGAAGATGAGTTGTTTTCATATTCCCTAGAGGACCTGATCACCTTAGGTATCTCATTAAACATACAGGTCAGTGGGGATGATTGCAGAAAAATTCAAGAAATCACTATTGAGCAATCAGCTTCCCAGATGTGGTTTGAACAAAGAATAGGGCGTATAACAGCCTCACATTTTAAGGGAGCAACAAGAACATCAGTGGCAAAGCCATCACTGTCTTTAATTAAACAGATATGTTATCCTTTGGAATGCACTTTTAAGACAGCAGCAACTGAGTGGGGAAAAAACCATGAGAAAGATGCTCTAGAAGCATATAAACATGAAAATCAAATCTGCCATGAACAATTAGAATTAAAACCAGTTGGACTATGTGTGCACCCTGATTACCCTTATTTTGGAGCATCACCAGATGCATTAGTGTCCTGTTCATGTTGTGGTTCTGGGTGTGTGGAAGTGAAGTGCCCATATGTCCTTCGAAAAAAATCTATTGAGGAGATGACTATGAACTCTTCTTTTTTTTTGAAACAAAGTGAGAATGGAATATCTTTAGATAAGTCACACACTTACTACTTTCAAATACAGCAACAAATGGCTGTCACAAAAACTTTTTACTGTGATTTTGTGGTATGGAGTCCATCAAATGAGCTATTTGTAGAAAGAGTTCAATTTGATGCAGAATTTTGGCACTTTCACTCAGAAAAAAGTGCACAATTTCATAAGAAAGTCATTATGCCAGAGTTGTTAGGCAAATATTTTACTCAAAACAGTGAAAAAACTTTGACATATTGTATTTGTAAGTCTACTGAAGATAATTTACCAATGATTTGTTGTGACAATGAAAATTGTAAAATTAAGTGGTACCACTTCAAGTGTATAAATTTAAAAGAAATCCCTAAAAACCTGTGGCTTTGCTCAAACTGCAGGTGATAGGGGTGATATCAACTTTAAAAAACTCTGTTTGATAATTAAAATAATTATTTGTTAAAATGTTAGTTATGTAATTACTTACTTACTCTTCATTTTATTTTCAGTCCTGTAAATATAATATAATATGTTTTTTTGATGTTATAATATTTTTTCAACATTGAATAAACTTTAGTTATAAATAAGTTTGTATCATATTAGATATCTAATTTCAGCTGAGATTAGAAAATACAAATAGGTATAGGTATATAAATAATACACTATGGTAAACCAAAAATTGTTTTAATTAAAGTAATAAACATTTCCTAAAAAAAAGTAAAGTAAAAAGCAGTTAAATTATAGAATCTAGTCATTTCTATCATCTAGAAATATGGATATTAAATAGCTTATAAGGGTACCACTGATGGACATAAATTTACTAAGGCACAACATACTAGCACAACTTCATCTACTAATGCATTAGTTTTACGTGATGCCAATAAATGAATGGGTAGAGGACCATTGAGTATTCTATACTTTTGACGTATTGTACCTATAACTCGCTCGACGTGTATGCGTACATGAGCTATTGCTCGAGTACTTTCCAAATCTACTGGATGTAATTGATCTTTACCTCTTGTAAATGCAGGTATTTTCACTGTTGCCTGAAACAACTCGACAAATTCTTTTATTAAAAAACCTCTGTCAGCCATCACAATATCTCCTGGGCATAAGTTATTTAAAAAAGTTGAATTTTGGGTTATATATTTGTCTGAAATTCTGCCCCCCCAACCTTCACTTATATAGGATATAGAACCCTGAGGAGTAATGCCAATTAGGTATTTAATGGTTTGACTGTGCTTATAGTTGGACCATGACTGAGCAGCAGCAAGTAGATTGGAGGGTCTTTGGCATTTTATTTCGAAACAATCTATTATTATTGTAGTTTGATCATGAAAACTTTCCCGAAAACATTTTGGCATAGTTTTCCTCAAAACTGCTCTTTCTGGCCAAATTATTAAACTTTTAAATCGCATGTACATGATATGTACAATGGTTTTAAAATAAAATGAAGCTGTTACAGAGCTTATTCCAAATCTATATCCAAGGTCTGTATAGTCCAAACTTAATCTCAACTTCATTAGTGTTAACAGAATTTGATCTTCGGGTATTAAGGTATAGTTTCCATGAACTTTTACATATGGTTTTACTGTTGAAACAATAATCTCAAAATGTCTATAGGACAGAAGTCCTGTATAATAGTGTGTTTTAGCATCATCTTTGTTTATTGCTTTGGAACATATTTGAGTTTTCAACATCTTTGAAATCAAATCTGTTTTGGAGAATAGATCCAAATACAATTTACTAATCTCAAACATATCAATATTTGTTTGAGTTGATTTAGACACATTCATATCACACTGTTGGTTTACATCATCTTCAGATTGATTTATATCAGTAAGAGGCGTTGAAGAAGCACCAGCTACCTAGGTTAAAAATCAAATTTGCATTAAAAGTAGTTCTTTATAATAATAACTGCCCAATTACTCTGAAAAAAATTAAAATATGCTACGGACAGGAGTAGCTCAATCAAACTTCATAATTAGTAACTAATCACCTGTTTAAAAACTAGTAATAATATGAAATGAAACTATGTCAGGTATTACCTTTGCACACACACTGTTATGCACTTGCTTGTCTCAACTCTAAGTTCTGAATATGACTTACTATTTGTTCTTGCTTATCTTCAACTTCAAGTAACTGTTGTCTTTTCTTCTGGCGTTCATAGCGATCAATATTTTCTACAGTTTTTTTTGAGTATCCCAGATTTAGTGATGGTACCCAGTCAGGATGTATATCTTCAGTCAACTTGGCTGGCCTTCCTACAAGGCAATACACTACACATCACATATGCAAATTGTGAAAATAGTTTACTATTACTCTATGAACCTTCTTACCTCCTAAGAAATGTTTAGAACAAACTTGTGCGTTTTTTAATTTACTTTCTGTAAAATCATCTCTTTTTATGGCTGCAATCCATTGCTGTCTCCTCAATATTGATAGTTCAATAAGATGCTTTTTGTGATTTGGGGTTAAAACACGCGGAATACGGAAAAACCCTACATTGTCCCTGTTTCCTCTACTTCCACATTTGATCACACAACAAAAACCGGGCATATTCTTCCTCTAAATTTCAAAAACTATAAATTTATGCTAAATAAATCTCTATTTCCCATAAGAAGGTATGGACTGTTTGCCAGTGTTTGCCCTAACAAAAATTTACGTCTGTCCAAAACAGCTGTTGATGACAGTTTGTTTAAGTGCCTAATTCCTACATTCATATAAATGATTTTAAACTTTACATCTAAAGTAGTCAGCGTTTAAGAAAAGCAAATGTATCCTTTACTGAAAAACATTATTGCTGTTAGTTTTATTTTAGCGTTAATAGCTCAAACATACTCCACTCAGGTATAAAAGGAAAAACGTTAAACAACCAACAAATTGCTTGAAAAAAATTATGTTGTAGCTTGATCCTGGTTTCCTAGACAAGCTGGGCAAAAATCACACTAATAATTGGGCAGTTTTAGTGGACACAAGCCGTTTTTGGTTCAACTATCGGCATGTTGCTAATGTCCTTTCAATATACCGAAGTGTGAAGCGTTTGGGCATTCCTGATAGTCAAATTATTCTAATGATCGCAGACGACATGGCTTGCAATCCTAGAAACCCTCGACCGGCCACTGTGTTTAATAATGCAAACCAACATATTAATGTGTATGGAGATGATGTTGAGGTTGATTATCGGGGCTATGAAGTAAGTTTCAAAGTTGGTTCAGTGTTGAAAATTAACTTGGTTGCTGCCAGGTAACAGTGGAAAACTTTGTAAGACTGTTGACTGGTAGATTGCCTCCTGGCACTCCACGGTCAAAGCAATTGCTTTCTGATGAGGGCAGCAATGTTTTGATATATTTAACTGGACATGGTGGGGATGGGTTCTTAAAATTCCAAGATTCTGAAGAAATTACTAGTCAGGAGATGGCTGATGCTTTAGAGCAAATGTGGCAAAAGCAAAGGTTGTTTAGAACAGTTCCCCCCATTTTTACTTCCTAACAAATACAAGTTACAGATATCATGAAGTATTTTTCATGATAGACACTTGCCAAGCTGCTTCAATGTATGAGAGGTTTTATTCTCCAAATATTTTAGCTGTTGGAAGTTCCATGGTGGGAGAAGACTCATTGTCTGTCAGTATTTTTTAGTAACCAACACACATTGATGTATTTTAAAATTAAATTATTACAGCATCATGTTGATCCAGCTATAGGAGTTTACATCATTGACAGATACACTTATTATGCATTGGAATTCTTGGAAAATGTCACCCCTGAAAGTAATCAGTCTATGGGAGAATTTGTAAGTTTAAAGTTCTCTAACAAACAAAATAAAACAGTTTAATTTCAGTTGAAAGTTTGTCCAAAAAGCGCCTGCATGTCCACAGTGGGAGTTAGGACAGATCTTTTCCTTAGAAACCCAGCTACAGTGCCTATAACTGATTTTTTCGGTTCAGTAAGACCAGTAAAGTTGCTGAAACATGTGCCAGATATTGATACTTTAAAACCAAAAAGCAATAAGTCTGAAAAAAAAATTGAAAAAGCAGTAGCTAAACCAAAAAAGTATTATTATGTACCGCCACTGCCAACATTTAGTAGTAGCATGTAAGAGTATTAAGATTTATTGTAGGTAGTACTTGGATGTAAATATTTCTGGAAAGAATTAAAAAATCTTTACATGATGACTTTTTTTTGATTTTATTGAAAAACTAGCTACAGCCACTACAGCTTAAACTGGGATTAATTCACCAAAACGTCACAGTGCATATTTACTTTTAGGAATACCTTCTTTAAAAATCAAAGATAAACTCGACGCATGTGATGCTCTCAAACATCTTGGAAATTATTAACAATTCAACACAAATCCGTAGTTTACATTTTTCAGTCGTGTGGTTGGTTGCTTAACTAATAATGCGTTAGGGAATAATTATGTATGAGAGGCCAGTTTTGGCTCATTTTGTAGTATTTTTTATCCTCTTTCTAATGGCGTTTTAGTGAAAACTATAAGAGTTTAAATAAAAAAGTTATATCGAACCTTTTTTGCAAATTTTCTTGTTATACAGGTGTGGTAAATCCAAAAGCGACCATAGGAGAACCGTGTAACGGACAGAGAAACGTAGGTAATTGCATGCGCGGGAGAAAGACAGAAAACGAAAAAAATATCAAGTAGGCCATATTTTTAGCGCGCTGTTGCCAAACGCCGTAAGTATTCAATACCCTCGACAAACTTGTGCGCGCGCTAGGCAACCTTGGGAATCCGGAAACCATCGTGTCCTTCCGTCCATCATCGCATTCTGGCCACGCCTCCGTTTTCGAAGACGCTCGCTTATTTTTAATTTTGTATCCCGGCGCGAGGAGAACAAACTTCACTCGTTTTGTTCCGGTCACTTTGACAGCTAATAACGTCAAAACCAGTCCGATTTCCCAAGACTTGATGGTACTCATTTTCGACTAATTTGGGGCCGGGGAATCCATTCCAGCTGTCAAAATGACAGTAACTGTCACTCAATTCGAGACACTGGCGATTTGTGGAGATATCAAAAAAGTGATTTCACCACTGGATTGGGCGCCCCAAAATTAGTCAAAAACCACCCTTCACTCGTTTTGTTTTGATAAAAAACGCTTGAGATGCATTATTGTTAATCTGTCACTTTGACAGCTAATAACGTCAAAACCAGTCCGATTTAAATAGGGTTGATGGTACTCATTTTCGACTAATTTGGGGACGGGGAATCCATTCTAGCTGTCAAAATGACAGTAGCTGTCACTTAGTTCGAGATCGGCCAAACGGTGTTATCAATCAACTCATGTGGGGATATTTTTTGTTTTCTATGATATTTAGACGTATGGTCCATTTTTTTCCCGTCGCGGTTACGTCATCATTTGCCTTTCTTGTCTATTACATGCGTTCCGAGCGCGATAGAATTTTGACGTCATCGGCCGCCATTGTTGGCAAATTAATAGTAAACAAAGCGAAATGTTTTATTTTTGATGTAAATTTTACAATATTTTAACGTAAAGTATTTCGATGTAACTACTGCGATACTAGATAGATAATGTGTGTGTGTGTGTGTGTTTCGGGAGGAGAGTTTTGAAAATGCCACCCACCTACACTTTACAACTATCAAGGGGCCCAGGGAAACATTCTGAAGAAAAACAGAAAAGGATGACTTTTCTAATAAAAAACACTGTCACAATGAAACAGCCCATATAGGTACCTATTTACTTCCCAAGAACCAAGTTTATTCAAGCCAGTGGTTGGTTCTCAATCAAAGAAACATGGATATAGAGTAAAGGCGGTGTACCTACGCTCATAGTAGTTCTATCTTTTTTTTAACTGTATTAGACAGACGGAAATAGACGTACCTACATAATTGTATTTTTCTTTCTGTTAAACTGAGTTGATGAGAGAGAACAAAATAGTTAAGAAATGCGGCGGACTTGGTCTGCCAAAAATTACGAAAGTTTCGTTTTTCTCGGTTTTTTAAGGTAAGACCTGAACGACTTTGTCATTAAATTGTTAAATTTTCACTCTACCTGATTTATACAAAATCCGGTTCTGGTCGCTCATTCAATTCTCTGATTGGCTAATTTGATGCACGTGATCAAATCCCATTTTGCTATTGCTCCAGTCGTCAGTTGGATTTGGAAATATTGTTTTGAATTTTTTACAAAACAATTAATTTAATTTAAGTAGTATACATCCTTCTCAATTTGTGCCTGCTTTTCAATTACGTGATATAGATAGCAAAATGGGTATGAACCTTACTTCTTATAAAGAGAAATCAATAAATTGAAAACCATATTATAATAATTATAAATAGAGTTGCAAATGTTTATTTCCAGCTAGTTCCAACATTGTTTCTTACGAATACATAAAAAATCTGGCACCAGACAGTACAGAACTCCTAATTGATGTGCGAGAACCAGCTGAACTGCAAGAAACCGGCACTCTACCCAACAGTGTTAACATTCCTTGTAACTAACCAATTTTTTATATCAAATACCAAAAATGTTATGTATTCAATCTTTTAGTAAATAATTTGGAAGAAACTTTCTTGAAGCTCTCAATGGAAGAGTTCAAATCCAAGGTTGGTAAAACCAAACCAGACAAAGATGCAATTATTATAGTCTCCTGCAAATTGGGTGGACGAAGTGCTAAAGCTCAAGGAATTTTGACACAATTGGGCTATAAAAAGTGGGTATAAGAGATTGCAACCCTTACTTGGTATAAATTAGAAGTTGTTTGTTTTTAGTGTGAAAAATTACTCTGGAGGTTGGGCAGACTGGGCAAAGCATTTGGAATGAGTTTTACTTGTGAAAGTTTATAAAACTAGAATTAGGCACATTACTGTTATTCACTTTTAGTTAGTTAACAAGTTTGTTTAAATGTAAATTAAAACAAACTTCATTAGGAATTAAAGAAAATGCTTTTCTTTTATATCATAGTACATCACTTTATTACATATTTATGTCGGTAAGTATTTATTTAATAAGAGGTATATACAAAGCAATTGCAATTAATAAAAGACTAGAAGTGTCAATCTTGTATACTCTGTGTCCGTATCAAACCGTTTTTTTACATAATTACTTTAAACCTTAGGTACTGGGAATATAAAACAAGAGATTACTTCTAGTTTTTGACGCTTAAATTTCGCTAATAATTACAAATTCATGATATAGAAATAAAGCAAAAATTGGTTAATCAAAATGTGTATAAAGAACTTATTGTACATTAGATACAAAGTTGTCAGTGATAAAACCTAATCTCATTTTACGTGTCAAGTGAACAATCAAAACCGTTTTTTCCATGCAATTAATCGAGCTAAATTGGCAAAATTAAAATTACAATCTTATAAACAATACAGGGTGTGTTATGTTACGTGTAATACAGGGTGTCCCGAAAAAATGCATCACAATGTTTTTGAAGCTTAAATATAGAGAGAGATACAGATTATTACGCTAATTATTAAAAAACATTTTTTCCAAACACTAAAACTTAATTATATTTTTGACACTCTTGCATCTCTGACATTATTCAATTTTGAACTAATATAATAAGTTGGGTTAGATCCTCATATTTAAGCCTCAGAAACATTGTGGTAGCATTTTTTCCGCACACTTTAGGGACCCGCAGTATAACATTTTAGTCTATCAAGACCACGTCAGAAACGAATGTCCGTAACAAAGGCAGTGCCGGTCAAAAGCTGCCCAAAAGGAGATCCCGGATTGTACATCCGGAAACTGTGCCTTAGGGCTGCGGTTCACTTCGTCACCGACGCGTTATCGGATCCATACTGTACACGAGAACGTTACAATCAGACGTACCGGCCGCGAGCAGCACTTTGTGTGGATGAAAGCTTAAACAGTTCACTGGACCGAGTTTCTGGCCCATAAAGCCTTCGTGTGTCCGAATAGTGTTCAGCGCGTTACCGTTCAAACTAAATACGCTTACAAACTGACTTGGCGAGCCGCAAGCATAAGTGTTAGCACTACGATGAATTGACATAGACGACATACCTAAATGTTTCGGGATAGCTGTATTCGTGTGAAGAGAATCGTTTTTGCGGATGTCGTAAAGTTTCACATCTCCTTCAGTACTACCGCTAATAATTAAATTGTCTTTCAGTTGAACCGCGAGTACGGTGCCCGAATGTTCCATCCATACTTTAACTCTCGCGTCTTGTGCACTGCACCTTCTGTCAAACAGTCTCACGGAACCATCCGAACAACCCGCTACAGCGTAGCCCATTCTATTTAGTCCAACTTTGCCATCACCGGAAGATTCGTTGTGAACCAACGGTGTAACGTCTAAATTAAGTCCTGAGTAAGAGGAATCGACACATGTCACTGACGCGTCTGTTCCCGTAGGAATATCCACAGTCTTTAACTCTTTTTCTAAATCCCAAAACCTTAAAATTCTAGTATCACCCGTTGTTATTAAAGTCTGCGTCCACTGTTCCCAAGCAAGTAAAACAGTAGAAGGTCGAGAAGCAAAATTATTGAACGCCTGCCAGCCAGTCACAAACGTCGGTTGACTGTGGTCCGAGCTGGGACGCCATACTCGTATACTACCATCGTCAGCAGCTGTCAAGAGAAGATCCAAATCGTGACCGTTCACCCACTCTAATGCCGTAACTTTCGCCAGCCGACCCTTTATAGCCGATCTTTGATGTTGAGCAAAATTTTTGGCTGCGGTACCCCAGTCCCAGACTGCGTAAGAATCATTACCAGACACAGCTAGTTGTTGTTCGAATGGATGCAGTTGTAGCGCAATGGGCGGTACCGCAATTTTAACTTGAAACACTTGGATTTCAATTTTCCCTGTTACCACTCGTTTTTGTTCTGCAAGTGACTCGGCTCTGACGGCATCGTTCCGAATTCTACGCCACTCTCGTTCGTAACACTGATAGGATTCTGGATCAGAATACTCGATGTTATTTTTGCTTCGCCTCACAAACTGTTTGGATGACCACTCAACAAAGTTAGTATTCACTAAAGGTTTTCTTATTTGGCATTGTTCATCTGAAATTTCGTCCATTGAATTCTTTTTCCGACGAGTTCTACTGCTACTAACTGCCGATCGATTAAGTTTTGATTGGAAATCGCCGCTTTGGTACATGGCAGGAGGACTTTCGCTGCCGGAAAGGAAATTCGGACCTCTATTAGGGCTTGGTGGTAAACTCATACTAGAATTCCTACTTTCCATCAATTCTCTTTGTTCTTTTACTAATGATCTAATATGGCCAGTCAGAGTTTGACAGAGTTGAATTACCTCCGGGTACGGATCAGTTTCCATTTGGCATAAAGCCAACCAGACTTTCATGTAAACAGATCCAAATCCCAAACCTGGTAGGGTACCTAAACTACCCCCGTAGTTATTTGAAATATTACCACTAGAAGTGTTCATATTATTAATGGTTGGACTAGACGGTATTCTTCTGAAGGACGTTGCATCTGGATATCCCAAACGGTCTCTACTGGTAATTCTAGGTAGTGTATTGCTGGACTGGTTTTCTGCAGAAGGATGTCCTTCCTTGGATGCCACCGCCACAAACGCTACATCAAACGCCAACAATAACCATTGTAAGGCGCCAACGACTTCTTTCCTAACTAAAGGGCTGGCTTCATTGGCTATATGGTTAACCAAAGTCATTCCCACACCATGGTCAATATTGTTGGCATGTTCAGATCGGCGCGAAACTGCGTTTATAAAAGTCCCTAAGGCGTACACTGCGGCAGCCCTTACTTCTGGACAACGGTCTTTGAGCAAATTGTAAAGTTTTTCATGAGCCGTGTCCCGAACCCCAGTCCATCGTGCACTTTCGTAATTATCCCATAATTTACCTAAACAAATAGCCACCCATCGACGTAAATCAGGACTAGGATCTCCAAGTTGTTCTAAACAAATACTAACTAAAGATCCTTGAAGAGCTGCCGCTTGGCCATCCTTATAATCAGTCACTAAGCACGACAAGACAAAAGTGGCTTGGGTACGAGTTTCCGATGGCATTGCAGGATCTTGCAAAATTGATAGAAAATACTTATGGCCCTGTTCTCGAATTAAATCAGCTTGGCATGTATTGTCAACAGCTAGAATTTTAGCCCAAATGTATACGAGCAAAGGTCGCAACTCTTTGGCAAAACTTTGTAGCAATTTCAGAACGTACGGAAATATTCCCACAGAGAGAGCTAAGTTAACTGCCCAAGGACCTAAATCTAGAAAACGTCCTAAAAGTTCTAGAGCCCGCGTTCTGTGCACTTGACTAAGCAATACTTGTAATACGATAGGTAACTGCTCGGGAGGCCTTCGTTCTTGCGAACCTAATCGAAGCCAAACCTCAAAGGCCGTTAATTGTTCTTCGAAGAAAGGAAGGTTCTTGTAATGGGCCGTGCCTTTTAAGATACCAGGAAGTTGTCCCAGGCACAAGTCTAGCACGGAATCCCATGCGTCCCACATGGAGTGTTGAAAAGTTGCCGGTAAAGCGGGGTGTGATATGGGAGTGCAATCACATGACTTCATTATTCGTTCTGCTAATAAAAAGTTACGAAATAAACTTGCTACCAACAAATCTTGTCTAAACAATTTTTGAAATAACTCTCTAGGTAAGGTGTTCCAAGCTATAGTATCAGTTATAGCCGTGAAAATCCAATTCAACTCTCCAAACATAGATTTCCTATCTGTTATAGTCCCAGGCACCTTATCTAACATGTCGAGTGTTACGTTCGGTATTAGTTTTGCTGTAGATCGAAGTACACACCAACGCAAAGCGATTTTGATAGGAGTTGTTAAACAGGAAGTAAATAAGTCTGCGGGAAGATCAGGATTCATGGGCAGACACTGATTAGCTGAACAGGCAGCCAATTGGATGCACTCTTTGAATGAAGGAGGTCCATTAGCTGATGGACTTGATCGCGATGACGTTGAAGCACCAACAGTTTGCTGATATTCAGCTTCGTGTTGAGCGGCAAAAGTCTTAAAGGACTCTACTATAATTCCAGCATTTGGACAGTCATACACATAAATTGATGGCGCTCCCATCCAGGACTGTAGATCGTAAATGCTCAACGGAATGTATTGCGTGTAGGTTCGATTGAATACCCAAAGTTCTCCGTTGGTTGTCGGTTTAGGTACTCCATGACCGTTGTAATGAAATAAAACTCTTTCCTCTTTAGCATTACGTCTTAATGAAGTGCAAAGCTTTTTAACTTCATCAGCTGTGGGATCTAAAGATAGCTTATATCTGGCTCTCGGCTGCCATCGTTCATATTGCAGATGCAAAGCTTGTCCAATAGCTTCTAAAGCTTTCGGTCCTGACATGGACAAGGGATCGATCCAACATTCTAGTCTGGCGCACGGTTGAGTTTTGACAATGTCTGGAGGATCGACACCGACGTTCAGGCACAAAACTAACGCGACACTGACGGTTTTCATGCGTTCCTTCATACGCCACGTGTGGGTTTTCCAGTTAAGCCCGTCAATTTTATCAGTATGTCTTTCGTTGCACAACACTACCGGCAAATCGTCATCGCTGATTGCTACTCGTCGTTCAAATTCTTTGATTAGATGGCGTTCTTGCCATGCTTCTAAGGCAACTTCGTCCATGTTTGGTTGAATAATCGAAAAAAAGGCACTGGCTTACTTACAATAAAATGTTTACATGACGTGGGCAATCTTACTGACTTGCTTATGGTAAATACTGTAATTATCAAGAAAAACATATTACTTTACAGGTATCAAAAATATATCAACTTACCTAGACACTAATGTATGTAAAATTTTAAAAAAACGTAATTCCTATAGATTTTTGGTGGATGTTACACAGTCGATCTGCAATAAAGAAAAAGAAAAAATTATCTTCAATGGCAGTATGTACTAGTATGTAGTAAAACAGAAAATAACAGTTGATGTTGTAGGTTATAGCATTGTAGTGCCTGCTACAATGCTTTCTGGTTAATTTTTAAATAATGATTGTTTCAACTCCTACAAAACATTGCATAAGAAAATTCTGAGATTTCTTCACATTAGATATATTTTAAGTTGTAGACAAATACAACCAACACCTCTTCACATGTATCTGTAACATAATTGACTGATTTTTCATAAACTGTTTCTGAATTATCAATCCCCATTCATGGTCATGTATTCCATTAAATGGCGCCACAGTTTATAATCAACAAAGTGCCTAGCCATTCTAATTTCAGTAATTTCTAGTAAGTGATTGTGGAATGAGAATAGGGATAATACAAGTTGGTAAACTAATATTACATTAATAGTTACTTACCAAACAATGATAGGTATTTAACAAGAAAAGTGGTAATTGAGTCAATTTAACAGGTTGTTTATGGAAGTAAATACTTTGGATATTCTCAGTATCCTCTACTTAAAAACTAACATTTTTTTTTAAATTTAATTTCTCTTAAATTTGAGTCACACACACACAGACATTTTCAAGATTTAAGTTCAGAGTTTCAGAGTGTGATTTTCTTGTAGTGCATGCTAATAAACATCCACAGTCTAAACTTAAATTAAGCTTAAACTTTCAAAATGACTGGTGGTACATACAGGTGATAACCAAGTCAAATGGGGTTCAAACTGAGCCTTTTTTCACCTGTATTATCAGTCAAAACCAGAAACACTTGGCTATAATTTGGTATAAGAGTTATTGAGAGGCCATTTACTTGCTACTTACTCCTACATGGGAAATCAAACTATTATGTGAAAATCAAGTTGATTTTGACGCCATTACTAATTTAATGATAAATTTAATATCGGTATCTTGATAAAGTATGTAGTAACATAGATAACAGAAAAATTAAATAAACATAGTAGTGTGATAGTAGGAGCCCTATATCATGTTTAATTTTCATTCATTCTGTGTATGTAAAGTTAAATGAATTTTTAACTCTATAAACACACTCTATAAAATCAAATCTATAGAAATTGCCTTTGTGAGTTGTTACATTTTATTATCTTATCTATAATAACTCACAGGGGGTATTTTATTTAGTTTGATGGGGTATCCTTGGTGTTTTTCAGAAAATTAACATTTTGAAGACTGTCAGTTATAGAGAGAAACCATAAATTTGCCTGTTTATATTTGACCCAGGTTAAGGGTACTGTTTTAACACTATAGTACTCCTAACTTGGTCTTGCTGGCAGTACAAAGTACAAGACATTATATAAAAACAAATTCCATGCATTTGAGGTATAAAGAAAAAGACTGTAGACCACATTAAAAGCACGCTTCAAGAACCTTACTACAAAGCCGTTTCTTTTGTAAAAATGAGGTGCAACCCCCAAACCACCATTAACACAAATTTAAAGATCAATGTAAACAAAACGTCCGTTACTCTAATGCGTCGGCCTCGTACTTACCCAAATTGATTGAAATGTAGAATTAAAACACACACAAATTAAATAAAACGCAGAATATCGAACTCCGCAGACATTTTTTTGGTTATTTACTCTTTGACCATGGAATTGTCGGAATTTTGAGGTAGATTTGTCGTCCATAAAATAATGTCAATGTCAAGGGTATCTTTCTTCTTCTTCTAACCTATCAAAGTGAAGTTAGTTGTAGTCAAAAACGTTGGGCTTTAGCTACCGGCATAGAGTACTTGTATACAAAAACCTGGATCTAGATGGATTTGGCCGCTTTGCTTTAAAAAAAAGCTTCGCTTGGTAAATGATTATTATCCGACTATATTAGTATAACATTTTCCAGAAAAATTTAAAAGCGGGTTTATAACATTTTTCCTTGTCCTCCAGACTCCATATTTGAAAAGCTTTATCTACACATTTGTTCTAGGTTTAGAAGTTAACCTAACCTAACAAAAGCTCATAAAAAAAATAATTTTAATTTAACATACAAATTAAAATGTACTGAAAATAAATTCACTGGAAAAGGAATAATAAAAGAATCCGCAAGTATGAATTTAGCAGGAAACATAATTAAATTGTTTCAAAGACCCATATCAAAATCAGTTTTGAGTGGTCAAAGAAGGAGTTTCAGTTTATCACCAAATTTAAAGATTAAAGAAAGTAAGTATATCAGCTAAAATAGCAAAAAAATACGTTTCTGATTTTTTTTAGTAAAAGAAGTAGAAAAAGGTAAGGAACTAGTAATCTACGCTGATGTACTCCCTTCAGCCAGAGAGCCTTATCTGCTGCACAACACTCATCCCACTAAATGTCCAGTTTGCGCTTCAAATCTCAACATCAAACACACTGATGTGTTAATATTAAGCCAGTTTTTGCGTAGTGATGGTTGCATGTTGCCAAGAAGAATTACTGGACTGTGCAAAGAACAACAAAAAAGAATGTCTTCTTTAGTGACAATGGCTCAAAAAGCTGGACTTATGCCTAACTTAACTCCAGCAGCAAGTAAAAAAGATCCTAAAAAACGTAGACAGTGGAAGAAATTCAATAAATATTTTGATGAAACTACTATAAAAGTGTAACTTTTGACTAGTGAATAAATTTTAGATTATAAAAATATACATTTAATTTCTTTATTGACTAGACACAGTTTTTATGTTTTTAGATAATGCTTCATTTAAAGTTGTTTCAATGGTTTCGGATTTCATCCATTCAGCTTCTATCATACTCATAAATGGGCTGTTTTTAAAGTTAGGATGATTTGCAAACTCTCTAAAACACAACTTATAAAACAATTACCTAATAGGTACCATAAACTGTAGTGTCTCACCTATACAAAGCTATGGTATGTGTAAGATTTAGTTTGCTAAACTTTGTAAACACATTTAAGTCATTATAGTAGTCTTCATGCTTCAATTTGGGGATTAATAAAGTATCACCACAGTCTGGTAACCATCTCCTGTAATTACTGAGTCATTTTCAAGCTAAACAAATAGTGATGCACTTACTCACATGTGGCAATAACAGATGTGGTCCCATGACGGTATAAGTAGATCAGAAAACAGAAAAATGGGACTAAATCACTTGATGATATTGGCAATTCTTCTTTTGTAGTTACTCTTATGAAATAGACATGGTTTAAGTCATAAACTTGTTTGTCTTTTGGTTTTGTTCTCTCCCATGGTAAGAAATACTGTCTTGGAAATTGATCTATTAATTCAACTTTAAAAAACATTTGAAATAAATAATGCCAAGACACTTTTGCATAACCTTTCTTTCCGTTAACAGCCTGAAAAAAATTTATTTGCTTATTTATATAGAACAGACTAAACATTTCTTACATCATAAATACTTTGGTAAGTGAGCAGGAACAAGTCAAACCTCCCATAGAAAGTTAAAGTACTTTGCAAAACTATGGATTTGACCAAATGCCTGATAAATTCCATATTTGTCATTGCACCAATGACTGTCAGAAATGGGTCTTCTGACCACTTCTTTTTTGCTACATTTTGAAACAGAGCCTCCACTCTTTTCTCTTGATCCAGTTTATCTTGAAATTCATACTTTCTCAAAGAGAAAACATTCTTATTATGCAATGTTATCCGATTATCATTTTCAAACTTTTCCTACAATATATAATTCATGTTTAGCCCCAATCTACTACTATATACCTAGCACATCTTACTTGCAACAATTTATAAAATTCTGCATGTCTTTCATAGAGAATCACTTTTTTAAATTCATTTTCAAGCAGTTCTTGACCAATTAAAGCTAAACCGGGATTTGTTTCTGCTATAACTTCTCGCGTTGACACCCTTTCACACACATACTTTGCAATTCGAGCTGCAATATCTGGACATATTAAATATAAATTTGCAGGCTTATGATACGTTCTGTGTTGCTGAATTTCGACAGGCAGTATGTGTTTGAATGGCCTCGTTTTCGGGTTTTCCTCTAGGAAGTTTTGCGCCTCTTCTAGGAACTTTTCACCTAGATCTCTTCTAACTTTCTTATTATTTTTCACTTCAGTAGGTGCTTCAGTGCACATCAGACAATTTTTTATACGTTTTGTAAGTCGAAAGTGTCTCAAACTAATATTGCTAATCATTTTTGTTAAAATAAAATTAAAATAATGTATATTAAAAAATTAAAATTTAAAAAATGAGTGAGAATGTTTTGTTGGGTTATGTTTATGATTAAATCTTCTCATCTCCTTATAAATCAAAAATCAAGGCGGCAGGTTTTCCTGCTCCATGAGGTGAGCAAATTAGTTGTGATGTCATGATGACGTAATTTGACACTTCGGCCAAATATGTTTTTGTCAAATTACGTCATCGTGATGTCACACCCGTTCTGCTAGTTCCAAAACGAACCAACACTAACAGCTGATTCTGTCATTTGACGTTGTTTGTGGTTTAGGTTATATTTTTGTTTGAGTAAGTTTAGTTTCTTTTTTTATAGTTGAAAAAGTGTATAAACTAAAGAAATTGTTATCTTATTTAAGTAATTTTAAATATGGATGAAGAGGACGGGGTTCATCGTTTAGAAGGAACTTCAGGTAACGAAAAAGGAGGCTTGATCGTAACAAAAAAGAAAGAACCAACTTTCAAAGTGCCCAAACCGTCCCTGTTGGGATTAGATCGTTTAGCTGCACAGAAACGCAAAGAAAAAGAGGATGCCGCGCGTAAAATGTCGTTCTCAATGGATGACGAAGGGCCCAGTGAATCTCCTGCGCGTCCTTCACAAGGTTCAACATCGAAAAGTAAGGATGAGCGTAAGTTCCGTTCGGCTGCTGAAGAAACTCCAACCTACACTGGTGGTGTAACTAAGGAAGCTCAAGAACGGCTTCGAGAGCGTGAAAGAGATAGGTATAAGGAGAAAGGAGTTTATGCAACAACTAAAGATAGGTACAAGCATGAAAAACGTCGGGATCGGGCACGCGATGATAGAAGAAGCCGTGATAGGTATAAAGAGAGGAGCTCCAGGAGTGAACGGCATGGAGATAGTTCTCGCAGACATGAAACTCCAAGATTTAGAGATGAACCTAAAACACCAGATTATCGAGTCAAAGATGCAGTCGCAAAAACGTCCTGGGATGAAGATGACGATTATGTTCCCTCAAAAAGATCCATGTGGGACTACCCAACTCCTAAAGTGTATAAAAAGGATGATGAAGAATGGTCTGAGAGAAGTTCAAGACCCAGACATGAAAATGAGACTTCTTGGAGAAATTGGAAAGCAAGTCGCAATGCTGTGGATGAGAGTGAAAGAGCAACCCCGGCACACAGATATAACGCGTGGATGAAAGACAGACGCAAAACTGGTGCAACTCCTAATGTGGAGAAAGAACAAGGCAATGTAAAATGGGATGCAACTGAAGAACGGGAAAACTGGGAAGAAGAACAGAAAAGGCTTGACAGAGAATGGTATAACATGGATGAAGGTTACGACGATGAAAACAATCCTTTTTCAACAGTAAGCGACGAGTATACAAAAAAGAAGGAGGAACAGTTGGAACAAAGGAAGAAAAAGCGCTTGAGCGCTCAACAACGTCAAATCAACAAAGACAATGAACTGTGGGAGAGAAACAGAATGCTAACTTCAGGAGTAGTACATTCAGTAGATTATAATGAAGATTTTGACGAAGAATCCGTAGATCGGGTACATTTGCTGGTACACAACATAGTCCCACCATTTTTGGATGGTAGAATCGTTTTTACCAAACAACCAGAGCCTGTTATACCAGTAAAAGATCCAACTTCAGATATGGCTTTAGTAGCCAGAAAAGGCAGCCATTTAGTAAGAGTTTACAGAGAACAGAAGGAACGAAAAAAGGCGCAGAAAAAGCACTGGGAACTGGGCGGAACAAAAATTGGTAATATAATGGGAATCAAAAAGAAGGAAGACGAGGATGACGTTAAATACAACAAAGAGAATGATAGCACAGATTATAAAACTGATCATAAGTTTGCTGAACATATGAAAGGAAACAGTGAGGCTAGTAGCGAGTTTGCTAAACGCAAATCCATCTCCGAGCAACGGAGATATTTGCCGGTGTTTGCAGTAAGGCAAGAACTGTTAAATGTTATTAGAGAAAATAACATTGTTATTATTGTTGGTATGTATTTTTTCCGTATTGTTAGCTAATAAATAACTTTTATGTGATTTCTTTTTAGGTGAGACTGGAAGTGGAAAAACTACCCAACTAACGCAATACCTCCATGAAGATGGATATAGCAAATACGGAATGATTGGATGTACGCAACCTCGTAGAGTGGCCGCAATGTCTGTAGCAAAAAGAGTGAGTGACGAAATGGGAACCTCACTAGGCGATGAAGTGGGCTACGCTATTCGTTTCGAAGACTGTACCTCCGAAAATACAGTAATCAAATACATGACAGACGGTATTTTATTGCGAGAAAGTCTGCGAGAACCGGATCTGGACCATTACAGTGCAGTTATTATGGACGAGGCCCACGAACGCTCCTTGAGTACCGATGTTTTATTCGGTTTGTTACGGGAAATTGTGGCTAGAAGACACGATTTGAAGTTGATCGTCACTTCGGCCACAATGGACAGTAGCAAGTTTGCCATGTTCTTTGGGAACGTGCCCACTTTTACTATTCCCGGACGGACGTTTCCTGTTGAAACTCTGTTCAGCAAAAATCCCGTGGAGGATTATGTGGACGCGGCAGTGAAGCAAACGCTACAAATTCATTTGCAACCTCCATCAGGGGATATTTTGATTTTTATGCCTGGACAAGAAGATATTGAAGTTACGTGTGAGGTAAGTCTGATGGAGAATATACAGCTGTTTCCAATAAAATGATTATTTAACCAAAACATATTATCACAAGTGTGTGCTTTTTTGCTTAGGTTTTAGCAGAACGTCTCACAGAAATTGATAACGCTCCCGAGCTATCAATTTTACCAATCTACTCGCAATTACCGTCAGATTTGCAGGCTAAAATATTCCAGCGTTCTCCTGAAGGTATTCGAAAATGCGTCGTGGCCACCAACATTGCAGAAACTTCACTCACGGTAGACGGAATCATTTACGTCATAGACAGCGGTTACTGCAAACTGAAAGTTTACAATCCGCGTATCGGTATGGACGCTTTACAAGTAACTCAAATTTGCTTTTGGTTTGCCTTGAAACTAATTTGGTAATGATAATAGATTTACCCGATATCGCAAGCGAACGCCAATCAACGCTCAGGACGAGCTGGACGTACCGGACCTGGACAAGCGTTTAGGCTGTACACCGAACGGCAATATAAAGACGAATTGTTGGTGACTACAGTCCCGGAAATCCAACGTACCAACCTGGCAAACACTGTTTTGCTGCTGAAATCGTTAGGAGTGCAGGATTTGCTACAGTTTCATTTTATGGACCCTCCACCTCAAGATAATATTCTAAATTCATTATATCAGTTGTGGATTTTGGGAGCTTTAGATCACACAGGTAATGTTGGTTTCAGTTTATGAAGAATCAAATTTATGTATGTAATTTGTATTTTTGATTGAGATGTATTTTTTTTTTGTCCATCTAAAACATAAAATTAAAGTTAATTGGTTTTCAACAATTTCTAGAACCCTCTAAGATTTCTAAATGACTAAATCAATCCCGGTAACTTTCAATATGCTTTTTAAATTGTCCTAAAACCTTCTAAATGCTCTTGAGCTTACAAACAGCTTAAAAGCTTCCACAAGCTTTCAGACTGTTCTAACTGGAAACTGTTATATCTACAACAAAGTCACTTATATCCTAAGTATAAATAAGCCTTATAATCCCAGACTCTTAACACAGACAAAACTTTAAGATGAATAATATTAATTATGATTCTGAATTAAATTATAAAGAAAAGAGAAGAAATCAAAACAGCCCAGGTCTGCTATCCAAGTTTATAAATTCAAACTGACCCTTGGAAACTTTTTACTAAACAACAACGACATTGAGATTTTGGGGTTAAGTACGTATTAACTGAAACATAACACCAGAAAAGAGCTTCTGTAGATCTATAATATTAGAATATGTAAAGAGATTTTTAATGAAGAAGATTGGAAGATGTTAAATTTTTTTGTCGACTATTTAAAAAAAAAAGGTTTTGACACTTTTTGCACATAAGACTTTTCACGGTTTATTTTCTGTATTTTTTGTAGTGTACCAGGGTGCATATTGTTGAAACAAGAGAAGGGAATTAATTATCAACAGAAAGACCTGTAGAATGTGACAGAAACCTGTTATTGTCAGCTTCTTCTGTCACATTCTATCAACACTTCTCCTGAGATTTCCGTTCCCTGCTTTCAAGAATTAGGCTCCAGTAAAGCAAACAGTTCAAACTTTGACACCGCTTTCCTCTCTCACTGTACTAAATTTTGTAGTGTTTTTTATATTATTTGATAGGAAACTTAATGAGGATTCTAAAAATGTGCTTATACAGTCATTTTCCCACTCAAAGTGGGTTTTACAGACAATTTTGTACGTGACTGTTTTTCAAACTGCGTTTATGGCAGTTCAAACTTTGACACCGCTTTTCTTCCTGACTGTACCAAATTTTGAAGGTTTTTTTAAGTAGTTAGATAGGAAATTCAATGAAAATTCCAAAAATGTGCTTAAAACAGTCATTTTCTCACTCCAAGTGGGTTTTACAAGCAATTTTGTCCCGGGCTGTTTTTTCAAACTGTGTTTCTGACAATTCAAACTTTGATACCGCTTTTCTTCCTGACTATACCAAATTTTGAAGTGTTTTTTTTATGTTGTTAGATAGGAAATTTAATGATGATTCCGAAATTGTGCTTAAAACCGTCATTTTATCATTCCAAGTGGGTTTTACAGGCAATTTTGTCCCTGACTGTTCTTTCAAACTGTGTTTCTGACAATTCAAATTTTGACACGGCTTTTCTTCCTGACTGTACCAAATTTTGAAGTGTTTTTTTAGGAAAGGTAGTGAGGATTCCAAAAATGTGCTTATAATAGTCATTTTCTCACTCCAAGTGGGTTTTACAGGCAATTTTGTCTCTGTTTGTCTTTTCAAACTGTTTTTTTTGCCGGTACAAATTTTTATTAAATTTAAATTTAAAAAATTAAATTATTAGCTAAATTAAATTTAGAACCAAGATTAGTATAAATACCTACCAAACTCTAAATCCAGTTATGGGGAAAGGCTTTCAGATTGACTGGTTTTCCATAACAAGTGTAACTTCTCATAGATTCCTGCAAACGTCCTTTTTGGTAATCTATATTTTTTCTTGTAGGAGTTTTAACTAAACTTGGCCGTCAAATGGCCGAATTTCCACTGGATCCACCCCAATGTCAAATGTTAATAGTGTCAACCCAAATGGGTTGTACTGCTGAAATCCTGATTATAGTATCGATGCTGTCCGTACCTTCCATATTTTACCGTCCGAAAGGACGTGAAGAAGAAGCTGACGGTGTTCGAGAAAAATTCCAAGTCCCCGAAAGCGACCATTTAACTCTACTGAACGTCTACAACCAGTGGAAACAAAACAGTTACTCGGCGCACTGGTGTAACGAACACTTTATCCACATCAAGGCCATGAGAAAAGTACGTGAAGTACGGCAACAGCTGAAGGACATAGTCGTGCAACAAAAGTTGGAGATCAAATCCTGCGGGACCGATTGGGATATCGTACGAAAGTGTATTTGTTCGGCGTACTTTCACCAGGCGGCGCGACTTAAAGGAATCGGGGAATATGTCAATTGTCGTACAGGCATGCCGTGTCATTTGCATCCTACGTCGGCGCTTTTTGGACTTGGAAGCACTCCGGACTATGTCGTTTACCACGAATTGGTGATGACCGCCAGAGAGTATATGCAGTGTGTGACATCTGTGGATGGACACTGGTTAGCAGAGTTAGGACCTATGTTTTTCTCGTTAAAAGAGACGGGAAAATCAGGGAGAGCCAAGAAGAAATTGGCAGCCGAGCATTTGTTGGAGATGGAAAGTCAAATGCAGGTGGCGCAGGAAGAGATGAAGGCACGTAAAGAAGCGGCAGACAAAAAGGAGGCGGCAATGAATAAAGGACAGGAAATCATTTCAGCTGGGACTACTCCCCGTAGAACCCCAGCACGTTTCGGATTGTAACACGATCCAAAATAGTTTAGTTGTTATTTGCACTAATATATCTGTTAAGTGAAATGACAGTTATTGTGTTATTCCATATAACTTTTAAATTTTTTTTTTAATAAAGAGTAATATTTACTATAAATGCAATGCCATTTCAGACAGGAAAGATCAATCTTCGAAATTACAGGTAATGTGAATTAAAAACCAAAATAATTTTAATTGAACTTATATTAAGTATAAAAAAAACATATCAGAAACTGTAGTACAAAAAAAACATAACACATAACTTAAAACTTAGACATTTTTCACTTAATTTTCAACAGAACCTTGTAAATACATTTGTAGGAAATCCATAAATCCAGTAAAATTCTCACCCTCATAATAATCGTAAACACTACTATTAGGACAATCATCCAACGGATCAACATCTGGTTCTTCATCAGGTACTTGGTTTTCGCAAATCGAATTTGATTCGCTTTCCTCCTTTGGTAAATCTAAAGAGTCCTCAATAGAACAGTACAGATACTGTGACCGAAACTCCATAAAAGCCTCAAAATCACTTCCGGTATAATAGTCATAAAAACTGTTAAAACTAAATTCACAACCAAAATTCTGGACACCTAACACAGGTTGTTCTTCTATTGCGGTTAATTGATTCTTTGATGTTTCAGGCAAACTCAAACTTGTCTGAAACATCC
This sequence comes from Ips typographus, assembly GCF_016097725.1. Lineage (NCBI taxonomy): Eukaryota > Metazoa > Arthropoda > Insecta > Coleoptera > Curculionidae > Ips > Ips typographus. Next base: position 25,058,063 of record NC_138423.1, on the reverse strand, counting down.
AAGATTCTTTCTGACACATATCAACAGAACATTGTAAATAAACATTTAAAAAATCCATAAATTGATTGAAATTTGTGGCAGTGTAGTAACTGTAAATTGAATTGTAAGAGATACAATTATTTGTAAACTTGCACAAGTCTTGTCCAATTATCTTGTGCATCATGTCTGGATTAATGCAAATGTGTTTAGCCCTGGATTTTAAATTCAACAATTCAGTTTTTGTGTATGTCAATTTTGCGGGTACATTCTGAGTTTCACTACACACTAACTCAGTGTTCTCCATGGTGTTTGGATCCTCAACTGAGAAGTCACTGTCAGTCAATTTAGGAATGTCCTGTTTACAGTCTGGTTCAGTTATATTAGTGCCGTTGGTAAGTGGAATTTGATCAGAACCCAGTTCTTTTCCAGTATCCACTTCTCCAATAAACTGTTCATCCAATTCTTTATTAAACTTCTCCAAACACTTTAATATTTCTGCTAAAGGAGCTTCTTCTTTGCAAATCTCAGTCAATAGTATTTCCATTTCATCTAATACTTGAATTTCCACGACATCTTTGTTTTGTTGTTTGACCTTTAAATTTTGTTTGACCACTTCAGACAGTAGATTGGAAATTGATTTCTCGACCGGTACATCGCTTCTGGTAACTGTTGAAGGCACATTATTCTGAGAGACAGTTTCTTTTTGAGTTGGTAACGAATTGATGACTTTTAGTTGGGCATTGTTACTACCAGTAGATGCTAGACTAGTTTCTGAACCCAACTTTGGTGCTGGTGGGTCGTTTACTGCAACGTTTATGGACGAAGCAGCAGATAAGAATGTTTCCGTAGAAGTACAACTGGTTGATTGTGACAAAGCATTTTTCTGAGAATCATCTTTGGGCGTTTCACTTTTGTGTTCCTTGACAATGTCCTCAACTTGCTTGTTAACCTTCTTTAAGTATTGTAAAGAAACGTCGTAAGGCACTTTTTTCGAATAGTAGAGCGTTTGCATCAGCTTTTCCAGCTGTTCATATACGGATTCTTTGAGTTTTGAGTTATTGTCTTCACTTTTTTTTGGTAACAAATTTTTGTTCTCACTAATATTGTCTTTAACTTTAGGGTTTGTGCTGTTATTAATCTGACTGGGTGCAACAGGTAGAGCGGTAAGTTTTGTTGTTGTTTCCTCCACAGTAACTGTAAAATAAAAAAAGAATTTGCACTTGACACTAGCAAAATGTGTTAGTGGAAGGGTAAAATTTTAAAATCAGCCGATTAAGACAATAACAGGCAACAAAAGCCCTTCCCAAGAAAGCTTTTTGCTAATAAATGTATCTTCAATTCACTTCTATAGTATACTGGTATGAAACTTCCAACATTTGTAAATCAACTCAATAATGGTTCTCTTTTAAGACTTATCTAGAGACAATTTCTTCTTAATATTGTTATGTTAGGGGGAAAAAAAATATGTTGCAACTTCTACATTGCTTATACACAAATGTCACTTAGTATGATCAATTTCCAAACATTTAAGTAATTTTTTGAAATAATAACATTTAAACTAACTACTATTATAAAAAATGTTACCTTTTGAAACATTATTAACTGTTTGACTCTCACTGCTGTATTCATTAGCTAAATGTACAGTACTGCAAAAAAAATGTTATACAGATATACAAATTTTAAAATTATAGGTTAGTGGGTCCCAGGGCTAGTGGCAGTGACGTAATATTTGTCGTTCCTTTTCTATTACAAGTGAACCGAGCGAGATGGAAATTTGACATCATTGACATGTTATTTACGAATTTTTAAATTCCTGCTAGTACCGCCTAGCATAGAAAACATTATAAATCTAGATTTACATGTCAATGGAACTATTTGAAGTCACGTTTTGACAGATTGGACATAGCTATTATGATAATTTCTCCGCGAGAGGGCGTTTTGCATGGCACACTAGATATGTTTTGCTAAGCCGGTTATATTTGGTTTACATAAAAACTCTAGAATAGTTTACTCCCTTATTTGACAAGTTACGTCAAAATGTCATAGAAAACAAAGGATAGAGCAGATTTCAAGCTCTCCAAAAATATCCCCACATGAATTGAATGATCACACCGTTTGGCCACTAGAGGGCGTCAAAGTTCCTTCACTATAAAATGTGAAATGTTTTATTGTTTTTCTATTTGTTAATATCAGGTTTGGATAAAAAAAAGGTGTGTACTATAGTAAATAAGTAGTAAGTTGTACCATAATGCTTTTACCATCGCAAATTCAATAATACTATAGATAACACCACAACATACTACTTGTGATGCTATTTTATACTGTATAGGTAGTAAGTTATATATCAACAAAAAAGTAATTCAACAATACGCACTTGATAAATATTTTAATGGCAGGAGTTTAAAAACTATGTCATTTCCAAGTTTTCCAACAAGGTTTTCATAAGCTTTAAATAAGTTGGGTTTTTTTTCGGGATTAGGAAACCTGCTGCTGCTCTTGGTTCATAATGTGACCATCATATCACTCACAAAACTCACAAACAACACAAATATGCAACTTTAACTTTACTTTTAATACCTTTTAGCACTTTAGTAAAGGATATTCAAATTTTAATGACAAGTAGGAAATTAGTCGTTTTCTTTCGGATCTAAACGCGATATGATCCAAAGGTCACGTGGCGTGCGTATAATTTTCTAATCAAGGGGTCACGTGATTTATAAAAAAAATAAATGGTTTCCTTCGGCGGCGGTCAAATGTCAAATTTGGTGTCTTCATGGCCTCCTATTTAAGATGGAGATCTAGATTTATAATGTTTTCTATGGCACCTAGTTCAGAAATAACTTCAGGTCCGTAATTTGACAATAAGTCATCTGATCAACATATTTAAAAAAAACGAACCGCTGTCACGTGACAAACTATCAAATGACTTCACGGAGTGTACAACCGACGATATTTCTAAAGGCAATCCTGTGCGCAGCGCCATTGAAAGTTCGAGTAAAAATTATTTTTTTAGTTTGAACTAATCTAAGACATAAGTTAATGTCATCACTGCCACTTCTCCTGGGACAGAGAGTAAGACAAAGATGGAGAAAACTTTGTGAAATGTGACCTGATATCACATCATTCAACAGTTGGTCAAGTGCCCATGTCATCAGGAGATCTAATTAAAATATTGTAACCAACTGTCAAAAAACATGACATTCCTTGTTATGACACACTGACACATGTCAGCTACATCATACATATATCTCCATCTTTGTCTAGAGCATTGATTTAAATGTGTAAAATGGTAAATCAACCAGTTCGATTTATTGTACATACTTTGCATGTTTCCTATAGTGTTTGAGAGCTTCAGTAGTACCATCAAGTTGTTCACCACAAACTTTGCAATGGAACCAGCGGCCTTCCCAAATTGAAATTTCATTAGCATCATGCTAAAAATTAAGAACATAATGTACAAAATGGACAGATCCTCACAAGTTCCAGTTAACCATTGACTTGTAATAAAAATAAAAAAATGTAAAAAGTAGCAAAAATACCTTTGGCAAGTGTTTTTTCCAATTAGACAGTGCACGTTTATGAGCACTAGAATTCAAATGTTGATTTGCATTATTCTGGCTGTAGAAATCCTTATTACATATGATACAATCCATGTAATTGCCCATTTCTACAGTAAGAGCAAACTCTTCTCTAATGCCTAAGCAATGTAAACTTTTTTAGTACTTAATAGACAAAATATACCTATGATACTATAATTTGCTTGCTTACCATTCTTGACTAAGTTTGCTTTAGCTTTTGCCAACACATTGTGTGGAAAGTCTGCCACATGGTTTTGTAGAAGTTCTTTTGAAGTAAAGTATCGACGACAAACAAAACAGTAAAATGATGATGCACTGTAAAACATAAAATAAAAACATTGTATTAATGCAACAAGTCCATAGTGTCTTACATGGGTTGGTAGGTAAAATTAAAATAATCAAAAACATGTGTTTTCATCCATGCTAAATTCTCTCTATGCAGTCGAGAAGTCATGTGTCCTATAGCCTGATCAATACCAGGCAAGGATTTCTCACAAAGGAAACAATGAGAATCAGTTACAAGCCCTGACAAAAGTTGGGCTTGTGATTGCATCTTGAGCTAGTGTTTTAAAGACGAAAGAATTCTCTTTTTTCCACTTTGCAGGACAAATAATTTAAGCAATTCAATTTTGATTGTTTGAGGAACAACTAAACAGAAACTTAAAACAAAATCACAAAAACAAAGTATTCAATACAGTACAAAACAACTTCAACCTGTAAAAACAAATCACAAATAAAATGGTGGGTAATCGGTAACATAACCTATAAAAACTTGTTTGAAGTTTGTTACTATTACTTCTATTCTTCTTTTTCTATATCCTATTACTGTCCAAGTATGGCGGATGTAGGACAAACTTACTTCGGAATTCCAGTTTGCTTTTTATTGGGAACACACATTGAGAACATCCTCGTTCGGTTTAAGCACGAGATGTGAGTATTTTGAATTTGAAAATTGAAAACATGATTTGAATTTAAAGCATACAAAAAGTGTGATTTTCCCCAAAATAAAGCGTTTTTTTTGTTTTGGATATATTTTCAGATTTTTTCCCTGGGATTTCTCCTAGAAAAAAGTATTTAAGAGTGAGAAGGAATATAAAATTCGAGGAAAAACAGGTTATCTTTCAGAGAAAAGAAAAAAGGTTCTTACGCCTTATAAACAAAGAGCTAGGAGTGGAGGATCCTGAAGAATATGAATATAGCAAAAACTTAAATTATAACTGAACTGTTAACTATAAGCATTATATTTGTAGTAGGTACAGCTGCACTGTTTTATTTCATGTCAAATATCTGAACTATTTGTAATGTTTGAAAGAAAATTGTATTTAGGTAAAATACTGCCTAAATTACCAGCTATACAATTTGATGTTTAAACGAATCTCCTAACTGTCACAGCGACCAAGTTATAAAGCTATCAAATTATAACATTTAAAAAAAAAAATTGATTACTTGCACTGTTGAAAGAATTGTCTTGCTATTCCAATTTAAAAATATAGAAACTATTCAATTGGCAAAAAAATATTATTTCATATGGGACACCTGAGTGTACAGCAGCAAATAAAACGAAAATCAAAAACAGCCTTAAACAAATGTATTATCACTTATCAAAATAGTTACTATTAATAAAAAAAACTTACAAATTACAATAAGGCCAAACAAAAATCCAAAAACAAACTAGACCAATTGAACTCCAAACTTGGACAAATAAGACTGTAACATCATTTGAGATTCGGAGGAGGTGTTGCTGATTAAAGTCGGAACCTTTCCTGGTTGAGACCGGCTCAAACTGGCCAAACTTTGAACTAAAAACTGTCTTGGTTCACTAACATTCGCCAATGGATCTTCCTTTTTGCTGTTGGCGAAATTCAGTCGAGCGTTTGAGGTTTGATAAGCTGGGGAATCGTCGATTTCGATAAAGTGGTCGTCGGGTAAAATTGATTCATCGGGAGGCATTTCAAAGTACATCAGTAATGCTTGTAGAAGCTGAGGCCAGAATTTACCGTAAATGCCTTCGATCATTTCAGGGCTTTCGCATAACAGTTTACTGATGCCGCAAGAAACGATTTTATGCTCGATAGAGCCGCTGACCTTCTGGAGTTCTGGAATCAGTATTTTTTCCAGTACCATTCCAAACATTTGTGGTTGTATGCCGTCAATCAGTACTATCAGTTCACCAGGAGTGTATTTTATCATAAAAACGCACAAAAAGACTATGAAACTGATAATGAATTTGGTGGTTTTGCTTGACGAAAGTCTTTGGAAGAGAAGGAAGAAAATTTGTTTCAAATACTGGGACAAGTTTTCTTTAGGGACATTTTCAACCATACTTTGCATGAGGTAAAACCCTTCGTGATCGTTCGATTTGGATGCGATAAGTTTCTGGAATACTCCTAAAAATCCGGGCAGTTTATCTTGGGCTATAATTTGTGCCGTGGCTTGAGCAACAAATGCGCGTAAAAGCCTGACCAGGGGGCTGATGTTTGCTGGTCTGTCCCACAAAACTGGAGCTAAAAGACATGGCAATAACTGCATGTAAGCCTCTGGAATATTTCCTGGAGGAGAGTATTCCATTAGAAGTGACACAATTTGAAATACATAGGGAATAAACTCCTGAATGTCTTGCTGTAGAATAACTTGAAAAATTGGAAATAAGATATCTTCAAAAGACTTTACAGCTGATGGGTTGGTTTTACAGACTATTCTAATAGACAGAGACAGTGTTTCAAATAGGTAATGGTTAAAATGTGGTTTTGAAGGGTTTTTAGCCACTGCCTGCAGTTTTTCTGTTAATTTCGGTAGGGCTGCTCCTAAATAAGGGATAACAAGTTCTTGTAGTGTGGAGAAACTCCTCATAATGGCTTTCATAATATATTCATTTTCTTCAGAAACTGGACGTTCTAGCACACTAAACAACTGAGAAATTAACTCTCCAGCATAAGGTTGAATCTGTGCTGTTGTGAGGACTTCATGGTTGTTGCCATCTTTCAACATTAAAATTTTCTCAATACAACAAGCTGCATAAGTGTGTACCACTGCACTTTCACTAGACAAGTGCCGTATCAGTTGTGGAATTGTTGAAACAACAATATTACTTGGCAACACTGACCTAAATGTGATAATGTATTTGATGGCGTCAGCTTTTAGAACTGGCAACTCATCCACATCAGGCCTTTCCAATTCAGGCAAAATGTGAGGTTGGAAAAACTGAGAAATATCTACAAGTTGTGTGGTTTGGGTTACTCCATGTTTTTGTGTGGCACCTCTACTGACTAATGAGATAACAAGATACAATGCGGCGTCTTTGTTCCTCCAGTTTGCTTTAGGATTCTCTGCGTATTTAGACAGCATTACTTGTAAATACTGACTGAATATCTGCACTATTTTCTGTTCAAAATGGGTGCTGAGTGTTTTAACTAAATCACATGCAGCACGTCGTCTGGTATCAATGTCTGACCCTTCAATGTCTCGCCGTGTAAACTCCTCAGGGTTATCCTCAAATAATTCTTGATCAGACTCTCTAAATTCCATATTAGGGATGATAACTTTCTCACAGATATTGCTAAGCACTTGCTGATCTTCAAACAGGTTTCTGTAATGATTTCTCTCTGCTACAGAAGATAAAAACTGTAGTGCATTAGACACTAGAGAGTCATATTTAGTTTCCAATCCTGTTGCTACCAACAAACTCCAGACGTCTGTGACAAATTGTGGTAGATACTGTCGAAATTCTTCATCATATTTCTGGGCGTACAAAGCAATGTTGTCACAAATTTGTGTTTTTAATTGTTCCACAACACCTGGACCATCACCAGTATCAGACTGTAAATTTTTAGGATCAGCTGTGAGTAGCAAATGAAAATTTTGCATCCAAATTTGCATATTGTCTTCAAAAAATTCAGGTAAGTCTTGGAAGTTTAGAGAGAAAAACACTTTGCATATCAGCACTAATGAACTGTAAATTATGCTTAATGCTGCCACATCATTTGCATGAGTTTGAGTTAGGTTTACAGTGGCTACAAACAGATCAGTAAGCGGTTGTGCCAACTTCTCCAAAACATACTTGATTTCAGTCCAGAGTTCATTAGATTTGAATTCATAGCGATACTTTTTGAATAAACTGTGAGCAGTTCTAAGAATGCCATTAATAACATTGAAGTCTCCTGTTGCAAACTTCTCCACCATTTGGGTTATTAACTCTGGCCACTTTACAGGAAAATCAGTTTTACCAATAATGCTAATAGCATCACTCAGCTGTTTCTGAATTGACTCTGGTGAGGTCAACATGAGGGTTACAATAAGGTTTTTAATAGCTGCCCTATCAGTTTCGTGTATTCGATCTGGCTGATCATCTTCCACAGTCCAGTTACGTTTAATGTAGTTTTTAAACGCCACAGAACCGGCTATCCGTACCGTCATCTCCACTTCAGTTTTGTGAATCAAGTTTAAAAGCAACAAGGGGTAGTTTTGGTTTACCTCTACACCTTCTAGGAACTTTTCAGCAGGTCTTCTTACATTAACATCTGGGTTGAGGGTTTCTTGCAGGTATCTGGCTAGTGTTTGAAGGTTTTCGTCTGAGATCTCCATCCTGAGGAAAAGTGGAAATTTAGTAGTAACTTGTCCTTCACATGGATGTAAATAACAAATTATACTTATTGATAAATACCAAATTAAATATCACAAAATTACATAGAGTGAGATACTTACGTTTTTTGTTACAGAGAGTATTAACAAATCACCAGTAAACGAATTATTCAAACAAACAGTCCTGATTCACCGGTCTTTTTTTTTCTGATTATTTTATTTTTCTGACGCTGAACACCCGGTTTTTTGATTGTCTTGTCAAAATCTTCTTTTTTTTTTTTTGTTTGGTTAAGAACATAAAATTAACGTGACACTTGTCAACAACTATCACGTGACCCAAAACATATCTTTAAAGTTTGTAAACTACATTTTAAACATTTCGAAAAGCTAAAATTATAAAGTCATTTCATAAACAGGCTCTAGAATTAACTTAACACATAATGAGATTCAAACTTTCATCACTTTCATATTAAAGTGAAAAAGAAGACTAATTATATTTTAACCTAACTTTTTCTTGGATTTTCATTAATGTCACTAATGTCACATTATTTGCTATCTTCACTCCTATGCATTTAAAGAAAAAGAGGGGAAAATGTTTATGTTGTGTTGTAAGTTGTAAGTTTAAAAACAGTAAACAGTTTTCCTCACAGTTTATATGAATACTATTATTTATTAAACACTCTAGAAATGTGTACAACTAATAAAACTTAACGAAACAGTTAATGCTGCGACTAATCAATATGCGACGATGAAGGACGTATACAAACTAGGAAAACGAAAACCTTTGGGGGACAAAACTAGTCTTTTAAATGTTGTGCCACAGTGTAAAGAACTCTCCATTAAGTTGGTGCCTTTGGACTCGGATACAAAGACAATGAACACTAGAAATAAAAAGAATGCAGTCAATAAAGTGAGTGAAATGAATAAAGATGTTAGATCTACAAGGAGAGGCAGGAAAGTTGCTGTTGGAACACTAGAGGACACATCTAAGGGTAAAACAAAGATATTAAATATAGCTCTAGAACAACACAAGAAAATGGAAGAAGATACAACTACTACTACTACTACTAGGACTGCTGTTAAATTAGCATTTCAAGAACCAGTAAAAAAATTAAAAACTCATCAAGTTCCAACAGTACAAAAGAAGTTAAAAGTTAACAAAACCACTACCTCAAAAGATAAAACACCACAAAATATTGATACAAAACCAAATCTTAGAAGGAGACCACCAAAGGTTTACACTGAACAAGAATCTACATTAAATGATACAGAAGGTAAACAACAAACTGACAAAGAAATTGCAATGGTTCCCATTTACAAAAGGCAATTACAAGAAGAACCAAAAAAAGCAACTGCAGATCTGTATGAGTTTACTGATGTCAGTCCCAAACAGAAAAAGACCCCTCACCCACACAGGTCTTCAATACTGTTTGATAAAGAAACATACGAAATACTGCAGAAGATTGAAAAAAAGGAGGCTAAAGCTAAGAAAAAGAAACTTGCAAGTGGTAAGAAAAAACCAAATTATGATGCTATCATGTCAAATATTGTGTTAAATTTGAAAGAAAAAATTCTGAAAAAAAACAATACAAAAACAGAAAAAGAAAATAAGGAGAACCAAGAACAAACTCATGATAACTCCCAGGTGAAGGATACTGTTTCAATTATGAAATCAAAGAATTTGAAGTCTTCTGAAACCAGTGTGGAACATCCACAAGCAAGTGCTGCCCTAATTCTAGAAGAATCACATCAATTAAATGATAATTCCTCCACAGATGATTTGCACAATTCTTTTGGGTTTGAGGATGAGGAATTACCTGCTAGTACCCCAATGAAACCTCCCAGTATCAGGATACTGAGTGACATACAACTCTCCAAGGGTATAAATATAAACAATGAATCCAGCATTGATTTTAATGTTAAAAGACCTAATGCAAACAGTACAATGTTGAATGTTAACAAATCATGTAGTCCATGGAGGTGGAACTGGGTTAATGTACGTCACAATCCCCACTTTTTAAGTATAAAACCAAATGCGCTACCTCGAATTGATCAGGAACCAGTTGTTGACCATACTTTAGTGGAAAGTTTTGAAAGTGGTTGTCGGCAGACACCAAAAAAGCCATGTGAAAGCACCCCAAAGAAGAACAAAGTTCAACAAAGCATTCTGAATTATATTGACAGTAATATACAGAATGAAAACACAGTACTGCATGGATCTTTGTATGACTATGAGGCCTTTATCAGTCCAGTAAAAAGTACTAAAAAACTCAAAAAATCCTCTGAAGTAGAAAATCTTTGCCCAGATGAGAATGCACCAACAATAAGTCCTCTAATTAATGCAAAGAGAAGATGTTTGACAGACATAACTGAGAATACTTTAAAAGATAATAATGTGTCATATTTTGGATTTGACAAAAGTGTAGAAGTGAAATCTCCAGTTAAAAGTCAGGAGGCTTTGCCAATGCGATTTGATGTCACCCAATTAAGAAAATATCCAAAAAGGAACAAAAAAGTCAAATTTCCTGAACCTGAACCTTATGACGTCAAAGCAGTTGAGAATGAATCTTTTCTGGATATAGCTGCCAATGAAAATGTTGATGGCTGCAATCAGGAGGTACATTTGTTTGAAGAACCTGAAGAGATGTTAGCAAACATGGTAAGTGATTTAACTTTATGAATAACTGAGTGATTTTGTTCTTTCCCATGATATTTTGTGGTTGGGTTTTTTCTTGAGGGTTTTTTTTTGATATTTCCCCCTGCCAGTGCAGAATTGTGGCTTTTCTCTATGAATAAATATCTTTTTTATGGGAGTATCACTCCATGTATTACATAAAACATAATAAAATTCATACAATGCAATGAAAATACTTACTTGGAAAATGGATCTTAAGGGTAAGACAGAAGTTTATTCACTTCTTTTTCCACCTGAAAGTATTCAACCCAAAAATGAGCTGCTGTTCACACTTACTGTAATACATAGGCATTTTTGGTTAGCAAAATAGTTATTTACATTACTAGTGGGGTATGAGCATTTTTATAGTCACGAGTGGGAGTGTTGCCACGACGAGGTCGTAGACCGAGTTGTGGTGATCACACGAGTACGTTAATTTGCCATACCCCACGGGTGATGTACAACATTTTATCTACGACCATCAGAAGCAGCGTAAAGTAAGAAAAAAATTCATATTTTGTGCAATGTGAACTATTTAGGAACGTCTCGTATATGCTTGCTACGGGTAGTTATTTGTTACCCTTAAATTTTGTCATCTACGCTGTACTGTTTTGGTGTTGTTGCTATGGTGGCCATTTGTTTCCACATATCACTTAAGCGACAATTTAACAGTGTCAGTCACAAATTTTTAAAAGTGCATTTCGTTATGAACATGTCTGAAGAACTTCCGTCAGATATTGAAGAAGCTGCCGCAAACGTGGTATCTGGCTTGTTGCCTGCCAAGTCAAAGGAGAAATATGAAAAAATGTATCAAAGTTATGTTTAAATTCAATAAACAATTACAGCAGAAATTTTCATTTAAAGTTGTTTTATCGCACTAGTGCGATAAAATCGATCATTACGTAACTCAAAATGAGCTATGTAATGAATGATTACCATGCTAGGAGTAGATAAAAAAAATTACAAATACAACTACACAAAATAACAACTAATTCAATTAATATTCAAATTACAACTGAAAAGTTGGAAGAAACTGTCAATAAACGTCAAAAAATCGAAATTTAAATTTTGAATGGTGTGGCGCTCAGGGTTGCATTCAGAAAATCGCCGGTGCCACTCCGTGAAGTTATTTGACAGTTTGTCACGTGACACCGGTTCGTTATTTAAATATGTTGATCTGATGACACTGTCAAATTACGGACGTGGAATTATTGAACTGAATGAAGAACTGCGTCAGCCCCAAACCTGCACAAACAATACAAACATTCAAGAATTTAAAAATTTATAAATAACATATGTCAAATTTCCATCTCGCTCAGTTCACATGTAATAGAAAGAGAATGACATTTATTACGTCACTGCCACTAGCCCTGGGACCTGGTAGGGACTTTAGTAATTTACATTTTAGTTTTCAAACATGATTTTTATTTTAATTTATTTTTTGGTTTTCTATACTTTAGTCGCCACCACATGAAGGAAAGTCAAGGAGGAAACGGCTAAACTCAACTGACTCAGATATAAGCCCTAATGAAAAGAAGAGAAAGAGACACAAGAAAACTAAAGCTGAGGTATGTTTGGTTTTACCTAATTTTGACAAAATTATTTTTTAATCTGAATTTACAGATCGAGCAGGAACAATGGGTCAATGAGTTTAACAAAGCATTAGATGAAGTGGAAGAGCATGAGCTTGAAATAGAGTAGTATTATCTCTTTATACTTTGTATGAATCTCATTTTTTTTCTGGAAGAACAGAATATGTATACCATTTTTTGCTACTAACTAAAATAATTAATGGTTTACCCTTTAAACTGTGTTTTTGTATTTTTCGAATTGTTGACTTTTTTGAAAGTTTTTATCTTATCTATAAGCATCACTTTGTTTTATTTAAATTATTTTTAAATTAGTTTTAGGTAAGTTTCAAAGTAGGGCTTATGAACAATCCAGTCTTAGCTCTCATTTGCCATATAAAATTATATATTTTAGACATGGATATTACCTTTTAAACAGTTTTATTACTTTATTATTCTAGAGTTAACATTGGTGTTGTATTTGAAATTAGTAATATATTTTTTATTCAAATAATACTTGTCTCTGTCTGTAATTTATAATAGTTTGGTTAAACGCCAATTAATTTAAACGAAAAGAGTAATAAAAGGTCTGGCTGTCAGATGTCAGTGCTAGTACTGACAGTAGTGACAGTGACAGTCCTAAGTAGTTTCATTCATTCATTGTTTTGATTTGTATATTTGTAATTTTGTATTTATTGTGATTATTACTAATTCTTTTATCTTTAATAAACTTTGTACACTACTGGACGAAATCAACACAGAACACGTAAATTGCAAATGTAACAGTTGTCTTTACTTTTGTATATAAAGGAGGCAAAAGTACTGAAATCTATTGAGGAGATAATGGGGCTCCTGGATTGTTGCGCGAACCTAAACCTACCCCCTTGCATTTGGTTCGAGGGGGACAAACGAAACGCCTACGCGTCCATGTTGTCAGGTTTCCTGGTATGTATCTACATAAAATCTCTGCACTCACTTTCATTTGAGCTTTGCACCTCCAGTTCTTCACTGGCTGGTGGATTATAATTGACTCTGCAACAGTCCTGCCGGGTCACATACCTGCAGGTTATTGGATGTGTGGCGTAGCCGGGACTCTATCACTTATAATGGTTAATTCAATTTCCAATGCTCAGGTTTGTTACATCAACATGCTCCGGAGGTGGTTAAAACTGTTTTTTTGTTTAAGATGAGAGGTGACAGTTATGAAGGGGGCTGTATGGGTACACGAGGAGCCCGCGTTTGGATTTTTCTAGGGTTTGTTATGGGTTTTGCAGCTGTTATTGCATCCTGTAGTATTCTGTTTACAGTTTACATAAATAGAGGTAAGTTAATTTGTTTTTATGTTAATAAACAAAGAGAAGCAAGTTATAAATTGATTTTGTCCATAGTTTTGACTTTACCCTGCATAAAAATCAAGGTTTTAATTTTTTAGATGTAAAATCACCTGGAGTGTCCCTATTTCTTCAAAATGTCTTCATTTGCATTGCTTCAATTATCTTCAAATTTGGACGATCTGAGGATGTTTGGGGTTAAACTAATTTAATGCCTTGAAGTATTATATTTTTACTATATTATCACTTAGAGTTTGATGTGTCTGTATTTCACTTAAGTAAGAAGGCATTTAACAAATACACATAAAGTCATTTAAACAAAATGTAATTAACAAATTTTGATTCTCATCTCTTAACAGTTTAAACAATATTAACAATTAATAGACATAGATACCTTATAAACAAAATATATGTACAAGAAACAAAAACAATACATTTTATTTAATGCACGCTAACCCAACTTCCAATGTAGTGAAAATTTAATTAGTGTTCTATTTGAATTATAAATAAATTATAAAGATCAGTTTCTAAGGAAGGTAAGTACAGATTAGCGTGTCAGGCTTAAGACAAGTTAAAACATTAAATATTTACACAATAAAGTAATATAAACAAAATATAAAATTTCAAAGAGGTCAGGAAAATCCCTGTTAAAAAAATTATTGGCAGTTGACAACTTGAAGAATTTTTACCAAACTTGCTAATCATTGCACCTATACATATTTCACATAAACAAGCCTTAATGCAAAAAAAACCACTCAGCCCCAAAAAAGTTAAAAAAAAAAAACAAAATGGAAATATGTGTCCCATAAAACCTAACCACTGATAAAAATTCTGGTTAACCTTAAAAAATAGAGGTCTTCAAAAAAATAAGATTATTATAAATCCCTAAATGTTATACAATAATAATTAATTAATAATACATATATCACAATAAAAAACTTTGACACAGTAGTTTTGCATGTATTATAGTCGAGGTGTGGATACACCAAAATCCTTAAAATTACCAATCTATTTTCTCGCCAGCAAGAATCAATCTATTACGAACCTAAAATTAAATCTAGTAGATTACTCCTGTTTTTAGATTTTTTTTGTAGGTATATTTTTTGTTGTGCGGATTGTCTCTTCAAATATATTATCAAATTTGAGTAATAATTTCGTCCAAATTATTACTCAAATTTACCAATTTCACCAATACTCTAAAAAAAAATTACCTATTAGGTATCTGAGATCACTGTCTTAAAATAGAACTGATGCCCTTTTTAACGTACCCTCGGGATTCTATTGACTTAATCGTCCAACGCACCTGTCATCTTTTCGAGATATACTCTCGCATTATTTCGGCTTTTAGTGAATATAAAGTGTATATTTACAACCCTATATAAATTTAAATAATATAGGTTCTTTCCGTAGCCTCTTTTCATAAAGACCAGTATTCTAGAGGGGTCTAGAAGGTCGTTTTTGAAAAGGAGGGCTGAAATCTGAACTTATGTTCCTATCATGTCAGTCTTAGTGCGTAAAAATTGCTCTAACAGTTGTAAAACCTTTAACTGAAGTTAGCTATTTGGATCTGAGGCGTTCGAACTTGGATCCATATCGTAGGCGAGGGATTGAAGCTTTCCGGGATCGTTGATATACACCTTTTTGGCTAAAGTCTGAAACAACGTTAATCATAGTAAAGAAGAAGATTTTTGTTGCCTGACTGTCGATATTATTACTTGCACTAAATTGACAGTTGAACAGAATGATTTGAACTGACCTTTAAACTCTCTAAACATTGGTCCCCATCGCTCGTGTTAATCTCCGTGAGCAAACTGTTAGACCTCTCCAATTCCGCGTACAATCCAAACGGAATCTTCGATAAACACTCCAGCTTCATTATGTGCATCTTCGAACGTAAATGTTTGGCCAAATGTCCTTGTATCCTGAACGCTATGTTGCAGTCTGAACATTTGAACGGTCTCGGCTCGGAAGAGGACTGAGCTGGCGACGAGGTTAACTAGATATAAAAATATTACATTAATACTGACAAATGTTAAGAAAGACTTAGCATCTTAGTAGTTGTATATCTCACCTTACTATTATGACTAGCACTTTTTTCGTGTTTTTGTAAATGACCCCTACAACGGAAACTAATCGAACACGAATCACAGCGAAATGGTCTCTCTAAGTAGTGAATGTTCATATGGAGTCTGCAAGAAAAATTTCACTTTAATTTACATTGTTTTAATAAATGGAGAAGCTAAATTTCAAAAATATTAATAATAGGAAAGTAATTTCATCTGGGTGTGTATTCTTGAAAGGAGGAAAGGGAATTATCAAGAGAAAGGTCTGTAGAACGTGATAGGAACCGCAATTGTCACATTCTATCAATATTTCTCTTGAGAATTCCATTCCCTGTTTTCAAGAATTAGGGCCGTGGGAGGCTAAACATCATTCTTTGATATTTATTAATGAAAATTATCCATGATTTTGGCTAAACTTAAACTAAAAACTAAAGGAATCACAACAAATTATGACTGAAGATGATTTGTATCAACCAAAATGGCGCTTTCCTCCATAACTGGGAGAAGAGTTTAGCATTTATTTATACTTGGTTCTAAAATTAATTTAGACAGAAAATATAATTTAGAAACTCAATTTAATATTTAAATATGTTAATGGCGTTTTGCAGGAACGTATTTAGCATAGAGTGTAGCTTGCTCTATCTAGTGTAAGTTTGTGATTTAACTGTGACAGGTCAGGGCAAAACGTCACAGTCAAATTAATCTACGATAGGGTGTCGAAAATTATTTTCTGTTATATTGTATCTCTTGAAGAAGAAGGATATCATGGCTCAAGAACCTAAGGACATGGTATTCAAAAACAACCACAGAACTGTTTAAAGCAGCAGTCAACAAGGTCATCATAGCCAGGATGGTTGCCAATATTCGAAACTAATAGGCACTAGAAGAAGAAGATTGTATCTAGAGTGAAAACTGTGGTAATAATCGGTTGGACTAGCATTTTTTGTAAGCTCCTTTATGAAGAAAATCGCTTCTTCTGTTGGAAGGATTATTAATTTTTAAATATGTTTTGTAAATATGATGAGTTTATATTCATGTAAAATTTAACATTTAAGACGTCAGACATCACCTAAGATGTAAGAAATTAAAAGTGAGGTTGTCCCATTAAAATTCAGGTTAATACTTCGCCAAAATAAGCCTAAAATGTCGAAGATGATTGCCATGCCATTATAAACATTTTCATGGACATTGAGTGCTAAAATGGCCTGCAGTGTTTGGGTCACGTGATTTTTAGAGTTACCCAACGTTGCCATACATCTGTTATTTAAAAAATTGTTGGTTGAACATGAAAAATGTAGAAACAATTTTTTTTTATTGAATCAGTGTCCAAAAATATTAAAATGTATGCAAACTGACCAATTTTAATCTTCTCTATTAGAAAATGTAATTAAAAAATATGGTAAAACCTCATTCACAGGCATGAGTAGTAGATTTTCAACTTATAGAGTAAATACCATTGAAAAATACTTACTTTAGTTGAGACGGTTTACTGAAACTCTTCGAGCATATCGTACAACTCTTGTTTCCCTCCGATCTAGCTATAAGCTCGTTCAAATGCTTTTTATTCGGCAGAAAACATCCCGAATCCCTATTCAGATCCGGATTCTCGTTTTGCGTGGCCAACTTTAAATATTCGGAAGCCACATTTTTCGCCATCATATTCTTCACCAGCCTCTCTTGCTTCGTTGCCACGTCCGCCAAGGTTTCCATCGCGCTGTTGTCGTACTCCATCTGTTTGGGCACGTCGCTGCTACTGTTGCTCAACATGTCCACGTCTTGATAGTTGGTCGGTTCAAACTGGGCGATTTTCCGGTTCATTTCCAAGTTTCGGTAGTTTAGTTCTTCCACGGTTCGGTTTTCGAAATACGGCGCAGGTTGGTTGTCGTGGACCGAATAGGATGACGCTGGTTCGCGTTTTTCTGACGAGGTGACTGATAAGTCCATTACCTCATCTGAATTTCGATGCACTTTGATTTTGTAACTCTCTTCTTCCATTACGTTGATTTTTCTTTTTCGTTCCTGAACTAAAGGGGGTGGATCTTGTACTATAACGTCATTCACTTTTAGCGTTGGAACAGGACTGGGCAGATAATTAACTTTTTCGCTTGGTTTTGTTGGGGTTATCGCCGGTTCATTCAATTCTTTAACGTACTTTTGAATCACGTGGAATTCTTTAATACTCTTCGGGGCTGTAGTTTCCTTCTTTTGACTTTCCACCACTAAAGGACTGGTGTAAGGGTAAGTTAGCGGTCGAGAAGTGCTGGTTTTGCCTAGATACGTCGCGATACTGTCTTCCTTACTCTTCGGTTCGTCAGAATAGAGTTGGATCGATGACGTGCTGACCACGGGTTTGCTTTTGTACTGTAAGTCATCCAGAATTTTGTTTTTTGCATAATTCGTCTTGGACACGTAGGCAACTTCCTCGGTTGTCATAAACTCGGTGGCCGAAGGGGTGGTAGGACTGGTTGTGCGGATAAGTCCGGAACCAGTTGAGCTTAACATTTCCGTAGGTGATCCTGATGTTTTTTGCGATAACGACAGAAGACCGTAGGCTGCTTCGTGTTCTTGTTGACGAGTCATTGATTCGTCTATAACAATCAAAAAGAAAAATGTATAATAGTTTTCTATTCTATTACATTGCTTTTTTAGATGTAATAAACACAATATTTCGAGTGAAATGTATGTAGAAAACTATTATATAAAGAAATTCTTACCACTGCTGTCCATACCACTATCATCAGTATCCGATTCGGAACTTTGAGATATACTAAGAGCGGTAGAAGATCCACTGCTGGTCGCGGTATAGTTTTTAGTGTGCGATTTGCTTTTCATATGCTTGGTCAAGTTTCCCTTGGTTTTAAAGCTGCAAAAATTCATAATTAAGAGGCGTGTATCATTACAATGTATGGCGTGTACCTAAAATTGCAGTGGCTGCACGTGTAAGGCCGATCGTTGGAATGCGTTCTAATGTGTTTCTTTAGCATAGACGGTTTCTTGCACCGAATTCCACATTGTTCGCATACATATCTTCCTCGACCTAGAATACAGACATATTCAATTATATTAGACATTGTAATAAGTGAGTGTAAAGTGAACAACTGTTATGGTGGCAGCCATGTAACTTAGGTTGGGTAGTTTAGGTTTCGTATATTGGCAGCATTGATTTATTGAATAAAAACAGTTTATGTTCGTATTCTGTGTTTTAGTGTACTTCTTCCCCTTGTTCTAAATAGAAGACCACAATTGAACTAGTTTCCAACAACACAAAATTGACGTTTTCAAATAGCAAACCAAATTTGGCTGTTTTTTTTCTATTTTTTTGCAGATTGAAGCGTGCTTTAGGTACTGTTGGTACCACATATACTACCGCTTGAAATCAGTTTTAAAAAAATGTACATAACAAACAAGTACAGAAACAGTAAAAAAGAATATTTTAATTTTTAAAGGAACATATTTTTGCACATTTTTATTGAGCTGGCTAGAGTTAGATCCAAATTTAACTGTTATTCTTTTTGTTTCTTGAACACCCTGTATATGTCCAATCGTGTTGCGGTTAGCACGAGGTGAAAAAGCATTACCAACAAAACAGGACAAGAACATTTTGAGTTTGTTACAGTTGCTGAAACTTTAAAAATGACAGTGATATGGTGGCAGAGCCTTAGTTTTAAATTTAACTTACTTTTACTGCTTTAGTAATTGATTATTTAGTGAAAACAATCATAAAAACATTTTTTTATTACCTTTTACAACACTAAAAAAGTCTAAAACTTGACTGCAAATATCTCATACATTAACCCGCATTATACAGGGTGGTCCAGTTTTAAATGTCAATAATTCACCAATCCATAGCCAATTAAAAAATAAGTTGACATTCATTATGTCACTTTCCTGAAAAGTGCTTCCTAAGGAAAATACAGTCCTTCAAATTTCTGTTTAAAAAATCGTTTTTTTTTTGTCATAATTGTCAGACCGTTGGAGCAATATTGATCAAATTTGGAACAAGCACATTATTACACGTTATTACGGTCAAAGACCCAAAACTAACCCAACCCAACTTAAAAATTGTCTTGGAAACGGAAAATTCACTTAAGAAGTTTAAAAAATATTATTGTAGCCAGTTTTCATAGTTTCCAGACAAACTAAAAGGCTTTAGTTTTGAAAATTGAATTAGAAAAGATAAAAATTTCAGAAGCTTAAAAGTTGTGTTTGTAACCAGTTTTCATGCAAATCGAGAGACTTTAATACTAAAAATTGACTTGTAGACATAAAAACTACTTTTTCAAGAATTTGTTACAACAAATTCATTTATTTAAACCTTAAAAATTTACTTGGGCCCCAAAATGTGACTGAACTAATGAAGTGACATCAGAAGCTTAAAATTTGCATTTGAAGTAAGTTTTCATAATTTGAAGACAAATTTCAATATTTTAGTCTTGAAAATAGTCTTAGATGCAGGACATTGACATTAGATTCATGAAAATTGCCTTGAAAACGAACTTTTCGTGCTTTTTACTTTGCTTTTCATTTTCTTCGACTTCTGGACTATTTTTAGTGCTTCAAAACTGCTTTCAGCTTGGAAAATCGAGTTTCAAGACTATCTTCACCAAGTTATTGACATAACAAACTTAAAAAACAATTTTTACATTCTTCATAGACTTAAAATGACATTCCAAGCTTTGTCACTATTAAATCGACTTCTAGACACCTCAGTGCTAAAAATTCGGGTATTTCTTAATAAACTAGACTGTTTTTAGTGTTTTAAGGCTGTTTTGTAAAGTTTTTGACTTATCAGGCCTAAAATTCAGTGTGTCCACTGACTATAGTCTTGAAAATGTTATTTCAAGCTTCTTCACTATTAATTACTGTTTTTAATGCTTTTTAAGACTGAAAAATCGAGTTTAAGACTATTTCCAAAAGTCAAGTTTCTTCAGTAATAAAAGTAAAAAATGTTGGTACCAAATGCTACAATAATAAATAGTCTTGAGAACTAATTTTTAGAAATAAAATAGTTTGAAAATTTAATTTACTTCTAGACTTGTTGTCCAGTCCAGAAAATTGAGTTGTACACCAGTTAAAGTCTTGAAAATATACTTTTGGACTCTCTTTAGTCCTAGTAAGGTCCGTTCTAGCATTAAAAGTCAACTTTTATACTATTTTTAGTAGTAAAAAATGAGTTTCATGCACAATACAATCTTTGTCTTGATTTCCGGACTTTTTTTAGTTCTTGAATGCCAGTCTCAGACACTCAACCAGGATGGCAGTCTGAGAAAGCAAATCATAAGACCATTCCTAGTAGTAAAAAAGTTTTTAGACTATTCAGTACAAATTTGGACTTTCACAAGTCTTGGATGTTCAGTTTTAAACTATAAAACGATTTTTTAAATTGAAATTTGGAGGATTGTATCTTCCTTAGGAAACGTTTTTCAGAAAAATGACACAATGCAAGTCAACTTATTTTTTGATTGGCTATCAAATGGTGAATTATTGACACTTAAAACTGGACCACCCTGTACAAAAGCGAAATTACTACAATTTACAAGTCTCTAATAGTAGTAACTTTCTAAAATAGACAATTATAACGGCCACACCTTTGGCAATTCAACAAAACGTTAGAGTTGAAAAATGAGTTTTGGAGCTATTTTCATCGAAACTTGACAAGGCATTTTCAGATAGTTATACATCCGGCATTGTGTAATAACTAATTCAAATGAATAGGCCAGACAGTTTATAGTATTGACACCCTTGCTGCTCTTTGACACTTAGCCTATGAAGGTGTTAGAAATGAAAAAAAAAATTATATACCTCTTCCTCTAATATAAGGCGAATCCTCACTGCACTCAAACCCTCCAATAAGCGCTTTCTGAATTTCCTCATCCTTTTCAGTCTTACTCGGAACCTCAGACACTACAAACTGCAAAAAAACAATATTAAAACAACACACTTTAAAAAAAAACTGGATCACTTACTTTATAACTAGAATGAATGATCAAATTAGCATCTGTCCTGCCTGCAGTGATATAGCGCGGGTTCTTCTGTCTCGAATCGTAGGAACTCACATACAACTTGTCCACTTTCGTGTCTTGCTGCCGCCATTCCGAGTACATGCTCAATTTCTTAAAGTGCGGCACGTAAAACGGTTGCGTTTTGTTTAAAGTACAGTAAACTGGCTTCGTCGAGCTCTTCAATCCTAGGTAACTAAAGTAGTTTCCATTGAACAAGTGTTGTGCGTATTTTTTGGCTACCCGAGGAGTGTCCGGACTGATTAGGATTTGATTGAAGATGGTTGGAGTGAGGCCGTGGTGTTGTTTCAATGAGGCTGTGGTCGGTTTCAGAGCTAATGTGTTAGGTCTGGCAAATTTTTTAGGTTCAGTGGGAGGGTCAGGGGGTTTTAACTCTGTTTTCTTTATATCTGGATGAAGTGATTTGGGTATTTCGCGCTTGGAAGGACTTGGCAAGTTCTGATGGGGGGATTGGATAATCAAAGGACTGGTTCGAGCAACTGTTGGACTGTTTAATGGTAAAGGTGACTCTTTTGACGTTCGTCCAACAGCCACAATATTACTCCCAAACATCATATCTACTGGTTCTGCCGCCACTGGACCTGGCATACCAGGGACGTATCTAATCACTTTTCCGTTCACCAGCAAATTCATGGGATTGCAAAGGTTGTTTTCTAATGGCGGTGAGTTTCTCTGGATTACGATTCTTTTAACCGGCGTTTCACGGTCAGTGTCCATTGATATGTGGGGAGTGGGTGATGAGGCAACAGGTTGTCTTGGACTGAGTAACTTGAGATCTGGTTGATAGACTAGTCTAGATTGTGGCACTATAGTTGAGAGTTGTATTCCAGGATGTTTCAGGTTAGGAGCCAACAGTTTAACAGCATTCTGACTAAAGTCCGCGATATTAGGATACTTTTGCAAACTAGGATCTTCTACTTTAGTGGAGTCGTTTACTGAGTGTTGACTGAGTTTAACTCCGTCATCTTTGAGTTCGTAATTGTACTGAGCCGACCGTCCTAAACCGACTACATCAATGTTAGGTGACATTAAAGTGTTTTCGTACACTCGAATTACATCCCTAAACACCCTAGGTTCCTCCTTTGACGTTTTGCTTGTAAGAACTGTACCTCCAGATTGCAAACCAGACTTTACAACACGGTTTTCATTCATTTTTCCTTCGAAATCATCAAAGTTTTCCACTGCCGGAGATTTGAGTGCGTCTTTACTGTCGATAATGTAGCTCTTGCTTTCACCTAGCACTTTGACTTCACCTCCAAATAGCCTAACATGAGGCTTTTTCTCTTCTTTAAAAGGTGTTGGTGGGGATAGAACGTAATTTGGTGATGTTTCACTAGGACTTGGCATCGGAAGGTTTACGTTGTCAAATGAAAATGATTTATTTTTGTCGCCCTCCACCAGACGAGTTTTACCTAAAAAGGGACCTGGAGAATTTAAAGGAAAAACGGTGTTTTGAAAACTGGGCATACTATCAAATGCGTTCTTGTTTTTGGTCAAAATCGAAGCGACATTGACTGAACTACTTCTAGTGTATTTAGCTTCTGAAGGTTTCCCTTTACAGCTTCGCATTTTATGGCATTCCAACTCTGTCACAGTTTGAAAAATCATTTTGCAGTAAGGACACTGCATGTCGGATGAATATAGATTTTTTAAGAGTAGTTCCTTAATTAAGCTTTTTTGCATTACTGGTTCTGTGGCTTCACTCATACACCGCTTTCGATTTTTGTTGGTTAGATTTAAAGGTTCTTCAGGTGAAGAAGTGTACACTTGATCTCGTTGACTGTACTCATTGTTATTGGCACTGTCCACTAACACTTCATTAAACAATCGCCTTTTTAATAAGTTAGGGTCGCTGGAGTTTACTATGGAGTTGTTTTTGTTAATTATCTCGTTGATGTGGTGAGACAAGTCTGTTCCGCTGAAAGTTTTGTTACCGTCGTCTTCAATTAAAGGACTGTCAAACTGTTCAACTCTGTGAAATCTAGGTTTATAAGGTTTATTTCTAGTTGTGGAGGAGTCACTACCAGCTTCGTCTCCGGCGTATTGCAGTTGCGTTTGCGTGGCATTATCTATATAAGTTTGCTTGGCATCTGCATCTGTTGACGAAGTTTCCTGGGCTTTCACACCCATCACCCTATTGGCGTGAGTCCTGGATCTGCAGTGTTTGTACAGGTTGGATCGTGTTTTAAAACTAAATCCGCAACTCGTGCAAGGATAGGGGCGCTCATTGGTGTGAGCTCTAATGTGCTTCTGTAAAACGCTAGGTTTAGAGCACACCAAATTGCAGTAATGGCACACATATTTCCCGTTTGGATTCTTTTCAGGGATTGGCAAGGCATCCTCGTTTTTATCGTCTTGATTCGGTGGCGGAGAGCTCATTCTAGAATCCAAATTATTAATAAAGTACTCTGGAGGTGTGGAAGAACGTAACGGTGGTGAATTACAATTATTGTGGTTGTTAATATTGGTCGCTTCGCTACCGCGAGATTCTGTGACAATTGGTCTAAACGTAGTCGTATCAAAATTAACTTCTCTACCACGATTCTCATCATCGTGCGGTTTCCCTAAATTACTACTATTTGATATGCATTGTTTGAAGTTCCCACTTTCACTTATTGATATGGAAGACTGGTTGTGGCTATGGCTGGTCAGTCCAGGAGCGAAACTACTAATGTTTGTACTCTGATTTGGCACGACGATAGTTCGATTATTGTCCTTATGTGCGGAAATCGCTTTTTCCGCACTCGGTTCCGAAACCCTAGAAGAAACGTGGTTTTCCTTATCATTTTGTTGGTTCAGCGGTTGCGCTTTGGGTTCGGCTATGCTCAACTGCTTCTTGAACTTCTTATGCAAGTAATTGTCGACGCTCCTGTCCATCACGACGTGTGCTCTAAAACAAAATAACAACATGTTAGACATGGAATATGAAAATTTAGTATAGAATACATACATATGTCTAATCTATTCTTGTTTTTCAACGACAATAACGTTTATGAATCACTGATGATTTTAAGCTTTATACGATAAGACTGGGGCTGATAAGAGAAGTTGATTATATGCGACTATATTTAAATATAATAAACTTATCACTGTTCATGAGCTTTCTAATCCAGATTCACATTGACTGAATTTTTACGAGGTAACGTTTCCAGAGCACCAATATAATTTTAATTAGGCGTCCTTGTCAAGTGGATAACTACTTAATGTAAATATGGCAACGTTTCGTGTTTGCTAAATAAAAGATATACGTTATCACTTTTTTTTTAGATTAATTCCTGGTAATTCATTAGCGTTACTACGTATTTGTCAGAAACCAAATAAAAACTACATTATCCGCGATTTCCACAAACTGGGTAGTAATAACGTTTCTGAAAAAGTTTTCTTCGAAGAACAGCTTAGCTAACCGAAATCAAACGCATTCATGAGAAATTCCGCTTAAACTCCTTATCAATCACAGATAAATAAATTTAAAGGAACTTTCAAGTGTTTGTGTTGAGTCGGTTAGCAAAATTGTTTTTTTCTCATGTCAATTAATTTGACTATTACATCGCCACTTGTGTTGGGTTATAACGGGTAATGATAATAATTGTAAGCTGGGAAAATCATGAAAAATGAATAATAATGTAGATGTTTGTGGTTTTGAGACAAATAATATAATTTGGAATAGTCAATATAGTTAAGAGAGCTTAATTTTATTGGTTGCTAGACAAGGAGGTCATACTTCAGATATTCTAGTATTTGACAGGCAAACATTATGTAGAAACATATGGAAAAGGGGTAAAGGATAGAAAACCATTGAAAAACTGAGCAGAATTCTGAAAGTTTACCATCATAATTACATACATATTTTGAAATCTAAAACTGTTATACTGGGTGTTTCGTTTAAAATAAGCAAACCTTCTTCTGGTATAACCAGAGTATGGTTATGACAATGTGGTATAATGACAAATTTTCAAGATGATCCTCTTTAAAGTTTAATTCCTGACAGATAGATGAACGAAATCAGTTTTATTCGCTCCATCGGATGATTATAAAATTCATGAACACATTGGTATGTCTCCAAAGACCAGAAGCAAAATGGCTACTTGACAGTCTTTGCATTGAAAATTGCTGTTTAACAGTCTTAACATCCAGTTTGATTTGGTATTATCCATAACATCAGAAGATACAGTTTAATATTGTATGTCAGGGAAAACAGCCACAATGGATCACCCATAGACATTTTATGCAAATTATATTTTTTTAGTACTAAAACCATACTATTTTCTTTCTACTATACCATGTAATGGTATACTTATAGGTGTGTAACACACTGGTAGACAAGTTACGATTTTCAGTACAATTCACGAAGGTCATTGTTGCCATAACAGACCGACGCAACAGGACATCAATTTATAAAAATAGTTGAAGTTCTTGTTATTCAACAATTCCGCGAACCGTTCAGTTCGTTCCGCCTTAATAAGCCTTCCACAAATTCGCGCGATTTCGCATGAAATTCTTCAGGTTTATCATTAAAAAAAAATTAACTTTGGCAAACAGTTAGTTATCTTTAGTCACGTCGGTTTTACACAATATTTAAGATTTTTCTTATTGATGCAGGCATAGCAGTGACTTCTACAGGTGTATCCGACCAGCCAGGCCACCGAGCAGACACACTCTGTATATAAGTGGTAGCGATACCCCGATTCTCTATGCGTACATCTGTTTTTCTGGGTAACGGACGCGGCTGATCAGGTATTCTCGGAATCGCCAGGTACCGCGTTGGTCGATTCTCGGAATCACCGCTGGTACTTGGGTACCGTCAAATAGCGGGGATGCCTGATGATGATAGGCCCCAGTTCGGTTTTGTGGCAGCCGGCTGAGTGGGTACGATCTGTATTTTTCGTTCGTAGCCCAACGAAAATATTCATTCAGTACCGGGAATTCTCAAAATTTTTCTGCGTACGTCCGGAGAACGTAATTTAGTACCTCTAAAAATAGGTTTGATGTTTGTTCAACGGGTTTTCCTGCTTGGATCGAAAATTAATGCGTTTTATAACGTACAGAGTTAAACTAATCGTTCTTTTCTGATTAATTTTTGCTCAGTAGTTGATATGGAAACTTCAACACTTTCCATAAGAATTAATTATTTGACGATGAAAAGTATTGTGTAATCATACTATAACAAAAACGCTTTTTTTGGTATTGAAGAAAAAATCAGAACTGTTCAACAACTACAATTTAATTTAACTTTAGAAAAAATAGTGACATTATTAGACTAGCGCAAATATACCAAAAAAGGGAAGATTTAATCAAAATAGCTGGGCGCCAACAAAATTAAAAAAGAAGAGATTGACGGACTTAACCTTAAATTTTGTACAGTTGACATTTAGTTGTTTGTTTTTTATAAACAATGTGACTGAAAAGTGTTAAAAAATAAAAAACGTTATGATTTTAATAAGAAATAAATGTGATTTATTGAAGGGGAGAGTAATCCTGGTGATAGGAACCACTTTTTTCTAACCGGTAAGTCCCTATAAAGTTATTTGATACAAAATGTGACTCTTATTTGGCAAGATTTTTTGGATTAAAACCTGTTCTGTAATGCCCAACAAAATGTTCAAATAATGTATTGCATTGATAATGAACACAAATTTACTAGAAAATGTCCCACAATGCGTTTCCTCATGCCAATAACTGTGATGATTATGTGTATTATAATCCGACCTTTCCCCTTCAGAAATGACGCGTTTAGTAAGGACAAACAATCAGCGATTTAGAAACATAACTACTACTTTTGTGGTTTATTTACAATTTAAAAAAAAAAACGAACTTTCATGGCAACAATTGCTGCTTATGATATTGACATTTTATTATTAAAACTTTTGATAAGACTATCTCTAAGACTTCTTTGTCAACGTTCGCCGACTGCATTATCCACTTTACCGCTACGGTAGTTACACACGGATAGAAGCCCAGTAAACATGACTCAAAAGGTCCTTGAATCGGGCCGGAATTCCAAGAAAAATAATTTGTTTTCCTGTCCGCGTGTTGTATAATTTAAATGGCGGGTTTTTTTTAATAGACCAACAGAGAGGCTGCACCCAAACTGTTTCGGTATTATTCAGGATTTAGATTAAATTCCTCAAGTTCAATCACTCGATTGTTAATTAGGGTGAATGAGAAATCGTCCAAGAAAAAGGGTCGGTATTTAAGAAAACGTTGCAGGAAAAGAGCATTTGTTGGCAACAGGCTGGTTGGAGAACGTCATTACGGAGTTGTCCGCGACATGTGGAGGTTAAAGAATCCGGGAGGGGAAGGGGGAACAGTGTTGCTCGACTCGAGACAGACAGCGTATGACGCCAAAGTGATAGTCTCACTGGCGCCAGCACAGCCACGTTGCCACATCCACAACTGGAACTGCCGTATTTATGAAATTTTGCTTTGTGATACGTAATCTCTGAGTGTCCCTCAATGGGAGATGATAACAGTTCAATATTAGACATCCACAGTGTGAAAATCTTAATGGTTGTCCATCTTCTTTAAATCAGCTTGTGAAAAAATATTCTAAATGAAAAGCAAATCAAGTGAAACTTTTATCAGGAGTGATGCAGAATGGATAAGTGGAATGCTGATATACTAAGTTTTATCATCTGTTGAACATGACCAATGTGGTTTATTATTGTAAATACTTAATTATAGAAAATTTTGCAAGTGTAGGAAATTTACTGGTCAATAAACGAAAATAAAAGTTAGCTTAATTTAGATAAATAGTTCATGTACCAACTGCATACATAAATGTCCATCTTTAGACCAAAAGTAAACAATGACTAGAGCTATTCCAAGTCTGACAGGTGTAAACATGTTTTTACGTGTTTAACTGCAGATGACTTTTTGCTAGAGTGGCTGTGTTGTTGTAAATAGTAAAAATGGCCTTGTTCAAGGAACAATCAAGTCAGAACTGCACAAAATAAACCCATTAAGGACATTTGTAAAAGAAAAATTAATGTCAAGAGTCTTGTGTACATTTCTTGACAGTTGCACTTAACTAGTGCTCTCTAGCAGGTATTGAAAAACCAGTTTGACGTTCTGAAAAATGTCAAAACCAAAACACAAGCAACATTTTCTTAATTTTCTACATATGGAAAACTCTATTAACTGATGGTGATATTTTAGTAGAATTTTCTTTAAAAAAATTAGGCTCCATAAGTCTCAAACTCTGTCTCTATCTGGCATATTTAAATTAAAACTAGTTTAATGGAAGACAAAATTCAAACAATTATTATTTGCCAAATTATATAACGTCAAAAAACAATCCCAGATGGTGCACACTTCAATGTAGTCTAATGCCAATTATTGTTTAGCATACTTAGATTTTTTAAATTCAATTTAAAGTGTAGGAATGTCACACACACTGAGTCAATATTGATTGACTATTCTCATTCTTAACATAGTCAAAATATAAACTAACAGTGCAACTAGCACTATTTCACAAGTAGTATATGAATGTGGCTATGGTTAGTTTAAAAATCCTCCACCAGTAGCTCTGCAATTTTTTACCCCATTCCTTCCAGGAAAAAATGGTAAACATTAATTGCGTGCTATTACATACTGCAGACTTGAAATTACATGTACCTATTTTAGTTGCAAGCATTTAATATGCAATAATTGATAACAATTAAGGGACATCCTCTGTAAGTTTATTTTTAATGACGTTTGTTTACATTTGGTACAGGCACGTGCACAAATATTAGACAATCAAAACAAAAACAACAGATTTGGGAAAACAAAATGTATGATTCAAACGCAGCAACAATAAAAGGAAAAGCGACAGGTTTGTTTTAATAGCCCCTGAATGAGAATCCCAAATAAAACGTCATGCGGAAATAAACAAAACGGACGTGGCAACGTCGCCCGGTACAATACCATGCAAAATACTGCTCAAGGTTCAATTTTCCTGGAATTATTCTATTCGGATTAATTTATCGTTCAAAAGTGTCCAAAACGCTTTTGCAGACTGAAACGGCGTTAATTACGCAATAAACGAACAAATTGGGACTCACCTTATCGGTCGAAAGCAGCGATTCTCGCCCACGTCTGGTGGCGCGGCGCACTAACCAAAACTTCTGTTTACATTATGATGTGACACCACCTTTTAGTTGGGTACCTTGATTGGGTAGTACCTGGTGTACTGTCAGCAAGCGTGATTCATATATGCTGTCCAGTAAAAAAGTGCACTATTTACAAAAATAAACACACCGTCTAGTTATTTTGGCACTGGAAGGTTTTTTTTCTGACGCGACGTGTTTTCCTCTCTTATTATTCGCGACTTATCTAATGTAATAAAGTAGGTTCCCTAAATTACGTGCAAGATAATCTCGAGATACTGCGTGTACAGCACACACTAAATATGATATGAAGGGTCACAAGGCGCCATGTTTACCACCCGATCGGTTTGTCTTTGTCGCTCGAACGCAACGCACCGATCCGTCTGTCACTCTCGGCCGCGGCCAACTCCGATCCGTAATTATTTGTTTCACTCTTGGCTACTACGACGTTGCCACATTCCAGCAAAATTATCGTTTCACCGATGACCTTGCCTTTAAATTATTCGATTTTAAGTAATTATCTTGAATTTGATTTGATATCAATCACTGGCAAACTAATCTTTAACCAAATATTGTAGAACAACGTATTTGCCATGTGTCACAAAGAGATTGAATAGCGAGGGAAGTCTAAGGAAAAGCACATGAACGAGTGGATGTGACAACATTGAGCTGGAATCGCCTATCGCCCCCGCCCCGCTCCCTAGCGTCAACCATTCACTCTACTCTTTCCTCGAATCTCAAACCTGTTCGGCAGCTGTCTCTGTCTTTCTTTGGATTCACCTCGTGCTGCTTGACTGCCTCCGGTTGTTTTGTTCTCTTTTTAAGCAAGTTTACCCCACGAGGTTTCAGTGTGGACTTCCCCATTTATTTCTAACCAGTTGTTTACGAATTTAAATAGAATTCACTTGAATTTACTAGGAATCTCCTATACAGTAAAAGTTGCCAACAGGTCCAATTAAAACCGTTTACACGGTAAACCTTGTATTGTCCTGTTTCTATTAGTTTCGTGTGAATGTGTTCTCGAATTGCACCTCGTTTGATTGTGTATGTATCTGTGGGCTCACTCACTCTCTCTTTGTCGTAGACACAAAACATTCGATATGGTGCAAAGTTTATTAGTAATAATACAGTAATGTTGACGAATAGAATATTTATTGCTGGATGACGCGACTCTACGAAATGTGCGCAGGCTACCGCCAAATTACGTTAAAATTTGCTTTTTTAAATTAATGAGTAGGAAGATAAAGGTGCAACAAGATTGTCACGTTTCATGTGACAGGTGTTCACATAAGTCACGTGGTTTTCCGTCTTTTACCAGTTTTAGTACAGCACTTGCTGTATTAAAAAATGTTCAGTTTTACATATTGCATTTTAAAAAAAGTTTAAATTAAGACAGGTGTTTTTCAAAATAATACATACATTGTTTTGTTTATTACGGCATGTGGCTGCACTGCTTATTAATAAAGAAGTTGCTTTGGTTGGTATTGTTTAATAAATTGTCAGCTGTCAATATGACGATTTTAAACGTCACTTTTCAGAGCCATTTTGATTTGAAATTAAACTTTTGTCTAAACGTTATTCCGTCACTTCTGAATAACATATCGTGCTTGAATTTAATCTTATTGTAGGAATAACACATTCACCATTATTGATCAATAAACACAAATTGTGAAAGTTATACCTACCAATCAAAGATGATATAAGAATTAGAGGACCAGACATGTTTCACGGTAAGGCACGCTCATTTTATTAGATATTCGTAATTTTCCGCATAGAATCTGCCAGAATATCAGTGATTTGAGGTTTGTTCCATCCGGTAGTAATATTACCGTAATTTTATCCTCAGTAAGAGCGTTTAATGCAACTGCGTGAACAAAAATAGTAAAATCACTTTTGAAAACTGATAAACTGGTTGGAACATTTCCTGAACTATTAGTTAAAGGATTGTAGGCATGATTTTTTGGCCGCGTGACCTATATTTTATAATTTTTGCCTTCACCACTATTTAAATCGAATTTTGCTGCACATTTTTGCCGTTCAATTTATAATTTTTTCGGTCACGTGACTGATTTTGTGCCACCATTACAGTGTTGCCACATCAAAAATTGCATTCTTAAAATCACGTGACGTGTAATTCACCAATTACTTTTTCCTGCCTAAATTTCATTTAGCAAATTTTCAAATTACCTTTTTGCGGTCGTGTGACAGTGTTTGACTAGTGGCACTGGGCCAGTACAGTGTTGCCAGGTCAGAAATTGCATTCCCAAAGTCTGAAAACTCGATTTAAAAATTGTCGAAGCGCACAGGCAAATAGAGAGAGAGTGGTGAACGTAAACTGACAGTCGGTCACGTGGCATTAAAAAGGATTTCTGACAGCTCGGTCACGTGACCACTGTGGAATCAAATCAGGATCCCATGCAGTCTGGTTATTCTACTTTTGCTCATTGCAAATGTTTTGAACAAAAGTGGCAATATAACAATAAGTAATCGTCGTGTATGTAATATAAAAACCTCTTTATTTACTTATTAGTTTATGTCTGTCAATTCACTGACATAATCAATATAATCATAGACCATCAAGAACTGTCATTTCGTTGATATAGAAATGGGAGAAAAGAAGTGTGTTAACTAAATATGCCATTCCCAACATAATTTTCAATGTTTTCTATTTTTGAGTGACTATACACAAAGTCAACTGTCCAACAACTAACAACAATCCGTGTACATTTCTAATGAGAATTTTAATAGAATACTAATTCGCACGTAAAGTTTGAATTAAAAATTATCGGAATGTTTAGCAAAACTATCATGGTTAAATTTAGAGAGTGTTTGTCCATAGGCAAGAGTTATTATGTACTCAAACTATTCCTAGAATCGCCAATTTTCGACGTAATCACCCACCGCCTTCTTCGCTGTCTATAATTATCGTGTGCACATACTGCACAGTAGCGCCTCTACACTGGAGAACGGCGGTTTACGTTACTAAATCACATTTTTTTTTTCGCATTGTCTGTATCTATTTACGTCAATTTTTCGATTGTAATAACTTATTAACAAAGTAATTCATTACGTATAGGTTAAGTAATCGAACGTGTTTATTAGAGCTCGAATCAGCTAAGAAAAGGCCACAGGCGTCATCAAACGATGATGTCACGATCTCTGTACGTCTCGCTTTAAATATTGCTGCTCTCGTTACTTTCCAAGTTGTTGCAGCCAGTCAGTGGCGTGCTATTATTTTATCAGTAAAATGAAACATTTTCGTCGTTTTTAATAAAGAAAATAAAAGACAACAAGTTTTTCAAAGGAATGGAAACTCCTTCTGCTTCTTTCTTCATAAATTGTAAGACGTTACTGACGATTTCACGGCCTTGGCTGTATATGATAACACCTTTCTTTCCAACCTTTTTGAACGTTTTTTATTCATAACACTATGTGAACTTCAACTGCGACCATCAACAATACAACCAAAACACCAGACTAAAACGGAACCTAACCTAACCCCCTAAGTCTCCCTGTCCGCCACTACATTTTTTTAAACTTGGCAACACCGTTTAGAGTGCCGGCTTGTAAAAGCATATAAAAAGGTCCAAATGTCCCTGGCCGCTGCCGCATCTGTTTTAATTGTGTCCAAGTAAAAACCGTGCTACGTTGCCAAGTGGCTTTTTGACCGCTTAACAATATATTTTCGGGAATATTTTAATAGGACGCCTCTGATTATATCTAATGCGACGGCAACTGTAGAAGGAGAAAGAAATAGTTTTAAAAACTGCGTCATTGATGATGCGGTGGCCTTTTCTCATCTGATTCGAGCTCTACCCCACATACATACATATAAATTTTATCGACAACAATAATTAGTTTAATCGTTTCGCCACCTTAGCGCATAGAAAATTAAATTAATTCAAATTTATTCAACATTTCTTACATTGTTTCACCTACACGTTCATGACCATTAGATGCTGCACTCTTCGAGTACGGCAAGCCATTAACTTGCCTTACTTTATATAATCCAAGTTGACTAAGTAGGTTTTGTTGTACAATATAGAGTACAAATACTTTGATTTTTTCAAATATACTCTGTGGGGAGGTTGAAAAACTGATGAATTTAAGTAAGGTTTTAATAATTTATCAATAACTCGATAAATGCTGAATGACTCGAGTTTCTACTCCATTTATCCAATCTTAACTATAACCGTTTTCAAGGTCTTGATTGAAACTTGCAAGCCTGTTTACCAAAAATGGGACAAAGTTAAGACTTGTCTAGTACTAAATAGGCTTTGTTAGTACAACTACATGTAAAGTGAATTAGTTGCGTTTACGTCATAAACGGATTCTCCTTTGAGATTTTGTTCAACCTTTCGGTTCTGCTTCTGCACTCTCCTTTTACAAGTAACAGGTTCTTAGGAATCTCTTTCTCTGCCGGCTTTTAGCACCCATGGAGTTCATGCAACCATTTACAGTATCCGGCTGGGTGATCATAATAAAGAGAATGATGAGTGTGATCTAAACAAAGTAGTTTCTTTATTTATAATAAAAACAATTGAGTAAAATAAAATGGAGGACTGTCAGTACCAACATTTCAGCTTTTCAGCAGCCTTTCTCCAATGGTTCATGCTCAGTTGCAATGCTTCTTTTTTGGACTGGCTTTTTGTAGGCTCAAAAACATCGTCATTGCGATCAATGTCTAAGATTTCGTCCAGGCTTTTCCAATATCCTGTAAAGTAATCCATTTCAATAACTCACTGAATGTCAGGCTAGGTTAGTGTTGACTTTTACTTAGCTCTATGGTAAGTTCACATGTGCAGTATTTGCGTAGCACTGCTAGTTTGTGATTGGTCAAGAAAAAGCAGTAAGCTGAAAGCTGCTTTTTTTTGACCAATCATGTGGACTCACCATTAAATGTCTTTACAGTGACTTTATTAACCACACTTTTCAATTGCGGGAACTTACCACAACAAAGTCCGGCAAAGTAAGCGGCGCCCAAAGTGGACATTTCTAAATTACTTCTTTTTACCGCCACCCCCGTCAGATCTGCTAATAATTGACATATAAAGTCGTTTCTTGACACTCCTCCATCCACCCTATAATACCATAAAAAGTCTTAAATAAAAGAAGTAATAAGTTAGTAAAATTGTCTATGTTTGTATTGGAAGCAAAAATTGGATAACTCTACTCTATGTAATAAATATGTGGTAGAATAGTTTACCTTATGTAAAACGATTTGAGCATACTAAGCAAATTATAGGCGTAAATAATCCTGTAGACAATACTTTCCAAAACAGCCCTGACCAAATGTCCTTTTGTTGTAGTGGGTTTAATGCCAATAAATCCAGTTCCAGCTGTTTCATCATTAAATGGTGGCTAAAATTAACAAAAAAAAATTAAATTCAATTTAAAGAAAAACCAAAAGACTTACACCTAAACCACTGAAAGCAGGTACGAAATAGACGCCACCATTGTCTTTTGTCCCACTAATTATATCAGCCAAATCATCCACTCTGCTGACAAACCCTAAATCAACCACATTATTCAACCAGTGCTAACTCGATTGAAGACTATACACAAACCAACAGAAACCATCCATTGAACCAAAGATCCGGCATCAGAGCACGCAACCTCACTTAAAAACACCATCTCCTTTTTTGACTTCCACCCCATCAAAGGATAAAAACCAGCAACAGAACTTGAAATACTTTTTCCAGTGTTCACGTCCAGGAAGGCTCCAGTTCCCAACGTCAGTTTCACGTCTCCTTCCCGTAAACTGAGCGATCCAAACATGGAAGCTGATTGATCAGCCATTACGGTTCCAATTTTGATTGGAATACCAAAAATACCGGTCTCAGTCAACCCAAAATCATAGTCGTTATCAACGACAGAAGGCAGAATGCTTAAGGGAATATTGAAGAGTTGTGGGACAAAACTCCAACAAAGACTGAATGGGTCGTAGAGGCCTGTGGCGCTTGCGTTGGTCACATCAGTGACGTAGGTTCTACCTCCGGTTAGTTTGTAGAGCAACCAAGTGTCTATGGTTCCAAATGCTAAATTATGATTGGCAAGTTCTGTCTG
Source organism: Ips typographus (assembly GCF_016097725.1). NCBI lineage: Eukaryota > Metazoa > Arthropoda > Insecta > Coleoptera > Curculionidae > Ips > Ips typographus. The sequence continues at coordinate 25,022,119 of NC_138423.1, read as the reverse complement.
TACTTCTTTATGGTTTTGGAGAAGCCATAGAAGTCGAGGTGTCACCTGAAAAATATAATGTTCTTTTATGCAAAAAATTGTTTGTCACAACTTACATGGCTACTTGTAAATTTCATATTGCTCACAATACCAAATTTTGCTACTCTGGTTACCAAGTGAACACAGTAACAGGCCTTGCGCAATAGCTGGAAGAACAAAACCAGATTAAGAACGTAGTTTTGTCATCTAAAACACAATTTACCCTCATTTTCCATGATCGATTGATCTGTTGGGTAATTTCACTAGCTCTTAAATCTTTCCAAGTAATAAAATTGTGGATTGGCTCTCCAGAATCCTTCCTCCAAGTCAGAAATGTGGCTCTTTGAGTGGAAATGGCCAACGATTGCACTTGATGCATACTTATTTCTGCGTCTGCAGTAGTATATTATTGCATTATTTTACATTCTAAGGTCAACTAAACACCCATTTCTTAAATTGTTTACGGAATTTTTATACTGAACTTTTAACAGCATTTTTCACGACTTGTAGCGTGGCATTCCATAGTTCTTCCGGGACAATCTCCACGGAATTTCTGTCTGGATAGTGTAATTTGACCTTAAATTCATCCAAGTTACGTCAAGCTTTGGTGGCTTTGGCTCCATGGAGCGAGCAGAGCGTCACAATGACGTAATTTGACAGTAGGTTAATTTATGGTTTTGCTAAATTACATCATCCTGACGTCACATTCGTTCTGCTCACTCTATGGAGCGTGAAAATTAATGCAACCTGAAATGACAACTTACAGTGTCAAAACTAGCTCCAACACATTTGGCTTGATGGTTTAAAATTTGACAGCGTATGGTAGTGGTGCCGATGTCCAATGCAGCAATATATCCCAAACAGTCTTCCATTGTTTATATCTAAAAAAAAAGACAAGAAATGAGGAATTAAAACCAAGTATAATGGACCCACAAAGGAATTAGAAATATTAATACAAAATAAGAATTTCAAGACTAAATATTTTGAAAACCCTAAACATTTCATAAATACATATTTACGTCATACAGTAAGTAGGTCATGAAAAGGACAATTTGATATACAGGTGTGGTAAATCCAAAACCGACCATAGGAAAACCGTGTAACTGACAGAGAAACGTAGATAATTGCATGCGTGGGACAAAGACAGTAAACGAAAAAAATACCAAGTAGGCCATATTTTCAGTACGCTGTTGCCAAAATCCAATAGTATTGAATACTTGGCGTTTGGCAACAGCGCGCTGAAAATATGGCCTACTTGATATTTTTTTCGTTTTCTGTCTTTGTCCCGCGCATGCAATTATCTACGTTTTTCTGTCCGTTATACGGTTTTCCTATGGTCGCTTTTGGATTTACCACACCTGTATAATAATGCACAGGGTGTGCCATTTAAAATAATGCTTATTTTGAGCTTTGAAGGCAAACAAAACCCTGTTCAGAAACTTTCTGGTGGAGGACAAATACAAGTTTGAGGCTAAATGTCCCGAAAACTGGAAACATTTTGTAAATTCATATTATTGTGTAATAATACTAAAAAAAACAAAACACAAAATAAAAAATGAGAGAAAAGAGAGTGGAAGGTTAACTTTAACTTTTGCAAAATTGACCACTGGCCAGTGACGGTTGCATTGGACGCTTATGTGACGTTTTGACGTATCTGTCAAAATAACTCACATTTGTGGGAGTAAAAAAATGACAGATCAAGGTCACTTTAATAACATCATCCAAATGCTGGGAAAGTTTTAATTAAGATTTCAAGGTTAAAAATATTGTATGATCTACCTTCATCCCAATACAAAACATCTATGAAAAGTAACTTACCGTTAAACGTTAAATGAAATTAGTGTAATAGCTCTCTAATCCGTCTGACTGAAAATAGATCCAGGCTTGATTCAGGTCCAGGAAACTTGCCAAAATCTGGAACAGTTCGTTCCCAACCATCAGAATGTCCCGGCTCCGTTAAATGTATCCTTGTTCGGCAAAATAAGCTCGGAATTGTGAAAAGTCCACTTTCCAGCACGACTTTGAAACGCTTTTATTAAGGTGACATCCGGAGGTTGAAGTCTGAATATACCATGTGGTTTAGGCATCGATGGGTTCAGGTCTAAATAGTTAATAATATAATTGCAAGCAGTGGCGGTACTTAAAATATAGTGGACATTATTGTAATAGCCCATGGCTATATTCAGGTTTCAACAATTTTGGTACAATTTTGTAGGATTAACTGTTTGATGACAATTTACTGCTACTGATAATTTTGGAATTTTGATTAATTACAGTTCACGCTTTATCTCCTAAAAATTTATTTATTGTAGCAAGACTCTAAAGCAAACACACCACAAACTCATAAGCACACTGCAGGTACAATAGAAACTAGGCCGTAACAACCCTACCTGCATTTCCTCCATCATTGTACTGTGTTAGTAATCCGCGTGTTAGTACATTTATTACACAAGTCAGGGTTGTCCACATTAAAACGCGGTTAAGTTTCGTCCTAATTTTACGGTGACCTAATAACAGGAAACTTTCTATTTTAGACTGTATAAGGAGGCCAAAACTTATTAAAGGAATCAGCATGGATCCCGAAGCTTTTCTTGATATCGCCAATCAAGTGGTGAAACTTAAAATGTTTCCCTACTTTGACATTGCTCATTGTACTCTATGCGCATTAGCTGTCAGAGAAGATCTTGGAACCGGTAAGTTTTTGTTTGATATGTCGTCATATACAAGGTGATGAAACAAGTTCGACCAAGATGGTAACCAACTTCTGTCTGTCAAAACAAAGGTGATGACGTGATGCGGCTTTTCACGTGACACGTGATCACTTTATCAGAATGACTCATTTGTGTCTTGTAGTGACTAACTATCCAATTACGTCACATCCGTTTCGACAGACTGACACATGTCACTTATAAAGTTTATCGTCACCTTTGTCTAATGGTTTCTCTCTTCTTGTTACTGTTAAATTATCATACTTCCAATTTTTTTTGGTTTTCTTTTTATACTTTGGTTTTCTAGGTGCTCAAGCATTCTCCCGAAAACACCCATTGTCTTGTTGGTTGTCTTACATGCTGGTGGTGTTTGCGGGAGGGATGGTGGCCAACGGACTCCTGGCGGAACCCATTCTAGCACCACTCAAAAACACAGCCCAAGTTGTGGTAGCTACGGCAGTCTGGTAAATATTATGATAAAAGGGATTTCTTAAGCTTGTAAGACATTTTTGGATAAAATTAATAACTTGAATAATGTTAATCTGGTGGAGGAGAATCCTACTCCTAGTCTCCTCAAGATTTGTTTATTATACAAGATAGCAGAAAGTCCACATGTGCAGCGTGTTTTACAAGTTGATTTTTTCTAGGTATGTCGTTTTTTATACTCCACTAGACGTCGGATACAAACTAGCAAAGTTCCTGCCGGTCAAAATAGTGTTCTCAGCAATGAAAGAAATTTACAGATGTAAAAAAGTTTACGATGGAGTTACGCATGCGTCCAAGCTGTACCCGAATGCTTACTTGATCATGATAATCATTGGAACTATGAAAGGAAACGGAGCCGGTTTTACCAGATTGGTAGAGCGACTAATCAGAGGCGTTTGGACACCCACAGCCATGGAGTTTATGCAACCTAGTTTGTATGTTTTTTAGCTTTCTGGTTTATTTTGTATTAATAATTTGTATTAATTTCAGTTACACCAAGGCCTCTCTAGTGGCTTCAATTATATTCATTCTAGACAAAAAGACAGAACTTATTTCAGCACCACATGCTCTAGTTTACTTTGGAATTGTCATATTTTTCGTCTATTTCAAGTTGTCTTCCATTATACTTGGTATCCACGATCCGTTTATTCCATTTGAAAATCTGACCTGTGCACTGTTCTTTGGAGGAATGTGGGATAGTTTGGCAAAGATATTTGGAAGAGGCCAGATTAAGGAAGGGGAGACCAAGGATGTTAAAAAGACTAATTGATGAAGGTAAGCCCACAATTTCGATTTATTCTTCTACTTACTACAAATCAAGGGAAATAATCGATCTAGACAAATTTAAAAATACATTCAAATAAGGTCGGAAAATAAGAAAAAAAATTAGGTAGTTATTCATTCCCACCGCAATCACGCCACAGCTACTATTTATACAGAGTGTCACACCTGAGAGTGATCAATTTTCGATGCTTCTAATCTCTAAACCAAAACGTAAGTGGTTGGGTTAGGTTAATTTAAAAACTTTGGAGATGGATCTTTCGCCTGGGACCACAATCCAATAATTCTTCATTATAACCATAACGAAAATACTGAAAGTATATTATCCAACTTACGTGTAGTACATCAGTTAGATGAGGCATCAAAACACAATTTATCACAATTGCACGTACGGGTACGTTTTAATTAAATACTTGTGCAAATTTTCCTCTGAAGTTTAGTTGACATGCACACGACTTAAATCAAACTGAGATAAGTATAGTTATGTTTATTTATTCACTTGGTGTTATCACTATTGACTAATTATATCAACGATATTAAGTATCGTTTATATAATTACACAAAACACGGTATAAGGATATTTCCGATCGACATAAATGAGAATGGTTTATAAAGTTTTATTTCATTTTACTATGACTATTAAGTGATAAATCGTACATTTTTTAGATTTGTTGTGAACAATCACCGAATGGTAGATTCGACCAAGTGCGGAAGTCCAATTTATCATTCTAGCGATTGGTGTTGTTGTTATGTGAGGCGCATTTCTGTTGATTTCCTTTTTTGTGATATTGCACTAAAATAATAATAGTAAAAACAATACAGTTGACTTTTTAATCTATCCAACAAGGCCCTCCTTGTCCTTTTTGTGGAAATTGTCTAAATAGGGTCAATGTTACTAATTAATGGGGTTTCACTAAATTGTCCTTGGTATAACAGTAGAATGCAATTGACACAATAAGTTAGGTACAAACATTTTATTAAACTGTTCCAAACATTGTAAAATACTATAAAACACCGACCTAACAAATTGAACTTTTTTTCACAATTTTTAGTCTTGAACCTCAGGTCACTAAACTCGAAACTAAACAAAAAATGATCACTTAATCAGTGTTCAACACTAAACAAACTCCTTGTAGAACCCAGTGACTAATATGTTCAGTGGTTCTTAAATCCGCCTCAAAAACCAAACCCACACCCATCGCATTTCTTCTTTGCGACGTCGTGTAAACAGGAGTACGCAGAGTGTTCTGCAGTTTCAATCGAAACGTTTCGATTGGTACCACTCCGAGAACTGGAAGTTTTTCGATCAGTACTTTAGGGGTGGAGCGTTTCAGGCAGTTGTTTTCCAAGTCCCAGGCGGCGCCTTCCAAAAATAGTCCATGGACCAAACAATTTCCCTAAATAAATGGAAAAATTGTTAGTTCAGTATGCGTGAGTGTGTTCAGATTCTTTACCGCAGCAGGACGAAGAATCACATCGGCCGGATCCAAATACTCTGTCACATAAGTGTACAACGTAGACCGGTCCAAGGGCCAATTGTGAAGTCTACAAGCGATTTGCACCAGAGCAGCTAGATAAGTTTCCGGAATGTGTAGTCCGGATATCCATAAAACAGTGGGCTCCCCAGTAGTGGACTAAAAAATTCCTCTCTAAGAACTAATTCACAACGAAACAATCGCCTACATACCCATGAAAAATACTGCTGTTGTCTAGCTTCAAAATGTTCCATCCATCCTCCCAAGTTCTTACAAGTGGCCGGAGCCAGCTTACGCCAACTAGCCGGCAATTGTCCGTTAAACAGGGAGTAAGCAACATTGTCCAAAGTGCTGTCCATCCCAATTTCGCCGGCTAAAGCTTTCTTCAGCTGCACTAAAGTCCTCCTCATGGTGGCTATTAGTTTGTTAAACCGTTCCAGCTCTTGAAGAAGCACCACAATCGTCGGTGTCATCATTCGTTGGAAATATTTGCGCACCTTCCACACTTCGTACTCTTCGGGAATTTTCTTTAGGACATCATTTGCTACACATTCTATAAACTCCTCTCTGCTAATTCCTTTATCCGAAGCGGCTGTCAAAGAGTTGTTAAATTAAAATGTAAAAAAAATCCCAACTGCCCACTTACAAACTTGAGGTTGTAGTTCCATTAGAATGTTCCACATTTCCTTAGTGGCCTGTGTGTAGTAACCAATTTCCGCGTTAGAGTGAAGTCCAAATACTTCCGGGCTGTTGGCCAATGGGAGTTCATCAATGAAGGCTGTAGTAAAAAAAGTGAATTAGCAAGAATTAAAAAGTTATTATTTTTGCCATAACTAAATTTTAAACTTTAATAACAAACTTACCAATATAATCATCCTTGGTGCCGTCTTGTGGAATAACATAGTCCACAGTATGGTCGTGATAAAAATGAAACGGTTGAAACGTATCAAAAAGAAAGTCTCCCATATATTCATTCATATAAGTTTTCACGATTCTTCGATCAAAATCATCGATAACTCGTCCGCCGTACATCACTTCACCAATCAAATATTTCAAGCTGTTCCAAGGCAGTCTGGTGTCCTTCGCCTTGTACGCTTTGGTTAGGTACGTATCCAAAATTTGAACGCAAACATTAAAGTCCGATTCGTTAAAGTCGTAGCAAATGTTCCAACCAATTTTGTCGTATTTTCTGCGTTCTTGCACGACCGCATGGAAAAATGCCAACACATAAATAAGCGACTTGAAAGCTGCGTGAGGGCATGAGTCCAAAAGACTGGCCCTCATTTTAAAGTAAGTATTGCGCAAGTTTAGTTTTAAACCGTTTGGCGGTTCAGTGACAACTTTCAGTGACCGTTGCAGAATTCCTATTGGAAATGTGGCCACTGGGTCTGTGGTCAACCACAAACGAAAGTCCGGGTGCGGTTTGCTGATTTTCTCTAGCTGTTTCTCTAAGGATTTTATGAATGAGATCAACAAGTGGCAATTTTGGAACATCAGCCATTGACCTCTGCTTATGGCCGTTTCTAGAAGTTGTAAAGCTGTAGGCTCCTGGCCTTGTCCTAGGGATAGGTAACGGAACTTTCCACCACCAAACCCGCTTCGATCGGCCAGCTTCATCAGTTCTGCTGTAGGATCTGAGCCAGGGCTAAGGATAAACACTACTGGAGTAGTAGGACTGCATTGCTCAAAAATATTGTCCATACTGATAACTGGAGGCATAATATACTCTTCTCCCATGATTTCTGTAATGTAGTCACCAACAGCCCTGTACACTCGGTCTACTCGGAAACACCTCAACAACAACAAAATTTGGAAAGGCTTCAAATTCTGTTTGTAACCAAAAGGGAAGTCAACGCTCTCAGGGGCATCTAGGTCGTACCAGTCTTTCCACACGTTTACGTGTTTCTCAATTTGGTCAGGCAGCCGTTCAAACGTCAAAGGAAAATCAGTGGAGAGCTTTAGAATATTCTCCCAACCTTGACTACTCATCCAATCAGCTGGTTTGTCTCGAGTGGACTTTTCCAAACTGACGCTCCCTTTAATGAAAAAGTCCAGCTCCGCTTGTGAAACGTGCTCAATGTTTTGTTCCAATCTGGCAGTCATTTGAAACGAAAATAGTAATTTGTGTTTCTCAAATATACCAGTACATCCATAGTCGTATACGTTTTTGGTGAGCATTGTAATGATGTTATGTAGTCGACGTTCCAGCACCGTATGTGGCAAAGCTTTCCTGAGAGAGTAAGCAAACACCTCCAAGTACGAAGCCAACGAGTACTGGTACATAGCGTTGACCCCGGCCATGTCGCTAAGAACAAAAAATAGAATAGCACCACGCCTAGCTACAGGACGGTAGACGTTACGAAGCTTGTCAATATCCTTGGAAGTTTGTTCAGCCAGTGTGAGTTTCTCCATAACTTCAGTAGCTTTACTTTTGGTATTCTCCAAAGTGGCCACAAGTTCTACATTATCCAGCATATTACCTGTAGTGGTTGATAACTCACGAAGCAGCGAATCTTCCAGCACTTGCAGTAACTTTTTGTTTTCGCTAGTTTCAGTGATTAAATTTTCTCTTTGTTCTTCCAAGTCGGGTCTTTCATTCTTCACCACAACGCCCAGCAACTGATCTTCCAGCCCGGATAGAGTTACCGTATAATTGATAACCACAGCAGAAGCATAGACTGAAGGATTAAAAACTGGATTAGCAAACTTGGTGGTCATGTATAACCGGAAATTAGGATCCCAGTCCACTTCTTTATCTCCAAGAATAACAAAAACGCGTCCTCCCAACAACTTTACGTTCTTCTGAATAACGTTTTCTACTACTGGATCAATGTAGTCGTCCACATCTTGGAACAGAACTGGAGCACCGTATTTGATGGACATGTCCAAATGTTTCAAGAAATCACTGTCGGTAAAACTGAGTACTTTCATGTTGTTTTTTTCTTCACGCTTTTTAACCCAGTTTAAGGCTTGCTGTTGTGGATCGATGCATAACGGAAACCGTGAACCACGTATAGTAAGAATACCGTTCTGAATACTAAGCTCGTCAGGAGGGAGTGACTCCGAAACCCACTGACTCACCTCAACGTCAGTTGTCAAATTTTTTTCTAATCTAAAGGGTACGCTTAAAGGGATTTGTCGATCTTGTATGTTGTTCTGCCAATTCACGTAAACCATGTCTCTTCTGAATTCAAAAGTGAACGGTCCACAATAGGCTAAAAAGCCTGAGCACAATAAACAATTACCCACTAAACGTTCCTTTTCTATGTGCAGTTGACGGAGGTCTTCAGTCCATCTGATTTTCTCCGAACTCAAACCAGATATAAGTTTGTCTGCAGCCTCCAAACGACGCATCATCAGATCCGTTTCTTCCTGCAACTCTTGGCGTCTTTTCATCGCATCAGCGTACTTTTGATTCAATTTATTCAAGTCTTCTTCCAGTTTTGATATTTCACTGTAAAGCTTCTCCAAGTTTCGTTTAGCGTTGTTGAATTCAGTCTCCAACTGTTCCACACGTTCTTTTTTCGGTTTTACTTCGCGGAAAACGGCACAATAACCCAAGACTGCTTGAACAAATTTGTACAAACCATATCCAGCCTTGCTGATGGATGCCATTTCGTCCATTTTGGACGATTTTTTCATGTGGGCTTTGCAAGCTCTTTGTTGAGCTTGAGTGATTGCATCGCAATTCATTTCTTGTAAGGTTCGTAAAAAGTTGGCTTCGGCCATCATACCTTTAGCAGTTTTCCAACTAACCTCTTTATATCCTCTTAATATGACTATGCATTCGCAGATGGTTTGTACAGGTTCAGGTGGAGTGGCAAAGGATCTTATTTCTGTAATGTCAGCTTTGTCCAGGTCGCTTAAAGCTAGTCGAGCAGTTTCTAGGGCTGGAAGTGCGGCGGAAAGTGCTTCTTCAGCGTCAGCTCTTTCAATACTAATTAACTTAGCTTGTTCTTCAATTTCTGTGCTTTTTAGTGAAGCAATATCTTTTTTGTCTGTTGCAATTTTAGTTCCTGATTCGATTTCAGCTAACATTGCTTCACATTCTGCTGTGGCTTTACCAACCACAACTTTTTGTTTCTCGAGTTTTGCATTTAGGATTGCTAGTTCTCCGCTAGCTTCTTCGATTTTCAGTAGACCGCTTTTAAGTCGATCGCATTGTGCGTTATTGTAATTTCCTTTTTCCTCTAAAAGCTTCAAGTAGGTTGTGATATAGTCCAGGTAGTGTTTGGGAGTGACGTAGTTCTTGCGTCTTAGAGTTGTTAGATAACTTGAGGTAAATTCGTTAACGCTTTGGTGCACATGGACCACATGTTCGATGATGGTGTCGCGGTATTGGTCAGGAATGTGAGGATTTTCTTTTAAAAACGTTGAGGCCACTGCGAAAAGTGCTTGGAGAGGCCATGGGAAGAGCCAGTCTATTGTTGTGTTGTTTACCAAACCAGGGAAATTTCTGCAACGTTTACTGAGCACGTCACTTGTAGGGGACATGGATAGGACTACGTGTAAATTATCCACGCAGGTTTGGATAAAGTACTGCCAGACATTTTCTTTAGCTACACCGTAACCAGCTTTTATTGCAGCGCTTCGGCACTGACCAACAATTTGTTCTTTGTCGTCATCAGTGAAAAGGGCTGGCACGTATCCAATCATGAGTATGTTGTTGATGAATTCCAGAAATCCCTCCTCCACCACTTGCGCTGCAGTAAATAAAAACACTGTAGGTTTCTTCGCGATTCCCAATTGACTGTAAAGCTTCTTCAAATCATCTTTAAACATTGATTCGTTGTATCCTCTGCAAAGAGTTATGGTAAAAACTTCACATCCTGCCGTAAATGCAGCCAGTCTGGTTATGCTCGCTTTTCCGCTACCACCCACACCTACCAGCATCACGTGGCCTCTTTCCATTCTTAATCCTCTATGAACTCTAGTTAAATGCTCTAAAGCGTCATTAAAAAGCACTATGCTCAGTTTTTCTTTCGTTTCGTTATACAACTCAACCAACTCTTGGAAAAGGAAATAAATGGCGTCATAGTCAAGTAAGTCTTCATATTCTCTAGGTTCGCCTTCATTGGAGGCGTTACGATAATCTCCAAAAAGAAGAGGGTCCCTCATGGCATATTCCAAAACATCAACGTCTTCCTCTTTTGTTTGTTCCTCTCCTGGTTTATCCTCGTCGGGAACAAATACAAAGTTTTCATCTTCCACGTTGGGCTTTTCAGTTTTTATAGGTGTAGAGAAGTATTGTTTAATTTGGCCTATTAGTTCATTGCGCACCAGTTTCTGGTCTTCAACGTTGATTAAACGATCGCAAAACACTCGAACAAATTCGTTTCTCCATACTCTCACTATTTGGTGGACGGCTTTAAAGTACTTTGGAGTAATTTGGCACAAACCAGCCGTAACCCTTGACAAATCCCTCATGTTGAAAATGTAATGAAACTTGCTTGGAGTGGGTGGTAGCTGTATTATCAGGGTGTTGTACAAGTTGAGAGTCATCGTAAGAAGTGTGGGAGCTATTTGAACCTCTTCATCAAATTTGCTTAAATGATCTGATAATATTGATGAGTAAATATGATGTAGGGTATTGGTGGTAGGAAACACTAAATTCATTACAGTAAACATGGAAATAAATCGGGGATCGACTTCATTACGGCCACCGCCCGCTACTCCCATAGCAGCAAAGTAGGATATGTCTCTAAGGATTTTCCAGTTTAAGTCTTTGCCACGATCGTACATTCCACCTTTTTCAAATAAGAGTTTTAATAAAGCTATAGGTTGTTGTGTTCCATAATCGTCCACTTGAGGCATATTCATATCGTCTATGAAACAAATCAGTTTCTTCCCCATCGGAGGTCCGTAAATCTCTTTAGTTCGTTTTTCAACTGCAGATTCCAGGTTCATTTGCACGTCCATTGATGAAGTTCTGGATGAAAAGTTAATATTCAACAAGATGAATGTCTCTGGATCTAAATGGCGTAAGAAGTTTTGAATTATAGCTGTTTTGGATGTTCCCGTCTCTCCAACTAACACTACAGGTCGCTTGATTTTGTTCATCAACTTAAGAATGTATGTCACTCTAACTGTATCAACGGTTGGCACTAAAATTTGGGAGAAACGTTGATTTTCTTCATGGACATACTCTGGAACTAGCCACTCCCAAGCAACCCACACCTTATTTTCTATATCCAAGAAGTAGTCATACAAGGTTGGAAAAGCTGTTGGTAAGTGAATTAGATCACACTTTTGCTCAATTGAGTCATTGGCAGCCAACATTGAAATTTGAGACTTCATGTACTCATCAAAATCATTACGGCACGCGTCTATTAAAGCCGCTCCTACTGAATTGTACAAAGCTGTAACAAAAATGGCGTTTATTAAATCTGTATCAACTTCTTCATCGGGCGGTCGAAGATTTTCATCCGGTTGAGGATAAATTGACTCAATCATCTTGCATAATTGGGTAATCATGTTCAAACCAGTTTGGGGTATGACAGTTTTTAGAGGGGAGACTTGTTTGGTTCCCAAAGTGCCTTCCAAGACATACGCCATTAGGTCCGGCACGATTCTGTTGTAAAACTCTTGAAACGCTATGCGTTCAGGTGGGTGGTTTCTTGAGTTGACCCATCGATCCCAAAATGGTTGATAACCTAAATTCTTCGGGTCCACGTATACCATTCCTGCTCTAGACACCGTAGCTGGTGAGGCAAACTGTAAGTCTCCGACTTCAAACATTAATGCACACACAGGCGTTTGTAAACGAATCCTTTCACCATTAGCTAATGTGAGTAGCTTATTGTCGTCCATTACAGAATTCATGTTCTCGATCCACAAAGCGTCAACATCCCCATCGAATAAAATGTAACGTCTCTCAGGTTTTTCAGTCGGCTTGTTCATTTCTCTAAAAATGTTAGACAAAAGGCCATCAGTCCAGTCACGCGTTAATGGATCGAGAATCCCGTATAGTTCTATAACGGAACAAGCTTTAGGATTAAGGGTATGAATCTTTGTGGGTAACCCCAAAATTGTTTGCGCCTTCGCTAAAACGTTGATCACCACACTTTTTCCACCTCCAGTTGGCCCAACCAACATCGTAGAATGTCTGGTCATCATAGTTTCATACACCTGCACTACTTTATCCACTTGATATGACAACAGCATGAAACGATCTTCTGTAAAAACTTTCTCCACAGCAGCATTGAAATCAGGATAACCCACTCTAGGACAGTCCATTCCAGGAAACAAGTCTCGTATCAACCCTAAGAATAGTGGAACATCTTCAAAGACAAACTTGGGATGGTTCATGTCACGCAGTGCCCTCATTAGAACCAAAGCTTCTTTAATGTCGGGAGATGCTCTTTTCAGCACCCCAGCCATACGAAGCACCGCATTTAACGCCCTTAAACCCCAATCATAGTGGAATTGTTTAGATAACTGCTCTCTGGCCAACTTATACAACACTGTCATTTTCTTAGCCAGTACTTTAGCTTCCAGGAACCCATCAGAAAACAGGGAAATCATACAAATCATTTCCATGTCAGGAACAATACAAACGACAGGCCGGAACAAAGCTTTAACAGATTCTGGAAGTTCAGTTCGTCCAGCATAGCCAGGATTCATGGTGATAAATATGCCTACTTTGGAATCCATATTAATTTCCACCCCTTCAAAAGTAAAGCGTTCCAATTTCATTGTTAGGGCGCTTCTAATTGTTTGCAGTTGGGTCGATATCACTGAAAGCACTGAAATATCAATGCGATTGAACTCATCAAAGCATCCCCAGGCTCCGCATTGAGCTAGTCCAGCTAAAGTAGTTCCTATAGCTTTATAGTCCATGCCTTCACCGCAGTTAGTGACTATGCAAAGCAAAGCTAGAGCTTTTGCCAAGTCTTTAGTGGTTTCGGTTTTTCCAGTTCCGGCTGGACCTGCTGGGGCTCCTCCCATGTGCATTGTCAAAGCCTGAGTGATGGTCAGGTATATTCTGTCAGTTAGAGGGGTTATAACTAAACGGCCATTGAGACCCATGTATTCATAGCCGTATTCAAAGGAGCCAGTGCACTGGGTTACCCATAAGTTGTCTAGGTTATTAACCCAGTAAAATCGAAGCTGACTTTCCCATTCGAATTCTTGAGCATCGGTTACGCTGTCTCTCACAAAGTTCTCCACAATGTCTCTGGCATGCACTTCAACAATGGCAATAGTTCGAAACTTTGTACGATCATTCGGAGTTAAATCGGCTCTCACCGTTATCACTATCTCATTTAACGAGTTGTTAAGTTGCTGTAAGTATTCTTTCATAGCTCGCTGGTTTCCTTTCTTTATTTTTGCAAAAACGTTTTCCACTTCCGCGGTCCACCACACTTGACTGCCAGCCAGGCACACCATCCCTTGATACTCCAGCATCCACTGAGTACGCGGTCTACGAATTTTTCCATAATAAAAAATGGCGCTTTTTGTGATGAACCTATTTGACCGACGCATCTCTTTTAAAACGTCATTCATCCAATCCTCCACTTTGCCTTCAATTATCACTGGATTGCGAAGCTCCATCACCTCTCCTTCACCAGAAATCATTGCAGACGCAATCACCCTGTCATTGTTGTCGGTTGTGAAACGCAACGATTTTATATTGTCAAACATTTTAATCATATGATCTTGAACTACTGTGTACTCACTGCTTCCTAGAATTGATAGAAGCTCTTCAGTGGAAATAAAGTAAAACCTTGGAAAACGTCGTCTTTTAGAGTCTAAATAATCGTTCAGTGACTTTTGGCATCGATCCAAGCCTGCTTCTAAGTTTTGAAATTCTTCAAGACGACCTGGAAGACCACACACCTCTAGTACAATAGGTCTTTTAGCGGTGTCCAACATAATTCTTCTGAAAGCTTTATCGATATCATCAAACTTCCTAGCTTCGTCCGGGAGCTGAGATCGTATATCTCCTCCCACAAAAATTCCTTCCAAATACAGCCATTTTCTTTGAACAGCAAGCCACTCATCGATCACTTCTCCAATATTGGCTAAAGCCTTTTCCCATTTTTGAACCTGAGGCAAAAACGGGCCGACAAACTGTGACCCAGCCATGCTTTGTAAATTCATAGAATTGTCATCAAGAATTTGCATAATATCATCGGTGGGTCCAATAATGAATCCACGATCTTCATTACCCATCATGTGTTTTACAACAGTGAATGCTATATTCTTCCACGTTTCTGCTACTTCAGTTACTCCTTTTTCGATTGACAACTCTTTGATAGCATTGTTAATTATTTCTTCGGCCATATCTTGGAATCTGTGCAATTCCATAGCAAACATGTTATCCAGTGTGAATCGTTCAGGAGCCATGTCAAAAACTATTCCAGTTTTGTCCATCAGCTGGCGCCAATGTCGTGCTCGGAGGGCGTCATTCTTTAAAGCTACCATTAAGGGGACTGAATTTCGAAACTGTTTCATTTTCAGTTCTAAAGTCACTCCTACTGGCATTGCCCGGATATCTTTTGGAATCTTACGGAATTCTTTTAAAAATCCGTCAATGCCATCTAACAAGGCTTGGGGGTTCAGATTGGCCCATAGAGTTTTGCCCCACAGTTCTCTGGCGTGTTTTTGAGCTTTATAAACCTTGTAAAGTATATCCATGCCTTGAAAGTCTGATTTGGCCTTAAGGTAATCCGAGTAGTCGGCCAGTGGGACGTCGAAAAGCATTTCAGCGTTCACCAGTTCAACTCTGCGTGCCTCGAGATCTTCAAACTCACGCCTGTACTCCTCCATTAAGTGAACTCCACTGTCTAGATCATCTCCGACAGCTCCTGGACCTTCACGGTCGTATTTCTCTAAAAACGTTTTCAAAACGTCTTGAAAAGTGCTAATTTCGTTCAGAGTCATCACAGCAAATCGGTCTTTTGTCGGTTCTAGTGTTTGTTCTCGGTACAATCCTGAAAGGTACACAGCCTTCCAATCTTTTTCCAATTGGTAAGCCATGGCCTCGTGTTCAGGATCAAACTCTACGTCATGTTGACGTAACATTGCGTATATCTCTTGGTACTTCCTAAAATCCAACTCTGATTGGATGTTGTTTTTTCTTAATGTTGCTATTGCTTGCATGATAGCTTTAAATCGTTCTAAGCCTTTGATGTTCATTCTAACTGTCATGTGGAGATGTTCGATACTTCTCTTTAATTCTTGAATTTTTTCTAAAGTGTCAGCGTCCAACAGTCTACCCAAAGTATTTTTCCACTCTATGCAATGTTGGATAATTGTATTTACTAAAGGTTGGAGATTGAGCCTGATACTATCAACGTCGACGTAATTGCGGAAGTTGTTCATACTGTCGGCAATTTCTTTGTAAAACATAAACTTATCGTCGTACGTTTCTAGAGTTGCCATAGAAGTCATGAATTTTTCGCATGTAGACTCTTTCTCAAACGACCACAACATTCTGTAGCGTCTCCAACGTTGTAGGAATTTATTGACGTTGACTATAGTTTTGTGGGCTACTTCTTGGAGTCTCTGCACTGCTTCCGCAATGTCAGGCACTTTCATCACTTCTTCATAGAAAGAATAGAGAAACTCCTCTTTTTTATCCCGCTGAATAGGTTTGCATTGGATACAGGTTTCGTGCATCCAACGTGGGAATATGCGCAATCTGTCAAACAAATCATACGTGTTTCTTATGATAATGTTGTAGATTTCAGTGCCTGTGGGTCGTAAAACTATTTCCGGACTGACCACCATAGCATCCACTTGAAATAGGAGTTCCTTCTGGTCGAATTTTGCTATAAAGTTTTCTAAATTCCTGATAATCATTGTTGTTAAAGCCCTGTATATTTCAGTTTCCCAGAAGGAGTAGTAGCTGTACATTTCGGGAGAATTTCCTGTGTTTGTGTTTAAGACTAAATATTCCAACTTAATTAGAATGGGTCCGAATGAGTCGTAGATTTTAAGAAGATTAGCTATTTTTTCTGTTCTATCGTTGTACATTGTATTGAAGAATTCTTTGCAAGGAAGTCTTGTGGAATTGGAGTTTTTGACTGGCGTAAAGTCGAAAAGGTTGGTGGCTTGTATAGTGCGAACCCTTCGGTACAAATCACGTTCAATGTGTTCTATATGCTCGAATAGAGTGTTTAGTGCTGTTATAAACCCTTCACATTCGTCTGCATACTCGTAAATACTGAGCGAAGACCATTTTATTCTAGATAATCCCTGTTGAATGTACAACTCCACATCGCGCAACTTCCCCTTCAAAAGAATCACCTTCCGACACAAAACGTCTCAATCCGATTTCTTTATAGATAGAATATTGACTTACCTGGGGATCAGTTAGTCTGTCCATGATTGCATTGTAGTTACGCAACATTTTAATAACCGCATTCACATTCTTCGAGCACTTTTCTTTCCTCATCGAGATTAGCCGTAAGTGTTCTGGTAGTGAAAACTTCAGTAGTTCGAATACTTCAACCCCTTTGAAACACCTCCAAAGTAAATCGTCAAAGTTGAGGTCAAACTTTAAGCCGTAATCGATCAAAATGTTGGTTCCCATTATTTCGTGCCACGTCAGGTTCTTCTGGGATTGAATGCGACCCATTAAGGTGTGAGCGGAATGGCTTATCATCGAAGATCTCATTGGCATTTTACCACCTGCCAAAATGACATTGTTCAGGGTGGTCGAGTTTTAAATGTCAATAATCCACTATCCGATAGTTTATCAAAAAATAAGTTGACATACATTATGACATTTTGCTGAAAAACGCAAAACGCTTCCTAAGGAAGATACAGTCCTCCAAAATTTAGTTTGAAAAATCGTTTTTTTTTGCTGTAACTGTCAGACCGTTGGAGCAATTTTGATTAAATTTTCATCAAGTACTTAAGAAATGAATGCTCATTATGTGATGTGAATGACGTTTTGTCAAACTTGTTCAGTGGCGTAGATACAGGGAGATGGTGTTCATTTTCCCACTCTATTTTCTACGCTGACTGGATATTTCACAAAAATTACAGTTTTTTAATTTCCGTCTTCAATTTAAGGAAAGATGTATCTGCTGTAAAATTTTGATTCAAAATTAAGAGAGAAGAGGGATATCCGGGCAGCAAAATATCATTTTATAAAAATAAATCTGCCAGAAGTGGATTCTCCTTCAAAAAATAAGTTGACATGTTTTTTCGTCATTTTATAAAAGACCTCATACTAAGAGACATACAGCACTCTAAAATTCGGAAAAATCGTTGTTTTTTGTTATAATCTCAGACCATTGAAAGTAAAAACCAATCAATTTTTTTTTTCAATAACATCACGTAATGATTATTAATTATACAGGGTGTCCCATAAGTGACACCGCAGGTAGGTCAGCCAAAGAGGCACCGAACCAGCCTAACATGACCCTAGTAAAAGTTGCATGGTTTTCGAGGTATTAGCAAATTACGATTTTTCATGAATTTTCACATTTTTTAACATTGTCAGTGCCAGAATTCTGTTGGAAAGCTCTCGAAGCTTTTTTTTTTATTGTATGGAATCCTAAATAGTTACTTAAGATGCCATGAGCATGTTTTTGTCAAAAAGTAATGTAAAGTTCCGAAAAATACTGGACAAATCTTGATTTAAATTATCAGCAAAATAAGAATTTTCACTTTGGGCACCTGCCGTTAAAAAAAATGTTGAAACGAAACGAGCAAATAACGTCAAAAGATTAAGCATGTTATGCAAATTTTCGGAACTTTACATTACTTTTTGACAAAAACATGCTCATGGCATCTTAAGTAACTATGATAGGATTCCATACAATAAAAAAAAAAAAGCTTCGAGAGCTTTCCAACAGAATTCTGGCACTGACAATGTTAAAAAATGTGAAAATTCATGAAAAATCGTAATTTGCTAATAACTCGAAAACCATGCAACTTTTACTAGGGTCATGTTAGGCTGGTTCGGTGCCTCTTTGGCTGACCTACCTGCGGTGTCACTGTGACGTGTCACTTATGGGACACCCTGTATTTAATACTTGTTCCAAATTTGGGCAAAATTGCTTCAACGGTCTGACAGTTATAACAAAGAAACGATTTTTTTGAACTGAAATTTTGGACTGTATCTTTCTTAGGGAGTATTTTTTACAAAAATGACATAATGCATGTCAACTTATTTTTTGATGGGCTATCGAATGGTGAATTATTGACATTTAAAACTGGACCACCCTGTATAGTGAATTGAAACTGTGAATGTCGTGAACACTATTTTGAAGCAACGGTTTATTGAAATGTCCACCACAGCAAAGCAGTAACAAAACAAATAACATACAGACACTTACTTTTAACTGGAATTAAGGACTTAGCTCCACTACTAACAGAGCCGATTTTTACTTGTGACCGCGAGCTGCCCACATGTTGCACCGAACCTTTATGCAGCTTAAAATATGGTTTCTTCTTAGGCGAGTCAGCTATCTTCAAAATATCCATTTGCATTACTTTCTCCAAAACTGGACTGTAGAGGTCAAGCCATTCTTGAATTTTTACTGCAAACCAAACATTAGAAACAAGATACCTAGTAAGCAGTGAGAAATAAACCTTCTTCATACGCTCTCAGCTCTTTAGCTAGTTTCAAATACGAATTGAAGGCTTCTTCTCTTAGGGGAGAGTCCATTAGTTCGGGAACGTTTTGAAACTTCAAAACGGGACGTTTTAGTTTGTAAAATAGTAAACGGACCCAATATATCGATCCACCGTGTGGTGGAAAGTCTTTGTTCAAAATTGGGTGTCGTTTGTTTCTCTGTAATGTTAATCTTTCACTAACTGCAGTGGATCAATTAAATTTGTTATATTACGGTAAAATTGTCGTCCACCGTCAAAATTTCTTTAGTGTACTGATCCAGAATGACATCAAACTTTTGCATAAGCTTTTTCTGAATAATTTCTCTAGTTTCGATGTGTTTGAATTTTAGCATCATATCCAAAGCTGCTTCAGAGGACCTGTTAAAAACAACCGACATTGTTCAGAAGCAAAAACAATAATTAATTTGTAAATACGGATAAAACTTGCCTTATCATTTTAAAACTCTGATCGATAAAAGTAACACCTTCAAGTTCCAACTTTCGAACCTCTCGATCATAATTACTCAAAACAGCATCCCAATTCTCTTTACAGTTTGGATCGAAAATATCAAAATCAATGCATTCAATCTGCAAAGCCAGTTTGTCTACTCGTTTAGCCACGTTGTCAATGGTCTGAGGATCGCTGACAATCGCCCTTAACTCGGGTCCGAAAATGTTTTTAAAATGACCCACAGTCTGCAATTTAATTTCCGCTGATTTCCCAGATAACGGAGGTTGAATTAATCTTACCACAGCAAACTGATGGATATCCCTGCACACTTTCGCCATATAATCAGAAGCAGCAAACAGTTTGGTTTTGTCAAACTCCCATCGTTGACCCTTTCCGGAATCCTCGATTTTCTGTCTGGTGGTCATGTAGGAACTTTTCCAAGTATCGAGCATGTCCGTGGCGTCCATTGTGATTTTCTTCACGTCATTCAGTGGTTTTCTTTGTAATATTTAATTGTTGAATTAAGGAAAGACACAAATAGTGAAACATACCTAAATATGTACTGACTGTCGAGTACTTTGCGGACTTTTTCCAGCAGGCACCACACGATACGTTCCATAAACGGTACCATCACTTCGTCAGTGTTGTAGTATCGAGATAGTACCCAAATGAGGTGCAACCCGTCGATCAAATCGGGGATGCAGTCGGTGATTTTTCGAAAATCGTAACTATCCGATATCACCTGTAGATTACTTAATTTTAAAAACAAAATTTCGATTACAAGGTGTCCCAAATTCCACTAAAAGCTGGAATATTTCAAATAACACAAAACGACAATTACTTACCTTTAAGTGCCTCTTGATTGTTGACAAAAACTTGACATTATCTCTAGCCTCAGCGTAGTAACGTTTCAACTCAGTTTGATAACTTATAAAAGCATCAATCACGGGTGATTTGGCAATGTAGAGTAACTCAGTTATATGCACTAGTGTAGGTTTTTTGAGCTGCTCTACAATCGAACTGAATGCGGCTTCTCGTTCGTGCCAGTACTCAAATTCTGGAAGAGGTCCATTTCCCACTGGACTCTAGTAAATCAAATGGTATTGCAATTTGTAAGGCGTCATCGGTTAGTCATTATTACTTTAGCTAAATAACTCTCAATGACTTTGGTGATGTGCCGCTCCCAGCTCATCACAGCCTCCTCAAGAGCGTCAATCACGGTTGGATCTTTAATCAGCTCCTCTCTGGGAATATCAGATTTTAAGATGTCGGATAAATCTGCCATGGGTAAGTCGATGTCGTCGTCTACGTGCTCGCAAACCCTAAAATTTGTAAATTGGAATAAAGTTGATAAAACAGTATTTTGTGACTTATCACCATTCCAGCATATTTTCAAAGTTAGCAATTTCGCTTAACAACTGATCCTTTAAAGGTGTGGAGGTATGAGGCCGGTCTTCGACTGCCACCCTATCTCCACTCCCAACGGGGCTGGAGTTGAAACTGAGCCTTTTAGCATCCTCAACTAATTTTAATGGATTTTTTTGAGAATCTTCTTTACTTTGAACCTCAGAAATGGTACTTTTAGTTGACTTTCTTTTTTGTTCGTTCGACTGCGTGAAGGCAGTTTTAAATAAAGGTACAAACAGCTGAAAAAAGGGAAAGTTGTTACCAAAACCATAATTTTTGACATGCGTATATAGTATCACCTGTTTAGTTAGAAAGGAAACGTTATGGATAAAGTTTCCGGTCGCTACTCCCATCATGATATACAGGGGCATCTCGATGTTAGCGGTTTCGATTGAATCAAAATTCGGAATTCCCAGTTCGGAGCGTCTGAAGAAATAGACGAAATGCTTATCGGTAGAAGCAACACCTTGGGAAATAAAGTCAAAACCCGCAGTAAGCGTGTAGTCAACCACTAATTCTTGAATTATTTTCTAGAAAAATTATATAAATGATTTTTTTTGTAAAAATTAGTTTTTGGTACATACAGGTACGTAAATTGTCATTTCTTCCTCCACTGGCTCTTCGATTGGAGGCTTTTCGTCTTCATCTAGTATGGAAGAGAGATTATTTGAACAAAACTATCATCTTTACAGTAGTTACTTACCATCTTGCTGTTTTGTTTTTCCTTTAGGACCTTTTGTCTTGCTCTTTCCTTTGCCTTTCCCCTTTTTCTTTTTCTTTTCTTTGCTACCTTCCTCTATGTCTGACACTTCTACATCTGTAACTTCAGCAGAAGGTAAGGTGGATGCTTCAGTCTCAGTCAATGGTGTTTCTCTTCCAGTTTGGGTGGTAGCAGCCGGTTCAACGCTTTTCTCTTTCTCATCTGGATTCTCTTTGAATTCAGACTTTGGTGTTTCCCCAGAATCTTCAACATTGGCACTCTGGTCTTCTTTAGTTTCGTGTTGTTCGGATTCTGGAACTAAACAAAGTTTTTATAGTGATATTTCTGGATTACGAGCGGTAATATACCGTCTAGTTTATCTATCTCGGAGGTTGGTGAAACGGATCTGGATCGTTTGCCTTTCTTGCCGCCTCCTTTTTTGCCTTTTTCTTTTCCTCCTTTTTTCTTTTTCGGTTTTTCTACGGGCTCGTCGACTTCAGGTGGGGGTAGTTCTTTTTTTACTGAAAAGTCAAGAGGCAAGGTTAGGCAAGTATCTCCTAGCAACAAACTGAAAACTTCACTGTCAAAAAAAGTCATTTAAATTAACTGTAAAAATTTAAAACTGAACAGAAAAGGTAAGAAAAAACTTTGATTTATTTCTAGCAGTGTGTGGGAATGACTTACCGATTTCAGGGACTAGGATCTCCTTTTCCACCAGCTTTTCGAACGAGGTTCTGTAGATGTAGAAGAACCTGTCGTTGCTGGTGCTTAACTCCTGGTCCAGCTGATCGTCCTCGAGGTAGGAGGACAGTCTGTCCTCCAGGTCGTCGCCGCTGGCCATCATGTCCTCAAAATAATGGCCAGAGCTCAACCCGAACACCCTCGTCACGGTGTTTTTGACCCACTCCCTCCGAAAATCGGTGCCCATAATTTCGAAAATGTTTAAATAAACCGATTTAAAGCAAAAATGTGTTGTTCTTTTGACGTTTTTTAGGAAAAAAAATAAAGCAAATGTTTTGTTTAGGGATGTTGCTATGGAACGACGATTTGCTGTTACTATGACGCCATATAACTGGTAACATTATTAGCAACAGGTCTTTATTAATATGAGGATGTGCGAAAAATGAACTTGGTATTAACATTTGTTCTGGAATAAATCACAGAAGTTTTCAAATCATAATTTTCATTGTACATTCAGGAATATGTAAGAAATAAGACTTGCATCAACAAAAATATGACATATTTTATTACCCTAACTATTCTGTACAATATTTTACTAGTTATTTTTTACTTGCACAAATTAGGTCCCAGTTAGACTAAGGACATAAAAAAAGATAGACACTAAAGCTATACCTGAACAGTATTGTATATGTCTGTCCTTCTTTGACTATAAATTGGAATCTGTTGTCTCACTTGATCACACTCATTTAAATCTAAATCAACTTGAATTATTTGTTCACCCTCTTTGGCCTGTCCAATCACCTTACCCCAAGGACTAGTAATCTGAGAATGGCCATAAGCAATATAACCTTGATCACCCCTTGCTGGACTAATTCCCAGGACAAACACTTGATTATCAATGGCTCTAGCGCGCTGCAGCAACTCAAAATGTAATGGTCCTGTGGTAAGGTTGAAAGCTGCAGGGTAAATCAAAATCTCTGCTCCTTTAAGCCTGTACAGTTTTGCCAACTCTTCAAAACGTAGGTCATAACATATCCCCAGTCCCACTTTAACTCTATCAATTTCAAACATAGCTAACTCATCTCCAGGTGACAAAACGTCGGATTCTTTGAAAGTGATTCCTCCAGGTATATCAATATCAAACAAATGCATTTTACGGTACTTAGCTAGGAGGTTACCTTCAGGCCCCCAAACAGTGCAAGTGTTGTAAAACTTGTTGTTTTCAATTTCTGGAAATGTACCTCCCACTAAATAAATTTGATTTTCTTTGGCAGCCTTTGATAACATCTCACTAGTGGGTCCATTTGGTACTGATTCAGCATATTCATTGAAAAACTTGGTGCCATAAGGTGAATTGAAGCACTCGGGCAAGGATATTAGTCTGGCACCTAAATTTGTAGCTTGGTCAATGAGTTTTCTGGCATTATCCAGGTTTTCTGACCGATTTTTGCCTACTTTAGACTGAATAAGAGCAGTTCGGATTGTCTTCATAACTGACTGCATTTAGTTGGACCGTGATAATGACAACTGTTTATAAAACTGTATTTTAGCCTTATCACACTCAAGATGACTTTGTATCTTATCACTAGCAATATTTACAAAATTTAAAAAGCGAAATTGTAAGTAAAATAAATGTAAACAAATATGGCAAACGTCACTTTCAGTGTCAATACTGTCAGTAAATATGAGGTTAGTTTAGTTTAACTTTTGGTTATCTTAAGAGAAAAATGGCCAGGTACAATAAAAGGAAGACCGAAATGTTTATTAAAAAGAAGAAGAATTGTACGTCAATGTCGTCAATTTATTAAACGTCAAACCATGTCAAACAGAAAAAAAAATATTTATAAATGATTTTTACATTTTGCAATTTATTTGCCTTTGATTGTTTAGACTTGTGACTTCTATAGAGTCAAGTAGATTGTTAGCAACATAAGTGGAAGTTTCACAACCTGTAGTGCTGTATTTCCAGCTGTGGAGTTGTTCAAGTCTAGGTAAGAATCAGGTTTTTTTTGTTGTAATCCAGATTATAAATATTCCCCTAAACTTATGATTTTCTTACAACAATTACTGAAATTTTCGTATTTTCTTCTAGATAATAGTGGTGAACATGGAGTTAGCTGCCACTCCGAGTGCAGAAGGTCCCCCAGAAGACACAATAAAAGTAGTGGGATGTGCTCATTACAAAAGGAAATCAAAGTTTGTGGTAAAGAGGAATGTCTTTGTACTATTGTTATAGCAATGAAGCAAACAAATAAAACAGGAAGTTTTGTTGGGAAACTATTTTTAGATAGTAGTAACATTTTGTTTAACTTTCATTTGTTAGAAACAGTTTATTTTTGGTCTGTTCATTTTTAGATTTCTTTTTAAACATATTTGCCAGGTGTGAATGTTTGACTGTATTGAAATGGAGTTACATTCAAAAGTCTCATTTAAAGTCTTCAAAGTGATACTTAATGGTTGCCTTAACAATGGCATTCCTAGCTCCTACAATGATTACAACTTTGTTTTCTTTTTGGAAAATTACAACTCTGTTATTCATAGTAATATTGAGGTGGATACATTTTCCAATTACTGCTAATATTAATCATGATTTCAGAGGTTCATGTTTAAATATAGATACCTACTTACAGTCATTGTAAAATTTATCATTTATTAGAAAACTATCTACATATTATGATTATACTGGGTCTACATCTCAATTGAATGGAAAAGGATAAAATGGAAAAAATAGGTTTGCTAGTTTAACTATAGTTGACTCAATATAGAATCCTAAAGGGTAATTGCTATAGTGGTCTTGTTAACCATGTCCATAACAATATGAAAAATTAATACTAAAATTACTCTTACCCTTTAATCTCTATAACTAAATTTAATTGTCACTTTTAGCATCTCCATAAATCAATCAGATAAGCCTGAGTTAAAAATAAGAAAATTAGATATAATTCTTTGCACAAAATTATGTGTATGAATTATCACTTTATTCTAAGTACTTTCAATGTATCTAAAATTTTAGTCAAAAAGGTAATGCTTTAGGGTCAAAAAATGGAAAAAATAAAGTAAAACAGAGTTGCAGCAATACCTATTAAAATCAGAATTCAATATGATATTAACATAACTTAGAAAATGATGATTAGAAAAAATGGGGTGTTGATTTGCTGCCAGAAAATGCAATTTACATATTTTAGGCTAATACAACAAAAAGATTCAAATTTCATTGCAACATTTAAAACACCATCTAGATATGACATAGAGTGTTTTCAACCAATTAGCTGCTAGGAGCCACTTTGCTTCTATCATCAGCTTTTTCTAAGCCTGCTTTTGCAACATCTCAGAAGTTCTGTAAATTACCAAAAGACATTTTTTTTGTAAATAAACTAAAGCTTTCGAATTTTTATGTATTGAAACCAAGTTTTACATTATGTGGGATAAGCCCATTACAACATATAAATAAAATCAAACTACAGTCTTGGTACAATTATTCTGTAACTTTGAAAAATTAACCACCTTTTTTAATATCTTACAAACAAAATTCTGGTTATTCTGTTCTTTTCTAAGTTATCTGAACTAAATGATTAATTGAAGGGTTCTTTTATATGACAGACGCCTTGTTGCCAAAAAGTATACACATGCCGATTTTGCCATGACGAAAAAGAGGATCATACAATGAACAGAAAGGAAGTGACTGAATTGATTTGTACGGTTTGTGAAACTAGGCAACCTGTTCAAGCTGATTGTCGCAGTTGCCGTGTTCGTTTTGGAAAGGTGAATTGACTCACTTTTATAACAGTATAATTAAATTACTTCAATAATTGTTTTGTTAGTATGTTTGTTTAGAATGCAATTTATTTGATGATGAAGAAAAAAATCAGTTTCACTGTCAAGGGTGCGGTATCTGTCGAATTGGTGGGGCGGAACGATTTTTTCATTGCAAAAAGTGTAACATGTGTTTGCCAGTTCAACTGCAAAATGGTCATAAGGTACTAGTGCAAAAATAGCCTGCTCGATTTGTTATAACTTTGTGATGTTTTTTCAGTGCGTTGAAAATGTCTCGCGAGCTAATTGTCCAGTCTGTCTGGAGGATATCCATACTAGTCGAATTCCTTGTCACATACCAATGTGCGGACATTTGTTGCACCGAACTTGCTTTGAACAGCTTTTACAAGCCGGCCATTATGCCTGTCCTATCTGTCAAACGTCCCTTATGGATATGACTCAATTGTGGAAATATTTGGATCAGCAAGTGGCTAATACGCCAATGCCGCCTGAATATAAAGACTATATTGTTTATATTCTGTGCAAAGATTGTCATAAAGTAAGCAAGTGAAATTTATCCTGATGCTGGATTGCAGTTTTGACCTATTCTAGGAGTGCACTGTACCTTTCCATGTGGTGGGATTTAAATGTTGTCATTGTGGGTCTTATAATACTTGCAGGCTTAAAGGTCCTATGAATCCTAGAAGTAAGTAATTTTAATGTGTATTTGCTGGAAAATCTAATCAAGATTTAGATCTAGCTGTGGCGGCAGCCCCTCAAGAAGCCTTAGGAGAAGCCAGTAACGCAGGTAATAACAACGATCAGTCGCAGGTGGAACAGCCGGACGTAGGAAACAACAGTTCGACGTCAAAGTAACATTTGATTACTTTAGCAATGGTAACATTTATTTTTTGCTCTCTTGTCATTTTCCTCTTGCTGATGTGCTTTAAACCTTTCGAATATTTGATTGGATTCTGAAGTCATTACATGCCGGTTGTCTTGACATTTAGTTATTTAAAAACAATTTTTTTTTGTCTTTAGGTGTGTGTGTGGTATGGGGATATTGTCCAATTATTTAATTTGTACCTTTAAATAATGTACTTGGTACGCGCAAAAATGATTTAAAATTGATCACTTTTTATGTGGTTAGGTTTGGCTTTAAACTCTCAGTGCTTTTTAAGCTTTAGTTCCTACAAAATTTATTTATTTTGCATTTTCGATATTTCCACAATCACATTTATCTAGTCTATTACAGTTTATTTAGCTTGTTGAAAGATGTTATTACATTAGACTGTAATAAATATTGTATATAAATAATATACAAGACAGCAATGTGTGGTAGAAGTGCTTGCATGAACACTTTCTTGTGTGCCAAGTAAATCGTACTCAATTTGAAGCAGCTCTTGCGCCAACCAACCATTTTACAGTTGGTTTTAAATGGACTTTTGTAAATAATAATCGGGTTTTCGAATTGTTATTGTTATTTGTATAATTAGTAAAAGAGAATTCAGCATGAGATTATTTATTATGAGGATTAGCGCTTGCCTGTACACTTATATTCATCAATGCTTTATCTTTAAAATCGTTTTTATTATTCATAGGGTTTTTAAGACTATCAATCAAATGTAGCTTTGGAAGAACACAGTCAAATGACTCTCAATTTTGTGTTTTTAGAGTCAAACACACTTTTAGGCTTCAGTGAATGATTGGGCTAATTAAAATTGTTTTCCCACTATGTTCTAGTTTTAATAGCCAACATTACTGATTCCAAAAAAAAATTCCCAGAACTCCTTCCAAACCACAAAGTTACTGATAAGTTAAAAATAGAAAAATACTCTTTGTACTTCTCTTATATTGAATTTTTCACAAAAAAAATAACTTACGAAATTACTGACATCATACAATAAACATAATTTATTCATCAACTGAGAATATCAATATTTTGTTCTTTTGCTGGCATTTTTGTGGCAGCTAAATAAGGATTGTCAATAAACAGGTTGCTCTGATTGTTTTCCTCACTCTTAACAGAGTCATTTAAAGTGTGTTCACCCTCATCATCCTGTTCCATTTCTTCTTCTTCCTTTTTATTATTTTGTGCTTCTTTATGCTCCTTTTGCTGTTGAAGTATTTGACTTTTAGGATCAAAATCCAAGTCTTCTGGATCAAATATTTGGTCTTGAGGCAACAGTGCACTCAAATATGGTGGATATGCTGGTTTTATTGCAATCACTACAAAAAATAATAAAATTTACAAGTTTTTCAAAAACTTTGTTGACATTTTTATAGTCTTAGCAGTTTATTAGAATTTACCATCTCATACTTACATGGAAATATATTTCCTTCTTCTGTATCAAAGAGGTTATGTATAGGGCTTGTTTTAGCCAAAAATTTGGTAAGAGCTTTCTCAACATCCCTTTTTTGAATTGCTGCCTTCTCTCTTACAGACTCATAGTCAAGTATGGGTTGTTTGTGTGTCTGTGCAATAAATAACAATGTATTAATTTTGTATGATTATCAATAAAACACTAGTACTTACAGGGGTCCTCACATATGCATGAGGATCTGGAAATGGTGGCAAGTGTTTAGGGATGTGACTTGGTAAGGTCTCTTTAACGCCAGCGGACAGCATGTTCAGTTGTTTTTGTGCTTGTTGAGGCTGAAGGGCTGGCAGTAGGATGTGTTTGTCTGACTTGCTGTAGTGTTCCAATGAACTAAAGTCAAAACCTACACTTACTGAACTTTGTAGGAATTCTTAATTAAAAACACTGGATTGTCTTACCAATTTCTGAAAAAGCCATTATAACGTCTGCTATCAAGGGTTCTACACGCCCTGAAAGCTCACAGTAGTTGTGGCTTAACAAACCTAGTTCACACAAAACTGCAAGCAAAAACAAGTATTTTTTAGAGTAAACATTTTTTTTGAACAAGTGAGGGTTTCTTACAGGCCTGCATCATTTCTGTAAGAGTTCCAAGAGCGTCTTTATCAACTGAATCAAAACCTGCCTCTTTGGCAATGATTGAGACAGTCATTGCAATCATTTTTCGGTATGGACTGCATTGCGATTCTGTCATTTTTTTTATGTGGTTTCTTGTTGACTCCAATTATTAACTAACCACTGATTGTCTAATAATACTGCAATACTTTTTAAATAAGTACTAAGTATTTGTTTTATTTATGTTTACAGAATTTCAGGTTTTTATTTGTGTCAAGTGTCAAAATTGTTGGTGCTAAAAGACAGCGACTTTTGACGGCATTGTATTGATGTGATCGTTCTGTTTGTGTCACGTGACCATC
Source organism: Ips typographus (assembly GCF_016097725.1). Taxonomy (NCBI): domain Eukaryota; kingdom Metazoa; phylum Arthropoda; class Insecta; order Coleoptera; family Curculionidae; genus Ips; species Ips typographus. The sequence continues at coordinate 24,992,790 of NC_138423.1, read as the reverse complement.
TTAAATTAATTGAATTAGGTGTGCACGTGATAAATGTTTAAAACATATTTGTTTTGGTTGTTCCGTTTGTGGCGCTTTAGATAACAAATATGTAAATAAACAAAACCTAAAAAATAATAATAAATTAAAAGTGAAAGGTGCTCTAATATTAACTCATCACTAATTGTAAAAATATTCACAAATAATTTGAAATCATTACAAAATCAACAATGTGAGCTTTTAATCATAATCTAGGGGTAGGTACCTAACTTTCAATAATTTTAAAATGTTTAAACATTTTAAATGTAATTAATGTAGGTTTCAGTGGCCAATGAACACATCACGACCTTCAAACTGCATAATTTATTGAATAATTAGCACTGATGTCAAATGTAAATTTAACTATGTGAAGTCATTAGTAGTAGGTCAATTCATACAATATGACCACACACACACAAATACACTATACTGAAAGGTGAATACTAGTTATTTTCAGTTTTAATTGACCACTACTCAATTGTACTTTTGACCTGTTGAACCAGAATACATCAAGGTAAGATATGTTTTTTTATAGGTTTTCTTCTAATAACATTCATTGAAGCAAGTTACAAATACTACAAATAATTTAGTTTGAACTAAACTAGCCCATTGAAAACAATTTTTTGCTATATTAAATTGCAATAGTACAGTACTGCCTATGCACAATTATTAAGTCACAGGTAAAAATAAGCAAATTGACCTTATCCTTAAGTAAGTATAGTCACCTTTACCTGTTTATTTTTTCTCAAAGAAACCTGAAGTTAAAGGAATTTTAGAGAATTTGTATGACATGATCCAAGAGATATTTACATCAATTTATAAAACTGTAAATAAATAAAAAATGTTACCCCAAACCATTGATAATTTATTATTAACAAAATAGGAACACAAAAATGTTTTATATTATTAATAATTGTTATGGACGTTTACAGTATTGCACAAAAGGTTTTCAGTTTTCAGCAATATAGTTGAACAAATAGATTATAAATTACCAAAATACAATAAAATGAAAATATGAGAACATTAGCAGTCAGTTTGTAAAAAAACAGTGGAAATTAATAAAGGTAATGAAAATATATTGGAGAGATTAAGCATTGAATTGAGTCAAGGTTTAAAATAGTAATAACTAGTTGAATATGGTAGTTGTACCTTAATAAATCAATATTTTTTAATGTTTTTATAGTTTCTGTTAGAAAAGAAAACAAGATTAATTTTAGGAAAATAGTTTGTGTTTAATTGGGTTTACTAGTTTTACTAAAATTACTTAATACAGACAATGCATGTTGTGTATGCCACCACACATAATTTTAACATTATTGTGAATTAATGGTATTAATAACTCACATAGAATTCCCTGTTATTTATCACTTAGTCAGAATCCAGAGGCATCCTTAATTAATGTGTTTTTTTTTAGTGGATATGGAAGGCACAGAGAAAAAATGCGTTACAGAAAACCAGGCGCCAGTCGATCAGACAACGCCGAAAACGCTCGACGGACAATCGGATAATTGCCAGGAAAAGCTTTCAAGGAAAGGAGCGAAATCCAGGCAAGCTGCTACTAAACAATCGGTTGTTGACCGATTTTTTTACCGAGAAACCAAGCAAAATATGTATGTGGAACTTGCTGTTACTTTTTTAAAGCAGGTAAGTGTTAGTTTGTGTAACAGCTGTTTTTCTTTTCAAAATGTTTGGTTGTTATAGTTTTTTCTATTATTGCTGGGATATCTAGTATGCTGGTATAATTTCTCATTCACTTTGCCAATAGTGGCAATTTGCTCTTTTATTTTCTACAATCATGTTAAACCTAAAAAGGGAGAACGAATTCGCAAAAAAGTGGAAGCGGCCACTTTAACCAAACTAGACTTAATTGAAATTGTAAAAGATTTACCATCATGGGTAAGCCTATCTCGTAACTAGTATTTTGTGTAAATTATCCTATTTATTCAGGTGCATTTTCCTGATAGGGAACGAGCAGAGTGGCTAAATGAGGTACATTTAGCACCAAAATCCTTGTATGATTTACATGCAATATTTTTTTAGATTATTTCATTGCTTTGGCCCTATGTAAACAACTATGTTGTCAAATATTGTAGAGGGAAAGTACAGAGTAACATCCGCAAAAAGTTTGACTCATTCAGGTTTGAAGATCTTGATTTTGGGAACACAGTAAGTTTTTTTTTAAATTTCTGTTTTGGAATGTACAACAAAAGCTTTGCAGCCACCCAAAGTTGACGGTATTAAAGTGTACAGCAAACCAGTGTCTAAGGACTCCATTATTATTGACTTTGAAGTATTGTAAGTCAGCTAGATTAGGCAAAAAAACAGTGGGTGGTTTAATGACTGGAAATGTTTCAGTTATGATGGGGATTGTGATGTGAATTTTTCAATGTCTGGCGCCCAAATAGGAAGGATCAAAGATTTCCAGGTCAGACACATGTGTTGGCAAAGCTTAACTATAAAATGTTGTTTAATTGTCACTTTTTTTTATAGCTTCCTAAAAATTGAGTTTTAGGATTAAAGCCAATTTTTGCATACCTCTTTATGTACAGTGTGATAAGTTAATATTTTGTATTTTACTCAAGTTGTTTATCCACCAAAATTGCAGTGCACAGTTTTAAGATGACTGTTCAAAACTTGTAACACTCTGTACATCTCCAAGAAATTGTGTGATATGTTTATATGACATATTTATCTTAAGCCCTTCTATTGAATGCCAAATGACTAAAACCAAGCTGCACTCTTAAGGAATTACAGGGTGTTGAAGTTTTAAAACTGAAGTTTTTAATGCCCAAAATTGATCACCAGAGGGAGTATCTCTTTTCTTGAAACACCAATGGCAATCAAAATTATACATAATCTCATGACAAGGAGATAAATCTATTGTAAACCAATGCTTTAGACAAAGATAGAGGTAAAATTTGTAAATGACATGTGTCAAACTGTCAAAGTACTAAAACGGATGTGACGTCATTTGACAGTTAAAGCACCGCCTACTATACTAGAAAGCCTAGAGGGTGCTTGTCAAAAATTCCAATATGGCGGGAATAGTGGTGACAGTTTGTATTGTGGAAATTGAGTTTTTTGAAGATTAGATGAATTTTTACGGTTTAAAATCAAAACTTGAGGTTATTTGCGTAAGTTATTTTTGTTTGCTGCCGTTCATAAGTTTTTCAAGCCACATTGTAACAGGAATTCAGGAAAAAGCCCAACCGTGTCAGTTTTTTACGTACAAAAAACCGGATCTAACTCAACAGCGGTTGAACACTTTGAAGTGGAATGATTTTACTCCAACACTATACTCAATGGTAAGTACAAGTGCTTTCTAGTACAGTAAACTTATTAGGTACTTGTTAAATGCACAGGTATGTGAATTTTGAAGCATCCTTCATTGTGAGAGTAACAAAAATAATTTTGAATAAATGTTCTTGGTAATAACATAAGAACCATTTACCAATTTTGCTTACCTAGTTTCCAGTATTTACAGATTTTCTTACATTGAACAGTGTTTAAACTAGTTTGCTGTGTGTTGTACTTTCCAGGACAAATGTTTTAACCGGTTTGTTTAGGCTGGACTTGATTGTGTTTAAAAAGCTCTATCTATACATATCTGGATCAGGAATAAACCTTTTTTTGATTTTTTACTCAACTTCCAATGAACTACAGGAAATCATTAAAAAAATACATATTTCTTACTGCATCTGTATACGTTTGTGTATAAAACGAAAACCGCTAATGTCGCCATTCAAAGTGACATTTTAGGCTTTCTAGTATAGAGGGCGGTGTTTTAGTACTTTTTTACACATGCCACTTACAAAGTTTATTTCCATTTTTCTCTAAAGCATTGGTTTACAAAATAAGTTTATCTCCTTGTCATGGGATTCCTATGTTTAAATTTGATTGCCATACCTCTATACAGAGTGATATTTTACTCAAACATTTTATACACTATTAGCAACTTTTTTTAAAAATATTTGAGAATGTAACGTTTTTTGACAGTTGGTCATCCTGTTGAAGTGGTCCTAACTAGCTGTTGAATGACGTCACATTCATTTTAGTATACTGACACATTCCATTTTTTGACACAAGCATTGATTTGCAATAGTTTTCTTGTATAATTATAGCCTGTTTTTGTTTCTAGATGGGTGTGGACGTTAGAATAGTCCTTAAACCTCTCCTTTTTAAAATGCCTATAATTGGAGGCATTCAACTGTTTTTCCTCAACATACCCGACATTCAATTTGAGTTAGAAGGCATAACCGGCATTCCAGGATTTAGGTAATAACTCAAAAACAACCTTACCGGTTATTTTTCCTGTATTTCTATCCTGTTCTAACAAATTACATTGAAGTAGTAAGGAAATATACCAGTTCCGCACTAAACTTACCAGTCAACATTTAACTAATGTCATATTACACTCCACAGCTATTTAGTTAGGCAAAAAGTGGAAGAAATCATTAACAAAAAGCTGGTTTTTCCTAATAAAATTACAAAGCGATTTGCAAAATCTATCGAAGCGGCCGAGTTACGTTCGATTGAGGCTGAGGTTTGCCCAACTCTAAAACACTAATTTGACAGTTTGAACACTTAAATTTTCTAGGGTATTTTGCGTGTACACGTTTTTGAGGCTAGAGACCTGGAGAAAAAAGATGTGACAGGCAAATCCGACCCTTACGTTATCCTTAAAGTGGGAGCGCAAGAATTCAAAACCCCTGTGATTAAACGTGATCTAAACCCGCAATGGGATCACTACTGCGAGGTAAACCAGCCCGATTGACTCGATTAAGCACTTTCAAAAACAAAACCAAACTTTTCAGTTTATAATCCTTGACCCTATGGCCCAGCAGTTGTTTTTCAAAATGTTTGACCAAGATGAGTTTAACGAGGACGACTTTATGGGCAGGTAACTGGATTTTTTTGGCTTTTTAACTACTTTTAATTAAACGTTGAGTTGAAGATAATGCTTTCAGTGGGGCGGTCGAAATTTACGACGCGATCAAACCTGGTAAAACCGACCGTTGGTTTCCTTTGGAGCACGCCAAACATGGAAAGTTACATTTGCGATTTACTTGGTTGGCGCTTACTTCGGACATAGATGCTCTCAACGCCGTAAGTTTTACTAATACATTTCAAGGATTAATAAGTCAATTTTGAAGTTGGAATTATTGCGAAATTAATCTTGAAAATCTAATTATTGTTCGAGCAATTGACATATTTTGATTTTTAACAGTATTTTTGGAAACTATTATTGATAAACTCTTGCTCACACAGAGCACTTTTTTGTTTTCACGCTGTATTAACAGATCAGCACTGATATGAAACAATAACGTAATATTTCCAATCGTTTTTCGTTATTTTAAACCAAGGATGTAAAATTTCCAGAAAATTTTAGGTAATTTTCTGAAAAAATTGATAAATCTGAAAATTTTGACAAATGACACTTTACGTCATTTTTGTACTATTAACCTGAAGGTATTTAGGCAGATTTGGTTAATTTTGAAATAAAAAAAAAATTTCTTGACAATTCTAGTTTTTAATTTTTCAAAGTCAAACGGTGTGTGGTACCAAAAAAGTGTATAGAAGGTATAAGTTGCATTCCATCGTAAGTGCATTTGTGGTAAAAACTTCAGACCTCTAACCTGAAAAGTTCCTGAGATATTGATCACAAACTGTAAAAAACGAGAGCCAACTTTCACGCATTCTAGCGGCTAAACGGGGTAACTTACTCGTGCCCACTCAACGTCACGTGATAGCTCCATTTATTATCTTTCTTTTGTTATACGATGTGTTTATACAGGGTGTTTCAAATAAGTGAGTTAGGAACGATTTTCTGGAGAAGTGCACCAAAATTTCGCTCAAATTGGAAATTTCTGCTTTCGAGGAGGGTGGTCAAAGTAAGGCTGCTATAGCAAAAACAATTGAATATCGATACAAACATTTTACGGAAGTAGGCCTAGAATTTGACGTAGATTCCAAAAATCGAATAAAAAATTATAAGTGGTTTGTTGCTCAAATTTTGGACACCCTGTATACTGATTATCTAGGAATAAAGTATATGCAAATATCTACTAGATTCATATTTGGTATTTTTTTTATAAAATCAAAATTAAATTCAAATTGGATAAAAATTATTGAATCGCCCTGTAAACTACTCCATTGTATTGTCAATAACTCGCGGTTATGTTGACAATTATAGGGTGGTTCAGTATACCAATTTGTAGCCCTTGATATTCTCTTTTGACCACCCTGTATAGCGTTTTTACCTAAAACGTCGAATAAGTGAGTTATTTACGGTTAAAACTGAGTTGTTTGATTTTGACAGTTTTTACTGTGACTGTTATTTTGACAGTTACAGGGTGGTTCAATATACCAATTTTTAGCTCTTCTTGTCTTTTGATCACCCTGTATACCATATACAGGGTAATTCAAATTCGACCCTCACCATTGGGATCTCAGAAACCATAAGAGATACGAGAAAGTTTAAATTGGGGCAAAGTTGCGCAATATAAAGCTCAACAAAATGCCGTTTTAAAAATTTCGATTTTCCGAGTACTTCCAAAGATTTCCAAAAAAAACTGAAAATTTGATTTTTTGTTTTTATTTATTTCTAACCTTATTTGAAGAGATATCCCAAAACTAAAAGCATCTTTTCATTGCCACTTTTTCCTAGCTATTCGATGATGGATTCAACTTTGCCACACGACGTTTCGTTTTTTGTCAGTCATCATCAACTTTACTTTTTCTTATGGGCTCCATATTGGATTTTTAGCCCACCAAATAGTACGTTTTATTCTGATTTTAGTGATGTATAATAACTTATGATTTGCTTGATAAATGACAAAATAATTCAATAAAAACTATTTTTACTTTAGTTATGGCTTTGAGTTAATGGGCCGTTTTATAAAATGTCATTATTTTTGACAGTACTTGTCAAACACGTTAATTCGGACGATCATTAGAGCAAGTCAACTAACCTAACCTAACCTAACTTAAACAGCTCATTTTTCCAAGAGAAAATCATCATTTTAGGAACTTCAATTTTTGCCAAATTTCAATTTTTTATAATGTTATGTGCAAGTTTATAGTTATTTATACAGCAAGTGACTTAAACCATTTTGTATTCATTCATATTTATTCGAGTGAATAAACCGGTTTAAGTCACGTGTTTTATACAGTATTTTATTAAATTTCGACCCCTTATATTAAAAAATAAACTAAAATTACAGTTTTATTAAATTTACACCCCGCCCCGTAGATGTGACATTGATGTTTGTTTGTTTACATCTGTAACTAGGTCATTCAGAGTGATTTAATAGTAATTTATACAGCAAGTGACTTAAAAGCAAGTGAATTAACTGGTTTAAGTCACGTGTACACCTTTGTGACTAAGTATGTTCAGGCCAATTGCGTGAGACCAGTACTACCAAGTACTCTTCATAAAACGTGTCATTAACTCAAAGCTAACTAAGGTAAAATTAGTTTTTATTGAATTATTTTGTTATTTATGAAGCAAATCATAAGTTATTATACGTCACTAAAATCAGAATAAAACGTACTATTTGGTGGGCTAAAAATCCAATATGGCGCCCATAAGAAAAAAGAAAGTTGATGATGGCTGCCAAAAAACGAAACGTCGTGTGGCAAATTTGAATCCATCATCGAATAGCTGGGAAAAAGTGGCAATGAAAAGGTGCTTTTAGTTTTGGGATATCTTTTCAAATAAGGTTAGAAACAAATAAAAACAAAAAATCAATTTTTCAGTTTTTTTCGGATATCTTCGGAAGTACTCGGAAAATCGAAATTTTTAAAACGGCATTTGGTTGAGCTTTATATTGCGCAACTTTGCCCCAATTTAAAGTTTCTCGTATCTCTTATAGTTTCCGAGATCCCAATGGTGAGGGTCGAATTTGAATTACCCTGTATAGTAGAAATGTCACGCTACCGAAAGATTAAAGCTTTTATACCGGTAATGTGTTGTCCAGAAGGGATACATTTATAAATAATATTTTTTAAAAATTTTCAGAAAGTTTCTGGTAATTTTCTGAAGAAAATTAGAAAATCTGAAAATTCAAAAATAATTAGTTTTTTAATTAATTGTACATACAACGATCCAGCAATATCAATTCAAATAAAGTCGAATGTACTTTTAATCATTTACCACCGTTTGCACCGTCGTTTTGTAATCCGAGCTTAATTTAAGTGTGGGTCAGACTGTGACAGTACAGGTAATAAAAGTCACACTCTAAACCACACTTAATTTGCTATGCTTAAAGTACGACGGTGCAAATGACTTGAATTATCTCATTAGATGCATGATAAGTTTGACAATAACAATGACAAGTTTGACAGTTGTTTTCCCTATCAAAAAAGTGATCATTTAAGCATGAAGTAATTTTCCGGTAAATTTCCAAAAATGGAACTTTTCCGACCCAAAAATTACCGCTTTTACATCTCTGTTTTAAACTAAACACCTTGCCAAATGTTGTGCGAATAAGTGATTACTTCAAAATTTCTATTAGAAATCAAGTTGAAGGAAGGAGAACTTGTTACACTCTCAACCAAGATATGGAACAAAACTTCATTCAAGTGACTTTATCTGTCATTCTGTCCCAGCGGATGTGACGTAATTTTCTGATTATGTTACTAATTGTTAAACTACGTCACATCCGCTCGACTGTCAACAGTTATCCTATCTCAGGTCTTTATCCAATGAATCTTATTTTTGATTAGCAATAACAATTTTGAATTATTAATTAATAATTGTTAATTATTCTTTGTAATCAGTGTTATTCTTTAGGCAAACGAAGAAACAAAATTGCTGAAAATTGAGAATATACATTCCGCTGTGCTGACTGTTTATGTGGATTCGGCCGTAAATTTACCAGTAAGTATTACAGTTACACGCCATTGACTTTTCTTTATCATTAAAACTTGAATTTTACCTCAATTCTTATCCAGAAGTACAGTTTTTTCAACAGACAGCATAAGTACAATTAACAATTTAGTAAAACTAAATTTTATGTTTCTTTTGAAGAAAGTGAAATCGTACAGACGTCCGGATCCTTACATAGTACTGACAGTGGGCAAAAATCAAGTTAAAAGCCGAACAAGAAAACATACTTGTAACCCAGTTTGGGAGCAGGGTCTATATTTGCTGGTGAGAAACCCTGAACATGACTCTCTAATTGTATCTATCATAGGTACGTATTTAATAGATTTTTAAGCATAAGCACGACTATCTTTTACCGCAGACAAACACTCGGACAACACGCTGGACAAACTAGTTTATAACATAGAAGATTTGCTTAAAGAGCCTTCCATGCAAATCAGTAAGCGTGGGTTTGAATTACAGGCAAATCCTGAGAGTAAATTGACACTGTCCCTGCAACTGAGGGTAAGCTAGTTTAAAACATTCCAAAACAATTTACTAGTAAAGGTTGTCGATAGATTTTACATAACGCGCAATTTGAAATGGAAGATTCAGATTCTGATTCAGATGGAGAATTTGTTAGGAATAGGAAACGTTCTTCCTTGAAAGAGACGAACAGTGACAGTCCTATTCCACCTCCCAGATTGTTAAAAAGCGTCTTAACGGAAACGGAAAAATTCAAAAAGGTTGAGGCGACTTTGAGTGAAAGTCCGGTTATACAAAAATCCAATTTCACCCAGTAAGTATTCGTAAAACTTTAACGAAGACAAGTAATCAAAGTTATTGTCTCTAGACGATCTGAAGATCGCGGAAGAATTGATCTGTCTCTCGAATACAGTGCGTTAAGGCAGAAATTTGTTGTGACGGTACATCGAGTAATGTAAGTGTTAACCTAAAAATTGTTTTGCATACAACGTTACGTTGAATTGTTATTTAATTTTTAGAAATTTACCTTTGAAAGATCCCAATAATATTCCAGATCCGTACGTTAAATTAAGGCTTGAAGGTCCAGGAATCAGTCCGATAAAACACCGAACAAAGGTAATAAATTATTCATATTTTTTTGGGAAAAAGTAGTATTTTTGAATCCAAATTAGGTTGTTATCGACTCGTGCGACCCAGAATATGAGGAGAAATTCGAATACCTACTGTCTGTATCGGATATTCCTGCTTACCGGCTAATAGTGACGGTAAAAAATAAAAAGATGTTCAACTCTAGTATCCTTGGTCAGGTAAATTAGTCACTAGTTTCGTTTTAATTTAATTATGCAACATTAAATATGTGTTTGCAGAGCGTTATCGACTTAGGCGTATTAACAACTTCCGGGAATCAAATGCGAGACTGGTTTTCCCTCGGGGAAGAGGAATGTTCCGATTAAACTGGATTCCTCGGTTCAACTGTGAAGTTTCCGTCCTTTGTACACACTCAAACACTGAAAACACTCAGCATTTTAGCTTTGCACTTAAAAAAAAATGTTTTTAATAAAATATGAAAAATTATTAGTTTAAATATCTGGCAACCCTTAGCATTCATAAAATCCTTGAAGCATTTCTGTGGTCCTCCCAGAAAGTAGCTCTCTCTCGGTTTTGCAGTAGCTAATGAACCACTTTATGATAAGAAAAAATAGTTAGGTGGTGCCGCTCTTAAAAGTAAAGAAATTTGGATTACTTGGTAACACTCTCAAAGAGAAACAACTTTTGGTTACGTGGTGTCGCTACCAAATTTTCTGTGAAGAAAAAATAGTTAGGTGGTGCCACTCTTAAAAGTAAAGAAAGTTTGATTACGTTGTAGCACTCTCAGAGAAAGAGAGAGAAACAACTTTTGGTTACGTAGTGCCGCTCTCAAAATTTCTGTAGAGAAAAAATAGTTAAATGGTGTTACCCTTAAAAGTAAAGAAATTTTGATTACGTGGTAGCACTCTCAAAGATAAACAACTGTTGGTTATGTAGTGCCCCCTCTCATTTTTTTTTTGTAAAGAAAAAATTATTAGTTGGTGCCACCCTTAAAAGTGAAGAAATTTTGATTACGTGGTAGCACTCTCAATAAACAACTTTTGTTTATGTAGTGCCCCTCTCAAATTTTTTTGTAAAGAAAAAATAATTAGATGGTGCCGCTCTTAAAAGTAAAGAAATTTTGATTACGTGGTACTTCTCTAAGAGCGGCACTACGTAACCAAAAGTTGTTTCTCTCTCTGAGTGCTACCACATAATCAAAATTTCTTTACTTTTAAGAGCGGCACCATCTAATTATTTTTTCTTTACAAAAAAAATTTGAGAGGGGCACTACATAACCAAGTTGTTTATTGAGAGTGCTATCACGTAATCAAAATTTCTTCACTTTTAAGGGTGGCACCACCTAACTATTTTTTCTTTAGAGAAATGTTGAGAGCGGCACTACATAACTAAAAGTTGCTTATCTTTGAGAGTGCTACCACGTAATCAAAATTTCTTAACACTTTTAAGGGTGGCACCACCTAACTATTTTTTCTTTAGAGAAATTTTTGAGAGCGGCACTACATAACTAAAAGTTGTTTCTTTCTGAAAGTGCTACCACGTAATTAAAAATTCTTCTATTTTAAGGGTGGCACCACCTAACTATTTTTTCTTCACAGAAAATTTGAGAGTGACACTACGTAACCAAATGTTGTTTCTTTCTGAAAGTGCTACCACGAAATCAGAATTTCTTCTATTTTAAGAGAGACCATCTAAGTAATTTTTTCTGCACAGAAAATTTGAGAGTGACACTACGTAACCAAAAGTTGTTTCTCTCTGAAAGCTGTGCACGTACTCAATTAAATTTACTTTTAACGGTGGCACCACCTAACTATTTTTCGTTACTAAAAATTTAAAAGCGTTGGTTGAAACTCGGAATTTCATAGTTCTAAATCTTCACATTTTTTGTTGAGTCTTGGGAATATGGTGTAAATGGAGCTTCAGGGGGTCCACCAAAACCAGCAATGTTGGTTGATTTGGTTTATGAGAAAAAAAAGTTTGGGGTTTCTGGTTTAAACTAAAACACATTTTTAAGAAAAATGGCACATAGTATATTATGTACTTATGTATATTACATAGAATTGATAATCATTTTTATATAGTCTAAAACTGTATAATCTAAGTTGTCCTCTCATCACACATTATTTTAATCATATATACTTTTATATAATTAAAAACACGTCCGCATTAAAACGTTTATACAAATTATCAAGCTTTACAAATTTGTTCTACACGCGCTTCTCCTGCGCACACTTCTCTATTAGTTGAATATGTGCCGCTAGAAATCTGTTTGTATTATTTTTTTAAAGTTTTTTCTAGAAACAGAAAAATACAAACAGATTTCGTCGGTTGTACGGACTGTTTTAAGACTTCACGGAAGACTTTAATACCAAACTATCCGTTTAAACTGCACAGTAGCGGCCAGAATTCAGTTTCAATCGCGCAATTGCGGCTGCCAAAAAAGTTCTTTTATGTCGTTTCGCTGCCAATTTTCCGTCAACACAAAAAAGGCTGCCAATGGAATGAGATTGATAAACTAATCGCGACATTAAGTATTATTGCAAATTAAGTTTTTCTCAAAATAACAAAAATATAATGTTTTTAATTATTTCAGAGGCAAAATTTTGAGTTGTGGTCTTACCAGGCGGACTGAAATAATTAAATGTGTTTCATCCTAACAAAATCAAAACAATATATAAAATGGCTAAAAACTACAAGTAAACAAATTCATAAAAATACACAAAAATATTTCTACTTTAAGACGAAATCACCTAAAAATAATTGTAAAAAAATTAAGACTTAAAAACTAATAATAGCAAGGATCGTAAATTTCAGTAAAAAAACAGAATTTCAAAAAAAAAAGCAAAAAACTTTCATTTGCTCAATACTGAAACTAGAACCGAAAGATAAACAAAAATAAGAAACAATTAAATTCGACGTACTATAGAGAACTGCAAAAACGAGCTCTCGTTAAAATTAATAAGTTAATGACAAAATAAGTAGGTAAAAAATCGATAAGTAACATATATGCAGCTAATTGAATAATCGGTTTATTTACAACAAGAACTCCCTAAATGAGTACGACCAGCTTTAACACAACCGAGTTGAGGGCAAAACTGGTTGTACCCGTTGTAGAGACTAAAATGACTTGTTTCTAAACAAAATGATGGTATAAAAGTATTGCGCGAAAAAAAAATAAACTGAAAGCATATATATTTACAAACAATGCAAAACGACCTATATGTGGTTCGAGATTGCGTCGTAAGTTGTCGATTTGACTCGAGCTATCACATGTTTTACTGTCAGTAAGTTAGGTTAAGATTAAAATGGAGACCAAAATTTCGTCACCAATTCTCGGGATTAATACTGGAAATGTCACAACAAATCACTTTATGAAGTATTCGCTTGCATCAAGTGGTTTATATGGAAATTTAAAGCAAGACGCATAATTATTACATAAATAACTAGTTAAGCACGATCGATGCGTCTTATTAATGGCACACTTAAAAGTATTTTTTATTTAAAGTACTGAGTAGTTTAAAAATGGCGATGGTTTTTGTCACAGACGAATAGAGTAACGGTCAGTTTGAAAATTTGATATTAAGTACAATAAATTGTTAAGATTTGATGTTCAAAAACACAAAGTGTCCTATGTTATTCAAATCTCACAGCTAAAAACCCAAATTTTTTGCTAAAAAGTAAATTCCAAGATGGAAAACACCTTCAGCAGAATGCTAATAATAACATTTCACTCTAAAAATAAGTTTTCCCAGTGTCCAAGGCAGAAAAGTACAAGTAAACTGTTTCAAGCACCAACGGCACTCTACTAATCCAAAGTTTCAAAATTTTGATATTAATAAACATGCAAGATAAATCAAATTAAAGTTTAAAACCTTTAGTTTAGGTCAATTACAATGTGTCAATTTGAAATCTCTCTCGTATTTTCTTTATTATTAGCCACACAGAAAAACTAAACATGATTTCCCAAACAAACGAACATAAGAAGAGAAAACTATTGCAAATCAATGCTCTAGACAAAAATCGAGATAAACTTGGTGAATGACAGGTGTCACTTGAGTCAAAGCGAATAATATGATGTTATTCAACAGTTGGTCACGTGACCGCATTAACAGAGAAAGTCTGAAAGACGTCACATCCGGTTTGGCACAATGACCGTCACTTGCAAAGTTATGCTTCTCTTCTCTTCAAATACAAGGTGTCATACAGTTTTTGAGATATTTAGCTCACATTTCTACTATATCTTATCATGGATAAGGCAACTTTTTGCAAAACTGTACACTGTGTTATTTTTTGGGGTTTAAATCCCCTTTCTCTTTACACAAACTTTTTTCTGACGCGCCAATGACTGAATGAATTTAAATTTCTTGTGCAATTTAAAAACTTTTTTGCCTCTTTTCCGTACTCAAACATCCTGGGCGCACTACAGAAAAAGAGTTTGGGAGCTAAAACAAAAAAAAATATCGCAAATTAAAGTTATTTTTAAACGTCAAATGAGCGGTTTAAGTTTGCGTATTAACACCTGAAACACCCTGTATAGTTGTATCTATTTATCTCTAGTTATTTAAAGTATTAATACAAATTTTATTTTTGTAGTTTCCAAAGTCATCGAAATATAGTTTTTATCATTGGGACACAGAGTACAATGAGATTTTTTTGTAACAAAACTGCATAAAATGCTAGGAAAGTAACTCTGATACATAAAAAAGTATGTTTTCTATAATAAACTAAGAAAATTGGTAATAATTAAGTGTTAATTGCATGTATTGTCATATTAAAACAAGTCTAAATATTTTGACTTAATTACGAGCGTTACTTGACTCGTTCTGTGACGTTAAACCAAAAGAGATCGAAAAATTTTCAATGTCTGTCATTACTTCGCATTGACCTACAAATGGAAGTTTCAAGATTTTAATCAAAAAGCCATTAGATATTTTGAAAACCTCCTACAAATTCTAAATACAGGTAATAATTTGCCATCCTCACAGACACTTCAAACGTTTACCAGGGATTATAAAAACTTTACAAAGTTGGCAAAATTTAAACAAGTGTTAAAGAAACTACACAGAGCCCTCGAGCTGACGAAGAAAGAAGAAATGGAGGACAAGAAGAGCGCCAGAAGAACCCCTCCGTTAGAGGGGACATCCTTTTCCCAGGACATAGGATGCCAATGCAACTCTGGGAACTTCCCGAAAGGGAAAATTCCTGGAATTGTAGCGACTACCTCTTCCAGACCTATCCTGTTGGTCTACAGCGATGGCACGGTAAAAAGTGGGTAAAAAACACTAGTCTGGCTTGGCCCATCTATCTGAGGCCGCATTCCCAGCCAAAACATATTGGCGACTTTACGCAAAAAGCAGTCCCAGCGCTAGTGAAAGTGACCTAATATTTGTCCTTTTCTATTACATGTGAACTGAGCGAGATGGAAATCTGACGTTATTGACGTACGTTACAAAATGAACATTCAAGAATTTAAAGATTCGTAAATGTTTGTTCTGAGCTGCCGCAGGGCCACGTTCAGAAATAACTCCACGTCCGTAATTTGACAATGTGTTATCTGATCAACATATTTAAAAAACGAACCGGTGTCACGTGACAAACCGTCAACTGACTTCACAAAAGTATTAATTTTGATTTTTTTAAATTTGTTAGAATTTTTTTCTTACAGTAAGTGCGAATAAGAGCTCATTTCTGAGTTGATAAATAGTCACAAAATATTTAACAAAATCTTGGAAACTACTACAAAGTGTGATTTTCAATATGGCGCCCCAATTAATGTCGTCACTATCACTTGTCCTAGGACAGAGAGTATTAAAACTTTAAGAAAGTAGAATTATCCTTGTTCACCTTTCATTTTCAATCGTAACATTCTACATAAAATAAATCTTTAAAATGTTATGAAACATTATGAAAGACCATCAATGACTAACCTCAAAACAAGATCGAAAAAACTAGGGTAGACTGATCCTATGTCTTGAAACTACCGTTTGTTTCGGTCCGAAGTAAAACGAAGAAAACGTAATCGACCTAACCTTAAAGCTAAATCCGATTAATTGTCATGTGTCACTGATTACGTGAAAAAAATAATAATGGCAAAACAAAGGAGATCAAAAATTAAGTAGCTGTCTATGACGTACACATCTATACAAAGCGTAAAAACTAAATAGAGAGTATTTTTTTTTAAAAAAAAGGGCGTTTTGGCACATTTTAAAAGTCTCGAACCAAATATAAGTTCCATATGTTAGTCTTAAGTTACGCTGGCCAACCGATCAATAGTGTGTTTGAGATATTGTTTTAGTTTGTGAGTGCCGTTTCTACAGTTTAAATTGTATAAAAATACTTAAATAAAAAAAAAAAACATTAATAATCTAGTAAACTTTTTCTGCAAAACCTTCAGAGGGTTAAAAATAGCACCAAACTTAAAAACATCCCAAACACTCCCCTACAAAAAGTACAGCCATAAATTAACCGGAACACATAAATAAAGCTATCTGGCTTAATGAAATTAAATAATACACAATTTGAGAAACAAATTAAGTTGCACAATCGTAAGGAAACAGGGGTGGAAATGGGAGGCTAGGATTGTAAACGCGTGCGCGTCACTACTTAACATCGTTTTAAAAAAATATAATTTTCGCTAACTAGAAAAAGGGCGGCGTCCTAATAGAACAAACGCTGCCGTTTTTCCGGTCGGTCATCGTTTATGTCACGCTACTAACCGACAATGCATTTGTACGAAAGTATTTATGTACACTTAGCAGAAAAAAGGGGGACCGCGGCGCAAGGGGGCGCTACTGGCAATGCTATTGCGGCTGGCCGGGTCCGTTGTGTGGCAAGTTACTCGGAACACCCTGTAAATAAATTTTTTATTAATCACTTTCATGTAATATTACTGTATTATTTTAGTTTTTTTTTGTCCAGAAACTACTCGTATTTTTTTATTACACTGCAGGCCGATACAAACTTTAGAAAAATCATATTCTACTAAGAAACGATCACATACAACAAAATGGAACTCACAAACAAAAGTCAAACTGGCTGCAGTGTTACCGATTTACAACTAAAACAATACATTGACAATAAATTAGCTAGTAAATCTGTGGTAAATGATATTTAAGGCTTACGGTGTACGAGGTCAAACATTACATTTGTTTTCATCATATTTAACTAATAGGCAACAAAAAGTTAAAATATTAAAAAATGGACAGAATTATTTCTCAAGTCTGAAGGAAAATAAAATTGGAATTGCACAGGAAAGCATATTGGGACCTATTTTATTCATTGTATTTCTTAATGACCTGAGCAACATTCTGCTTTCAGAAAATGAGCATGTGACGTGTTATGCCGATGATACGAATTTATTGAGAGGGGGAAGAAATGTAGAAAGCCTAGCACTATCGGGAGAAAACTTATTTTGCAGAGCACAAGATTGGTTTAAAAGTACCAGATTATTACTTAATAATAATAAAACAAAGGTTCTACTCTTTAGAACAAAACAATTCAAAATTGAAAAACCTGGAGCACTAACTTTTAGACAATCAAATACAGAGCTCGTAGAACATACCAAATTTCTTGGAATTCACTTGGATGAATTCCTAAACTGGTCAAATCATATTTTAGAGTTAAACAAAAAGCTTAGTTCAGTTTGCTATGGCATACGAGTCACTGCGAAATACATGAATGAAAGAACATTAAAAATCCTATATTACGCAAACTTTGAATCTGTGCTCAAGTATGGGATAATATTTTGGGGTTCTAATAGCTTAATGGAAAAAATTTTTGTTTTACAAAAACGAGCACTTAGAATAGTCAAGAAAATGGGATACAGGGAGAGCTGCAGGGGGGTTTTCAAAGCTAATGGCATTCTGACGGTGTGGGGACTATATATTTGTGAAAGTTTTCTTTTTCAAAAACAAAAGTATGTTTGATCTGGAGGTACATCATAGTTATAACACTCGAAGCGTAAATGTAAGTTATCCGATACACAGATTAACTATAACCGAAAAAAATCCATATTATGCCTGTTTGAAGCTTTTTAATACATTACAAAATGATTTAAAATTAGAAAGAAATGAGAAACTTTTTAAAAGAAAGGTAAAACAGATGTTAATTAATTTAGAGCCATATTGTATCAGGGATTATGTAAGAGTACGCTCATCTTAAAATGACGCTGTTTCTTTTTGTGTTTTCATGTATGTTTTTTGTAGTTATAGAAAATGTATTGTGACCATAATTAGAAATAAAGAAGACTAACTAACTAACTAACTATTTGCATATTTTCTGACATATTTTACGAACTGCCTGACTTTAAAACCACAGTCAGTGCCGAAATGCATAATTTTGCAAGACGAATAGACCGACTTGCCCGAAGTGTTTAAAGATAATAGTACAGTTTATGTATTTATAGTTCAATAATAATTTTATGTCTAGAAAACGGGTCATGGTGGCAGGGCAGAAATATCGCAGTAATTAAAAACAAAAATGCCAGTAATTGTCTTGACTTTCAGTAACAATTGTCAGTAATTTTAATATCAAGGTCTGCAATTGCTAGTCTTTAAGCTCTAAGTGTCATGTCATTTGCCAGCATAACTTATATTAGTACGAACTGACTTTTTTCATCTAAAACCTGTGTTATTATGTCTTTGTGACTTTTACTGATTTAAGTCTGCTCGACATCTGTTATCAATCCTGTCACAAAAGCAGACCTTGTTCCATTTCAAGAATTCGATTCGTTGGGTGACCTGATCGAACTGTTTGTCACGTGTATACGATAAAAACAGTCACGTAATAACTGTCAGATCATCATATGATTAGTAAAAAAAAAGAATAACTGAACTTGGATAGTTACTCGCTAATTGACAAGAATGTCAAACCATAGAACTAATATTTATAAACTATTTTCGGATGGACAAATTAAAACAAAAACAAAGTCATACCGGTATTGTGGGGTAATGAGGAGTAGGTATGTGCTCCCTACTCATCATTACGCCGGGGTGAGGTCCTGGTCCCATTTTGGGGCCGTCTTCCGCCTTCTCCTCCTCCCGCCGCTTGAGACAGGCAGCCTTAGGGTTTAAGTTGCGTTCTGGAATAGTCCGGCATTTAGCTTTAATTGTTTCACAATGTACCGAAAAAAAAATCTTACCGCGCACTTGTTGCTCTAAGGTCATAATGACCTCGACCGCCATATTGAGAATACCGAGTTTGGTTTGAGGTTTGTCAGTTTTGAGGTGGGCCATGCACATCCTGCCTAACTCTTTCAGGGCCTCGTTTATATCACGAATACGTATTCTGTTTAAAACAAACAAATTAACCATCAGACTGATGTTTGAATAGTCTAATGTACCACAATTAATCTGTCTTAAGTATCTCTTTGGTGATTTTATTTTAAAAGATACCATATTACAGCATTTTCAGTATTGTAGATGAACCTGAACCAAATAGTTTGTTGGTGAGTATGATTGTTTTTACTTTTCTCTTTTAAATAAACGATTATTTACCAATGCTGTCACTAAGGGGGTCTGTTTGCCAGAAGCAAGCCCGATTGACTTCTTGTAATCACCTTGATTTAACAACATCAAAATAGTTATTGCTAACAAAATATTAGTTATACAGATGTTGTAAAAGAAAAACCGGTCACAGGAAAATCATGTGATTGACAGAGAAACATTGATAATAGCGTGCGCGAGCCAAAGACAGAAAATCCAAAAAAAGTCTAGTAATCGAAAAAAATGTATCTGCAAAGAATGAATATTCGTTTAGCTGTTTAGCATTCGAATTACTGTTGCGTTGCAACCACTCTCTAATGCCTTAATTTTTACCCGTTAAAAGTTATTGAATTCTAACCTCAAAATCGAATAAAACAGAAAATGATAAATACCGACTGACTTAAGTATCCTAGAGGCCTGTATTGTGACAATGGGCCTGTCCCACATTTTTTTTTTATTTCATAACTACAAAGACGGATTGAAAATATTATACCCGTATTTTTTTGTTTTCAAAAATATTAAGTCTAAATAGAAAAAAAATGATGACAAAAACTACATTAATCTCATGTTTTAAACGCCCGCCCCCGGTGACGTACTACACTATTAACCAATCAGCGACAAGAAGTGAAACAGTTGGCGTGCAACCGAGCGTGCAACAGCCAATAAAATCGCCCAGAATTACGTACGTCACATGCGCGCCAAAACAGATCTTTTAAATTTAATGGACAAATTCAAACTAATGTAGGAACATTTATGACCATAATTTTTTCTTCAAGAATATAAAAAATTAGTTTTTTGATCCTATTCTTTCGATTCCAGTCATTAAAACAAAAATTTATGATATGTGGGATAGGACCATTTGGCAAAAATGTGCGCTATTTACACAAAGATGTCCCTAAGAGTGTTTCTACGAAGTGACCCACCCAACTCAATGTAGGACTTACTAAATTAGAGAGTTAACTTAACGAAGAACAAATAATTTGCTCCAAGTTTCTCAACAAATGTACGCAGCAAAACTTTCGCCAATTTGGACTTTTTTTAGATGTTCTGTCTTTGTCTCGCGCATGCAATTATCAATGTTTCCCTGTCTGTTGCACGGTTATCCCTGTGGTGGGGTTTTCTATTACCACCCCCTGAATACAACAGAATTATGCGGTACATTAGCTTAAAACTTTGAATGGGAAATGGGGGGAAAACGGAAACTAGAAACAATATTGAAACACATACAAGAATATAGGCCACAATACCAAACAAGAGAGTTCTCACCTTTCTCTGGCGTTATTCGCCTGCCGCCTCTCTTTTTCCCGTTGCGCTTTTACGTCCGGATCTAATTCTCCGTCCTCAGTCTCGTCCGCACTGGAACAACTATTGGTACGTTGTACGCGCGCATTTATTTTTTTCTCAAAGCAAAAGAGCTCGATTCAGCTTTGGATAGACGGTGAAAAAACCACACACACGATGCGATTAGAAAAGTGTCAAGACACAAAACGAGGACGGCCGATTCGTTCGGTGCGGAAAAAGGTCCGACGGGTAACAGGCCCATATTCGATAATGCATTTCGTATTGTTGTACAGCAAATTTTCAATGTAATAAATATAATACGACAGAGGAAACAAATAACTACGCATGCACCGGGCCAAATTCGACAAACGAATGTTACGACAATTCAAAATAAAAATTCTGGACAGAAACGTAACATTTGTAATTGAATATGGGCCTCAGAGGGTAAGTTTGATTAAGGAGTGTATAAGGAAAATAAGGTGTTGGAAATATACTTAAGGCTTTTATACAAGACTCCTCGTAGAAACCATGAAAGTTAAAATACAATGTTCTGATAGTAACTCACTCTAATTCTCTCTTTTTAGTTTGTTACTTGTGTGACTGAATTTGAGAAAAGTTTAGTTTTTGTATCAGTTAAGCTGGGTTTATACAGCGCACAATGCATAACTTAATGCATAACATAGAAAGTTGGCTTTACAGTAATGCCTACTGCCGTTTATACAGCGCACAACACTTGCACAATACCGCATAGAAAGGTCATAATTTTTAACTTTCTATGCAATTCTTATGCGAAAACAGCTGTACGCCTGCGCAAAATTTTGTAATGTCACATTTTAACATTTGCCGTCCGTCATTATATTGTGTTATTGTTTTGCTTATAAATTGTGGATTTGGATTGTCCAAGAATTGTGGTGTGTTGTTGATTTTGTATTTGTGATTTTTTGGTCATTTAGTGCAATAAAAACAGTTGAAGTATCTACGGAAAAAACAGAGTTTAGTGGTAAAAATTATCTAGAGCTAATTAGTTTCTCTTTACATCAAGAATTTATTAAATAATTGCAGATGGAACCTTGGCAACAATTGGGGCTTCTACTCTTGATGGGTGCTGCAGCTACAGCATTAAGCTTAGATGTCAAGAAAAGGAGAATACGGAGGTTTAAAACGCGACCTATGAATAGAAAACGCAATGAACATAGCGTTTTTGAAAAAATAGTTCAGATTGCAGAAAAACATGATACAGAGCAGTTTTTCAAATATACGCGTATGACTCCAGAACTGTTCCATAAGTTATTAGCTTTTGTGGGGCCATTCCTGCAGAAAGACAAGACAAAAAATCCAATTAGCCCAAAACAACGTCTTGCCCTCACTCTGCAGTAAGTATATTCTCAATTCCAAATAAAAATGTGTAGTATTGCCAGTTCTGTTTTTCAGTTATTTATCACAAGGTTGTTCTATGCAGGAAATAGCATGGAATAATAACACCTGAACGCTGCCATCTTGTGTTGCAAGTGGTGGTTGGAATCATCAGGGATGGGAATGGTCGGTTTGTGTTGGCTTTCTAAATATGGAGAATTCTAATATATTGTTGTTATTAAAAATGGTTTTTTCCCCTTTTCCAACTTTACAACAGCAAGCACACCTTTTTTGCCTTATCGTCCTTATCTGTGCTTGACATGATTAACAAATGGCAAGTGACAGAAAAATAACATTTCACATTGCAATGAACTCTTTTCAATGGTTAAAAATTATATGTTGTGCGACTGTATAAACACCAAAAAGAAACACTTGTGATTTCTTGTGCAATGTTATGCATTGTGCGCTCTATAAACCCAGCTTTAGGTGTCACAAATGTTGACAAGATATTGGCCAAACAGTAAACTGTAATTTCTTCCATTTTAGTTTAGTCTCTTCTAATTTATTTAAAAATGAGAGTCATCTGTATGGTTTCTAGTATGAGTCTCAAAACATTAAATAACCAAAATTTAGCCTTAAGTAGTGGAAGTAACATTAGTATCGGTACATACCGTTCACGAACATTATTGGCCTGTCTACGCTCTTTTTCGCGTACGGCCTTGTTGGACGAGTCCTCGCTTTCGTCTTCGTCGGTGTTACTATTTACACAAATTGGAGAAACAAAAACAATGCTCTAGTCATTATACGTCATCACAATATCATACATTTTTAAATTAGAAATGAACAAAAACGTTTTGGTATTGACCGTAACAAATAGCTCGAAGCAAGCTCTTTTCTTAGTAAAAAAAACGAGTTTGAATGGTTATTAGAGTATTTGAAAAAATGAATTAAATGTAATATGACAAAAGCAATGTAAAGGAATGAAAATTGCATGATATACATACCATCTCCGCGACCTTTTTGAAGATTTGCCACCCATCCCGCTGGTTGAATTGGGTACTATACTGCTTTCCACTGAACTTGACGGTTTTGTGTCGCTGTCTGGCGGTTCTTTGCGTTTTTCTACAAAATGAACATTACCTACTAGATATTATATAAATGTGAAAAAAAAGAAGTTTAATTAAAAATAATTAAAAACTACAGTGCATAGGGAAATGTTTAATCAAGTCAGTCACACAAGATTAACCGATTATTTTTTTTAGGTTTTATTTTAACACAAGGAAGTGTTGTTTAGATCCATACCTCGGGACGTTTTACAATTAACGTCCCGTGGCAGAAAAAATATAGATTTGTTCGAAAAACAGTGTTCAATAGTGCTGTCACATTTCAAAGAGCGTTTCAGATGCATATACAACATACAAAGTATAAGCCTAAACGGTTCCAAGTATTAAAATTACCAGAAACCTCTAAGGCTATTTTGAAAGTGCCAGAGACCTCCAAATGCTACTGTCAACCTTCTAAAAAGTGCCAGAAGCTTCTGTAAGTATTCCTAGACTTGTTTAAAATTGTCAGAAGCCTCTAAGACCGTTTTAAATGTGCCAAAGACTTCTAAATGCTAATGAGAACTTCTGAAAAGTTCCAGAGCCCTCTACGCCTCTCTTAAACAGTCCCAGAGCTTTTTTAAATTGTCAGAGGCCTCTAGGACCATTTTGAAAGTTGTATAGACCTCTAAATGCTATGACAGCCTTCTACAAAGTGTCAGAAGTGTCTTAAATCTTCCAAAAATTGTTTTAAATGATTAAAAGCTTCTAGATTAATTAAGAAAGTGCCAGAGGCTTCTACAAAAGTTCTAAACCCAGTATAAGAATTGTTTAAAATTGCCAGATGTCTCTAAAGGTTAATATGCGACCTACATCTGAGTTTGAATGACAGATCAAATCTACAGCCTTAAGTTAATTGATGCCCAAAAACGTCTCGAGATACTGATCTAAACAACACTTCCTTATGTTGAAATAAGAAAAAATGGTTATTTGGGCACTAGGTGAAAATTTTTTGCAAGCGTTTCTTTTCCGTCCTGTATAATACAGTTACAGTTGTAATATGACAAAAATTAAAGAAGACACTTTTCACATTAGTAAAAAGACAATAAATCAAGTCCAACATGGAAACCTCGCCATTTTGGAACGAATCACCGTATTAAAATCCGTTGATTCGTTTCAAAATGGCGAAGTTTTCATAATAACCCAAAAAATCGAGATTGAAATGGCCCACAGTTTAGATTTAAAAACGGGGGTTATACATGCTGGAGAATTACTTTTAAAATGTGGTTTAAAATTTAGACAGTTGTAAAAGCTGAAATTGCAAAATACACGTTATGTGGCGTTGAAAATGCAATTCTGCATGTTCTTGCAACACTGTAAAGGCCAGTTGACATCTGTCAAAATTAGTCACGTGTGACGTTTAAAATGTGGTTTAAAATTAAAAAATGTTGTAAATTAAATTTAGACTATTTTAGACAATTGTAAATGCTGAAATTGCAAGAGACACATCACGTGACTTTGATTATGCCATTTTAGAGGTTGCAACACTGTCCAAACCAACTGACACTTGTCAAAAACAGTCACGTGACTTTAAAATGTAATTTAAATGTTGATCATTTGGTAAATTAAATCTAGACAGTTGTAAAAGCTGAAATTGTAAAATACACGTTACGTGACGTTAATAATACAATTTTGAACTTGCATCACTGTAAAAGCCAGTTGACACCTGTCAAAAACAGTCACGTGACCTTAAAAATGTAGTTTAAATGTTGAAAAATTAGTAAATTATTGTAATGAATATTATCTTAATAATTACATGTGCCCATGCTGTTCTGTCCAAGTTTCAGTCAATTTTGTTATATTAATACTCTGTGTCTCAAAATACTCTCAAATGTTTTATGCATACCCTTTTGATCGAATTAATTAGAGTAAAGGAAATCATCTGTTTTAAGGAGTAAAATCTTGGATACTAGTTCGGGTACCACCTTTCAGGTGAGCCTGGCCCACGCGGTGTAAACGTAGTAAATGCTTTTTTGATCAGACATTTAGTGAAACTTCCATTTCAAAACAATTAAAATATGTGTATATTGGAACGTTTTGTTTCAGTTTTCGATCTAATATTGTCAAAGTCCCTGGATAATCCAAATAAATAAATAATATTTAACTCACTGGTATTGTATGTGGGCCGTTCTACTTTAACTGGATCGGGTAAGTGGGGATCCGCAGTGGGAGGTGCCGAATAACCGAGTTGCGTCAATTGGTGCGGCGCTAAACTGTTCGGCAACTGGCCTAACACGATCTGCGATTCTGCGTGATTGCGCAAAACATTTATGGCATCGTCCAGTCTTTCTTCCATTCGGGCACCCTACAAAAACAAAGCCAAACTCGCAACTGGTTCCACATCCAACCAAACTAGTCAAACAGTGAAAAGAAAAATTGGTAATTACCTGCGTGGCCTCGGCGTGATCTCTAAGAAATCCGATCGCGTCATCGAAACGTTGCGCTTCGGGGGCGGTAGGCTTCACAGAATAAAACGAAAAAAGAAAAAAAAAACACATGCAAAACAAACAGAAAAATGCCAAATGTAACGGAAAAAGTGAACGATCAACAATAAAAGGTGCCACCGTATAAGAAAAGCACAACACAAACCAAGAACAAAAAAAGGAAAACTTTCGGCTTACCATGTGTAAGTTTTGAGGGGTGGTGACCGTCTGCGTGTAGTGGGGTGAATGTGGCGTGCTGTGATTGGTTAACCAGCCCGTGGAGGCGAGCGGGGGAGGGGAACTGACCGGCGTCGAGGGTGCTGAGCTGTAGCTACTTGCGCTGGCCTGTTCCGCCGTTGGGTATATCTAAAAAAAAAGGTGTGTCGATTAGTTATTAATAACGTAAACACTGTCACCTGTTAAAACGTGGGCGTCTACAATAATAAAACGTCACAAATGTGTAGGCTAAATTAGTAAACTATATGTGCGTGGGTTTTCGATGAAAAGCAAAATGATTTATTAATAATTTAAGTTTATTCATTGGTAACGCATTGAACAGCTTCCTCAAAGTAGTTTATGGTAGGGTGTGTTATGGCGACAAGTTGCTCGTACTGAAATATGACGACCTGAATACGTAACCTTTAAGGAAAAAGTTGATATCCACGTTCTTGTAGGAGATCAATGTTAATAGGAGCAAAATAGGTACTAAAAGAATATAATAGATTATATTCAGATATAGTTAGGAGAGTATCTTTTTTTGATCACTACCAATTAAAATATTAAACTACCATCCCAGTAGAGTAAATTTGAATGTGCATTTATATCTTATATTGACATTAGACTTGAAAATTATGTGCAATCCACATTTTTAAGTTAAAAATTAATTTAGTCTTAGAATTTGACAGGTGACAGGTTTAATTAATAACATATTAGAGCATAAAAATTAGCATAAAGGTGTGGTAAATCCAAAACCGACCATAGGAAAACCGTGTAACGGACAGAGAAACGTAGATAATTGCATGCGCGGGACAAAGACAGAAAACGAAAAAAATATCAAGTAGGCCATATTTTCAGTGCGCTGTTGCCAAAATCCAATACCGTCGACAAAATTAATTTTGTTTATTGATTATTCTGAAGCGAGTTGTGTCAGGGATTACTCAAATTTACACTAACATAACACTTGTTGAATAGTAAACTTAATAAAATACCAATTAGAGTAACAAAAAAAATTAATTAATTTTGTCGACGGTATTGGATTTTGGCAACAGCGCACTGAAAATATGGCCTACTTGATATTTTTTCGTTTTCTGTCTTTGTCCCGCGCATGCAATTATCTACGTTTCTCTGTCCGTTACACGGTTTTTCTATGGTCGGTTTTGGATTTACCACACCTGTATATGACTATTCAAAGCAAATCTAACTTAACTAACTAGCAATATCAAAGGTTTCATTTAAGAAAAGAAGGCTGAGACTGTTTTAATAACAGAATTAACCCAAGATTTGGATGTTTGGACTTCATAGTTTATAGCATAATAATTATTACATTATAACCTACACGTGTGAAAATTTAGTTAGTTGTTTATAATTGGTTAAGCCTAGTATACAGCTAGGTTAATGACTAATCACTGTTTAATTCGGAAATGTCTATTCCTATAAGAGGACTGGTTATCTAAGTCCACATGTGCAGCATCTGCGTAAATCTCAGCACAATGTATACTTTGATTTGTAAAAAAAACAGGTTTCAGCTTGTTGCTTTTTTTTGACCAATCACAACCCACAAACAGTGGACAACATGCGGACTTAGCATTACCAATTCCTCTTATAAGAAAAATACCGACTAACCTAACTTATAATTGTACAAATCAAAAAAGGAGATTTTGAAATTAATAAAACAAATTCTTGGAGTAAAAATATGATATGGACAGTTTTAATAAAAATAAAGTAAATTATTTGTAGAAAAGACACCTGGGCCCTAATTCTTGAACGCAGCGAGTAGAATTATCGATAGAATGTGACAGAACTGGTTGGCAAAAGCAGGTTTGTGTCAAATTATGTCTTCCTTTCTCTTGATAATTCCCTTCCCTCGGTTCAAGAATCTATGGCCTGAACAAAAAAAAAAGATAATAATAATCAAGAGAGACTGATTTACAAGCCAAAATTTGATTTGCAATTACATTTTTGATTACCTACGATAATATTTAATCGATAACGATTCTTTACAGTCACCTTTCTAAGAATTTATAGGTTACAAAGTACATTACATGTATTGATGACGAAAACTTACCGATCCCAATCCCTTTGCCACCACAGCATCGGTGTGACCATTGGGACTGACAAAAGCGTTCCCGGGTCCTGCAATGGTGGTGGTGGGGGCCCCGTTTGGCCTTAAAGATGACATAGGGGGCAGACCCTGCTGCGGCCCCGTGTCTTGTTCTGGAATCAGCCCGAAGTTTTCAAAAGCCTGATTGTAGCCGC
Source organism: Ips typographus (assembly GCF_016097725.1). Classification (NCBI taxonomy): domain Eukaryota; kingdom Metazoa; phylum Arthropoda; class Insecta; order Coleoptera; family Curculionidae; genus Ips; species Ips typographus. The sequence goes on along the minus strand of NC_138423.1, from coordinate 24,964,718 downwards.
TGTAAGGATGGGGCCAGTCGGCGGGCCCCACCGTATTCGTCGCCCCATCCGCTAAGTAGTACCCTGACGTAGCACCGGGGGATGTGTAACGAGGCGATTCGTTGAATTCGTCCGAACCATACTGTGAAAAGGAAAAATAATATTAAAAATAAGAAAAAAGTGAACGAGTAAGAGGTCATTAAGTCACATGCACAGTCAACCAATCCATACGGACAAATTTATTACCAATACGTGATACACATTCGTTTTTGCCAAGTCCCAAAGGACAGGGTGCTATTTTTACCTTCAATTCTTCTTAGTCAGGTTTAATGAACCGTGAGCTCTATAAGTACTAACTACACTTTATATGTGAATTTCACTTAAATGAACAATAACAAATAAAATACCCCTCGAGAGCTGTACGTACAGTATTCCTGGGGTACCCATGGGTAATTATTTTCTTTAAAAGACATTAAGATCGCTAAACAGAAACTAAGGCCCTCCCCGCAGTAAGAGGGCAATAAAAATCCTTAACAAAGAGCAATAAACCTTAAACATAGATTATTCTGCGCGACTCCTCTGAGTAAGTTACAGGCGTAAACGATCGTAAAAAAGCTTTTATTCTCGGTTTAATTATAAATAACTTCCCCTCTAGTTTGAATTTAAAAATGTATGGAGTTGAGAGAATTGTTCTGATTCACGTTGATTTCAATATTAATCAAGCCGTATGATATTAATTTTATTTAAACAAATCAATTCTGTTAAATCTACAATTCTTATGCAAAAAGTCAAATAGTGTTAGTTGTTAGGTATATTGGGAGAAATTGTATGTAACTCTCTTAGATTTACACCCTGTATAGCTACACTTTTTTTTGGATTCTACGACAAATTTTAGACGTATTGTACACTTTATGTAAAATTTGACATTTGCATTACCTAAAACAGTTTTTATTTTCGTATATCAGAAAATGTATTTTTCTTGGTTTTTGTGTGGTGACAAGGTTGGTTCTATGAGTGGGTAGAGAAAAATGTCAAAGATTTAGTAGGTTAGGAGGTCAAAAATTGACTTTAAAACATACAACAAGTTTTTCAAATAGAACACACCTATTTTTATAATGTCTTATGCCCCCTCTAAAATTAGAGCAAATTTGTATCAAGTTACTTTCTGAAATAATAAAATATTTTTTTATCCCACTAAGGTTTAACAAGCCTTTTGTGAGTATTAATCGTAAAGTAGGCTGTGCTGTATCATGACGTCACTATGACGTAATTTGACAGTTGGTCATAATTTGTTCAATTACGTCATTGTAACGTCAAATTTGCAAAACGCATACTCCGCCTACTTTGGTGTTATTCAAAACTATTTACGCGTAACTTAAATACTAAATTATTTGTGTTTATTTCAAAAACTATAAAATTTTCGGGGGGTAATACCACAAGAGTTTTAAAATTATTGATAATCTTCGTGATAGCATGTTTTCCAGAATTTCACCACTCCTTTAGGTCGAGGCATAACAAAACATAAAAACCAAGAAAAAAACATTTTCTGATATGCAAAAATTACAATAATTGTTTTAGGTAATGTAAATGACGTATTTCACATGAACTGGTAAATATCTCAGAAACAGATTGACATTATACATGAAATATGTAATTTATATTGAACTGCCAAACATGTCTAAGCCTCAGTTGTGTAGGTAGGAGTTAACTTTAATCTGAATACTCTAAAATTAGTATTGAAACTTCCAGTTCAACTTTGAGTAACGTTTTACTAAAACAACCGGTCCTCAATATTTTTTTTTGGCCGTGTTGACCTTATTGTACAAATTATTGTTTAATAAGAACATGACATATACAGGGTGGTCCAGTTTTAAGTGTCAATAATTCACCATTTGATAGCCAATCAAAAAATAAGTTGACTTTGTGTCATTTTTCTGAAAAACGTTTCCTAAGGAAGATACAGTCCTCCAAATTTCAATTTAAAAAATCGTTTTATAGTTTAAAACTGAACATTCAAGACTTGTGAAAGTCCAAATTTGTACTGAATAGTCTAAAAACTTGCTTTTTACTATTAGGAATGGTCTTATGATTCGCTTTCTCAGACTGCCATCCTGGTTGAGTGTCTGAAACTGGCATTCAAGAACTAAAAAAAGTCCGGAAATCAAGACAAAGATTGTATTGTGCATGAAACTAATTTTTTACTACTAAAAATAGTATAAAAGTTGACTTTTAATGCTAGAACTGAATTTACTAGGACTAAAGAGAGTCCAAAAGTATATTTTCAAGACTTTAATTGGTGTACAACTCAATTTTCTGGACTGGACAACGTCTAGAAGTAAATTAAATTTTCGGACTATTTCATTTCTAAAAATTAGTTCTCAAGACTATTATTGTAGCATTTGGTACCAAAATTTTTTACTTTTATTACTGAAGAAACTTGACTTTTAGAAATAGTCTTAAACTTGATTTATCAGTCTTAAAAAGCACTAAAAACAGTCTGAATTTCTTAGAGGTGCTACAATTTATTGCACCTATGAGTGTAGAAGTCAATTTAATAGTGAAGAAGCTTGAAATAACATTACAAGACTATGGTCAGTGAACACACTGGCTTTTAGGCCTGATAAGTCAAAAACTTTGTAAAGATAGTCTTGAAACTCGATTTGAGTCACTGAAAACAACCTTAAAACACTAAAAACCGTCTAATTTATTAAGAAATACCCGAATTTTTAGCGCTGAGGTGTCCAGAAGTCGATTTAATAGTGACAAAGCTTGGAATGCCATTTTAAGTCTATGAAGAATGTAAAAATTGTTTTTTAAGTTTGCTATGTCAATAGCTTGGTGAAGATAGTCTTGAAACTCGATTTACCAAGCTGAAAGCAGTTTTGAAGCACTAAAAATAGTCCAGAATTCGAAGAAAATGAAAAGCAAAGTAAAAAGCACGAAAAGTTCGTTTTCAAGACAATTTTCATGAATCTAATGTTAATGTCCTGCATCTAAGACTATTTTCAAGACTAAAATATTGAAATTTGTCTTCAAATTATGAAAACTTACTTCAAATGCAAATTTTAAGCTTATGAGTCTTTCAGTTTGTCTGGAAACTATGAAAACTGGCTACAATAATATTTTTTAAACTTCTTAAGTAAATTTTCCGTTTCCAAGACAATTTTTAACTTGGGTTGGGTTAGTTTTGGGTCATTGACCGTAATAACGTGTAATAAAGTGCTTGTTCCAAATTTGATCAATATTGCTCCAACGGTCTGACAGTTATGACAAAAAAAAAAAACGATTTTTTAAACAGAAATTTGAAGGACTGTATTTTCCTTAGGAAGCACTTTTCAGGAAAATGACATAATGAATGTCAACTTATTTTTTAATTGGCTATGGATTGGTGAATTATTGACATTTAAAACTGGACCAACCTGTATTTTTACTATTTTATTACCAATTATTTATTTAGAAAATAATATAATCTGGTTTTTGATCAGCGCCACTCAAACTTCAGCCACTTGACATTCCACCAGCAATCCTTTAATGTTAATCTTTCTATGCAAACACCATTATGGACCAGTTCAAAAGTCTGAACTGTGCTAGATAAAATTGAGACTAAAAATAGTACAATTTTCTCCTAAATAGTTCTTGATTATTCGTTACTTCTTATTGAAGATATGCCACCGTTTCGTTCGTTCGTAATTACTTATTACGCTTAATAAAGACTATTAAAATTCATTGGAGCAACTTATCATGCGTACACACTTGTAATAATATTTCATTAACAATAAAGTTTTGCCTAACCTTCCGTTTATATGGAGTTTATCTGGTTACGCAATCGGTTCGTTGACTTTTAAACGCGAGTAGCAGTTAAAAAGAACTTCATAAACGAAGTGCAAAGCCATCTAACATGTCGATGGTTAAAAACTTATTTAGTATTTACATATAGAGAAGATGTGGCTAAGGCCTTAGACCGTATTTGTTTAGCTTGATTAGACTGTCAAGTGAGTTTATTTGAATATCAAGCGTCACTTTGTTAAATTTTAGTTTCCTTTTTTAGAATTGTGTCCGATACCGTTAGGTGCGTTAAGCCACGTTTCTGACACAAACAACAATTTGCATTACAACAATAAATCATTTTCGAAGCTGCTTTCTTTCGATTTAAAATATTTATGATGAAAGTCCGATGCTGACTGGCTGGCGTATCGGTTTCATCTCGATATGTTATTGGATATACGAATTGGGTTAATATCATTTTTTTACCGTACCTCCGGGTAACAGTTAGTAATTGCGATTAATACGTCTTTGTTCTGATTTTGATTAATCGATTGCAGTGGATTAGGATAATAATTGTTTGCGCCCGTAAATACGTTTACAGTTCGTACATTTTTTTTCCAATTTTAATGCATTTAATATGAAAACATGCACGCTTGAATTTTTATTAACATAAATTATACCCTGAAAATTTACCGCCTTTGAAGGAATTTGTTATTGGTTCGACATTATAGCGCTCGTTCTTGGAAAGCTCTCCCGCTGAGCGTGTACATAACTAACATTTTCGAGAAATGCCAGTCTAATTATAGAACATCGCCCATTTGATGTGTCTCTGTTAATCATCTTTGTTTGATGGCAGAAGTTTTTTTTATTAAGCGAAAGTGACAGTCACCGCTTTATTTACTACATTTTCAGTTGAGAAAAAGGTTTCAATTTATGTAGAACAGTCACAATACAAATATTTTGCCGGAGAAAAATTCATGTACGAGAAATGTTAAAAAAAGAATTAAACTGCTCACCAAAATTATAACAGTAAAATTATACAACAATAAATTTTTAACATACCCCCTGTATCTTCGAAATGGCTTGACCGATAAGCAATAAAAGGTTTTGAAAGGTCTTGTCTTCTATAGAATCAAGGCCGAAGATTGTTTGAATAAAAATTAGTTCTTAAAGATATACAAGGTGTCCAAGAAAAACATGCATTGTATGGAGGTCTTTCAAACCGTAACAGATTCGGTTGTTAAATTAGAAAAAAACTTGCACAATTAGGATAGCATATTTCTGGAAAATATTTGTTTTAAATTTTTAGACATTTAGAAAAAAAGCGATTTTTGGATACATATTAACTAAAAAAAAAACTAAAAATTATTTCATATTCTCGAGCTCTACAACATAACGTTTATAAATATTTGTCCCGACGTTTCGTTTCTTAGAAATCATCATCAACTTTGTGTTTAAAACAGTACATAACGTATAAAATAGTGAATTGAAAAGTAGTTTATTCACCCAGGAAGTAATTTTACTTATTATTTTAGTTAATTTAGAAGAGTCCGGGGCAAAATCGCGTGGAAAACCCACTTGGAGAGAGAAAATGACAGTTTTAAGCACATTTTTGGAATCCTCATTAAATTTCCTATCCAATAACCTAAAAAAACTACAAAATTTGATAAACAGTCAGCCTGGAAAGCGGTGTCAAAGTTTGAACAACCAGAAAGATAGTTTGAAAGGACAGTCAGAGACAAAATCGCCTGTGAAACCCACTTGGAGCGAAAAAATGACAGTTTTAAGCACATTTTTGGAATCCTCATTAAATTTCCTATCCAATAACCTAAAAAAACTACAAAATTTGATAAACAGTCAGCCTGGAAATCGATGTCAAAGTTTGAACAACCAGAAAGATAGTTTGAAAGGACAGTCAGGGACAAAATCGCCTGTGAAACCCACTTGGAGTGAAAAAATTACAGTTTTAAGCACATTTTTGGAATCCTTATTAAATTTCCTATCCAATAACTTAAAAAACCACTACAAAATTTGATAAACAGTCAGCCTGGAAAGCGGTGTCAAAGTTTGAACAACCAGAAAGATAGTTTGAAAGGACAGTCAGGGACAAAATCGCCTGTAAAACCTACTTGGACTGAGAAAATCACAGTTTTAAGCTTATTTTTGGAATCCCCATTAAATTTCCCATCCAATAACCTAAAGAAAACACTATTACACTGTTTTATTGGACTGTTTATATTCTACTCAGCTAACTCCGTTAATTTTGATCTGACAGCATAGTTTAAAATAGCAAAGTGGCAGTATTTTTCCTGAATTGCCAAAATTGACATACGCCAATCACTTGTCATAATCATGACCAAACACGTTTCAATTATTTTAAATGGAGCGCCCTGTATTTTATTTGCTCAATTGGAAAGTTGTTCGGTTGCGCAAAAAGATTATCAGTTTTTCTGAAGTTTACGTGGTTGTCTAAAATCTAAGAAAAATCGTGTCAATCATTACTTGTACAATATGAAGAAATGTTATACAGGGTGGTTCACTGCGACCAACATCGATCGATCATGGAAAAAGTAACAATAAGAAAAATCTGAAAATGTTTCTCATTTCTCAGACACCATAACAGTTTGCTAGATGTTTCCTCTCCTTCACACTTTCTCGTTCTGTTCAGAATTCCGGGTAGTCCAAAAATGAGTTAGGGTAATCAACTCAACTCAAAAATTCACATTTTTAAGGAGAATCAAATTTTATTATTTTCAATTCATTTCTTGTCGTCTTATGGTAAAAATTTTTGAAACTCTGGTCACTCTGGATAGTAAAGTAGAAAATTTTAAGAAAGCTGAACATTCTCATACAAATCATAAGCATGTAGAATTTTTCCTCCTCTTCATGACTCACTCTGTATATGACGTGATTTCCATTATTTATTTACAAATTTTTGCATTTTTACTGTACTAATTAACTTGGAGCAACCAGTCTACTAGTAAAAAGATTCCTATCATTATCATCATTGCTGTCATTAATGTCGCTAAACTTTATCACAAATTCATAAATAACATGCTCTGTGACTGGATAGCAACATTTTTACAAAAAAATCCACTCAAGATTTTCGCACTATCGCAACTCTAGCGTCATTGCTTCGAGTGCTTCAAACTGGAATTCAATGAACTTATCCTAATTGTGCAAAATTATCGGCGTTAATGATGACTTGACACGTTTTGTTGAGTATAAAGACGTTTTGGATGGGACTTAAAGCAAAAAAATAAAGTGTTTTCCACAGAGAATACTTAATTTGAGTCGAAACTCTTTGATACTATCTACTAAGAGTACTAAGGCGCTATAAGCAGTTAATCATAAAAGTTCAAAAAACAAACCAGAAAAGAAAAATTGAGATTTTATTCGCAGCCTTCTTAATAAAACAATATACATGTATTATGCGAACCGAAAATGTATTTTTCCCAGTAGATTTATGGATCCCGGAGGACGTTTAAAGAAATAAAGCAGTCAGCATTTTTCAAACCTCTACATTGTCTGAATACGCCCTACGTCTCCATACTTTTATATAGAGAGATCTGCGATCGGCATATATTTTTACATTACGCCTCAAAAATCCCGATCGGCTATAAATTTCCAGGGAGGACTTTCCCTATCCCGCCCTTGCGAGAACATTTTTAACGACCGAGTCAACCTGATCAGAACAACATCGGCTTGAATATTTTATAAAATCGTCCGGTAATTGGAAGAAGCGGCTTTTATTCGGTATTTATAGAATTTATATCGATATATTAACGTGTCAGTTTATTAGAAACGGTAATAAAAAGAGACCTCTATTTTATCGCCTTTGAACGCGATTTGCTTTTAGCTGGGAGCGTATACACGAGATGAAATAATACGGACTACTCGAGTCCATAAGCAAGCACTTTCTTATTCAGTAATTGGCAGTGGAGAATTTCAATTTGCCTCTTGAATTGAACCGTTAAATAGTCGAGTTGGAATGGCAATAGATTTAGTGAAAAATTCAAAAAAGTAGATAACTTGCTTTTGTATTAAAAATTAGAAATACTTGACACTGTAGTCAGCATTCACTCACCCCAAAGTTTGTACCGAACAAATTGTCAATCTTGGACAATAACAACAACTCGTCCAGCAATGCACCATCCATGGTGAGTACCAAAAACTCAGACGGAAACCGGAAAAAATACGTGACCGAACTGTCAAAGCGATTCTACGTTGTTTTACAGTCGCATTTCAAAAAACAATAGAAGTGTCGGTGTGAAAATCAAACATTACTACACATTGACAATCTGATGACGTCGCAAAGGTGGCGACACGTCAAGTGGATGTTGTCGTAGATAATTCGATTTTGAATTGTTGCATTTTCGGGCTCCACTCTCAATATTAATTGGTAAAATGGCCTTGTTTTCGATAGTGTCCTACTTGATTTGGATAATTGTTAACCAAACAGTCATATAATGGCGCCGTAATTTTTAAATTTTGTGTTTATGTTAAAATCATTTCTGGTCCAGCAGAAAAACGCTTACCACATCGTCAAATCGTAGCAAGCACGCCTATTTTGGTCTATGACTATAGACGATTGAAAGCAGTTAAGAAAAAAACTTGATTAATGGTAGAAACTTAATTGAATTCTATTTTTAAACTGTAATATCTTAAAAAGCTAATTAGGTGAAGGTTATGGAGCAAAATCCAAAAATTAATCTAACTGGATTGTCATGAACAAAACGTGATAGAATTTACTTGAAAGTGCCATCTTATTGTATTTACTTTACTTCTTATTAAAATGTTGTTCATATAAAAAATAAAAGAATAAAAAGTGGTTTGTATGTAACACACACATAATTTTACAGGAAGTAGAAATGACATAAAAAGGCTAAAATTAAAAAAAGCTATAAAATTAGGCTCTTAACCCTACGTCAACATTTTTAACATACAAAAAGTAAACAAAAAGTGCATTGACTTCCAGTCTTTGCAACAACCTGTAGGCAATTTTGCTGAGAAAATGTTTAAAGCACATTACTATATAAACTGGAAAGAATAAAAGAGTAAAGTTTAAAGTACTAAAAATTATAATTTTTAGCCTGTTTTTGTTTTGAAAAAGACTGAAAATTAATTTTAAAATCTTCACAGAAAAAAGGGAATTGTGAATTTAGCTTCGATCACACATTGGGTGGGATAACGAGGTGACGGATTTGTATGGCTCTCTGATGTTACAAATAGAAAAATTATGGAGTAGTAAAAATGGATTTTTTAAAATGTAACACCATGGGTATTATTGAATTTTTGGTTTAAAAGAAAGATTTCTTAAATGGGTGACATATCTAGCCAACACCATTTTCTAGAAAATGGCGACCAAAAAATGAAAATTTTTCTGTTCGAAAATCTGTAAAACCTAAAGTATTTCAATTCGAGGAAAATGGCTTGCACATTCCTATAAACAGTGTGTTACACCTTTTGTGATTTTGGTCGAATAAAATGATGTTGGAAATTAGTCAATTTTTTGGTAGTTATTTTCACGAACAGGGGTTAGAGCACGTTAAACGCATTATTAAAACAAATCATTCGTATATTGAATAGAACTATCCAAAAATGCAATAAAACACAAAATGCTCCATTTAAAAAAAAATACCAATACCAACTACCATGCCACAATTTTCTCCGAGACCCTGTGTAAGTACTTTTGACATATTTTAAAATGTGTTTTTATTTCAAACGAATAACAAGTAAATCCGTAAGCATTAGAGTAAGTTCAGATTTAGAACCCTGTAGACTACATGAAAAAAACTTGTCTTTTAAAGGTGTTTCTGAAAAAGTAATAATAAGAACCGGTAAAATAAGTAAATTGGTAAGGTCCGGTTGTACAATCGCAGTTCAAAGATTGGTTCAGTTGAACTGCAACTGGTAGTTGAACTTTCCTATAAGATATGCATTGCTGTCAAAATGACATTTCTGACTTGATGTCTTCAAACAAACAACAGGGTCATAATTATGAACTCCATTATAATTTAAAAAAAAAAACCTTTTTTGATACCCATTTTGTATTGAATTTTAGTTTGTGAGATGAGGGTGGGATATCTCATGCGGACCACCCTGTACGTTACCCACCCTCAGGTTTATCTTAAGCGTCTTTCTCACATTGATAATAAACTTGGTTAAAATTGCAAAAGTCAGAACTATCAAAAATTTACATCTTTTATTGATAAATGTTAATTTTTTATTGCTCGCTCCTTGTAATACATGCTGTGCAACTATGTGCAATAAAAATGCAAATTTTTTAATAACTACACTTAGAACACCTGTTTTTAATAGACATTTTTATACATTTCTTTTACGATTGTTTCGTTTTGGACTAGAATACAAATTGGAGATTTTGGTTTAAAACTAATATTTATAGCTTTATTATTGACATTTCAAAAATATTAATAAACATTAGCAATTTATATGAAAACCTTTTAAAATGTATAAAAGTTAGTTTGGCATGACAGTATGAGCGCAAGGTGAGTAACTCGGTTTACAACCTGACAAAGGTCTGTTTGGTTGGTCTAGCAAAGTGATTGTGAAAATTGTACGGCAAAACTTACCCCACTGTCAGCGTTTAAAAACTGATTGAACTTCCACGATAACTGTCCATTAACAAAAGCTTGACTTTGAAAATCCATTTTCTAAATCGTTACGATCAACTAGTAGATTAGCATAATCCAACAAGCTACTCGAATAAAAAGTTTTTTTAAAACACCATCAATACACAGTGATCAAATAAATTCATCATGTAATGGCACTGCTCATATTACTGATTCGGGCACCAGAAACTTGTGCTAATAAATACAAAGTTTCTGCGAGGCAACAACATTTTGGCACTCGGCAAACTACTACTATACTGTTGTGTTATATCACGGACGCATAGGAAAAGCGAAATAAGAGGGCTTCAAATAAACTAGATCCGAGTGTGGCCTTGATCACCCCCTATATAACCGTAGTAGCGACCGGTCGACCGACACCGACGACTTCCACCCCACGTAAAAAGGGAACCCGGGGGCCTTTTTCGAAACGTACTCCGGTTACACCGACGCACCGCAACACTTGCACTATACGACTGAATTACAAGTACTCAGCACGGTGACGTTATGCTCTATGAATATGTAATAATAACCCAGCTCTATGGCTATGGATGGAAGTGTTTCCCCTCTCGGTTCTCTTACCCGCGCCATGGGACTGACCCGCTATACCGATGTCAGGCCGGAATCCATGTGTACCACCAGAAACAAATATTTTTGAAAATCAAAAAGCAAACAAATTATGCTTCTAGACGTCTTAAGTACCCATAGTGGAAAAACCACCATTTTGTAAAGATTAGTCTTCCTGTTGCAAACATGTCAATTACAGTCAGCTAAATCGATGAAAAAATAATTGAAGAGATTGTCTAGACTTCAGATAAAAAAACATGCAGGTACCTACTTAAAAAATCTGATAATATTGTAACAATAACCTGATAATTCTGTTTGTTTTAACGTTATTGGAAGCAAAGATTCTTTAAAAAAATTCAACCAAAAAAAACACGTGAACATTCACTTTAACATTCGTCTGTCAGACGTATTTACTGAGATTTGGTTATCACTGCATAAAGAACACAAATAGACAGGATTTATTGAAAATTGCTTACGTTGTTGGAAATTTGTTTGTGACAGTAAAAAAATTTCTTTTTCCTCTATAGAAGTTCAAAGTTGAAATTACTACTAAAATATTTTGTCATATCTAGTAGACAAGTCTTTACATCCTTCCCAATAGTATAATGACATGTTAAAACTACTACATGGCAAAACCAAAAAAAAGTCAAAAACTAACAAACTTTTCTTGACAGAAACTATTTTCATAGGTACAAATAGTTTCTAATAGTAAGTAAGTACCACCAAGGCTTTTAATGTATTATTTTTCTTTACCTAAATAAATTCAAATAATCCTAACCTACATATGGGCTCATGCCCCACACATTTCAAAATCAAAAAAAAGTCATAAAATTTTATTTAATGCATTTTGTCTTGAAGTTTAGATTGTGATTTCCCACAATCTACTGAACCACCGCCCTCTGTACAAGAAAGCCAAGAAGGTGCATGCCAAAAATTCCAATATGGCCGAAATAGTGGTTGACAGTTTGCATTTGTTTGTATTGTGGAAATTGTGTTTTTCGATGATTAAATTAATTTTTAAGGTTTAAAGTCAAGACTTGGGATTACTTGCCAAAGTAATTTTTGTATGCTATTATATATTGTTGTTTATATGTTTATTGTTCTAGTGAAAGTGTAGTTTGTGTTCATTTTATTGTGTTATCGCTATTGTTCCTTCATTGTTCTATAATTTGTTGTTGGTTTTTTAACTTAAATTCTATTGCCTCTACAATATGCCGTCCACTTGTTGTTTGCCAAATTGTAAAAGCAATTTGGTGAAAGGCCCAAAAGTGTCAGTCTTTTACTTTCCAAAAGACCCTGCTCGAACCAAACAGTGGTTGAAAGCTTTGAACTGGAATGATTTTACTTCAACACAATACTCAGTGGTAAGTACAATATGCTTTCTCATCTCATTCAGTAAACTTATTGCCTCTTCCTATGTGAGTTACATTTTGAGGCCGCCTGCATTTTGAGAGCAACAAAGGTTTACTCTGAAGAAACAGGACAGCTTTTAGAAGTTCCATTGGCACATTTACATTTTAAAAGAAAGGTCTTGGTAATAATATAAAACCCATTTACCAGTTTTGCTTACCTAGCTTCAAGGATTTCCAAATTTTCTTTGATTGAGCAGTTTTTAGATTAGTTTGTTGTACTTTCCAGGACAAAGGGTTCTAACCAAACTTGCTTTGGCTGGACTTTATTGGGTATAAAAAGCCATATCTATACATATCTGGATCAGGAATGAAGCGTTCTTTGATTTTTCACTCACAACTTCTTATCAACTATACGAAAAAATTAAAAAAAAAAAAACATATTTTCTACTACATCTGCATAGGTTTGTGTACAAAACGAAAACCGCTAACGCCGCCATTAAAAGTGACATTCTAGGCTTTCTTGTACAGAGGGCGGTGACTGAACAGCTTAGTCCCCATTTTCAATTCACCATGTGTACTAATATACATGGGGTTCTATTTAAAAAATATGTAAGTTGGTACCTACTTTCAGTATAACCGTGTCATGAAAATATCTTAGCTGGATTAAGCTTTAATACGTTGTTAAATTTTCAAAACACTTTCTTATAATCTTTCTTCCTATTTCTAGTGTTTCTTATATTGGTGGATGACTTTCGATATAGGACACCCTGTATATCTCAGTTTTTAAAGATCTTTGGCATTTAAAAAAAAAATTTTTGGTATAAAAAGATCTCAAAAATGATAAAAAATGCAGACTTAATTAAATTAAAAAAAAATGATTAATTAACAACTACTAAAATGACGTATCGAAATTTTCAAAATTTGATGGGTTTTTGAGATAAATACTGCGCCAACCAAATCTAAAATTAACTTTATTCAGGTTAGATTCACATCTGATTCTGAATTACCCTATAACCTACCTAATAGAGTCGCCTACCAAAAAACATTTTTGCGCAAAACAAAATATGTTTGGACAAATGTTTCAAAAGTGTCAACTTCTGAATCACATTCTAATGTCGTTGCAGGTGGCAGGTTGCCATATTCACGTCGTTCTTAAGCTAGTGATACTAACTTTTTAAATAATTGATTAATAAATCTCAATTTCACATCTTGTGGATTCCAGATCACTATTTAATTATGCTGGCCAATCAAATCCCTCAATGATAAAGTACCTATAAGACCAGGTTATTCTTCTAAAAAAAAAAACACATGACATATGTCACATAAAAGTTAATTTAGTTTTTACAGACGTTTCTGCTCTCACAACAATTTCTGCGGATTATAGTTTTATGCTGTTCTTAGGCCCACCAGCAGACTAGTTATGGCATTTTTGATTAGCATGTTTGGTGCAAAAATTATTTATGCACAAACTGACCAACATGTCAACAGTTTGGGTTAAATAAAGTTTGGCATGAATGAATTCCGGTCGGTTTTCGATTTAGTATTCCGGTCAGTGCCGTTGGCCGGCCAGCGAGACTGCTTGGCAGCAGCATTGGCGAGCAAACTTAACATTGTTCTCGAACAACGAAAATCATTATACAACTTAGCCTTATCAGTTCACTGAAAGAATTTATCAGCTATTTTCGTTTGCGCTGAATCACAAACAGCAGATCCTTTGACGCACATCGCGATTGCAGAATCATATGTGCCTTTGCTCGATCGTTCACAAACAACTATCATATCGCGGGAAAATTTCTTTGCCACTAACAATCAATGTTGGGCAATCGTCTCTGGACAAAGCTTTTTAGAACTTTATTAGCGCGATAGATACGTCAATTACGTGTGTATGCAGCATGTGAAGGAGTGAAGGTCGAGCTTTGTACACACAAAACGGTGACCATACCAATCACAATTTATGATTAATGCTAAAACGCATTTGGCTGTCTAACAACGTTCAGACAAAAATTTTAGTTTTGATAAAAATCGTTTGGTCGAACAATAACACACGATAAAGTGCAGTACAACAAAAAAAAATATGAAAATTCTTATTATTCAACCAGTTTTGATTAGTGCATTTGTAGGAATTATTATTATTTAGATGTTGAGCAATAAAATATTCACTGTTTTAAATAATTTAAGTTGATAGTCGTTGGCATTTTTATACAGGGTAGTTCAATGCGGTATATTTCAGGGCTTGATCTAAAAATGTTGTTTTTTGTAAAAAACAACTTTTTAGCTCATTCACCGACGGGTGCTAAATTTTATACTTAATACATTATGAATTCCATTTTCTAATCTTAAAAGAGTCACCTGATCATTTGCATCGTAAAAAGAGTCACGTGACTTGTTTAAACCAAAAAACCCAGTGATGTGACCTCTCAAATACCATTTCGCCGTTAAAAACAGTTACATGAACCTTAGTTACTTACTGATATTTTTAAAATTGAAAAAACGGTCACGTGATCTTCAGGAACGGTCTTGACGTTAAGAGAAGTTTCACGCGAGCTTTAAAATTACATATTTGATGATTGAAAATAGTCAAGTGACCGTTTGCACTTTAGAAGGAGTCACGTGATTTGCAGCAGAAAATCGGTTCAAACTGAAAAACCGGTCACGTGACCCTTTAAATTATATTTTGACATTTAAAACAGTCACGTGACCTTTAAATTTCCGTTTTGATGTTAAAAAAGTTACTAAAAGTTTAAACAAAAATTTATGATTAAAAATCCATTTGTACTGTAAAGAGAGTCACGTGTCTTTAAAAATACTTGTTTAAACTGAAAAATGATCACGTGACCATCCAAATAATAATTTGACATTTAAAACGGTTAATTTTTTTCGATTATTTGAGATGACTGGCGAAGAGTGGGCTACGCAAACCTCTTTTGTTTCAAAGATACGGGGGGGCTTTTGAAAAATGGTCATTTTGGAACCTCCTCTGTATTTCATTTGCTATTGAAGTTATCAAAAAAGGAAAAATAGTTTCCGGTAGAAGTTTTGACGTAGAATCCAATGGCGTAGTTAGTTTTTTTCTATTACGTTTAGTTTCTAACATATGACAGTAAGTTATATTTTTTTAAATGGAACACCCTATATATTTTTAGTTCATTTAATTCTGATGATTTTTACTTTTTCAACGGTGCATTAAAACATATAAGTTTGTAAATGTTAATCTTAGTAATTAGAAAAAAAGCGTTTCCTTAAAAAAAAAGTGCTAAATAATATGTATAAAAATACCCACAGTCGAAACAAAATTTGGCTATGTTCATATTAACATGTTACATGTCGTTTATAAAAGTTTTTTCAACTTCTACCTTAAAAATAGTAGAAAATAGAAATAGCCACTTTTCTTATTAAAGTGACGGTAGAACTGTTTGTAACTTAGATTTTTAATAAGATTTATTAAAAATATTTAATTTCCTGATGTGTTAGTTTATATGATTTCCGATTTTGTTTGGTATTTTAGATATTGGCCTTTTTTCAGCTTAGCAACTGTCTTTTTTTTTAAATAACTAACTTATATACTCTACAAACTTATATGTTGTAATACACCGTTGAAAAGGTAAAAATCAGCCGAATTAAATGACGTAAAAATATATAGGATGTTCCATTTAAAAAAATGTAACTTACTGTCATATATCAGAAACTAAACGGAATAGAAAAAAACTGAGTACGCCATTGGATTCTATATGAAAACTTCTACCGGGAACAGTTCTTTCTTTTTTGATAACTTTTGCAACTGAAATACTGAAGAGGTTCAAAAATTACCAATTTTCGAAAACCCCCCGTATCTTTGAAACAAAAGAAGTTTGCGCCGCCCACTTTTCGCCAATCATCTCAGCTCAGAAAAAGAGATCAGAACACGTATGCTACTTTTTTTCTATCTATTACCGTTTTCTCTGTACCCCGTAAAATCATCGAAAATGCAGCACCCTGTACAAATAAGGTAGATGTGACACTCTGTTTTACTCCTTGTAGTATTTCAATAATACTACATCCTCAAGAGGCCGAATAAAAAATACTATTTACATGGCTTATTGCATTTTCGTATGCTAGTACTATTAGCACCCCCCTAAATCCGGCACTGATGAATGCCCCTGGTAAAATAAAAAAAAATTGTGCCTCCTCGATAACAGCTACAAATTTATTTACAAGCTACAAACTTAGTGCAGTAACCAACCCTACCATATTACGAATTCATAGTGAAACACCCTGTATACCTGTTTAAAACCTACAGCATTAACAGAACCAGCCGAACGGAAGCGAAAATACGTTATGCACGAAACTTTGCATTTACATGAGGGCAGTTAAAAGTCAGTTTTTAAGTAATTTTAACGGAAATACGTTGCTTGTAAAACGTACTGTACCGCAAGTACTAATAAGAGGAAAAATAAATATTGTCCATAAGAGAGAGATGATTAAAGTTGGAGGTATTTCTTCCGTTAAACCGTGTGCGAATGCCCATACCAGGTTAATAGTTGGATTGATCACAAATTAGACGTTTTTTGCAAAAATGGTCCTCAACGAGAACGACCTACTCCTTAAAAAGGACTAATCGAATGCAAAACCAATAAGGCAATCATGCTTCGCCTTGGCAGGCCTTTTACAGTACATTTTTATGCTTTCTTCTTATTGTTTCTGCCCCGGCGTTTAATTGCTGCGCTATGTCGAAATAGATAATTCTAAAACAGTTTGAATTTTCGATTAATTGAATTATGACCAAAATTAACCGTCTTGTTTATTCAACTCGTTAAACGCGACTAATAAATGTATTTATCATGCGGATTTTTTCAGGTTGGTACCCCGGAGCGCCGCCAAAGCGAGCATTAAACATTTTTACCGACAAGTAAGCGGCTGCACCTTTGTTATTAGCATTATTATTAAATTATTTGCCTTCAATATTGAAATGCTTTGCGATTGAAAAATTCCGCGAAAGCCACTCGAGATGTCAGAAAACTTGTAATTTTATTATTATCCGTAGCGTGCCTTCAATGAATCGTAACATTTTGCGCGTTAAATCGCGTTACCTAATAGGAAACAGGGCGCGAATACTACAAATTCCCTTATCAGATTGGATCAGAGAAATGCCGGTTAGGAAGAAAAAAAAATGGTTTAATACGTTTGAAACGACCCGATAATTGTGACTCAATCAATGTAACATTTCTCTCACTCGAATTAAAACGGCGATAGTTGCAGGTTGTCGGTTGTAAATCTAAGAAACTGCCTGTAATCGATTATAACAATCATACATTTTTTGAACTATAATTTTAAATTTGTTAGATGCAGTAGATAAAGGTTTCAAGTATTGGTAATTTATTATTGTAACCAAAGCATACGGAATATACAGGATGTCTTACTACCTACTTGGCTTGAATTTCTTAACCCAACTTTCCTCAGTGCAAAAATTGATGATTTTTGACTGTCAAAAGTTGAACTAGTTTTTAATAATGTATTGCTTCAAACTGACTGAGACTGGATTAAGCTCAGGTGAGCAGGACAGTCATTTAGTAATGTGGAACAACTTTTAGGTGCATTTTTGCTGAAATAATGTTGCAATTCAGCCTGTCCTGTAAATTACATGTTGTTTTTTGATATTTTTAGAAAATGATTTGATGATCTCCAAGACATTTTCAAAAATGTCTTGGGAATCAAAAAGAGAGGACTGAAACCATAAGTCTCTTGAATTCAATTCAAAATTGGCTTAAACTTTTAAAATTCGATCTTCAACTTGTATTTCAACTTTTTTAGACTTGGAAACTAAAAAGAGATCCGAAAACTACAAAAATTTACTTGAAAACTTACAGTTTGCCTGTTAAGTCAATTTTCGTGTCTTTGAGACAAATTCCAAGATTTGCAAGACCGAATATTGACTTCAAACCCATGAAAACTGGCTTAAAGTCAATTTTCAAAGTTTTTCACCTAAATTCCCTGAAAAATGACTTAAAATCAAACAAGAAATCTGGAACATAAAAATTGACTTGAAAACAGAGATTGTCTCTTAAGTAGCTTTTGAGACAAATTCCGAAACTTGCATGACAAAATATTGATTACAAACCCATGAGAATATGGAGAAAAGTGGTTGTAAAGTTCATAGTATAACCTATTTATTAACGTAGACAAATTTAAACAGGGTAGCCAAAAACCACGGGAATTATGTTGGAAAAGTTTAAATTACGTGGCATAATAAAAACATGACATTTTGTAGTATCTTTCATGTTTTTTTTAATTAATTGGGTTTATAGGGATCAGCACACAGTAAATTGTCAAAAAATCCATTTTAATATTCGTATTCAGTAGAGTAATAAATGTTTTTGATTGCTAAACAATAAAAACAAACATTTTCAACACAGATAACACAAAACAAAATACTTTCATAATATCAGACTTTTTAGATAAAAACCTTTTTTAAGCTTATTATTTTTGCTACCAAGAATCATTCAGAAATTGTTGTTGACAAAAATTGAAATCATTGCTAAATGCGGTTTTACCGATTACCAATAATAAATAGTGAATGCAACCTTTTGGATCTAAAGCGCAACGAATATTTCCGACATTCCGTAAGCGATGGGAATCATTGTTTACTAAATATAGTGATTTAAAAAGAATGACAGGAAGCTTCACGTATGAAATTAACATAAAGCACTAATTTTTATGTACAGAGTTGCGCACAAAAATAACGTATTTCACGTTTGTATATTACACTACAATCATTTGGCGTTGCATGTTAAGATAGTAGCGCCCTCTAACACTAATTTCTGCCAAAGCTGTTTTTTTCGCTATTTATATTTAATACTTTAACTGCTTTACTGTTTTTAAGAAAATAAAGTTAATAAAAATATAATTGCTAAGCTCACTTAAATATCCGGTTAGTAAAGGTAGAAACTAATGGTACTGCATGTTAATGGGCTCATCCCACATATTTTCATATTTGATTAGGACGCAAAAAAATATGAGATACGTATTTTATTATTTTTTAAAATACTAAGGCTAACATAACAAGAATTAAATAAAAAGATTAAAATTTCATAGTAACGCCCCCTAGATATGACGTAGACGGTTTTCAACCAATTAGGTGCGAGCAGTTGCCAGTTTGTAAACTTTTACCGATTCAAAGTAATCGTGACAAATTAGACACGATAAAAGAGGGTCTTTATTTTTTCCTAGAAGAAAGACATTATGCCAAATTACTTTTTGTCCAGTGAAATAATGTGTTGTCGTGTTATGCTATAAAACGTGTTATTTGGCAACATTGCACTCTCGAACACTCGTGACTTGACTTTATAAATCAGCTGATCGGAAAATAAAACTGCTGAAAGTCGTCTACGTCATATACGCGGCAAAACTGTCAATTTGAATTTATTTACGCATTTTCAACAATCGTCAAACAGCTGATTTCAGTTGTATAGTAAAGTGAAAATCATTGTAAATTTTCGAAATCATATAACCACTCATCTTTTTCTGACATATTGCAATGTGTCAATCAAAAACAAAGACAGCTAATAAAAGTCCGCCATTGTTGCTCTCATGTCGATCTAAAACGAAACCTTCCACCTTCCGCCACAGGCTGTATCTCTTCTAGAAACGCCAATAGACAGGATTTAGTGTAGTTTTTGTACGTTCTGACCTAAATTGAGTTCTCTTTCATTTTCTAAAGAACAAAGCATTGAAAATGCTGCACATCTCAGATTCTTCGAGGTCAGTAAGAATTACTATAAACTGTAGGTCAATAACACTACTCAATAATGTTTGATGACGTTTCGAGGATTAGCTGTACATACATGTGCATGAGAAACGATTTAGATCAGTATCAACATTTGTTGTGTACTGCATCAATAAAAAAAAGATGGCCACAAGTAGGTTAGAGATAACGTGCAGAAATTGAAATTGATAATTACTATTATAATCAAACCTCTTTCTGACAAAATATGAATGATGACAATTATTGGGGTTTTGCTCACACAAGAATAATCCAACTCGACAGTTACGAAAAATGCATGTAAGAAAAACATGTTTTTTTTCTAAGAAACGCCGGAACGGAAGCCGATGTGTCTAGAGCACAATACGAATCAAAAAAGCGCAAAGGCAGAATTAAAATTGATATATCTCCTTCATTAACCGATAATAAGCAAACTATTCTGAGAACATTGAATAATTTCATCACATTCTGCATAGGCGGAATGCGTACTTAGCTTGACGATTTTATGCGGAATCCGGCCTTGGTGTTTCAAACGTGATTTAATTGCATGTCCAGGCGGATTCCTCCGGCTAGAAATGATGATCCCTTGTCATCATCAATTTATTGAGGTTGCAACCAGAATATTAGAAAAAAACGAGTCAAATAGTAACAAATAAGGTGAAATGTAGTTTCTGCAAGTGTAGAGAAAACATCACATTAAGTCACATGGTTAATGGTATGTTACGCCACTGGGTGGATCCCATCATCGTCCCGGCTGGTAATAACCATAAATGACGCGCTATCAAATACAATAATCGGCCTAATTATTTGTACTTTATTAATTAAGAACTCCTCGGCCGAGAAAACATCAAAAGAGCCGCGGTGGTTTAGTTGCAAAAAAATTGTTGATAGCTTGGCGCAAAACGACAGACAGCTGATTGACTGGGGATTTTTAAAATATTAAACTCATAGAATACAAAAATCATGAGTCATTTCTACAGTGCTCGATAGTTTTATCTGAAACGTTACGGCTAACGGTAAGTTCGTATTAAAAACGTGTTATGAAATGTAATAAACCAATCAGTTAGTTTACAGTTGTCACACTATGTAAAATTGAAAACTTGAATGATTAAAGCAAAGTCTCTTATGACTAAGTTAAATTTTTATGACAGTGACATAGTAGCTGTGGACCACAATGGTATTAGACCACGGATTACAACCTAGGAAATTTATCAAAATTCAGTTCTGATCAGCAGTAAAACTATTCACAGTTTGACAAAACTTACGAGGAAATCTGACAGTTGGAATATAAAACATTAGTTAGTTCTAATTTTTGGTAACAGGCTTATCTTACTAATTAAAAAAAAATTAAGTTTTATCAATTAGTAGGAATAATTTTCAAATTTCAACCAAAAATAAACATTTTTACGCGACATTACGATTCCTGATTAGATTTAAATTGATTATAACACAGCATCCAGAATGACGTAGGAGCGTTCCTACTAGTAATAATCTCTATTCTTTATTATGACTTTTGACAAGGTTTACGACGTTGACATCCCAATTTAGGTTAGGTTGACGTTCAACATTTGTACGGGTAAACAAAAGTATTGCTGTACTGTTTTAATGACGTTTGATAGACAAGGACACATATACACTACTTTATCAATAAAATTGTTAATGGAAAACGGCACAAAACTTAGGTGTATTGCAACGTTGCCAAGAGCATCAAAAAAGTATTAGTAGCAACTAATCTAAGATAATGACTTTACTCTTACTGACTGTTATTTCATTGAAACTTGTTTTGTTTACTTTTGAAACTGTACAGGGTGCTGTATTTTCGATGGTTTTACGGAGTACAGAGAAAACGGTAATAGATAGAAGAAAATTAGCATACGTGTTTCGATCTCTTTTTCCCAGCTGAGATGACTGGGGAAGAGTGGGCTGCGCAAACTTCTTTTGTTTCAAAGATACGTGGGGGGTTTTGAAAATTGGTCATTTTGGAACCTCCTCTGTATTTCATTTGCTATTAAAGTTAACAAAAAAGGAAAAACGTTTTCCGGTAGGAGTTTTGACGTAGAATCCAATGGCGTAGTCAGTTTTTTTCTATTACGTTTCTGACATATGACACTAAGTTATATTTTTTTAAATGGAACACCCTATATATTTTTAGTTCATTTAATTCTGTTGATTTTTACTTTTTCAACGGTGTATTAAAACATATAAGTTTGTAAACGTTAATCTTGGTAATTAGAAAAAAAGCGTTTCCTTAACAAAAAAGTGCTAAATAATATGTATAAAAATACCCACAATTGAAAAAAATTTGGCTATGTTCATATTAACATGTTACATGTCGTTTATAAACAGTTTTTTCAACTTCCACCTTAAAAATAGTAGAAATCAGGAATGGTCACTTTTCTTATTAAAGTTACGGTAGAACTGTTTGTAACTTAGATTTTTAATAACATTTATTAAAAATATTTAATTTTCTGATGTGTTAGTTTATATTATTTCCGATTTTGTTTGGTATTTTAGATATTGGCCTTTTTTTAGCTTAGCAACAGTCTTTTTTTAAAATAATAAGATTAACCTCTACAAACTTATATGTTGTAATACACCGTTGAAAAGGTAAAAATCAACAGAATGGGCCTGTCCCACAATTTTTTTTTATTTCATAACTACAAAGACGGATTGAAAATATTATACCCGTATTTTTTTGTTTTCAAAAATATTAAGTCTAAATAGAAAAAAAATGATGATAAAAACTACATTAATCTCATGTTTTAAACGCCCGCCCCCGGTGACGTACTACACTATCAACCAATCAGCGACAAGAAGTGAAACAGTTGGCGTGCAACAGCCAATAAAATCGTCCAGAATTACGTACGTCACATGCGCGCCAAAACAGATCTTTTAAATTTAATGGACAAATTCAAACTAATGTAGGAACATTTACGACCATAATTTTTTCGTCAAGAATATGAAAAATTAGTTTTTTGATCCTATTCTTTCGATTCCAGTCATTAAAACAAAAATTTATGATATGTGGGATAGGCCCATTAAATGACGTAAAAATATATAGGATGTTCCATTTAAAAAAATGTAACTTACTGTCATATGTCAGAAACTAAACGGAATAGAAAAAAACTGACTACGCCATTGGATTCTACATGAAAACTTCTACCGGGAACCGTTTTTCCTTTTTTGATAACTTTAAGAACAAATGAAATACAGAAGAGGTTCAAAAATTATCAATTTTCGAAAACCCCCCGTATCTTTGAAACAAAAGAAGAACACGTATGCTACTTTTTCTCTGTACCCCGTAAAACCATCGAAAATGCAGCACTCTGTACAAGCTTACTTGCTGTTGCTGTTTATTTAGCTTATTTTCGGACTTCATGTGACTTTTATCAGAAATAAAAGAAATCTTATGACACATTATAGAACCAGAATTTATGTGTTATTCGTAGGAATTTGACTAAAATTCAAAGTAGTATGATTCAGAGTAAACTAAAATGCTTTGAGCTACCGATTCCGAATGTTAATTTGAAACCGCCTTGTTAATTTTCGTGTTAGTAGTATTGACGGCTGTCTAGAAATCGAATCAACATAATATCAACTCAGTGTGAGCGTCCATTAAATCCAGTCGAAATGCCCAGAAGAAAAACACCTGTTCCACGCTAAATGTGAACGTGAATGTTTGTCTTTCAAAAATTACTCGTTTAAAAACCCCGCGGACTTTTTATGACACGAAATTTGCATAAGACAGCATATCATATTACACCTAATAACGCTATGGTAATATTGGAACTATGCAAATTTCACCTTGTTATTGACTCATCAAACCGAACTGAAGAGGTTATAAAACGCATTTCATATTGTGCTCGGTACAACTTCCTCTATTACGCCCCATTATCAAAGGTTCTCTCTAAAAGCAACCCATTATACCTAATCTTTCAGGAAGTTTTCAGCCAAACGCGGAGATTCCGTACAATCAGATATTTAAATTGCTGCCGTATTAACTGTACTTCGATAATGTTGCGATTAGTTCGTCATAAACTTGGATGTCGATTATCTTATAACCTGAATAAGATTTTGTTCTACTTTACCATCAAATAAGCGCGGTTCAAAGAGGGAGAGACTTGATTTCGAAAGCCAACATGTATAAAAGAAGAATAAAAGTCTATTCTGGTCAAAAATCTATTCTCGTTGGTCGTTTTCATAAACTTCTCAAAAAATGTGAATGATGATACCTAATGGAACCGAAACCGGTAATCTTTGCAAAACAAGCTGTAAACCTTTCCAATCTGCTACGTGTTTGATTCATGCCAAAACAGTTCTACAAATTCTCCATTTATTGTTTATGAATATTGTATAAGCAATAATAGTCATCTAGTTTAACAGACTAACCAATAATAGTCACTGACAGAATGAGTGGCGTTTTACCACCAATTTCTCAACATTAATCCTTTTACAACTGAAACGAAGCAGAAAGTATTAGATTCAAGAGTTGCAAAACGCAACGTATGAATATGTTAGGCAACGGCCAAAAAGGCAAACTTCTGCGTAACTTAACAGGCAGTTATCTGCGTAAGATCGCACCATATACGAAAGAATAATAAATAAAACAACCGGGCTGGTAAACCAGAGGCCTTAAATTAGGCGCATTATTAGTATTTGACAGCCACTTTGCCGTAATAGGCGCAACGCAAATTACTTATACATAGCCTAGAATTAGAAAGCCGTATTGTGGCCTACGCGAAACTATGGAAGTCAAATTACAAAACGACCGTTTGGTGATATATGAAAGTTTTCGTATTGCCGCGTGTACGGTTGTATGAAAAAGTTACAAACTCCCATTTTACGACTCGTTAAACGATTCAAATGCAACAACCGATTAACTTAGCCGAAAATATTTCACGCGAGAATTTTAGCACGCAAAAAATCCGCGTGCGAACCGACAACTGCATATGTAGATAGTTTTTTACTATAGTAAAAACAACACAACTGTCGGATGACGTCATTTAGGTAAAAAAAATGGCTTCCCACCCCGTTATTCATTTGATTTAGTTTAATCCTTTAAAATATTTGCAGTAGACAGCAAATGTGTTCGTTAGACATTAATTATTATTTTTTCCAGCTGTACTGTAACTCGTTTACTATACTGCAGAAGGTAATCAAAACATTTGCTACCTCTCAAAATGTAGATAAGCAATTTTTTTTTCTACTTCTTTTTTCTTCTTTTTTCTCTTTTCTGCTTTTTTCTAAGCAGGCAATTCTTATTCCTTTATTTTCCTTTTTTTCAAAAGAAAACACCAAGTTTTTAATTAAAAAAAGTCTGCTTATAAAATACAGGGTGTCCTAAATTCCAAGGACATAATTTTAACAGTGTATTATACTAATTATACAGCGTGGTTCACAATTAATGTAATGGGACCTACCCTCATAATAAAAATTTAAAACTGGTTCTAAGTTTTATTTAGAGCCAGAAGATCTTGTTTTCCATGCAACACATTTTGAAAAATCGATTCAAAATTGAAATCTACTAACATTCTGATTGACTATGTCCACTTCTACGTCATAGCCAAGCAAAGGTAGCACAAGCCGGCAACACGATAGACATTTGACAATTCGACACCGTAACCTAATTTATACCGCTTACAATGTTGTCAGGTCTACCGTTAAAACGGCATATTAGAGACATGCCGTTTTAATTCCGCCGTTTATTAAAGTCTAAAAATGCGCTTAAAGCAGTCCTTTTCTTACTCCAAATTATTCTTTAAAACCACGTGATGTCTGTCACTATTGTCAAAATTTTACTAGAATTTGCAAGAATTACATTTTAACACAGTTTTCCAGTCAACCATGCTCAAAAGTTGCAAAAATCAGAGTTTAGAAACGTTTAGTTGCAGTATGTGATATAAAACGTGTTTCTGAGTTTTATGATAGTTATTTTCACAATTATCACGTGACCGTCTAGCTAAATAGTGTTCTACAATCACGTGACAACTGTCACTAACGTCAAAACTGTCAAACTATGCTCTAAAGTTTCAAAAATCAGAATTTAGAAACGTTTTCTTGCAGTATTTGATATAAAACGTGTTTCTGAGAATTATGAGTTATTTTGCCAATTGTCACGTGACCGTCTAGCTAAATAGTATTCTACAATCACGTGACAAACTATGCTCTAAAATTGCAAAAATTAAGGTTCAGAGGCGTTTTCTCGCAGTATTCGTTATAAAGAGTGTTTCTGAGAATTATGATTTTTGACAATGGTCACGTGACTGCCTAGTTAAATTATCTTTTAAAACCACGTGATATCTGCCACTAATGTCAAAACTTAAAAAAACAATTGTTAATGAAGAAATGAAAAATCTGTATTTTTGAAGTACGGTTTTTATAGCAAGAATCAATGATTCAAATTTTTGTACCACTATTAAAAGATACCCACCCTGTATAATAATGTAAAATGAATGAATTTGTTTTGATCTGCCGTTATCTGACTGATTATTCTACCGCCATTAAATATTTTGACTTGGCAACACTGTACCGCTATGCGCTACAAGAAACGATTTCTCAATTGACTTGCACACAAAACTTCAAACCTTTCAATAATTATTATTCTTATCTTCGTTTACAAATTACAATTTACGCATCATACTAAAACGTTCTTCGGAAACTAGTTAGGTTAACTCCCAATGACATTAGTGACAGACAACAATCTCTCTAATTAACCAATGACCATTCAAAGTGTCATGTGATTGTAAAATCGCTTATGTTATGCAAGTCACGTGCCTGTGCTCCTGATCTGAAAAATACCGGCCAAACACTCATTTCAAGTTTCAAGAAACAGTGTTGGTCATTCTCGGACGAAATATTTTCAGTTTCCCGTCAAAAAAAACACTAAATACCACTTTTTTTGTTAAACAAAGCTACAAATCGAGCAGTTGAGCCAACTGACAAATTTTAACTTACCAGAAAGTGTTTTTCTTTCTTGGTTTTGTCATTGCTTGTTATTTCAAAAAGTATAAATTTAAGTAACATAATATAATAATGTATGACTATGAACCCTAATTTTGATGGAGAACAAAATAAAAATTTAAAAATAGGAGTGTTCCATAAAAAAACTTGACTTTTTGCACTTTTTAAAATCCATTTTTTGAGGAGAAATTTCCATCAGATGGTATAATTATTTTGGATGGTTTTCTGCATCCACTCTTAGATCCAAACAAGGTTGGTTCTAACAGTGCCACCATTTTGAAAATACTTTAGATAAAGACAGCTAAGTTGACAGTTGTTAAGTGATTTTTCCACTTAAAATTTACATTTGTTATACTAATTCTTGATAGCGATTGGTCAAAATTGATAGGAAGGAAATAATCAGAAATATAGCCATTACGGTTTTTTTCCAAAATCGATCGCGACGGTTAGTGGTAGACCACCCTGTATTATGGACGATAATTACTAATTATATTTATGATAATGGATATACTAAAATTTTACCAATCTAATAAACTAATGGTTTAAGTCTCACAAAAATTTGTATTCGGTAAGCTTACTTCAATTAATCAGTGTGTCACATCACATCAATCATACTTCTGACACGCTGTTTAAGACCAGCTGTCAAAAACACCAAAGTTGTTCTGTTTGTTTTTACTTTACATTACTTAACTTACTCATACTGAGTGGTTAAAAAAAAAACTTACCACCGCAGTCCATTGCTGACTATCCAAAGTGGTAGCTGCAGTAGGGTGTTGCGGTTCTTCTTTAGGTCCCCTCGCTATGGCTCCCGTAGGTCCTGCAGGTCCCCCGGCCCCCTTCGCTTTCGCTGGGGATAACCGACTACCCGAACGGGTTCCGAAAGGAAAATAGGGACTATCCGCGGCAAACGGTTCCGCTGTTGCTTGTGTTGGACTGGCGCCAGGGCCAGCGTACACTGGACCAGTCGGACTTAAGGCGTACGCCTGAAATTTGATTGCACAGTTAGTAAATCGGAAAATTCGCCCAAAAAGTGTCTTACCATCCCGTTGTCGATTCCTGCATAAGGCGACTGGAAACCAGGTTTTTCTGAAAAATAACGTAAAAATCATTGACTATATGAGAAGGAACACCGCAGGGTTGCTACAACCTTACAATAATTAAATTATGTCAGAAGCAAACGTTCAAATTAGTGTGTCCAAAGCAACATCCACGGAAAACGAAAAAATAATACTTTTATAGAAAAGGGTCATCCTAGTTCTGCTGGTACATCACACGGATCGGTGGACGCAGACAACTTTGAACAATTCTGGTAATGACCGATATCTGAATGTGACTTAACAGTAACTATACGTTCACGGTTCATGTCACAACTTAAAAGTGTCACACCAAATGGTATTAGGGCTCCGTTCTTGCGGAAAAGCTACCAATACGACCGTGTAATATTAACGACGCTGGATCGTTTCCTTTACGGTGATTTATGGACCACCAGTTGCCCCGGTTCTAATGAGATTCAGTTTTTTCTTAGTTTAATTAGGTATTGACCTCTTGGTGGCGGAAGGCGTTACGCCAACGGGAGTAAAGTTTGAAAAAAAATTAGACATGACTACCTGGTGGTTCCAGCAAGATGAAGGAGGTAAACAAAAGAGATGTGGCAATGGTGCGATCACCAAATTGTCGACCGACCGAGACCGAACCGAAACATCTGTCCCGTCTTAACCAACTGCGACGGGGCTCCGACGGTTCAGATTACCCGAAACTGTGTTTTGGTTTCGCGTGGCCCCGAAATCGACGGGTTTCCTCGTTCTCTTTTGATGCATCTCTTCTTCCTACTTTGGTTTAATAATAATTTCACTGACCCCAAACCACTGACTTTACTGTGTATTATAAAAGTGATCAAATTTTTGTTTGGTACACTATGCAGCATTATATTCAAACAGGAAAAAAACAACTCTTCTTAAAAAAAAACTTGTTTTTAGTTTTGTAGTATGTCTTTAAATTGGATAAGTGTGTTATGGAAGAACGTAGCGGCAACATCGCCACTAAAAGCACCGCAATCGTATAAGCCACTAAGACAGCACGCGCCGCCTTACCACTTTCCATTCATCGTACTTTTTCGCTGACCCCTTCTTGGAAGAATAACGGATTCTGTCCCAAAGAGATTTTCGGTATGTTAATCCCATGTTCGGCAATTATTTTTAAATACTTCGGTCTTGCGATTTCAAAGGGGAGAATAAACAAAACCTG
This sequence comes from Ips typographus, assembly GCF_016097725.1. Lineage (NCBI taxonomy): Eukaryota > Metazoa > Arthropoda > Insecta > Coleoptera > Curculionidae > Ips > Ips typographus. The sequence goes on along the minus strand of NC_138423.1, from coordinate 24,935,487 downwards.
GCTTAAGAAGATCTTGAACAGCATACCTAATTGCTGTTCATTTGTTGAATGGGTGGATAGATAATCATAAAGCAAGACACTGAACATTAAAGTCCTGAATGCTGGGTTAAAGAATATGGAAAAAGAGTTATTTAGACGAAAGTTTTTTTACGTCTTAGACATTACACACAAGTGTGCTTTATTTGACAAAGTGAACAGAGAATATGTAAAAAACCATACTCTCCTAAAAAGATCAATCAGGAGAGAGAAAAAAGAACAAAAGAACTACTTTCTGGAAACATTTTTCCGTTTTGGAGCACTCCAGCAAGTTGCCTAAAGATTAAACCTGCGAAAACATGAAATAGAATTGAAAATGTAATAAAACATCAGCAACTCAACTTAAAAATGAAGCTTAATGCCCCTATAACTTGCACTGCTTTATCATCCCTAGAACAACTAATAAAATTGTAACTTGATATTTGCAATAACACAGTGAATGTTCTGTCAGACATAATTAACTATATTAGATCCTCCTCTATCTACAAAAATTTGCTTTCCTTTGGATAGTAAAAAACTGCACTAGACCAACCACATTCCTGTGAAAATTCAAAGTTGTTGTAGAAGAACTCTACCTAAAACACTATGAATAACATACAAAAACAATAAAATGACATTCGACAACTGAACACAGTGGTCTGATCAGTAATATGTCATGGCAAATTAGTAATATGGCTGTGCCTGTCTGTTAATATCATTTGTTTTAAGTGGTTAGGTAATAATTGTCCTGATTTTTTTTCCTGTCTTGAATTGTCTAACCTAACCTAACATAAAATTAAGACAATCTGGTTTTATAGGGCATTGTGCAACCAACAAAATCAACTAGTGCACTACTACTCAACTTTTCTGCCAAGAAAATTGCATTCTTATTAACTGATATATCAGGGTGTACTCAGGAAAAGTGGGACACACTGTATATACGGGGTGACTCCAAAGTTGGGGCTTTCCTTTCACCTACAAATAGGGCTTCAAAAACTTTTTTTTTTTTGTTTTACGCTTTTTCAAAATATGAACAGGGTGTCAAAGTTTTATTGAAAAAATATAAGTTGAATGATTTTGGCTAAACCACTTGAAAAAATTAACAAAATTTTGTATGTGTCAGTAGGTACTATGGTAGCTCTTATTATTATTATTAAATAATGACCTTTCTAACTCAATATATCATTTAGATCAAGTATTGTAATCTATAATTTAGTGGTATTTATGTCAGAATTAATCACATTTTTAATCTGGATCCAGATAATAATGAGAAAATTACCTAAGTAGTAGTAAAAGATTAATTTTGAATTCCTTAACAAGAATCCTTATCTGTATGCTAGTTAATAGTAGGCCTTACTATTTTTTACAGGTTTCTACATAAAAATTATATTTTTTATCAAATTAAGTGCATTGGACATCAGTAGCTCAAATACCTACCTACTGGCTTTGTCAAGAGCTTTTTGTAAAATTTTTACTTGCACTTTTTAATTTGCCAACACATACATTTCAACTAGGTAAGCACTATTTACCTACTTAGGTATGTTACCACATGCATTTAAATTGATAATCACATATAATAATTATTTTAAACAGTTAATTGTGTAAAAAATTCTTGAAATTTCATGATTTGGACCTAACAGGTGGACTGTTGTGTTGTGTGTGTCAAACTTTTTAAAATATCTAATTAATTTACTCAGTTTTTTCCTAAAAAATCAAAAATTCATTTTGATAGCTATAGCTAGTCCATCAAGAGAGTGTATCCAAATTGCTCTTAAAAAGTCTAAACTTTTAGATACAAAAGTTCATCTTTGTTTTTGCCCTGTTCTCTTTAGTTTCAACTCCTAACAAAACAATAACATTGAAACTAAACTAGACAATTAAACTGTTGCTCTGCTAGATTTATTTCCACTGATTTGCTAAAAGAAACTGTAAAGTGCTCACTATTCAACCACTAAATCGGCTGCAAGAAAAAATATATTTAACGGCCAGCATCACACACATAAAGAAATCATCTCTTGTGAGAATATGCCTAAAGCAAGATCAAAACTAGTGGCAGACACTAGTTTCCCAATGGTAAATAAATAATTTAAATTGAATTTTAAGGAGAAATTTTGGAACGGCCTGCCCAGTGCTCGTTAGGGCTTTAATGCGAACACCACCACCGTTTTTACAAGCCCTTAAAAGAGCTTATTGAAATGTTTTTGATTGCACGCTTGTTGTCACCAGTGACACTTCGCGGTCGATTTCGATGGGAATACCGTCGAAATTGGCCAAATTTTCACTGTACACTAATTGATAAAGGATTGCACTGTACATACCTGGCGCTTTGTTTGCTATTTTGTTAAAACAAGTTGTAAAAACTTCGTACAAATGTTGCATAGGCTCATCATCACTGGCAGCCATTTTGGGCACTCGCACTACAAGTAACTCGACATTACTGACAACTTGACAAGACAACCACCAACGACAACCAATCGCCAGTAAGCTGTCAAAATCGATGGCGGGATCTTTAAATGTGCATGTTGCCGTTTGTTTTGATTTTTTTTTCCAATGCAGCATTATCAGACAATGCTTATCATGTATTTGATGTGATTACGTCAGAGATGATTAAACACAAATCGAAACCCAAAAAAAATCATATAAATTACCTTCTTGAGTAAACTTAAACTAATTCGTTCTATTTTAAGTAGATCTTCTAAAACCTAAATTAGTTACCTTAAAGCGTTTAAACACCTTGCATTGCATGTAAATAAAATTTGAAGAGCATCATATCTGCTTTCAAAACTAAATTGTGAAAAATGAAAGAAAAGTTTCAAAACCGCACCTTAGCGACATCTCTTATACGCACATACAAGTGACGTTTACAGATCGCTGCTGAAACATTTGCCAAGCCAATTGTTTAGGGTTAGGGGAGTATCACTCCAGTACGTCATCAGATTGCCTTACTGATTTATGTGAATCATTTTAAGTCAGTTGTCCTCCAACAATGGTAATGCAAAATTCTTATATTCAGGATTAAAATGACACAATTATTTAATTAAATAAAGTACAGTTTAATAAAAAATCTTGGATCAAAACAGGCCACTTTAAGATCCTCCAAAAGCTTTATGCAGCCCCTTGGCTTCAGCCATTGATATTGGTTTCAAGGAGAAGCCTTCCAGTCGAGGTTCATGTTCCAAGTCTCTCAACTTATGCACTTTATTCTTAATATCATTGTGTAGACTGGCCAAATCATCCTCTGCCTTCGAAATCTCTAAACAAATTGAATAAAGTAAAAATAATAACTTGAAACATTCACACTTCTTACCTTTTCGTAAAATAGCTTTGCATTCCTCAGTGGGTCTCTCAATGTAAACAGATCCAATTTTCATCCAAGTGTTACGATCGAAAGTGGTTTCGAGGGCTCTCAGAGCTTCGCGGCATTTATTTTGAGCATTGGCCAATTCGATTTTTTCTTGTTTGAGCGTCAGGATATCTTGGGCTGTTGTTTCCACTTCTTTGAGATACACAAATGAGTTTTGTTGTTCCACATCTAGTAATTTGGACATTTACACGATTGGTAAAATGTTAGTAAAAAGTAAAATAATAATAATGCAGTACATGTGTATCAAAACTCAAAACAAAATAGGTCCCACCAAAATACACAGGTTAGGTTAGGTTTGGTATTTACATAGGACAATCTGTTATTATACCGCATTCTATAACTACTATCAAAATCAACTACTGCATAGGAAGAAAGCTTTGCCAATTAATCAGTAACTTAAATTACACGTAACAACTATTTTTTTTATCACAAAACCACCAAAGTAATTGTTTAATTGAATAAACAAGTGGTAGTTCTAATTTAATTTTGTCCTACCAACAGCTGACACTAACAGTTTCTTAAAGTCCGAATTGACATATTTCAAAACATAAACATAACGACATAACCACACAATTTCCTTTCTGTTTTTGTTTTTATTCTGAAAAAATTGATTCTAATTTTTAATTTAATTAGGATTGCAGTAGTTAATAGTTTCACGATGAGTCCAAAAGTAGCTGCAGGTTTTGTGGTGTTTCGTGCAATTTCTAATCAAATTGAGTACTTACTTTTACAAACTTCTTATGGTATTCATCACTGGACACCTCCAAAAGGTACTTTTTAACTTTTCTACCTCAATTTTACACCATTTAGTAATTTTCGTACAAAGGTCACGTCGATCCTGGCGAATCTGACTTGGTAACAGCTTATCGGGAAACTGAGGAAGAGTCAGGTCTGATAAAATCTGATCTAAAGTTATTTGAAGACAGTAAAAAGACTCTAAAATATAAAGTAAAGGGGAAGCCTAAAGTGGTGCATTACTGGTTGGCTGAATTGGTAAATCCTAATGCTCAAGTTAAACTGTCAGATGAACATCAAGATTATAAGTGGCTGCCACTTAAGGAAGCATGTGAAATTGTTGGATATGAAGACATGCAAACTACACTGGAAGAGTTTGACAACTTTTTAAAAAATAACTACAAAATATAAGAACTATGATGTAATTAACATGTTGCTTTTACTATATAATTATTTTTTTTAAAGAAAAATTAACTTTGGAAGTGCATATTCACTTATTGAGTATGTAAGTCTCTTGGGTCTGGATCCTGTGGAATTGCCGGTAGTTTTCCAAGTTGTGACTCAATGGATGTCTACAATTAAAACATATCCTAAGTATCAGTATCATATACAAAACAGAACAGTGAAACAATAAAAAATACCTCATAAGAGTCAGCTTGGATCAAGTCATTCAGCTCCTTCTCCAATTCTTCTTCATCTAGTCTCATGATAAACGATTTTCGAATAGCACTAGTAATTTCACTTTCAATTTCTTGTTGATCCTTACTTTTGTCCATTAAGGTAATAATCTTGTTGATTTTTCTGTGGATCCAAGCATACATAAAACCCAGTTAAAGCATTAAAATGGTACATACAGTTTTTTTTTGGGTTTCTTCAAAATTTTGCTGGCAGATTTAACAGAATCTAGGATCGCTTTATTAATTTCTGCATTTTCAATGGCCTCTCTCTGCTGTTCTAATGTTGTTAAAGTGTGGTCCAGTAGTTGTAATTTTGTTTCAAGATAGGACTTTTTCTGTAGTGCTCGCATCGCCACTGTGTTACATTAATAATGTTAATTTTTTGAAAAATGTCTAATAGTACTAAATGGAAATTACCCCGTTTTTTTGTGACACTATTAGCTTTGGCAGTTTTAACACACTCTTCAATTTGCTTTTCAATATTTTCTGCTTGTCCCTCCAAGCGTTTTTCTAGCTCCAGGAAGTGTTGAGAACTGCACTCACCTGGAGTTTGTTTGGTCTTTTTTTTTTTCTGAAGAGGGACAACCAGCAGGCCATTTTCTTTCTTGCAACTGCATTTATAATAAATAGTTAAGTTTGATTAAATTGGAATTAATACATTTTTATTATGGATGGTAACAAAGATGTGTGCAATTATTAATAGTTTATTTAAAGTGTTAAACTGTGAATTCTAATGAAAATTCTACCAATATACAGATAAAACTGGTTTTTAATCATTGATATACAGATTACTCCTCACCTTTTAGTATGATTTTAAAATGGTGCTTTTACAAAACTATTCGCGTTTTCTTCACTACTGAAGTGAAAAATGATTCTGATATCGATATTCTCGCATTATTGATAGCCGTTATGTTTGCAGATTCAGCTTGTTTTTAATCTGATATGCATAGGCATAAATGGTATTTCACACTGCTTATTCAAGCTTAATATTTTAGACTTTTTTTCTGGTACTATTACTTTATTCTGCTTAGTTAATATGGTTATTAATCAATATTCAGCAGTCCAGGAATAGAGAGGAAAAATGTAATTTTGATAATTAACCATGTCCTTCATATGTGTCCTTTAAAGCTTATTTGAATTAGGACACTAAAAATCTATAATGCGAAAAGATTTGCATAAAAACTATGATTGAAGCCAAAATTTAAATTTTTTGGTGTTCAAAAAGTAGGTTATCTCTGTCGCCAGTTTTAAAATGTATAGTGGATTTAGGATCGTTAAAATGTCTTAGTAAAGTTTCGTACTTTGCGCTTATATGCACAAATGAATCGTAAAAAAGAATCCCTAACTTCTGGCTTATTGATATTATTAGGTAAGTTCTTTATATTAAATATTAACAGTGTGAGAGTCAAAACTCCCAGATAAGTTTACAACTCTCAGAGGCGTTTTTTTAGCATTTATACTATCCAATGTTTTATCTGATGAGCACTCCAATGAAAAACTTACTGATTTGTCTTTGAAAGTTGCTGATATACTAGTAAATGTGGAAGAAAGTAATGTTTCTTTCATTGGATCCTTTGAGATATCCAACGGCACCAGGTTTAATGACACTGAATTAATCAAGGATATACAATTTCACTATTATTCAAGGTGGTTTATTGAAACTGCTTTCAGTAGACAGTTTATTTCAGTTTAGATTTCTTTCAGACATTTTCCTAGTGGTGTTCCTATTAAGTTAAGAACGGACCTAAATGTGTACATGAATCCTGCAAAACCTACTAAAATCATTACCCACGGTTGGATAGCGGATGGACGTAAACCCAGTTGCATGTTTATAAAAGATGGATTTCTTTATAAGTATACTCCTTTTAAGATTATTGTTTTGTCTCATTTAATGGCCGTGCTATCAATATTATTGTAGGTATGACGCAAACGTCCTAATCATGGATTGGGGTGTTATTTCAAGCAATCCAATTTATTATATTCCAATGATGGCAACGTCAAAAGTGGGGAAGCACTACGGTGTCTATCTGAACTATCTTGTGGAAAATGTAGGATTGAATCCTGAAAATATTCATTTAGTGGGGCACAGTCTAGGAGCTCACGTATCTGGATTTGCCGCTAGGGAATTGAGACAGGGAACAATTGGCAGAATCACGGGTACCTACAATACATTTATGTACCACAAAATTTATTGGCTTATAATCAACATTTGTAGGTCTCGATCCGGCATTACCAGGATTTGGGAGAGGAATGGTTTCATCAGGAACTCTGAAACCTAGTGACGCGCTTTTTGTCGACGTAATTCATACTTGCGCTGGTTATTTGGGATTCAAAATGCCACTGGGTCATGCGGATTTCTATCCTGATGGTGGCAAACCACCCCAACCAGGCTGCAAAATATTGCAGGTGAGTTTGTGAAGATAGTACTTTCTCAAACATTCAAAATAGCTAAGGAATTAATTAAAAACTGTTTACTAGATTTACTAATGGTCACATCCATACAGTTTGTAGAATTTTGCAGTCATTTAAGGTCCTGGAAGATATTTGTCAGCTCTTTAATCAGTAATCGACCTTTAATCGCTACGCAATGCAAAACTTTCGAGGATTTATGGAAAAACTCGAAATGTGACGGAAACCATACCATTATGGGAGACGACATGTCTACAGACGTTAGAGGAATATTTTACAGCCATATTCCAGAAGACATTTTAGTTTCAATTTCATCAATTCACATTTTTAAGGATGATGGAAAATAAAACAGACTTTATTCTTATGTAGTATAAATATATTTAATTTTACCAAACACATTAACCTAATTTAGTGTAGTTACAGAACTATGGAAAAATCATAAAAAGTTACAACTCATTCTTAGTTTTATTTATATAATAATAATCTAATACCTATATATACAGATACATTTAAAAATTTAATTTGTTATTAAAGATCTTCAGAAACTAATCCAGGAAAAGTAAATGTGTTTGTTTGTTGTTACAGCGTAATAATGCTACACCATAGTTTCTATACATCCCAGATTTATATGTCGTTTTTTTTTGCAGTGTAAAGTCCCTCTTTAAAAGATTTACCAATGTATTTAAATAAGCTTAGATTAAAACGCTTTATAAACAACTATTTCTTCAAAATCATTAAGGCTGTGAATTTTTCTACCCTTTCCTTTCTTACAAGGCCCAATTTTCAAGTTCTTTCAAGTCGTCGTGATCTTCCACTTTCTCTGTAAAAGTAATCATTGTCTGGTGATTATAAAAATTGAATAATTGGTCTTACTGGCTGGCTTTTTGACTTTTTCTTTCTCCTCTTCCTCCACATGCGGAAGATCGGGTAATTTGGTAGGACCGGGTACGTCGATAAGTCCCTAAAATTCATCAATGTACCGCCTAACCAACCTAACTTTGAAAGTATCACCTTTTCGAGTTCCTCTTCTTCCAGCAGCTCCAACTCTTTGTTTAACTCATCTTCATCAATATCCTCTCCAAATCCTACAGGGTTGCTAATAGCATTCGAAATTTCATTCGCAATGTCATGTTGCTCAGCAATATCATCCATAATATCGTGAACATTATCGATGTCACTGTAAAAGTACTATTCAGTGAGTATAAACTGTAAAACTTGTTTTTGCAAGACATACAGATTCTTATGGGCATTTTTAAGAGCCGCCGCAGCGTCTTTCATTGATATCAGCACTGCAGCATTAGTGTTGGCTCCTTCAAGGGCATCTTTTTGTAGTTCTAAGGTTGTTAAGGTGCCATCTACTTGTTGTAGGGTCTTTTCAAGTCGCTTCTTCTTTTTGAGAGCTTGCAAGGCCACTAAATTCATTCAAATATTTATAAACATCTTGTGTATTTTGTTGATGCTGCATTTGGGTAAATCTCAGCACAGTAGGGATTGGTCAAAAAAGCAGAAAACTGAAACTAGAGACAGGACTGAGATTTACACAAATACTGCACATGTAGGTAATATGCCTTGTTCTAAAATTCACAATTTAGCAAAATGGTGACCACACAGTCACAAATTTATTATTTTAAGAGTCTTTCATTCTTTGTTATTATTAATAATTGAAAATTAGGAAAAAATTATTGACCCTATATAACTATAATTATTACCAGGTACTTAAAGTATTTTTATCATTTTTTGATATAATTTTTTAACCATTTTTGTAACTTTTCCAGGTAGATAGTGTGTTGTTGAATGGTTGTTTTAGGAGATGAGATAACCTAAATTCCACCTTCAACTCTAAATAATAGCATTGCAAATTACCACTGATTGTTTTTTGATATAAAAGTATTAATCTAATTTTTGATTGTTACCATTTTCTAAGGTTATGAGTAATAATGTAAGGTATTTATGGTGGTTGGTTATCTTGTCTTAAAATGTGTGCATAGATTTTTTTTTTAAAGTTCTTGATAGTAAAAGTGAAAACTGTGGGTTTGACCCTTCAAAATAAGTTGGCATTAACTATTATAGTCAATAATAGCATATGAAAGTTTGAGTGGAATAAGAGCAACCTCCTTTGATAAGAACTTCTTTAAACTTCAATTGCTAAGCATTTTTGAGTACAAAACAGACATATTAAGCTGTTCTAAGTATTGCAATTTGCAAACTTTGTTAGATTGCCTTATATGGCAATAAAATTAATAACCATCTACAGGACCTACTTAGCAAGGTCTTTCCTACTAGCAAAACTATTCATTTGAATGTTCTTCTGTGACCAACAAATATCCAATCAAATTTTGGTATTACATTTTACAATAATTAATCACAGTTTGTACAATTATACCACCCAAATGACTATGTATAACTATTATAATAATGATCATCACATTCTTGCACATTTTGTCTTATTTGCTGGATATGGATATGGAATATGGTTTACTCACGTCGTTTATTCTTGGAGGCATTTTTCCTTGCTACAAGAATACAATCATCAATTTGCTTTTCCAAATATTCCTGTTTTTTGGTAAGGAGGTCTTGGGTTTCTCTCAACTTTTGGATGGCGTCGCTGGTCGATGGGGCCTCCTCTTTTTTACCCCCAAACAATTTACCAAAAAACGACATGTTTAAAGGTCCTAAATCAGTTAATTAACAACCACCCAAGTAATAATTGTTTTAGAAAATAGCCTATGACTCACGGATTCTTGAAATCTTGAAAACAACGTAATTTTTTTTGTGGTTCTCTCAATGACTTCTGACAAATTGATTTAATTTTAATAACAATTGACATTTGACAGTAACGGATTTCAAAAATGTCAACCTGCAAACAATGATCAGCGGCTAATAAAAATAAAAATAAATCCACGGGTTTTCACTTTAAAACTTTAAATAATAAATGACAATTTAGTATAGGCTATAATAACTCCATATCCATATAAATTGTGGCTGTTAACAGTCCATAAATCCGCCACAGCACTGTTTGAAATTTGAATGTATTGTGGGTTGCAACAACATTTTCGTCCAACGTTGCCACATGACTAAATTGATCACACTTTCAAAAGATTTTATTATATAAACAACCTCTCTGTAAAAACTGTGAGTAAAGAAAATCCAGCTTAGTTTATTTATTATCCATTTAACTTCCGCGGACCGTTAACAATACGTAAACTGTTTGACTTACAGACACTCAAATCCACTACTTTGCACTCTTCCAATTTCAATCAATTTCAAATTGATAAGTGCATCTTATCAATTTATTTGTTTATATTTTGTAGTGTTTTTTAAATGTGTTGCACGCGGATTTTGCACTCGGCAAATAGAGAGACGGCTTTTCTAGCTGGATAAATCAGTTCAACATTAAAAATTGAAGAATATGCTGGAAATTTACGAAATGCAGCAGGGAGCACAATTTGGAGGTTAGGATTATTATGTCACTATTAATTTGTCAAAAAATCAGCTGATCATTGTTTGGTGTTTTCCGTTTTTATTTTTTTTTACAAATGTAATTTGCCTGATTTCCATGTAATCTGGCTTGTACTTGCACTTTTATCAGTATTGAATTGAAATTAATATGTTTTTGTCATTTTTCCGGAAAACGTTAGGCAACAACAAAGAGAGCAAAGATGTGGAGGAACAGAAACAAATCAAGGCTGAAGAAATTAAGGACATGATTTACGGTAACATTACTTTATTTCTATTATGAAAGCCTGTGTTTGTGCATTCAAAAGCAATTTAGTACTTAAATTATCAATTGAGTCAAAGTTTAAACTCAGCCCTTAATGGTGTTGTTTAGAAGGTTAATGTGTGTGGCATTTTAAGATAATGTGGTTTAACTATTTATTTTTAGGTCTGGAATGTTTGTATTGAACTAGAGTAGTTTAATTCCCATAAATTGGAGGGCTTTGTTGCCAGCTTCTTTATGGTTATTTGTTTTGCAGATTTGCTTAGAACTATTAAAGATCCAGAGAAACCAAACACACTGGAAGAGTTGAATGTGGTCTATGAAGAAGGCATTTTTGTGAGCTTTAAAGCTACTGAAATCAAGAAAGTTTGACTAAACTAACATATTTCAGATAAAATCACCAACAAGTTCCAATGTAAATGTAGTTAGAGTGGAATTCAACCCAACTGTGCCTCATTGTTCATTAGCTACCCTAATAGGACTGTGCATAAGGATAAAGCTACAAAGAGAAATGCCCTTTCCTATTAAATTGGACATATTTATTAAGAGTGGTGCACATACAACTGAACATGAAAGTAAGTGCTGTTAATATCAAAGTTAATTGAACAAAAATATTTAAGTTTTCTAGTAAATAAGCAAATAAATGACAAGGAAAGGATAGCAGCAGCAATGGAAAATCCAAATTTAAGGGAAATAGTGGAAACATGTATTAAGGAAGAAGACTGATGTGTGTCAATATGTCAAATTTAAGTTTAAAATGTCAGGGTTATTATAGACATGTAAATGTAGGGTTGAATGCAAAGGGCGACTGGAATCATTATTATTGTGTACATATTTATTGTTGTTGGGTGATTTTGCTTTATTGTTAAGTTATAGTTTTTATGGACAAATAATAAAGTATAAAACAGTATTGCAACATGATTTGAATGATCCAATTGGAAGGTGTAAAAACTTTCAAGAGAGTAAATGAAATATCTTGATATATGGTGAACATAAATTGTATAGGACAGAAAATCATGGAAAGAACTGATTATCAGCTGCTGTATTTTAATTTTTCTCTTATTCGTCTTTAAAAGTTGGGAAACTAGTCTTGTGCTAGAGTGTTAATAGCAGGTAAATAAAACACTGATTAAGTCTTCTTAATAATCATATTATGTAATATTTTTATATACAACAAATTGTATGTACACTGAGGTTATTCCATTACCTTATTCGACAAGAATAAAATTTCATTGTGACCTTATTATAAATATGTCAATTTCTATATCAATACTAAATATTTTATACATAATATACAGATTTTTTATTCTCAAAGGTTTTTGCGTTCAATTTATATACATTTAAGTCCACGTTTTGTATGTACAAAATACAAATTTAAACAACATATTTTGTAGTGAGGTTACGTTGAAAGACCTTATTTTATGACGACATTATCGTAATTATCAAATCATATATTGGCCGGTACTAAACAAATTAGTTATCATAACGAAGCTTTAAGCTAGTTAATTTAATAAATATTGTTAATAAAATCAACATTTTTTAACACAACGTTTATCTACAAACACTGAAAAAATACATTCGTCGATACAATGCCAGAACCTGACTATATGCGATACATACAAATCTTAACAAAATGTCAATCGTTCAAGTGATGTTTTTGCTTGAATAATTCCAGAAAAAGTTTTCAGCGTGTCAGTCACACATCTGATTCAAAATTGCACATGTTTGTTTTTTTCCTTAACAAACAAGAATATTTATAAAAAAATTGTAAAAAAGTACTCTTTGATACTTAAAGTACTACACTGGCAACAGAAAAAAATACTATAACTAGTCAATGATCACAAATTTCACCTATATTGTATAGATTGAACCCATCGATTAATCTACATGTTAATGCCGAAATTGAGTCCCATCAAATTACTCCAGCAAGCCCTCAAAAGGGCGGCCTGAGACTCCACTCCCCACAACTCTTTCTCGACGTTGGTGGCTACCCTAGAGGACTTTTTCGATTGTGAACGTCCAGAAGTAGTGGGAAACGAGGACTTTGATCCTGAAGGCAATTCTTCTAACAGCTCAGAATAGGACTCGCCCTTGACCACGGACAAGTCCTCAGCGACCAAAGTTGACGGGTCTCGATCAAAGGGTGTTCGCTAACCGCCCTGTTAGGGACTCGCCGGCAAACTGTCGTCACTTTCCAAATAGGTGACGTAACCGTCTGTACTGTCAGGGTGCGTCATTGAGTCCGGAGGTGGTGGAGGACCTCCAGCACCCAGCATGGCACCTGGATGGGGTCCTCCCGCACCTCCTGGTGGGGGCCCACTCATCGCAGGAGGAGGAAGATCATATCCATGCATCTGAAATTAACCCAAAAATTGTTTGTTAGATAGAGCATCATATAGAATTAAGTAGAGATTTGGTGGTGAATATTAAAATCTCAAAATTTCCATTGAATTACTACTTAGATTAAACTTCTACTATTTTGACCATTTACTTTATAAGGAAAAATCACTCACTTGATTAACGAGCTGCTGGAAAGCTGGCTGATGAGGTTGATCCAGGTCAGAGTGCATGGCAAAGTCGTGCAACGCCTTCCAAGGCGGTTGGTAGGCTTGGACTTCCAAGGGGTGGACTCCTAAAGGAGAATCGTGTCGAACTGGTGAGGAGGCCACCATCGGAATACCCTGCATGGCGCCGTACCCCAGTTTACGTCCGTCCTGTGGAAAAAACTATGCTAGGTCAGATAGTGTCAGACAAATTTACTCAAATGACATAAATATTGATTGAAAATTAAGGAAGGGAATAGACGCGAGATCTTGGAATCTACATATCTGTGTGGTATGTATGTTATTTTTAATAGAATTTATTTTATTTAATAGCCAATTCCACATGTGCAGTATTTGCTTGAGTCCGAGGACTTTTTGTAGTTTGTGATTGGTCAAAAAAGCAGCAAGCTGAAAGCTGCTTTTTTAACCAATCATAAACTACTTACTGTGCAGAGATTTACGCAAATGCTACACATGTAGATTTATTATTACCATAACGCTTTCTAACGGCATCTGAAGATCTGCTATGAAAGTTACCAGATGACTGTAGAATCATTTTCAAAACGCCAAAAGCCTCTAAACACTTCGAAACCCATCAATGAATCTTTTACTGTTACCAGTTGCTTTTAGAATAATTATGACAATGCCCTAAGCCCCAATACTTTTGAAACCATCCAAGACTGTCAATCTGTCAAAGATGTGACGTAACTTGACGGATGGTCACAAGATATCAAATCGATTTTTTGGTGAGTGGTCATGTGTCAACTGGTAAATGACGTCATGCCATTTAAACGGATCTTGTAGCCATCTTTTTTTCTTTAGGGTTTTATTACAAAACTGGTTGCCTTTCTGTATAATTTACAGATTAGACCGTATAGTAATGCTTGCATACCTTACAGCACATGAATTAATACATTCAATAAAATGTAAATGTTTATGTTTGAATAAATGGCAAAACATGGAAATAAAACATAAATAACACAGTTAAATGCATGTTAATCTGTATAAAAGTATGTCATAAAATGGGAAAAAAACCAGTTTAGTTGTGTTGAGGTATATTTGCGATATTATAACAGAGGACTGAAGGTCACCGCGTCAGACACCCATTTACAATCGGCTCCAGACAAAAAACAACGACGAAACAGAGAAGCTTCATATCCTTCAAATCGATTTTAATAACAAGCCCAGGCCGAACGACTAACCAACCGAAACCGAGCCTGAAAACAAAAAAAAAAAACTACCGGCGAACAACGACAAGAAAAAAAAAAAGTACGAAACAAAGAGTTGTCAGACACAGTTGTTAACAACATCTCGACGTGCCGGATCCGGCTACCTACATCGACAAACAATCGAATCGATGCGACCAATCACGGTTCGAATACGCTGTCACGGCGAACAATCGATGATGTCAACGACACAGCTGATTGGCCGATCGATGGTTTGAGGTGGGGCCACGTGACAGCACGCCCCTCGAGATTTATAGCCCGTAGGGGGAGAGATGAGAGCGGTGCGTGTATAAATGCCTGCCCCACTGTCTTTAGTGTCTTTTTGATTACCCAGCTTTTAGATTCATTTTGTTGGTTACTCATTTTTTTTTATAAATGACTTTTTGGTCTAGTTTACTGTTTGATTGTTTTGTACAATCGTCGTGACGTAACAGCATTATCCCACATTTAATGTAAACTGCGAACAACGCTTATGTCATGATGTATAGATTCATACATTGTATAAAAACGGCTTAATATGTCGAACACCATCACAAATTTAGTGTATACCGTGGTGTCTATTTATGTCCAATTCATTCATCATTAAGATTAGCCCGATTGAGTAATGTATGGTTTCAACAAGATGGTGCCCCTCAGCATAGTAAAGGTAAACAACTATTTAAATAATGACGCCCCTCTCAATCCTCTCATCCTACACCACTTAAATTTCCCTACATCCTAGCCTACAAATCAAAGCTTAATAGACCGATTTGGAAGCAAAAATCAAGTTCAAAAAATCTCATCACATTTCTTCCAAATAGGTACTATACATTCACACAGGAATGAAAGTTTACAAATTATACTTAGCAATTCAACAAAACATTAGGTGTCAATGAATTAGACGAAGCTGGAGAGAAACTTTGTGACATAATTTGATAAAGTGGTCATGTAATCAGACTGACACATGTCATTTTAAAGTATTTCTCCATGAAGGTAAGTTGAGATAGGTGAAAGCCTTGATTCAAAATACGCTGTACAATGTTGTCAAAATCACAGTAATGGCATTTGTTAATTACTTTCTGGTACTTCATCGAAATTTAGCAGAGTTTGGAGCATTTTCTAAGCCTAGAAGACGTGTTAATAGAGTAAATATTAATGAAGCGGACATTTTACGATGCGATGAGTAAATTGTTAACAAGACAGGTTGTTGTCTTTCTGGATACCGCTGTAGCTATGTTTCTGAAGTAATTTGTACATTTCTATGCGATGGGTAATACATTTCTAGCATATCTCGTTTTTCCTCACTTGAAAAGGGCATTTTAATAATAATATTACACGGAATTAGTAAATTGACATCCAGTCGGAGTGTCAATAATTTGTTCCTCCAAACTGCAAGTCCGAATCTTAACATGTGATAGATACATCATTTTGACCATCAGAAAAAAAAGCTGAATTTAAAAATGCAAAAATCAAAGATGGCGCCCATATGAAAAAACAAAGCTGATGATGGTTTCGGAAAATCGGATTCCAAATTTGACTCCGCCATCTTGTAGAGGAGAAAAATTGACTGTGGCGATGTGTCAGTCATTTTCATTTGTCTCATCAAAAATGAATCCAGAAAAAATTAAAAACGTTTTTCCAAAATTTCGATTTTGTCCAGATAATTCCGGAAGTAGTAGGAATTTTGTAATTTTTAAAACGACATCTTACAAAGCTCGAAAATGTGCATCTTTGCCCTAATTTAACTGACTTTGTATCTCTTCAAATAACCGAGATTACCATGGTTGAGTTCGTATAAGACATCCGGCCTATAACATATTATTTCGTCTCATTCAGATCGCATAAACAGAAAAGAGATAAAGCACATGAAAACATTTTTCATATTTTTACGTCATTCGAGGCAAATATGTAGGGATGGGGTCACTTGGTGCATGTGTACCAGGTGCATTAATATGTCAATTGTCAAATGAGAAGGTTTTTAAATATCACTTGAAGACAGGGCCTATCATTTTAACTATTTTTTAACATCCGTAGTTTTATTTTGATTGCATTTGAACTTAGAATCACGTGTTTTATTTAATTTGAATTTTTTAACAGTAGTTTAGCAATAAAAAATTAATTCGACTAAAAAATGCATTTAACAAATCAAAATGTCCTCCATTTGTGTTAAAAGCTTTTTTTATTTAAATCAAACTTGTATTGCTACAATCTCATCAAATTGACTATTGTTTTATGCTGAAGAAAAAAGTTACTATTTTAGTTTTTAGACCGTGCATACGTGACGCGAATTTGTCAAGAATTTGTAAGATTTACATTTTTACACACCCTACAAAATTTCCTTTAGTAGTCGAATTTTGAAGCATGATTGTTTTATTATATTATTTTTTAATCCAGATAAACTTATGCTGTTCTTTTAAGACATTAGGTATCTTCGACATCATCCACTTTAAGGGTGAATTCTTTAAAGTGTAGTCATCTTATAACTTTTTAACCTTTGGAACTTTATAGAACCTTTTGGTTATATTTTGTCTTGTAGAATACTTGCTGGTTTGACAATTTTGGGACATTATTAAATACTATGACTTTTTACTGGTATTTCCATTGGGAGTGTCTAAATTTTAGTTAAATGTAATGAAAAACAGCAACAAAACTTAAAAATGCACTGAAACTGTAACTACTGATCCGTAATACGATATTATCGCAACATCAATCAGAATAAAAGTTTCCTCGATTTTTACTGGTAAAAATTCTCTAAATAAATCACCTAGACATTTGGGGGATGGTAGAGAAAGGGCGACCAAAAAAAAAACCGCCTAGCATAGAATAAAAAAAGCGAGATAGCACCGTCGAAGTGCGTTGGGGATTGGGGGAGACACAGGCTGGCGCGCGCGGCATTGGGGAATACACAATCGATAAGCGACGCGATTATGATGAATAAAAGGGGGAAAACCAGAACGTGGGAGAGACGGGGGGGAAGGTTGGGAAACGGGCACAAATGCACCTTCGGAGGGGCCTTTTCCGGTGGGGAAAAAGGAAACTGCGGGCAAGGTAAAGGGGCTCTCATGTAGCACACCCTGATCGATAAACGATGGCAAAAAAAATTCGAGCTATACACCAACCTTTTCCTGCTGCATCTGTTGTTTCATGAGGATCGTTTTCTTTTTGTCTTTGCAACGTTTGTTCTGGAACCACACCCGGATCACTCTCGGACTCAGTCCGGTCATTTCAACGAGTTGTTCCTTCATTAAAGCGTCGGGTCTCGGATTGGCAGCGTAACATGTCCGCAGGGTGTGCAATTGTTTTTCGTTTAGGACAGTTCGTACTCGAGTAGGTTTACCGTCTCCTCCTCCTCCCGCCACTCCAGCGTTGCCTTTACTTCGCAATCCACCACCTTTGTGCGATCCACTCTCAGATCCTGAATCTGGAAATAAAAATTCTGTCAGTTGTTTGATGATAATTGATAATAAGTAGATAAAGATTGTCTATACAGGGTGGTCCAGTTTTAAGTGTCAATAATTCACCATTTGATAGCCAATCAAAAAATAAATTGACTTGCATTATTTCATTTTTCTGAAAAACGTTTCCTAAGGAAGATACAGTCTTCCAAATTTCATTTTAAAAAATCGTTTTATAGTTTAAAACTGAATATCCAAGACTTGTGAAAGTCCAAATTTGTACTGAATAGTCTAAAAACTTTTTTACTACAAGGAATGGTCTTATGATTCGCTTTCTCAGACTGCGATCCTGATTCAGTGTCTAAAACTGGCATTCAAGAACTAAAAAAAGTCCGGAAATCAAGACAAAGATTGTATTGTGCATCAAACTCATTTTTTACTACTAAAAATAGTATAAAAGTTGACTTTTAATGCTAGAACGGACCTTACTAGGACTAAAGAGAGTCCAAAAGTATATTTTCAAGACTTTAATTGGTGTACAACTCAATTTTCAATTTTCGGACTATTTTATTTCTAAAAATTAGTTCTCAAGACTATTATTGTAGCATTTGGTACCAAAATTTTTTACTTTTATTACTGAAGAAACTTGACTTTTGGAAATAGTCCTAAACTCGATTTTTCAGTCTTAAAAAGCACTAAAAACAGTCTGAATTTCTTAGAGATGCTACAATTTATTGCACCTATGAGTGTAAAAGTCAATTTAATAGTGAAGAAGCTTGAAATAACATTTTCAAGACTATGGTCAGTGGACACACTGGCCTTTAGGCCTGATAAGTCAAAAACTTTGTAAAGATAGTCTTCAAACTCGATTTGAGGCACTGAAAACAGCCTTAAAACACTAAAAACAGTCTAGTTTATTAAGAAATACCCGAATTTTTATCACTGAGGTGTCTAGAAGTCGATTGAATAGTGACAAAGCTTGGAATGCCACTTTAAATCTATGAAGAATGTAAAAAATGTTTTTTAAGTTTGCTATGTCAATAACTTGGTGAAGATAGTCTTGAAACTCAATTTTCCAAGCTGAAAGCAGTTTTGAAGCACTAAAAATAGTCCAGAATTCGAAGAAAATGAAAAGCAAAGTAAAAAGCACGAAAAGTTCTTTTTCAAGACAATTTTCATGAATCTAATGTCAATGTCCTGCATCTAAGACTATTTTCAAGACAAATATTGAAATTTGTCTTCAAATTATGAAAACTTACTTAAAATGCAAATTTTAAGCTTCTGATGTCACTTTTCATTAGTTCAGTCACGTTTTGGGGTTCAAGTCAATTTTTAAGGTTTAAATGTATGAATTTGTAGTAACAAATTCTTGAAAAAGTAGTTTTTATGTCTACAAGTCAATTTTTAGTATTAAAGTCTCTCGATTTGCATGAAAACTGGTTACAAACACAACTTTTAAGCTTCTGAAATTTTTATCTTTTCTAATTCAATTTTCTTTTAGTTTGTCTGGAAACTATGAAAACTGGCTACAATAATATTTTTTAAACTTCTTAAGTGAATTTTCCGTTTCCAAGACAATTTTTAAGTTGGGTTGGGTTAGTTTTGGGTCTTTGACCGTAATAACGTGTAATAAAGTGCTTGTTCCAAATTTGATCAATATTGCTCCAACGGTCTGACAGTTATGACGAAAAAAACGATTTTTTAAACAGAAATTTGAAGGACTGTATTTTCCTTAGGAAGCACTTTTCAGGAAAATGACATAATGAATGTCAACTTATTTTTTACCAAATGGACCACCCTGCATAGTTTATCCACCCACAGAGTAATCCAGTGCTTCCCAATATCAGTCAAGAACTAGCCCTTTTATTAGTAGAATAAAATTGAGTCCCCCAGTACATACGTTGATTATTTCCGTAGGATTTACCCAGTCAAGGATTTTAGTAAGGGGGAGGTGGTGTGTGGCCGTATCTGGAATTCAGTCAACCAATCAGGTTAAGCAAGTTTTTCTTGTTGAAAAACAATTGAACGACATTATGGTTTATTTTTGCTTTTTGCTATCCTTTTTAATGCTTAAGCTATTTCCTACTGAACAAATGTGCGTGTCAAAGCAATATGAACTATAATGATATTTGTGTTTTTGTACATAAAACTGTTCTATCTTGAAATATTTTTTAGGCTGTAATAAACTTGAATACTATAGTGCATAAATATCTACTTGTACCTTAGTTCAAGTATGAATGTCTATTAGCTTTGTCAATAAGTTAAATGTTATAAAAACTAAAAAATTTAAACGCTTCTACAACATTATCAACGTTTAGTTTGTTTTGGAATTTTCAGTAAAATTATAGTAATTTCAGTTACCATTTTCATTATGATGTTTATAGTTTATACGACTAATAGTAATTTCAACAATTTCCAATCAACAAACAGAGACTTTTTCTATTACATAATAGTTCTAAGAGAAATTTTCCACTATAAAAATCCTCCTATCAAATTCCAAGTAAACACACATACATTACCTTCACAACAATAGTTATTATATTGTTATGGTAGGCAAAATAACCAAGGCGCTAATAGAATAAACAAACCAAGCAAACGCCATTTTTAAATATTAATTAGCACTTGTTTTGTCACGTTTGGACCACACACGCATCTAGTGAACGCAACTGCATTACCAAAGATTTTTTTTTCATTTTCTTTAATCAAGTGGTGGTGGTTATTTATTATTAATTTTTAGCCAAAAAAAGCCGCGTTGCCGGCATCACGTGCGTATTACAAAAAAAAAGTCCCACAACCAATCCAAACAGAACGAATAAACACTAGATGTCCAGTTTCTTTTTTATTTGTTTTACCGTCTCTTTTGTTTACATTGATGGACCCGGCCAATCAAGGCCTTTACGTGAGGTCTTTGGTTGTGAAACTTTTTTTAAAAACAGTGCCGCCCGATCTACTTTACATATACCAAAAATCAAATTAAGTTCAAAAATCAAAATAAGTTATTAGAAAGTATACAGTATGCCCCAAGTTCCGTTTCTTTACACTGTGATGTGAAGAAGATGATAGTTAAGACACTTTAATCATTAAAAAAATGAAGGATTTTGTTCGCCTGACAGCTGTCAAAGTTAGTAAGACATTTTTACGACACAAACTCTAGCGCTCACAAGTGTACCTACGCATAAAAATGACATTTCTATTCATCATGGCCGCCATATTAAGTTGTGTTATTTTGTGTTTTTTAAGTGTGAACATAATATATTTTTAATTTTTCATATAAATAACATAATACAAACTTGCCCCAATTTTACACGGGGAACAAGATAATATTTTAATATAAATATTGAGGGGTTCCATTTAAATAACTTGACTTGTACTATTCGAAATTAATGCTTTTATTGAATGTTTTACAAGTAGAATTTTCTGATTTTTTTGGTTTTTCGACATTTTGGAAACTATAAAATTTGAAAAGTCAAAAGTGCCCATTAATATAACAGTGCGTAGGTATAGCAAGTTCGAAAACCCCAAATTAACTAGAAAATTACACGAAAAAATTATTTGAAAAGCAATGGAACAAAACCTCGTTTTGTACAGCATTCAATAAGAATTCAAAATTACAACAATTCTTATTTCCAAATCTGACAAATATCTAATTTGCCTAAAATTAGTTTGATGAATTTGTAAAATTGATATTAAAATAAATACTTAACCGCTATGGTAAACCCTGGAACAAGTTTGAAAAAAAGCACATTTAATGACGCATGTTGTATATTTTTTAGAAACAAAGAGAATTCTGCAACTCTTCTTTTTTACACATATTTTATACTGGATTCACCTAATTTTCTGATAGACTTAAAGATTTAAGCTAAAAATTATTTTAATATATT
The DNA here is from genome assembly GCF_016097725.1 of Ips typographus. Classification (NCBI taxonomy): domain Eukaryota; kingdom Metazoa; phylum Arthropoda; class Insecta; order Coleoptera; family Curculionidae; genus Ips; species Ips typographus. The sequence goes on along the minus strand of NC_138423.1, from coordinate 24,913,545 downwards.
AAATACTTACTTGATTTAAATAAAAGAGAGGGAAAAGTGTCTCAATTGAATAGAGTTCAAATTTTTAGGGATGATTTTTGCAAGCAATTAGTTTGCGTAGGTTAGGTTAGGTTCAAACTGAGAGTTACAAACTTTTGGTATATTTAGACAACCACTGAATAAAAAATTGGTTTTTGGCTGTAAAAGATGAGTTACGTCTATGGTGGTTCTGTCGTCTCTAACCTAAATAGTTGTAGTGTTTGATCTTAACCATGCCGAACAGTCGAAGAAAGCAGTCAAGAGGCCGGCGATCGGTGTTTACCGTGTCTTTATTTGGTTTAAAAACCACGTCGAAGCCGGCCGTTTTACCAGATCAAATATTTACTCGAACCAGGGGCTTAACTTCAAAGGTTGCGTTTATGTTGCTCATTCGATTAACTCTCCGGCCTCTTCGTTTTTATTGAATCAACTATATGTGTCCCCCCCAGGTTCAGGTCACTTTTTCCAGAGATACCCGTCCCATCAGTAAGAATAATGGATTAACAAAGCGCAATAACAGAGCTCTAATTACCCACACCACACCTAATGCCTCGAAACAACAGTTCTCCATGCTTTTCGGACCTTTTGATATAAAATTCACAAAGCGCCTTTCTGGTCCCCGTTTCTAATCCCGACTGGCCATCGTTTCACGCCCCGCTAATCCTCGGCTAATTCCGACTTTAATGGACGACGCAAATCCTGTCCAGGATTATACAAAGACACCCCCGATTATATAAGCGCCCTCCCTTTAAACTTTCATCAAAAACACGTAGTTGTATATTAATTATATGGCCGACTTTAAAGCCAAAATATTGATTGATTTTTGTCATCCAAGAACGAAAATAGTTTAATAGTTTTATAGTCCCGAGTGTGGTAAGCACACGAGTTTATTAATTTGCCATACCACACACTACGATCAACACAGAAATGGGTAATTTTTTCAACTCTAACTTTTTTACCGCATTAGATAAACTAAATTGCGTGCGGACTTACCACTCATACATCCCAGTTCTGTGGAATTGCTGTTGTGATTGTTATTGCTTAGACTCGTGTTATTATTACTTTCCGTCGCTCCCGGATGGGGTGTGGCCAACCCCCGGGATTCGCCCTTTTGTCCCTCGATGACGTCATGGTCCTCTTTGCAGTACAAGGCACCGCCTTCGCGCAAGGCAAATTCGTCACCGGGCTGAAGACGTCGTTCGCAGTGACAACAACGGAAACATTGCACGTGGTAGATTTTGCTTTTCGCCCTCATGACAAAGTCGTTTTTTTGGAAAAAACTACCGCACTTGTCGCATTTAGTACCGAATAATCTGAAAACAAAATTCTATTAAAAATACTATTTTTTTAACCATAAATGTACAGGGTTATGTCTACATTGTACTAAATAACTAACAGGCACCAGTCATTTTGAAGGATTAGGTTTAATTTGAGTATAGACTGTGAATAATCAAAAGCATGTACTGCAAAGACAACGAACAAACCTAAACTTAAACTTTCAAAATGACTGTCGTTGCATACGGTTATAAGTCCGTTAATTCTTATCTGAGCATAGTTTAAATTAGCAAGTTTGCAGTATTTTTCCTGAATCGCCAGAATTTGATATCAAAATTGACTTAATCATTAATCGGATTCAAGTGACATAAAAATAAATAGTCTTAAAACATGTACCTACTTTTCAAAATGCAGAAATATTTGCTGTCAACTCTGAATACTAACTAGAAATTGTGACTTTCTGGAGGAAATCACCTGGTTGGTCCAAAATGTCCAAATTGAAATTTTAAGAGCAAAAATCAAAAATTCTGTAATCCAATTGCCTTTCTCACGCTGACAAACAAAATCCTGACTTGTATTTACAGAAAGAAAGTTGTCACCACAATCTTGGAAACTGGAAGAAAATTGACAACTCTCAGACGACAGAGGCAATATTAAAAGAATTCAAAAAGGCATTTTTCCGATTTGGTCGACCATGTACTTCGATCCAGATCTGTAAAGAAATCCATTAAGAAAAAAGTGGCAACGCTGTAGAAAAAATTGTGTTCTGAAGCGAAAACTTTTTTACGTGTAGACAAATCATCACATATCAAGTTATGGTGGATAACTGTCTTAGCATCTTGTAATTAAAACTACCACAGACAAAGAAAATAAAAACGGTAAACTAAACTTTACAAGTTTGAAATAAGCAAGAAAACTAAAAAAGCACTGAATTTACAGTGATGCCAGTTATGACTTTTTTACTTTGTCAAGGATGTGACGTTTCTTCTGATGCAATGCTTAAGACAATAATTTGTAATAACCGTCTCGAAGAAAAACCATTGTATTGATACAGATTGTAAATAATTCTCTGAAACGAGTCCAGTACTGAAAATTATTAACGAATACTTCGACTACCAAGAAATGACTGATCTTTAGTCACTATACCGGTTCTGGGAAGGTGACTACCCGGTTTATTGACTAATTCAAAGACGGAACAGATTTCTTCTATTCGATCGGTGATAGTATTTTTTTAATGTGAGAAAAACAACCCTTATGGGTGGTCCTTCCAGGTGCCACGCATCTTCTCCTATCTTAGGCGTAAAAACAATCTCTGAAAAACTAAAAATAACAGAACCCGAGTCGCGGTGTACAGTTTCGTGCGAACGCCACCCGCAGCCACAAATTGTGAATCGTCATCGAAATTAGTATGTAATGACATCAAACTGATGGTTTTGACACTTTTCTTTTGTACACAGAACAGCTTGTTTGTTCAATCGGTCTAATGGAACATTTAATTTTTGTGCTTGTTTCGTACATTTCAAACAAGAAAAAGAAGCGATTCTGTTCATCCTAATTTGGTACCAACATAAGTACCAAGTCTATAGCCGCATTCGTTTTCAAGCTACATGGAGCGAGCAGAACGTTTTTGACGTCACGATGACGTAATTTCGCAAAACCATAATTTAGCCAATTGTCAAATTACGTCATTATGACGTCAAAAAAGCTCTGCTCGCTCCATGGAGCGTGAAAACAAACTCTGCCTTCATAGACAAACTAATGGAAGTTCAATTGACAGGTACTCACTTGACATAATCCTGTTTGCAGTACGTTTTTCCATCTCGAACGAAACACGTACAACTCTCGTCTAGAAACATGTGACATTCTTGACATTTAAGGCAGGCGGCGTGCCACTCCAAATCAGGAGCCACACGCAATATGTATTGGTCGTGGATTTGTCCTCCACAGCCCACGCAGTGACTTAAACGACGGGATTTTTCTGAAATCAACAATAAATCGATTGTTAGATGACTGTCGTTCTGTACAAAAATGTCGGTGCAACATTGTCAAAAGTGACATCTGACATAACATGACCGGACGTGACGCACATAATCTGGATCCAAAGGTTACGTGACCTCGGTGTGTTTTTTTTTAAACATGGTGTAATGTGATTTTTAAATCATAACGCGTTTAGATCCGAATGAAGAATCAGAATGACAACTAGTTTTGCTAAAAAGAAAAGGATTTGCAACATGTCCACACTTTAATAACTAAATAAAGAAACGATATCAGTTTTTGTAGTTATTTTATGGTTCAAGTATAGTAAGAAATACTTTACCTGGACGTTTTATTTTATCCGATTTGCACCTTGCTAGAATGTTATACAAATCACGCACAAAAATGTCATAAAGTTGATAAACCTACAGTTTGTCTACAGTACGCGTGTAACATCATTGAGTTTAACAGAATGATGGCTAAACTTACCAGTTTGACAACCATTACTAAACAAATTTGTTAGTTAGTACCAACACCCGCCGCAACGCTTTGGCGCTGTATCATAATCGGACAAGGTTAGATGTTTGCTCTCCGCTTTTTACATGCGATAGAAAAGGTAAAGAATAACTATCCTGCTATCTGTCAGTAGTGTCGAATGCGCTGTCAAACAATCTGAAACATGTTGCCGGTTGTCCTATTTCATTTTGAAATAAAAATTGCATCCAATTTTCAGATTCAAATATAAACTAATTTCTTATAATCATTGTTTACTTCTTTTGAGTTAAAGTGTTTTAAGTTCGCCTCTTACTCATTGGAAGATATCAATCCTTACTAACTATTATTAACTTTAAACTGATGTTTTCAAACAAATAATTGATGGGGTCTGATATGGCAACGTTCTTCAACAACCTGAATGACCAACCAATGAAACTCCTGATATTCAACGATCAATGCTCATTCATATCAGTCGATTGTCTCTTGGTATAGTATTCGCGGTTTTAAACCAATTTTAATGATTTTCTTCTAAAACAAAGTGTTTTCAATCGTTTTTGTTTATTATCTCAGTAGAGTCTGGATTTCTAGAAATTTTGCTTTCTGTAAATAATAAAAGCCACCAACCTTTGACATCTAATGTAAACGATTTATACAAAAACACGTCATTTGACAGATTTTGTTGCTTTTTTCTTCTTTTTGTGCTTATTTACTGATATTTTTGTATGGTTTAACTAGTTTTTTACAAAACCAGTTTCTCAAGTTTTTAAAAATAAATTAAACTAATAACTGCTTTGACAAAAAATTGCTATATTGAGATACTGAAAGCTTCTGAACGACAAAAACATGTTGAAAAATGTAGTAAGTATCAATTTACAAATTTAAACTGACCAAAAAATTTCGAAATGCTCCTGAAGTAGTCTAAAAAAATGTAAAAATATTCCAAAACACTATAGAACCTCTAAAATGCCTTACAAAGCAGCCTAGAAGATTCCAAAAGCTTCCAAATGCTTTTTAATTTATCTAGAAGCTCTCAAAAGCTTCCGTATGCTTCTAAGGCAGTTTAGCAGCTTCCAAAAGTTTCTAAAACCGTCTACAAGATTTCAAATGCCTTAAAGGCAGTCCAGAACCTTCAAGACTCTTTAAACTGTCCAAACACCTTTCAAATGCTCCTTAAGTAGTCTAAAAAGGTTTTGGAACACTGCAGAAACTACAAAATGCTTCTCAAGCAGTCTAAAGTCTTCCAAAACAGTCTAGATGCTTCAAAATAATTTTCAATTTATTTAGAAGCTCTCAAAAGCTTCCGTATGCTTCTAAGGCAGTTTAGCAGCTTCCAAAAGTTTCTAAAACCGTCTACAAGGTTTCAAATGCCTTAAAGGCAGTCCGGAACCTTCAAGGCTTTTTAAACTGTCCAAACACCTTTCAAATGCTCCTAAAGTAGTTTAAAAAGGTTTTGGAACACTATAGAAACTCCAAAATGCTTCTCAAGCAGTCTAAAGCCTTCCAAAATAGTCTAGAAGCTTCCAAAAGCTTTTAGAACACTCTAAAGGCTTCCAAATAATCTTCCACTAGTCTAGAAGCTCTCAAAAAATTTCAAGGCAGTCTAAAAGCTTCCGTATGCTTCTAAAGCAGTTTAAAAACTTTTAAAAGCAGTCCAGAACCTTCAATGCTCCTAAAGTAGTCTAAAAAGATTTCAAAACACTACATAAACTTCAAAATGCTTCTAAAGCAAATTTCAAAATAGTCTAGAAGCTTCCAAAATCATTTAGAACAGTCTAAAAAATTTCAAATGTTTTTCAACTAGTCTAGAAGCTCCCAGAAGATATTAAAGCAGTATAGAAGCTTCCAAAAAATTTTCTGAACCGTGTAAGAGATTCCAAATGCCTCTAAAGCATTCCAGAACCTTCAAGATGCTGTTTAAACAGTCCAAAAACCTTCAAAATGCTCTCAAGTAGTTAAAAAAAAAATTTCAAAGTTAACAAATCAGTCTAAAAAAATTTTGCATCTCTGAAAGAGTTTTGTAATTTTTTAAAGCTTTTTATGTTTCTTTAAAGAAAATAATTTTGCTTTTCAAGTTTTTTTTTATGATTTTTGTGCTTTTTAATCCGGATTCCATATCTGTGACTGTTTTTGTTGTTATTGTGTTATAGACGAAGATATTGAAAGTACGAGTTCGGGAACGTACAGATATTTTATCAACCGGTATTTTAAAGAAAAAAGGATAAATTCAAGTCCAGTTTATCTTGCAAAGTTTAGTTATAGACCTACACACTAAACCTAAATGAAAAAATGACACTATACAATTGCAGGAACACCATTGAATTTGCCCGAATATGGTTAGATTGGATTGGTCATTACGGTCCTATTTCGTGTAGAAATATTAAGTTTTTAAGGAAATTCTCATATCTCTATTAATTTGTTGCTGACAAATATCGACTTTAACGACAATAGGTACACACTACTTCCTGTAAAATTAGACACAAGTTTTTAGGTTATGTTTCTATATTTGCCAAATAGTAGACGCAACTACATCACTTAGTAATAATTAGCATGGCAGTGCATGTCTTTTATAATAAATTTGCGATTTCATTCAAGTCTATTAAAAGACTCAAGGATGAAATTATAATATTATGTCGTGTAATTTAGAAATTCTTGACAGTATTTCTACAAAAAAATTGAGTTAGTCATCAAGTATGTAAATTACTTTAAAATAATACTACTATCTATAAGAAGGTGCAGAAAGCATATAACAAAGTGACCTAACTTATGAGATTAGATCTACCGAAAAAGATTTAGTTAAGCGGATTTCCAGTCTAGCAAAAACTATTTAAAAGCTCTGTTAATTACTAATATTGTTAGGATTAAAAAATAGGCGTCAGCCTGAAGAAGGTTCAGACAATATTGCTTCATTCATTAGCATTTAAAGTGTGACGATTTTCTTCGTCGGGAAAGTATCGGTGTCAGTAAAGTGCCGGTTAAATTGAGCCATTTTAATTAATTACCCGTTAAATATTATGTGGCTGATACGGGTATTTAACTGTATAGGTATACACTATTTCCGCAAATAACTTCCACTCCTAGAGTGTTACATAAAATTGACCTTATTTTTTATTAGTAGTCGTTTAACTTGGACTTGAATGAGGATCCAAAACAAGTTTGTTGCATTACCTGTGTTCTGAAGTTAGTTCATCTTTACTTAATAAGAAAATACTCGTAAGTGGTGGACCGAGTATTTAAAACTGGTAACCAAAAACCCATAATCCGTATTAAAGAAGTTGGTAAACATACAAGAGGCAAATCCGCTTAGAAAAATCCCCAGAGATAGAGAAAGCCGAGGAGAAGAGAATCTGCTACAGAGGTCGACGTCTGTGCGAGGCCGGCAGCCGATAAGGCCGGCGCCATCGCCCAAAGAATGCACCAGCTCTGACCGGGGATTATAATACAACCCGGTATATTTGGGGATATTCTAAATACCGCAAACCACACAACCGGCCGAATTAAACAGTCACTTTTCTTTCGATGGTCGACCCATTAATTTCTCGTCAACTCGTAATGAGACTTATTAATTAAACACTTGGCAGGGCGACCATATTAGGCCACAGATTTTATGATCAATAATACAATTGTTCAGTGTTATTATAAAACCTTGTTCCCACAGAAAAAATCTGTAGACGTTCTAGATCTAGAAAAACTAGTTGGCCTTCTGTGACAAGTTTCCTTAAATTGCCCTACTGTAAGAAGTTTCGTGGGTTGTGGGGGTTTTTTACAGAGTGAATAAAAACTCGTTGTTATTAATGTGATTTGTTTATGCGAAAATCCTAAAATAAATATAAACTATAAACTTCCAATTACACCAGTATGTAACAACAAAGAAATTACCTAAAACAGGAAAAATATAATTTTAAATAAAACATCACAAGTTCTAGGAAATGCGCACTCTATCTGTGAAAGATGTGTAGGTACTACAAACCAGTTTTTTCTTACTCTAACATACCTTTTTAATACCGCACATTTTAAAACCCTTATCGGCAACCTTAAATTGTTGCTTTGCTGCACTACTTGAGATATTATCATTTCTTTGAAAGATTTTCATTTTACCGTACATTAGTACCAAAGTTAACAAACTTCCTGGTTCAGCCTCAAACACTGTCAAAATTGAGAACCTTAAAAAAATAGACACTTTTTGGAATATATTTTATTGGTCGACTTTTCTAACCTAAAATAAGAACACTCTCGCAGGGATTCTCGAAGGGTAAACCACTGAGGCATTATAGTGTACAAACTGTAGGAATTAGTGGGCATTAAATTAGTATTATTAATAAAATTGAAAAGATCTAAATTATATTATTAAAAAAATTATAATACAATATTTTTTTCTATACATTGAAATATAATCATAAATAAAAAGTTTGGTAATTTCAATGAAATCCGTTGGAAAACAAGGAAAAATTATGAATTTTGTAATTTTACTTTCAAAAATGTTGACTGTCTCTAGCGGCGAAACCGTACAACTAATCAATCAACTTTCAATAAAAAGCTCATTTCATTAGCTATCCATTGACATATAAAAGTTTATACACAATGTAGCTAATAAGCTAATTATTGACGATTGAACGGAAAAATGCACCAAAAAAAGTCGTGAAAAAATGAGTCAACTTTAACGCCCTCTAGTGGCCAAACGGTCCAACCTATTAACCCCAGTTGGGGTATTTTTAGAATACTCATTTCATTGGCTATCCATTGACGTATAAAACTTTACCAAAAATAGTGCAATTAAGGGGGTTTTTGAGGATTAAACAAAAGGATGTACCAAGAAAGTGATAAAAAAATTGGTCAAATTTTACGCCCTCTAGCGGCCAAACCATCTAACCTGTCAACCCAAAAAGGGATATTTTTACAAAGCTCATTTCATTGGCTATCCATTGACGTATAAAACTCTACTAAAAGTAGTGCAATTAAGCGACACCCCAAAAAAAATTGGTCAACGTTGGACGCCTTCTAGCGGGCAAACGGCTAACCAATCGATTTTATACGTCAATGGAAATGGCCGTCCATCGACATATAAAAGTATATACAAAGTGCTACAAATACACGTGTGTTATTTACGGTTTAGTGACAGGATGCACCACAAACATTTTTTGACTGGTTAAAGGCTAATTTGACTATAGAAAAATAGGAAAACACGGTCACGTGACTTACTAGATTTACCACGACGTAATGCTTGGAAATTTTTTGAAAAACTGTATTTGCAAATGACAATTTTCGTAAAGGTCAAATTTGCCTGAAACACCGCCACTATCCTAATGGGTTTTGCGCGTTAGGTTGGCCAGTTAGTGCAAGCGAAAATCGACCTTAATGATTGTATTTCTACAGTTTTGCTACTACCCTAGATTTGGCAATCATTGTGCTAGGTTTGTGCCAAATATCAGTGCTTGATCAAAAATCCTTTAAAGATATTAGAGCGATAACAATCAAGGAAAACATTTAGTTAGCTTTGGAGCCCTCTGGCGGCCAAACGAAGCAACCTGTCAACACAGGAGACCATATTTATTTGAAAACCCATTTTATTTTCTATCCATTGACATATAAAAGTCTATACAAAGTGTTGTGTGTGACAATAAAGACAGTTTTGACTAAATTTGACAACTACTACTTTAACCTTCATTAATTCGGTTATTTTGACAGTTACAGGGTGGTTCAATCTATCAATTTAAAAAGTAATTTTTTTAAATAAGTGGCCTAATACGAACTGCTTTAATTTTGAACAGAGAATCAAACAGAATTATAGGAATGTGTTCCGTTTGAAAAACTAGACTTTCTGTCCGTTTTTAGAACTGATTTTTTGACCACACTGTATTATATATTTTGACGTTTTTCTGCACCCATTCCTAGAACAAACCTTGTCTGACATGACAAAACACAAAAACCAAGAAAAAAACCTTTCCTGATATGTAAAAATTAAAAATGTTTTGGATACCGAAAAATGGTGGTAAGCAAATTTCACATAAAAAGGTAAATATCTCAGAAACGGATACAGATAGGTATATGACATTAATACACGAAATATGTCTAGAATTTGACGTAGAATACAAAAATGAAAAAAATATACAGGGTATCCCATCCCGGTTAATTCGTTGCACGTATATTTTCTTATTTTTACTTTTTTTAATTAAAAAAGGTTTTTTTAGACTTCCAGTTGTGATAATTCAGTTAGGCTAGTTTAGGTTAGGCTAATTATTAGGAATTACTTACAAGAAATTAGTGTACAAAATTTTCCTCAGCGGTTTACCCCTCGGGGATTCTTCTTCAGTGTTGACGCGGTCAATCGCGAGTGCAGAAAACGATAAAAACGTGATCGCGTCCAAAAAGGCAGTCGTTAATTCGGATTTCGGAATGCTTGTTTAATGAGGCAAATGATGAGCCCCAAAACAGTAAATATCCGAATAACCAGACACCGACACCTCAACGCCGGCGCCTCGGTCCGTGTCGCCGCCTTGACACCGCTCGATGGGCCCCATAAATCACCCCTCTTCGTCTGCTTTTACTCACAATGGAAGACGGGAAAGGGCTTCAATGGAACTGAACAGAAACCCATCCGTGACCACCATCAAGAGTACTTGTTTTTCTTATTTATATTTTCAATGATAACAAGTTTAAGTAATGACTGAATTGCTGTAACTTTCCCACTTCCACAGTAAAACAAGCTTTGAACGCTGATTAACACTGAAATCTTATCTTTGATACAAAATATAACATGTTAATGGTTTGGGGTTGGTTCTTTTCCTAATTTTGACCAATTAGTGTTTATTTATTTCATAACTTAATAATTTTTTGACTGGAATCTGAATTTTGAACCAAACACCCATTCAAAGCTTTGACTTTTTAAAAATACTTCCGAACCACTTGAAACCGAAATTTAACGCCACAGGGCGTCCTGTCTTGAAGTGCCCCAACCAGGAAGGACTTTATAATAAATTCCCAAAAATGTAGTCGTCATACGTCACCCTGAGTTAGAGGACCTTGTTATTGATGTTACCTGGGCCCTTCCGCTTTCAGTATGTCTGGCCAGTGTTTGCAAAACATTTCCTTTTTCTGTGGATGTTAAATCTTGACAGGTGTCGTATTTCATTGACTTAAAGAGATTTTTTTAAGGCGACGACACGCCAATAACAGAATTGAAATTGAATTATACACTGTCAATTGCTACTGATGGTCTGCGCGATCCCCGGATTTAAACCCTGTGAAATTTTTCCAGTGGGACAATTTGACAAGTCTTTGATGTGATAAACTACCTCAGATATAATAATGATATAAAAGAAAAGTATGTCAATACATACAACGTTTATGGAACTACTAACAAGTAATACAACTTGGACTATTTGATAAGTCTGGTATACACAGTATGATAGTCTGATAAGTTACAATCGATTCAAATAAGAACAAGGTTTGGCTTGAGCAATCTATAACTTGAAATAGCTGTAATATGCAAATGCGCCAGATTCCTTAAAGTGTTTGGGCTCGTTTCGATCATTTCCAAGCGGATTCCATCGAGTCGACGACAATAAGGAATTTCCCGTTCAATGTCGGTTTTTCATCGCAAAAATGCGCGCACACACACCTACTTTAAATCAAATAAATAACGATTTAAAAATGCAGGTAAAAAGATGCCATATTCGATAAACACCCCGGTAATTACCATGCCCGTCGACTATAAAAAAAAAATCTTATCGGGCAAATTTTGTTATTTATTAGGGCCATTTGCATACCCTTTGTCGGCGGATTAATTCCGCTTTTCTGAAATATTTCTACAAATGAGGGGCGTTCAGGCAGAACTAAATGAGCTGTTCGCGGGCCGGTTAAATTTTTCATAGACATAGATAAAACGAATCTTATTTCTCAACTACCGAATGAGAAACCGTGTTTAATCAGATCCGGCAGATTAATATTATGCTTATCTGCCGGTTTTATTATACAGCGTCGTTCGAATCGAATGCACATACAGAAAATCAAACAAAAGTCAAATGACGTCTGGTGGTATTATACAGTGTGACATTCAATTAAATCAACCTGAAGATAAAAACAAGTGTAGTGTAAAATCTTATACAGGTGTGGTAAATCCAAAAGCGACCATAGGAAAACCGTGTAACGGACAGAGAAACGTAGGTAATTGCATGCGCGGGAGAAAGACAGAAAACGAAAAAAATATCAAGTAGGCCATATTTTTTAGCGCGCTGTTGCCAAACGCTGTAAGTAAGTTTGTCGAGGGTATTGAATACTTACGGCGTTTGGCAACAGCGCACTAAAAATATGGCCTACTTGATAATTTTTCCGTTTTCTGTCTTTCTCCCGCGCATGCAATTACCTACGTTTCTCTGTCCGTTACACGGTTTTCCTATGGTCGCTTTTGGATTTACCACACCTGTATATGATTAATTAAACCAAATTTACTTAAAAAATTTAAAATACGCGTTAATCTCAGTGAGTATGTGTGATTGGTCAAAAAAAGCAGCAAGCTGTAAACTTCTTTTTGGACCAATCACAAACTACCACACACAATGTAAGTCTCAGCACACTCTGGGTATAGTTAGTGATTGGTCAAAAAAGCAGCTTTCAGCTTTCTGCTTTTTTTGACAGTGGTAACGTCACGGAAAGTTATGTAATAATAGGCAACGTCACTTCTAATCAGTTTGTGAGTGCAAAAGAGACAATACACAACAGACAAACTGACGTTGCCAAATAGTGAAAAACATTCTGGGACGTCATAGTTTTTTGAAAACCGTAAAAGCTATTTATGAACCCAGATTTGTGTTTAACAGTCAGATGCTGCAAATGCAATTCGAATTATACAGACGGCTCAAAAACCAAAGAAGACTCAGAATGTGGAGTTTACTCTAGGTCACTAAGGATTAAGTAGGGAATGGGAAAAATACCTGCGTGGTTCAAACGGAATTGGCTGGTATCTCAATCGCCACGAAAGAACTAACCAGAAAAGGTATTTCTGGCAAAAACATAATAATCTGGACTGACAGTAGACAAGCCCTATTAGCCCTGAATAGACAACGTGTTACCTCAGGGCTAGTACTAGAGTGCCATCAAGATTCAGCTAAGGCCTCGGTAGATAACAATATTATCCTGAGATGGGTTAAAGGGCACGATAGCCAGGGAAGCGGCTGGACTAAAAATTTTAGGACCCAGTGACACCTACGGTGTCAAAAGTAGTCCATGCTCAATCCCTAAAGAGATGGGATGGAATCAAAGAATGCAGTCTTGCCAGGATCACCCTGGGTGGCCCTGGGAAGCTGACGCCGAAGAAATATTTGGTGATGACCAGGAAAACCTACGTTTAACAGTAGGATTTCTGACTGGCCACTGTCAACTAAGGAAACACCACCATACACACCTCTATGCAGGATGTGTGAACAGGAAGATGAAACTGTCGGGCATGTCTTATGCGAGTGTCCGGAGTTATCATCAATAAGAGAGTGTGTGTTCGGTGAGTCTTGGCCTACACCTGCCAACATAAAGGAGATGTCCCCTAGTGACCTGTCCACCTTCCTGGGAAAGGCAGGACGAACGGTGACCTAGGAGGACAACTCGGGAGGATGTACAATGGGTTACATGTGGCCTAAGTGCTGTGGGTCTACACTCACCTTCCCCACTCTACAGATACAGATAGCTATTTATGTACCAAGGGCTTTAAAGAGAACATAATGTTCTGAAGACCGAAACAGCCCCAGAGACTGATAGACCTCCTCTCTCCCTTATGATAGTCATGTCAGTCAGTGAAAATGACAAAAGCTGGACGAAGTTTTACAAAATATTAAAGAAAATTAAGCACAAGCTAATGAAAGTTTATTACCTAAAAAGTCAAGACCATCCTAGGATAGGGAATACAAAGTTTTTATAGCATGAATCCATGAAACTGCCACTGCTCATATATTAAAAAAGTTATGATAATGCCCGCCTATAATGCCTTCAGGTTGTTATAAGGTCTGTTTGTAGAGGCAATTTCAAACTGGTTTCCAACTGAAAATCGGAAATTGTTGGCTTTTATTGGTTGAATGCTCACGTGACATTGACATTTTAAGGGTAATGGCCAATAGCTGGACATATTCCTCTGATTATTTGTTGGAGATTCGTTCTGCAAACAGACCTATAGACACTATAACTTTCAACGTTTCCAAGGTATTATTAATAATGAATAGGTGAAACATAAAAAAATGGTAGTTTTTCCCGATTTTTCACCATTTCATGAATTTTGTCAAAATAATGCGTTACAAATATATACTTTCTGCTCTTAACATAGAATACACTATTCCTACTCTTTTAAAGTAAAATTCAAGAGATTTATTTTTTGGTCTCAAATGTCACTCTAATGACCCAAACTGTCTATTTACCTAAAAAATGTGACGAGGTTTTGCGGTGAAGCCGTAAATATCCCTTAAGGAATTTTGACAAATTTGGAACTATTTAGGTTGGGTTTTATGATCCGTTTTATTGCCAACTGACTTTTGGAATGTCTCTACAAAACGATAGCGTAGTCGTAGGTCGTAAATGTTTAGGAGGAAACCGAAAGTTAAATGTTATGCCTACCTAAATCTATTCTCAACGTATATACATTAATTTTATCTCTATTTTATCATTCTTATAGAGTATCGTGGAAAGAGAAAGTATCACTAGCTAATAAAAGCTGATAATTTTATTTAATTGTCATGAAAAATTTTGGTGTTTTAACGGATCTTCACGTTAATTCCAGCTTTGATAAATTCAATCTTCAAAAAATTTAAACACATCAGAAAATACTGTTGTTCGATTTCTGAGGTAGATTATGGATAAATCATTTTTCATTGACAAACAGTAGGGTTACATAGAAATGAATGATACGGTGATCAAGAGACTAGATGATGGTGCTTTTATAAACTAATATAGATAAAGTTCTGAAGCACATTTAGGTCAATCGTTCGCTATATTTCCTGGCTACTTCAGACTAGCCACAATTCGATCGATCATAATCGATCTTCGAACGTTCACGGTGTCACACGGAATTTAAAGATTTAATCGATAACATTGGAAACGTCAATATTTCATTGGAGTTTAAAGATGCCGCCCGCGAATGATGGGTCGATTTACCGACCAAACTGGGCATCGCTTCATCAAACCAGGGTCGGCTCGATCCGATGCACTTGATATACTCCAATTATCGCAAAAAATGCACCGGTAACGCCACTGTCCGGATCACTATCGACATATTCCTTTAGCTTCTTCGAATGATGCCGCGCAATTCGAGATGAGCGTTAAGATAAGAAGAACAATTAGCGACGTGTTGGAAGTTATTTACGCCGTCGACGCGCAGGTAGTCACGGCTCGTCACGCGGACACGGATCGGGTCTACGGGCCGGACTAGACGGGCGTCGTTGCCGGCAGCAGCGATTTTTTTCCAAAACGGTTCACGTTTTTGGAAGCAGTTATTTATCTGGCCAGTTTTGACGTGTTGTTCGGACGGCAACGTCGCGGGGTTCAATGCAAATTAGTAGTGGCCGGGGATATTTTAGGCCTTAGCCGCTAATGAGTCCGTCTGTTAATGGGGCCTTGCTGAGATCAGGACCCAGATAAGGACCGCGATTACCACCGGTTTATTGGTTTGTTGTTTGCTCAGATTGCCGATAATTCACTGGGAATTGCTAAATTCGCCGGCCTGCCGGCTTCATTAGAAGGTAGCAATTTTTTTCGTTGCTCTTTTGCTCCGACACAATTCAACCAACCGTAATTAAGATACTTTGTCATTTAGCCGGGTGTTAAAAATGATCATCAAATTTGAGTCTCAAGTGAATCAGCCTTTCAGCAGATTCTGCTTTAATTAAAGATTTCTAACAATGCTTTCTAGGTAGGTTATCAACTTCTGGAAATACTAGTCATAGGTTACCCAACATATAGTAGCCCAAAAAGTAGCCAAAAGACCACTGACGAGCAATTCAATTGGTTTATCCTTTTGACCTTTTATCATTGATTAGTTCAAGACCCAGTCACGTGACCCAACCACAATTGTCAAATGCCTTGTCCTTCGGCTATGTCTAGTTAATGTTCGAAAAAAAATAATAGAATATCTCGGAAACGTAGAGGGTTAGAGAGACGTTTTTGGGGTCTATTTTGTAGTATTGGAGTTTAAAAAATAAGGTCTGTAGGACCATTTAAAAAATGGAAAAATATAATTTTTGTGAAAATTTTTGATTTTGAGGCCATTTTTTATTTTGCTTCATTTTTTGCACAGTAAAGTCATATTTATACATTGTGTGTAAAAAGTCCGGTAACCGTGAATTATTTCGAAAAATATACAACTTAGGGTAAAACTTCTTATATAAATATCAGGAATATAAAACATGAGATGTGAATGAATTGAGGTTATGTTTTTTCTTATAGATGGACTATGTTTTAATGACATTTTTTGATTCACCCTTTCATTTTGATCACATTTTATGTAACATGTTGTGTGGCAGCTATTTAATATGTAATTAAACAAAACTTTGCTTGATGAAATGAATGGCCACCTAGATCACCATATTTGACGTCTCTAGATTATTTTCTATGGGGTCGCTTAAAAAATAAGGCATATACAACAAACATTTTATTTTAATAAAGTTCATTGTCAGACAGTTCAGCATTTAATCAAATAAAAAGTTTATATTTACTTGAAATTGTAGTTTTCTTTAGTAATTAATAGCTGCCAAACTATATTCGAAAAGATATCCAAAACCAAAAGCATCTTTACATTGCCTCTTTGTCCCAAAGAAAAAGTTGATCAGATCATGATGATCAGTCAGATATCTCGCTTAAACCTCCTTTCATACAGATGGAGTTATATGCCTGATGAAGCCAAAATGCAGAAACACGTGTCGCCGGGTTATAATCCTTGTTCCTTTCTGCTTCACCTTTTTTGTACAAAAAACACTTTCCTGTCATTCTCATTCTCTTCCAGCTTTATCTATCTCTCCCATGTTTTGTACGACGATGGCTTGTAATTTGCCGTCCGACGTCATCATCAACTTTATTATTTGTTCTTATGGACGCCATATTGGTTTTTTACACGATAAAATAGTGCATTTTATTCTGATTTCTGTAATGTATGATAACTTATGATTTGCTTCATAAATAATCAAAAAATTCAATAAAAACTAATTTTACTTTAGTTGACTTAAAACAGCCAAAATTTGGATGAATCTGGTATTTTTTAGAAGGGAAGGTTGAATTGTTTAAACTTATTATTACCAAAGTTTTTTCATTCAGAAATTTAATTTTTATTGCAAGTAATGTTCATAAAACTACCGATAAACTCAAAGACTACAAGGAACTTCATGATCAAATCATAAGTTGTCATATGTCACTGATATCAGAATAAATCCCTAGTGCATTTAATTTTTCCGGAAAAACGAGTTTCTAAGTAATTTGTTTTAACAAATTATTTAGAAACGAGTATTCCAATTTTTCCACAGGAAAAATTAGATGCACGAGGGATATTTGGTAAGATTATTTCCTGAGTTAATTAAACATTTTATCTTTATGTTGTTGTGAGGAGTGTGCAATTTTTTCGATTTTTTTTCCGGAAAAACTGCTGACAGCTAAGTTGACAGTTGTTGACAAGTGATTTTTCTACTTAAAATTTACATTTGTTATACTAATTCTTGATAGCGATTGGTCAAAATTGAAAGGAAGGAAATAATCGTATAAATTTTTTTCTGATATTTTCGAAACTACACCGAAAATTAAAATTTTTAAAACAGCAACATTTTTGGATCAGCAATGGTATTAGTAATTATCAGAACTAGTAGTATTAGTAATTAACAGATCCTACTAATTAAACCCTCTTTTGAGAAACAAAATGGTGGATAATACGATTTAATCTTTACTGTCTGTGTTTCTTCAGTTTTTGGGACACATTGTATAAATTTATAACTCAGAATTGGTAGGAATTAACATGAATTAAAAAAAAAAACACATGTGGTTTGTTCAGTGCCTAACTGGCGTATAAAACGGAAACCATATTTTTCTGTCTCGTTTCCGCGACATTCCGATATCAAAAACCGAAAAAAAAAAAATGTGAAACTTAAACTAAACACAGTGGTTTAGTTTATTTCTTCGTCCATTACCGGCTTTTAGGTTAATTCGTTGCGACCGTTGAGTGATAGAAACATAAATATTATTCTAGAACATGTGTTAGCTTTGGGGTTTTTATTTTCATTTCTGAATCAATATTTACGACGTTTTTTTTTCCATTAACCCCGACAGAGAAGTTGCCGATGGGTGGTTTATTTTCGGAGGTTCCGCGGTTAGTTTATTCCACTTGTCACTAGTCCATTAATCGGGTGATTAATTCAGTGTGATAATGGACCGAATTTAGCTATTGATACTTAAAGTAATAAATAATAAACAGAAGCGATGGAATTGTTAATTTTCTAGTAGGCAGAAAAGAAAATGTTATTTACATTTATGTATGATGAAAATCAGGCAAAAGTTAAATGACGTCACATACTACTTTGGACGTTTTGATTTGTATTTATATGGTAAGTTGCTTTTGCTTAAATCTCAGTGAGTATTTGTGATTGGTCAAAAAAAGTACCAAGCTGAATTTTTGACCACACTGAGTTAAAAAAGCAGCTTTTAGCATGCTGCCTTTTCTTGACCAATTACCCAGGAGGTATTATGAGGCACTTTTCCATTATTACGAAGCATTGTGAGGTGTTACGAGGCATTTTGAGATGTTTGTAAGGCATTTTGAGGCATTGTCTGTATTTCAAAATATAGTGTATTAATATAACAAAATTGACTGAAAATTGAACAGAACAGCATAGGCACATGTAATTATTATGGTAAAATCTTTGTTACATGATATTGAGTTGAAACAATATTCATTACAAATTATTATAAAAATGTACCAATTTTTCAACATTTAAACTACATTTTTAAGGTCACGTGACTGTTTTTGACAATGTCAACTGGCTTTTACAGTATTGCAAGCTCAAAATTGTATTATTAAAGTCACGTAACGTGTGATTTACAATTTCAACTTTTACAACTGTCTAAATTTAATTTACCAAATGATCAACATTTAAATTACATTTTAAAGTCACGTGACCGTGTTTGACAGGTGTCAGTTGGTTTTGACACTGTTGCAAGCTCTAAAATGGCATAATCAAAGTCACGTGATGTCTCTTGCAATTTCAGCTTTTACAACTGTCTAAAATAGTCTAAATTTATTTTACTATTTAAAAATTTATTTATAGCCTAAATAAATTTTTAAATTTTGAACCACATTTTAAAGGTCACGTGACTAATTTTGACAGATGTCAACTGGCCTTTACAGCGTTCCAGGAACATGCAGAATTGCATTTTCAACGTCACGTAACGTGTATTTTGCAATTTAAGTTTTTCCAACTGTCTAAATTTAATTTACCATTTTTTAAAGTTTAAAAAAATGTCAATTGGCTTTTACAGTGTTGCAAGCTCGAAAATTGAATTATCAAGTCACGTGACTTAGTTCTTACAATTTTACTACTGTCTAAATTTAAATTACCAATTTTTCAACTGTTTCTTTTAAATGATAAGTGTTTTTATTTGACACGTGCTAACTTGGTTACTATGACAGTTAGAAGATTCGTGCAAACGTCAAAATATAACCCGTAATTTCAGGCAACCCTACAAAAAATATTTTTTGTTTATCAGAATTTGGAAAAACAATTTGAAGCTTTCGGCACATCAAGTCAAATCAAGTGTCAAAAATTTCGTAAAACCTTTACGTTATCACCTAACCTAACCTAAAAACTGTGACGGGACCTTTAAAAAAATCAATTTTATAAGTTTTTGGGGCTTTAAAATTTGGAAAAACAGTCACGTATACAGTGTGTCCCAAATTGCTTCTACATGTATTGGGATCTCGAAAACGGTAAGAGCTACAGAGTCGGTTAAATGGGGAAAGTTTTAGAGAATTTTATGTGAAACTTATTTCCGGTTTCCAAACTAAATTATCTTTCTCCGTTTTTCGGAAAATTGGGAAAACGTTAGAGGCTGCATTTTAAACACTCTTTAACAAAGCCAAAGAGAGTTTTGAAACTAAGACATTATTATGGCACTTTTTTACATGACGTAATTAGAAAAAATCTATCGTTATTGGTTTTCGTTAATTTTTTCTAATTACGTCATCGTGTTTTACGTAAAAAAGTGCCTTAATAATGTTTTAGTTTCAAAACTCTCTTTGGCTTTGTTAAAGAGTGTTTAAAATGCAGCCTCTGACGTTTTCCTAATTTTCCGGAAAACGGAGAAAGATAATTTAATTTGGAAACCGGAAATAAGTTTCACATAAAATTCTCTAAAACTTTCCCCATTTAACCGATCCTGTATCTCTTACGATAACGGATATCCCCATACATGGATCACCAATTTGGACCACACTGTATAACCTGAGGAAGTCATTTTTATTGAATAATTAATCCTTACGACATTTTGACAATAGTCATGTACAAATTGTAAAAGCAGACATGCTACTTAATCCAACCTAAAAACTCACGTGACCATAAAAAAATTAATTTGAAGGGTGTATTTCATCAAGATTTATCATTAGGTATCTCAATACCAGGGGACTTATAACTAAATTTTAGAATACCACAAATGTGTAAACATTTGAAGGTATCCTGAGGCAGTTTAAATAATTTAAAGTCATTTTGATGTATTTCGAGGCATTTTAGGCAGTTTTAAGGCATTATAACTATGAGGTATTTTAAAGGCATTTCAAGATGTAAAAAGACATTTAGGTGTACAAAAAAATATCGCCAGTCTACCCCTCGCAAAATACGAAAGCAATCTATATCTAATCTTAGCACTGTTCTTGGACCACTGTATCAAAAATTCAAATTGATATGTTGTGACAGTCAAATTACGTCACATCCGCTCCAGCAGACAGACACATGTCATTTACATGGTCTTTTGACATCTCTGTGGAGAAAGAAAATAATAATTAGGTTGTTACATCAAAATTTAAAATAAATTGTCAAATTAAAGGTTGCAAAGGCAATATTGCCATATCTTTTGTTAAAAATTTGGCAACAAAATGTTGTGATCAGCAATATTGTAATGAACATAAAATTGAACGGTATATACGTTATTGACCAATCAAAATGACAGCGTACTGTCGAACAGGACAGGTGATATAAAATAAGACAGGCAAAGCCACCACGACCAGAACAACGAGCCGTTTTGTTATCTACTTGTCGATCTGGGAAGGCCAAGCCGATCGTCTCTTATCTCGGAATTTGCATGCCCAATTGCAAGTTATTAAGCCGGCCAATGAGTGCGACTTGCAATAATTAAAACGACGGCATGCGGAATCGTAACCAGTCCTGGACAGCTCGAATGCCTATATGGCAAACGGCTTTTTTGCCCCGATCTCTGGTAGTAAACCGTGGTGATTTATGTTGATCACACCGGAGCGTTGGATAGCGCAAAACCATTACTTATATAACATTGCAAAACTGGCCGAATAGACATGTAAATAGTTGCGTTGCTTTGATTAAGCCGTCTCTTGCTCGACTTATCTGGCTGGTTTTCCGCCTTTTGAAGTCGAATCTAAAGCAACTGTTTCCCCGCTCTCCTTATCTCCTTATTAATTAATTTACTTCACCGCAATTGAGCGCGAATCGTAAAAATCACAGTCCCGGTTAAAATGTAGGTAATTGTCGTAATCTAGCTAACGCTGACTGTAATTACGATATTATTCCCAACGAATGCCAGATATGGCGGACGTAATTTTCAATTAAAAACCAGATATAAAATCTTAATTTGCCGTATATGTTGGCTCGTTTTATTTTGCCAATAAAAAACGAAGATATTTTCCTACATTAGCAACGTTTTACTACAGCATATAAACGGCGTTATTCTTTTCTTTATCCTGCCAGTTTTATAGTCAAATGATATACTGTAATCAATTTTTTATACACATTTGTTTTACATATTGAAAGTCAAATTACAGTGAAGAAAGTAGTCCAGCTTGATATGAACGTAAGTCAAAATTCAATGATTTTCAATCTTTGAAAATTCTACTTCAAAAAGCATTATTGGACCTCAATTCTTGAAAGCAGGAAACGGAAATCAAGTCAAAAGAAGTGTTGTTAGAATGTGACAAAACTGGTTAAAAATGACAAGTTTCTGCCATATTCTCTATACCTATATTTCTCTTAAGATAATTTCCTTCCCTCGTTTCAAGAACACGCCTCCAGAGAGCTTATTCTTGAAACGATGGAAGGGAATTATCAAGAGAAAGACCTGTAGAATGTGACAGGAATCCGCCAATGTTAGTTTCTTCTGTCACATTCTATCGACAATTCTCTGGAGAATTTCGTTCCCTGCTTTCAAGAATTAGGTCCCTGGTGCATTGAAACCTTTTGACATAATTGCACTTTTGACAAAAAATGGAATTTTGGAAAAATTGCAGCTTTTTTATTTGAACTCCTATCGATTTCACCATCACGATTATTTCAAAATCTCATACAGAGTGTTAAATAATCAGAACCTCGATCAGAACACTTAGCTCCAAACTTCAAAAGCATATCCTTATCTGTAAGTTGCCTTTGATGTTTGGAGCTAAATTTTCTAAATATTTAACACTCTGTATAGGAATTTCAGAGTAGAATGACGTAAGTGATCTGTTAACAACACATTTATATACAGGGTGTCTAAAAAGTCTGGAATATTGCAAATATCTCGAAAACTGCTGATTTCATTTTTCTCAAAATTTGCGTCTTGTTAAAGTAAATAACAGCGCATGATGTGAGGGTGAAATGAGGTTCGCAAGTATACAGGGTCAGTCACAAAGTATACCAACTTTCTTAATTCAAACCTAACACACTGTATATTACTTCAGATTTTAAGAGTTCTCATAAAGGCCAATTCAACGATCTACAGTATTGCTACAAAAAAAAAAAACACAAAAAAACAACACCATAAACATCATTAAACACCATTTTAAGTAATAGGAAAATTTGCCAATTAATTTAACATTATATTGACGTTAGCTGTCATTGTTACACCTATCATTGTTATAGGTAGGTACAAAAAAAAAAATCAAAAAAAAAATAAATAAAAAAAAAATATAAAAAAAATTGTATATCGTTGAATTGGCCTTTATAAGTACTCTTAAAATCTGAAGTAATATACAGTGTGTTAGGTTTGAATTAAGAAAGTTGGTATACTTTGTGACTGACCCTGTATACTTGCGAACCTCATTTCACCCTCACGTCATGCGCTGTTATATACTATAACAAGACGCAAATTTTGAGAAAAATAAAATCAGCAGTTTTCGAGATATTTGCAATATTCCAGACTTTTTAGACACCCTGTATAAATATTGAAATAATACTCGTTTTCCAAGAAGCAAGCTAATTTTATAAAATAGAGTATTTTTTTCATAAAATGTGGATTTTTTCGAAAAACAGTTTGCAACAATTGATAACGGCTAAACTTGTTTTTCTAAATTTTGTTAACAGTTCAATTAAAAACGAGCGGAAGACCGCCGATAATTTTTTGTACACAAAAATGCCTTTTCGCATACAAAATACCTTGAAATGCCTTTAAAATACTTCACAATTCCAAATTTTGACAATACCCAAAAGCTTAAAATTGATTTTTTTCACTTGTGACTTTGATTATGCCATTTTAGAGGTTGCAACACTGTCACGTGACTTTAAAATGTAATTTAAATGTTGATCATTTGCTAAATTAAATTTAGACAGTTGTAAAAGCTGAAATTGTAAAATACACGTTACGTGACGTTAATAATACAATTTTGAGCTTCCAGCACTGTAAAAGCCAGTTGACACCAGTCAAAAACAGTCACGTGATCTTAAAAATATAGTTTAAAAAATTGCAAAATTGGAAAATTATTATAATAATTTGTAATAACTATTGTTTCAACTCAATATCATGTAACAAAGACTTTACCATAATAATTACATGTGCCTATGCGGTTCTGTTCAATTTTCAGTCAATTTTGTTATATTAATACACTACATTTTGAAATATACAGATACAGCCTCAAAATACTCTCAAAAGACATCTTTTGGAAACAGACTTCTTCATAAATTAACCCTACATTTTTAAATCAAAAATAAGATTAATATGCCTAGTAATCGATGTTGGTTTCTCTTTTGGTCCTCAAGTCGTCACAATGGTAAAAGTAGTCTTATATACCTACCATTCTGTAAATTTACACTTTTACTTTTTACTGTCTCTGTCAAGAACTCTTTTCCACGTATAATTCTTATCATCCCTACGAACAAACAAAAAATATAGAAAAACACAAATCAAAAAGTCATAACTATGAGCAAAACAAGACGTAAGAAAAAATCTGAATAAAAAAAAAGAGCATAATAAAACTAAAAGAGCATAAAGCATAATGAATAGCCAAAGAGAAAATAAACATAGAAAAGCAAAAAAAATAATAAAAAAAAACAGACGAAAGATAAATAAATAAATCACAAGAACCTACATGTAAATAGAACAGAAAAAACTCTACTAGTTTATATTATATTATAATTTAAGTAAATTTTTGACTGTGGTCCCATTTCTTGTCACAAGTTTGAAGAAACGGATTTATAAGAAAAGTTTGTTGATGGTTTCTTTGACAGTGAGACTTTAACCCAGTGATGTAGCCAAAAAGCTGTGAAAGACCAAAATGTTTGTCAGAATTCAGAGCATACGCTCACCAGTCAATTTAAACCAGGTCACGTGCCTCCTCTATTCTCCATAAGTAAACTGTCACATGATTATCAAATTTCACAGTTACAAAAAAAAACAAGAAAAATATGTTTGATTTACTTCTCCACAATTGAGTAATGGATTCTGAACAACTCTTACCTGATTCGTAACGATCTAGTAAAAACATGGCCGAGTATAACTTTAATCCGCTCTTAATTAGTTCACTTCAATTGAGTAATTGACATACTGGGAGTTATAGTTGCAACAAAGTTAACGGCAAAAAATGCCACCATTTTAATTAAATCGATATTTACTGCAAAAAAAAGGAAACACGCCGATGACGTGCCGTTGCCTCATAACTACGTTATGCGATATCGAGCTTGTTAAACGCTTATAATAATTATTATTAATGCGATGTAATTATTGAGGTTTATAATTACCTCGACAGAACTACTTTTTCCGTGAAAAATGGTGTTGTCACTAACGAACCATGCCTATTTATTACTGAAGGCGACATGAGTTACGATAAGGCCCATATACTCCTAATCACATTTTAAAGTAATATCGCTTATTTATTACAACAACTTGTCTTATCACTGTTAGAAGCAAAATGGTTATAATTTGACAAAATAGTTGCAATTTTTTCTACTTATCATTTAGTGCAATTATTAATTAGACAAAAAATGGATATAGGTATCTATTTTAAGTAATTTTTGCTAAAAGTAAAAAGTAATTTACAATTTGATAAAGTAAAGTATTGAGGTTAATAGTTGTAAATAATGTTTCAATACATTTTAGCTTTAGTGAATCATAATTAGTATTTTAATTTTTAGTGCTAAAAAATGTTATACAAAACTGTCTTATTGATTTTTGTATCAAAACTTTTTATTTTAAGAACCTCCCAAGAAGGAGATTTTTTAAGATTTTTTTTAAACTGTTGAGAAGAAAATGGAAATTTCAAATTGCTTACATTAAATCAAGTATTTTTTCACAGTAGTTTTTCTAATCAGTGCGCAAAGTTATGTTTTCCCGCACGTGAAAGCCGTTATACGGATAAGCTTAACTGCGGGAAAACTACTTTGCGCACGTAATATTTTTTCTCCTTAATCCTCTCGTTAATTTTTAGTTTTTAGTAACAATTTTCTCGCATAGTGTGCGAGAAAATGCTACTTTGCATATGTAAAGTAGGTTCTTCACGTACATTCGTAGAAAAATATTCTTAACCTAGACTCATATTCTTGAAACAAAAGAAAATAATACAGAATGTGACAGAAATATGTTGTTGTTAATTAGTTTTGGCACATTCTCTCCAGACGTGTCAAGCCCCATCACAATGTGAAAGTATTATTTGCAAAACTAACAGCACTGCTCGTAGCTTGTTTTGACCAATCACAAACTATGAGTGACGCAAATTCTGTACATGTGGATTTACTATTAAAGTTAGTTTTGACTGTAACTTTTTTATCTGCACTGCTAATGCCATTATTAGATTATGAAAAGCGTTTGTTGTTATAATACTTAATCATTATACAGGGGGGTTCTAACAAAATAAAAAAGTTAATCATAGCTAGACAAATTTTGATTTCGGTCACCCTGTAGGTTTGTGTAACTAGTTTCATCTGACCATGTAGTCCATTGAGTTTACTAACTGTATACCTATTGTCTTGTTAAGTTCTGTTTAAATATACATGTTAGTGAAATATATATGAGGAAAAAAATTAGAAAACCTTGACCAGACCAACTTATTGCACTTTTCAGACTTTTTCGCTTTTGTGGTATAAACCGACATATGATGTGAATTAAAAAATCTGGCCAAACAAAACGATCAAAATGAATCCTTTTCTGAGATGAACATCCCAGGAAAGTGGTAAACAACACCCGACAAAGACCCATTAAAAAACCAAATAGGTGGGCAGCAGCCAGGGTAAACAACGACCAGGTATACCAAATGTGGCGGCATCCTGTACCCTCACAATGAACCCGAGACTCGGTAGCGACGGGCCTCGTTAGCACCAGGGTGCTAAATGACCCCCTCGCTGTGTTGTGGGGCCCCGCCACTACGACGGAGGCCAATTTCAATGCGTCGTTTATGGGGCCTTCGGTGTTAATTTTTATATGATGGGGGTCAGTTCAGCGGCGTCACGAAACCGACTGTCCTTCGTACATTTTTTTATGTATCCGGCAAATATCGTAAAAACTTACTTTGATCTTTTGATGCTACCGTGAAATTAACCGGTTTACACACCTGACAACACTAATAAATCTAAAGAAAAAATATTTGGTCAAACTTACCTAGTTTCAGTTTTTTTAGAACAGGGAAACACTGTAAACTAATATTCTAATTGATGAGTTGATTCACCGCCCTCTGTACAAGAAAGCCAAGAAGGTGCATGCCAAAAATTCCAATATGGCCGAAATATGGGATTGACAGTTTGCATTTGTTTGTATTGTGGAAATTGAGTTTTTCGATGATTAAATTCATTTTTAAAGTCAAGACTTGGGATTACTTGCCAAAGTAATTTTTGTTTGCTATTATATATTGTTGTTTATATGTTTGTTGTTCTAGTGAAAGTGTAGTTTGTGTTCATTTTATTGTGTTATCACTATTGTTATTGTTCCTTCATTGTTCTATAATTTGTTGTTGGTTTTTTAACTTAAATTCTATTGCCTCTACAATATGCCGTCACACTTGTTGTTTGCCAAATTGTAAAAGCAATTTGGAGAAAGGCCCAAAAGTGTCCTTTCCTTTCCAAAAGACCCTGCTCGAACCCAACAGTGGTTGAAAGCTTTGAACTGGAATGATTTTACTCCAACACAATACTCAGTGGTAAGTACAATATGCTTTCTCATTCAGTAAACTTATTGCCTCTTACATACATAAGTGAGTTAAATTTTGAGGCCGCCTGCATTTTGAGAGCAACAAAGGTTTACTCTGAAGAAACAGGACAGCTTTTAGAAGTTTCATTGGCACATTTACATTTTAAAAGAAAGGTCTTGGTAATAATATAAAACCCATTTACCAGTTTTGCTTACCTAGATTCAAGGATTTCCAAATTTTCTTTGATTGAGCAGTTTTTACATTAGTTTGTTGTACTTTCCAAGACAAAGGGTTCTAACCAAACTTGCTTTGGCTGGACTTTATTGGATATAAAAAGCCATATCTATACATATCTGGATCAGGAATGAAGCGTTCTTTGATTTTTCACTCACAACTTCTAATCAACTAAACGAAAAAATAAAAAAAAAACATATTTTCTACTGCATCTCCATAGGTTTGTGTACAAAAAAAAATCCGATAACGCCGCCATTAAAAGGACATTCTAGGCTTTCTTGTAAAGAAGGCGGTGGTTGATTTCATCAGCCTGTAACACGGAATAACTTAAAAAATTTAGTTTGTTTACTAAATTTCCGTTCACCTTCCACCATCTATGCTGATTGACACTTGTGACAGTTCGACTTGTCAACCTGTCACTAGAATCAAAGTCATTTACGGTGGCGATGTTGCCAGACGGTCGCATTCATTTATTTCGCAGTCATTATTAAGTTAGTTTAGTATGCAGCCTCAAGGGTTTTTATTTAAAATAAGGCAACCACGACAATTTAATTATGTGTACATTTTCGACAATTTAAATATTGGCGCGGAATGACATTGAGTTCTGTCAGTCCGTCGAAGCGGAGATGGCAACGCGGCAAGGAGGATGTGAGAAAAGAAAGAAGATGGCGCAGAATAAGTCCGATTTGGGGTTGTTTAAAAAAGTTTATTTTTATCCTGTGGGATACCACAATTACAGATTTACAGAGCTGATAATTGCACGGAACATAATACGGTTTACCAGGTTACTTAACTGACCCGCAATAAAAAGTTTCATATGTGGGTTTGGCTTCCCTTTGTAGACAGACGGCCGGTCACCATTTTGTAGTTATCTTAAGGTAAGTTTTCGTATTAACTTGTCAGTTATTAGTACTAGTAGATTAGTATAAACAACCTTTTAGGTGCTTTTAGCTACTGAAGATGGGTAGGTCCAAATTTTTCCTCGAATTTTCGTTCGTTGGTAGAAAGTTTAACTAAACCGAGATCAGTCAAAATTTGATTTTAATTTGTCTATGTTTGGTAATAATTGTTGATTTTACTAGTTATTTTAGAATCAAGTAGTGTTATATGTAAGGTGGAAAGAAAAGAACATTGAACTTTACTCTTGTGTCAAAATGCAAACATGTAGAAAGTTTCATTTAGATGCTCCCAGTTGCAATTGTATAATATTTTATTGTAGCATTAATAATTGGTCAGATAAATGGGGTACACGTACACCTACTTGTACCACAAAATATTCAAGTATTCAAATATGGAAATTTGAAAATTCTTTATAGGAAACCAGTGATAAGAAGAGAGAAACCATTGAAAGTTGATGAGCTAGACAGAGATGGCAATACATTTCACAAGTGACATGTGTCAATAATATGCGGATGTGGATGTGGCGTAACTGGAAGGTCATAATATACCAAACCGTCTTTCTGATGAAGTGGTGATGTGACCATGATGTTCGTTTTTGACAGACTGACACATGTGACTTACAATGTTTTAGCCATCTTTGTCTAACTCAATGAATTCTAATGGCTTATTATTTTAATGAACTAAATAACACCTGCAAAATTAATCCAGGTATGAAAATAAAAAAAAAACAAAGCCAACTTCCACTATTACACAATCATTCCTTGGCGGAAGCCCACAGGTCAAGTTCCCAACAGATCGTATCCGTTGATCGTATAATGATCATCATCTAAGTACCTACCGAGCAAAGCAAAAATAGCCGATCCACTTGGCAAGCCACAGAGAGCAATTGAATTAAAAATACAACACAGATTGCCTAGATATCTCCTAATATCTCATACTCGGCTTATTATTTTCGTTCTGCAGGTCATCCTTTCAAATTGCGAGACCGCTATGGTACCGCTATGACGTCCGTGGTTAATTCATTTAACACGCCCGTGGTACTTTGTATTGTTTTTTTTTTCGATTAATTAGAGTTGGGTGCGGATTCTAATTACCTGTACGTACAAAACTCGTGCGGCTTTTGTGGATGTTTTATTATTACGAAGAGGTTAGAATGCTAATTCAGGGACAAAGGAAGTTTATTTGTAATTTTATTTTAAAGTTAATGCAGTTATCTGTGTTTTAGGTTAGGTCCTTAAAAATCTGAGTAAAAGAAAAGTTCTTAAAAACTCCAACCCTGTATCTCTTTCAGTTTTGTGTAATTCCTGTGATCTTTGAATTTGTAATAGTCTAGATGAGTTAGACACAATTTTGTATGAAGCATGTTTATTCGTTTTTTCTTTTAGCACAATTTGTCACATTAATTGTAATAACAAAATTGTAAACATGTTAGAATATCCATTAGTACAATCAAGATTGAAGTTATCAATTTCAAAAATTTGCAATTTTCATGTCTTTTAGGACTTTACGCAATTAAAATTTAAATACATTAATTTTACACAAAACGTTTTTCCAATAAATAAAAACGATATCAGTGAAATAACAACGTAAAAAATTCCTCAAAACAGTTTAAATCAATAAATAACTGTCGATTTAATAACCAATTTAACTGTCAGGTGAAAATTATTATTTTCCTGGTGAGAGTCTAATTTGGGGTTATTTTAGTTTGAAATTAATTTTTTTTCATGTTTGTTGTATAACTGATGTAGTGTAAGGTTATGTTTCTGGAATGTTAATGAATCGTTTAGCAAACAACTGTTCATAATATGTGCCAAAAAAACTAAATTATTTTTGATGTAATACTTTCTTAAAAAACGGAATAGTTTATCTCCTAATAGGCTCGTTTACCATAGTGGAATTTAAGGTTCAAAATATAAACTTAATATAGTTTATGTCTAAAAATGTGCCATTAAGTCTTGTTCTTCAATATTAAATCAGTATTTTTATAAAAAGCTTAAATAAAATGTTAAACTGAGCCTGACACGATCCTTTGTGACGTAATTAGAGACTCTTCAATTCCGTAACGAACATTTGCCTAATAATGTCTTGTATCAATCAACTAATTTTTGTTAATTTGGTTCTGTTGGGGTATTACAGACCTAAAAAGAAAGAAGCTGTAATAGTATGGTACCTAGGTACTTCTCAAACTTTTACTCTAACCGTCAATATACAGCGTGGACCAAATTGGTCACTTTCAAATGTCTATCTGTGAAACTACCGTATTTAATAGAGAAAATGGCAAAAACTTATGGGTCTTTAAGTGTTGTGTTTTATCAAATATTTTATCATTTCTCCAAATGTCTAGGTACTTTTGTATGAATGGAAGGTTTTTTGGAATAAGTAATATTTCATCAAATATCTATAAGAACTTAAATGAAGTGTTATTTCTGTCATTATCTCAAAAATACCTCTTACCTATTAAACAAATTCTATTAATTTATGGTAAAGTCAGCTTTAGTGGCTTTAAATCAAGATTTCTACAACTAAACTACATTTATGTTTCTTTAAGAACCAAAACATTTACAAAAACAAGAAAACAAACTGGAAAAATTCACATTGGATGATAATGCTTTGATATACAACTCTGATAACTTTTATGTTAAATTAAAATACATAAAAGTCATCAGGTAGACAAAATCACGGTTTTACGATGCTTTCAGTATCACAAGATTTAGTCTACACTTTTTTTGTTTATGAGTCGGTTTTATGATAGTTAACAATCAATAAACGTCAATCAAAAGTATAACAGTCACATAACCCTATTCGCAAAATTATTATAAAATTTCCAACTTCCTGATCAGAGTGGTATCAAAGAGATATTAATGAGCGGCTAAGCAAGCAACGCTGATTTATATTATACAGGGTGAGCCAAATTGGTGATGCATGTAAGAGGACAGTTTTATGACAAACTTATACCCGGTTTCCAAAGTAGATGGAAAAACGTTCAAACGTCATTAGTTTAATATTGCACACTGAGTTTATAACGTCATATTGATTTTAAGATTAGGTATGTCAATGTTTTAATGGACCTTATTTTCATAGATTTGCAACAGTGCATTTTTTTGATTGGTCTGCGTTCCCGTTCCGTCGGATAGTAATTGAATTGATCCAATTTTCGTTATTTATGGAAACAAAGATCGTCTGTTTTGAGAACATTACTTACTGTTTTGACTACCCCCATCAATGGAACATTCATCACTGCCCCCAATTGGGTTCATCACCAGACTGGGCTGTACCAGCCCCCTCTGGTGGTGCATCGGTAACTGGTGGTGCATGGCGATAACGCCTGCTTGCTCTGACATCACCATCGAGACTATTCTAACAGTCACTATTGTCACTACCCCCAAACAATATTACCGGAATCACTATGGAAAACTATTTAGTAAAGGCACATTCCCATCCCTATCCAATCAATGTCAAAGTTTACACACTCTCAGCTTGGACACAGATGCGTTTCTCTTGATTTAATTTAAATTAAAAGTATTGTTTTTCAACTAGTTAAAGTGAAACATATACAAAGTGGAAAAAAAAACAATAATAATCCGCACCGTGCGCTCTAACCCCGACCGACAGTAAAGCAACGTTCACACGAACTGACGTGCGAGCGAGGCGAGTCACAGGACCGGTCGGGCAGCATCGTCACCGGTTCGGGGCGGGTCGTGTCCCCACTCCCTCGCTATAGAGCGGGACACGCCCATTGCGATTGCGCGGATTGCGTTGTGATTGGTGCGCCGGGCGGGGGGCACGGACAAAATGGTCGAGTGGATCGATATAACTCCTCCCCGCCCCCTTCAGGAAAAAATATTGTCTGTCGGTTGTTGTGTGTACGGGCGTGCGAGCTTTGTGGCGTTTGACATGTAAATTTTTGCAGGATTGGCTTTGGTTGTTTAGGGCCGTGTTGGGTTTGCCGCCCTGCTATTTGTGTGGTTAAGGATTTTCTGATATATTTCAATTCAATTTGTATTATTTTTGTACTTTTAAACAATGCATACTCACTACAACTATTAAAAACTTTGAAATTAGCCAAATAGCTTCAAAGTTGTATCCATTTACAATTTTTCCAAATATATGGTACCTACATTGTTGGATTGGTTACAAATATCTTAACCTCGTCAAGTAAATAAATTACTTCACTGATGAAAATAATAATTATATTTTAAAATATTGGTTGGTAAACTCTAGTTTGGTTTGTCACAATTTTATGAGATATGCTGGGTTTTTATCCTTTAGATAAATTAAGAGAGAAAGGGGGAAGTGCAAATATAAAAATACATAATAAAAATGACATTTGAGATCAAAACATATTACTGAGTTTGTACTCAACAAAGGATTTATTGCAAAAAACAAAAATCCAAGCTTTTTTTGTGTGAACTCCTATTTCAGGTCAAAAACGTTTCAGAAAAGGCTATACCGTTCCTGTAAGAGATGTTCTGAGTATGAATCTGATTTCGAAAGTTGACCATCACGTGACCAAAAAAACTTGTTAAGTTCGCGGATTCTCCTTTCAAATTCATGTCAAATGTCAGGTTGGCAAATGGTATTAGTACAAGTAAACTTTCGTATGTGACTAATATCCGTTTCTCCAACATTGACTAAATTGAGTTTAAGAACGTTTAGTTTAGACTGTAATATTTTCATCACAAATCAAACCAAATTTAAAAGTCAATTTGAGTGGTAGAATTGACAAATAGTTTTATAAACAGGTCAAATTCTCGGAAACAGTTGAAGCTAAGATATCTATGCTTTTTGAAAGATGTTTGAGTAAAATCCAAATATCCTACTATACAAGGTGTTCCATAAAAAAAAAGTTAGGTTAAGTTTTTTCAAAATTATTGAAACGGGCTGTACTAAAGCCTGTGACATTTCATCACAAAACAAGCTGAGCAGATTATTTCACTTTCTGAAAATTATGAGTTCAACTTTTGTAGTTTTTATACTCAGTACCTACATATTATGTTTCAAAGAAATATCAAGATATCTTGGTATTTTGAGGCAAGGAATTCTTCTATTGAAATCAGGACCAAGAGATCAAAAATTTAGCTACTCTTATAATCCGTATCTCATTGACATTTACAAAAATAACGAAAATCCAATAATGGCGTCAAAGATTTTTATACTGTTATTAATCCAAATTCAATCATCAAATTTTTCAAAATACTGTAATATGTGGTACTTAGTTGTTAATCTTAATGCTCTTTAACATCAGTTTAGTATAAACATATACAGGGTGTCTAAAAAGTCTGGAATATTGCAAATATCTCGAAAACTGCTGATTTTATTTTTCTCAAAATTTGCGTCTTGTTATAGTAAATAACAGCGCATGACGTGAGGGTGAAATGAGGTTCGCAAGTATACAGGGTCAGTCACAAAGTATACCAACTTTCTTAATTCAAACCTAACACACTGTATATTACTTCAGATTTTAAGAGTACTTATAAAGGCCAATTCAACGATATACGATTTTTTTTTTGTACCTACCTATAACAATGATAGGTGTAACAATGACAGCTAACGTCAATATAATGTTAAATTAATTGGCAAATTTTCCTATTACTTAAAATGGTGTTTTTGAGTGAGAAGGAAAAGACTGACATCTTAAGTATGGTGGGATATGGCGACCGTAAGAGAACGCAGCAGGAAGTATGTGATTTGTTTATTTAATAATTATTATTATTTTTATTATTTTTTTAATTTTTTTAATTTTTTTTTTATACTGTAGATCGTTGAATTGGCCTTTATGAGTACTCTTAAAATCTGAAGTAATATACAGTGTGTTAGGTTTGAATTAAGAAAGTTGGTATACTTTGTGACTGACCCTGTATACTTGCGAACCTCATTTCACCCTCACGTCATGCGCTGTTATTTACTTTAACAAGACGCAAATTTTGAGAAAAATAAAATCAGCAGTTTTCGAGATATTTGCAATATTCCAGACTTTTTAGACACCCTGTATATTATTATATTATTTTACTAAATTGTTAGTTCTCAATTTTACTGCTTAACAATCAATATAATATCTCTTGAAACTCCAATAGTTGACAAGTTTTGTTACTTATGCTCGGTATTTCCTTGAATTCAAAATTTCTTACATTTTTATAATTCCGTGCACATTAGTTCGGTTAGCTAATCGCATTCTAATAATTAAGGTTGGGTACATCGGGAAAATCCACTAGTTAATAAATTTATGAGAAATGATAATAAAAATAACACTCAGTTGACACCAAATGTGAATTACTTCAAAAATATCTTAGGAACGCGCCTGATATTTGATAACCAGAGGTTTGTTTGGTATATAGTAGTTGTTGCTATCACAATCGCCGTTACTTATGTTTGCGGTTTTAGAAATAATACCTATTTTTAGTGAATTTGCCGAGAAAAACCAAGGTCCCCGATTCCTACAATAATCTAATCGGTCGACAGTATGGTCACATTGAAGAGCTAGGCAATATTAATCTCCTATCATCGGCACGATCAAAAAAAACATTCAAAGAGGCCGCCGGTTTCAAGAAGGTTTTCGGCTAAGATAAGACAGCTGAAGCTCGGTCTCAAGGAGGCCTCTCGAGATAGTGGAGTGAGTTGGTTGTTTACTGATGAGTTTGTTTTTTTCGACGTAAGTCGGAAAATAACTGAAAAATCAAAAAAAAAAATTGTTCCGGGCTTTTTTTAGTCAATCAATAAAGGATCTCATCAGGCAAGGTATTTAACTTTGTGACGTCACGGGAATAGAGTAATCGTATGGTCGCGTGACTGGTCGCTTCCCGAGGGTTGAGGTCACGCGATACTGTTATCCATCTGTTCGGTCATCGTGCCACCAGATTTTTGTTAAAGGGGCAAAACTAGCATCTGGAATTTGTTTCAAATTTCTATAAAAATTGTAAGCAAAATTTATATAAATGCAATATTTTGTAACTCAATTTAGCTAAACTCATTTTAGCCAAACTTATATGCATGGTTGGGATTAGCTGGTACTCTAGCTTGCCATGCTTTGACACACGGTGATATTTTAGACCTGCAGAGCATGTTAATAACACTAGTGACTTGAGTGTTTTGACAACTGCAAATATACCGTAGCGGTTACGTTATTCAAACCAAGATTACTTAAATCTGTTTATTATTTACGGAGAATGTGATAAAGTTGTGAGTAGAACATGTGAGGTATTTGCCGCTCGTTATCCAGAAAAACCAAAGCCATCACCAAAAGCTGTGAAGCAAATAATTGAAAATTTTAAGAATACGGGATCTGTGAAGATAAACGCTATTAAAACAAAACCAATCCTTAATAATACAAATGTAGAAATTGCAATTTTGGGCTATTTTGTTGCAAATCCAACTTCGTCAATAAGACAAGTTTCCGTAGGATCAGGTATATCCTAAAGCTCAATTCAAAGGATCCTGAAGAAACATAAATTTCACTCTTTTTCATTTAAATTAGTGCAACACTTAAAAGAGGTTGAATTTCCGAAGAGAGTGGTTTTTAGTGAGTTTTTGCTGACTAGTCACTATGGAGAAGAATTGTTTTTGAATAATATTATTTAGAGCGACGAGGCCAAATTCACTAAAAATGGAATGTTCAATAGACATAATTCACACTACTAGTGTGACATAAATCCACACGTAATTAGAGAGAGAAATTTTCAAGAAATCTGGAGTTTTATGAAAAAAAAATGTTTATTGTCAAATAAAACGAAATGGGTTGGATTTAGGTATAGGCAAGTAAATTGAAACTTATAGTAATTTTTAATGCACAAAATGATTCCGTCATAAAAAATGTGGGTTTCTATTTAAAAAACTTGAAATTTTTTATGTTTTTTAGTGGCAAGTTTATGATTTTTTTTTTACGACCCTGTATACAAATGGGTTATTACGCACCCCCAGTTTAATAAAACAATCCTTTATTTACAATAACCCAAAATTTCATTGCAAAATGAAATACGGTTTTGACAGAGTACAAAAGTATGTTGAGCGTTGCAACTGTCACTTTTTTGGAAAAACATCAAATATTTCGAAAACGGCTAGAGATAGGCATACGGCATTATACACAAAAGTTGGTCAGAATTTTGTGAGGAATCCAAATATGTAATAATATATAGGGTGTTCTATTTAAAATAAGAAAGTTGTGATCGACTTCCGGTATAAACGGAAGTGCAACCATCTAGAAAATATTTTAGTTAGATTGGGCATGCCCACATCAGTATCCTGCCAAATTTTCAAAACTCTCCTAGTTATACTGTTTCCAATATCAATCGATGTCTTTCGTCGTGGGACACCCTGTATATTTGACTGTTTTTTTGAAAATTGCATCAAAATTTAGAAAATTCCGGATCTCCGTAATTTTTGGGGTTTTAGCAACTGTAAAAAGCACAAAATGTTTCTCTTGAACTGCCATTTCGCCTGATACTAACCTGCCTAACCGCAACACGATTGAACAAATACAGGGTGTTCAGAAACCGCGTTTTAAGTGTAAATTGTAGTACATCAAAATATGAACAATTTCCATCATACTTGGTAGTAAATTATTAAGTTATTGCGTGCATGATTTCTTTGTAAATGTCATAATCCTATAAGGGGGTTTATACGCTATTAATATTGTTTTAATCTATTTTACATTACCTAATTAACAATTGTGTTGTTGATCCATCCATTTGTTAATGGCCAAGCGCAAAATAATTTAATATTATTACTATACAACACACTGTATAAAATTACAGTTACATAAAGTATGGATTCCAACAGAAGTGACCTTTCCTACGTGGAATAACGCCAAGTGTGGCATCAGACAATAAATATTCATAATTTCCACGGAAACTCTAAGTGTTCAAATAGCGCAAAAGCAATATGTACCTCAAAAGAATGATCATCTTTTCATTACATTTTCGTGTTCGACTAATGTAGCGTAAAATCCCCGGCTACCGAAAGGTAAACAAGAGCTAAGTGGACGCGGCATAAAGGCCGGTTTTCACGCCCGTTTGCACCCGCAGTGTTGACGGCCTTTTGTCCTCGCGACCGTGGGACAAAGCCTTTGTCACCAACTTTATATAAACCTGGCGAGGAGAAAACTTTTTAAAGGCTACCAACATGTTTTCCGTTCCCTTGGTTCGCCGCTGCTGTCCTCATCCATGCATTCGTTATCCGCTTACGTTTACAAGGGGGTGTATAGTACTTCGGCCGACTGGAAAATAGTCAAACTGACACTTTAGCCTTCCTATGGTTGTTCGCGATGCCCTTTTTTGCCGCTTAATCCGGTCGTGCAGTTTGTGCAATTTTCAAGGTTGAGTAGTTCTAAGCCCGAAATGCTTAAATATGTTCCAAAATGCGTCAAAACCATGAAACAAAATTAGTAAAATAATGTTACAGTGAACATAAAGTCTGATCAGATCTTTTTGAATCGACCCTACCTAAGGAA
This sequence comes from Ips typographus, assembly GCF_016097725.1. Lineage (NCBI taxonomy): Eukaryota > Metazoa > Arthropoda > Insecta > Coleoptera > Curculionidae > Ips > Ips typographus. Next base: position 24,875,656 of record NC_138423.1, on the reverse strand, counting down.
TTTTGATATTTTGTCCCCCTGTATATCTATATTTTTTGTAATTTTAAAAACTGGAAAGTATTGACCAATTTGCTTATTCTTAAATGGAACTATTTAATATTTTAGAACTATTTTTTATTACTAAAAAATACCATCAAATTTCTTATCATTATGTGCAATGTCGTACTTTAAGCTGAATTTATGTTAAATGTAGTTCAGACTGAGATTTTTTTCATTTCTGTGGTCACAATTTGAACCAACCAAGCTTAGTTTTAAGTATGATCGTCCAATACAGGGTGATCCACCGATGGGGGCAGTTTATCTAAAATATGTTCCAACTGGTAGCACTTTCGGTTATATCGAAAATAGTTACCCTCGCTTACTTTAAATGGAACACTTTGTATAATGTTTTTTTTTTTGGATTCTTCGACAGATTCTATGTATAATATCATATACCTATGTCTATTCGTTTCTGAGATATTTACCATTTTATGTAATAAAACAATGGGAATTTTTGCATATCAGAAGACGTTTTCTTCTTGGTTTTTCTGTTTTGTAGTGTTAAACCGGGTTGGTTCTAGAGTGGGTGCATTGTACCAAAAAAGTGATTTGACGCCCTCTAGCTGCTAAACGGGGCAACTTAGCTGTGCCCGCTCAACGTCACGTGATAGCCCCGTTCATTAGTTTTCTTTTGGTATACGGTGGTTTTATACAGGGTGTTCCAAATAAGTGAGTTATTTCTGAAAAAGTGCACAAAAATTTAGTCTAAATTAGGGATTTTCTGGGTCTACTATACTAACGGCGACCATTTTGGATTCTCCTCAATCAAAGCGATTTTTTTATCTAATTTGAAACTGGGAAACACTATTATTTGTACTATTAACCTGAAGGTATTTAGGCAGTTGAGGTTAATTTTGAAAATAAAAAATTTAAGACCTCTAACCTGAAACGTTTCTGAGATATTGAGCAAAAACTGCAAAAAACGAGAGTCAACTTTGACGCCCTTTAGCGGCTAAACGAGACAACTTAGTCTTGCTCACTCAACGTCATGTGATAGCTCCATTTATTATTTTTCTTGTGTTATACGATGTGTTTATACAGGGTGTTTCAAATAAAGGAGTTAGGAACGATTTTCTGGAAAAGTGCACCAAAATTTCGCTCAAATTGGGAATTTCTGCTTTCGAGGAGAGTGGTCAAAGTAAGGCTGCTAGATCAAGTAGGCCTAGAATTTTGACGTTGATTCCAAAAATTAAATAAAAAATTATAAGTGTGGTTTGTTGCTCAAATTTGGGACACCCTGTATACTAATTATCTAGGAATAAAGTATATGCAAATATCTACAAGATTCATATTTGGTATTTTTTTTATAAAATCACCCTGTAAACTACTCCATTGTATTGTCAATAACTCGGTTATTTTGACAATTATAGGGTGGTTCAATATACCAGTTTGTAGCCCTAGAAATTCTCTTTTGAACACCCTGTATAGCGTTTTTACCTAAAACGTCGAAAAAGTAAGTTATTTACTGTTAAAACTGAGTTGTTTGATTTTGACAGTTTTTACTGTGACAGCCCATAACTCTGTTATGTTGACAGTTACAGGGTGGTTCAATATACCAATTTGTAGCCCTTGAAATTGTCTTTTGATCACCCTGTATATCATATACAGTAGAAATGTCACGCTAACGAAAGATTAAAGCTTTTATACCGGGAATGTGTTGTCCAGAAGGGATAAATTTATAAATAATATTTTCAATTATTTTGAAAAATTCATATTATTTTGAAAAGTGTTGAGGTTAGATATACAACATTTTTCAGAAAGTTTCCGGTAAATTTATGGAAAAAATTGGAAAATTCAAAAATAACCGACCCGAAAATTACCGCTTTTACATCTCTGATTTCTTTTTTTGAGGCCAATTTTTGACCACCCCTTATTATCATTTTTGACTTTTTTCTGCACCCCCTATGAGAACTAACCTTGTTTAACACTACAAAGTATAAAAACGAAGAAAAAAAACCTTTTCTGATATGCGAAAATTACAATTGTTTTATAGGTATTGCAAATGTCTAACTTCACATAAAATAGTAAATATCTCAGAAACAAATAGGGATATTTATATGACATTATAGTATACATAAACTATGTCTAGAAATTGTCGTAAAATCCAACACAGAAACAGTATACAGGGTGTTTCATTTAAAATATGCGAGTAGGTAATTGCTTCCGGTATAACCAGATTAGATAAACTGCCCCCATCGACTTCAGTATACTACCAAATTTTGAATAATCTTTTATAACCACCAATAATTATTAATAATACAAAAAATCAGTATAAAACTGTAAACGAATTAAAGTTAAAACAAACATTTGCCTTCACCCGTTGTATATTATGGAAAACGTCGTAATACCGGTAAATTATCGAAACACTGATCGCACCCTCGATGTGCCGTTTCCCATGAAAAGTCAATTTTCCCCCCTTAATTACCCAATAAGTAAATTGCCGCCGTCGATAATAATCAGTTAACTTTTCCAACGGGAAATGGACAAAAAAAGACGCGCTCGGTCACGTGACCGCGATGGACATCACGCTACCTGTCAATTAACGCGCAACGTTCTTTTGTCATCCCCCATACAGTCGAACAAACAAAAGTCGCGATCGCATTAGTCGTGGTTTCTATTTTTTTTTTGTCTACTGCCCAATTGAAAATCGATTTTCATGTTATTTTTCTACTGTAAATCTATCTATATTTCATGCTACAATAACGCATCATCGTGGTAAAAAAACCATGGAATTTCCCTCGTATTTCGCGATCATCCTTACGTCATTTATATCAATCAACCAATGACGTGACATGAGAAGTCGGGGTGCGGCGCTATCTATCCATCCTGCACAGCAGATTGTCAATTGTTTTCATAGTCACCTTTGCTGATTCATTCTCGTAATATACCCACCACTACCACCGTATACAGGGTGTGTTTGCAGCAAAGTTTTTGTCTGGCAAGGGTAAAGTGCGAAACGTTTTTGGACATCCCCGTATGTGCAAAAGGTCAAAGGCAGATGGTCTAATCAGATAGTGGTCGGTAATTAGACGGAGTATACGGGAGAGGTCGTAAAAATAGAAAACATCTGGCCATTTTGGTAATTTATTCCTGAAGATTATATAGATTGGTAAGCTATGAGGTGGCAGACAATCCCTTATGCTGTTTAACATGGGCCAGTTATGTTTAGGGCATTGTTTTCACTGATTTTCTAACTTACTTCACACACAAATGTGAATTTATGTGATGATAGTGATTTTATAAAGTTTTATTTTGATTTATCTGAGATTAGTGGTTTCCAAACTACTCCTTCCATATCAAAAAGCATTGATGTTGGGGACGTCTCTGAGTGATAAAACTGAATTGGCTTAATTTAAAAGTTAAGCCACTGTTATATGTACAGACTACAGAGGGTTTCAAATTTAATGGTTTTACGAGATTTTCCATATTGAAGAATACGGTTCTTGCAAATTTGTGTTCAATTTTCAGCTGAGATATTTATCATGAAAATTGTTCTTAGTACCTACAAGAAAGCAGCACTGTAAAGGCTGTCATTGCCTTCAAAAGTTAGTAACTCAATAAATAGGACACTGTATATTATTGGTGTTAAAATAATCAATTTTACAGAACATACTACATAAACATTATGTCATCTAAAGACAATTTAAGATACTCCGGTTAAGGAAGATAGACGGTAATTATTATTCGAGTGTGCTTATGTCTTTCCATTGTTTTATGTCAGTAAAATAAAGTTGTATAAAATCTAATAAAAGTATCTTCAATCTCTTTGACCAGTTCATAAAGGGATAAAGGAAGCTGTAGAAATTAACAGGTTATGGGCCCAGTCCAGGAAAACCGGAAAAGTAAGCAGTAATTATCCTGTTGTGAAACGTATTTTGAAAACCTGAAGGATAAGACAAATTATGGCGACAATCCCTAGTAATTTAATTGTAAAGCCATTTGATGGAAACGGCTTCTCACATTGGGAGTTTCGAGTAAGATTGAGTCTTGAGCAACAAAGTGTTTTGGAAATGTTGGAGAAAGATCCTCCGGAATCAACAGCCACAAATGAACTTGCAGTTTTTAATAAAAACGATATAAAAGCTCGGAATTTAACAGTTATTGGCTGATAATGTTCTTGAAATGGTGAAAACCAAAACTACAACTAAAGAAATCATGAATGAGTTGAAAGGTACTTTTCAAAAGCAAGGAATAGCAAACTAGGTACATTTGCAGAAGAAATTAAGAAACATGAAATACTTTGGAAAAGGAAAACTAAGTGAATTTCTGTTTGAATTTGAGAAAACAGTCTCAGAGTTAAAAAACTGTGGTGGAAACATAAATGACACAGAGATAGTTACACAGTTATTGTCTGCAATGCCAGAGAACTATCAAGTAGTTACCACTGCAATTGATATTATTTTTTGTCAAGGGGAAAGTAACATCTCTCTTGACTTTGTAAAAAACAAATTACTTATGGAGGAATCAAGACAAGAAAACGTTAAAGAGGAGAATGTAGACACATCACAGCCACATGCTTTTTATGGTAGAGGAGATGAAGAAAGAAAACATTTTGGAAAAGGATATAGACATCCAGGAAGTCAGCCAATAAACAAACGACCATATTTTCCATACAAGTGTCATTATTGTGGTATAAGGGGACACAAAAAATCAGAATGCACGAAAATTAAATTCAAACAAGAAAAATGTAATATTGCAGAGGAAGAAGAAGTAGCTTTTTGCAGTTTTAATGAAAATAGTGAAGCATTGACAAGTGGAACTAGTAATGAGATACTATTTATTGTGGAGAGTGGAGCAACTCATAATTTAATTGGATCAAATCAAGGACAGTATTTAATCCAAGTGAAAAATATTGACATTAAAATTAATGTGGCCAAGAAGGGAGAAACTGTAACAGCAAAGAGACAAGGAATTTTAAAACTGAAAACAAGTGATGGTAGAAAAATAACCATGGAAAATGTTCTTGAGTGTGAAGGTTTGAATTATAATCTTCTGTCTGTGAAAAATCTGGAGCAGAAAGGACTAAAAGTTGTTTTTGAACATGGACAAGTTGTGATTAAGAAGAAAGGCCAAACAATAATGGAAGGTAACATAAAGAATAATTTATATCTAGTATGCATGAATATTGGTAATGGGGAAGCGCATATAACTGAATCTGAACTTAATGATTTATGGCATAAAAGAATGGGACACTCTACTAAATACCCTAGTAAAACTCTATGTGAAACATGTTTAAAAGGTAAACAGACACAGAAGCCTTATAAATCTTTAAGTGAAAACTTAAAAGCAAGGAGATTGTTAGAGGTTATTTTGTCAGATGTTATTCAAGAAGTTGTTATAGAAGTAAGTTCTTGTATTGATATTCATTTTACTATTATACTGATGTGTATGTATTGTAAAATTGGAAGGGAATGTTAAAATAATCAATTTTACAAAACATACTACATAAACATTATGTCAATTTAAGATACTCAGGTTAAGGAAGATAGACGGTAATTCTTATTCGAGTGTGCTTATGTCTTTCTATTGTTTTATGTCAGTAAAATAAAGTTGTATAAAATCTAATAAAAGTATCTTCAATCTCTTTGACCAGTTCATAAAGGGATAAAGGAAGCTGTAGAAATTAACAATAAAAAATTTTGTTTCTTGAGGTCTTCATTGCACAAGTAATAGAAAAGGAACGACAATTCACTCGTCACTCCCACTAGCTCTAAAACAGGTAATAGCACTTTTTTGTTCAAATTAAATATAATTACTTGACAGCACAAATAAAAGAAACTAATACATATTTTCTCATGAAAACTACATCAAAAATCCTCATTTTTGCCCTTCAATTAAAACTTTGATGCCTTGGTTAATGGATTTACTTTTAATAAGCAATTAACAAGAGAGATTCACTCAATTGGTGGTAATTAAATTTATAAATCGCACATTCTCAGTCAGCCTTATTTGTTTTGTAGATTATGCTTTGTAAAATTAAGTACAGCAACGTCATTTTTCCACCAAGAAATCAATAAGAAACCCATTATTATGCCATAAAGCATATTCCACAGGTCCATCAAGCAACGAACGATCGTAAAAGCGATAACAAAAATAAAATATAAATTTTTTGATTATAGGGAAACCCGGCGAATAAAACGCCGCCAACTTGGTGGTTCTTTTATTATTGCCGTTCCAGGGGCGGAGCTGTAGCGTGTCAAAAAAAAATTCAAAACGGGTCGGTACGGCGCTGAGTAGCAGTGCACTTATCAAAGACAAAAGCGACCGAGAAAGATGAATAAATTACTTGTCAAAAATCGCAAGTCACTGCCCCTTTTAAGCTGATACGGGTCGGTTGCCGCCCCCCTTTAATGCACTAGAACACCACACTCTTTTATTTTTCCGTAATCGGACATCTCGAATCTACAGTCGCCATTACTGAAAGCTACCAGTCAATCACGATCTAAACCACCGCTCGATTGAGTCTGCACGCCAAAAAGTGCTAAGACTGTGACTCGTCTTGTTTTCGCCCGACAAAAAATCGGTCCATTTCCATCTAAAATGAAATATAATGAATATGGTTAAAATCTAATTTGGGTTGTCCGCACTTAAGATATGCACCACCAGATAGGACTTAGATTGCCGATAAAAGCTTCTATGATGTTGATAGACTTGTTCGATTCAAAAAAAGAGTGAAGGCCGCCATGTTGCAGGTTGATGCGCAGGTAGTTGGTGTGACTTAGTAACAATTTAGTTTGTTTGTCTAAAAATTTTAGGTTATGGGGATAAGTGCACGTCAAGGTCATCGACTATTAATGTGGTATCGTCGTCATCGAAATGCATCATCATTGTTGTGAGTTTTAAGAGAAGTTTAACAAAAATTACTATAAAACATTAATTTTATCCACGACCGGTATATTATGAAGGTTTAATACGTCGGTTTGGAGTGGATTAAAGACCTTCTAATACACTGTCGTGTAATAAACTCATAACACTACGCTTACCTGCAAAGTCTGTACTTATAATTTTATAGTATTTTATTTGGAATTATCATTAACATTAACATTTATGTCAAAAACAAACTTATTCTGGTCGGCAATTTTCGAATCCATTTGATTTGGAGTTTCTGAAGAACTGGAGAGGCCAACAACTTTGCGGTATTTAGGTAATACTTGTATTTTTCCGGTAATATCGCTTCCAGCATTGACCAATAATGTTGCCGAAGAGCGCCTCATTTCATGTCCGGTAAAACTTTCTGGATCAGAAAGTCCAAGAAATGACGCCACTTTTGAAAAAGTTTTCAAAAGTGGTGTAGTACCATCCACCTATCGCAAGAAGAATCTTCCATCAGCATTTTTATGTCGCAAATTGATGTATTTTTGACTTATTTCTACCGTATTGACTGAAAAGGCTTCTTCAATAATCGTGAAGCTTTTGAAATGATTGTTTTCGGGTCTATTGAATAAAAATAAGCATTTCTTGCTTATATTTGCAAAGTTGCAAGTGAATGCTTAATAGAGTATGGTATGGTAAAACTTGTATAAGTTCTTTATATTGTCTGGATTTAACTAAAGCTTTATCAATTGCATTGCAAGTGTGATCTTTTTTGAACAGAAAGTCTTTTTATCTTCATTTTCTCAACAGATTTTGGTTACATCTTTACTAGTCTGCAGTCCCTGAAGTTTCCAGATTAAACAACTCTAGCATTTGCTCTTCTGCAACTCTCTATAGCAATTTCTCTTCCAGCTTGCCCAAAAATCCTCCAATCTTCAACCTGACGCTTTATCTTTTGGTGCAAGGTTATTAAGGTTATTTACTTCTGTTTCTTGCAAGTCTTCTTCCAATTTTAATGTATTTAACGCAGTTAGTTTTAGCTCTGTTTTTGCAACTTTTTGGACCAGTTTCGTTTCGTAATTGCATTTTCACCTTATTTTCATCTGAGTTTTTGTCTGTAGGAAATTTGCTGTTCTAATGCTTCAATAACTATTTCTGTCGTGTTATAGACATTATTTGTGCCCTGTGACACACAAACATGTTACAGACTGGATCTAATAAGTTAATCGAATGAGCATAACTGACTGGACGGGCTAGAAACGCGATTAGTCGCCCCCCCAGACTCGGCTGATTGAAAGCGACACTTTCGCGTGGGGCTCCTTAAAACAATTAGCGAGGGGATGGAAATCCTGCCCTGGCTCCTTTGGACCGTATGCTTTGATTTTTGTCCTCGATAAGGCCGGGAAAGTAATTGGAGTTGATGGGCAATGATATTGCATTAATATGTTGGCGAGTGATAAAGGGCCCGTGTATTTCTTTGATGTGCCTTTAGCGTAAGTGCCGGGGAAATCTTGACTTTACAGGTACGAAGCAGTTTGCTTTGTTCAAATATTCAAGCGAAATGTGACTCAAAACTGCGATTTACTCCAAATTGCAGAAAACGCGTTTAAGTAAATTCGAGCTGTAATAGAAATTATTCGAAAAAGAAAAGGGCAATTGAACAAAAGGCAGGCATATCCAGTCAGCCAATCACGACCGCAATAACAAATGCTGGTTCTAAATCAACATTCAAAAACAACGTTTCAGCGAAACCGTAACAATGGGCAAACACAGTCAGCGCTCGTAAAATATGCACCCAGTGCCGGCACTTTACCAAATTACATCTATGTATTCATGAATTCAATTGCATGCCGCAATTGTTAGTATTATGAAGTATGATGATGCAGAAATCAGCATAGAACTGCAACTCTAACATGGCAAATTTATGTTAGCTCAACTCCAAAAATTGAATGTCTAGCAGTTACCCAGTGGCGTAATGTCTTCGAAATCGAATACAAGCGATAATACAGTCTTCTAGTTAAAAGCCATTTCATTCAGAGAAAAAAGTCCTGCAAAATCTGGTCTGAGGAGATATTAACTTCTCGATTATTCTACTGAACAGCAAAGGGCATATTTATACCAAAGAACCTCAAATTAATTGAAATAAGTACATTTTTTTGCTCCAAAAGGGTTCCAATAGTCTCGAAGAAGGATAATTTAAGAGAGTATGTTTATAAAAACTTTTTCCCATATTTTTGGATGTACCTACTATCTCTACTTACAGTTTACGACACTAATTTAGGAACACCCTGTAAATTAGGGATTATAATAATGATATGGCGTAAATTTATCATGACCGGTAAAGTAAAGTAAAATTCAGTGTAAACAGAAAAATTTACCAGTATTATTTTCCTGTCATTAATTTGAGAGTCATAAATCTGAATCACTACACTTTTCATGCACCCCCTGTATAGTAGCGGCACTGACGGACTGTGAAACTTCCAGGGCTGAGTTTAGCAGTTTTTTACGACCATTTTTCCTCTTTCAAATTTTTCATATCCTTCACCGTTTTTGAATTATTTAGCAAAAACTGGTTTGATGCAACAAATTTTCAAATCGGTCGAAATTGTGGTTTGAAATATGGGCACCCTGTAACTCTCTCATATCTTACTTTTGTGAGTTCAGAGTGGTTCAACCACTTAAAAGAACCTCTTTCCAGTGGTGTAGAGTAAATTTATCTTAAAAATTGCGAACAAAGTGACAAAAATAGTGAACCACCATACTTGCATACCCTGTATACTGGAAGCAAAAACGGTCTTGCAAACTTACGGTGTTGGGTTAAATTAAGTGATTAGAAACATTTTTGGTCTATTGCAATTTTTGTATTATAACTTTTACCGTTCTCGTGTTATTAAAGAAAAACTGGTTTGGTGCAACAAATATTTAAATCAGTTGAAGTTGTCGAATTGTATTGGTCAAATTTTCTTGGTAAATTAAATATTTATTTTACCGGTATTTTATTCATCACTAGATTATAATATACACCAAGCGGCTTATCAACTCACTATAAGTACCAATTTATCAGCATAAAAAACTGTTTTTTTCACTCATCATCAGCACTGTAAAAACATTTAGAGACCGGAAAATTAGACGTTCCCTAAGTAGAACTCAGTATTCTTCACTTAACGTTAAGCTAAGAATTTTTTAAGAAGAAGGTTTTGAGGAAAAATAGAAATGGTTACTAGTCTTAAAGACTATGAAGAAATAAAGTGGACAACAAGTTCCACCAAACTTGTTAAGAATCCATCTGTAATATGAAAAAATTGACGAAAACAGGTTTCATAAACCTAATAAATTTAATAATTTACCATTTTAGAAGACATTAGGAAACCTATTTTTTGCAACAAACTTGAAATACTAACTTAGCATTCTTGCTGGAATAACATTTACTTTTTGGATTTTAACTAATATTTACAGTTTTTCTTCAGTAAGTTCTTCCAAGTTCACCAAATAAGTATACTATGCACAGAGAATACAGTTGTTTCCTTTAAGATATTGCTTCTAATTTTAGCAGATCGTAAAACATCTAGTGTTAGTAGTAAATATTGTGTTTTTCAAAATATTATTCTAGACCCAAGAAACGGCTTCTTTGAGTTCTTCGGACTTCGGACACAATATTGCCTTAATACGCCACTGCAAAAACTGAAATGTTTTAAAACTTTAGCAACAAACAAAAACAATGAACAAGTAGCGGTACATTGTGTAGTCTGTTGGTTGAGTTGTTTGTGAAAGGGCACCCAAGAATTAGCTATAACCGTCGCGATTTGTCTTGTAAAACGTCACGGAGTAGTTGTCGACCATTTCCGAAACATGCAAAGTCAATTTGCTGACGGACTGATGATCCGCCTGTTCACGTGGCCGAATGCACGTGCCTCGGTCATCCCCAAGAAAAATAGGCTTGCACTATTCAAACTATAGGAAGTTAAAACGAAAATTGGATAAGTCGATGCATTTTCGTGGTACGCTCCAAAAATCTAAAAAATTCAAGATGGAAATGCAAAACAGGACACATTGTGACCTATTTGTAAACGAACCGCGCCAAAACAGGCAGTAACAATATCCTTTAGAAAAATAAACTTGAAAGTCTAGACTAATTTACACTAACATGAGCGGCATTAGCGCGGAATCAAAGCGAACAAACAATCAAGCCACAATAATATCGATTTCGAGATTCTCGATTTGGTTGTGCGGGTTTAATGTTTGTTTATCGAACATGTTTCCGCACATATTTACATTACGATAAGAAATCGCTGACGTTATCATTGTCTCTTCGAACACTTCACCAAGATAACCGACGTTTGATTTTTTGTTCTAGCAAGTGCTCAACATCGTTACCAGACTGTAAAAAGTAGGTCTAAAATATGATATTTCTGAATAGTCCAATTTGTAAATCACTGCGTATAAATTGAATTTTTGAAGTGAAATTTGATAAGACCTAACCTAACCTAACATCTATCTAAATTGTAACGGCCATCCGTTAAGGTTAACAAAGTCATAAAGAAAACATTTGTTAAGAAAAAACTTTACAAACCAACCTAAATGGAGAAACAGCTTCTATCCTACCGCGTTTACCTTGTGGAAAACCCCGTAAATACAGAGTGATTAAAAAATACTCATAAAGAAAGCTACTACAATAATTAGTAATACCCTGAATTTGTGCTAAAAGCTTGCAGCATTTTTGTTTTCCTTCATTAATCCAAACAGAAAAAAAAAAATAGTGATGAACACTCCTCTATTGTAAAAGTGATGTGTAATAAAATTGTCTGGATTCGTGTAGCCATAACTCCGAACATTTCGAATAATACCTATTTTATATTTTTGGCATTAATGCTGCATGACATTTTTTATGATGGACGTAGGAGGAATTGGTAATTTGTTATCCAGTAAGTTAGGTAAATATCGTTTAGCCATTGACATAAGTCGAACCAGTTCGTGTTAAACGATCATAAATTAACTTGGAGTAGAAATATTTTCTTTTTTTTTTGTTTAATTAATTAATTCGGTTAGTAAAGTACCGAAAAACAGAAGGAACTTGAGATTTAGATTTTTCTAAATCAACTGAATAATAATAGTATATTATGTGATTAGGCGTAGAAAGCTCAGTTGTTCAAGCGGCATGTATACAGGGTGTATGGATTTGCGATGTTTTGACCGGAAAACCCAATTTGTTGGCTAGTTAGGATAATACTAGCATACATAATTTGGTCAATCATTTTAACACAATCTTATAAATTCAACTTTTTTATTAGGCATAATAAACCACTGATTTTTCATGTTTGTTTGCATTACAAACTTTTTATATTCACAATTAACATAAATTAAAATATCAATTAATAGAAAAATTTAACTAATAATCTACACATTTTCTTTGTCGATATTCGAACTATGAACCGTCAGTTTAAATGAGCAATTTTCAAATTTACAATTCTGCCATAAATGAAATTCCTGCCACTTTACTTCATGGTCTACATTTAAAGTAGGTTGTTGTTGTGGGTTTGTTGAAATTACTGGTTCTCTGATACCATATGTGGTATTGTTCTTCATTGGTATTAAATTACAATCATTTACATCCAGAATTTTCATTGCTGTGTCATTTGTATTTCTTAAAGAATCGTCAATGTAGCCTTCTGCTACAGTTGTAGACCTCCAACCACCGTGTCTTTTCAATGAGCAAATGTCTCCACCATTATCTACAAGAAGAGTTGCAGAGGTTCGGCGAAGGCAGTGACCAGTATATTCTTTGACATCAGCCAATTTCAAAAACAACGCTATTTCCTTGGGAATACTTGAGATTTTGTGAATACCCATTACAACTCTGTGGCAAACTCCATTTTGATATTTAATGAAAAAACGATTTGTATCAATAACATCTGGACGAAGAGACAAGTATTTTTTACAAATATTTATGTAAAATTCTCCAACAATTGTAAATGTTCTGGGCTTGTAATTTTTCGTGTTTGGAATTTTAACCAGAATTAATTTTTCCATGTATTCAATATCTTGAATTCTCAAGTTTACCAGTTCATTACATCGACATGCCCCTGATATGCCGTATATTAAAACAACCTAAAAATGTTGAATATAGGTATTAAAAAAAACCATAAATTCATTTTTGTTTCGGATCTTACCTTCATGGCTAAATACTTTTTGTCAGGTGCTTCTGTTAAAAAAGTGTCTACTTGGTTCTTGGTGAAAGTTTAACTTTTTCGCTTTAAAAATGCTTGCACCTTTTTATACGATAGAATATTTATACTGTCTTTAATATTTAGCTCAGCTTTAAGCATAGAATATTGCGCCCACATTGTCGAACTCTTCATTGATTTACTTAAATGGGCAAAATAGTCCAATACAACATTTTCGATAAAATTGACCGCTTGGTGTTCTCTGGCCCAAGTGGTGAATTTATTGTACGCTCGTTCATACATTTCGCGGGACCTACCAGGAATCAAATTTTTTAGCGTATTTGACGCTATTGCTGCTAAAGCAGGTGGTGTACAACTTATTTTATCACTATCACTCATTTCGGCGATTTAGGTCGCTTTACGGCTTCACTGAAACTTTATTTGACAATACAACAACGCAATTAGTAGTATTTAGTACAAGGTGTTTGAATTTTGAATTAGTGTGCCATGGACATCACGATTTTTGACAGATGACACAGTGAAAGCGTAAGCCAGGTGAACCGATTAATTCGGACTGGTAAATATACATATATAACGGATACTGAACAATATCATTCTCATAGAACAACGGAGATTTGAAGCCAGAAAACCAGAGCAAATGGCCGATAACATTTTTGAAAGCCTATTTTCAACAACCGCGTTCCGTGTAAATTCGGAGCGCGTAACCGTAATCGACAGATGACGCTAGACAGCCATGATACGCCCTCTGTTGGACAACTTTGGAAATAGCTTCGTGTTGTTATCGTATTAGCCGTGTTGTGTCAATCAGTTTTTGTCTTTTTGTGTCAGTCCGTTTGTTTATGTTGATTTTGAATTTGATCACAAATTTAGCCCTGACACCTTCAGGAAAACTGTATTTCAGACTAAGAACTTGAAAGGATTGTATTGCAGAGCCAAGCCTGACAAGTCAATCAAAGCAAAGTAAGTGTTGCATTAATTTCATCTGCTTTTTTCTAAATGCAACGCTTTTAGTCTGGACATTATTTTTTTACCTCCTAGGATATGAAATAGCCTTTCTACGTCGGCAGTACAGGTACACAATAGGCTTATTTTAGACCGCTTGAAAAAAAAAAACATTTTGGTTGCTCAAACTATTGAACATAAACTAAACGACAACAAACCTTGGATCATCATTATTTACAGTTGATTAAGTTGACAAGTGCAAATTCAGGCACGCCATATGGCCGACACTGTTTTACGGGACCCTTATCGCTCGGTACGTTGTTTACAGATAACTTAACAATTATGTACCATCACTAAATAATTTGGCGCAATGTTTGTACGAGATTATCGGAAATTTGCCTCCGAGTGGTGCGTCGTTATTTCTGGGAAATTATTAAAATATAGGGAAGAGCATAAAAGTGATGGTGATTTTTCATCAATGTATACGATTCTGACACGTGTCGTTTTCCGCACGATGCGCCAGCCACTTATGCTAATGCTTCCGACCGCAGACTGTGCTCAGAAAAAAAGAACCCTCCTCAACAAACAAACAATTAAATAAATAAAATGTCCGGATCTGCGTCATAAATCTCTGTCAGATGTTTTACAGGGGCGGTTTTATTTTTTCAAAATGTTTTCTATAGCCGAATATCCAAATCAGTGATAAAGAACATAAATGGGACAATGTTAGGAGTTTATTGAAGTTCCTTCCAACGTCTGTAAGTGATAGTTTATGTTACAATTACCACAAAGACAAAGCCATTGTATTTATGAGTACCTTAGGGTTATTAAGTTTTTATATCAATATACAGGGTGATTCACAACCTTATAAAAACAGAGCAGAAGCCTGTAGAGGACCTCAAAAAAAGTCAAGTTACCAAATAACTTTTTTTTTCAGGCCCATGGTTAACTAGATACAGGGTGTTAAAATTTCAAAAAAATATTGGTGTTTTCTCTTTAACTTCTACAGTTTATGAAATATTTTGCTCAAATTTTAAACTTCAGCATTTCATGTTTCTGGGTGATTTACTATAAACTTATTTTTATTTTTATTTTTCACCACAAAAAATAGAGATTTTTTTTTTACTTTAATTTAATTTACAATAACTGAGGTTTATCAGCTGTAAGCTAATCCAAAATATTTACATTTAATTATGAAATTAGTTAACTAAAAACTAAATCATTTATATTAAAGATGCTGTTTAAAATGGCCTCCGTTTTCTCTTAAGCATAAATGTAACAACTCCTCTAAAATAACTTTATCCAATAATTGTCATTGTAACAGAATCTCATTTTAAAAAGAGGTATGTCGTTAGGAAAATGCCGCCCTGTAGATTTTCGCTACCAGTTGGATTATCTACGGGTAAAGGGTCCTAAACAGTAACCTAAGCTTAAAATTTGAGCAAAATACCTCATAAACTGTAGGAGTTAAAGAGAAAACACCAATATTTTTTTGAAACTTTAACACCCTGTATCTAGTTAACCATGGGCCTGAAAAAAAAAAGTTATATGGCAACTCGACTTTTTTTGAGGTCCTCTACAGGCCTCTGCTCTGTGTCCCTCGCTATGTCCATAAGGTTGTGAATCACCCTGTATTTTATACACAGAGGAGTCAGTGTTCAATAAAATAAACTGCTCGCTACGTCAACCGGGACACTGATATTTTTTGGTTTCGCCATTTCGAAACGAATCAACAGATTTTGTACTGTCATTGGTCTTGGTTTATTGGCTTTTTACTGATGTAAAAAAGTGACATTTTCCAGTAGTCCCCAGTTGACAAATAATTTTTTTTGGTTTTGTTTTAACATAAGAATGTGTTATTTAGGTCAATATCTCGGGACGTTTCTGGGCGTTTCCCAATTAACGTCCCATGTCTCAAGAAATATTGATTTATCCAAAAAAGACAGTGTTAGAGTGCTCAAGCTCGAATTAAGTTATAGCAGCAGCTTTTTATGTGTCATTTTAGTTGGGTGTAGATCCAATATTATCTGTTATATAATTTTTAAAGCAAATCCATGACGAATAAGACCATACAGGGTGGCTAAGAGACAATCAAATTGGGACAAGAACTGTGAGTAGAAATGAAGAGTAGTCACTTTACCAATAAATATTTTTAACTTTTTTCTTACATAGTTACTATAGTAGGGTATTACCTCTGGACGTTTTTGGGTGTTTCTTAATTAACGTTATGTGTCAGAAGAAATATCGATTTTTCCTGAAAATGGATATAACACTGTTCAATCTTGAATTAAGCCATATTAGCATGTTTGTATCTATCATTCACATACCATGTATGGTTCTATCGGTTAAGGGAGTTGACTGAAATTTATCCAACACATAATAAGGGACCTACATACACGTGACTTAAAATGACAGTTGAAAGCTACTGTCTTAATTCAATATTGAGCACTGCTATGTCGCATTTTTTGGATAAATCGATATTTCTGGAATCACAGGATGTTAATTGGGGAACGGCCAAAAACGTCCCGAGATATTGACCTAAGCAACACTTCCCTATGTTAAAACAATTACTTGAAAATTTGACTTTTTTGCACACGCTTCTTTTCCACCCTGTATAGTAAAGTGGCGGTACATTTAAGTCAGAGTTCCATCAACCAAAAGCCAATAAATTAGGCTCAAAGACAGTCCAAACCGCATCAAAATCTCTTATTTAGAAATGGCAAGATTTTAAAAATGGACCAAAAAAATCACTGTCCCGATTGAGGTTTGCTATATAAACTGTAGTTAAAAAAGCCTTTTTAAATTAATATAATACGAGTAGTATTTGAATTCATGAAATTAATAAAATAAATTGACTGCTCAATTGTATTGTACTAAAGAAAGTCAGTAAAAGCAGGATTATATCTAGCACAGTGGGGAATAGTTTGTGATTGGTCAAAAAAAGCAGCTTTCAGCTTGCTGCTTTTTTTTGACCAATCACAAACTACTAACAGCGCTCTGATTTACGCAAATACTGCACATGTAAAGTTTCAACTTTTGCGTTCAAAATAAGCAATTTTCAGAAAGTAAAGAAAAAAGTACGGTCCTGGAAAACAATTCTCGTGGATCTTTAGCCGTCCGGGGATGATTTGTCGAGAGTCATTTGTTTTGGCCGCGTGTCCCGATTCCGGAAACCGGAGCCGGATCTCCATTCACAAGGAAAAGATGTGCGGCTCTTCCCATTTCGATTTTTCTTGTGCCCGCCCGCACCGGACCGGTATTGTTGTCAAAACACAATAGGTCCGAGGGATAATTTATATATTGTCATCTGTATATATTTATATACAGTACGGCTCAAATGTAGGGTGGCAATAATAGAAATACGAATTATAATATAAATTTCAGTTCGAGAAAAAACAAATTACTAATTTTTACAAGGGTTACATAAGGTGTTTTTTAAGACTCTTTTTGAATTGCAAAATCGTTTTGTTCTCGTATAATGGCGTTGGAATTTTAAAACCAAATTTGAAATTTGATTTTTACTGTATAAAAATATCCGGCTTGTATAGAATAAACTAGCTCACTCGCGCACGTGCCCCTTGTAAACAGAAACCGTTTGGTAAGCATAATAAAGTAAGTAGGCTTATCACTTCCACATGAGAGATAAAATCGCGGCAGGCCGGGAAGGGCCATATGTACCGATAAAACAAAATCTAGCGGTCCGAAAGGCCGTAAAACATCATTGACAGGTTTAACGTTAGACCATGAGGGTGAAAGATCTGTAATCATGATAGTAAGTAGAGACACGAGCCAGCAAAAATTTTTTTAAATCAACAAAAAAATAACTGAATTTTTATATTTGATTATCAAAGTGTCAAGACTTTGTCTACTCTAAAAGCTGTAGAAAAAATACACTATGTTGTTCCTGCTCTATGCTAAACTAGGTCTAAGCTACTGTTGATCATCAGGGAAAAAGTGCCGAAACATGTGGCGAATTCTTCCGCGCCATCGGCTTTTTTATTACTGGTTATTTTTGGCTTTATCCGACACGATTCTTGTCGAATTATTCACAGCTTACTAGTTTTAATTGCAGTCGGTCCATATGTCCTGCATAAATCACCCTCTCGTCGAATAAAAATTGTTTTTTATTGGATGATTCCATTGCACCGGAGAGTGACATTGTCTAAATGGAATTTAGCGTGACGCGCATCAACATTAATTCGATTCCCAAAAGAAACCGTATGAAAAAGGTAATTTAATTTTTTTGCGTAAAAATTATAAAACGTAAACGAAAAAATTGTAGAAAGGGTTTTTATGTACTTAGTCTTTTGGTGTTTGCCCTTTGGGTCCCTTATTTATTAACACTAAGTGCAGGGGATGACAAGCATATATCCTGACCCCGGGGCTCTTAAAAGGGTTCGCCGTAATGATAATAAATACACTTCCACCTGAAGGCACAATCATAAAGACGCACCGCGGGTTTAATACTCATGAGCCGCTATTTGGGAGAGCAAAAAAGACCTGACATGTTCAGGTCAATTTCGATGTTGATGTCACTAATTTCTGTAGTTAAAATTGTGTATCAATGCTTAGAAAAGCGTGCTTTAAAGCTGGATTGACACAACATAATCACAGCATAAGCATTCTTGTTAATGTTAATTGTTAGATTTTGTCAAGATTATTATCATCCTGAAGATGAGATTTACTCAAATCTCCCTCACCTCCTAGTTGCATGATAATATCATCATAACTGGCATCAGATTCACCCTGACCATTCATTCTAATAATCTAGTAAATAAAGAAAATTTAAATAAATAAGCTTGAATAAAAATTCTATAATAGGGATGCCAAGTTATTTTTAAGGTAAATAACTAAACCTATCTAACTTACTTTCTACCTAAAAATCCTGCTTCTAAATATATCATTGAAACTACAAATGTCTTTAATACAAAAAATTACAAACTACTTACAACTAATACTCTTCGTCAAAGAGTCCAAATTGTCCAAAATAAACCGTCAGTTGACCAATCTTCTTCTTTTCCGTTGAGGTGGATTTTTAACTGCAAAGGCTGTATCTCGGTAACAGCCGGGAGGCCTCCTCCGTTATCGATTTAACCACTTCTGGAATAGGTCCTCTATCACAATCTGCTCCATGTCATAACGTGGACTAGACGGTACAATTGCTGGTAGCACTCGGTATTACACCCAGTAACTTCCGTTCCGGAAGGAAAAAGCTTTCCAAGATCCCCTGATCTTCAATAGTTTGATTTTTGCTCGATTTTTTTAGAAAACTCACTTTCTAGTTCTCATTAAAAGTCTCTCTTGACAATCAACAACCAAAAACCAAACCACTACCTCCACGTACCACCTTTTTCACCTCCTTTGAAGTTCATCAAGTAATACTGTTAATTTTCTTAATAACTACATACAATCCTACTAAAACTAACTATAATGGTAAACACTTGATATCACTACAAAAATGTGCCTTTTCTATAAATTAAATAAATAAATTTTCTTTATTTTCTTGAAAAAAAATCCTTATTTTCAAGACAATTTCTCTGACATAAAGCAATTTTTTGTATAGAAATGATATGTGGTATGTTTTTTTGTTGTTCTCAATACAATAACAACAAAATAAGTGCAAGAAGCTACACACACCGGCAAAATTAGGGAAATCTCTTTGCTCGATTTCCTTCATATTTTTTATGTATTGCAGCTTGATTCTTCATTAATACATCTGCCTTACTACCATTTTCAAATGGTTTGTCTTTATGTCATATACAGGGACGTAAAGGAAGTAAGAAATTTTCGGTGTTTTTGAGACACCCTGTGGATTGAACAACTGACAATAATTGTTCAATTTTTGACATCACTTTGTAACATGTGATCTGTTCGTTTCTGAAAATTTTCTTTCACCGTCTCCTCATGCTTCTGATGACATTATCGATCATGTCTTGAGGCAGATTGTCCTAAATCTCAACCAGAGCAGCTGCTACTGGTTCGGGATTTTGAACTGCGGGAGTTATGGACCTTAATCGTCTACCTAACATGTCCCAGACATGTACAATCGGATTAATGTCTGGAGAACATGCCGGCCATGCCATTGTTCTTATTCCGACGACATTCAAAAACAACGAGCCTTGTGAGGGCGGGAATTGTCGTGCATTATCTTTCCGATATGGGGGCGAATGGTACGACATGCTCTTGCAGAACATCGCGAATGTATCCATTTGCATTTAAAGCTCCATTAACAACCACCAACTCTGTTCGTGCCCCTAAGCATATTCCATCCCAGACCATCACTGAGCCTCCACCATAGGAGACAGGGAGTAAAATTTAATGGTTCTCCTTGGCGGAGATATAATATTTCCCTGTAGTCAATAGAATTAACACAAAATCTACTCTCATCTATGAACAAAACATTGGCCCACTGATAATTTTCCCAATTCGTGCTCCTTAGCAAAGCCTAGTCTGGCCACACGATGACGTCGCTGGAGTAATGGAGCTTTCTTGGTTCTGTAGGCTTTCAAACCAACTTCCTTAAGCCTTCTGCTAATGGCCCGAGCACTTGTTCTTCTTCCACGTACTTCTTCCAGTTCGCTTCTTAGTTGCGATACTGTTTTACGCCTATTCAATAATGTTTGAAATACTATGAATCATCTCTAGCCGTGGTTGACCGTTTTCTTCCTTGGCTTCTCCAACGTCTTACATTACGATATGTCGTAGATTTTGATTTTCCTAACATGTCAGCAACATCGCTGTACCAATTTCAATCAATGCTACAGCCTTCGCCACATCAGTAGAAGCCATATCACTCATGTTGGATGTTTAAGAATCAAAATGATGAATGTTCTTGACTTTCGCTTCACAAGAACCAATGACGTATAGCAAATTTGATTAGGAAACCATGGCAATAGATTACCTCTAAAACAGGTGCGGAAAAATAAGATCAATATCCACATTTTCTTCAAAACCCTGTATTTTCTTTAATAATTGAGATATCAGAGGGAATAAAAAAAGGAAATGTTCAGAAAATAACTGACTACAATTTGATGTTATAAACTGTTTTCAATTATCAGTTGTTCTCTCCACAGAGTGTCTCAAAGAACACAGAAAATTCCTTACTTCCTTTTTGTCCCTGTATATGCATAAAGACAAACCATTTAAAAGACAGATGTATTCATGAAGAATCAAGCTACAATTCATAGAAAGATTATCAAAATCGAGCGAAAAATTAAAAAGGAAATTGATGTTAAACTAAGTCTAAATTTTTACTGTTCCTCTAATTTTGTCGGTGTGTGTAGTTAGAGTGGAGTGGAGTTGAGGAAGGTAGTGGAAGAAGAATTAACCATTAGTCACATAAATTTTATGGCTATTGCAATGTAATTTGTACCTAATTATCTTTTTTTATAAACAAATAGTCGAAGTCTAAACAATGGCTACTATTATTGGTATGATGTTTATGTCTTGTGTTTCTGAAATCCTAACCTGAGTTTATTGTGAATGATGTCATTTGTCTACTTCTTGCAGTGCACCATTAACAGTACAAATGCACTGCATATTGTGTAAATGTTACACAGGTCAACAAAGGGTCTGGGAAGGAAATTAATCAATAAACTACCAATTAACTGACTTTTGAATATAGTCAACGCAAAATAATTCTTCTTCACCATAAAAATAACTAATTTTGATTGGTTAGACACAAGTACATAGCATAAGCACAACGTAAAAGTTGAAAACTTGTCCAACTTGTGTTATGTTGTGCACTCTTGTGGTGTGCTTGTGTCGATCTATAAATCCAGCTCAAAAATTTCACTTACACATTTGTTTTTTTAAAAAAAAATCAAAAACAAAAAAGCAAACCATAAGAAATAAATAATAGAGTCATCATGAACTACTACCAATCTCATGTAAAGAACGATTATCCAGATTCATTCGTCCGCGTGACCGAAAATCGCAAATATTAATTCTGGAAAGGATCTGGACCGTAATCCGAGTGGAAACTGGGATTGCCAGTCACGCACTGTCTTAGCGAAATTATTGCGTGATCCTTCAGTACGTCGTTGCGTAATTTATTTGCGGATTATACCGAATCAACATTTGCACTGGATCGATTTAAGTTCCTTGTCCTATATTAACATTTATTTGCCAGATCCATAGTCGAAACAGTATAGACTGTATGTACAGGTTGGTCCAGTTTGAAAAGTCATTAATCTACTATCGGATAGTCCATCAAAATGCTTTACTTTCATACCATTATCTTAACAGTTTAATTGAACGAGGTAATATTTTCAAATTATTAGTAATAAAATAGCCAAAAGCGATACCAAAATTGTTACAAATTTTAGTAGATTCGTAATACTTCCATTCGTTTTCAATCTGTCATTATCCTAGATATGTTCTACGACGAGTTACTCATTTTTTCTTTGTTTATTGGGTCTTCTATCTCACACAAAAAAGGTTTGTTGGGAAAATGGAATTTCGCACTATTTTCAACTAAGTTGAAAATAACATTAACCTAGTCGTCCCAACACAAGACCACTGACTTAGGCTCGGTCTTGTTACGTAAAAACGCTGACGTTTCGGTGGAAAATCTACCACCGTCTTCAGAGAATCTAAAAAAGAAAGAACACAACGGCAGAACACAGAAAACAACAACTTAATAAATATTAAACCTGATAATGTTCAATTTGGAACTCTGAGAAGGGTTTTGTCAATAAAAATTGACATAAATTTTGACTTTTGTCATTACAATAGGAAAGGTTATCTATTGTTGTAGTGAAAGGTGGGTTTTATAATGAAAACAAAATTACAAGAAATCTCAGTTTTGTTTGATATGACCAAGTGTTATCTCCTCCTCTAGAATATTTAACCAAGTTTGGTCAATATTAATAGAGGATATAGCAACACAGGAGCATGGTTTAATCTAATATATGCACTTTCTTTTATTTTACGTCTTTTTGAAAAAGTTTCTTTGTCTATGATACTACATTCATTCCATTTGACTCTATGATCATTATCAAACGCGTGTTGGCATATATTAGATTTGTGAAAGTCTCCAGTTCTTAAATAATTTTGGTGTTCTTTAATACGTTTTTATAAAGGTCTGGAGGTTTCACTAATATAAAATTGATTGCATTCGCAAGGAATTTTATATATCACGTTTCTTGTAGATTCATTTTCATTGTGAGGTTTTGTTTTAGTTACGTGTGATCTTAATGTGTTTTGAGTTCTAAATATTTGTCTGATGTTATATTTTTTAGCTATTCGTTTGATTTTGTCAGAAATACCTGGAATGTAAGGAATAAAAAGGTTAGTAAAAGGTAAAATTTGATTTTGATTTCCAGATTGTTTTGGATGTTCTAAATCCCTAAAACATTTATTAATAAATGTTTCAGGATAGTCATTTTCTTTTAGAACATTTTTAATGAATAATTTTTCTTTATTAAATTGTTCATTATTGCAAATAATTTTGGCTCTATCAAATAAACTTTTTACAATACCTTTTATTACCATTATTGGATGATTAGATTTGTAGTTTAAATATCTATTTGTGTGGGTTGGTTTTCTGTATACTTTTGTTTCAAATTTGTTTATGTCTTTTTTGATTAGAATGTCTAAGAATGGAAGTTCGTTATTTCGTTCAGTTTCTGTTGTAAATTTGATTGTGGGTTCTATTGAGTTTATGTGAGTTAGAAATTGTTTAAGATGATCATTACAGAATGGATATAGTGTGAAAACATCATCAATATATCTCCACCAGATTGTTGGTTTATAATTAAAATTATCATTATCCTAGTATTGAGTAAAATTTTAAATGTTCGGAAGTCGTTTTGCGTCTAAATCACCAAACCTGCAGAATTGAGTAACTACGTGGTGATAGCCTTCCATTAAAGAAGTTTTTTAAGTAAATGTACCCTACAGCCGCAAAAAAATCAAAATCGTTTTCTCAGGCTTAATCTCCTCTATGTCCAGTGTACACCTGGTATTCAGTGTTTAGTCAGCTGTACGAAATTTAAAGATAGACTCTTTTATACGTTTTCTAGTTTTATTACGATAAAATATAGGTTCCAGTTATTCAAGGGGGCTGCAATATAGAGAAACCCATTACCACGAGGCGCTAAAAAATGTAAAACGATTCGCAGACAGACAAGCGGCGCTGTCACGGCTGTCATCGGACCGGGTTCGGATCATAAATCCGGGAAGCGTTTGTTATATTATAGACGGTGGAGAACCTAAAAATAGGGCTTTCAACCCGGTGGATGTACGGGAAGAGGGGCACAATGTATAAGTTGTAAGAGGCCGCGGATGACAAGTGGCTACAAGGCGCCGACATGACACCCTAATGGGCCGGGCGCATTACTTCTGATGCGCCCCCTCTTCTTGCTTCTTGAACAAAAAAATAGCTCTAATGCTTTCACTTACCTATAAATAACCTAACCTTAAACAAAGCAGCCAGCCTAAATGGATTTCAGTGTTTTATGTTGGACAAGTTTTTATTTTTGATTGAGACGCACCGTATGTTTTGGTTCTGATCGAGCGAGCGAGGTTTATTTTCAGTTTCACGGTTTTAAGGTGAAGTTCAAAAACCGAATCACCTATTTTGACACAAAAATACAAATTTGGTCAAGTAAAATATTTATCTAAAAAGACTGTTAAAAAAGATGGTTTTTACTAACTCCCAACTACAAAGACACTTAACTCTGTTGATTTAGTATTTTTTATTATTTTATCAATTAGATTGATGCTTGCACTGGAATAACCATTTAAACCACTTATTTTTACTTTATAAGATTAATAAGTCAAGCCTGAAATACGATATTACTAGTAAAAATAGATAACAAGAGTAAAAATACTTAACATGTGCGGAAAGTAAATTTTAAACCGGCGGTCCTGAACATGATGATGATTTTTGACGTTTCTCCAAAAGTTATTACTATAGATCTCGCCGCGAGAGGGCGACACTTTATTTTGTCAAATGTGTCTGTCCAACGTCTACTATAAATAACTCACTCATCGATTCTTAAATTACTCTACGCTTTCCCTCAACTCAAAACTTTATTCAAGACAGTAAAATACTCAAAATGCAATATTCAAACAAATACTCTGTTGACATTAGCTTAGCAACCACTAATTCGGCCATATTGGAATTTTTGACAAGAACCTCCTAGACTTTCAAGTATAGGAGGCGTTGGTCTGTCATTATGACATTCATTTTGAATTTCAAAATCTGAGTAGTGTTTGAGGTTTTTAGTTTACATAGTGGTTATAAAAAATAAGCTTATGGGGCAGTACGTATACGGTAAATATGGAGGCCTAATGACCGATTACACCGACATATTTAAGGGTACCTTAGACTAGGTTTAAATTTGACATTTTGCACATGATTTGTCACAGTCAAATTACAACTTAGCCTAGGTGAACCTTAGGGTGCCCTTAATTACGTCGGTGCAATCCGCCATAAGTGCGGTTATTCCTCTTTTTACCAGATGATGATCTGACAGTTATCACGTGACTGCTCTAATCGTACACAAACGAGTGTCATATGACGATTGTCAAATTTATGTGCTTTTGAGTTGAACCACCGCCCTCTGTACAAGAAAGCCTAGAATGTCACTTTTAATGGCGGCGTTAGCGATTTTCGTTTTGTACACAAACCTATGCAGATGCAGTAGAAAATATGTTTTTTTTAAATTTTTTCCTGTAGTTGATTAGAAATTGTGAGTGAAAAATCAAAGAACGCTTCATTCCTGATCCAGATATGTATAGATATAGCTTTTTATACCCAATAAAGTCCAGCCAAAGCAAGTTTGGTTAGAATCTTTTGTCCTGGAAAGTACAATAAACTAATGTGAAAACTGCTCAATCAAAGAAAATTTGGAAATCCTTGAAGCTAGGTAAGCAAAACTGGTAAATGGGTTTTATATTATTACCAAGACCTTTCTTTTAAAATGTAAATGTGCCAATGGGACTTCTAAAAGCTGTCCTGTTTTTTCAGAGTAAACCTTTGTTGCTCTCAAAATGCAGGCGGCCTCAAAATGTAACTCACATACCTATGTATGTAAGAGGCAATAAGTTTACTGAATGAGAAAGCATATTGTACTTACCACTGAGTATTGTGTTGGAGTAAAATCATTCCAGTTCAAAGCTTTCAACCACTGTTGGGTTCGAACAGGGTCTTTTGGAAATTAAAAGACTGACACTTTTGAGCCTTTCACCAAATTGCTTTTACAATTTGGCAAACAACAAGTGGACGGCATATTGTAGAGGCAATAGAATTTAAGTTAAAAAACCATCAACAAATTATAGAACAATGAAGGAACAATAACAATAGTGATAACACAATAAAATGAACACAAACTACACTTTCACTAGAACAATAAACATATAAACAACAATATATAATAGCAAACAAAAATTACTTTGGCAAGTAATCCCAAGTCTTGACGTTAAACCTTAAAAATTAATTTAATCATGGAAAAACTCAATTTCCACAATACAAACAAATGCAAACTGTCAAACCAGTATTTCGGCCATATTGGAATTTTTTGCATGCACCTTCTTGGCTTTCTTGTACAGAGGGCGGTGGTTGAACACAACTAGGTGTTGACGTTTTGTTTTAGTCTAGCATCCAGTTGATTATAATGGAATAAATAACGTTTAGTTCATTGGTTATCAAGCTTAAAACCCTCTCTGATGAGCCGTAATACGGCAAAACCGGTCAGATAATTGGGATTGATAAACAAAAACAAAACCTTACCATTCTTAACATGTAAAGGTGCTGCAAGGCTACTTAATGCAAAAAGCCCTCTCAGGAAGACTGTAACGTATATGTATGGTCGGCATAAGAAACAAATTATTGATTATTGATTAGTATTAGCATTAGTGCAAAAAAGTAAAACTTTCTAAACTAAAATTCGTCCACATTTCATGCAAGCGAGTAGAAAAAATATTTCATATTAACACAAAAGAAGTACAAGATCGATAACACACAAACAAATCATACGAAACGCCTTATGCTGCTAGAGCCACAAAAGAGAGCGGGATTAAGAGAGTTTCGGATGCGGTTTAACAGTTTTTCCATATTCATGGTTATTTTACTGGATTACGAGGGAAGTCAGAAATATAATCCGCGTATAAGCTTACGATGACGTATCGCCCGCGCACATGTCATTTTGGGGTTCTAATGCGGTTATCCGATTAATGTCTGTTTGGGGGTCAACTTGTCCGATGTTAATCGCGGAAAGTACTTGACGCCGTTATTAAGTCGGATATTACGTTTATACATAAATAAATAAAACTACACAAAAGAGACAAACATAAAAATATCAGGTGAATGACACATGACGTATGTCCCTGATGAAATCTTTGTCAAGATTCCTTTTTTTTGTATTTACAGTGAATAATTTACTTTTTTCCATACTTGCATGATAAAATAGTCAAATTTTTTACTTTCTCTGACTTACTGTTATAAAACTGATAAATACTCACACACATAATCACTGCTAAATTCAATCTAATCCAGAGTCTGACCCGGTTGTATTCGGATTATTTAATGGAAGAAAATCAGCTTTGTTCGAAGAACTATTAAGTTGGCAAAGTGTGTGGATTTTTCATCGATTTCGGGGCCGTTTCGTTTCCCTTTGGGGCGATGGCGGTCACGGGCCTTGCTTGGGGGCCCCAACTTGTCCATTAGCGAGATTAAAACGGTTCCGCTCCCGCGAACATTATCTCGCCGTTACCGCTCCGAATCACTCCAGACTCGCTCTGATTTCGTTCTATAACCGCGGCCACGATTCTCCCTTTTTGCATACATTTCAAACAAATATTTTCTTCTTTCTTTATATTGTTTTGTTTACAGTGTGTCATTTTTTTTTTTAGTTGGTTTGCCAGCCAAATGCAAGCACGGTCTTTTATCCAGACTGATGAAGTTCTAATTGGTTGAGCGCAGTAAATTGACTTTCTTGTAATAATTACTTAATGTAGCTAAAAATATTGAAATAGTGACTATTTGAAAAATTTGCCTTACAAATTATTTTTGGAATCCATTACCAAAATATCGTACAAAATAAAAACAAATGGGGTCATCAACCAATTTTTTTTTATTTTGTTAATCGATAGCGCTTCAAAAAATATTTAACACGTATTTTTTGTTTTCGGCTTTAGAAGCATTTAAACCTAAGAAAAATTACAATAAAAATTTTATTTGGATGTTTCACCCTATATACGTTGTATCCCGTTTGACGTCATAAGGGGACTAGTTTTTGACGTAAAACGATGTTCGCTGTTTCTTTTCAGCTTAGCGATCCTCGAGCGAAATAGAGTGTATGAACGTACGTCGGATATTAGCAGTCGCCAGTCGACAATGAAAGCACTGAAAACTGACACTACTGACAGTTGACACAGTTCTCTCTTTCTCTCTCAGATTTCCTTCCTTCAAATGAAATGCACAATGTGCTTATGAATGTAGAATTCCACCTACGTTAGCATATTGACTTGTCCCATACATACGTCACGCACAGGGGTGTGCAAAGCTCAATTTAGTATTTATTCAGTTTTTTATAAAAAAACTAGTGGCGTAAAGTTTAAAATTATCAGTTAAAACAAATTTTTAAACAGGAAACTTTACAATATTATTGTTTTGAACGGAAAATTGGACTATAGTTGATGACCCCATTGTCAGTTTGGCAAACAATGTAAAAAAAGGTTTTTACTGACCGATTATCAGTTAATAAATATCAGTTTGGTAACACTGTAAATAGTGTTTTGATTTTACGCAAGTAATCAATTTGGCAACACTGCAAACACATCGTACAAAATGAGAAAAATTACTATTTTGCCAACCCTGTAAGGATCATTGTTTGTTTTTACGGAATTGGTCGATCCAACACTCAACATTGCAAAAATGTCGTACAAAATAAAAACAAATTGTCAGTTTGGCAACAATGTAATGTAAAAAAGGGTTTTTACTGGTCGATTTTTCGACAGTACAAAATGCGAAAAGTTGTCAAACTGGCAACGTTGCAGAAATATGATTATTGTGCTTTTTGGTCGAGTTGAAAGCATTGCAAAAATATGGTACAACATTAGAAAATCTGTCAGTTTGGTAACACTGCGAAAATGTGTTTTGCTTTTACCGTAATGGTCAATTTGGCAACATTGCAAAAATATTGTACAACATTAGAAAAATTGTCAGTTTGGCAACACTGTAAAAAATGTGTTTTGTTTTAACAACATCACCAAATTGACATTTGAGGTTTTCGGATAATTCAAGGTGTTTTCTGCACTATTCGAACAAATCTTATTTTTGCTTTTTACAGATTTACTAACTTGGTTCGCGACAATCCATCATAAACGCGTAAGTTCAAAAAAACTTTGTTGCACTAGTGCACAAAAGAGGAATATTTTGCACTAAAAATCATTAAAAAAGTGAACTTTTTTGCACGAAAAAAAGTCATAACATAAATCAGTCGAAATGGGGTTAGTTCAAAAAAAGCAGTTTGATGCATCCTGTCATTTTTTGCCTTGTAACTCATTAGGGAGGTTTTTAAGGGCAAAACCACCTTAATACAATCTTGTAGAGGATGAAATTCCCTACAACTTTCTTTAATTACACTTTTATGTAACTTTTCAAATTACAGATCTACGCTCAGTTGTAAATATTAAATTATAATTTAAAAAGTCTCGTATTTTTCAGTTCAAAGTCACCTGACTATTTTTAAGATACAAATGGTCACGTGGATATTTTCAATCATCAAATTTAATTTTAAAATTTGCGTGATACTTTTTTGAAAGGCAAAACGGATCCTGGATGTACCACGCTGTATAAACAATTTTCCAAAACTATAATGATAACATAAATTAATTTTCTTGCAACTATTTAATGGACAAGGAAATTGCCATACAAATCACCGTTACATGTTGTGATTTTCGGTGGGAGATTTTCGTTAAAATCTGCAAGCGAATTGATTTCCGGCCACTATTGGTCAATTCCGGAAATTAGGGTCATTTCGTGACGGTGGCCAATAAAGACTTGAAATTCTGACCCTGAATTCTTTTGTTTTCCGTGATTTACTGATCTATTGGCCGATTTAACGGTTTATTGAGTTTATTTCAGTTTCCTGCAATAATTATTATCGTTCGCTTCGACTCCGTGCTTGTTCGCTATTTTAAGAAAGATTATAATCTCAGTACAGTGGGTAGTTTGTGATTGGTCAAAAAATGATGTTTTTAGCTTGCTGCTTTTTTTGACAAATCACAAACCACGTGCGATTTGCACGTGTGAACTTAACATAATTATTTTCCCACTGACATTAAAATTTTTAATCACACTGTATAGCACTAACTTTGTCCCACTTTTCCTACATGTAATTTTTCTTCTTACTACACTAAACTGTACAGAATCACCCAGATTACCAATCTAGTGGCGTAATGTTAATTTTATAAAATAGAGGTAAAGCGTCCCAAACTGTTTGCCTTTTTAAAAAGCAAACGGCTCCATGTAATATTTAGAAAGCGCCTCAGGTGCGAAACGAAGCCGGCCCATCGCGTAATTAGTTTTGTTCGCCAATTTACGGCCCGTTATTCCCCGCTCGTTACCGTTACGGTAAATTAGTTTTTATGGTTACGGCTTACCGTGGGCCCGGATAGGGTCCTATCGCCGGACCGGCTCGATAGTCACGTGCCTAAATTGCCCCGTGGGGAATAAGTTTCAAGTTACGCTGCCTCTTCCTAAAATATTGTTTTTTAACGTTTTTAGGTAAAGTAAGAATCATAATTTGATTACTTACCGTAATTACACTTGTAGCAAAGTTCAAACCAAATTACTATGTCGTCAGAAATTTCTAGAGGTTTTGTTAACGTCAACCAGTTACAAAAAGACAAATTTTTTGTCCTCGTGTACTTTCCAAATCATTCCACAAAAAGACTTAAAACTTATAGAGACGTTGTTTTTTTTAACAACAGAGTGAATGTGACGTCACGATGTCGTAGCTTGACAGTTGTTCAAATTATGGTTTTGCTGCTCGCTCCATCTAGATCTAGAGCGTCAAAACAAACTGGGCCAGTATTTCCTGTTTTTGAGTGTCAGTCACGTGACTATTTTACCAAAAAGCCTGAATAAATTCTCGTGATCAACTGTCAAATTCCGCTAGATCCACTCTCATGTCATTCGTGACGTTCTGTTAATAAAAGGGTTGGTTTAATATGTGTATCTGGTATAGTACGAAATACAGAGGTTTCTAATAAGATTAGACCTGGTGACAATTCTTTTGTGGAAATCCACGTGTCTATGCACCGCCCTCTGTACAAGAAAGCCTAGAATGTCACTTTTAATGGCGGCGTTAGCGATTTTCGTTTCGTACACAAACCTATGCAGATGCAGTAGAAAATATGTTTTTTTTTTATTTTTTCGTGTAGTTGATTAGAAGTTGTGAGTGAAAAATCAAAGAACCCTTCATTCCTGATCCAGATATGTATAGATATGGCTTTTTATACCCAATAAAGTCCAGCCAAAGCAAGTTTGGTTAGAACCCTTTGTCCTGGAAAGTACAACAAACTAATGTGAAAACTGCTCAATCAAAGAAAATTTGGAAATCCTTGAATCTAGGTAAGCAAAACTGGTAAATGGGTTTTATATTATTACCAAGACCTTTCTTTTAAAATGTAAATGTGGCAATGAAACTTCTAAAAGCTGTCCTGTTTTTTCAGAGTAAACCTTTATTGTTGCTCTCAAAATGCAGGCAGCCTCAAAATGTAACTCACATATGTATGTAAGAGGAAATAAGTTTACTGAATGAGAAAGCATATTGTACTTACCACTGAGTATTGTGTTGGAGTAAAATCATTCCAGTTCCAAGCCTTCAACCACTGTTGGGTTCGAGCAGGGTCTTTTGGAAAGTAAAAGACTGACACTTTTGGAAACACTCTTTCACCAAATTGCTTTTACAATTTGGCAAACAACAAGTGGATGGCATATTGTAGAGGCAATAGAATTTAAGTTAAAAAACACAATAAAATGAACACAAACTACACTTTCACTAGAACAATAAACATATAAACAACAATATATAATAGCAAACAAAAATTACTTTGGCAAGTAATCCCAAGTCTTGACTTTAAACCTTAAAAATTAGTTTAATCATCGAAAAACTCAATTTCCACAATACAAACAAATGCAAACTGTCAACCACTTTTTCGGCCATATTGGAATTTTTGGCATGCACCTTCTTGTCTATGCTATTTCGTGTAATCACTGACAACTGTCAAATATCAGTTGTTGAATGACAGTTGACAGCCAGTATGATTAAGCTTTATTAATTATTTCAGTAAATGTTTACAAAAAGTTGAAGAAACTTTCACACGGTGAACGGGGTTGGACCAATCAAGCGCGCGAATATTCCGAATCATTCCCCCCGAACAATGGTCCAATATGTTGCCGATCCGGCGCGAAAATCGCCGAACCGAGACGCGGACACGTGCGTAACGTACCTTCGCAGCCACGTGTCGACGCCCCTTTGCCCGCAAATTGCGTCCCGTACGTTTAGACTGTGATCCGCGTCCAGTGCTGGACTAACTCCCCAGTTCACAGTCTGGTGTTTGTTATTGATAGTTTCTTTTCAGTTCATTATCCGGTCACGTGACGGGGCGACGTCGCCCGATTGTCAAATTAGACGCGAGGGAAATGGACAACGGCGGAGACTTTTTCGATGCGACAAGTGTGCTCGTTGATTGGACGATTGTTTTTTTCCTCTAACAAACTTTATAGATTCTCAGGGTGTTGTTTTTTCATCTGATCTATCTCAAAAACTGATCTTAATAGCTATATGAATGACACTGTTGAAGTTGGCAGCAGCGTCCAAGTCACCTCCATAAACAAAATTGGGGTAAATTGGCAACAATGCACAGTTTAAAAAAATGCCTTTTTATTAAGAAGTGTAGGCATAAATGAAAACAAATGAAGAAGGAATAGATATACAGGTGTGGTAAATCCAAAACCGACCATAGGAAAACCGTGTAACTGACAGAAAAACGTAGATAATTGCATGCGTGGGACAAAGACAGAAAACGAAAAAATACCAAGTAGGCCATATTTTCAGTACGCTGTTGCCAAAATTCAATACCAATCTAATACATTTTGTCGACGGTATTGGATTTTGGCAACAGCGTACTGAAAATATGGCCTACTTGGTATTTTTTTCGGTTTCTGTCTTTGTCCCACGCATGCAATTATCTACGTTTCTCTGTCAGTTACACGGTTTTCCTATGGTCGGTTTTGGATTTACCACACCTGTAGATAAAGGTACGACTGGGTATACAAATACAAGTGCTGGTTGTCAAGCAAAACACAAACGGATGAAAATCTGTATAAACTTATATAACAGCAATGAGAGCCTGCGTAGCGCTAAATAATGTGTGGACACCCTGCCTTGAAGAACACAATAGAAAATAAGAAGAATCAACATCTTTCTTGAAGACTAAGGACACTAATACAACGAAAAAAATGAAGATGCTGATATTCTGGCTAGAAAGAATCAATGGATAAACATCAGAACTCACGTTGTTTGATAAAACAGACAGTCAAAGGAGAAATAATGGAATTACTTAAGACAACAACATGGCTCAGACTGGGACATACTTCCTCCTGCAGAAATTAGGATAATTCTTGGTGATGAAACGTGAAATGAACAGAAAAAAAACCAAATAAAAGTAGTTACACAAAACGAAGATGAAAACCCAAAGTCTTCCTTTTGTATTTTTATACCTCCAGTTTGAGAACATGGACTACTTCTTCAAGTTGAAAAGTAATTACGTTTACGTTTTACAAATCTAATGTGCACCAACAATTAACTTGTTTTTCAGTAAAAGACTTGTGCCAATGTTCGAAATAAATAGCATGTCAAGTGATTGCAAAGATTTTGTCCAAATAATCCCGAATAACTACTAAAACAAGTTGTAGACAAAGACAGAGCAGGTAATAAGTATCTTTATCACCAAAAACAAACCATCTTGTGTTACCACGTCTCACCAAAAGAGATCTGTCAAAGTGGTTTAAAAAAAATAAATTAGCTTTAAATATGGAAAAAACAAGTATGATTATTTTTTCAACAAAACAAGGTACATTTAAGAAACCTAATGAAATACACCTTCTCACTGACAAGAGCCAATTACTAGCCAAGAACACAAAATTTTTGGGAGTGCAGATTGATGAATTTCTAGATTGGTCTGATCACATAAATGTTCTGCTAGTATCTGAACCTGGCGGCCCTTAAAATATTGTACTTTGCCAACTTTGAATCGATTATGAAGTATGCAATTATGTTTTGGGGTAGAAATACTTCAATACAGAATGTATTTGTAATTCAAAAAAGGGCAATTAGATTAATGTTCAAAATGAAATACAAAGATTCATGTAGATCCATCTTTAAAAAAAAATAAAATAATGACAGTTTATGCAATTTATATATATGAGTGTCTCATCTTTCTGAAAAAGAACCAAAACCTATTTAACATCAAAGTCAATCATACATACAACACAAGACAAAAAGATGTAAACTGTCCAAAACATAGATTAACACTCACTGAGAAGAATGCAAAATATATGTGTATTCGCCTATTTAACAACCTACCAGACAGGCTGAAAACATTGACGGACAAAAGTTTCAAAAAAGAAGTACAAAATTTACTAATTGAATTAGAACCCTACACTATAGAGGATTATTTTGTTAAATAAATATTGCTTATTCTCTGAAATCTGTATTTAGGGAAAAATCACAGAAAATGTATATAAGTATCTTTAAGTACTACATAGTTCATAGTTTACCATGACGCTATTTCCTTTGTATTAGTTGATAATGTACATTGTACTCTATCCTAATCACAATTCGAAATAAAGACTGTTATTATTATTATTATTCTTCTTTACCATTTCCCTTTAATATTGTCATCAACTTCCTTGAAGTGATCCGAAGCTTTTTTAAGCACTTTTTAATAATTCTGTCATTTAGAAATGACAACACCTGCCCTTAAACTTACACATAATATCTTCAAATGCATACTTACATCTGACATTCTTGTAAGCGATTTAAATTCTGCGAAATTAAATAAAAAATAAAGATATTAGTAAAGTTTCTCAGCTGACACGATAAAGAAGCAAAACATATAAAGGAGACGTTAAAGGAGAAGAAGGTGCCTGCCTGCCTGCGGATTAGTAGATTGGTGCAACGATAGGCAGATGACACGCCGATAAGGGCAGTTCGACAGTCGCCCGTACTAATTCGGCCCTGATAAAATCATGACATGGATTCCGTCGTAGACTGTGCCCTGATCTGATCAACAGGGCAGTATTTGATACTGTTGAACCCACCTAAAATTTCTGTTAATACCACATATTCCCAACGTCATATAACTTAATTACTTCATTTGCGTACAAGTTACAACAACGTTGCAAATTACCTGACTTGAATCTGGTAGATTAACGAGCTGATTAAGTAATATTCCAAGAAGGACGGATCGCTCCTTCGTGCCTGTGCACTGTGCAAACCTTAACCCTGTTGACTATTGACAACGTTTCGCCCGATAATGAGACGTTATCGGTGCGTTGGATCTTGCAAATAAGTGACGGATGAATTAAACAAAAGACGCTCGATTTCTGACCAATTTGTCTCAGAAAAGGGCTCAAGGCTGACGGGATAAAGAAAAGACAAATTTACTGTCGGTGGACAGTTTTGATAAGATTAACGATTTTGGGTCGACGCGTACAATGTGCTGGTGGTGCCAATGGTGATTTTTGTATTATCTCGAAAATATAGTAAATGAGATGAAACAGTAGATCAGATCATGGAACAAAACAAAATATACGAGTATAGTTATAATAATTTGAAATAAAAATTTACTGAATACAAATTACGTCTCCAAATACATATAAAACATATTCAAATTTTGACACCGCTTTTCTCCCTGACTGTACCAAATTTTGTAGTTTTTTGCAAGTTATTGGATAGGAAATTTAAAGAGGATTCCAAAAATGTGATTAAAACTGGCATTTTCTCACTCCAAGGGTGTTTGACAAGCGAATTTGTTTCTGACTGTCAAACTGCACTCAAAAATCACGGTTTAGAAAACATTTCTTGCAGTATTCGATACGAAACGTGTTTCTGAGATTTATGACAGTTATTTTAACAGTGGTCACGTGACTGCCTAGCTAAATTATCCTCCAAAAACCAAAACTGTCAAAATTTGCCTAGAATTTGGAAGAATTACAGTTTAAGAAGCTTTCATACAGTTTTCGAAACAAGACTTGTTTATGACAGTTATTTTGACAATACACTACTAGTAAATTACAAATTGTTTAAATAATAAATTCTCGTCATTTTTCTCATCTCAAAAACATATTATTTGTTACAATTGAAACATGGGATAAAAAAAGAAAAGTGACAAAAAGTTGAACATGCTATTTTTTTAGAAAAGGCTATTTGTTCATAAAAACTATAAAATTGTTACTAATTTGGTACCAGACTTACTTTGCAGTCAGAAAATGTTATTATTATTATTTTATTACAGCCTTTTATTTATATTCTTCATTTTTTAGGATTTTATTTTGATTATTTCCTTCCTATCAATTTTGACCAATCGCTATCAAGAATTAGTATAACAAATGTAAATTTTAAGTGGAAAAATCACTTAACAACTGTCAACTTAGCTGTCAGCAGTTTTTCCGGAAAAAAATTCGAAAAAATTTCACACTCCTCACAGCAACATAAAGAATAGTGTTACCCTTTCTAGCTTGAAAGTTATTGTTCTTATTGTTTTAATTAAAATAAAATGTTTGTTTAACTCAGGAAATAATCTTACCAAATATCCCTAGTGCATCTAATTTTTCCTATGGAAAAATTGGAATACTCGTTTCTAAATAGGGTACAACACATTACTTAGAAACTCGTTTTTCCGAATTTTTCCGGAAAAATTAAATGCACTATGGATATTACCCCCGACAATATTGACCGAAAATGACTTTGTTCCTTTGTTGAAATTAACGACCGCCATGACAGGAAAATGATATCTTTCAAGCAAATTTTAATTAGACCAATAAATTTACTGATCAAATTGAAATTTACTGGTAAAATTTGCTTTCTATGATCTTTGACTACAATGACAGTTCCCGTAAGAATATTAATTTGTTTCAAGCAAATTTTGCACTTATGTTAATCAATTCTACAAGTTAAAAAAATCAATGAGAAAAAAAAACAAATAGAAAATTTACACAAAAAATTTGTGTGTCCACATATTCACCATTAAATAAAATCAACTTTGAATTCAGTAAAACTGTAGTTGAATCTTTGGAGAACTTCCGATTTTAGTGGTAAAAACTAGAAACAAAGACCGGCCCTGTAAGGTGGTTAAAATTCGAAGGGCCTCGAAACAGCGATATGCTTTTAGCACCCTTCTCGAAGGGAGACTGTGCTCCCCAATTTACTACCTATAAATATGGGAATTATTGGGGTCCGACTATGCAACTGTCTTACACTCAGTCGGTAAAAAGTCACATATAACAACTTTTCAAAGTCTTTATGTAACGCACAACTTAACTGAATCCCTGTTTTCCTTTGTCGGTAATAAATTTCCAGGCTGTCGCCTAGTCCAACAAACCGTAAGTTAGCGTCGCTAATTACTTGAAAATTACACACTTTCCTATCAAAGTGGATATCCGAGATATTTATGTGATGTCGTTGAAGTAGCCGAAATGTAAAACGAAAACTAGGCAAAGAAACCCATTAATTTTATACACACGTTCATATTTTCTGGGTAACATTCAAAAATTTACGATAATGTATCCAGGCCAAATGGGAATCTGTACTTAGCCGTCACTTTATGCGCGGTACTTTGCACCCGTTGTGACGGGAAGAAAATCTCAGCCGAAAAATAAAAGTTTTATGTCGAGGCGTAAAATTTTACAATTTTAGAGATGCGCATGCTATCGTAAACATGGAATGTTAACGAAGCCAATTTTTGAAACATTTCTTAGATCGTTGTTTTGTTTTCAAGAGATGAGCAGAAGAATGTGAATTGCCTAAAAGTTTCACAAGAAGAGTAGAAGATAATGTTAATATGATTGAGCTGGCTAATTGCTTAGACATTTTATTACATGCTCCTTGAAGAATATACAGGGTGGTCCAGTTTTAAATGTCAATAATTCACCAATCCATAGCCAATTAAAAAATAAGTTGACATGCATTATGTCATTTTCCTGAAAAATGCTTCCCTGAAAATAGGAAAATACAGTCTTTCAAATTTCTGTTTTAAAAATCAGTTTTTTGTCATAACTGTCATACCGTTGGAGCAATTTTGATCAAACAAGCACTTATGAAATTAATAGTCATTATGAATGACGTTTACTAAAATTCTCCATTAGCATAGATACAGGAAGATGGTTTTGGAAGATTTTTCAAAAATTACAGTTTATTTTAATTTCATTGTTCACGATGAAAAAGAAATTATCACTTCGTTTATGAGATAATTCAATTATTACGTTCAAAGACCCAAAACTAACCCAACCCAACTTAAAAATTGTCTTCTGGAAACGGAAAATTGACTTAGGAAAATTAAAAAATTTTATTTTAGCCAGTTTTCATAGTTTCCAGACAAACTGAAAGACTTTAGTTTTAAAAATTGACTTAGAAAAGATAAAAATCGATTTCAGAAGCTTAAAAATTGCGTTTGTAACCAGTTTTCATGCAAATCAGGAAACTTTCATATTAAAAATTGACTTGTAGACATAAAAAACTACTTTTTCTAGAATTTTTTATTACAAATCTATACATTTAAACCTTAAAAATTTACTTGAACACCAAAAAGTGACTCTGAACTAATGAAATGTGACATCATAAGCTTAAAATTTGCATTTGTAGTAAGTTTTTGAAATTTGAGGACAAATTTTCATATTTTGACATTAGATTGAACTAACTTTTTGTGCTTTTTACTTTGCTTTTCATTTTCTTAGAATTCTGGACTTTTTTTAGTGCTTCAAAACTGCTTTCAGCTTGGAGTTTCAAGACATCTTCAGCAAGTTATTGACATAGCAAACTAACTTTTCTTGCTTTTTACTTTGCTTTTCATTTTCTTAGAATTCTGGACTTTTTTTAGTGCTTCAAAACTGCTTTCAGCTTGGAGTTTCAAGACATCTTCAGCAAGTTATTGACATAGCAAACTAACTTTTCTTGCTTTTTACTTTGCTTTTCATTTTCTTAGAATTCTGGACTTTTTTTAGTGCTTCAAAACTGCTTTCAGCTTGGAGTTTCAAGACATCTTCAGCAAGTTATTGACATAGCAAACTTAAAAAACAATTTTTACATTCTTCATAGACTTAAAATGGCATTTCAAACTTTGTCACTATTAAATCGACTTCTAGACACCTCAGTGCTAAAAATTCGAATATTTCTTAAAAATCTAGACTGTTTTTAGTGCTTTAAGGCTGTTTTCAGTGCCTCAAATCGAGTTTCAAGACTATCTTTACAAAGTTTTTGACATCAGGCCTAAAAGCCAGTTTGTACATTGTCCATAGTCTTGAAAATGTCATTTCAAGCTTCTTCAACAGTAAATTGACTTCTACACTCATAGGTGCAATAAATTACTTTTACTCCAATCCGTAAAAAGAAGTCGTTATCGCGACGCAGGAGTGGATGATTGGACCGGAGGACAAAACAGGCAATTAGAGGTAGAACCATTAAGGCAGGAAGTGCATTAGTATCGAAAAAAGGAGAGAATCCTACCTTCGAGCCAATTTCCGTTTAATTTTACCCTTTCCTGTCGTATCGATCGGAAAGGTCCTGACGCACCCTTACGCAACGTTTGTAGGGCCGCTCCTGCGATATTTCGACAGGTAAAGACCTCCCCCCGCTGCAAAAGGAGTAACGGAACATTTCATGTTCAAATTTTTTATAAAGTCGTAAGAGATTTGCGTTATTTGTTTCATACAATTTTACTAAAAGAAAGGAGTTATTGACTAAACTGATCGATTGAAATAAAATAACTTTACAGGGTGATTCGTAATGTAACTGTTAAAAGGGATGTTTAAACCCAACTTGATTATACAGGGTGGTCCAGTTTTAAATGTCAATAATTCACCATTCGAAAGCCCATCAAAAAATAAGTTGACATACGTTATATACGACAAAATAAATATCTCTTATAAAAGTCTTTGTAGCCAGTTTTCATACTTGCCAGACAAATTGAAAGACTTTAGTTTGGAAAATTGACTTGAGAACCTTAAAAACTGTCGTTACAGTTTCCAGATAAGTTGAAATACTTTAGTAGTGAAAATTGATTGTAGTCATGAAAAACTACTTTATCTAGCATTTTTAACTACAAATTCACACATTCCAACCTTGAAAATTGACTTGGACACCAAAAAGTGACTCTTAA
Source organism: Ips typographus (assembly GCF_016097725.1). NCBI lineage: Eukaryota > Metazoa > Arthropoda > Insecta > Coleoptera > Curculionidae > Ips > Ips typographus. Next base: position 24,835,283 of record NC_138423.1, on the reverse strand, counting down.
CCAATGAAAAGTGAAATTTGAAGTAAGTTTTCATAATTTGAAAATTCATTTCAATATTTTAGTCTTGAAAATAGTCTTAAATACAGGATATTGCCATTAGATTCATGAAAATTAACTTGAAGATTAACTTTTCAGTTTTTTTTTTCTTTGCTTTTCATTTTCTTAGAACTCTGCACTATTTTTAGGGCTTTAAAACTACTTTCAGCCTGGAAAATTGAGTCTTGGGGTAGTTTTTGACGTAGCAGACTTAAAAAACTATTTTTACATTTTCCATAAGCTTAAACATGCCATTTCACGATTTGTCAGTATTAAATTGACTTCTAGACGTTCCACTGTGCTTTAAGACTGAAAAATCAATTTTGAAACTATTTTTTATAGTAAAAGTTAATTTTCGAACTCTTCATTGATGAAAGTAAACATTTTTGGCATTAAATGCTACGATATTAGTCTTAAACAACCAGTTTTACACTACCTATAGTCTAAAAAAAAGAACGCCAGCAAACATTAGTCAAAAAATCCTGTTTTTTGACTATTTTCAGAGGTCTGATAATTGTAGCAAAAAAAAACGATTTTTAAAACTGAACTTTGGAGGTATGTGTCTTCTTTAGGAAAATGACATAATGCATGTCAACTTGATTTTTGATGGGCTATCGATTGGTGAATTATTGACATTTAAAACTGGACCACCCTGTATATAACAAAAATCGTGCAGTAATACAGTTAATCTGATGAAATGCATTTTTTGTGCGAAAATTTTATTCATTAATTTTTACAAATTTTCTTATTCTCTCCTTCCAATTGTTCTTCTGTTACAGTCTGATGAGAATACATATTTTGTCACCTTTTCTTCTTTTTTTCTTTCCAACTTTAAATCTGTTCTTAACCTGGCAGTATACGATTTTTGGCGCCAAAATTATATCCACTAAATTTCTTTTCAATTGTTATTCTGAATAGAATACAAAATTTTGGCGCTTTTTTGTCTTCTTTTTTTCAATTATTTCTTTAATATGGTAGAATCCAATTTTTGGTCAGAAAATTATAAACCCTAAGCTTAAATTTACACTTTGTCTTCTTCTCGTTTTTTTTTAATTCTCTTTCTTTTAGTTTAATTTGAGAAATATTTTGTAGGACTATTCTAATCTTGATATAATATATTTTTTTAATATTCTAGAAACACATTTTTAGCAAAAAAATTGTATTGGCTAATCTGAACAACAGCAGCAGAGTTTTTAATCTAACTTTTCTAAAAGAAATTTTTAGTTTCTAAGAGAGACTTAAGAAAAAAAAGTTACAAAAATTAATTTTAAAAAAATACAGAGTACCCACAATATAGGACAGACACACACCTGTTTTTGATAACCTACTCCATCTTTATTTAATAGCTAAACAAAAGTAAAAAAAAAAACACAATTCCCACGCTAGTCTCAGGTGGCCTTAATTAATTTTGCCATAAACAAGAAAAGGAAGCAGGTACATAGGGGTACAAGGAACTTGTTTAGAACCGCACTTGTTGGTTTTTCCTGTCAGTTACCAACAACTTTTTCAAACGGTTCTAGCATTTAAATAACCATCAATTAAATATTCATCTAGTCCGACACAACAGGCTGTTGAACAGTACGATCAAATTGGCAACAATGTATTTTCGATGAAAAAAAAATAATAAAAAGCCTTGAAGGCGCGTACATAGTTTGTTTTGATTAAAGTCGGACTTGCCTTTTAACTTTGCCGTTGATTTCCCAAACATCAGTGCATTAAACTGTCAATTTGCTTCTTGAGAACACAAACACAAAGTAAGAATAATATACTGGTTCACTGTATACAGGAAAGGGTGGGTATTTAAACAGTGAATAAATATAACTTTGTATTTTATACAACCATCGCCCGTATTTTTGAAAATCAATCTTCTACTATAAATAGTGTGTGCAGTTTGGGTCGGAACACCCCCTCATAAGTAATATCAAATTTCGTGTTTGCGTGTGCTTTCGTTCACCTAGAAAACCTTTAACCTCCGCCCAAGACAGATGAGCCCTTTTAGAGGCCCTCGGGTGACGTCCCCTTGTTTGGATTCTGGTTTAAAACGAGCCAAGGTGTGTCGTATTGGTCTTTTGGGGCTGATTTTCTAGTTGGCGTAATGGACCTAAAAATATCCTTTTCATAAAGCATACTTTCAAGGTTTTCTATTTTATTTCGAATACATCACTAAGTTCAGTTATTCTTCTTTTTGCCAACCAGACGATAATCGGACAATTATCACGTGTCTGCGCTAATCGTACATAATGGAGTGTCACGTGACAATAATTGTCAAATTTAAGTCTGTTTAGTTTAGCGAGGAATAACCGAACACTATAAACATTATAACTATGATAATAACCGCTAATTTTGAAGAAAATATAATGGAAAATGTTTTAACGAGTTAAGGGTGAAAATTTAAATTTCAATCGCGTTTCTGATCCTTCAAAAAGGACGGTTTTGGTAACTTTAAAATGCGGAACTGAAAATGTAAAATGTGTTTTTCCTACAGAAAAATGGAAATACAGAAATCTCTAGATCAGTTGTTATCCTTCTCTAATCTAATTTAAAAGAAAAAGGATTTCTGGATCGGATTGAATAACAAATTCGATACCATACGATATAGACAAGATTGAATGAAGGTCATTTTAATCCGATCGAAAAATCGGATCGACTTTTATACGTTGTACGTAGTCAATGTGTCACTGACTATTATTTTAACTGTTTTTTAATATTAATTGATTTATCTTGGTAACATTTTTGAACTTTTACAGTTGCAAATTCTATTTTTTAGGGTTACGTGACTGTTTTATTGAAATTGAATTTTGACAGTTTAAATTTGCCGTTCTGAAACATTTTCGAGTCAACAATGCATTACTTGGGGTCCCGTGAATGCATTAATAATATTAAAACTCAATTTTCTCAACTGAAAAAATTAGTCATTAAATTTTGACAGATTCAAGTTGACGTTCCAGACAATTTTCATGTTCAAAGTTGAAAATTGTATTTATCAGAGTCACGTGACGGTTTTAAGGATTTTTAAACACAATTTGAACTTTGAGAGTTTGATAGTTTTGATAGTTGGGCCCTATCAGGTGTCAAATGTCTATAAGCAGTTATTAACAGGGATGTAAAAATATTCGGTAATTTTCCGGAAAAATTGGAAAACCTAAAAATTCTAAAATAATTTGTTTTTTACATTTTTGTACCATTAACTTGAGGTATTCAGGCAGTTGAGGTTGAATTTGAAAATAGAAAATTTTCACTTGAAATTTCTTGGCAATTCTAGTTTTTAATTTTTCGGTGCATGGTACCAAAAAAGTGATTTAACGTCCTCTAGCGTCTAAACGTCTTATTAGCTTTCTTTTGTTATACGGTGGTTTTATACAGGGTGTTTCAAATAAGCGAGTTTTGGACGTTTTTCTGGAAAAGTGTATAAAAATTTAATCTAAATTAGAGATTTTTTGGGCCTATTATACTAACGGCAACCATTTTGGATTTTCCTCAAAGTGATTTTTGAAACTTGGGAAACACAAATCTGACGTCCATTTTGCTCTAACTGCCACCGTTTTGGAAATGACCTTGAAATTATGTCAATTTTGACACTTTAGGGCGTGGCACCCTTGCAAAATGACATTTTAACAAATGACACATCACGTCATTTTTGTACTATTAACCCGAAGGTATTTAAGCAGTTGAGGTTAATTTTGAAAATAAAAAATTTTCTGAAAAAAATCAGGTCACACTTGAAAATTCTTGACAATTCATAACGGGGCAACTTAGCCGTGCCCACTCAACGTCACGTGATAGCTCCATTTATTATCTTTCTTTTGTTATACGATGTGTTTATACAGAGTGTTTCAAATAAGTGAGTTAGGAACAATTTTCTGGAGAAGTGCACCAAAATTTTGCTCAAATTGGGAATTTCTGCTTTCGAGGAGGGTGGTCAAAGTAAGGCTGCTAGAGCAAAAACAATTCAATATCGATACAAATATTTTACATCAAGTAGGCCTAGAATTTGACGTAGATTCCAAAAATCGAATAAAAAATTATAAGTGTGGTTTGTTTGCTCAAATTTGGGACACCCTGTATACTGATTATCTAGGAATAAAGTACATGCAAGTATCTGCAAGGTTCATTTTTGTTTTTTGTTTGTATAAAAGGAAAATTAAACAAGTTACAAGAATGTTAAAAATTCATTTAATCACCCTGTAAACTACTCCATTGTATTGTCAATAACTTGGTTATTTTGGTGGTTCAATATACCAATTTGTAGCTCTTGAAATTCTCTTTTGACCACCCTGTATAGCGTTTTTACCTAAAACGTCGATTAAGTGAGTTATTTACTGTTAAAACTGAGTTGTTTGATTTTGACAATTTTTACTGTGACAGTCCATAACTCTGTTATGTTGACAGTTACAGGGTGGTTCAATATACCAATTTGTAGCCATTGAAATTGTCGTTTGATCACTCTGTATACCATATATAGTTGAAATGTCACGCTACCGAAAGATTAAAGCTTTTATACCGGAAATGTGTAGTCCAGAAGGGATAAATTTATAAATAATATGTTTTTAAAAATCCACATTATTTTGAAAAGTGTTAGGTTAGGTTAGGTATACAACATTTTTTAGAAAGTTTCCGGTAATTTTCTGGGAAAAATTGGAAAATCTGAAAATTCAAAAATAACTCGTTTTTTAATTAATTGTACAAAAATCCAATATCAATTCAAATAAAGTTTAATGTACTTTTAATCATTTACCACCGTTTGCACCGTCGTTTTGTAAGCCGAGCTTAATTTAAGTCAGACTGTGACAAGACAAGTGAAAAAAGTCACACTCTAAACCACACTTCACTTAAGCTATGCTTAAAGTACGACGGTGCAAATGGTGGTTAGATAATTAACAATGACAAGTTTGACAGTTGTTTTCCCTATCAAGAAAAATTTTCAATTAAGCTTGAAGTAATTTTCCGGTAAATTTCCATAAATGGAGCTCTTCTTTCAGGAGCTTTTTTTCGATTTGTGGCTTCGGATTCAAACGCGTTATAATCTAAAAATCACATGACACCATGATTATAAAATCACATGGAGGTCACCTGACTTTTCAATCAAAACACGTTTTCCTCTGAAATCATAAATCGAAGAAAAACGGTTAATATGAACATGGTATTTGATTCCAAAGCCAGTATGTCTTCAGATTATTTTTTTTATTTCAAACGTCTTACCACGTTGTCTGCGAGTACTCTTGTTGGTGCAATCCGTCGATTTCAATGTCATTTTAGTGTAATTTTCGTGTTCGAGCCGTCGAATTGTTCTGTGCGTTTGAATAGAATAGGCTGATTACACTTGTCGCAATCGAGGGGTGGCGCGGGGAGCCGCTGGCCCCAGATTAAAGCCCCCCCAAACAAAGGTTAACAGGCGCAATTTGTCCCTTTATACGTGACTGGGTCCCAGAATTGGCAATTTGCGTTATTAAAACGGGAGGAGAAGTTTAAATAATGAAAGACTTGTAATTTTCCTCAAGTAGACTGTTTGATGGTTGCACCAGGTGGCAATATTCAATATGTTTTGCCCCAAGAAGAAGAGATGACACTTTGTTGGGCGCCAGTCTCTCAGTCCATCAAGGACTCATTTCCTTTTCAAAGGATCGCCGGAGAATACTCGAGTCTGTGAAACGGATATAAATTTAATTGCCATGTTTATAAATTTACCCACTTAGTACACTTGAGACTGTGCGCGGGAACGAAACAGTCTGGTGAATGAGAAAAGTGTAAAGTGGTGCCATAAATTAGGTTTTGTTTGGATGGGGGCGTGTCGTTACAATTGCTTCATAAAACAAATCATGCGAAGCTGTTACTTTATGTATTTACACTCAAAATTACAAATTTTAAACTACAGTCAACTAAAAATGGTACATCAAAATCTTCCAACTCAAAATGATTTGATCCTATTATTAGTAACTGTTGTCCTAGCCCTTCTACAATTTTTTAAACCTTATTTACTTGCACGTGGCTACTCCTATTAAGACTCGCTCAACCGAATCAATAATACTACTTCAATTATGATTATTGTAAATTCCTTTTAAGTTAAATTGAGTGCGAAAAAACCCGTCGTATCTATAAAGTGTAGGTAATTTCTGCGCCGCTCTATTTCGTCACATATTCGTTGATGGGACCGAAAAAAAAAAGAACGTCAAGTTCTGGTGGCATTTCTACGTTGACTTGTTTCATTGGGGAAGTTATTTGTTTCACACGGTCGACCCAAGTAGCACAGGTGTTTTCGTGTTTTATTTGCACACCTGAGCCTTTTACCTACATTTAAAAAAGAGGCATCCACTTTCTTATGCGTTCACGTTTGCTGGCATACCAAAATGAATGAAATATATTTAAGTAATTTTTCTGATTTTTTCTTGTGAAAATATGTGTTGAAAGTAGTTTGACTTTCACTGTTTCTTAGTCCTGTTGGAAATTTTGCACCAAATTAATTTTTGGTTGAAACTTTTTTGAACATTATAGAGTATGAATCGTTTAGAAACGTGTCGAAAGCAAATTCACAAAAAAGTATGTAGTATTGCAAAAAGGAGTAAAAGTCGTCGCCTTGTACGTGAAAGTCACACGAAAACGGCTCTTACGTCACGAGGCACGTCTCGTCGCCCAAAAATTTCTCTCTCTCGAATTCACTTCACCATCCCTCATGATGTAATTAGAGACTCCAATTTTTCATTCTTTACAACCAGTGCATTTTTGCCAACACTTGCCTAATAATCTCTTCTTATATCAATCAACTAATTTTTGTTACTCACAGGGTTATATTTAAATCGGTGAAACACTCAAACTAAAAAACATTATGTATCTTAAAGTGAATATATGGCACAACTGGTGATTCAGTGAATGACAGTTGACACTTTGAACGTCAAAACTTTGACTTTTGGTAAAAATTCATATGACATACGTCCATACATATTTTGTTTCGCTCAGTTTGCTATAAGCAGAAGAGAAACGCGGCAACTGGCTTTTTCTACGTCACATGGGACTTTTCCATAAGTGTGGTTTTGGTTAGCCTCTAAAAACTCCCAGAAATTGATCAGAGGACTAGGACTAGGAGAAAAATCGTTTAAAATTACTAGAAAGCATCTAAATGCTTTATAAACTTCTTAAAAGTCGTCAGAATTGTTTAAAATGAGCAGAAGCCTCTAAATACTATTGAAAACATCTTAAAAATCGCCAGAGGAGTCTACAAAAAGCCTAAAGCTTAGAAAAATCGTTTAAAATGACTAGAAAGCCTTTAGAGACTCGTAAACCTTCTAAAAATTGTTTAAAATGGTCAGGCCTTCACAAATGTTCTAAACGTTAGAAGACTAGTTTATAATGGCCAGAGGTCTCTAAATAGTAGCAAAAAACTCCTAAAAATTGCCAGCAAGTGTTCTAAACTTTAGAAAAATTGTTTTAAAATGGGCGTAGTCTCTACAAGTATCCTAAGCACCTCTAAATACTATCAAAAGCCTCCTTACACCTATATAATGAGTCCTCCCTACGTTAAAAATTTGTGCTACTTACATATTCTATTTGAAAAACTTTTCTTTGTTTAATGACACTTTAATTAACGGTTCCTGATGTGAACTTAGTGAAACTTGTGAACTCTGACACCATTTAATATTAACAAACCATTTTTCCTTCAATAATAATTGAGAAACAAGCAAAGGGAGAATTAATAATCACACTAAAAGACATCACAACCGAACTGAAGCGTGCCTCGTGACGTCACACGGTACTTATACCGAAACTTCAGCCAGTGGGTTTTACAGGCAATTTTGTCCCTGACTATCCTTCAAATTTAGACCCTACTTTTCTTCCTGACTTTACCAGATTTTGTAGTGTTTTTTTATGTCATTAGACGGGAAATTTAATGAGGATTCCAAAAATGTGCTTAGAACAGTCATTTTCTCACTCCAAGTGAGATTTACAGGCGATTTTGTCTCTGAATGTCCTCTCAAACTGTGTTTCTGGCAATTTCAATTTTGATCCCACTTTTCTTCCTAACTTTACCTGATTTTGTAGTGTTTTTTTTATGTTATTAGATAGGAAATTTAATGAGGATTTCAAAAATGTGCTTACAACAGTCATTTTCTCACTCCAAGTGAGATTTACAGGCGATTTTGTCTCTGAATGTCCTCTCAAACTGTGTTTCTGGCGATTTCAATGTTGGTCCCACTTTTCTCCCTGATTTTACCTGATTTTGTAGTGTTTTTTATGTTATTAGATAGGAAATTTAATGAGGATTCCAAAAATGTGCTTACAACAGTCATTTTCTCACTCCAAGTGAGATTTACAGGCGATTTTGTCTCTGACTGTCCTTTCAAACTGTCTTTCTGACAATTTCAATGTTGGTCCCACTTTTCTCCCTGACTTTACCTGATTTTGTAGTGTTTTTTTATGTTATTAGATAGGAACTTTAATGAGGATTCCAAAAATGTGCTTACAACAGTCATTTTCTCACTCCAAGTGAGATTTACAGGCGATTTTGTCTCTGAATGTCCTCTCAAACTGTGTTTCTGGCAATTTCAATGTTGGTCCCACTTTTCTCCCTGATTTTACCTGATTTTTTAGTGTTTTTTTATGTTATTAGATAGGAAATTTAATGAGGATTCCAAAAATGTGCTTAGAACAGTCATTTTCTCACTCCAAGTGAGATTTACAGGCGATTTTGTCTCTGAATGTCCTCTCAAACTGTGTTTCTGGCAATTTCAATTTTGATCCCACTTTTCTTCCTAACTTTACCTGATTTTGTAGTGTTTTTTTTATGTTATTAGATAGGAAATTTAATGAGGATTTCAAAAATGTGCTTACAACAGTCATTTTCTCATTCCAAGTGAGATTTACAGGCGATTTTGTCTCTGAATGTCCTCTCAAACTGTGTTTCTGGCAATTTCAATGTTGGTCCCACTTTTCTCCCTGACTTTACCTGATTTTGTAGTATTTTTTTATGTTATTAGATAGGAAATTTAATGAGGATTCCAAAAATGTGCTTAAAACAGTCTTTTTCTCACCCCAAGTGGGTTTAACAGGCGATTTTGTCCCTGACTGTCCTTTAAAACCAAGTTTCTAGCAGTTCAAATTTTGACAACACTTTTCTTTTTGACTTTACCTGATTTTGTAGTGCTTTTTTATGTTATTAGATAGGAAATTTAATGAGGATTCCAAAAATGTGCTTCCAACAGTCATTTTCTCACTCCAAGTGAGATTTACAGGCGATTTTGTCTCTGACTGTCCTTTTAAACTGTGTTTCTGACAATTTCAATGTTGGTCTTGCTTTTTTCCCTGACTTTACCTGATTTTGTAGTGTTTTTTTTTTATTAGACGGAAAATTCAATTAGAATTCCAAAAATGTGCTTAAAACAGTCTTTTTCTAACTCCGTGGGTTTTACAGTCGATTTTGTCCCTGACTGTCCTTTCAGTGTTTCTGTCAGTTCAAATTTTGACCCCACATTTCTCCCTGACTTAACATGATCAAAATTTATCAGCATTTATAAATTCGTTATGCTTTGTCAGAAATAGAAAAACTATGCTAAACCGTCTTTTATATGTAATTAATCAATTTAACAAAATAAAAAAAAAGTGTGACAAACAGCCCTTTTCAATTAGTCTAATCTAGATTAGCATTAGTGAAAATAATATATTTGCAATATCACGACTTACTATTTTAAGCCCCACTTGAAATCAGCATAAAATCCTCTAAAACATTTTTCTTGGATTCTATTTCTTCAAATTGATCGAACATAGTGGATTGGTGCGGACATGCTAAGACCGCGGGATCGTTCTCAATAGAAGTGCTTCACAGAAATTACACTTTCATAGGAAAACAGGGAATCGGGTTGATTGAAATACGCAGTGAATAGGAAAAAGAGCGCCGGGTCCGACAATGGGACTTTTGTCCTTCGTTCAATGCGGGGTGTATCGTAAAAACGCAAATTATGATGCGTGCGTCCTCCCTTGAGATTTAATCGGTTTCCTGCTTTTTTTTTAATTTAAGTTTTTCTGGTCGAGTCTGATAAAATAACATCCAAAATAATTACTGAATAAGATATATTTATTCATACGAAAAGTAAGTATAGATATTATGTTAATACACTACAAGTAAAGTAGATTTAATCACAAAAAAAATCACGCTCAGTTTCATCATCGAATGTAACAATTTACCTCAATGAGAGCTAAATTATCAAATTATTACTTAATTAACTGGTTAAAAAATAATACTTGTGCATTCAGAAACTATGTGACTTTCTTTTATATTAAAACGTTATATAAAGTTAGTCTAGAAACCATACAGCTATAGAGATTACAACCTGCCTAAGCATATAACCTTATCATAATGGTAGTAATTTCAAAAAATAATCTTCCAAAACTAGAAGATGTAGCAAAAATATATACTCGAGCTGGGACAGCAAAAAGTATATTAAAGTACCCAAAGATCATTTGGATGACAACGGAAACATTGCACGTAACAAAAATACTCAACTAAACACTTTTCGAACACTTGACGTTAAGTAACTGAATCAGCCTTTGTGTTTTCCCCGTTTCGGAGTTTCTAAAGTTTTCTAGAAGCTACAATGATATTTCCAGTTAGTTTAAACACTACTACTGACAAAAAGTTACTTACGTCGTATGAAAGTTCTTGCTTTAGAATAGCTGTCGTGTGCTGGTTGTCCAGACAGCAGGCCAGCAATGTGGGATAGAGAACTGTGGATAGTTCCTCAACAGAAAAGTAGGGAAACGGTAAGTTGCACAGTTGTTGTAAAACTGAAGGTGCTTGCCCACTGACCAATAGCATCTGTGGATTAAAACACAATTTTCAAAAGGACTGGTTTTCTGGTGGTTTATGATTTTTTTAGAGTTCATTCTAGACAGCAATTTAATTTTAGAGACTGTTTTGAGTTAAGTAGTTTTGTGCAGTAGACTCTTAAACAAAGCTAGATTACAAGATAAACTAATCTAATTTTCTTTCTTTAGTTGATGATCGATCAACACCCTAAACGTTTTTTTATCATGTTTTGTATCATCAAATACAAAACATTGTGGCCATAAAGTGAACTGGAACAAAATTCCCTCCTCAAAAAAAACTTCGTTAATTCCCGGTGGCCTTAATGGAAAAATGACATTAGCTTAATCATAGGTTTTCGAGACGGTCGTCGCATACCGTTTGTTTTGACAGGTCCACGCTTTCAGAACGAAATTTCTTTGGGTCGTTTGAGTAATGGAATCCCGTTCGGGATGTTTATAGATACCAAGATACCGATATCGCTATAAACAAATCCCCGGGTATGTATTCAGGGTTTTGAACGGCTGATTGACGAATAGGCACGTTATTGAGTGGCAATTTCGACTGACTTAATCTACTACATTAAACAGAGTTTAATGTGATATTTGTTGAGTTTGAAGAAAATCATGTTAGAAGATTTATTACTAAAGGAAACATAAAGTTTATAGATTCATATTGGGGGGAAGCTTTTACATAAAAAACGCAGACAGGAAAAATAAGAGAAATGAAGTAAGCTAATAGTAACAAATTGGATGTTAAATCTAAAAATAATGCAAGCTGAGAAAACAGTCTCCGGATGGAAACTAAGTATTTAGTACAAAACTAAAAGGAATTCCAAAAGAGAGGAACATACTGACTGTTTTAGAATAACAATCTTTATTATGCATTGATAACGATGAAGACTCTTCTAAACAAGAGAATAATAATAATAAAACTCATAAAAACTACAGTTTTATACAAAAACTTCTTCGTATAACACCAGAGGTTGGAGCTGGCTGAAAACCGGACCTAGCATACTGTCAACCAAATTTACTTCTAACTTCTAATGAAAATAATTAATCATCATCATTACGGTCCATTTTTGCTTGCTAACCTTTTTAATTTTTATAGTAAATCCTATCGAGCAAACGGTTTGTTTCAAGCCAATATTAACCCTAATAATATTTGAGTTTTTGTACATAATAGAGCTATGTTGTTGATGAACCTAAACTAATTCTGAAAATTTCAGTTTTCAAATTAACTCGTTTTTTAACGTTTTTTTTGAGTTGACCCGAGATGGTTTTAGGAGAGAAGAAAAAGAAAATATTCACATTGTACAGAGTGAGTCAATGATAAAATTGATTGTCTCATTTTTTCGAAAAATACAAAAAAAGTTAAGATTCTCCGTAAAACAAGATTTTTTGTTAATAATGTCATATAAATAAACTTTTGAAATACAGAATCCAAAATGTCAAAAATTCAAAAATTGCCAGTTACTAGAAAACAAAAGACGATAGCAAATTTCTGGTTGCGACATCAAACTCTCCTGAAAAAAATATGCAGGTGTGGTAAATCCAAAACCGACCATAGGAAAACCGCGTAACGGACAGAGAAACGTACATTATTGCATGCGCGGGACTAAGACAGAAAACGAAAAAAATATCAAGTAGGCCATATTTTCAGCGCGCTGTTGCCAAACGCCAAGTTATTTTGTCGACGGTATTTGAGTGATACTTGGCGTTTGGCAACAGCGCGCTGAAAATATGGCCTACTTGATATTTTTTTCGTTTTCTGTCTTAGTCCCGCGCATGCAATAATGTATGTTTCTCTGTCCGTTACGCGGTTTTCCTATGGTCGGTTTTAGATTTACCACTCCTGTATAAAGCCTCTTGATTTTTAAATTTCTTAACAAATTTCCATATGAAAGCATCTACAAATCGCGAGTAGCAGTAGCCTAAAGACCACTAAGATCTACAAAAAAGTCCAAAATAACTGGAAGTAATGTAGCAAAAATACCGATAACCACAAACTATTAAGGATAAAAAGCAAAAAAGGTATATTATCTTACCAAAAGGCCACTAAATTATGTTATCAAGGACGTTCTGACGAATATTTTTACAGATCACGTGGCTCCCCTAATTTAAAGCTTTCACTAGGTATTTCAAAAAGTCTATATTTTTTGGATATAGAAGACCCATCTGTAAAGATAATTACTACCCCAAAATTATTTATATCCATTGAATAATATTGGTACTTAGTGGTATGTGTTGTTGACCATGCTTATATCAAATTTACTCAAAGAAACTTCTGAATTATCAAAAATCACCATAATTTGTTCAACACTAATCTGAAGTAATTTAAGACTTTTCAAAATGATTGACAAAAATGCAATTCGGTTAAATACTCAAGATACTACACTTTCTTTATGAGCAAGACTGGTCAAATAAATTCCTAGCTATCAAAAGGCCCTTAGCAGTAAGAAGAAACTTATCAACTGACCAAAAAGTCCTTTTTTTTTAGATCGCGTAACACGTAACCGAGAGCCAACAGAACAAGCCGTGTCCTCCGGCCCAAAAAATAGACGATAAGCACAGACCCGACCCGGTTGGCGCCCTCGCTATCTAAATGGGGCCCCGCATAACTCACGGCCCCGCCGAGAAAGCGTGTTTTATATCAAATTTATTATTTTCGGCTCCGTTCTGGGAAAAAACGCCACCTTTATCGAAAGCCTCTTCAAGACTACATTCCTGCGGAGCCGATACCGCCGTCGCGGACGCCTTAATTAAAATATTTTTCGCCGCGGAAAACAATTACCGCCAACTTACCTGGTTCTCGTTGTTGCCGACCGCGAAGAACCCGGTCACCACGATCACTTCGTGCAACAAGTTCTGGTAATCCGCTGCGGTGGCCAAGTCGTCTCTGCCGTTGATTTTGGGGATGAGGGGGGCGGCACAGCACCACAACAAATGACTGCTGATGTGGCGAAATTGTAACGAAATTCCTTCAGCACCAAGAACTTCCTGCAAAAACAAAAAAATGTGTAAGAATAGCTGATAAAGTAAATTGTAGTTAGTTATGTTATTGACAGAAAATCAGTACAAACTAAAGATTATTACATATTTATTAACTTTTCCGTCGAACATGTATTAACAGCCTTAAAATGTCAATGTCACGTGCGCATTCAACCAATAAAAGCCGATTTCCGATTTTCAGTTGGAAACCTTTATCGTAGGCAACCAAATACTCTCAGTATAGTTCTATCCTTCTTTATTTGTATTAAACAGAGAGAAATAGACTTACATTATTTAGTTGACACCCATCTTTACCGACAGAACTGTCACTGTCATTGTCAAGGGTGCCTGTGATTTTGGTTTACCGTGTCGCAGATACAACTGACAATTAGTTTTTTTTTTCAAACTTTTTTGGATAATAAACGTTTATTATAGACTACAGTCAACGGAAAAATTTTGTAACCATCTCTTATATTAATTGGTGATTAATAATCTCCATTTCGATTATTAATCGCTTTAATTAATACACTCGTTGGTTAAATAACTATTATTATTTATGACATATTTATTATACTTATTGTCTGAGGTTACTGTCACCTGTACTTAACTTAGAACTACAAATAAAATTCTCAAATTTAACAGTAGACCACTGTGTATACAGGGGTGACAAATTTAAAACTGTTTTGTTGTAAAACCTGCTTTAGATTTATTTTAGTTTTCTTCTGTCACACTTACTGTCTGTCTAAAAGCAGCAAAATGTATACAGTCTACAGTGAAAACAATTTCCAACGTTGAGTTTTGATTGCTGACTTTGTAGTTAAGGATATGTAAGACCCTTTAGAGAACAAATTAAAACGTTAATTTTTCTATAGAACAATTCCTAGACTTGCAAACAGCAATAACTCATAGAGTTGGCCGATATGCAGCCATCAGAACAATAGAATTTAAATCAAGAATACTGTCAAGAAAATGTACAATTTTTTACTACTTACTTTAGGAATGTACTTATTATCAATTTATATTATTTTACTCGTATCTTCTCTTATGTAAAATTATTATATTCGTGAGAGTCAACCCATACACAGAAGGCATCAGGGTATCCATATCCCGTAATTAGCGGCACGCTTTCGAATCCCCTGAGAGCGGGGTCGTTAAGTACGGTAGCGGGATGATCCCGAAGGAATTTGGGGTTAACACACACAGAACGTTACTTCCACGAAACCGTCACGAAGCGTGTGTGCTTGGATTTTTCTTTTCTTTTAAAAGAATTTATAGAATTAGGTCGCGAAAAGTTTATTTCTACTCTCTAACAATTATGTTCTAGTCTAGACTTAGTTGGGTCTGTATTGGCGAAATTCAATTTAATGTGGTTAAATATTGAAATCGTCACATCGTCTATGTTTTTGACAGTGTTGTGTGACTGGTATTCTACTAATCGCCATTTGGCACTGTCGAACTTGACTAGCTTAACTTAAGCGTGGTTCAGACTGTAACTTTTGTAGTTCGGACTACACTTAACTTAAGCTTGGCTTAAAGTAGGACTGTGCAAATAGGGGTAAGTAGATTAAACTCACATTTACATTTTTACTTTACTAAAAAACAATTTTTGTGAAACTGGTCGTACCCAACAGTGGCTTTAAGAGAATATCAACCATAAAAATTGGTTTTGTAGCTGACCACTCTACCAAACAATTTATTCCGGTTTAGACCATAATTTCTATCGCTCAAATGTGAATTACTGACTGTAAACACTCAAAACTTAATCCCTCTGTTAGGAACCGCCACTTATTAGAAAGACTCGGAAACATCTTCTCGTCAGAAACAAACAAGCGAAGCGCTCCGAAAAGTTTAACCGCAAAACCAAACAACATAACGGGAGAGAGAGAGTCAATTTTCCATTATGCGCCGATCGAAAAGCCAAATCGGGACCAATGTTTGCCGTGGCCTTTTAATTGAATCATCAAACGATGATCCGGGTCCAAATTGGTTTTGCTTAAAGCCGGCCCCGTTTCCCTCAGGACTCTCCATGTACTGTTTGTTCTTCGAATTGGCCTGCTCTGCTCTCGATCTCCGCCTCTAATTTTTGCGGCGAGCAAATTCGATTTAGAGAGCTAATTGGAAAATGCTCGAATGGCAATCGAGAGTCGAAACAAAATGCTTTGATTGTTTTTCCGATATTCCGTTTGTTTGAACAAGCAGCACCACAGGATTAGGTCACACAACTAGGAGCATAACTAAACATTACAATGATATGTCTTAACTGGCCCCGGATTTTGTTACTTTACAGGATGATCAACGGAATAAAACTCACCTGGAATTTATTCAAATCGACTTCCGCCACCCGTCGCAGCAATTTGAAGGTGGCCGTTGCCAAGCTGAGACACGGGGGTGGAATCAATGGCGGCGATTGTCCCTCTACTCGGGGGGTGGCATCTGGAGGTAGCAGTGACCCATACAACATCGAGACGCATCCTAAAAGCTCAGTACCGTGTAGAGTAGACACCTACAATGTAAATAACATTTTTTCATTTGACTGTCATTCCCTGAAAAAGTGTATAAAGAGATAGGTACTGTTCTCGCGTACTGAGTTTAGTTACCCGTGCGTCATCCCCCTGTGATTTAGAAGTAGACATGCATTATTGACTTCATCCTTGTCTATTGTGCACTTTCAAAAAGGGTAAATATCTAAGTGAATGTCTTCCAAAAAAAAAAACATTTACTGATTAGCGCTTCAATTTCAGTCATTGTCATTTTGAAAACCATCAAAATTTATTTGATTTGTTTACTATTAATTCTTTTCCGTTTCTTTGTGTTGTTAATCATTTATAAAGTTTTCTATTTACCACACCACCACAGTTCTTTTAAGAGCTATTGTTTCTACGCTTTTAACATTCTGTAAGTACTTTCATAATGTTATTATTAATATTTTTATTTTTTTTATGTCGACAGTCACGATCTAACCAAAATTGGCACAATTACTAACCTGTTGTGAAAAAAAAGTGGGAGGGTCTATTATGGCTTTTATTTAGCCATTTGGTTTTTCGTAAATTCGGAATTACTTACTATTACAGTATTTTTTTAGAAAATGCCTGGAAAAATTCTCCACAGACAAGCCCAGCAGTTAATTCTTAACCTTTGTGAATATTTTGAATTGGAAAAAACCAATGGAGGACCTTTAGAAGCTTTATCATCTGTTCAGGAAGAAAATAAGAAATTTTAAGACCTTACATATTCTTACTGATGTATTTTTTTTTGATACTAGAAGGTTGCAGCTGCTTTGAAAATTTCCCGCAAAACTGTTTATTCGATTCGGAAAAAGCAAGCAAGTAATCTTATGATTTCCTCACCTAGAAAACCTAAATCGAGACGTTATCGATGGGCCAAGTCCACTGATTTATCTGAAAGCATTAAAATGGATGTTCGAAATACATTATATGATATGTACAACGATAGTATGTTAATAATAGTAAAATATATCTACTTTTGTAAGAAACATCTATTAACACTTCATTGTTTCCAGAGACTGAGATTTTTGGGTTGCATTATAGATTTTTCATAAAAATTTCTTCAAACATAATAAAGTCAAAAAATAAGCGTCTAAAATGATTTCCAGCGAGTTTAAAATAAAATAAGTGGTTTGCAACCTGAAAATGAGATATGAGATACTACAGCATCACTCAGAATGTCTTATTGAATTTCATAATTTGTTGTATTTATTTTACAGAAACATTTAACCATCCAGAACCTAAATCAAGAGCTTAAAGTTAAAGAAATACTACATATTGATGATACATCTCTGCGAATTTTGGTAAATAAATTAGGTTTCAAATTTAGATGAAATTCTATGATCCAAACGGAGACTTCTCATAAATAAAAAATGTTATTTCGGTCAAGATATTTTTGATTTGCTTTGGTATAAGGTTGTTTTAGTGCAAATTTCCAGCCAAATATCTCTACTTTCTGACTGACAATACACGCAAAATTTTAAACGTGACGAAGCTTTAGACACGCCCTTTTCTATAATATGAACACAACAGGTTTGTTGACGAAAACTTGATTTGATTCGTATGATTATAAATGTAGGACCGTAAAGGCATCATTTCGGAAGGTTGTCAAAGCTTTTTTCCAGTTTTCTTGATATAACTCCTACAGTTTTTCAGATATTGACCTCAAATTTTGACTCCTTAGAGCCTACATTGTTAGGCGTATTAACTGATGTTATTATTATAAATTAGGGTGAGTCACTTTTTTAAAATAGCGGTTTTTGAACATTGGTTTAGCGGTCAAAATGACACCTAAAGTATTTCACCCTTTATTTTCCTTAATTCATTGTAAAATTCTGAAAAAAATATTATTCGCAAAAAAACCGTTTCTAAAGTGACTTTCGTACATTTTTTAAAATGCAATGTATTACTATCACAGAATAGAACGAGTCCCGATCTATCGTGTTAATTTATAAAGGATTATTTACATTACAGGGTGTTTTTTTTACCTGGTATCTCCGAAATGATGCGTTTGCAGGTTTATTGAAACTTTTTATTTTCTATCTTCACTATTTTAAATAGACCACCCCGTATAGTATTATAGTAATTTTCAGATCTTACCAAATGTGTGGGGTCACTGTCCTCCGGACAATGGTAAGCCAAAGCGGCCAGAAACTCAAGTGAGGCTAAAAGAAATGCGCAAGCGGGAGGAACGTCGTGGACCGGTCCTCGGACAGCCAAACAGCACCGGGCCAGTTGTTCCACTATTCCAATGCAAACGCAAAAGCTAGAATAAAAACACACAAATTACAATAACAATGCTAAACTGGATAATAATTATTATTCCGGACAAGTTTGTGAATAAAACAGCCAGTAAACAAAACAAACTCAATCACGGCAACATAAACTTTGGGGGGACAACACCGTCTCCGCCTAACTCAATTACAAGTTATAATAAGTTCGTGGGGAAGTAAACATGTAGACACAAAGGGGTAAAACGAGACCGCCGCGCTATTATTACCGAAGTAAAATAAGTAACGTTAGTGATACGTAATATTTGCCAAAACAAAACAAATACCAGATTGGCGGATCGATAAGGGTGAATCTTCCCTGACTGACAAGAAACGCGAGGGGGAAGGGAAGAGACCGCTCCTTTTTCCCATCGTTCGCCATAAACGTGACGCGTTTTTGTTTTATTAGCTTTTGGCACGCGCAAACCCTCTAATGGTCATCTGTCCGAGGTGCCCCCTCATCTGCAAAAGTCGCTTTTATAACTCTGATATGGTCAGTGTTTACCGCTCATATTGATTTAAGCGGCAGACGAGCAAGAAGTTAAATTATACTTTGTTTTTGTGCTCAAGGCTTGATTGTACAACAATTAGACAGAGAAGAAGAAAAACGTTAAAACAAGAAGAATTTAAGAAACGTCACAATGACAGCAATTTACTTGGGAAAATTTGCAGTTTAAACCGGTCTTCGAACTTTTTTCAAAATATCTTAAAAAAATTGACGTTTTCTAAATGTCATTTTATTAAAGTCCCCATAGTAGCTCTGCTCCTTACCGTGGACACACTGTACATTTTTGAAAATCGTTATCCAAGTGTATTCGTGACTTAGCAGTTATTAAATTATCAAATGCAAGCAAAAGAGTATGATTGGTTCTTTTTTTTTCCCGTGGCGGTTACGTCATCAAGTGCTCCGCCATATTGAAATTTACGCACGTCGTTTATTATAAGCTAGGCTATCCATCTTTTTAACCACCTGTTTGGACGTTGCCGTATTGACAAATTCCTCCTTTAACCCTCACAATATGTATCTTTCATTAAGCAATTATAAATGAAAATGAGACAACTATATTGTTTTGAAAAAAAAACATTCTAAAAATCTCACATGTTTTGCATGCAATAAATGCTTTTTTTTTTCGAAATCTGTATAATTCATCGGTCCGTTTATTACTGCAACCAACAATACACCCGGTTCACATCTGCTCGTGGAAGATGTGGCAACATAGAGCATAATCCCAACTGACAGTCGGCTAAACATTTTGAGGTTAGGAATTTTTAAAAGTTGAAAAACAACAAAAACTATAAACAGAAGAAATAAAAACTTAATTTAGGGTTGTTTAAGTTTCTTAATTAGTGTTGTTATTGCAAGACTTTCGTAAAATTTAAGATTTTTCTTCACCAAACTGGAAAATTTGCAACATTTGGTGGTAAACAAAGGGGGGAAAGTTCCAATCAAACTTTGGCTTGAGAACCACAACCACATTCAATTTAAATTATCTGGAAAGAACATCACAGATAGGTGCATTCAAACGAGTCATTAACTGCCCAATACCAATGTTTCAAGAATTATTCCATAAAATTTGCAAGAAAGGAAAGGCAATGTGTGTGTATCCTGGGTACTATTAAATCCTAAAGCAGTGTTTTAACTTATAACAGAATTGTTGGTGTTTTAAGAACTTGCTTCTTGGTTTTGTGATATAGATTGCTTATTTATTTCCTTTTGTAAATTTACCCAGCATTAAATACATATCGATTTGGTTTTTTTGTGTGATTTATTTAACAAGTTTTTTCAATTTCAATTCAATTTATTGTAAGAGCAGGTAGGTACCTCAGTTAAAGAAATTATCTAATTTTATGATTGTTTATGAAGAAAACTAGACTTCTTAGATAAAAAAGAAACTTGAGTGTACTTTTTAAAGATTTTATTTGTATATTTCATAATGTGTAAATAATACAATTAAAATAGTAATTTAACCTACTATCTGATGGAAAAGTATTTAACAGTAGTACCATCTGTTTCTAGCCTTATAGTCAGAGAAGACATGGCAAAATTTATAAGGGCTAATTCTGCAAAATAATGGCATTTGATCAAATTTATGTATTAAGTAACTTGTATCTTTCTAATATTACCTGAAACTTATTAAAAATTTGTTTTTTCAACACTCTGCATATGGATTTTGACAACACATTATAACCATAGCTTCAAACACCTTTTGTTTAGAGTCTTTTAGAGCACTTGATAATGGGACTTTTTAAATTTCGACCCTTCCGAAAGCATGATAAGCAAACTCCAGATTAGGCAAATAAAAGTACCTGAAACATAAGCTATTTAGTATTAGCAGCTCATTAATACCTCTACTAGAGTCCTTTTTATAATATTAGGTAAATCACCTTGTCAGCTTCTGCTAAATACACCTTTACTCTATATCCATGTTTCTTTGAGAACCACTGGCTTGAATAAACTTGGTTTTTGTAAAAACTCTTCTTGGGAGTAAGTAAATATATGGGCTGTTTCATTGTGACAGTATTTTCTACTAGAAAAGGCATCCTTTTCTGATCCACAAACTCTAGTTCCTTCAGAATGTTTCACTGGGCCCCTTGATAGTTGTAAAGTGTATTAAGAAGGTGGCATTTTCAAAACTGACTACCGAAACACACACACATTATCTAGTCTCACACGTAGTATCGCAATTAAAAACAAGTTAAATCAAAATACTCCTTAAAATATTGTAAAATTTATATTAAAAATAAAAAATGTCTCTTTGTTTACTTTTTGTCAACAATGGCGGCCGATTTTCCGAGCCTTGTCGTCCTGATTCATTGCCGACGTGACTAGATGACGTCAAAATTCTATCGCGCTCGGAACGCATGTAATAGACAAGAAAGGCAAATAGAACCCCCATATTGATAGAACCCCCAATTTGACATTTGTGAGCCTAAGTGACACTTTGAAGTATTTCTTACACCTGACAGCTGTCAACGGTCAGAACTCATTCAGCTCTTACGTACAACTGAAATAAGCAAATTAGTCGTAGTTCTGTGATGAATCTGCATTGTAAGTTGATAGCTCCATAGAGTTAAATTTAACAGTTGCGACATTAACAAACACTTTGATTCGTGTATTTGGGCAGTTACGGACCTGAAATTTTCATTGAAGGTACTAAATTGAACCTAAAAACCAAGGCAAAAGTGAAACATTTTCATAAAAAATCCCGGAAATCGTTAAACTGGAATAACCAAACAGAAAATGGAAGAAAACCCATTCAACTGACTAGAAACACAATTTGGCCCATAATTCGGTTATTTGAGTAGTTACGGACCTGAAATTTTCACTGAAGATACTAAATTGAACATAAAAACCAGAGCCGTACTGGACATTTAAAAAAAAATCGTGGAAATCGATAAACTAGCATAAAACACACTCAACTGACTAGAAAGACAATTTGCACAACATTAGCAGCATTAGGGCAGCTGATTCCTTATTTGTGTTCTCTAACATCGTGTACTTTGGGATACTCTCTACGACCAAATATCCATTTTTCTGATTTTATAATGATCAATAATAAATGCTCGAAGAAACTTCTAACTTTTTTTGTACTTAGCGAGTTCCTTTCTCGACGAAGCGGATAATCCCCGTCCGGAAATCTCGAAACTTTTTCCCTCTCACCCTCTCACGGTCCGTCGGGCAGCGTTTCGTTCACTCTAATGCGAATTGAAACATCATCATACACGATGATTGTTTTCCACTCGGGCCCATTTATTATACGTGACGTTTATCATCCCTATTGTGAGAGCGGCCCTTCCTCGACTTACTGCTTCTCTCCTACTCGCTTAATGGACTATGCACTGATTCGTCCTTATTAGAAAGTAATTAGATTAGGTGCTGTTGAGATGAAGGACATTCTCCTTGTACAAACTACAACTGATAATCCTCGAGGATCAACGGTATACGTAACGATTCAAAATAATTCCTTTTGATTAAAAATAAACAGAAAGGTCCTCCTCGGGTAAGTTAGGCGAGGAGGGGGGTAAACAAAGCCGAAGAAGGAAAAGTGGAAATTGTAATTCGGTCGCGTAACACGCTTCAAAAAATTATTAAGTGCAGAAAGTCGGTCTCAGCTAATTAATTTAACTTGAGAGTAAAGAGTTTTTCTTTCTGCCTTTCCTAATTGGATTTTCCGATGACTTTTGCGGAAAGCAAACAGTCTGCTTTCCTCTGGGCGGCCCTTCGAAACGCTAATAACCTGGATATTCCTTTCGTTGGCAATTTTGATTTGTATAATTAAGACCTGAGACCAGTATGAAGATCTCTCGACTGTTTGAAAGACGCTAGTTTATGTTTTATAGACTATTAGTTTATTACTTAACTAGTTTTTCAGAAATGGATAAAAACGTAAGAATAAAACATCAAAATTCGAATCTGTCGAAAAAAAAAGTGAAGTAAAGTCCGGATTAAAAAGCACTAAAATCGTGCAAAAAGCGCTTAAAAAGCAAAATTATTTTACTCACAAAAAACATAAAAATCTAAAAAACTAAAAACTAAAAAAAAAATTTGTTTACTTTTTTTGAATTCACGTTATAGACATTTTTTGACGCTTTCAAACTGCTTTAAAAGCATACGGAGGATTTTAGACTTGTGTTGTGAAAACCTTCAAAATCCTTTTGAACTACTTGAGGAGCATTTGGAAACTCTTAGACGGTTCTAGAATTTTTTGGAAGCTTCTAAACTGTTTAAATATCTTTTAGGAGCTTCTAAACTAGTTGAAGAGCATTTGGAATCATTTAGACTGTTCAAAAGGAAACTTCTAGACCGGTTTGGAGGGCTTTCGACTGCTTGGAAAACATTTTGGAGTTTCCGTAGTGCTTTAAAACATTTTTGAACTACTTGAGGAGCATTTGGAAGCTTTTTGGACAGTTTAAAAGCATATTGAAGGTTCTGGAATGCTTTAGAGGCATTTCGAAACTCTTAGACGGTTCTAGAATTTGTTTGAAGCTTCTAGACTGTTTTGATATCTTCTGGGAGCTTCTAGACTAGTTGAAAAGCATTTGGAATCTTTTAGACTGTTCTAAAAGCTTTTGAAAGCTTCTAGACTGTTTTGAAAGACTTTCGACTGCTTTAGAAGCATTTTGGAGTTTCTGTAGTGTTTTGAAATCTTTTTAGACTACTTTAGGAGCATTGAAGGTTCTTTAGAACCTTGTAGATGGTTCTAGAAACTTTTGAAAGCTTCTAAACTGTTTTTATATCTTCTGGGAGCTTCTAGACTAGTTGAAAAGCATTTGGAATCTTTTAGACTGTTCTAAAAGCTTTTGGAAGCTTCTAGAGTGTTTTAAAAGACTTCCGACTATTTTAGAAGCATTTTGGATTTTCTGTAGTGTTTTGAAATCTTTTTAGACTACTTTAGGAGCATTGAAGGTTCTTTGAAACCTTTTAGACGGTTCTAGAAATTTTTTGAGAGTTTCTAGACTAGTTGAAGATTATTTGGAAGGCTTTGTAGTGCGAAAAAGAAACTTTACCGCACTAGTGTGGTAAAGTGACTTTCCCCACTCATTTATATAAAAAAAACATTTAAATAACTGCATATTTGATTTCTCATTTAAGAATACACTTTTAATCATCTTTGCAAACAGAAGCTTTCATTTTAGTAATTTTAATATAGATTTTCGTTCAATTTAATGAAAATTGATACTCATAGGAAACATTTTGTACCTAACACATGCGGAAAGCGTTTTTCCCGCCCTTTAACTGCTTCTAAATAACTATTGTAAGCTTCTAGAGTGTTTTGGAACACTTTTGACTGCTTGAGAAGCTTTTGAGAGTTTCTGTAGTATTTTAAAACCTTTTTAGACTACTTTAGGAGCATTTGGAAGATGTTTGAACAGTCTTGAGGGTTCTGCACTGCTTTTGAAGCATTTGAAACCTTGTACGGTTCTAGAAACTTTTGGAAGCTGTTTAACTGCTCTAGAAGCATACGGAAGCTTTTAGGCTGTCTTGAAATCTTTTAAGAGCTTCTAAATAAATTGAAAAGCTTCTGGAAGAACAAAAAAAAGAAAAAAGCAAAAATCTGTCAAATGACGTGTTTTTGCATAAATCGTTCACATTAGATGTCAAAGGTTGGCAAAAGCAAAATTTCTAGAAATCCGATAGATATAAGGTTTGGTAAGGTTAGGATAAATAAGTTTAGGTTGTGAAGAAATCACAAGGAAATTTTTTTCTTCTAACTGACGATAAAAATCCTTTCATCCTGTTACTTCAAACAGCATTCATGTGTCAATTTGCTACTATGTGGAATCAAATCAGCCACGATACTACATTCATTTGATCGAATGGCCATATGTCGATGTCTTTTCCCTTTAATTCATTCAAATCGGGCAGCGGGTGTAATGAAACGTTACAAAGTAATAAACGTGCAACGCCCATTCAAATTCCACTTGATTGATTAATGAAAGGGCTCCATACTGAAAAGTTTGCATAAAAAGACCGCCCTGTATAAACGGGTTTAGGCGCTCTTGTGGCGAATATGTCTCAATTACCCTTGCTACGTTCACCTTTTTTTTTCTAAAAAGGGGGCGCAGCACAATAGAATCATAACAATAATAACATGCAAAATCTATTTAAATTTTTTACTGGCAAGCAGATGGCGTGGAAAATCCAGAAAATCTGGAATAAAGAGGAGAAACTCGGGAGGCTAACTCGATATAGCGTAATCGGTCGTGACACGAATTAGATGAAGGACTTATTGAATAAATCCAACGCGCTCGCTTACGCGGTCCCTTCGCACTGCTTATGGACCCTTTCAGGGCTAGAACTGTGTGCGATACTGGAATATTTAAGTTTTGTCTCCTCCGGCTGTTTTTCCAATTTTTTTAGAACCTCTAAACGAATAAAACAGTAACACATCTTCATAACCAACTTACACACGTCATGACTGTATCATAAATCAACCCTTAATCGTGTTAGAAGTTGTCCTTTCGTCGCGACACGACCACAATAACACTTTTGCCACCCCCACTAATGCTGATTGGAGATTGTTCCATTAGGAAATTGGAAAAGTGCCATTTTAGCTATACCGCATTTAATTCTACTTCTTATTTATTGTTACAATTACAGTGTAATTTTAAAGGGTGTAAAGTAAAAGCATGAATATTCCAATTGCAGATTCTGGTTCAAGTCTCTCCCCTAAAATCGGAACAGAGGACGTTTTTATTATTTTTTAATCAACCCAGGCACAAATCCGATACAACCCCCTTTACCCCCTAGTGTGCACATACATGTAATCAGGGCTGTGGGTTCAGTTTTACTTTGAATTGTCCCCAACTCTACAAAACCCCGAATTTCTTTCCGTATTCCTGCAATAAAGTATGTTTTTACATTTATAGTCTCACGTAATTAAATCCACGTCAAAACTATTGAAAGTTCGTCAAGTAATCAGTTTATAAAATTAATCCTATTGGTGGGGTTGGAAATGTATGCAAAACGAGGGCATATGCACCCCCTAAATAATCGCCGGAGCATTAACTACTTTGCCAGCGATTGAAAGTGTCTTTTGCGAGGGGACAAAATAAAAAAAAATGAGCAGTTGTTCGAGTTTTGTGATTTTTCCTTTACTTCTGTTGTTTTCAAAAATGGTGTTTATTTTTTTTTTGTCAAAGCGCAAAATCCAATTTATCCGTAATACGAGGCTTTGTTTGGATACGAACGTCCGTCGTTGCGTATCCGGGAATAATAAAACACAAACAACGCTCGTTCGTTCATTTAATATTAATATTCAAATCGTAAAAGCAAATAAACAGCGTTTGACCGAAAGGTTTACACATTTTGTTTAGTTCGTTTTTGTTGATGATTGAAATTTCATACAAATTTGAAAAAGCCGATTTTTATTCCATTTTATAATACTAGTAATTCATCATGGAATGTTCAATTTTATTTTTTCTTAATAACAGCAATTACTACTTTAATACTCAGCCTCATTTCTTCATAATAACATATGTACCACTTTTTCTAAAATATATTGATAATACTAGTATCTCTGTTTGTTTAAATGATGTTTAATTAATTTTAGAGTCACCCTGTATGTTATACTGGTAAGTCCACATGTGCAGCTGTTCGTAGTTCACAATCTATACCACGGTGGCATTTACACAAATGTTGAACATGATTTCTCCTCTTGAAGATTTTAGATAATTAGCCAGCACAATCATTTCAACGCATTCATCGCTCTTTTTTGAAAATCTTAGGCAATTCAATCATTTTTACTCATTCTTCTGCTCTTTTAAAAATCGTAAGCAATTAGCCAGCACAGTCATTTTATCACAATCATCCTTTCTTATTTTGAAAATTTTAAGAAATTAGCCAGTACAATTATTTCAACACATTCTTCTAATCTTTTCTTGAAAATTGTAGCTACAGCAGAATCATTTCTACTCTTCTCCTGAAAATTTTAGACAATTAGCTAGCATAAACATTTCAGCACATTGTTCTACTAATTTCTTGAAAACGTTAGGCAACTAGCACAATCATTTCGCCACATTCATGTTTTCGTTTTCGACCAAAATTTGGGCGTGTTCTGACCACAAAAGCTTGCACCAATATCTTCAAACAAAGTTTCAATGCATTTTTTTATTACTACGCCACTGGGATCAGTAGAAAATTTAAATTTCAATCGTAACTTATGGGGTTTCTAGATTATAGAGATTTATTTGAGTAAGATAAATTATAGAGTTTGTCAAAACTGGTGACTTTTTTTGCTAAACAAGTTCCTATAATCAAGTTCAGAAATAAAAGCAAGTTTCTGTAAGAAATAGATTATTTTGTGATGATGAACTAAGATAATCAATTATTATTACAAACCAAAATCATCACGATTAATGCAAAATTATAAACAGTTTAAGACAGGATGTTTCTTAGCTATTTAAGGTCAATATTCCATGGTAATGTAATTCTTACAGAAACTTGCTTTTATTTTAGCACCATACTATTTAGAGATAGGAACATGGAACATGTCTTTAAAATAGTTGAACGTTTTTAGAATTTTTGTATTTAGCGAAAAATTTGTAATGTTTGATGGAAAAATAGAAGTTACTAACTCGAAAATCATTGGATTTGGGTATAGGAAAAGATAATATTTAACATACAAAGTGTCTTTTTAAAAATAACTAAGTTGAGGTCAGTTTTTGGTCAAAAAACATACACTTTTTCCATAAACGTCTAAAGTACTATCTAGTATAGTATTCAAAGATGGATTTCGTGAGGCTATCAAGGACATATAGGGCAGCCACTTTGCGATTTGGTTATGGAAAATTTCTTGAAAAGGATATTATCCTATTGGCGTGGTCGTGGTGGTCATTTGGCTGATAACCTTCCTCTTAATGAAATAAACAACCGATCAATTATCTAAAAAAATTGTATTTTTCATTGAATATCAAACTAACACCTCTTATTGGAAAACCCATTATTATAGGTAATTCAATTATGTACTTAACCAGAAAAAAAAGCACTTGCCACTGTACTGTTCTTTCACACCTACAGAATAACTACATAAATCCTGGTAGTAGAGCGTTAACTCGATTAGAGTTGATTTGTTACCGTTTCAGCTTCCCCGTGTGGTTATTGTGCTCCGGCAAAGCAATCAGTACTCGAAGTTAACTAGGCATATCTGTCCCCTCTTAATCGAATAAGGTACTCGACATGTGTGAGACCCAAGACACATGATGCACTACCCTCTAATCGCGTTAAGTGCTTTCCTACCGAGGCGCCCCCCCGCCATCAGGCTAGACAGAGCCGCCCTTTCATCTCGTTCCACGTCCACCCTTTAGATATTTCTCGGATTCTTTCGCTATTATAAAAATGATTTTTTTTGTCGTTAAATTATGTGTATATTAATAATTATAGTGTGTCTAGTTAAGCTGTATTGTGTCTCTTGAAATTGTTTTTAAAAACCAATATTTTTCTTCTAAAATGACTTGCTGTTAACATTTTTAGTCACAACACTGTATGTAAATTTATCTTCTCGAGTAAATCAAGACCAGAAAAGAATTTATAAAAAGCAATAAAAGGAGAGAGAGAATCAATGATGAGGGAAAGAGGTAAAAACAAGGATAGAAATAGTGTGAAGTAAAAAATTGCAGGACAGAAAAAGCAAAAACAAATAAATGAGAGAGGGAAAGGAAAAAAGGTGATGGAAAAACAGAGTGGCAAAAAAAGACAATAGTGTGATAAAGACAACGGAGAGACAAACAGAAAATAAACAATACAGATCAATCACCACAAAAACAACAAAACCAAAACTCAAAAACATAGATTAAAATTATACATAGAAATCCCATGATAAAAAGAAAGAACAATCTCAGCAAATCAATGCTTCAAGACACTAGACAAAGATGAAGAATAACTTTGTAAGTGACATGTGTCAGTTGGTCACGTGACCATTTCATCAGAAAGTCTGGTTAAAACCTTGTGACCAACCGTCAAGTGACGTCACATCTGTTTTGACACACTGACACATGTCACAAAGTTTATCTCCAGCTGCGTCTTAGAGGTTAGAGGGCGAATATCGAAGTGAAACAAAAGCATTCTTAAGGCGCTTTTTCGATGTGATTCCAGTGGCGCGGTTTTTCTCAAAAATTTACCTAACTTAATTATTTTAAATTGAAATAACAGTTGGCTATAATTTTTAAAAAATTCACATTTTATGTCGTTTAACAATGGAGTTTATAGTAAAACTTAAAAATCACTGAGATATTACATTTTTTTGTTTTTATTCAAGTTGGCTTTGACTCAGGTTTTGAAATCAGCTGTCGAAAGTGACGTTTATTTATTTCTTGTTTCTATAATAACACTTTTATTTTCTACCGTTAATTTTATGTGAATTAGGTGAGAAAACGGAAGGCAGTAGCAAAAAACTAAGCACGCCACTGGAATCACATCGAAAAAGTGCCTTGAGGATGTTTTCGTTTCACTTAGATATTTTAATAAACAAAAGTGTTGGAAAGAATTTTTAAAATGGGCAAAATTCGAAAAACGCCCTCTAGCGCCGCAAACTGACAAGATGTCATGTTACATGTATACTAGTTAGCCGGGAAATTTAACAAGGATTTCAAAAATGTCCTTAAAACAGTCATTTTATCACTCCAAGTGTGTTTTAAAGAGGATTTTGTCACTGACTGTCCTTTCAAACTGTGTTTCTGGCAGTTCAAACTTTGACACCGCTTTTCTCTTCGACTGTACCAAATTTTGTAGTGTTTTTTCGGGGTATTGGAGAGGAAATTTAACAAGGATTTCAAAAATTTCCTTAAAACAGTCATTTTATCACCACAAGTGTGTTTTAAAGACGATTTTGTCACTGACTGTTCTTTCAAACTGTGTGTACATTTTTTTGGTTTTTATTCAAGTTGGCTTTGACTCAGGTTTTGAAATCAGCTGTCGAAAGTGAAGTTTATTTATTTCTTGTTTCTATGACAACACTTGAATGTTTAAAATTACTACATTTATTTTTTTTTTCTACCGTTAATTGTATGTGAATTATTGAGAAAACGGAAGGCAGTAGCAAAAAACTAAGCACGCCACTGGAATCACATCGAAAAAGTGCCTTAAGGATGTTTTTGTTTCACTTAAATATTTTAATAAACAAAAGTGTTGAAAAGAATTTTTAAAATGGGCAAAATTCGAAAAACGCCCTCTAGCGCCGCAAACTGACAAAATGTCATTCATGTTACATGAATACTAGTTTTTTCTTATCTAGCCGGGAAATTGGGTTTTCTTGTCAAAATACACTAAATCCGGACACTCTGTATAGTTTTATAATTTTTAAGTCCAGTTGTACAATCACAGTTCACAGACTAGTTGAGTTAAACCGCGACTGGTACTTAAACTTTGCCATATGAAATGCATTGCTGTCAAAGTGACGTTTCTGACTTGAACCAGGTTCTAAGGTTGAACCACTGTTGTACAACTGGGCCTACAGATTTCTTTGAGATTGATGATAATAATTTCAATTATAATTATACAGGGTGATTCAAAAGTTGTGACCAAAAACTAAAACCTGTGTTCCACGAATAGTGTTTAAAGTGGCATTATCACTTTTTAATTCCGACGTTTTGTTTTTGCGAAACCTTCATCAACCTCATTTAAATGCGGCTTTCATTGTTGTTTAATCAGAAATCAGAAGACGCCAGGCTTATTGAACACCAAATATTATAAACTTACTGATAAACCTTGTAATACATTTTTACCTGTTTTTCCATTTTACATTACTGGTTTTTAAGCCTCGAATCAATTCGATTTTGAGTCAGATTGAGGTGACACCTGTAATCATAACAATGTTTACCGATCGTGCCGAGACGGACAAACTTCTAATGAATTTCTTAACTAAACTCGCGACAGCTAATCCACGCCCTGTTTGGAAAAGTTTACCGGAGATTTTCGTGTTAATTGAATCTTAGACCGCGCTATCATCGGGAAAGAAATAACCTTGTTACGGCCGCTTCCAGTTATTTTCTTATTTGAAAAAAAAAACCAACCTTCATAACCTCCAAGAGAACGAGACAGCTGTAAAAGATACCCTTTCGCCGTTAAAAGTATCGGATAAACCGGGAGGACCCCCTTTTTCGGGCCGCGGCCCACTTATTCGCCCCTGTTCAAACACAAATTGTGTTTGAGATGCACTCCGCCGAGAAACCCAAGGCCTTTTTGCCTTTTGTCGGTCGGGTGTAGTGTTACAGTCTTCCTATACGCACAAGTATATGTTTTGGGTATTGGACATTTTCAAGAAGAACTACATCAGGGGGGTTGACTATAAAGGGGGGGCCGAAGGTCGTCGGCCATCTGGCAACGCCGCTAATGGAGTTCTTTATTATGTGCCGTGTCGTTGTGTTATTGTAATGCTCCCTCTGTGTCAACACGGCGGGGACTCCCGGTTTCAAGACGTGTCGCCCCGCTTTCAAGATGGGGATGTTTCCTTATTGAAGACGCAGTTTAAGGATTCTGGATTAATGTTATTCCCGAATTGTTGTACTCAACTCTAGTTAGATTATACAGGGTGTCTCCAATTAACATTAACACGTCAAGGAGATGTCAAAATAAACGTAGAGTGTGAGTCGCAAAAAAAAAGATATTTTAGAGTAGAGATGGCTAAATTACCAGTGAATTACAAATACTATGTTTCTACCTCACTTTTATCCTCGACTGTACCAAATTTTGTAGTCTTTTTTCGGGGGTATTGGAGAGGAAATTTAACAAGGATTTCAAAAATGTCCTTAAAACAGTCATTTTATCACTCCAAGTGGGTTTTAAAGACGATTTTGTCACTGACTGTCCTTTCAAACTGTGTTTCTGGAAGTTCAAACTTTGACACCGCTTTTCTCCCTGACTGTACCAAATTTGTAGTGTTTTATCAGGTTATTGGATAGGGAATTTAATGAGGATTCCAAAAATGTGCTTAAAACTGTCATTTTCTCACTCTAAGTGTGTTTTAAAGACGATTTTGTCACTGACTGTCCTTTCAAACTGTGTTTCTGGAAGTTCAAACTTTGACACCGCTTTTCTCCCTGACTATACCAAATTTGTAGTGTTTTATCAGGTTATTGGATAGGGAATTTAATGAGGATTTCAAAAATGTGCTTAAAACTGTCATTTTCTCACTCTAAGTGTGTTTTAAAGACGATCTTGTCAATGACTGTCCTTTCAAACTGTGTTTCTAGCAGTTCAAACTTTGACACCGCTTTTCTCTTCGACTGTACCAAATTTTGTAGTGTTTTTCCGGGGTATTGGAGAGGAAATTTAACAAGGATTTCAAAAATGTCCTTAAAACAGTCATTTTCGCAGTCCAAGTGGGTTTTACAGACGATTTTGTCACTGACTGTCCTTTCAAACTGTGTTTCTGGCAGTTCAAACTTTGACACCGCTTTTCTCCCTGACTGTTCCAAATTTGTAGTGTTTTATCAAGTTATTGGATAGGGAATTTAATGAGGATTCCAAAAATGTCCTTAAAACAGTCATTTTCTCACTCCAAGTGTGTTTTAAAGACGATTTTGTCACTGACTGTCCTTTCAAACTGTGTTTCTGGAAGTTCAAACTTTGACACCGCTTTTCTCCCTGACTGTACCAAATTTGTAGTGTTTTATCAGGTTATTGGATAGGGAATTTAATGAGGATTTCAAAATGTGCTTAAAACTGTCATTTTCTCACTCTAAGTGTGTTTTAAAGACGATCTTGTCAATGACTGTCCTTTCAAACTGTGTTTCTAGCAGTTCAAACTTTGACACCGCTTTTCTCTTCGACTGTACCAAATTTTGTAGTGTTTTTCCGGGGTATTGGAGAGGAAATTTAACAAGGATTTCAAAAATGTCCTTAAAACAGTAATTTTCGCAGTCCAAGTGGGTTTTACAGACGATTTTGTCACTGACTGTCCTTTCAAACTGTGTTTCTGGCAGTTCAAACTTTGACACCGCTTTTCTCCCTGACTGTACCAAATTTGTAGTGTTTTATCAAGTTATTGGATAGGGAATTTAATGAGGATTCCAAAAATGTCCTTAAAACAGTCATTTTCTCACTCCAAGTGTGTTTTAAAGACGATTTTGTCACTGACTGTCCTTTCAAACTGTGTTTCTGGCAGTTCAAACTTTGACACCGCTTTTCTCTTCGACTGTACCAAATTTTGTAATGTTTTTTCAGGGTATTGGATAGGAAATTTAACAAGGATTTCAAGAATGTCCTTAAAACAGTAATTTTCGCAGTCCAAGTGGGTTTTACAGACGATTTTGTCACTGACTGTCCTTTCAAACTGTATTTCTGGAAGTTCAAACTTTGACACCGCTTTTCTCCCTGACTGTACCAAATTTGTAGTGTTTTATCAAGTTATTGGATAGGGAATTTAATGAGGATTCCAGAAATGTGCTTAAAACTGTCATTTTCTCACTCTAAGTGGGTTTGACAAGCAATTCTGTTCCTGACTGTCAAACTGTGCTCAAAAGTTGCAAAAATCAGGGTTTAGAAAAGTTTTCTTGCAGTATTCGATACAAAACGTGTTTCTGAGATTTATGACAGGTCACGTGACTGCCTAGCTAAATTATCCTCCACAAACTATGTGATATATGTGACGGATGTCAAAATTTGTCTAGAATTTGCAAGAATTACAATTTAACAATTTTCGACACAAGACGTATTTCTGAGATTTATGACAGTTATTTTGACAATTGTCAGTTTGTAAATGTAAATTACAACTTGTTTAAATAATATCTTCAGATTTGCGTAATTTTACTCATCTCAAAAACATATTATTTGTCATAATTTAAACATGAGAAAATAAAGAAAGTGACAAAAAGCTGAAAATAAATCTGTTATTTTTATCTATATTGCTAAAATAAATTATCTGAAGAAACAAAACCCTTTAAAAGTACTATTATAATTACTACTTAGATTTAGGAAATGTCTTTCTAATACATTGTTTCTTATGGAGAAATTTATTTTTTATTAATATTTTAGAAAATAGTAGAGATAAGTATATGAAACTATATGTATATCATTGGAATCAGCTTAAAAGGAGCCATCAATAAATAAACATAGGTCGAGTGTTCCATAAGAAAAAAATGCCTTTCCTGAACAACTTAAGAATGAAATTAGGAATTTTAGACAAAAAACGACTACGGAAATGGAATCTACATAAAAATCCCTATTAGTGACCTTTTTAAATTTTTGATAACTTAAATGACCTCTGAGATGTCGCAAAAAATCAAATATGGCCAATTTCCAAAAAACTTCTATGTATATCCTAAACAAATGACGACAGCTCAATCCTGATTGGACCAGCAGACTAACCTCGAAAACCAATTATGCAACACGTCCTATCTTACTTTTTTCTATCTATTTCCGCTCTCCACCCCGTAAAAACCAACGAAAAGTGCCCACCCTGTATATAATTTTAAAATTTTCATACCTGTATGTGACGTCATTTGACAGATTTTTATGATAAAGTGGACATGGCACACAGAAGTTGCTTATAACATTTTACTCAAATTAAACCCTTTATTTTATAACTCTATAAATATGTTTTTTTTACTGGTTCTCCCCGTATAGTGATGCCACTCAATTATCATACGGCAGACATAGTAGATTGTCAGATAATTAATATGGGGCTCATCTCACATGCAAACTAAACGCAAACACACAGATCAGCAGCGTGACGTGCGGTATTTTATTAGATCAGCAACGGAGGGGGCGCGGTTCGGCCATTATCTAACTAAAATAATCGGGGATTATACGATTGTTTGCACATGTCGGTGCATATCGCACCCCTCCTTGTCCTGACGTGCTGCCGTTGAATAAAAACTACGTTATCTATTACTATTTGTTGAGTGATTTTATGTACGGGAAAATCAGTGCATAAAAAAATACTGAAGGTGGAAAATTTACAGCAAGGAAACGCCTGTACGAACACAAAGTCACTGTTTGTGTGTGTCTTTGAAGACGAACACAAAGCGAACTCTCAAGGGAATCGATACGTGGGCATAAAAGAGAACTCCCCACGGTTGTCACATCCACCTACGACAATATTTGACGAGCAGTCTCTATTGACGGGGACGTCATCGGCGGAATTGCGTCCTCCAGAGGGTTCATATAGAATATTCATATAGAAGGTGTATATCGTGTAATTGAGACAGAGAAAATATAGAAAACACCTCTAATGTTCCGCCAAAAAAAACGTTGAGAGACAAAACCACTTCCAACCTAAACTAAAAAGCAGCATATAGAGCAGATTGCTCCAACAGGAATAGATAATTAATTATTCAAAAACTGGGAACTGGTAACCCTCCCTTGTTACGGCGCATTATAAAAAGATTATCGGCCCCGTCCATCATATCCATCTATCATTTCTCCAATCTATCTATATCTAGGTGGGCATCTAGCCGGAGCGGATCAAACACGGGCATTGTGTGGATTTTTTCTGGTTCGTACCGTGTAATTTTATCTTCACGCTAGGGTTACATAATAGCGGGAATTTCCATTACTTGAACCTGGTAAATTAATAATCGATGAATGACATTTTTGGAATATAAGGAAAATTCGAACAGAGGCTTTATTGACGGCCATTAGAGAATGAAGGCAATTCTAAATTCTAATTATAGACCCGAGATTATCATAGTTAAATCACAAAACGACCGTAGGTGTATTTCTGTGTGTATGTATGTCTCCTTAAATACAGGGTGTCCCAATAAAGGCGACTAAGGAACTGACAATGAACGATGAAGAACGACTCTTTTTTGACTATTTTTCACTGACGTCTCCTGTTTCAGAAGAGATAGAGTACTGCAGTTTTTACATCAGGATAGATAATTAGATTCTGTAAAGTCTTGTGATGTTTAGGACGCTTGTAGAAGTTTCTGGTAATTTTATAATAGTTTTGGAAGGTTTAAGACACTTGTAAAAGCCTCTGCCAATTTTTGGCTACTTCAAAATATTCCTGTGACATTTAGGACACTTGCAAAAGTCTCTGATAATTTTAAAGTAGTTTTGGAAGGTTTAAGAAACTTATGGAATCCTCTGCCAATTTTTGAAAACTTCAAAATATTCTTGTGAAGTTTACGACACTAGTAGAAGTCTTTGGTAATTTTAGAACCGTTTTGGAAGGCCTAAGACACACACAACTTCAAAGTATTCTTGTGAGGTTTAAGACACTTGTAGAAAGAAGTCTCTGGTAATTTTAGAACGGTGTTGAAAGATTTTCACATATTTCTCATTATAGAGGTAAAGAAACGCCCCCTAGAGGTGGATTTAAAATCTGAAAATAATTTTCAGCATTTTCTTGTGACTACATTTATAAAACAATTTTTTTTAAAACAACCCTTGTAAACGGCTTATTGAGACACCCTATACGGCTTAACTATAAAACACAGTATATGGACTTTTAATTCGGTGCCGCTAATAAAATCCATTACTGTCCTTCAGGCCGCCAGCATTAATAATGGATATTTTGAAGTGATTTGACAGTAACAGGAGTCGGGCCAAATAAAGCTGTTCAATCGCGCCCCAGGTCGGGGGTTTGCAAACGGCGGGGGGGCCGAGGGCCCACCCGGGGGACGACAATGGCACATGTCGCGACGCGATCATGACGTCGCTGATGCGAACTTGACCGTATGGCGAGCAAAAGAGCAACCCTCAGTAAGTTACAATATAATTTAAGGGGGCGAAGAGTATACGACATGTGTTGGTGTACTCTCACACTTTCCTATGAATATTTTTTTAGTTTTGTGCTGATAACGCTCTAAATTTTGAAGTCCAGGAAAAGACTGGTTTAATCAATGGTCTACTCTAGGGATATACGAAAAAAAAAAGGGCTATAAGTAGCCGTATCCGATAAAGCGGCACATGACAGACACACACAACACGAGGACGAGCCCTTATCTTTTAGACTGATGGCACATCTGTCGACCTGTTCGGTGGGCCTGCAAAGAAGCCCCAGGCTCCGGCGCCGAACAATAGGGCTCGATCGAATTAAAATCCTATAAATCTCGAGTGAAGCGATATTCGCCAGATTATTAGGGCAATAAAATATTTATTAGTGGGTGTTGAGGGCTTAGGGATTGTATAGTTTTTTCCATTAGCTAATAAACCTATAATACTGTAAAGGGGGCGATTTTGATCCGTCTATATATTAAGGATTAACCTTGAATTAGTTATGTCAACACAGGAAACATTAATTTTTCTTACAGCAAAAAGTTTTTTAAAACTCGGAAGTTGGGAAAGGATGCAGATGGCCCTAAATACTGTAGCAAGATGGACTGCAAGTGAAGGGCTGAATATAAGCCCCACAAAAGCCACCATCGTCTCATTTACCAGAAGGAAAAAATTGGATGGAATTGGACCAATTTATCTTCATGGTGAAGAGTTAACATTCAAGGGAGAGGTTAAGTATTTAGGAGTCATCCTAGACTCAAAACTAACCTGGAACCAGCATCTGGAAAAGGTCATAAACAAATCGGTAACCACATTTGCAATGGTTAGACGAATGTATGGAAAAACATGGGGTCTCAGACCTGGTATGGTGCACTGGGTGTACACCAGGGTGATCAGACCAGCAATAACTTACGCAGCTGTAAGCTGGTGGCCAAAAGTCATGCAAAACACTGCGATACACAAACTAGAGAGGATTCAACGAATGGCCTGTCTAGGCATAACTGGTGCAATAAGAACCACTCCTACTGCGAGCATGGAAGCTATATTAGACCTGCCTCCACTGGACCTAATAATTTTAGGGGAGGCAAGATGTGCTTACCAAAGGCTCCGGGACTTGATTGACCTGCCGGGGAACATAACAACGACAGGTACAACATCAATTTGGAACACAGTAAGGGATCCAATTCTTGAAATGAGATCGGATTACATGTGTCCTAAATATCACATTCAGAGGAAATTTGAGGTAATACTGGATCAAAAATTCTGGGTAAATAATGCGAAAAAACTGACCCAGGACTGTCTAATATGGTTCACAGATGGATCTAAACAGGAAAGGGGAAGTGGTGCAGGAGTTTATGGCGAGAGACCTAAGGTAAGCACCAGCATACCACTAGGAAACACGCCACAGTTTTTCAAACGGAAATATATGCTCTGTTATGGTGCATAGAAGAAAACATTAGAAGGACTTACAAAATAAGCAAATTCTAATAATAACTGACAGCCAGGCGGCCTTGAAAGCACTGCTTACGTGCAAACCATCGTCAAGACTGGTAGATGAGTGTCTACAGAGAATTACGGAACTGGCAGAACATAACAGGGTAAAACTTGTATGGGTACCAGGTCACTCAGGCATTCCTGGAAATGAAAAAGCAGATGAACTTGCCAGGCAAGGCTCAAATGTAAACATGATTGGACCAGAACCATCTGTAGGCATACCTAGATGCTCAACAAGACGGGTCACTGGAGAATGGATCAACACAAAACACCTGGAACGCTGGAAGACGTACCCAGGAAATAAGCATGGGAAGCAAGCTATTGCAGGACCAAATAAAAATAAGGCTCAAGAACTGCTAAAGTACAGCAGGAAAGAACTGAAAGACCTAACAGCGCTTCTCACAGGGCATGGACCTGTGAGACAACACCTGTTCACCATGAAACTATTCGATGATAACCTGGACTGCAGACTATGCGGGGAGGAAATCGAAACGTTTGAACACATCATATGTGAATGTGAAGCACTTGGTCAAAGGCGACAAACAATCTTCGGGAAAACTAAGTTAGTACTGAAAGAGATACAAAGAGCACCAAGCAAGGACCTTCTTCACCTCGTACGGGAAACAGGGATAATGGACTGGTGTAACTAAAGTACCACAAACATGGGGACAGTACAATAAGCCATTAGGCTTACGTGCTATCTGGAGCTGACAGCCGACAGACCCATGGAGAAAGAAAAAAAAAAAAAAAACTCGGAAGTTAAGCTGGGTTTATACAGCGCACAACACTTGCACAATACCGCATAGAAAGTTCATAATTTTTAACTTTCTATGCAAATCTTATGCGAAAACAACTGTACGCATGCGCAAAATTTTGTAATGTCATATTTTGACATCCGCCGTCCGTCATTGTATTGTGTTATTGTTTTGTTTATGAATTGTGGATTTGAATTGTTCAAGAATTGTGGTTTGTTGTTGATTTTGTATTTGTGATTTTTTGGTCATTTAGTGCAATAAAAACAGTTGAAGTGTGTACGGAAAAAAACAGAGTTTAGTGGTAAAAATTATCTAGAGCTAATTAGTTTCTCTTTACATCAAGAATTTATTAAACAATTGCAGATGGAACCTTGGCAACAATTGGGGCTTTTACTCTTGATGGGTGCTGCAGCTACAGCATTAAGCTTAGATGTCAAGAAAAGGAGAATACGGAGGTTTAAAACGCGACCTATGAATAGAAAACGCAATGAACATAGTGTTTTTGAAAAAATAGTTCAGATTGCAGAAAAACATGATACAGAGCAGTTTTTCAAATATACGCGTATGACTCCAGAACTGTTCCATAAGTTATTAGCTCTTGTGGGGGCATTCCTGCAGAAAGACAAGACAAAAAATCCAATTAGCCCAAAACAACGTCTTGCCCTCACTCTGCAGTAAGTATATACTCAATTCCAAATAAAATGTGTAGTATTGCCAGTTCTGTTTTTCAGTTATTCATCAGAAGGTTGTTCTATGCAGGAAATAGCATGGAATGACACCTGAACGCTGCCATCTTGTGTTGCGAGTGGTGGTTGGAATCATCAGGGATGGGTCGGTTTGTGTTGGCTTTCTAAATATGGAGAATTCTAATATATTGTTGTTATTAAAAATGTTTTTTTTTTCCCTTTTCCAACTCTACAACAGCAAGCACACCTTTTTTGCCTTATCCTCCTTATCTGTGCTTGACATGACTGACAAATGGCAAGTGACAGAAAAATAACACTTCACATTGCAATGACAGACATGTCATTAGCTCTTTTCATTGGTTAAAAATTATATGTTGTGCGACTGTATAAACACCAAAAAGAAACACTTGTGATTTCTTGTGCAATGTTATGCATTGTGCGCTGTATAAACCCAGCTTTACTTAATGAAAAATTGACGGTGTATACAGGTAACTTGAAAACTAACAGGGTGTATTGAAAATAGCGCCTAACTGGCAAACTAAGACCCTGAAGATATCAACTAAACTGTACAAAGTATTACATCGCAGAAATAAATTTATTTGAATCACGTAGTCCTATGCATTTATCAATAAAATAAACTTGCCAACAACGTAAAAAAACCAACAAATTAATTGCGAGCTTTTACCTATGAAGATTTTGTTCACCTTTCTTCACAGAAGGGTTTATTTTCGTATTATTTAGTGCCCGTGATAAAGACAAACCGTTGAAACAAACCACAAACAACAGTCGACAAAAGTTAGGTTAGGTTAAGGCTTAAAGTTCAAAATTAAAGGGCAAGTCCCTATGTGCAGTATTTTCAAAAAATAAGGAGTACCAAAATTCAATGTAACTCTGTTATTCAGCAATATAATAACTCCTGAGAGAAACCAAAGTTGAGCCAAGATACAGTTAAGTCTGTCCCTATCTGTAATAATTTTCAATCTCAGCGTGTTAAAGTACTCGAAGAGCAGGTCAGGCGCGGAAAAGCGTATGCCCCAGTTTAGAATGTGATTATTGTTCCAGCGGCCCTAGTGTTTGTTGTTCTCTCCACGGCATCCAATATAGCCGGCCACTCGACTCGAAAATTGCTGCAACGTTTGTTTAAAATAACGTTCGCGCCCGCTTTAGAACCGCTCGAGTGGCGACCCTTCGGGCTCCGAACTAATACATATACCTTTCTTGTTTACCTGATTTTTGCATCTCATTCATATTTCATACAGACGATGCTCCGCCCCCGTATTAAAAGCAAAAAAACACGACGCGGACGACGACGTTTCGGGATCGAGATAGAGGAAAAAGGAGATGATGGAAGCCTATTACGAATCGGCAAATATAATATTGTTTATGGAAGCGGCGGCGGAGGCGCATCTGGAATGGGAAAGAGTATCCCGGAATCCAAATATAATTAGGGGGCGCTCCGGAAAGTCGGCAAACAGAAGCCGCGTAGTCTGTTTGCCGTTCCGGAGAAATGAAATTAAAATACCAAATAGTGTGTACCCCGGGTTATGATGAAATCATTTTTTCGGCGTCGCCAAAGCGTAATGCTCTTCAAACAGAAAACCCATCTAGTCGAATTCTTTCCGGTTCAAGAACTTGCCGTAATTGGTTCTTTTGAATTGGCTTATTTAACGCAAAAGAAGTCCTACTGAAGAACCTTTTAATTAGCAAAAAATTATGAATAGTATCAAACTGAAAGTCAAAAATTAGTTGATGTCTCATATGTATTTTCTACATTTGCCCAACTTTTTAAATGTCTTAAATCTTATTTTAAAGTTTTATGAGTTGTAATCTTGATTTAAAGAAGAGGGGTTAACTAAAGAACGGAATCGCGAACGACCATTGGTCGACAAGATTACGGCCAAAAAGGACAAAAAGGCAGACGATAATGGTACCCGATAATTACACGGACACGCCAAGAAGACCGAAAAAACCAGTCGTCGACGAATGGGCCACGAGATTTCGACATGGGGCCTCCGCCATATCTAATCGCGACCCCTTGTCGTGGAATGTCGCTGCGGTTCCTAGAAGTCCGGCTTGTTATGTTAAAATGTCGCTCCGCCGATTAGCCGGTACCGCTTAAGCTAATGATTTACCCGATGATAGACGGCACAATGGAATTTGATATTTGTTTAATAAATATTTGTCGGTGGCGTTGTCGACACTAAATCGCCCACTGTCTGTCCGAACATTGAAACTAGCCGGCCCTTGTCCATTAGCTGATTGCCCGGACGAATCGTCTGAAATGACGGTTATTATCCATCTTTTTTAATCGGTAGTACACAAGAAATTACATCTTTGTTGAATTTGTATCTTCAAATCAGACAAGTAGGAAATTTCAACGACAAGAAGAAAAAATGAGGTGTTTGGTCTAACTAGTTTTCAAGTCACATTGAAATTGTCTAAAATAGTCTAAATTACAATTGGTCTGCAACTTCTAATAGTACAATCAATACGATATACTATTATATTACAAAGTTGCCTAATCTCGTGACGTCAAAAAGAATCTTTCCTTTAGACGTATTTTAACTTTGCAAATATTGTCTTTCATTTTTACAAAAATCAAATAATTTATGGTACAGTATTAAAAAAACTATTGCATTTTCCTGGAAGTAACAACCAAGGATTGGTTCAAAATCCGTTTCGTGTAAGGAGCGTTTTAAAACCACACGGCCATAAAGATAGGCAAACGGCGGGCCGCTTATCAGACAGACCCGTTGCATTAACATCGAAATCGGCTTGTAGTTATCGGTTCTTTTAAAATTTTTGCTCTCCATGCCAATAATATAAGTACAAAGCAACCGGTCTTAAAGAGGCTTCTGGAGTTCACTTGCTCATCCAACGCAAGCAACCGACCAATGAGAAACGCGTTTTACTTGGGTGGCTTTAATACGGACACTTAATGCTCCACAATGCATATCTAGCGTGTTCTTAGCCTCTAAGTGGCTGAATCAATAAAAGATACACAATTATTATTGTATATGTGTATAAAAAACAATTCCCACAGTTAAACGTTCTGCTATGAGAATTGTGCAGGGTTTATTGATTCGAAGAGCACTTGAATAGGAATGTTGACGCCTAAATACGTCAAATAATAATGAGCCACAAAGTGAGATTAATGTGGGAATAATTAGTACTTAGCCTCATTAATAAAGTACATCCATACAGATACCTTGTGATATACTATGACCCTTTTCAACTGTTTAATATTAATAAACTTACCTTACGATGTCGTGCACCCTACTAGCAGGTGTGGATTTGGGTGTGTTGTACAAAACTGAAGCAAGGAACTGCATAAGAGCGGTACTCAAAGGGTCGGAGGGAAGATTCTCTTCACAGTCGCCCAACTCCTTAAAATTCAAAAATACAGGTAAAGTGAAACATTATTAACAAAAGGTGAGCCTACGAAAAACAATAGAACTATATTAATATCAACTCATTTTGGAACAAATATACACTGAAAGTAAAGTTAGTAATCAAAACTGAAAAATGGAAACACCAACTCTGCTTGTTATATTGAAATTATTTACGAATACATTTGTTTGAATTTATTATTATATTATCAGGTACAAAATGTATCAACATCTCGCTTTACTTCTTCATCACTCAAAGTATGGCAACACCCAGCTAACTTGAACAACACAGAAAACCGGCTAAACTCTGTTTTAGAAAAAAAAATCCAATTTCCTGATTACATAATAACTCCCCCATGAAAAAAAAAAATGGGGGGTAAATGGAGCGGTTAAAAACGAGAAAACCCTATCCCGCGATGACCCTTTCGGATTTTATTCGATTTGGGTATTTTTTGTAGTTTTGGGCTTCGATACGCCCGATTGGTTATCCGATTCGAAAATTGTCGAAATGACTTGCATTTCACCGACTGAAAAGGGTGAGTCAAAATGTTGATGCATGCAAAGTGAATTTTGTTCGAACTAGCAGCTTTTATGGATGATGTAGTTATGTGCTTAATAAAATAAAAATCTGACAATGCAGAAAAATTTCCAAATATTACCTGAACAAATATAGTGTTAATAATAGTGATAATTTTTATCAACATTTTTCTTCTCTCAATCCTTAAATCTTAAATGGACCGTACATGTGTAAAAATTCCGAGTGAACGAAGTATAACTGTCATTTTCTAGTTAGATCATATCAGACGTGTTCGGTTCTAAAAGTTAATTTTTAAAACCAAATAACTTTTTAATAATAATAAGTTGGGTTTAAGCTCTGTTCAGTAGACAAAGATCGAATAAAATATGTTTTATAACATGATACTAGCAGATATTGTCAGTTTGACGATTCAATATATGTCAGGATATTTTGACGTTTTTATGGGTTTCGAAAAAAATAGCGTGTGTCATCTTATATAATTCAATTCTGTGCCCAAATGCCGTTCAGGTATAATAAAACAACCTCTGCAAGAGACTAAATGTTACAATCTTCTAGAAAGTGCCAGAGGCCTCAACAAATGTTTTAAACTTTCCCAGAGTTGTTTAAATTACCAGAGACGTCTAGGACCATTTTGAAAATTTTACAGTCCATCAAATGGTACTGACAACTCTCTAACAAATGTCAAAGGCCTCTACAGCTGTTTTAAACTGTCCCAGAGTTATTTTAAATTGTCAGAAGCCTTTAGAACCATTTTGAAAGTGCGAGAGCTCTCTAGATAATACTACAAACTTTCTAGGAATTTCCAGAAGCCTCTACACTACCTCAAACGTTTTAAGAATGGTTTTCAATTGTCAGAAGCGTCTAGAGCCGTTTTGAAAGTGTCAGAGGCTCCTAAATACGACTGAAAAGCTTCTAAAAATTGCTTTCTAAAAATATACTATATAATTTATGGTAGCTCCTGCCTTAAGTTATAACCAAAAACTATACTTAATCATTTTGGCAGTCAATCCATATCATCATTCAAATTTTCGATATACAGAGAGTTACTTACTTGCAGTCGGCTACTCAGTAAATCAATAGCAGGAGTCAGCTTGTTAGACAAAATGGCATACTCGCAGTTTTTAGCCCCGTCTGGTCCTTTTGAGGCAATTTGCCAGAGGTTGCAGCAGATAATTAAAGTTCTAAAAAAAGGCCCAATTACAAACAAGAAATTAGTTGATAATTTACACATAGTTTAGTTACTAAATTCGTAATTTAGTGTACATACTCA
Organism: Ips typographus; assembly: GCF_016097725.1. Taxonomy (NCBI): domain Eukaryota; kingdom Metazoa; phylum Arthropoda; class Insecta; order Coleoptera; family Curculionidae; genus Ips; species Ips typographus. The sequence goes on along the minus strand of NC_138423.1, from coordinate 24,790,402 downwards.
ATTTTACTGCAAGTAATTGTGTTATTACAGGTTTAAAATTTGCTACCAAATTATTGAATAAAAATGTATGTCATATTTACTTGACTGAAATAGTTTGGTTGCCGTCTAAACCAAGTGCTAGTAGTTTTCCCAAAACAGCAAATCCTCCAACGCTTTGGAACATCAGTATATCGTGGCTACATCCTTTGCTAAGCAGTCTGGACAGTTCATTTAAAATTCGATCCAGTTGACTTGAACTTGACGGGGAAAGTCCTTGGTTCGCTTGATTAGTAATACTTCCTATAGTGTTAATGCTACGGTTCAAACTTCTTTTATTGCCACCATCAGTGATCGGTGACTTGTATGAACTTTCAAATTCAACACTACAAATAACGCGTGTTTTTATTAACATGAGCCAGTGAATAAAATAAACAAACCTTTGGTTGTCATTCTTTGTCTGATTTTCTTGCATCTTTTCCGGTACGATTTTCCTCGTTCTTTAGCCGCCAACACTTGGGATCTTCTTTACCGTCGGGAGCGTCCACGATCTGCTTCAAATTGTACTGTTCCAGCTCGTTGCTTGACAGTGCTGCAAATTGAAAACCTTAAACGTTACAACCAAGCACCATGAATTGTAAGTCATTACCAGGATTCACTTGTTTAACAGCTTCTTGATGAAGACGGCCGCGCAAATGACTCATCAAGTACACTTCCGACTTGATCTAAAATGTTCATATAAACATTTAGTGTCTACTCGTAAAAGGAATCAATAGCTTTTGACGATGCCCGGAGTCAATAAATCACAAATAATAAATCGTTATGCAGTTCAGCATTTGTAACTTTAAGTTTTTTACATCTCTTATATAATAAAATAATCCATGTGTGGCAATATTGTATTCAGTAAGCCAGTAAAGACGTATTTATTATTATTTATAAACGCAAGTAAATCTAGAAATCTTGAATTGTAAAAAATTCTAATTTATGCTGCCATTTTTTAGCTGCTTAACAAAATGTTGGAATAATTGACAACCTAAACCGAATTAAAGTACGAATTAATTTAATCTTACTGCATATATATAGCAAAAACACTGAAAAAGCCATACAAAAAGCAAAATGACGACTGTATGACAGTGATCATAGACGATGTTAGTTATTATTAATCCAAATAAATGTCACACAAAAACCACTTACTTACGATTTTATGTGCCACTTGTCATACAATTTCATAACAGGATGGAATAAAGAAATGTAGTAGTATTTAGGTACAGATAGACATGTTACTTACAAGCACATTGCACACCGTACACAATTTGGCTTGTGGATACGGTACCATGTTTGGAGCTTGATTGTCGTCTTGATGACACCGTAAATAGACAGTTCTAACGCCCGTTGTCTGATTTGTTCCATGTTTTCGTCATGTCGACGTTTCGTATCCTCCTGTTTTTGTTCGATGCGTTTTTTGCAATTCCTGGGTGGAAGCCAGCTGTTTTTCGTGCAAAGCGGACAAACGTTCCTCCCTATCTCTCGCCTTCTCCCTGGCCAATTCTTGTCTTTCTCGTTCGCGTTGTTGTTGCTGTTGACCTGTTGAACACCTCGTTAAAATTATACATTACAAAAAAATAGAGTGAGTTACCAATCCGTTCATCTCTCTGACGTCTTTCGTCCTGTAAACGATCTAAGCGTTCCAAGCGTTCTCGCTCTAAAGCTTTTCGTCTCTCTTCCACAGCTGCCTCTTTGGCTGCCTTCTCTTCTTGACGTTTTTGCGGTCTTCTTGAATACCTTGAATGCGACCTCTTCGTTCACGACACGATTGCAGAAAATCATGCCTAAAATTAACCGAACAATAGCAATTATCTGAAAAGAGTTATGCAATAGTACCTTTATTTTGTGCCTCAAGTTCATTGATAAAGGCAATTTCTTTAATTTTTCTTCTTCATCGTGTGCCTTTTTAACAATACCTCGAATGTGTCGCTTGCGATTTTGGGCTGCCTTTTGTAATCTGAAATAACAATTGATAATCAAAATAAGTGCAACGAGAAGAACTAAACAAAATACCTGAACTCCATCCTTTTACGTTTCTCTTCAATCAAAAGCACTTTAGCCGCTTTAACGTCCTCCACTCTGGCTGACAGGGCTTGCAATTTTTGTGCACGCTCTAAATGCAAATCCTCTCTCCTCTGTTGTGCCTTAGCCTGTTTGACTTGATAACGTCGCACTGCTTCAGCCAAACTGATCTTTCTTTGTGGATTTGACAATTTTTGGTGCAACTCTAAAGCTCGCCCGGGATGACGCGCATTATCGCCTCTAAGGCTGCCAATGTGTCTACTCTTTCACTCCAAGACATTTCTGTTGATCATTGGAAATTATAAATTACTAAAATGAGTGTTATGTGAACTTTACCTGCTAGCATCGGTTCGTAGCGAGCTTCTAAAGAAATATGATCTGCATCTAACATTCCTAAAGGACAGTCTGTATCGTTATCCCCTTGTAGTTCATCACCAGTCTCAGTACCGTCAGTTTCAGTGTCTACATCAATATCCAGGTACTGAAAAACATTTACGAGTCAAATGTATGCAGTTAAATAAATGAGCAAGGTTCACTTTTAACTTTTCAATTTCCCTCTGCAGCCTGTCTTCTTCTTCATTCAATTCTTTAGTCTTCTTGCGATGTTCCTCCTCTGTTGCAATTTCCTCCTGCATTTCTTTCAATTTTGACTGTTCATCATCGGTTCGGAATCCACATCCGCCTCCTAAAATAACCCCATCAATATAACTACCTGAAGTATTTGAACCATTAAAACCTTGTTGACAATTTGATTCCGTTGCTCTTTTTGATCACGCTCCACATTCTGTTTAATACTCAAATTCGTTTTGTTCTTCTCCACAATAGAATTCCGATTCAGGCTGCTTTTGCTCATAGTGGAATGCGACCGTTTCAATCCGGTCGTTGTATCATCACTCGTACTTTGGCGATTACCCACGCTGCTTTTAAAACTTTTCAGATTGTTCAAGTTGTCCTTTACGCTTTTGTCTATGGACTTTTGAGTTTTGCCACTGTCTGCGGATTCAGGCAACAAAGCCAAAGCCGGTAGACTAGCAGTAGCGCTAACCTGATGAAATCTGGTCGCCCAAGATAAAGCCGTGTCTGATCTAAATTGGTTATAAATTACGTAAGTTGTCTTATTAATTTCCAAAATTTACAAATACGTTGGTACTCCAAACTGTAAATAATATGTGCAGTTCTCAATTTAAATGACTTATAAAGTTTGCAAAAATACTAGAACACATAGTGGCAATGTAGCAGCTGCCACAACTCTGTCTAAAATCGGACCGATAAATTCTTGTGGACATGAAAATAAATCGTAGGATACTAACTTGTCAATAACCCAAGCTCTTACATACCCATTACGCCGTTTTAATTTAATACTTTTAAACATTGATAAAACTACCTTCTTGGTTTGTTATTTCCATTTTTAAATCTCCGTCCTTTCACCGTAAACCATCCATCAAGCTTCTCAGTCTTAGCGACATCATTGTTCAACGTCTCTGACGAACTAGCAATACTATTACTGGAGTTTGTAATATAATTCATATTTTTCCCTAGACTGTCCCTGTGGGACTAAAGTCTCCACTGAACTGGCGTATTCATCTAAAGACAGGCTTTTGCTTAAATGTTCTTTGGTCAAAGTGGTTTTGCTTTTTTGCATTAAAGCAAACGGCCGTCTATTGGTGACGGTAGACTTTTGTTTTTCCAGCAATGGTTTTGAAGGTTGGGCGCTACTATGTCGAGGCGCTGCCGCTGTTTTAGGCTTGTTCTGTGTGGATGACAGCTTCATATCACTCACCTACAAACATAAAACCATTAATTATTTCTTTCAAAATAAAAAATATATATCTAGTTAGATCTGGATTAAACCTTATTAAAACAGGATTCTTTGGATGGAATTTGGCAAGCATTTTTGGGTGAACAGGAAAAGGTTTTAAGTCGGCAGCCTAGAAAATCAAGCAACACCTCATTATTAAGTGAACCAATTAAAAAACTCACCGTTCGGCTTCTGGTTAATGGACCCTGAACTTTTTGAGTAGTATTTGTGGCAGCCCTATTAGAATTCGTACTTCTCACTTCAACTTTGGGTTTGGAGCCACAATTTTAGCGGATGCACTTTTGGTCAAAGCCATAGAATAAGCAGGCCTAGCAATAAAAATTTAATAAAGTCCAAAAAAGCAATTTTAACTTAGACATTACTTGGTAGTTGCAGGTTTTGCAACTGTATGTTTACTGTCCCCAGGCATACTGACTTTACTTGAAACAGCAGTCTTATTTAAAACTGTGTTGGTCTGAGTTTTTTTCACTATATCTGGCTTTCTGGATCAGTCTGACACTCTTGATTCAGTTTCAGTACTGTCGGTTTCTTTACTGCAGTTGTCCTATTTTACAACCAACAAAAGACTAGAGCATAATTTTAAATTCCCACAAAGACTTTTTGAAAATACTTCAGAAAAATAAGAAAATTTGAATTTTTTAAGGCAGTCACCAACAGTGGCAAAGTAGCAATTTTGAGAATTAAAATGGGGAGTTAAAGTTAAATTACCTGTAAAAATCTTCAGTGCTAGTACTTTTTTCTGCACTCTCCACTCCTACTTTGCGCAAAATATCGTAAGTGCGTTGGTCCTCACTAGGCGAGTCAATATTCTGTATAGTGCAACTTTGAAAGAAATTTGCAACATTTTCAGTCAGATTTAATTCGAAAGTTTCCTTTTTTGGCTCAGATCTAATAATATCCTTTTCAGTGTCTAAAATAACATAAAAAAAAATAGAAAAATAAAGTAGAGAATGTAAAATGGTATTGTGTACAAAATTTAACCAACAAATCTAGTAAATACAAGGAAAAATAGACAAAAAATGCTAACAATTTTCAATGTGTATGCTTTGAGAAAATTACAGGGTTCAGAGGATATATATCCAGTGATATATATCATGATAAATATCATGATATATATCTTGATATTTACAGCTTGATATATATCCGATATATTCGATATTTTTATTAATTGAATAAAAACCGGTTTCAGTTATTCAAAGCATCAAAAAATTATTATATTAAGTATCAAGAATATTACGTAAGCTTTACTGAACGATGACAAAGTTTGGTTTTCTAATTTGTCTGAGATTAGTAAAGCTGTTACTGTGTGTCGAGAAATAGATAGTTTTCAGAGTCGCATAATAAAAAGTTTATTTGTTTTGTATAGAAATAATATAAGTTATTATAAAAGGATTTGTGTTAAAACAAAATATAGCTTAAGTAAGCATAAAACAAAACAATTTTTTTAGTTTTTATATTTTTTATAGCTAAGTATATAAAGATTGAAAATGATATATATCGATATATCTGATATATATCGGATATATATCATGTGATATGATATTTATATAAATATCATGATATTTTCAAACCCTGGAAAATTATAATATAAACTTACCTCCACATGACTGTTCTTTGACATTTCCACCATTCTCTACATTCACATCATTATTCCCAATATTTCCATTGGTTACTTCTCTTACAGGCTTTTCTTCACTACTGTCATTCTGGCTGGTCTTTGACACTACAACTTTTGCAACTGGCTTATTGCTTACTACTTCAAGGCTTTTTGGTTTGGAAGTAGCCTGTTTGTCTTTTTTAACATTTTTCACCTCAGTTTTATTCACATTCACTTTATCAGACACCAAATTTGTTTTAACTTTGGGTTCCCTGACTTTAGATTCAGATTTTCTTTTTAAATTAGTATCAACTTTTGCCTGGACTTTTGATGGGCTTTTTTGCAACTCTTCTTGAACTGGATTGTCTACTTTTCTGTCTTCAGTTGCATCTTGATGTGGACCTTTGACAGGACTGCCAACACATTTAGAACCAGTTTTAACAGCTTCCTCAGCTTGAGGGTTACTTTTGAGACAGATAATGCTTGATCTTCTGGTATCACTTGGTCAAATGGAGACATTGTAGGCAAAGGACTTGAAGGACATGAGTTGCATGTACAGTTTTTGCCTTGACAATGACTGTTTGTTAGCATAAAGATATTTAAACCATACTAGACTACTTACATTTAAGTGGTAGAACTCTAGGACTAATTTTTCCAGATAGTGTTGGGTTAGGACTGTTACGACCACTACTAACATTAGGACTTGACTTTCCTGATTTGTTAGGCTTGCATAAATTGGTTTTTGACACATCCCAAGCTAAAATAATCCCTCAGTAAGCATTTAAAATACTTATTAATGCACATATTACATACCAACTGAACTAGGTCTTTGTGGAGCTGGGGTATTTTCATAATCCCACTTCACTTTAAACCAATCAGCTAAAGCTGAAAAATCCCTCAAATAGTTTTCTAAAACCAGTACAACTTCCTGACACTCTGTCAGGCTTTCATGAGTTTCTACGGTGTTGTAAATCTCTGTGATCTGTAAGTTTACTTTCAGTTATAACTACTGCTACATTTATGCATTCAAACCACTTACAGATCTCTGCAAATTACCAAATAACAAAGCCCAATATCTGGCTCGTAATTCTGAATTTTTGTCCCTGCCTGTTGAGGCTGAACGAACTCTAGCTCCAGTACGCCCTCTCATAACTGCCACTTTAGGTGTTTGAATACTGTCAGGTTGTCTGGGTGGACAAGGAGGTTTTTTTGCAATCTTGCCTGTTTTATTACAAGGTATGATGTAGTAAAACACAAGCACAAACCTTCAAATGGCAGTTACACTAAACCAAGCAGGAAACAATAGCACATAACTCATAACAACAAAAAGCACTGTGAAGTAGAATTAACCAATTGATTTAATATTAATGTAGGCGTTATTCAACTGCCGTTGGCTTGCCCATAAATAAACTGATACATTTACATATAAAAACAAACAGAAAAATGTATTTTACTACAAGACAGGAAACTCACTAGAATAATCATTGCCAGCTGATATATTGAAGGTTAATAGATTCCGCGCTTCGCGGCCTTGTTCTTGAACCAACAGACGCACTTGTTCCATCATTAACGAAGAGTTTTCATACGAAACTTTTTTATTTTCATAACTTTTTAACTGCTTTTTATTAAATTTGTTTTAAAAATATTACCAATTATCGATGACAGTGAATGATATTGACAGTTGACATTAAAAATTGACGGGACGTCGACGTAGTGACAACTGAAAACAAAGGGACTTAAAAGTCATGTGAGTCAGTCAGGTGCTATCTGCTTAAGAACTATATAAGCTGTCATGTGACCAATCCTGTGTTTGGCAATCAATACAATATTGAATTTTAAATTGATCATTAATAGATCAACCTAATAGAATAAATAATAGATATTAGATATAAGATTCAATTAGTGTTTAGTGATGTATTTTTGATGATATTTTTGTCTTTTTGTTTGTATGTATGGTTATTGGTTTTAGTTTAAATTTTACTTCATTTTTAAATTTGTTAATTTGATTATAATTTTAGTACCAAATAGTAGAAAAGCGGTTTTGTGTGTGTGTTTTTTTTTTAAATCAATAGTAATCAATATCATTGATTTGATATTATTATAATTCTTGATTTATAGTTCAAAAACTCTTTACAGGTCAGTATTATAAATTATTACTAAAAGTTTATTCGGTTAGTTAAATTAAATTTTAGTTACATTGAAGATGAGCCTTGATAATATGAGTCTTTATAATAATACTGTTGAAGAAACTACAGCTCAATGCTTATGTTGCAATGTAAAATTAAGCCACCCAAATTCGATAAAAGAGCATTTTAAGTCAAAGAAGCACCATAAAAAATGGGCTCAATACCTTGGAGAAGGAGTAGTACCTTGGTATGTACCTTAAGTGTTTATTTACTCAGTGCTTCTTTAGATGCCCAATGCACAAATACCTAAATACACAGTAAAGTTATGCCTCAATTTAAGCTAAATAACACATGAAGAAGTAAAATAAAATGCTTTTGCATTATTGTCCAAGTTGCATTTGGTACCAGCATCTCCTGTATGTGCTAATGGAGTTACAAAAGATAATTATCAGTGTACCATATTTGATTGAGTAGGAATCAGAATAGGTATCAGTTTTACAACCTGATGCTATACCATTAAGATTTAATGTAGTATGGTGGCCTAACCTATAAAACACTTTGTGTAGTACTTAATAGGTTTCGCCAAACTAATCAAATCAATGTGCTGTAAGTTCAATATTTTATATTTTATACCCCAAAGATACATTTGTTATCTCAATGACGTTTATACCCTCTCTCATGAGTACGTTTATTGTCGGTTATATATCTAATCATATCACATATCTAAGTGGTACTATGGCATATAAAAATTGCTATAAAAATTTGGATCATGGATGGATGAAGAACCAGCGACTCTAACAATCATATACAATAATATACATTATGTTGATCAATCAAGGTAGATGACAATTTTCAAACCACATTTCATTTATAACTCTGTCAAACTCTTATCATAGATCTCCTTAGTGTAGTTTACTACGCTTTTCTTTTTTAGTAATTGTCTTGTTGACTGGTTTTTTCCATAAAAATATCTTTATTGGTGATGCTACACACTGTAACATTAACAATTAGGAATCAAAACTTACCATAATATACCTACATATTGCATCCATCATATTTTTTTACCGACTTATTTTCAGGACGAGCACTGTTCCTGTTAATGGTGAGGCTAATGTAGGGAAATCTGCTACTCCAGGTAAAAATAGAAAAATCACAAAATGTAAAAACTTTCTAGGGACTCTTTAGATACCATTACTTATTCAATGATATTTAGGTCAAATATCAAACTCGATCTGCTTATAGTAGCCTATCTCGAGTAAACTATGGGTCCATAGAAAGTTCAGAATTTAGGGTAACTCTAAATTTTAAAATATCGTATTTGATTTCAGAATCAAGAGCAACCACTTCTACTGTTAATCTCTTAGATATTAAAACATGGCCTAGTCTATATTTTGGCTCTTCTAATAAAACACAACTGTTTCCGGATAACTCATCGAAGTCAGACCAAAAGGCACCAGATGATTTACGCGCACAAATTTTCACTGAATTAGAAAAGTTAGTGCAAACACTGTACTACTCAAAAAAATTGCCTGAACAGGTGTCACTTCAGTATCTTAAGAAGATAAACGGAGAAGTCAAAACCCTTATCGAGAAGCATGCAAAATCGGACTCTGTTGAAACAAGTAATGCTAGTAGCAAAGTCGTTGTGCCAAAAGATAAGACAGTTGCTGATACTAGCAACAAAATCGAGACTAAAGAAGTAAAATCACAGGCAGTGGTAAAACCACCAGCTGCTATTACTGATGGATCAACGAAACAAATCAACCAAACCGAAACTAAAAAAGTAAAATCACCGCAAAAGGAAATAAAGGAGACAGCGTTAAAACAGGAACCACAAGTAATATCAAAACAGGACAACTCTTTTTCAAATTTAGTGACTAAAATTTTGGACGAGAAACATAGACTAGAAAAAGCAGGAATACAAAGCAACATGAAAAAATTGGAAGTGATTAATGAAATTATGATTTTGTTGATGCAAGTAAATCAACGGAAATTACCTCTGCAGAATGTATTAGATTGTTTGAAGAAGTTTAACGAGATTGTTGAGCTTGACTTGGACTGTATGAAGCAGCCAGTTAGCCAACCTTGTATAGGAATGTGACATAGACCAAAACGCAATAATTAGTGAACTACCTACCTCTGACCAAAGCTCATGTTTTTATCGTACAAAAAGTTGTGATTTATAGGATACCTACTATTTGTAAATTTATTAACTATGGGACGACTATTGTTCTTTTGACATTTGTTACAACTTTTTATAACACATTTTAGCAACTTAATATATGACAAAGTTAATTATATTTTTATTAATTAAGTTTTAGTTGTTTATATTCGTAACTTACACCTGTAGTTCCAAAACAACTATAACATGACGCTGTATAAAATTTAGTATTATTAAATACTAAATTAATACGTTATAGTATAGGTCACGACAACTTGATTATTATGACAGCTAGTAGGTTTGTTCAAACGTAAAAATGCTGCTCATAATTTTGTTATTGGCCTATTGACACTTAGTTTTTAAACAAATCGTCGTAAATACATTATCAAATAAATAGAAATAATCGACAAACTCAGAGAGACGTTTGACAACATTGCAGCAAAATTTTCGCCTACTTGGACTTTTTTTTGTCTTTGTCTCGCGCATCATCACCTCATTTACATGTTTTTAGTTTTATCAGGTTTTATGTCTCTGGTTTTAAGTCGTATCATGTCTTTTCTAGTTACATATACTGAATACATCCAGTTCATTGACAAACTATGATATCACTCGCAACTGTCAACTGTTATCAACACTCAAAAATTAGACCAATCAGAATCGGCCGACTGGCCAGTCAAGTCAAATAACCTCATCGTGTGTGCGTGTCATGTTTTGGCCCCTTGTCAAAAATGCCTCAAGCCGGTCAGAAAAAGGGGGCTGTTTCCAAAATAAGTAAAAATATAGGCGCTAATAGTCTTATTATATGCCTGGTATTACTGTTAGCATGGGTGGCCGGTTTTGCTTCACGGCTGTTTGCCGTCATCCGTTTCGAAAGTATCATTCACGAATTCGACCCCTGGTAAGTTTTTTTTTAGATTCAATACTATGTTTTTTAACTTAGAATATCTATAAAATCAGTGGTAATTGATTGTAATATGAAAAACTGCATTTTAGGTTTAACTATCGAGCCACAGCCTATATGGTAAAACATGGCTTTTACAATTTCCTGAATTGGTTTGATGAGAGGGCATGGTACCCTCTGGGACGTATCGTGGGTGGCACAGTGTACCCTGGCCTGATGCTTACATCAGGCAGCATTCACTATGTTCTGCATTTGTTACACATTAATATACATATTAGGGATATTTGTGTGTTTTTAGCACCTATTTTCAGGTAAGTGGCAAAGAAAAATTTACCATAACAATTTCAAGTAGGTAGGTATATCACTTTAACAGGTTCATATAGATAAAATGTCTTATCTTATGTTTACTCTTGTTAATATGTTTAATCAAACACTATTGATGTATTAGGATTTATAGTAAACCATTTGGGGTTACAGCATTGCTGTTAAATGTATGTGGTTTATCATTTCAGAAAACTATGTATAAGAATGTTGTCTGAATGTACAAATTTTAGAAACTTATATATTGCATCTTTTTAGTGGCCTAACATCAATTTCTACCTACTTCTTAACCAAAGAGTTGTGGTCATCAGGGGCAGGTTTGTTTGCAGCCTGTTTCATAGCCATTGTGCCTGGCTACATTAGCCGATCAGTAGCTGGCTCCTATGATAATGAAGGTATTGCCATTTTTGCCCTGCAATTCACCTACTTCTTATGGATCAAGTCTGTCAAAACTGGTTCAGTATTTTGGGCTGTGGCGGCATCTTTGTCTTACTTCTACATGGTATGAAAACTGTTTTTCACCTACACTAGACCACATCAAAGTTACAAAAATATTTTAGGTATCAGCCTGGGGAGGCTATGTATTCATTATCAACTTGATACCATTGCATGTGTTTGTGTTGCTGTTGATGGGCAGGTTCTCAAATAGGTTGTTTACCAGTTACACTACCTTCTACATTTTGGGTCTGGTTATGTCTATGCAAGTGCCATTTGTTGGATTTCAACCCATTAGGACCAGTGAACATATGGCAGCTGCAGGTAAACAAAATAGTCACTTAACTCTTTTAATTATAAGTCTAGTTTTGTGGTTAGACATTTTTCTGTTCACTTTATGTTAACTATAATCTAATAGATAAAGTTGATTTCAAATTAAAATTAAAAATAATTTTTATATAGTCTGTTCAGTGACCTCTGATTGTTGTGGCACAATCTTTAGCAATTTTTAGTAGCATTTAGAAGCCACTGCTACTGTCTTAATGGATCTAGAAGCTTTTGAAAACTTAAAACAAGTCTGGGAAAGTTTAAGGCAGTTTGGAACTTTTCAGATAGTTCTCAGTAGCATTTATAGGTCTTTGGCGCATTGAAAACTAGTCCTAGAGGCCTCTGACAATTTAAAACAACTCTGGAAAGGATTAAGACTTTTTTCAAGGCATCTGTCACTTTTTAGAAGGCTCTCAATAGCATTTATAGATCTATGAAACTTTAACAATAGTTCTAGAGGCTTCTGACAATTTGAAACACCCTGGGAAGGTTTCAGACTTGTAGAGGTCTCTTCAAAAGGTTCTGAATAGCATTTAGAGGTTTATGTAACTTTCAAAATGGTATCCTAGAGGCCTCTTGCAATTTAAATCAGTTCTGGAAAAGTGCAAAACAGTTGTAAAGGGTCTGGAACTTACAGAAAGTTCTCAGTAGCATTTAGAGGTCTTTGACACATTCAAAACAGTCCTAGAGGTGTCTGACAATTTTTAAAACTGCTCTGGGGAGGTTTAAGACATTTTTAGGGACCTCTGGTACTTTTTAGAAGGTTTTCAATAGCATTTAGAGGTGATGGAACGTTCAAAATGATTCTAGAGGCCTCTGGCAGTTTAAGACAGTTGTAGAGGGCTCTGGACATTTTCAGAAAGTTATGAGGAGCATTTAGAGGTTTTTGGTCCATTCAAAACGGTTCTAGAGCCCTCTGTGTCAATTTAAAATAACTTTAGAAGGTTTAAGACACTTGTAGACTCCTTTGACACTTTTTAGAAGGTTTTCAATAGCATTTAGAGGTCTAGGGAACTTTCAAAGTGGTCCTAGAGACTTCTGGCAATTTAAGATAGCTCTGAGAAAGTGAAAAACAGTTGTAAAGGGTCTGGAAGTCTTCAGAAAGTTCTCAGTAGCATTTAAAGATTTTTGACACATTCAAAACAGTCCTAGAGGCCTCTGACAATTGAAAACCACTCTGGGAAGGTTTAAGACACTTTTAGGGACCTCTGATACTTTTTAGAAGCTATTTTCAATAGCATTTAGAGGTGATGGAACGTTCAAAATGATTCTAGAGGCTTCTGGCAGTTTAAGACAGTTGTAGAGGGCTCTGGAAATTTTCAGAAAGTTATGGGGAGCATTTAGAGGTTTTTGGTCCATTCAAAACGGTTCTAGAGCCCTCTGTGTCAATTTAAAATAACTTTAGAAGGTTTAAGACACTTGTAGACTCCTTTGACACTTTTTAGAAGGTTTTCAATAGCATTTAGAGGTCTAGGGAACTTTCAAAATGGTCCTAGAGGCTTCTGGCAATTTAAGATAGTTCTGAGAAAGTTTAAGAAAAAGTTTTTACTTGATTTTGTTTCTATTAGGTGTGTTTGCCCTCCTTTTTGCGGTAGCCGTACTAAAGTACCTCCAATCAGTCATGACCAAGTCTGAATTTAAGTCGCTAGTGATTTGGGGAGGATTGGCTGCGGCTGGCGTTGTTTTCGCTACTGTGGTTGGTTTAACTTATGCTGGCTACATTGCTCCTTGGAGTGGAAGGTATATTCTGTTCTACTATCAATCTACTTAAAGTGCGCAAGAAAGCACACATTGACCAATCTTGATTAGAAAATTGTATAAGCTTTAAACTGAATTAATTATCCATAGATTCTACTCTTTATGGGATACTGGATATGCCAAAATTCATATTCCAATTATCGCTTCTGTTTCTGAACATCAGCCGACCACTTGGTTTTCTTTCTTCTTTGACTTGCATGTGTTAATACCAACCTTCCCAGCCGGTTTATGGTACTGCATTAAGAACGTTAACGATGAAAGGGTGTTTGGTAAGTAACTTAGAACTGGAAAAAAAAAATTCTGCAATGGTATTGTTTTAACTTGTAGTCATTCTTTACGCGTTAAGTGCCGTCTACTTTGCTGGTGTAATGGTACGATTAATGCTGACTCTAACTCCCGTCGTTTGTATGCTCAGTGGTATCGCTTTTTCCATTATTCTTGAATTGTATTTACGCGAAGAAAATGGCAGTCCAGCAGAGGCAGAAGAAGAAGACTCATCTCAGAGCGGCAAACGTTTATACGACAAAGTAATTACTCTAACTGATGTTGTTTCTGTATAAACTGGGTTTTATTAAATAATCTAGGCTGGCAAAGCCCCAAAAATCAAACACGAATCAAAGGAACAAGACCCTATCGGACCAAATATACGCAGTATTGCTGCTGTAGTGTTTGTGCTGCTCCTAATGCTGTTTGCGGTGCATTGCACTTGGGTTACTAGTAACGCCTATTCAAGTCCCAGTATAGTGTTGGCCAGCTACGGTAGTGATGGCAGTAGACAAATTCTGGATGATTTTAGGGAGGCCTACTTTTGGTTGTCCCAAAACACGGCCGACGATGCCCGAGTAATGAGCTGGTAATATTGTATTTTTGTTTTGTCAAACTTCAGGACATTGGATGTGATGTTGTTTAGGTGGGATTATGGTTATCAGATAGCGGGAATGGCCAATCGGACTACGCTGGTGGATAACAATACATGGAACAACAGTCATATAGCCTTAGTCGGAAAGGCTATGTCGTCCAATGAGAGTGCCGCGTACGACATTATGACTGCTTTGGATGTGGATTATGTGCTCGTTATATTTGGCGGTGTAATAGGTTACTCTGGTGATGATATCAATAAGTTTTTGTGGATGGTCAGGATAGCAGAGGGAGAACATCCCAAAGATATCAAGGTAAGTTACCTTTAAGAAAAGTGAAACGTTAATCTGAAGTTTGATTCTTAAGATTTGAAAGGTAGTTTTAAATGTATGTTTTTTTTTAAATGTATCATTTTCTTTCAGGAAAGTGATTATTTCACTGAACAAGGCGAGTTCCGCATTGATTCGGAAGGATCACCTATTTTGTTGAACTGTTTAATGTACAAGCTAAGTTACTATCGATTTGGAGATTTGCGGTAAACTAACCCACCTTCAAATTCACATAAATTTTTAAAATATTCTTCTATCACTTGTCCAGGCTGGACTATCGATCACCTGCCGGCTTTGACCGTACTCGAAACGCCGTTATAGGAAACAAAGATATTCACTTGACTTACCTCGAAGAAGCTTACACTAGCGAGCACTGGCTTGTGAGAATATACAGGTGATTCCCTTATAACTCCCGTATCCTTTATATGTAAATTTGTTGATTTTAAACAGAGTGAAGAAACCAGACGAGTTTAATAGACCCAGAATCCCAGTTGCCAACAGACTGATAAAAACTAGCAGTTTCGTTTCTAAAAAGGTTAGTACAGTACATTTTTAATTACTCGAAACTGTTCACAACTATTTGTTTCAGAGCACTAAGCGTAAGAAGGGAACCATAAAAAACAAACCAGTGGTAGTGAAAGGTAAAAAATCTGCCACCAAAGCGCAATAAAAACGAGTTTTTGGTTAGGAAGTACAATAATAAAAATTGTATTTTTTTGTTGATCATTTTAATAATAATTGTTTCTAGTACGCGTGTTAAGTAACGCATTTAAATATAAAATTGTACTGAACTTTCAGCGTGGATTTACTTATTATTACTTAAGATTTGGGTGTTTCATTACAGATGTTAATACACACACACACAAAAAAAAATTGTTACCGGCCTGTCCAAGTTTGTGTAAACTGTATGCGGCGCTATACGAGTTTTGATTTAGCGTTACGTGCAGGCGAACTATAGAGACTTGTGACAAAATTGATAGTTTGCGTTAAATTTTATGTAATTTCGTGTTTTTTTTTCTAGACGTCATCACTATGTGATAGTTTTATTGTCGAGAAATAAATAAAGATTTTTGCACTGGTTTAAATTTAATTTGTTTTTACTGTATTACCCTAATACCAGATAAGTTATTTATTGTGAAAGTTACGACTAGTTAGAGGAAGTAGAAATAGATAATAAAGCTGCTTTGAAACAAAACCATAAACCTATAAAATAGCAATGAAATATGATAATAGATTTCAGTTCAGTTCATAGACTTGAGAATAAGTGTTATTATTGTTACCAACACCAAAACATCTAAATCCAGTTGATTTTTATGCAAATGAGTTTTTTTCTGCACAGATATGGCTTATAAACAGCTATTTTTTCATAACTTTTAGTGTACTCGATTAATGGCTAAATTAATACATTTTTGTCAAGAGAGACTTTTAATGAGAGCTGGAAAATCAATTTTCTAAAAGTTCGAGAAAAATCACAGTATTGAAGATGAGGAGATCGTAGAAAGCTATTTCCTTCCGGATTCGGAGTTACTGGGAGTAACATCAAGTGCTATCAGCCCCTGTTACTGGGAGTAATATCAAGTCCTACCAGCTCCTGTATCAAAATTATTGCACGTTGTCCAGTGAAGCCGATTTTGGAGAGGGTCGGTTCCAGAACTGGTTGAATTTGTAACCAAGGAGGCCTCCAGGCTGTTATCGTGGAGCAGCCCAGAGTTAGCAAAGCATCCCTCTCAGCCGAAAAGTTTGAAGATTGGTCAACTGTGTTATGGACTGTTTTGGCGAAGGGTATTAGGTGTACCTAACTAGTTTGTAATGTTTAGTTATTTACCGGAAAAATCATTGCATCCCTAAAATAGGCTCTTATTCAAATATATATTTTTTTAATTTATTTAAATTTTCTTTATTTACTGCATCAGAATGAATCGTCAGGATGAATCTGATGCCAGTTATGATGGTATTATCATGCAGGTTGGAAAAGAGGTGGATTTGGATGAATCTCATCTTCGACTTCATGATAATAAGAATCATGACATCTTCAGTCTCAAACCAAAAATAAACGATAAAACCGAACGTGCCATGCACGATCGTAAATCTCCCCCTTTCCAGAGCATACTTAAGAGCATCTCGTCTCAATTGATTCACTCATTCGTCTTCATTCATCGACTAGCGCCTTTTCACTACCTAGAAATTAAACTAATAAACCCAGCAAGTTCAATTCGGGGTCTGGAAAGGCTCCGTTTATTAGTTTAAGTAGACCGCTCTTCTTGACGAGTTGTCACCGTGTCGAAACGCGGGAGTTTGCTTCTTGGGACAGTTAGTTGACTCAAGGGCTTATTCATATTGAGTTTGTATATTATTTCGTGGTTTTTCAGTGTAGGATTTCACACGCTGTCGACGAATTTGAAGGGATCAATTATAGGGGTTCTTAAATGCTTAAGGCTACTATGACTCAGATCTACAATGCTGGCAGAACATTTTATTTGTCTACTTGTAGCAGGTGTTCGTCAATGGTAAGTTATACCTATTAATGTTTTTTTTCATAATAGTAAATTTTTTTTATGGAAAAATTATGCATTAATAATTGTAGAGTTATTAGTACATGATTAAAAAATTGCAAAAATTAATGAGTTATCATATTGTTATTATGGTGCAGATATACCTATTTATTATTATTGTACAATAAATGTATTATTATTTTTTAAAATTTCAAGCAGATCAAACTTGGAATTTTTAAAATTTTGATTATTCAATGCTAAAAAAATTTGTGATTTTGAGACAGCCTATAAAATAAAGGACTATCTAAAAACAAAGTAGATATAAAAGTACAAATAATACCCATGTAAAATTAGGTAGTCATAGAGTCAATCATTTCATACAAATAAATAATACTATGTAATAAAACTTATTGAACTTATGGAACAAATATACAGAATGTTTCATTTAAAAAAATATTTTTATAGCAACTTCTTTTGTACACTATAATAGAAACATACAGTGATATTTCCTGTGGTTAGCTTTATTATAAAATGACGAATCTTTAATAATGCACATTTTTGATAGGCGCCACAATAAAAAACGATCGGTCAAATGACCCGCGGATACCATCGGATTAAAATACCATCACGGTCTTTTGCGCATTTTTCCGGTATGAATCACTCTGTATCACTACCAGATTGGTGAGCGTGGTGAAATGTTCAGTCTACCTGTACAAATTTGTTTACCTTGTGGCGATTCAGTAGTGAACGAGTCGCGGTAGGCAAATAAGTACTTTTGTGGTGGACAACCAGTACGCGAAAAGGTGCTACAATAAAATGCAAACAAAGCTTTATTGACCCGACTGGAAAATAAGTGGATTGAAAATGATGAATAACGGCTATACTCAAAGGAGTGGGTTTTTTGCGCCACCCGGTACCATGTGCTATGTAAGTATTTTTTTTTTACCTGCAGTATTTATATCAACTTTAATAGGACTTAATGATTGTCCCAAACCCTTCATTATCTGTCCTAAAATTCTTTTATAATAATTTCTTTATGGTTTTGGGAGCATCAACCCGACCAATTGGAAATTTCAAAAAGAAATGTTAATTTTTGAAATCATCTATTATGCTTACTTCATTATTATTCTTTTCATACCCAGGTGGAAAAAATGTTTGATTACCCTTAAAAGGTTAAAAAGTTTATCTTATATTTGAGGACTGTTTAGTCAACTAACCATTTATCATTACTACACATCACAGTTTCAAGACTGAGAAGTTATTTTGAATAGGTACTAGGTATCCCAGAAGATAACCTACCAGGTGGTCGTCAATAGATAACAATAGTCGTTATAATTAGGATCATTATAAACGGTTGTTAATTGTATCAATTTTTGACTATTTCAATATGTTTCACCAGGGTAGAAAGTGACAATGACAAATTTTCATGGAAAGTCTACATGTGCAGCATTTGCGTAGATCGCAGCAAGCTGAAAGGTGCATTTTTTGACCAATGTAGACTTAGAAACTGTACAAAACTCTTTTTAGCTAGTATAGCTACTCCATTTTGATAAAAAATAATTTCTAGAGTGATTTCATTTTCCAGTTGTATTGCATAAACTAATTCACATAAAGGTAATTTTCAAATCAAAAGCTTATTTTACAGGAGGTTTTCAATTTTTAGGGGGAATTTAACATAAAAATGCTTACTCTCAAATGTCTTTTAAAATAACCATTTTTTTTTTTGCAAAGCACCTATTTGCCTTATTCCTTTCACAGTTTTCTTCTTTCATAAACAGTAAAAAAAAATTACCATCCAAAAATAGCATATAACAGAAAATTTTTCAAACAGCAAAAAGTCATGTTACTTTTAAATCGTCAATTAATCTTACTTTAGTTGTAGAGTTTTAAAGCTTGTATAACCATTTGGAGAACGTTAATTATCTTAACTCTTTTTAATGATTTAATGCTACAAACGCGTGTTTTTATGGTAATTGTGCAGACAGGTACATGAAAAGCTAAGAAAGGGTTTTACAGAATTATCAAAAAATACACTTTTAACTACTTTATATTAAATAACAATAATTAGTGTTTCTAAATAATAAAAAAATGCCAACTTGGAATGTGTGCTTATAAGATCAGTTTATAATATTAAGAAAATTTACTTAGAATTTTCTACAATAATTATATCGTTTAATAAGTTATTGATTACAAAAATACCCAAAAAATATTTTGCATTTCTCAAACCTTTCCTTTCAGAAAAAAGTCTCTAAAATACTAAAACTTTTATTTGAATCCAAACTAAATCAAATTGTTCCAAATACATTTTCTGGTATATTTTAAAGCATTGTAAGTAAAACGTATACAACTACTTATCTTGTGGGTAACGATTATTTATTGCAGACCACCGCTAATTACAACAATGTGCCATTACAAAGTGCAGAACAATGACTTAGTATACTATTACACCTGCGTCTGTCTATTGTTCCAGTACTAAATTACAAAATCCTTATTAATCATATCAAATATGATCAAGATCTTATTAATCACTTTTTTTTATTAACTGTACTTTAAAATGTTTTATTGTTGCTTTATTCTAGTGGTTCAGCACTTACGAGGGTTCTTTTAAAAGGAAATAGCTGATGTAAAAAACCGGAAAGGTGCTCCCTAATGGACGCTTTTTTATGAGTATTGATAACTTTTGATTTATGACTTGCCACCTAACATTTTACGAGGAAATTCCAATCTAACCGCACGTAGAACTTTTAGTTTTATTAGAGATACCAAAAATTGAGTCATACTGTATATGAGTGTAATCAAAAAATGCTAATAATTAATGTAAATAATAAGTTCGAAAATTACTTGCAACATAGGCATTTAGGTTAATTTTTATAGATTTAACGCTCAGCCAAACAGTATAACAAATATTTCTGCGTTATTTATTATTATCGAACTTGAACTTTCAAAATCCGTATGGAATGTAACCTATTCCATGACTGGTGTACTTTCACTATATGATCATTACTCTAACGCGATACTTAGCTAATAAACGTGCCCCACAATTTGCTTGTACACTGAAAGTGGAACACATGCTTCTTTCGAAACGTTTGGTGATTGTTTTTGCAATTTCTTCCTGTTAATATTAACGAATTTATATCGTGTTTCTCTGCTTATATTTTGACTACCGGTGAGGAAGTTACTTGTAAACTTTATTCTATTTTTAACACTACTTCCAGTCCAAATAGTACTAAAAAACACTAGAATGAAAAGCAATCACTCTTAAAAACATAAAATTTTTGTTTTCTACACACATCATAGTCGTTAATTTAACAGTATCATAAATACGTAATGAAAACACTTCAGTAAATTGATATTCTATGGGAAGCTATAAATGAGGTGTTTTTGAATTTTCCCCCTTCACTAGAAATAGATTCTGTTAGTTAAACGAAAACATCCGTTATATAAATATGACAATGTGGCAGCAATGTAAAAAATTATTACTAAGTTCGGCTGATTAATCTTCTTTAGGTCCCCTTTAAGTAATTTTAAAAAAAGATGCAATTTGGTAACATTGCAAAATCTTGGTAATAAATTATAAAATTGACAATTTGGTTATTGGTTATTAAATTAGGAAAATGGTCACTTTGGCAACGTTTGAATTTGATTTTTGCTATATATTGGTGGTGTCCGCTGGTGGACTTTACTTACGGGTAGGTAATGGGTGTTAGTATCCATTTAAAACTAGTGAGTAATAAGCATATTATTAAACAGTTATAGAAAAAGAACTCACCTACTTATGCTAATTATAGGTATGTTTTAGGACATATATGTCATTATCACCTTTTATAGGTTTATCCATGTAAATATCACTTGTATCCTATAATAACTGAAATATTGCATAAAAGTTAATCCAGTAATAAGATAATGAGCGGACTAATTAATGCTGCGTGTATGGCAGTAAATTATTACACACATACCGTAATTATACAGTTTGAGACTAGTGAGCTTATGACCTAAACTTTTGTTTAATTAACTTGCCAGACAATTGTTGACAATTTCAAATTAAGGTTAAATTTGCTAGTTTTCTTCAGGCCCACTAATCTCATATAGCCAATGTGAAGCCATGTTTTGGATTCTTTCGAGACACAGGGGGAGCTACTGTATTGTTTTTACCAGATGGTTTTTTGTGGTTAAGCAAAACAAAATGAAAAGGATGTAAACAACTTTTGACAAATTCAAATTTTTTTAGACAAGTCTATTAAAATATTGATATTACGGTTGTAGTTTTTAATTTATACGTGTGATTTATACTAGTTCGTGGGCGGTGTTTTTATAGTGTTCTCTTCGTAGGTTTTTTTAGTTTAGTTTTTTACCTTTTGGCTGGGTTTTACAACGACTTTTGTCACTATGGGCAAGGCGGGATGTGCCATAAAGGGGTCCCGACGATTTCGTTTTCCTAACCCGGAAAAAGACAGTGTTACTTTTTCACTGTGGAAACAATTTTTAGGACAATTTGTTATACTTCTTTGTTCTAATATGGAAATTTATAGCAGGTAAGTTCTCAAGTAAAGTTCATTTTTATTTGTTATAATGTTAAGGTAGTAAGAGGATTACTATAAGAGGTTTTCAAGGAGGCAAAGAGAAAATAGGTTTAATGATTTGTAGAACTCAACATAGCTTCTTAGTTTATGACGATTATTTTGGTAAGTATAGTGGAAAACTAATGTATTCTTTTGCATAAAGTGCATTTAAACAGTACTATGACTCACTGACTAAGTGACTAATAAATGTATCTGTTTTAATACCCTAGTTTTGCACTATACCTAGGTACTACTAATAGTAGTACTTAATAGAAATAAGGTACAGTAGATAAAAATGAAACTGAAATGTATTTTCAGGTATTATGTGTGTGAAAAGCACTTTTTGCCTGAAGACTTTAATACAAATAACAAACGCATGCTAAAAAAGGGAGTGATTCCTTCAAGGTTTCTACCAAGTCCTTGCCAGCAAGCACCAAAGGACCCAGATTCCCCAAGTAATTTTATTCAAATAAAAATATACCTATACAGTGTCGCGCATGTTAGTATTAGTATTTTTTTTTTAATTGAGGTTTTGTTTTCTGGAAAAACTGCTGATAGCATGTTTGGCAATTCCATTTAAAATTTAATAAAAAAAATTGTGGTGATTGAGTGAGTGCTCTTTTGTTGCACTTACCTAACACCTCCACTGTGTGAAGAATGTGAAGATGTACTTATATACTTTTCGTTTTTGTAATATGTGAAATGTTTGTTTCCCTAGACCTTCCTAATGTAGACCTTCTCTCAAAATCTCTTGAAATCCCCTCCATTGACAATGAAAAATTAAAGAACTTACCAGATCAAAGACCATCAACTTCTGGTAAATATGAATACATATAATTATTTGGTATAGTTTGTTTTTTTCAAAAGTTTAGCTATATCATATCCCGCGTCACCACATTACGTTTGAATGAACTGATTTGATATATCTATAATTATTAGGCACGTATTCACCAAAAAAACATGCACAAACCAAATCAAATTACATACACTCTTTAATTCTCAAATTCTCATACAGGGATCTGTGCATATCCAGTATAATAATATTTATAAACCTGTTATGTATACCTAGGTTTATAAATTTTATTTAAGTAAATTTTCACAAAGTAATCAATCAACAGGCAATCCTAATCAAGATGTGCTTCCAACTTCCTCCATCTTTTCCAAGAATGAATCCCTGTCTTCTGGTAAGTTTCACGTTTTAAAGAAGCAACATATTTCTAATTTGGGTTTGAGATTGCAGGTTTGCTTGATGTTGTTGCATGTTATTTATAATAGTAATGTTTTATGTATAAAGTGTAGCTTTATGATCTATTCTTAACTATAGTCTTAAGGTCTTGGGTTTTGCACCAACTTACTAACCAAAAGCTTATTATTTTTGTAGAGTATGTGTTTTGTATGTTCATTTCCTTAAAATATATATAATATATTTTGCATACACTGGACTTTGTTTTATTTACCTGTTTCTTGAACCAAAACCATGAAAGAAAGACTTAATTTAATTCAAAAAGCCCGCCAATACCAGTTTATGCAAGTCTACCAACAGATGGCGCTTTTAAAAATCTGTCATGACAATAGAGACGTAAAAATGACATCTGACGACCATCAAATGTGAACATGTGGCGACCCCTGTGACTCGAAAGAAATCATACATACAGTGCTTCACCTTATTAACACGGAGATTAATATCTATCTAGTGTGTTAATCTATGGTTTTCTTGGAAGCCATTTTGACACGTGTAGAACGTTATCTAGCTAAAAATCTCTATTATAAATATTTCCATGTTGTTTTGTGTACAAAAACTAAAATATTATGTGTATTGAGTGGAGAAATTTGTTTAACTTTATTAATGGAAGGAATTGCAGGTCCTGTAACACATACACTAATTAGATTAAAACAATTATGATTTTTGTGTCACTTTTAGCACTAAACAATTCACAGAATTGTCAACAAGATATAGTAAACTTAATTTCTTATAATTAACTTTGGCGATCGTAAAACTGACATATGTGGCCGACCGGAAGAGCCAGTTGAACAATTTCTTGCTAAATAACAATTAAGGCTGTTGTATTGTCGTAAAATGCCTCAATCGTTCAATTCAAAGCAATTTTCAAATTGACAAATTAATTGTTTAATTTACGGTAATGAAGCGGCAAATCAGGTGCGTTAAAGCAAAATTTAATAAAACTAATTACTGGACATTAACCCACATTTTTTATGGATTTCAATACGGTTTAATAAAAATTGATTCTACTTGGTATCTACTGCATGACTAAAATATTGTCTTGTACACCCGGTAGCATTTCCAATCAATGTTGATGAATCATTTAAACCCACCAGTTAAACCGCAGGACCGTGTCAAGGAGAAATATAATGAAATTGGAATTAACTTTATCCTGATTGCATTATACGACTACAACGGGAATTAAAAGTGATTCATTTAAAACACGAAAACACTATATCCGGTATTGTTCTAGTTGATAACGGAAACTTGATGAATTTCATGCGGTTTCTCGCAAATCTGCGTAATAGGAAGTGAAGTGTGTTTCTCTCACCTAATTTCAACCCTGACCCCGAAAAAACGGCACATCTGGCCAGACTAAAGCTAATTAACCCAAGAAGCCTTGTTAGTGACATCCAAATTGGTCGTAACAATATTAGAAACGTCGTTTTTAAATAGCGCGGAAATTGGAAAAAACTCAATTTTGTCAGTTTTCATTTAAATAAGGTTAGAAAAATTATATACTATTTTTTGCCAACAGTAAGTTCTTATTTGCAGTATTGGCGTAAGTTACAGTACTATTTGTAGTCTGTGATTGGTCAAAGCTGCTTTTTCTTGACCAATCACAAACTACTAACCATCACTCTCCATTACAAGAAAAATAGAATTTCAATATTCTTTATGAGAAGCATTATTTAACTTTTAAGTTAAACATATTTATGAATTGTAATATTTCCTAAAGTGCCAAACTTAACGATTAGTCACAAAATTCTTCTTAAACCAGAATATCTCATAATGATTTTTCGATCATTGGAATTTTTATTGCGGAGACTCATTCGTGATTAATTTACTTCAGACAATTACCTTTAAATCGGAATCAGTGTCTATTAATCTTAATAGTTGTAGAGTTTAAAAGCTTTACAATCATTTTGAGGAATGTTGATTATCTGGTTAATGGTTTAATGCTATAAATGCGTGACTATGGTAATGCTGGGATGCTAAGCGTAGATATACACTAAAGTGTTTTCTAGGAATTACCAAAAAGTCTACTGATTTTTTTAGTGATGTTTATTAAAGTAATTCGTCTTGTACATTTTAGTAGATTTTTAGTTACATAGATTTGTGATAAGAAACAGAATTTAGAAAATATTACCTACAGTTGAATTGTAACCTTTCGATGAGGAAATTGAGAAAATTATTTCGTTATAATAACTATTTGTTTATCATTTCTGATTGAAATAAAGTATTTCCCGTTACATTTAAAATGAAGCAACTTTTTATTTAAAAAATTTTCAATACAAGGTAATTTGCACAAAAAGTTTTATAGCAAAAAATGTAAATTTAAATTGCAAGATTGTGGTTTTAAAACAATTTCCATTAAAAAGTTATACTTTAGTTTTGAAATTATAATTCAATCAAGTTGGTATTTTTTCAATTTTTCAAATTAAACTGGACGTCTTAAAGGTGCCAAAAATTGTATTACATACATGGCGATCAACTCTACAGGATGGTTTAGCAAGATCCTTTATGAAAAACCGTAATTCTGAAAATTTCGTAGTATTCTTAAGTCGATGGAGGCTATTTATTTAAAATATTTTTAAAATGGCTGCACTTCCGGTTTTAATGAATGAAATAAATGAATTTATTTAATATTACAGTAGCAGCACAAAATGAGCCAAAACTCACTTCTCTAGGTCTCCATGTTACCGAGATACTAAATCTCAAAATGTAGTGTCTTTGAATTGTTTTGAAAAATAAAAAAATTTAAGTAATTTTTTTTGTGCTTATTTCATGTAATTTAAGATCATTTGGTATAAATATGCCTTTTGCTGTGCATTGAAACCCTTATAGAGCAAAATTGCAAAAAATTTGCCAAAATTGCACTTTTGATCAGAAATGTCATTTTTTCAACTTATGAAAGGTTGAAACTTTTTGATTTGAACTCCTATCAATTTCACTAAATCGCCATTAAGGGATGAAAAATACTACAAAGTACTCAAAGTAGGAATAGTACGATTGTCTGTTATTTCCTTATAGAACAGATTTTAAAAGTACTACTTGCAACAATGTTTTTCTCAATTTGTATTATTTGTGCTTTACGTTTATGGCAAAAACTGCAACTTTCTATAGTTTGTCGATTTTAATCAAATTTGAATTATTAATTAATTTCGTCAAACCAATTTAGGGTGCATAAAGTTTATGATTTTGATTCAGCCCTTTAATATTAAAACATACAAGTTCTGCAAGTCTGTTGTACTTTACAAGACAGAAAACACAATATGCATAACCTGTGTCGTAAATCATAATAACTCACTTCCGTAGCACCCAAACATGCACTAGTTTTGTATCGTGTTTTAAAGATAAGAACTTATTTATAGTCATCGCATTAAACTTTTTGTAGTAAAGGTGTCCTAAATTAGATTTACGAGACAAAAGTTTAAATATACAAATCGTAAACGCTTGAAAACAATAATAATTGCAGCTAATCAATACAAACAATTACAATGTGTAAGTAACGGGATATGACCATTAAATAGCACAAGTAAATATTTGTTTTCAGTTACTCTGATTAGAGCAAACCTGTAAATATTTTGGCTGTAGTATGGTACCTTTTGCTTCAAATCAGGGGATTTGAAACCATCTGGCGCTTATATGAACTGATTCGTTCCAGCAACGACCCAATTTAAAATTTAAATGTTCACATCCTTTTGAGCTCCACATCCAAAGCCCTATTATTAATAACAATAATAACTCATATGGGACCCCTTTTAATACTGATTTAAATGCTCATGTGTAGCTACAAGAAGCGGGTCCCTTAACCTGTTCAAGTGTATAGATAAAACTGATTTCAAAAGTATAAGTGCCCACCTGAATATCATTGATTGATAACACTGTTTAGAATTGATTATACGGTTAAAAGGTGTGTCGTGCTGTGTTCCTAACAATGAATCAAAGTTAACCTTGTTCGGTAAATAATTATGCAAACCGTGATTAGAACGGAAAACGACTATGATGCGGTAAGTTGGGATTCTCTTATTAAACGTTGCTCAGGTGAAAAAAATGCGAAATACCATTCATCAAGACGAATCCGGTTTTGGTATTATATTCTAAAGAACTGGAAGGTTAGAATTCTTTTATAAATCCTTTAATTCTTGTTTACGTTCTTTTATTTTGTTATAAGTATAAGAAGAGAGAATGTGTCCTATATGCTGTGTCTTCGAAATGCCTAGCCGAATTTAATGAACAAAAAAGTCCTTTTTTTATATTTAATTACAAGGAAGTCTTACTTGTCAAGATGACACAAGAGAGGACAATAATGAAAAGTATTTGTAAAAATCCCAGCACTGTATGTAGTTTGTGATTGGTCCAGCAAGCTGGAAGCTGCTTATTTTGACCAATTAGAAACTACGAACACAGCTATCAGAATGTAAATTTCAGTTTCTTCTGGTAAAACAAACTTTACAGCTCCATGGAAGGATTTTTGACAGTTGTGACGTGATATTTACCGTAAAAACTGTCTTAAAGTCACGTGACAACTGTCAACAATGTCAAAATTTGTTTGCCTCGATCAGAATCAGAATGAAAATGTCAGTTTTTTCTGGTAAATTGTAAATCACATCATGTGACGTTGACAATGCAATTTTTGAGTTGCAACACTGTAAACTCCAGTTGACAGCTATCAAAAACAATCACGTGACCTTAAAAATGTAGTTTAAACCTCGAAAATTTGATAAATCAAATTTAGACAGTTGTGACAGCTGAAATTGTGGTAAACACGTCACGTGACGTTGATAATGCAATTTTTGAGTTGCAACACTATAAGGGCCAGTTGACACCTGTCAACAACAGTCACGTGACCTTAAAAATGTAGGTTAAAGGTTCAAAATTTGAGAAATCAAATTTAGACAGTTGTGACAGCTGAAATTGTGGTAAACACGTCACGTGACGTTGATAATGCAATTTTTGAGCTTGCAACACTGTAAATGCCAGTTGACACCTGTGTGTATACAAATACTGCTCATGTAGACTTACTCCTAAATTTCAGTTATTTTCAATGTTTTAATGTCAAAAATGACAAGAGTTGACATATTATTAACGATAAAATGAATTAAGAAAAAAATTTTGGAAATCAATTTAGACAAAAATGAAGCAACTTTGTAAGTGGGCTAAAACGGATGTGACGTCATTCAACAGTTGATCACGAAACCACTTTATCAAGAAATCTGATTAAACTGACCAACTCTCAAATGACGTCACATCTGTTTTGACACATGTCACAAAAGTTCTCTCTTTGTCCAATTCTTTCCAAACTTGAGTAGACGACTTTCAAAGTTTTTTCAGTTAAAGTTTTTAGGTAAAATATACCTAAAAACGTAAAATATCCTATGAGACATAGATTTGCAGCTTCCAAGCCTGTTTCAAGTGTTTGGTCATACAATTTTCCAATTAGAAGTGTGAGAAAGATAGTGAAAAGCTAAGTTATTAGCTTAATTTTTTACATAAAAACCTTTAAAGTATTTCTTAAACAATTTTTAATCTAATTTTTGAAAAATGCTATAACAACCTTGAACTAAACAGTATAACATTTTAGTCGCATTTTTGTTCAATTTTCAGTCTCTTTTCAAAAATGTAAGCTCAAATTGTAGTATGTATGTAAAAAGCATATAGGTATATGGAATTTTTCAAGACATTCTTGAAAACAGTTTGAAGTGTCATTTGTTATTGTCACACTTACCTGTATCTAAATTATAAATTCGCAAAACCTAAATTATTATGTAAATGAATAAATAATGGTAAAAAGAGTAATAATAATGATGGTATAATTAAATTGAAAGGTTTATGAATACATTCAAACAATGTCTTTGAAATCTTAATCATTACCTTTTGAAAATTGTTGTCATGTCACTTTTAAAAAACCAGGTACGTATCTACAAAAAATAGTTACTTTTAATGCACAATTAGGCAACAAGGGCACTAAACTACTTTATTAAACTGTACTATAAGATTCCTTATTTTGTTCTAAAATCAATGACTGAAAATTAAATTAACACAACACTCGTGCTCAAATTATTTTTAAAAAACTTAAGCACAGACCTGTTAAGTTAATATCCATTACAAATGTACTGGGGTATTTAAGTTTAAAAACTAAGTAAACAGACTTGACAGGCTCATATATACGTCGGGTCGCTTCAAGAATATAGGAAGAGCAAACTATAGGCCCATTTAACGCGAGATTACTGAAAATGGGTGTACCGGCACTATTTATTACCTATTTGTATTGTTGAAAGTAGCTTACACCTTAAGATGCATTTTATTTGTTGATACAGTAGCTTGGTGTTAACATGCCAGTCTCGAAATCCTTTAGTTATGTGATCGTTCCGAAAAGTGAAGTGCTCGATACGGTAAGTTTTAACTTTAATTTAACTCTCACTTCTTGGTAAACTACTAAAATTATTTATAGCAAAATAATTGATTGTAGCACTAATTTGTTATTAATTGAATAGATTTTACATTTATCAAACGTTTATACTGTTTTTTACTTTTTTGTCACATTATTTTGAACTATACTTTTAATGTTGTTTTTTACAATGAAATTACTAAGTTTCAGATTGTCTTATCGGACCCATTGCTGTTTAGTTTTGATGTTGATTTTTCGCTGTCTATTGGAACCCTCCTGGAACAAAATAAAAAATTGCCAAAATTGCATTTTTTGCAAAAATCGAATTTTTTCAATTTTTGAATGATTGTAACTTTTTTATTTGAACTTTTATAGATTTCGCAGATCCGCCATTAGAAAGAGGATAAAAAATACTACAAAATGAGCCAAAACTGGCCTCTCTAGCTCTTCGTGTTACCGAGATATTAAATTTCAAAAAGTAGTAAAGAAAGACATCAAATACCCCCCCATTCTTTAAATTTTTTGGAAAAATGAAAAATTTTAAAGTGCTTTTTTTGTACTTATTTTACCTAATTTAAGGTCCTTTGGTATAAATATGCCCTTTGCTGTCTATTGGAACCCTCCTAGAGCAAAATAAAAAATTGCCAAAATTGCACTTTTTGCAAAAATCTCATTTTTTCAATTCTTGAATGATTGTAACTTTTTTATTTGAACTCTTATAGATTTCGCAAATTCGCCATTAGAAAGAGGATAAAAAATACTACAAAATGAGCCAAAATTGGCCTCTCTAGCACTTCGTGTTACCGAGATATTAAATTTCAAAAAGTAGTAAAAAAGACACCAAATACCCCCCCATTCTTTCAATTTCTTGGAAAAATGAACAATTTTAAAGTGCTTTTTTTGTACTTATTTTACCTAATTTAAGGTCCTTTGGTATAAATATGCCCTTTGCTGCCTATTGGAACCCTCCTGGAGCAAAATAAAAAATTGCCAAAATTGCACTTTTTGCAAAAATCGCATTTTTCAATTTTTGAATGATTGTAACTTTTTTATTTGAACTCTTATAGATTTCGCAAATTCGCCATTAGAATGAGATTAAAAAATACTACAAAATGAGCCAAAACTGGCCTCTCTAGCTCTTCGTGTTACCGAGATATTAACTCACTCACTTGGTAAACTACTAAAATTATTTATAGCAAAATAATTGATTGTAGCACTAATTTGTTATTAATTGAATAGATTTTACATTTATCAAACGTTTATACTGTTTTTTACTTTTTTGTCACATTATTTTGAACTATACTTTTAATGTTGTTTTTTGCAATGAAATTACTAAGTTTCAGATTGTCTTATCGGACCCATTGCTGTTTAGTTTTGATGTTGATTTTTCTCTATCTCATTGATAATTTGCCAATATCTTTCAAAGGAACGATTAGGGATTTGTTAAGATAGGCGCAATTTACCAGTAGATAAATATGTAATGAATGCTAAATGATTAGAAGGGCAATATTGAACTGAAATTGAAAAATTATATCTACTGTGTAAATAAACTTTTGAAACTAAAGAGATTTTTTATTCAAAAAAGTATATTACAAAATGGCTGTGAAATGTCACATTTTTGAGGAATTGCTCAAAAACGCCTAATTCAGTCCCTGATAATGTCGAGAAAATCAGTTTTTTTTATCTTTTATTTTGTAGTTTACTTGCAATTATCTGTATCTGTAATCAGAAAATCAAAGTAAAGTAAAATGACGTTACTTTTCGACTACATTTGTGGCGCAATTTTTTTCTTAGGTTAGGTCAGAATTTTTTCTTTTGTTGGGTTGAGTGTTAGCGCTATTTTTTTCGTCCTTAAAAAAAAGAAGCAAACAATTAATCTACTAAGAGAGAAGAGAAGAAGAATTATATGGCTAATTCAAATCTTTTTTGAAAAATATTATGTTGGTATTTGTTTCAAGATATTTCGAAAAAACTGAACAGTGATGATTTCTTGCATTAGGACACTAACTTTTGTTTTACTTATGGAAGCCATATCTAATTTCATTATCATCTAATAGGCCAAAAAATCATCATTTTTCAGTTTTGTTCAAATATCTCAAAAACAAAAAATGCTGGGTTATTTTTCAAAAGAGATTTGAATTAGCCATGTTTTAAAACTTTTTTAATTTAAACATTTTTGTACCTTCTTCGATAATAACTGAGATCCCAATGGTGAGCATCGAATTTGGGACAGACTGTACAGTGTGTCCCTGCTTACACACACGTATTTTTAGTACAATATTTACATATTTGTTATTTTTTAAAATGTGTTTTCCTACTTATAATGTAGAATTTGATTGAGCTACTTTTTCAATAAAATAAAAATAAGTCCATGCAAACTCTCTGCTTTTGTTCTATCAGTCCTTATTCTTATCGATTTGAATAGCTAGCTGGTCGCTGAGGCAACATTCTAGTTTCGCAAACGTAAACACAGCTAATCGTTACCGAAAATACACGATTTTGATAGTCCAGCTTTTTGTAAAAATGTCTGAAGCTCCAGAACGTAAATCCTACAAATACTCATCCCTTGAACAGGTAAATATCATCTACTCATACTGTTGTTATTGCTAGATAGCTAAATTAATGGAATTTTATTTGATTTAAACTAAAACTCGCATTCGCACAGCAATCGGTGATTCACCACTTTTTTGCAATAGGGAGCTTAGTCATCCCCTTTTTTCGTGTACGGAGGGGTGCAGTGCGCGATATGCATAAAATATCTAATCAAGCATTTGCTGAAAGTCCGGTTTATCAGTCAGATTAGTAAAGTCACTGCGAATTGAGCAGAAAACTTTGACATTTTATCTGTTTACTACAACGGTAACGTAAACATGTCGGAGTGATTAGTGTGTCAAAACGTATCATTAATGTGTCATGACCGCTGATCTTGATGAGCGTGAATCTTCTTCGGTCGAAGTGATTTTTCACGGAAATACCGATGAGAATGAATCGAGCCTTGAAAAATTGCTAAACTATGTAAGTTCCGTGTTTGCAATAGTCATAAATTAGTGTTGATCGCATTCCTGAGAAGTTCTATAGGGAAATCTAGCTAAGCTTTATTGAAATAGTGTCAATTATCTTTTACAGGGTAGTTTGCCAACTCGCTTATTTTAAATGAAACACCCTGTATATTGTTTTATTTTTGGATTCTATGACAAATTCGTTTTTGAGATATTTTCCATTTTATTTTTATTTATTTATGAAATTAGTGCAAGATTGTATATTGTTACTTATTTGAACAATGTATACTTTTTGAACTACATAATTACAAATAAATGCATTGACGCCGCATTCGACTTGACGCTCTGTGGAGCATGCAAAATGAATTTGACGTCACGATGACGTAATTGCACAAAACAATATATTGATAAATTGTCAAATTACATCATCGTGACGTCAAATTCGCTCCGCGCGTTCCATGGAGCTTCAAAACGATCATCACCAAAGTAGGCCGTGCATGCCTGTACTTTGACAGATGTCGTAAAACTAAAACCGTGTAACTGACAGAGAAAATATCTAGTAAGCGAATAGTTCGGGGCAATGTTGCCAAAAGCTTATCTGTTTTCATCCACTGGATTAGTGAAACATAATTTTCTTATTGGCCTATTATCAAAATAAATGGAAATGATTAGGAATATTCTAGTAAGAAAATTAATTTTGCAAGTAATCTAAATGAATTCCGAGAGACGTTTGACAACATCGCAAAAAAATTCCGCCAACTTGCCTTTTTTTAGGTTGTGTGTCTTTGTCTCGCGCATGCAATTATTTATGTTTTTTAGTCAGTTACATGGTTGTCCACACCTGTATATATTGCACGTAGCGTATAACTTGTTTTTGTTGAATCTTGATTTAAAAGTTACTTTTACAGTTCATTTCAAAGCCTTCAGACACTTTTGGTTATTTCAGCTTGTTCCAAAAGGTCTAAAAGACATATTGAAACAATTTTTTGAACCAAAATTCGCTTTAAATTTTTTTTTGAAAAACTCGACTCTAATAGCATTTCCGATGAGTTTTTCTCGTCTAAATTATTCCTGAATCCCTGGAGTTAGAGCCCCAACCCCCAAATGATCAACCCCGCAAACATATTTGGATTTATTCATGTTTGAATTTTTGAATTTATTTATTCACTATTTTAGAGTTTTGTTTTGATTTTAAATGAACTAAGATTTTTTTTTATTTCAGGACAATAAAGCAATGGTGTGTTCAATGCCGACAATCGGGGATACCCACCGTGGTGTCCGTGTAGATCAACGAATAGAACTCCCCGATACCGAAAAAAGCAATGTGACGACACAAGTGGAGCCACCTAGAGTGCCACTTCGAAAGCTGCTGCGATTGCCTTACGTCGTTAATACAGTATTGGGTATTTTCGGTAAGACCATGTTGCCAAGTTTTTTATAATTTCTCTGTAAAATGAATCACTTTTTTGATTGTTTATGCCATTCTGTAACACGTTGTAGCTAATTAAGCTGGTAAAAAGTGTAAAATTCGTGCTAATTAATGTGCTAAAGCACTGTTAGAATGCTAAAGGTGGACATGTAGTTTTAAACCTAATAACGTGGCAATAGTGCACCGATTATCGTTCAATAATTTTGTTTAGGTTGTGTTTGGTGTATTGGTGTGACGACTACGTAGTCATCAGGAGACTTACGGTTATTATCGGTTGTTTACCAACTCTTTAAAATACACAGTGTAGAGTTTTTAATTGGGTTCAATCACTGAAACCATAAAGTGGAAACAAGTGATAGCGACACGTCAGCGCTAATTACCTACACGCTTTATTTATTGATATCAGATGATCATCACTTTACAACATACACGTAAAGACACCGGTATGATACATTTTTAGATTCAGTTATTTATGAATGAATGATGAAGGTGCGTCGCTTGCCAACCTGTAAGTAATCAATATCCTATTTTATCATCCGTTTTCAAATCTAAAAATAACACAGTGATGAATAATTGAATAAGAAAGTGAATAATTTGGCAACATTGCTAATTGGAGTTAGTAGCTGTCAATCACTTGTCAGAACAAAATTAAAAGACGTTTAAAATAGTTATATTTTCTTGTTTTACATTTTCTGAATACAATAATGCATATTATTTTTGTGCATTAAAGGTTATGTATGTTTACTGGTAAAAACCACACTTATTTGGTACACCATTTACGAAAAAGTTTCATGTGACGTAGAAAAGGCCAGTTGCCCGTCTCTCTTCTGCTTATAGGGAACTGAGCGAAACAAAATATGTATGGACCTATGTCTTGTTTGAATGTTTGTCAAATGTCTAAATTTCAACTGTCACTAGATTACATTCTAATGTTCTTGCAGGTGGCAGGTTGCCATATTCACTTTGTCACGTGACGTTTGAAGGGTGTCAAAGTTAACTCTCGTTTTTTTGCAGTTTTTGCTCAATATCTCAAGAACGTTTCAGGTTAGAGGTCTGAACCACAAATGCACCTCGATGGGATGCAACTTTTACCTTCTCAGGGTGTCTAAAAAGTCTGGAATATTGCAAATATCTCGAAAACTGCTGATTTTATTTTTCTCAAAATTTGCGTCTTGTTAAAGTAAATAACAGCGCATGACGTGAGGGTGAAATGAGGTTCGGGGTGAAGTATACAGGGTCAGTCACAAAGTATACCAACTTTCTTAATTCAAACCTAACACACTGTATATTACTTCAGATTTTAAGAGTACTCATAAAGGCCAATTCAACGATCTACAGTATTGCTACTTTATTCTTAGTATTAGTCAATTTTATTTGAGGAAATTATGAAAACACTTAAACGTTAAGTAAATTAATTAAAACTAGCCCATCCAAAAAAAAAAAAAAAAAAAAAAAAAAAAATTTCACACCATTTTAAGTAATAGGAAAATTTGCCAATTAATTTAACATTATATTGACGTTAGCTGTCATTGTTACACCTATCATTGTTAT
The DNA here is from genome assembly GCF_016097725.1 of Ips typographus. Classification (NCBI taxonomy): domain Eukaryota; kingdom Metazoa; phylum Arthropoda; class Insecta; order Coleoptera; family Curculionidae; genus Ips; species Ips typographus. The sequence continues at coordinate 24,755,081 of NC_138423.1, read as the reverse complement.
AGGTAGGTACAAAAAAAAAAAAAAAAAAAAAAAAATCGTATATCGTTGAATTGGCCTTTATAAGTACTCTTAAAATCTGAAGTAATATACAGTGTGTTAGGTTTGAATTAAGAAAGTTGGTATACTTTGTGACTGACCCTGTATACTTGCAAACCTCATTTCACCCTCACGTCATGCGCTGTTATTTACTATAACAAGACGCAAATTTTGAGAAAAATAAAATCAGCAGTTTTCGAGATATTTGCAATATTCCAGACTTTTTAGACACCCTGTACACTTTTTTGGTACCACGCATCGTTTGACTTTGAAAAATTAATTAATTCTGTCATTTTGCACTCATTTTAGTGTTTATTTCTATAATAATTTATATCTATTTCATTTCAGTTGTATCCTTAACAGTCTTACTGGAACTAGGATATATTCCAGCTACAAAAATCGGATTCTACTGTAAAGACCCGTCACTGTCATTTAAATTCACCGGAGACACCATCAGCGCCACCTCTTTATTGGTGGGCAGTCTACTTATCTTACCTTTGGGAGTGCTGTTTCTAGTCGAATATTTACGAATACTCTCCATTACCCGAATCCGTTTCAGAGAGGTCTGGTACTTCTACAAGGAGTTTTTTATCTGGTAAATATTCAATAATGTAGTAGGGTCATAATGAAGTGCAGCCCTGGTGCTGACAGTTTGTCTGTCTGTAACTGTCATTTCTGATTGACGTAATCACTAGTGTCATTTTAGAATAATTGAAAACTTTTGGAAATCATAAATCACTGTTTTATGCAACTCACATTACACAAATAGCTTATTTATATGTATCCGATTTTTTTAGGTGCACTTTAGCCTTACTACTAACAGAAGTGGGTAAAGTATTGGTGGGCGAGTTACGACCTCATTTCTTTGACGTTTGTCAACCTGACACTGCAATCAACTGCACTGAAGGCGAATACGTCAACACTTACCAGTGCACCGTAACCAAATTCTCACAGCATTTCATGAAGGACACTGCTAGAAGCTTTCCTAGCGGACATTCTTCGTTAAGCGTTTATGTGGCTGTGTACTGGTCTGTGAGTACTTTTGCCCCCTCTACGTCATACAATTTTAACTAAAATTGTACTTTTTCACAGTTTGTCATACAAAGCAGACTGCCAACAGAGAGGATAGGCTACATTTTCAAGCCTTTCTTAATGGCGGTGTGCTTAACATGGGCTTTGGTGTGTTCCCTGACCAGAATCACAGATAAACGGCATCATTGGTGGGATGTGGCTGCTGGAATGTTGTTGGGCAGTTTGACTGCCTTGTACGCGATCAATATTATTAGCAAACACATTAAATTGGGCGGAATTGCTAGGGTGGACACCTCGACGACCACTCTACTAGATATTAAAAATAAAGGTGCAAAAAGTGAAATTATTTAGAGTGATCTAAAAATGACTGAAATCAACATGATATTATAATACGGTCAGCTAATCTGGTTGGCTTGCCTTTTATATTATTTAAGAGGCCTTATAAAAATGTGATGTGAGTGTCACTTTATTGTTTTAGTGTTTGGTAACACTGAACTTAGTAAAATTGATAGTTATTTATTCCTGCTTTTTATTTAGGAAATTTTGTACAAAGTATTATGTTGTGATTTAATGATTTAAGCTTAAGGATGAAATATACTTTTTTAATGTAAGGATTTTGTCTAATTTGTTTAGACAAATGTTTTACTAATTATTATAATCTTTTATATGAAATGTACAGGGTGTCTCAAATTTGATGGTCTTAGGGGGTATCTCCAAAAGTAGCAAAGGTAGAGTAATACGGTTTTTGTGAAAGGAACGATAGAGCAGTCGTACATTCCTAGCTACAAGGTGATTTTGAAAATATGACAATTTGGAACACTCTTGAGAATATCTTCCTGAGAAGGCTCTTTAGGGCAAAAGTGCCCTAATGAAATCTGGTAAAGGGTGAAATTCCCTACAATTTTTCCTTTTACACTTTTTTCATATTTTTTCAAATAAACAGGTTACGTTTGGCTGAATTTAGAGCTTTCCCATTATTTTCATATTGTTTAAGAATTACCAAAAAAAATGAGGTTTCATGTTCAACCCGGTTTTGGTAATGGTTTTGACTTTTGACTAGTTTTTTTAACATCACGTGACATTTTCGCAATTTTGAAATGTTTTAATTGCTTTATTTTTCCAAGGTCACGTGGTTTTGCTTCTTTCCATATTTTTTTATTTTTCTTTTCTGTCAAAGTCACGTGACACACGCACATACAATCCCGCCATTTTGACCGTTTTTTGGTAAAGTGTTATGTGATTTTTGGCTGCTATTTTGACTTTTTTTAAAAAAATCACTTCACTTTATTTATTATATATTTTCATGTGTTTACAAAGTTTAAAAAAATATAATTAAAAATAGTATGGTGAAAATCTTTAAAACTGAAGAACAAAATAGTTCATAAAAAGTAAATTAATGTCATCAAACTGTATAATATAATACAAAATAATTTCTTAACAAATCTTAGAAATCCAGATTTACATCAACATAGGAATTTTATAATGATGCTGATGAACCATGAATCAGCGTTTATTGTTTAGCAATCTCGTCGATCGGAAACAGCAAACATGAGTGATCCAATTTTGAATTGTAGAATATTATTTAACTTGCACCTTATCTATCTTATCATTTCTAAACACATCTTTATATGGTTTAGTATATCTAGTGTAGCGCTTTAACCAATTTCACTAAAGTAGCACACAAACTATTAATTTATGGTCTGATTGCCGGTGAAGTTATAACTGAAAGCGATATGCCTTCTGGAAGGTTTTCCATAGACGAGGATGACCCTACTAAAATTATAGAGTTTAGATTTTTGGACAGCGATGGACATCTCACTAAATCCTCCCTTAAAAAAGCACTGTCACCTCCATATCCAGCCAAATATTATGTCAATGTGGTTCTGTTAATAATTGGTAAGTAGTTGCACTAATTAGGTTGTTTAGTTAATTACTCAGTTTGTTTGACTTGTTGTTGGTAGCACTTTAGTGGTTTGAAAATATTTTGTTATAAATATGTATACAAAAACGTCAGATATTTTGTCTACACACATGTTGATGATGATGTGAGTAAAAAAAGTCTAATGAGTCGAGTAAGTTATATAAAAAAGTGATTATTAAATATCAACAAACAATACTACACGTTACAGACATAGTAAAATTTTTCCAGGATTGACAGTGTTCCTGCTTTGGAATTATGGCATAATCCAGGGCAATCAATTAGGATTTTTTTGTAACGATCCACTTTTCTCACACAAATACCAAGGAGATACTGTAACGCCTTGGATGTTAGGGGTTGGTTTGGTCTTTATTTTTCCCTTACTGTATATTGCCATTGAATATATCAGACAGGGCAGTTGTAGGGCTGTGTTCACCTTGGACAACTTATTTGAATTTTACGTTTATGTGAAACAACTGCTTATGGGAGAATTGATTGTTGGTGGTACCACAGAATTAGGTTGGTATATTAGTTGAATTTGAAGTATCCTAATCTTAATCAAAAGTAGTAATCTTCCATCATCATCATCATCATCAAGTGTTCTGTCATAGAATCTGTTTTCAGCAAAAACTATAGTAGGTGAGCATAGACCCCATTTTTTCGATACTTGCATGCCTGACACAAACATGAACTGCACCAATGGAACTTACGTGTTCCATTTCATCTGCACCAACCCCAATGCTACACTATTGGACATAATTGACTCTTCACGGTCGTTTCCAAGCGGACATTCCTCTATTAGTTGGTTTGCTGCCTTATTTTGGGCTGTACGTCAATTTGTTCCAACCTAATCTTCGACTAATTAACAAAAATTGCAGTATGTGGTACATTCTCGTCTACCAACTAAAAGATCTGGAACAGCTTTTAAAATACTCTTGTTGGGTGTTTGTGTCACTTTTGGTTTAACGTGCTCGTTGACCAGAATCACGGACAGAAGACATCATTGGTGGGATGTTTTGACTGGAACTGTACTAGCTTTCTTGGGAGCTATCTATGTGATTCGGTACACTCACTATCAAATAAGGACGTTGCACAGGAAAAGAGTGGTTGACGTTACTAAACATGGTCCAAACCATAGTTTTGATGAAGAAGAACCATAGCTTTTTATTTGTTGTGTAAATAATTTTATTTTTTGTTAAGTTAATGCCAGTTTTCTAATTTTAATATACCTAACTAAATAAATAGGAAAAACCGACCTGTCTCTTCATTAGCACTTTTGTAATTTGCTTCTGTAATTTATTTTCATGTTTAAAATGGTCCTAATCAGTGCCAGATTTGTTCGATTTGGTAAAATGACAATGGATGTAATTTTGAAAGACCATTTTGACAAACTTTAATGGAAGAAATTCTTTGAGTAAAACCGAAACATTAATTCACTTTAAAGCGTAAACCTACGTTACTGACTATGTGTTTATTTATGATTATGTAGTAACAGATAAAATATAAATGAATATTATACATAACATAGATAATAACAGATAAAAGTTATCTACCTATAAAACCAAAATTACATTATCCGCATACAAAAGTTTTTAAAATGTCCTATTTTCATTGTTTCTCTTTATTAACAGTTTTTGATAATATTGCTAAATTTTTAATAGAACTTCCTGTATATTCTCTGGTTTGAAGTTGATAGATCTTTTTCTTCCGAATAAGTTGACATTTGGTTTTTAAATGAAAAATTAAAAATTGTGATTTTAGTGTTTTTTTAAAATCAACATTGTCATGATTAATAAAGGAGACTATAAACGTCAACGTCAGTATTCGAGGCTCTATTCAGTGTGAAGAGCAAATTTGACATCACGATGCCGTAGTTTAACAAAACAGTATATTGACCAACTGTTAAATTACGTCATCGCGACATTTGGTCCCTTAATGACAGGAAATGTCAATTTTAACATTGAAAAATCTGTAAATTACACTTAAACAGTTGGGAAATGGGAAATTGTAAAAGCACATTTTCTGATCGTGACAATGTAAATTTGCAGATGGCAACACTAGCTAAAGTTGCAACAGCACGTCACGTGATCGTGACAACTTGAATTCGCAGCAAGCAACGCTGTAAAGCTCAGTTGAAGCTTGTCAAGAACAGTCACGTGACCAGGAAAATGTCATCTTTAAGCTTGTAAAGCCTGCAAATTACATTTAATATACAGACCAACCCTGTATGTTGCTGGTATTAAGGTGCAGAAAAAGGTTTTTTTTTGTTAGAAATGGTCAAAAACAAATGACAGTCAGTGTTTTGGGTCAAGTCAAAGTTTGTATTGTAATCAAAATGGCAATATAAATTTGGTTGAGCACACATGTTATTTAATTAGTTTTAAGTGATTGTTGATAAGTAACGATATGTAAACGACCCATAATTAATAAATAACATTCTGATTGTCATTTGTTTTTCATAATGGCGTCAATATTTTCCAAGGCCATCTATAACAAAAATTTAAACACTTTAGAAACTAAATCACCAAGTACATCATTAAAAATGATTTTTAAGCGCTTTCCAAAAATGTAAAAATCCAAGATAGCGGCTAAGAAGAATTTAATATCTTAGAAATCATATCTAGGACACCAATGACGTCAGATTTTTTCTAATTACGTCATTGTGCTTTAGGAAATAAAGTGCCTTTTGTGTAAAATGCAGCCTCTGACGTTTTCTTATTTTTTTTTTCCGGAAAACGGGGAACGATAATTCAATTTGGAAACTGGGAATAAGTTTCACATATAACAATCTAGCTCTAGAAAATTAGTATCTTATATTGGTCTGTCAAAATCATCATTTTATTATTGTTGTCAATTGACTAATTTAACTGCCAGAGGCCTCTAGAATCATTTTGGAAATGCCAGAGGCCTCTGGAACCATTTTGAAAATGCGAGAAGCCTCTACAAGTGTCTAATATCTTCCAATAATTTTTTAAAACTGCCAAAGGCCTCTAAAACTACTTTGAAAGTGCCAGAGGCCTCTGGAACCATTTTAAAAATGCCAGAAGCCTCTACAAGTGTCTAATATCTACCAATAATTTTTTAAAACTGTCAGAGGCCTCTAGAACCCTTTTGGAAGTGCCAGAGGCCTCTAGAACCATTTCGAAAATGCGAGAAGCCTCTACAAGTGTCTAATATCTTCCAATAATTTTTTAAAACTGTCAGAGGCCTTTAGAATCATTTTGGAAATGCCAGAGGCCTCTGGAACCATTTTGAAAATGCCAGTGGCCTCTACAAGTGTCTAATATCTTCCAATAATTTTTTAAAACTGCCAAAGGCCTCTAGAATCATTTTGGAAATGCCAGAGGCCTCTGGAACCATTTTGAAAATGCCAGAAGCCTCTACAAGTGTCTAATATTTTTCAATAATTTTTTAAAACTGTCAGAGGCCTCTAGAACCCTTTTCGAAGTGCCAGAGGCCTCTAGAACCATTTTGAAAATGCCAGAAGCCTCTACAAGTGTCTAATATCTTCCAATAATTTTTTAAAACTGTCAGAGGCCTCTAGAATCATTTTGGAAATGCCAGAGGCCTCTGGAACCATTTTGAAAATGCCAGAAGCCTCTACAAGTGTCTAATATCTACCAATAATTTTTTAAAACTGTCAGAGGCCTCTAGAACCCTTTTGGAAGTGCCAGAGGCCTCTAGAACCATTTGGAAAATGCCAGAAGCCTCTACAAGTGTCTAATATTTTCCAATAATTTTTTAAAACTGTCAGAGGCCTCTAGAACCCTTTTCGAAGTGCCAGAGGCCTCTAGAACCATTTTGAAAATGCCAGAAGCCTCTACAAGTGTCTAATATCTTCCAGTAATTTTTTAAAACTGCCAGAGGCCTCTAGAACCATTTTGGAAGTGCCAGAGGCCTCTAGAACCATTTTGAAAATGCCAGAAGCCTCTACAAGTGTCTAATATCTTCCAGTAATTTTTTAAAACTGCCAGAGGCCTCTAGAACCATTTTGGAAGTGCCAGAGGCCTCTAGAACCATTTTGAAAATGCCAGAAGCCTCTACAAGTGTCTAATATCTTTCAATCATTTTTTTAAAACTGTCAGAGGCCTCTAGAACCATTTTGGAAGTGCCAGAGGCCTCTAGAACCATTTTGAAAATGCCAGAAGCCTCTACAAGTGTCTAATATTTTCCAATAATTTTTTAAAACTGTCAGAGGCCTCTAGAACCATTTTGGAAGTGCCAGAGGCCTCTGAAACCATTTTGAAAATGCCAGAAGCCTCTACAAGTGTCTAATATCTCCCTATTCTATAGTTATGTTATATCTTTAGACTGTGGTTTTACTGTGAGTTCCGTTTAGTTGTGTATTGTAATAACTCTGTAGTCCGTAGTCCAAGATTACTTTACATTTCCAGTCTCGAACTGCAACTTTCAAAATTTTTCGAAAATGAGACAATTTTTTCTTGATTTCTAAACATTTTCTTTTTGTTATATCTCTGTCAGCTTGTGCTAATTTATTTTTAATTGAGAAACTGGTAATGAGAAACTCTGCTAAATGGCAACACTCTCTCAACCCTCAGACTGTGTGTGTACAGTATTCGCAATCAAAATTGAAAAGCAATTTATCGAGTAAATACTCGGCAAAGCACTTCAATTAATAAAAGCTCACTTGTGTCTGCGTCTAGCATTACGACGTCTATCATCGTTGTGATGTCAAGGGCAAGGGCAATTTCTGTCCCCGAGTGAAGAAACCATGACGCACAGTAGCGTGTGCCATAATATGACAAAAAGGCGACAAAATTACGCATTCCAGTGCCGGTCCGGAACATAATCCTGCCAAATGGATAACAAAGACACCGCCGCATACGAATTTGATGTAGTGAATAGGCAGACAGTGGTGGCTGTAATGTATTTTGGTTAGGATGACAGTCAATCATCCCAAGAGTTATAAACATACGTTTGAAGGAAATTATTTTCTTGTTTGAAGGAATCACGTTTGACAAAGTTGTGATTTGACTGTGACAGATCATGTGTAAAATGTCATAGTCAAATTAAAACCTATAGGTATATGTATAGAGTGCCCTTAACCATCAAAAGCGTCGGTTTTTTGATTATCAAAGCAGCTTCTTGATAATAAATATTCTTATAAAGTTTTTGCATCCAGAAAAATTAACGGTTTGGTCTGGTTAATAAAATAATTTCATTTTCAAAATAACTGATCTCCTGAAGTCGTTGGTCTGTATAAGAACAATTTGACTTAAGTCATCCAGTCTGCTCCTGTATTCGTGTCATTCATTTTGGAAAACCTTCCTATTATCTAAAACAATATTAAGAAAACCTTCTGCTGCCAATAATCAAGGGCAATTAACTGACACCAAATCCGCACCGGGTCGATAGCCAGCCATTGCGCACCATGACCACTTCTGGATAGCGGACCACAGTAAACTCTTGGTGCCGTTATGGCACGATCGTCCCATTCATAATCCGGCTGGTGCTCGTGGGAGGATCATCCCAGATCCTAGAAAATGTCGTAGCCGAGCATTCCGCCTGTCGTGTTTCGTGAATTATGACACAATATTCCCACAAGGTAAGTTGAATTTTGATTGTTTCCCTATTTGGAAATTTACGGAAAATTCAATTTCGTTGTTTACTTAGGAAAGTAAAATTTAAAATGGTTTTACTTTGCACAAGATTGGTTGTTTGCAAAGTTTTAGTCATTTGATACGGTTTAGTAACTGTATGGGGTCGTTCTGGTAGCTCATGTAATCTAGAACATCCCCTAAACACTTCCACATGCAATTATTTTCTTAATTAATTAAATTTCTATTAAATATTTATCATGTAATTTGTACAAAAATTACTTTAATCCTACCAAGTTATAATTGGAGTATAAGAAAGTTATAACTAAACTCAGCTACAAAATATGTTTTTATCAGAGATTTGCAAAAAATCGATTTGTTGTGTAAGGAACCAATTGAAAAGAAAAGATAATTAAATAAATACAAGGTATCAATAAGTACTTAAATATTAAAAGTGAACTTAAAATCAAAGTTTCTACTTAAATAATGTTTAAAAATATAATAAAAATTGAGAAACATTGCCTACCCTAACCTAAATTACTTAATTGTTTTATATTGTTTTTGAGATCTCTTCACAAATACTGTACTGAGTGATCAAAAACCACATCTTATTTGTTGTACAGAGTTGCCACATCTACATGATATTACACGAAAATCAATGCAATATTAGACTGTTCTTCTACAAACATATTTTTGATATTTGTACTCTACTTCATAGTCTAAACAGCATTTACCTTAAAGTTGGCTGCCCAAATTTTTTTCTTTTTGGTATAATGACCGTTTTAAACGATACATTTTGAATAGGCTATTTGAATCGTCAAACTTAAGGTAAATGTGGTCAGACTATGATTTAACATAATCTTTAAGAAATGTAATGTTGAAATTATGTGCATGTATTAGAGTGATCAAGGTAACGAATTTTCCAATAAATTGTTTTTATAAAATAATATCATTATTTGATCGAACAAACCGTTACAGATTTATATCAATTTTTTAAAATAAACTACGTACTTTTTCAAGATTGTGAAACAAAATATTGATATATCACGATTATTTTAATGATGCTTTTACTGTATGATCTCAGGTAAAAAGTGTAATTTGTAAGCTATTAAATAGATGTATTATTGGGCAAATGCAACGTTAATAGTGGAGAATGTGATGAGTTTGCTTATCAAGCCATTTGTTATTTTAACTTTTAGAATCGATAATAATAATAATTATACCCAAAATTTGACATACGGACTGGGAAAACTCTGTTTCAAACAATTCTCTCTTCTAAAAGGTTATTTCAATAATAATCTTCCATATTTTTGATCATGACATATAAATAACCAACTAAGCATTTTTAAATAATTACTAAACCTCCCCGCATATACAAAAACTGATTACACTAAACAAACCTTGCTGGAACTTCATTAAACACAATTTACCTGCAATTTTTCTGCTGTTGGTCCACATTTGATAAAACTTGAAAAATGTTTTATGGGTGCATGCTGTTTCGAGTGTTTTATGATGTTCCATGTTTTGCAATTTCCGTGTTTTCAGTAAAGTGGTCGGTGTATGGTTAATGAACAAACTTGTTCCACTATGTTAAGAGAAATTTGTTGGATCAAAAAAATTATTTGACTAAAATATAAGACTTGAATAATTATTTATGAATTTTTAATAATTGGGAACAGTTTATAGAGAAGATAGAAAACGTTAATGGGGTCGTAACAGTTGGCATGGAATTAATTTTGAAACAAACACGCTACTATACTACATCAATCATCACAAGGCTGGAGAACAATTTTGCTAAAAGACAATATGGTTCCGGACGTGAGGATTACATTCGACCTATATTTCGTTTAATTAAGTATTATTTATTCGGAGAATTATATTCGTATTAGCCTTATAACGAAAAATAATAAATAAAAGTTTGAATTAGAGATCTGCCTGCGTTCTCCCAGTTTTTGTTCTGTCTAATCTTTGGTAAGAAATTCGTTCTTTGAAAAGATTTTAATAAACATAGTAAAAAAATAAACAATCTGCAATAAAATATCAAAAAACTTAATATAAAACAGAAAAAAAAGTTATTAAAGTTACAGAAATGTTTCAACCAAAACATGCATTTCAAAAATTCAGATTAATATAACGTACCATATCTAAAGGATACTATTTCCTAGTTTATGGAATTCTGAATGTATGTGAAATTATGTGACAAACGTGATTTTCATAATGTAGGGCATTTTGAATGTAATTCCCATTAATAATCCAAGCAAAATTATTGTTACTTTGTGGTTTACAATTACAAAAATAGCTGATTTTGGGAGTGGGATCTGTAGGTATTGGAAATCAAACATCGCAGTTTGGCCGACGTTTAGCAAAATTTATTTTGAAAAACTTTTTTGTAAGGTGGAAAAGATTGAAGTAAATATGGTATTTGCTAAACAGTCTGAAAGTCCCATTTTACCATTATTATAATTTTCAACTGCCTCAAACATAAGAAGAATTTTTAAAAATTTGAACCTAACCTCGAAAGCAAGACTGCAGTGGCTAGTTTGTAGTTGGTCAAAAAAAACAGCTTTCAGCTTGCTGTTTTTTTTTACCAATCACAAACTACGAACAGTACATGGAGTTACGCAAATACTGCACCTATGGACTTAGTGAAAATAGAATTTTGAAAACAGCATAGTGGACAGTTTGTGATTGGTCAAAAAAGCAGCTTTCAGCTTGCTGCTTTTTTTGACCAATCAATACGCAAATACTGCATATACCATTAAGTTTGAGGTTACGAACACCCATTAAACTGTAATAATTAACTATTTTCTTCAGCTTTAAAAGAATTGCCATTTCTGAAGCTTTAACCTAAGCTTTTATTGGGAATGGCTGAAAGCTCTTCGAAGATAAATCAATTTGGACAGGCATGTTTAGTAATTTGTCCGTGTATTTAGAGCCTCTCTCGAGAAAAAAAATGTCGATGCAATCAACCAACTTGAAGAGACTAAAAAGTGAAGTAAATCAATACCGAAATGCGCTCGGTTTGCGTCAGTAAATCGGGCCGTGAAAGTTTTGAACGAAACAATTTCGAACCCATTTCAAAGCGACTTCATTAATCATAAAACTGAGAAACAATTTGCCAGGACGCTCTTTGACGGAATAGAACCGGGCTCTATTTGGTTTCTCGAATAAAATTTTATTTTTTTTGCCATACCTTCGCGTTGTCGTAATAATTTGTTTTCGGAGCATTTAATCGGAATTTGGTTCGGACGAAATAACCATTTTTAAGGGTGGACTCGTTTATTTTTGTCTGTACACTTGATAAATGTCGAAAAGTTCGCTAGCACACAATAACATCAGTTGTCTGGTTTGTATCGTGTGTCAACTTGCTTGAAGTCTGTATAATGCAAGATAAATAGATATTGACTGGTTTGAGGCTTGTTTCTTCACTTGGGTAACATTTTTAAACAGACCATGATAAATATTGTTTAGTTGCAAATAATTGAAAACAATAAACTGTTTCTTGTACAAAAAAGTTTTCAGAACTTTGACTGTACCTATATCAAACTCAAATTCGTAGCACCTATTCAGATTGTTAAGCTAGTTATTCTCGAATTTTACTTAAAAATAAGTGGAATAAACACACAAAAAAAAACCGGTATGGAAGTTTGAAAAGTATACATAAGATAAAAAGAAAAAACTATAGGAAAGCAGTACTGGCAACAGAGATTTTTTTTCTACTTTTTGCCTGTCTAACTGCATTTTTTTCCTTTCCTGGTTGAGTGTCTGAAACTGGCATGCAAGGACTAAGTCCGGAAATCAAGACAAAGATTGTATTGTGCATGAAACTCATTTTATACTACTAAAAATAATATAAAAGTTGACTTTTAAGGCTAGAACTGACTTTACTAGGACTAAAAAGAGCCCAAAAGTATATTTTCAAGACTTTAATTGGTGTACAACTGAATTTTCTGGACTGGACAACAAGTCTAGAAGTAAATTAAATTTTCGGACTATTTTTTTTTTCTAAAAATTAGTTCTCAAGACTATTATTGTAGCATTTGGTACCAAAATTGTTTACTTTTATTACTGAAGAAACTTGACTTTTGGAAATAGTCTTAAACTCGATTTTTCAGTCTTAAAAAGCACTAAAAACAGTCTGAATTTCTTAGACGTGCTACAATTTATTGCACCTATGAGTGTAGAAGTCAATTTAATAGTGAAGAAACTTGAAATAACATTTTCAAGACTATGGTCAGTGGACACACTGGCTTTTAGGCCTGATAAGTCAAAAACTTTGTAATGATAGTCTTGAAACTTGATTTGAGGCACTGAAAACAGCCTTAAAACAGTCTAGTTTATTAAGAAATGCCCGAATTTTTAGCACTGAGGTGTCTAGAAGTCGATTTAATAGTGACAAAGCTTGGAATGCCATTTTAAGTATATGAAGAATGTAAAAATTATTTTTTAAGTTTGTTATGTCAATAACTTGGTGAAGATAGTCTTGAAACTCGATTTTCCAAGCTGAAAGCAGTTTTGAAGCACTAAAAATAGTCCAGAATTCGAAGAAAATTAAAAGCAAAGTAAAAAGCACGAAAAGTTAGTTTTCAAGACAATTTTCATGAATCTAATGTCAATGTCCTGCATCTAAGACTATTTTCAAGACTAAAATATTGAAATTTGTCTTCAAATTATGAAAACTTACTTCAAATGCAAATTTTAAGCTTCTGATGTCACTTTTCATTAGTTCAGTCACATTTTGGGGTTCAAGTCAACTTTTAAGGTTTAAATGTATGAATTTGTAGTAACAAATTCTTGAAAAAGTAGTTTTTATGTCTACAAGCCAATTTTTAGTATTAAAGTCTCTCGATTTGCATGAAAACTGGTTACAAACACAATTTTTAAGCTTCTGAAATTTTTATCTTTTCTAATTCAATTTTCAAAACTAAAGTCTTTTAGTTTGTCTGGAAACTATGAAAACTGGCTACTGTGTGTGGTGAATTTTCCGTTTCCAATTTTTAAGTTGGATTGGGTTAGTTTTGGGTCTTTGACCGTAATAACGTGTAATAAAGTGCTTGTTCCAAATTTGATCAATATTGCTCCAACGGTCTGACAGTTGTGACAAAAAAAACGATTTTTTAAACAGAAATTTGAAGGGCTGTATTTTCCTAAGGAAGAACTTTTCAGGGAAATGACATAATGAATTTCAACTTATTTTTTAATTGGCTATGGTTTGGTGAATTATTGACATTTAAAACTGGACCACCCTGTATATACTCCACTCCTCTGTACGGTGTGGAGGCTTGGACGCTGTCAGACGCTAAAGGAAAAAAAGCTGCAAGCTTTTGAAATGCGGATTTTTTAGAAGAATTCTTAGAATCTCTTGAATAGAAAGAATTACAAACGAAGCAGTACTCCGAAGGATGGGATGTGAGCCTGAAATCATGCTTACTGTAAAGCGTAGAAAATTAGAGTATTTTGGCCATACCATGAGAAATAACAAATACAGAATTCTCCAAAGATGACCAAGAAGAAGAATAATTTCATTGCTGTAAAAATTGTTTGGAGCAACATCTACTGAACTGTTGTGCAGCCAATAAGATCCGTCCGTTACGTATCGGATAGGGCAATAGAAGAAGAAGTTCAGTGTTAAAATTAGGTAACTACCAATTAAAAACCGTAACAGTTTGAGTTCCATGTTTAAAATTTTCATGAACGCCACTGGTTCTTATAGCCCAACAAATGGGTTTCATTAGTGTCATTACTTCCATTTCCACGCCCACTAGCATTAACTTTTAATGCGTTTCGTTGAATAAAACCCTGGAAATAGCGATTCCATACAATAAACGAGTTTTACAGCTAATTGGACTGGAAAACTGATTAGCAACGAAATTCATATTAATAGTGGCCCAAAATTATCATCTATATTCCACCTTCGACGTTCCATTCATATCTAAATCACGATAAAATTGCAAATTTCCGATTTGTTTATGCCACTCTAATTGGTTCGGTTCAAGTTTTCCAAGTTTCAGCTTTATATTTGGAAAGCTGCGATGAAAGTTTGTTCGTAACATTGCAGAGTTCATTAAAGAGATTAAAACTTTCCTACTGGAATGGGAAAGAGACCTCTCAACTACCACTGTTAAAACCGTACAAAATTGACGGAGAAATCCCAATTATGAAGCTTAGCTTCAGGCTATTTTAAGATAATCAGTAATATTTAGATTTCATTTAAAGGAATTCAAAATTCTGAATAAAGTGAGACATTTTCTACTTTAAACCTTCAATATTTTTATGGATTTTATGTATCATTTTCTGTTGTAACATTTGTACATACAAAGAGCGTAACAAGAAGGGGAATATAATGCATCAATGTGTATGTTTTGAGCTTTTATTAAATGAATTATTACAAATTTAAAAAAAAAAAATTTAATACCAACTTCATTTTGTATAATCAAATTATTTCTTAAAATCAAATATTTTTTTATTATTTCAGCTGGCCGGCCCTACAAAACAACTTTTGATCACAGGAAAATCCGAGTACATAGGACAGTTTCTAGCCTCGTTGGCGGTCTCTTTGGGGCCCTTAGCCTCCGGGTTGGGCAAGGGCTACAGTTCCCCTGCCATAGCCTCATTACAACAACGGGACGCCAAAGCTTTTGACGTAAATGGACAACAAGCGTCGTGGCTAGCCTCGTTGAGTTTGTTGGGGGCTCTTTTCGGGGCTCCTTTAGGCGGTTTGGCCGTCAAATGGGGCCGAAAACGGACTCTTTTAATGGCCGGAGCGCCGTTGTCAGTTTGTTGGTTTTTGACTGGGTTTGCTTTTAGTGTAGAGGTAAGTTAGTTTGTTGTCAGATTCAGAAATCATTAATTCAGTCATGTCCACATTGTTCGTAGTTTTTGATTGGTCAAAAAAAAGCAGCAAGCTGAAAGCTACTTTTTTGACCAATCACACTCACTGTAATGAAATTTACACAAATGCTGCATATGTGGACTTAAAATAAACACATTAAATCCCTTAAAATTCATGACAATAAAACAATTAACTTGGTAGAATTATTACTGAACCAGGGATGGGCAATTACATGAATATTGCTACATAACATACTACATACACTCGTGTAAAAAATGTCGCTAATGTACTAAATGTAATTAATTACGTAATCTGCATAATTTTTAGGTTATAGTCTCACAATACCCTGAATCAGGGTTCTAACATGTTGTATTTTGATTTTTATCGTGGCAAAAATGTGAAGATGTATGAAAATAACCGAAAACTAAGGGTGGTCTTAACAAATGTTACTTTTAATCAAGCTGAAGATATTCTCGATTATTATAGCAATAAGATATATTTGAACAGGGAATATTAGCATCCAAATAGTATATTTCATTACCAGTACAGAAATGAGGAAGTCATGCAAGAACGGAAAATCCATTTCTGGACGAGTAATGGACGATATTTTTTATTATACTTAGGTACCTGAAATCAACATAAACAAAAAATATCGCAAAAAATTATTAAGAAAATCGGGAATATTTATTTTTATTTTTAAAACAGTAAAAATGTAAGTACATACAACTCAAATTAACAAAAAAAAATACAAGTAGGTAATTCTAAGAAAATTAATTTTGGACAGAACCGTTATTATTAATAGTAATATTTATTGTACAATTCGTATTATTGTTGAAGCTCAATCCCTTTTGCATTTCTTTTTGTTGAACTAAAGACTCTGCTAAAGATGTTGAAGCGGAGTGTTCGTGTGTGCTTTGGTTCTCTTGATTGACTGTTACAGATGTTGTAGTTTCCAAGTTACAAGGGCTAAACAACTTCCGTGATACTACAATTTTTCTTTGTATGGACTCTTCTATATATCCTTCTGCTACATTGGAAGAAAGCCATCCTCAGTGTCTTTTCAAAGTGAGCAAATCACCGCCGTTTTCCACCAACATGGTTGCCGAAGAGCGCCTTAGCCCATGTCCGGTATATTCTTCGAGATTTTTTAGTTTTAGGTATTTTGCAACAAGTTTTGGAATACCACTGATAGTATGGCACCCAACATGTTGAGCGTAACATCTTTGGTTTCGGTATGCAACAAATAATCTTCTACTCTCCATATGTTTAGGGCGGAGATCTGCGTATTTACGGTAAATTGTACAGGGATCGAATTTGCAATTTTCATTGGTAATGGTAAAACTTCTTGACCTGTGAGTTTTTCCATCTCGTAAGAACACGACAAGGAAACGCCCATTATCTTCCACATCATCTAAACTCAAACGTATTAAATCATCTCTGCGGCATGCACCGAAGATGCCAAACACTAAAATTACTTTTGCTAGTAGATATTCTCCATCTGAAGCTTCACATAAAAATTTGGTTACTTGTTCTGCTGTAAGAATCTTGGATTTCTTTGATAGATATCCTACAGCTTGTCGTTTCAAAAAAGCAATCGTTTTTGGATATTGATGGTGAGTATTTTCTTTTATTGCCAAACAACTCTTTAACATAGAGAATCGACTCCATAAAGTGGAGGATTTCATAGTGTTGGCTTTTTCAGAAAAATATACTAAAAGAATATCGTCACTCACAATTTTGATTCGTTTCTGAGTCCGCCATTCGGTAAAACTGTTATATTCTTGTTCATATCTCAACCTGGATTTCACTGGTAATAAATCTGCACTCACTTCTGCCGCTCGTTGTAAGATATTTTCGGGAATATCCCGATTTTCTTCACAATCTGAATTCATTTTTGCAAAATGTAATAAATATATAAATACTTAATTTTCACTGACAGAAAATAAAATTTGTTATTAATAAATAAATCGTTGCTATAGACACATTACTCGTTTCTTTTTTTTCTTCGGGTTGCCATAGGATATCTAGTATCATGGATATCTATGTTTATTATTAAGCGCACGGAAAGAGGGATCGGGAAAAAATTTCCGTGCGCTGTTCCGAAAATGTCATATTTACTGTATTTTATAAACAGTTGAAAATGTAGTATTTTCTGTTAAGTATAATAAAAAACACATTTCTGGGCCATAGAGTCGAATTTTTAATTTGTTACATATTAATTACATTAGATACATGAATAATTTAACTACATTTTTACGTTAACCACATGTAAATAATTACATTAACTACATACATAAACAAAACATTTTCTCATTTCAGGTTATGTGTTTTGCTGCATTCACTAGCGGTTTTTTGGTCGCCATCGTACAACTAGCGGCTCAAGTGTACGTTAGCGAAATAGCGGCTCCTTCAATACGAGGAGGGCTGAGCGCTCTGTTAAAAATCTCCGGCCATGTTGGAGTCCTAGTGGCATTTGCCGCTGGGGCTTTCCTAGATTGGAGGCAACTAGCTGGATTTATTTCGTTCGCCCCGGCTGCCATGTGTCTGGCCATGCTCAGAATCCCCGAAAGTCCCGGCTGGCTTGTGCTCAAAGGTCACGATTCTGAGGCGAAGAAAGCTCTAAAGTGGCTTCGAGGCGACAACGTGGATCTGCAACTTGAACTTGCTCTTTTGCAAGCGCACATAATGTCCAACAGGATACCGAGCGATCCTAAACTGCTGGTGCAATCCCTCAGGACTCCAGCTTTAATAACGTGCGGCCTAATGTTCTTTCAACGTTTTTCTGGAGCTCACGCGTTCAATTTTTATATGGTCAGCGTGTTTAAAGAGACTTTCGGTGGTACTAACCCTCACAGTGCTGCTGTCGCTGTAGCTGTAGTGCAATTCCTCTCCTCCTTACTGTCAGGTTTACTAGTTGATAGTGCTGGACGGCTACCCTTATTGGTAGCATCCAGTGTGCTAATGTCTTTAGCTTTAGCATCTTTCGGATCGTTTGCTTATTACGAAGAAGCCAATCCTAAAACGGTACCACATCTTGACTGGATACCATTGCTATGTGTTCTAATATTCACTGTAGCATTTTCGTTGGGTATAAGCCCCATATCCTGGTTGCTGGTCAGCGAATTGTTTTCGTTGGAACATCGCGGGTTGGGCACCGCTTTAGCGACTGCGTTCAGCTACTTATGCGCTTTCGTTGGTGTGAAAACTTTCATGGATTTCAAACAGCTGTTAGGGCTGTACGGAGCTTTTTGGCTGTACGCCTTCATATCGGTTTGCGGTCTTGGTTTTGTGGTTTGTTGCGTACCGGAGACTAAAGGACAAAATCTTACAGAGATCGATACGGGGATTAGCTGACCTCATCCGACCAAGAAACCACTTCGGAAGGTTTCGGTCAATGTCGTAGTGGAAAGGTATTGTTAAGAAAGTTTTGGTTTATGCAAGGTGGGTATTTTAGGTCAAATGTCACAAAATTTGCTAAAGTCAAATAATTGGAAATGCAATATTTTTGAGGTCATTATGCTGAGTTTATTATACATTTAAGTTTAATATTATTAAAATACTTATACACAAAAAAGCGTCTCTAGTAAATTCCAAACAGTTCTCTAGAGATGAGTAAATTGAGAAAAACAGCAAATAATACAACAAATTAACTATACAATTTTTGAATTTATTTTAAGTTGAAAATACTTTGAAAGGAACTCCTTCCTTTTTACCACATTCTATTTTAATAAATTGTAACTTTGACCTTATAAATAATGTTACTTCAAAAATATTGCATTTAAACCATATTGAAAACTTGTGATAAGGTCGAAGAACGTGCCGACATAATGGATATTCAATATTTAAGCTGTTTTACTTTTATAAATAGTTGCAACGTACACAAAAATGGTTGGGAGAACACAATAACAGCTCTAAATGGGTTTCTTTGACCTTTTTAGAGTTTTCAATACGGTCCGAGTGTTTTTAAACTGCCCAACTTGTATATTATAGCGATCACAATATTGTCACACATCTTGGATTTTATAATGAGTGAAGAAAACTGTCATGTCATTTTAGACTAAACCCACTTTTTCTAGTTACTTCCTGAAATATGAGTTTCAGAATGGTTTAGCATAAATGATTTAGGAAGAGTCCATTTTATTATCATTTTGGTCATTTTTACATAAAATTGAATTTTCTATCAAACTTTAAAGGTTACATGGTTTGCTTAAAACAGCAATTTTTTTACTCCAAGTAGGTTTTACAGGCGATTTTGTCCCTGACTGTCCTTTCAAACTGTGTTTCTGTCAGTTCAAACTTTGACACAGCTTCTCTCCCTGACTGTCCAAAATTTTGTAGTGTTTTTTCATGTTATTGGATAGGAAATTTAATGAGAATTCCAAAAATGTGCTTAAAACAGCAATTTTTTTACTCCAAGTAGGTTCTACAGGCAATTTTGTCCTTGACTGTCCTTTCAAACTGTGTTTCTGTCAGTTCAAACTTTGACACAGCTTTTCTCCCTGACTGTCCAAAATTTTGTAGTGTTTTTTCATGTTATTGGATAGGAAATTTAATGGGAATTCCAAAAATGTGCTTAAAACAGCATTTTTTTTACTCCAAGTAGGTTTTACAGGCGATTTTGTCCCTGGCTGTCCTTTCAAACTATGTTTCTGTCAGTTCAAACTTTGACACAGCTTTTCTCCCTGACTGTCCAAAATTTTGTAGTGTTTTTTCATGTTATTGGATAGGAAATTTAATGGGAATTCCAAAAATGTGCCTAAAACAGCATTTTTTTTACTCCAAGTTGGTTTTACAGGCAATTTTGTCCCTGGCTGTCCTTTCAAACTGTGTTTCTGTCAGTTCAAACTTTGACACAGCTTTTCTCCCTGACTGTCCAAAATTTTGTAGTGTTTTTTCATGTTATTGGATAGGAAATTTAATGGGAATTCCAAAAATGTGCCTAAAACAGCATTTTTTTTACTCCAAGTTGGTTTTACAGGCAATTTTGTCCCTGGCTGTCCTTTCAAACTGTGTTTCTGTCAGTTCAAACTTTGACACAGCTTTTCTCCCTGACTGTCCAAAATTTTGTAGTGTTTTTTCATGTTATTGGATAGGAAATTTAATGGGAATTCCAAAAATGTGCTTAAAACAGCATTTTTTTTACTCCAAGTAGGTTTTACAGGCGATTTTGTCCCTGGCTGTCCTTTCAAACTATGTTTCTGTCAGTTCAAACTTTAACACAGCTTTTCTCCCTGACTGTCCAAAATTTTGTAGTGTTTTTTTATGTTATTATATAGGAAATTTAATGAGAATTCCAAAAATGTGCTTAAAACAGCAATTTTTTTACTCCAAGTAGGTTTTACAGGCGATTTTGTCCCTGAATGTCCTTTCAAAATGTGTTTCTGTCAGTTCAAACTTTGACACAGCTTTTCTCCCTGACTGTCCAAAATTTTATAGTGTCTTTTCATGTTATTGGATAGGAAATTTAATGAGAATTCCAAAAATGTGCTTAAAACAGCATTTTTTTTTACTCCAAGTAGGTTTTACAGGCGATTTTGTCCCTGAATATCCTTTCAAACTGTGTTTCTGTCAGTTCAAACTTTGACACAGCTTTTCTCCCTGACTGTCCAAAATTTTGTAGTGTTTTTTCATGTTATTGGATAGGAAATTTAATGAGAATTCCAAAAATGTGCTTAAAACAGCAATTTTTTTACTCCAAGTAGGTTTTACAGGTAATTTTGTCCCTGACTGTCCTTTCAAACTGTGTTTCTGTCAGTTCAAACATTGACACAGCTTTTCTCCCTGACTGTCCAAAATTTTGTAGTGTTTTTTCATGTTATTGGATAGGAAATTTAATGGGAATTCCAAAAATGTGCTTAAAACAGCATTTTTTTTACTCCAAGTAGGTTTTACAGGCGATTTTGTCCCTGGCTGTCCTTTCAAACTATGTTTCTGTCAGTTCAAACTTTGACACAGCTTTTCTCCCTGACTGTCCAAAATTTTGTAGTGTTTTTTCATGTTATTGGATAGGAAATTTAATGGGAATTCCAAAAATGTGCCTAAAACAGCATTTTTTTTACTCCAAGTTGGTTTTACAGGCAATTTTGTCCCTGGCTGTCCTTTCAAACTGTGTTTCTGTCAGTTCAAACTTTGACACAGCTTTTCTCCCTGACTGTCCAAAATTTTGTAGTGTTTTTTCATGTTATTGGATAGGAAATTTAATGGGAATTCCAAAAATGTGCCTAAAACAGCATTTTTTTTACTCCAAGTTGGTTTTACAGGCAATTTTGTCCCTGGCTGTCCTTTCAAACTGTGTTTCTGTCAGTTCAAACTTTGACACAGCTTTTCTCCCTGACTGTCCAAAATTTTGTAGTGTTTTTTCATGTTATTGGATAGGAAATTTAATGGGAATTCCAAAAATGTGCTTAAAACAGCATTTTTTTTACTCCAAGTAGGTTTTACAGGCGATTTTGTCCCTGGCTGTCCTTTCAAACTATGTTTCTGTCAGTTCAAACTTTAACACAGCTTTTCTCCCTGACTGTCCAAAATTTTGTAGTGTTTTTTTATGTTATTATATAGGAAATTTAATGAGAATTCCAAAAATGTGCTTAAAACAGCAATTTTTTTACTCCAAGTAGGTTTTACAGGCAATTTTGTCCTTGACTGTCCTTTCAAACTGTGTTTCTGTCAGTTCAAACTTTGACACAGCTTTTCTCCCTGACTGTCCAAAATTTTATAGTGTTTTTTCATGTTATTGGATAGGAAATTTAATGAGAATTTCAAAAATGTGCTTAAAACAGCAATTTTTTTACTCCAAGTAGGTTTTACAGGCGATTTTGTCCTTGACTGTCCTTTCAAACTGTGTTTCTGTCAGTTCAAACTTTGACACAGCTTTTCTCCCTGACTGTCCAAAATTTTGTAGTGTTTTTTCATGTTATTGGATAGTTTAAAGGTTACATGGTTATCGAATATTGTACAACTCCTTCATAATTAGAAGAAATTAGTAAATTGTAAAAGTTTAAAAAGACATATTACGTTCGTCGCCTATGCGACTGTTGTAATCCCAGTGATTTCACAGAGTATAATTTCTGTATACTTTAGGGCCGGTACTTTCACCTCCGGATAAATTTATTCTTAGGATAGTTTCCAAAAAAATTACGGTATTGACCAACAGTAGCGTCTGATTTCACACACTGAATTATCTTAGGGTCACGTGACTGGTTTATTTAATTTGAATTTTGTCTGTTTATATTTACCGTTCTGCAAACAATTTCAAGTTCAAAACTGTATTTGTTAAAGTCACGTAACTGTTTTGACTATTTTTTTAAACATCAATTTTTAAATTGATTAATAAGTTCTTGTTTGAACACATTTCACAGTTCTGTCATTAGTGTGATCTGTCAAATAGGCTATCGACGATCTATCATGGTAATTCGATGAAAGCTAATACACCAGACCCCAATTCTTCAATGCAGGGGAGCATGACTCTCAATATGCTTTTCTGTTAGTAACTCCCTTATTCCCTCATTTCAAGAATACGCATACCGGTGCTTTCACATTCCTCACTAGTACTACTTTAGTGCTATCAAACAATCTCAGAAATACGTATGTGTCATAATTCCCAAGAATTCCTTTCGTCACGTGATGATCAACTTTCGAAAATCAGTGTGTTATGTAAAGTTTTTAATTTAGGAAACCTTGTGTTTCTCACCGTCTTTTCACAATGTTTTTAATTAAAAGACATCATTTATCCATCAATTACAAATAAACAAAACTAATCCAAGGCGTGTGACATTAACTGTAACTGAATTTACGACTATAATTTGACAATAAATGAAAAAAAGTCAGCGACAATAATACGTACTGCTATTCAGGCCAAAATGAGGATCTTTACTGCTTTAAAATACACACGCTCCATCGAAAACTAGATCAACAGAACTGGTATATCTTTCAACTACTTATCTTTAAAATATATTTGAAACTGATGTTGTAAACGTAGACTGGTTAGTTTTTAGTACCTCAAAAAGTAGTTATTAAGGCTTAGATATTAGGCGCCACCTAGTGATATTTATGTAGATTCAAACCGCTTGCTCAATGACTTAGGTGACTATAAAAAAACGCTACTTTCCTATACTTGAGTGTGTTATAAAACGTCAATTACTTATTAACTTATTCTATTGTGACGTAATAAAATGATGACACGCTTTTGATGGATAAAAGTAATGCCATCTGGTAGAGAGAAAACGATAGAGTAAACTTTGATTAAGATCTGTGATAGACTAGCACAATACATTATAATAATAATTATATTTGAACAGTATTCATGGAATGAGTTATAGTAAATGTTGCAAATGGAGTGATGATTTAAGAAAAGGCTTCCATAGTATTATAAAGCCTATAAGGGCGGGTAACCATATGGTCTAAAAAATGTTATCAAGTTTTGGAGCACAATCAAATAGAAAAAGAATATCTACGCTGCGGTCCATTAATACACAATCGAACAAACCCATTCGAGTTTATATCGCGTTACAAGAAAATATTTTTCTTATAGGTTTTAAATTGTGTAACTACCAAAAGTACATATCTAGGAAATTGTTTAAGTCAATCAGAGGTATTTACCTAGAAACTCATACTATACGGTCCAGGAACGTCTATGTGCTCAACTACAATAATTATTGCTACAAAGAATATTGATAAAGTTTTGGTTATCTGCAAGAATCAATTTATTAACTTATTGTAGGCTGTCCAAGTACTTTTGCGTTAGATATAAGTTAACGACTTTTTAAAAGTCGTTTCATACATTAAAAGTCCAAATGGGTAATATACAGTTTTATAGGCCACTTGGCATATTGCATCATAAAACTGTAGTTAAACCTTATTGTTGCTGTTTTAAACGGGTTTTAAAACATTAAGGCCCTTTGAAATTACTATTTTAAATCAATATTAATACTTTTGTACAACAGTTTTGTGTTGTTTGTGGCATTTAGTAAATAAAAATAAGAAAAGTTAGAATTTTGATTCCATTTTCTTCAACAGTCAGCTGAACAGAAATCTTAGATTGGCAACGTTTCACTAGGTTATTTAAAAAAATGAAAACTAATTAAAGTTAAAAACGAGTTAATTATTTGTTTTGAAATTTGAGTCTTTTCTGCCATTTAAAAATCTGTTTTTATGAGCTCTATAACTCAACTTGAGCTGTTTTTGAAAACTTTCAACTGATCCACAAATGCTCACTTTAACGGTAACTTTTACTTGATATAGATGTAAGTATTATTACAAAAGAAAACAATAATAATTATTGTTACACGACAATAAATCCAAAATGTTTCTCTTATGCTCTTTATACAAAAACCACTTAAAACTAGAAAAAGTATAAATAATAAATGTGATTTCGTCAAATTTTGCGGGCGAGAAGACGATACCTTTTAGAAATACATATTAGAAATGATAGGAAATAAATTTAATAATGTTGTGTATTATTAGAGGTGCTTTGACAATAATTTTTACGCTCTCTTTTTATATAGATTATTCTAGCAGGTTTATGGAGAGAAATAAATACTGTTGAAATGGTTTTAATAGTGTTTTATTTAATTACTTTATATCAGTCTACTTCTCAGTGATTAATAAATTTAAAAAATTATAGTTTTGAGTGTGCTTAAAATTAAAACTTATCACGTGACATGACTGGATATAGATAATGCAATGTCACGTGACTATCAAAACATAGGCTATTCGTTTTCAGGTTCCATGAAACAAGCAGAGCAAATGTGGTCATAATAACCTAATTTGACATTTAATCAAATTAAGGTTTTAAGTACGCTTTCATAATAGTAATAACAATAAGAAAGGCTTATCTATCTATCTTAATCGAACTTGTTTAAAAGTCGCTTTAAGCTAAAAAAGATGGGACACTAGATCAACTCACAGATCACCCTACGCTATTTATAGGGTGAAAAAGCATAGTTTTTTTGAGAGCTGTACATTATCCTACCATATTACTTAATTAAAATCAAAGCACTTACTTAAAAATCTTTAAAAAAAAGAGATAATTAGTTAATTGAAGAGCGGAGAACGGAAATCTAGAACAAAAATAATAAGTCGCAATAAACTATCACGTTGCACACGTGACGTCAACCAGTCGGAGAACACGCGGACCAATCACAATGCGCCAAATCTGACTGTTGATATGTGACGTCACAAACGTCATCCGTCGACGATCGGATCATAACAAAATGGACAGCACAGCCTAAATTAAATCGATTTCACTACAACAAATTACGAGATTAGTATCGGTATCTTTGTTTTTGTAATTAATTGTTTTTAGTTCGCTTCGTAATCAGTATTCAGTGCTATTTTAGACATGGATTCGTTGCCCGTTACTTTGATAGTTAAGGCCCCAAATCAGCAAATTGAAGATCAAAAAATTAGGTGTGAAACGTCATGGACTATAAATAAATTGAAACAACATTTATCGGAGGTTTATCCCAGTAAACCCGTAAGTATAAATTCGATCAATTATTCGTGTAAGCAGTAATTGATAATAATGGGCTTTTTAAAAAAATTGCTTAGGCAAGTGGTAATAATAAATCTAGAACCTTCTAAAGTGTATTGCAGTCTTATCAGACCTTACTACACACATATTTAAGATAAGCCACTTATCTTCCGCCTTTAATTTTCAGCCACACCATGAACAAAAGCTTATATATTCTGGTCAGCTGCTAAACGACTCAGTAGTGTTGAAAGATATTCTCAGACAGTACGAAGGGCAAGACACTCATACAGTCCATCTAGTCTGCACACCTAAAATCACCAAAATGAGCAGTCAACCCAAACAAACACCTCCAGAAACCAGTGGCAGTGGAAGTACA
The DNA here is from genome assembly GCF_016097725.1 of Ips typographus. Classification (NCBI taxonomy): domain Eukaryota; kingdom Metazoa; phylum Arthropoda; class Insecta; order Coleoptera; family Curculionidae; genus Ips; species Ips typographus. The sequence goes on along the minus strand of NC_138423.1, from coordinate 24,728,858 downwards.
ACCAACCCAAACAGTGCCAGTGCAAGCAACAGCAACACTACAGCACCAGGTCCAGTTGGATCATCAAACACTGCACCTGGTGGTTTAAATGATAATCGAGTTCCTCCAACTTTCCCTTGGGCCAGTTACAATGGACAGTTTCAGCTTCAACCAAATCTTAATGCACTAAACCAGTACCAGTTACAAATGGCTTTGATGCAACAAGCTTATATGCAATATATGGCACAGTACATGCAACAGTGAGTATTATGTAACTTTGCACTAATAGTTGATCATAAAATTATAGTTCTTAGTGTTTGTCTGGATGTAACAAACTGAAACTAGTTTGTTATAAGCAGTAAATAGTATTATGCATTGGTTCTTTAATAAATGTTTAACTATAACCAGGTTTGTTATAAGCAAACTTGACTGTATTATAATTTCATCAGGGTTCTGTTTCAAAACAAAATTATTTAACTTGATAGATAATGTAAGTGGTATTGTCAAACCCCCTAGATCAACATATTTTTGATAGTCTAAGTTGGGTGTTTGAAATTATATGAAATTTTTATATTTATGGTTTATTTGATAATAATTAAGATCATTTTAACTTAAAGTGAACAAATTAACAAACTACTTATAAAGGTTTTAGATTCTGTTTTGAAATATGCTGTAATTTGGTTAAATATACTGTGTACGTAAGTAAGTACATATTTATGACGTAAATTTTATGATAAAAAAAATAATTATTTCTGGTCTAGTTAGTTTGAAATACAACACAATACTAAGTTAATTTTCAAGCAAACCTATAAACCAGTTTAGTGCTAATTCAGTTTTATTTATTATCTTTTTTAAATTGCAAAAAATGATCTTGCAAAGCAAAATTGGGATTTAAAACTGAACCACAACACAGGACAATTTATCCACTTCAAATTCAAGTAGTGAAAGTATATCGTTGTGGTTTCACACTCAATTAATCGATTATTTATCCGGCACGGTCAACACCATAATTTTGGTTTTATTTTTTCCAGAACTTCAGGTCAACTACCTTCAATCCCACCATACAATCAAGTTCCTCCAACACCAAATCCGCCAGCGGAGGACCCAGCGGAACCAGCACAACCACCTGTCCAACCACCTCAAGAAAACGAGGAACGGGATTGGTTGGACGTGTTTTATTTACTCAGCAGGGCTATGGTGCTTTTTAGCGTAGTTTATTTCTACTCAAGTCCAATTCGATTCATTTTCGTTCTGTTTCTGGGTGTAGCTTTGTATCTGTACCAGTCAGGTTTCTTCCGGAACATTAATACCATCAACAATAATAACATTAATGGTACACCAGAGGCGGCGTTACAAGAAGAACAGGCACCCACCAGGTTGGCGGTGGCGTGGACGTTTATCACGACCTTTTTTGCCTCGCTTATACCAGAAATTCCTAATGTCAACGCGTGAAATGTAGTTACGACATAGTTTTTGTTGCATTTACGTAGTATCATTAAAATTGGTGAATGTTTATAATGAAGTATGGCGGTATAACTGTTCGGTGATTAAATTCTAAGTATTTCCTCTTTATTCAGGACAGTTTTTTTGATTAAAAAGTGTTTTGTTGTTACTCCCTTCCAATGGAAGGAATGTGGAATTGTTAAGCCGTGCTTTATATTACCATTACAGTTGTTTAGAGATCTGTAATTATTGTAGTAATTTTTAAATATGAATAATAACCTAATGTACATATTTTGTGTATTCATTGAAATAATTGTTGGCAATATTGTCTTTATTATTATATTTTTGTTTGTTTTTAGCTTTAACCGAAATGTGATTTAGTTTCGTAGATATTAAACTATGTTTAAGAGAATATGGTTAATTACTTTCTAAAGCACAATGGGATTGAGTGACAATTCTTTAAGGTTATATGGCAATTTTTATTTCAACTTAGCCGCGTTGCCAATTAATAATAGAAATTCGCTTTTTAAGGGCGAATTAAATATGATTAATTTCCTCTTGCAATGCGATAAAATTGAAGCTTGTAAGGTTTTTGATTAACAATTTGATATGAAAGCTTTGCAAGAGGCCAAAAATGTTGAAGAGTGACTTTCTGGGCCCAGTTGATTAGGTTTACACTCACTTAGTTTATATTACTTTCGAATTTGATTTTGTTTTTTGAACACTCTTATTTCATTATCTACAGACCGCAGGCTGTATACTGTGAAAAATTCAAGACTGTATTTTGTCTGGGATAGGAGATTCAAAGAATTTTCAAAGTTGTGGTGGACAAAAGTGAAATATTTGGTAATCAAGCAACAAACTCACATTTGATCTCACTACAGCCGTGTTTTACGCAAATAGTGCACATATGTTGACTACTTTCAAAACGTATAAATATACACAAACAAATGAATCCAAAATTGTTACAAAAATACAGTTTATTAGTAAAATGTGATAATTGTTTATATACAAGTTTAAAAATATGAAACTTGATACCGAATAGTCTTTTCTATTAAACTAAATGATCGTCAACCATTTTCTCAAATAGTATCTTCCCTTAGTTATCCAAATAAATGTTGAGTAAACTTATTATAATATCTAAAACGGCTTAGTTGGTAACTACAAAAAAATTCCTGAAGTATAAAAGATTATTTATGTGCTTCTGGAGGGCAATCAGGTTGATTACTAGGATGAGCAGCTAAAAATGCAGGATGCCTTTCCAATTCTCTGTCAATCCTTAAAATAATAGGAAATGGTCTTAAGTCGACATGAAATCGCCGGGCATTGAACACTTGAGGAACGAGACAGCAATCTGCTAAAGTTAGCTCATCACCAACACAGTATTTCCCTGCACTTGCACCTGAAAAATTATGAAAGTTTAACGCGAAGTAAATTATGAATTGTTGTTAATTTACCTAACAGTTTCTCTACAGCCCTGAATCCTCTATTTATCCAATGTTTAGCCCATTCGTCTTTCTTTTCCTCCCCAACGTGGATGAGGACAGATAAATTCTGTAGGGGCTGGATGCCCGACACTATTACTTCACATATTTCTCTCACCTGTAGAAATCATACAAATAAGTAAAGAAATATCGGAGTTACTTTTAAAATGAGTACCTTTGCCCTTTTAACCACATCAACTGGTAATAAAGGTCTATGTCCGCGGGTTTCTTCCAAATATTGCATTATGGTAAGCGACTCAATTATGGTGATACCATCAATGTGGAGGGCAGGAACCTGCTCCATTGGGTTCACTTCCCTGAAGTCATTGGAATGATGCTCGCCTCCTGCTTTTATTAAAGATATGGGCTTGATTTCGTAAGGGATTTCTTTCAAATTTAAAGCTGAAACAAACAGGTAAATGTATAGGTAAATAAATTTGCAAAAATGAACTCACCTATTCGCACTCGCCAGGAGCAGGAACTTCTCCAGTATGAATACAGAACCGTCTACAAATTAAAAAGTATTAAAATTCAAGATTTCAATAAATGTAAAAACATCTGGTAAACAAATAAACGTTTTCTGCATATTAAATTTTCTAATTATAGCACTTACCTTCCCGTGAGGAATTGCCATTGAAATATATTAACAGTAAACAAAATTTTTGAAAAATCACTGATGGTCAAATCTGCACAGCAACCAAGGTATCAGCCCTCGACGACGTCTTGAAGAGTTCTGGTCTTGTTTGTTGCGGCGATTCATTTTGATTCAAACACGTGCATAAAAGATTAATGCAAACCGGACGACAGGTTTTCATGGGTTTTGCAAAACTAGTTTTCGAACGAACGCGAAGTATTTTTTGCCGGTTTTGTTCCATATATCGAAAACCGAAGGGATTTCGCGAAGGGAGCAACCCTTTCGCATCTCAACTGGTTCATTTAGATTGCAAAAAATTATCAAGTTGGTGGAACTGAAAGAGTCCTCTGGTCAATACGTAGTTCCATCAAAATTCTTTGTAAACAATGTTTATAATTTATGGAAATAAAAATAAAAATAGTTGTATTTTAAATACTTGTTTCTTATTGTAGGTGAAAAATATTATTTTATGAAATTATCTATCTGGACGTGTGGAGCTCATTAAATTAAGAGTGCTTTTCATTAGCAATAAGCAAAACTTCCTCTTTCTACACTTCCATCAGTAAAAAGGCTTTTCAATTTTTTGCAAATACTTCTGCAAAAGGAGAGAACACAAAAAAGAATCCAAAGAAAACTTTTCCAGGAAACTTGCTGAAAATACTTTTAAATACCAACCTAGAAAATGTAGAAATACACACAACTAGAAGAAGAAACGTTATACTGAAACCTAACCTATCGATGATTTTAGGATATTGGACAACGTTAAAGTAATGCAAAAATGTCGCTTACTAATGTAACGTTCTTTTTACGTTATATAGTAACGGTTTTCTGTTCCACGTAAATTCAACTTAAAATCAAGTAAAAAACCACAACCAAAAATCAACGTAGAATAAATGATGTGTATGTGTTTATTAGGAGATGACCATTTACACAAACTTTCTGGAAATGTTACTAGCCGAAGAACTTGAAAAACAGTGACAATGTATGTTTAATCTAATAAACTAACTCAAAAGAGTTAAAAAATATATTTTTTTGCTTATCAGGGTGTTTTTGGCTTATCAGGGTTTTTTTTGGGTAAAACATTATAAGGACTGTTGGAAGATAGTTAAGCAATTCCTAACCGGAGTAACAGTAAATCAGAGAAATACAGGTTTTTATTGGTTGACAGTTCACGTGACTATGATATTTCCTGACTGTAATGCTTTCTCTGCTAGGAATGTGACAGATTATAGTAACACTTAAGTATTTTAAAATTTCTTATTAATAATTCATAATTTTTAAACTTATGCAAACATGTTCTTTGGAGTATCAATGATCTCGTTCTTATGCAAAACAAATCTATAGTCACCAAGGTAAAAATACAGGGATGAATTAGCCCATTCAACTCTATTAAACATATGTTAGAACATATTCTTCTCAGGAGGAACTTTATTGGTAGCCCTTCCCTGTTTTTATACTGGGTGTGCCCTACGTCATTGTCCAGTTTGAAGGCGGTTTTTTATATCAGTCTGTTGTATAATAAGATGAGAATGGGGTGATGAATTGAATGTCCTAAGCTCCAAAGATTTGCAAGGGGTGTCTCGTACAAAACACCTGTGTCTGTGAATTAAATCTACCTATCTATAAGTTGCTTTAGAAGTTTGAAATTTTGTCTGTAATAATAAAAGAGAGTAAATAAGCTGAATTTGAAGCATAAGAAAAACATTAAATGATCTATTTCTTATTTACTTAAATTTAGTTAAATTTTGGACATGGGAAACTTATTTCAATCCTATGTACATTTCAAAACCAAATAATCTTATTCCTCCATTTAATTTATCTATCAAGGAGTTGCAAAAAAAACAATTTTACGTTAAACTATCAGACAAATATAATGGGGCTAACATCCCTTTTGTAACGGGCATTTGAAAAAGATAACTGGATTGCAAAAAAAGAACACACGTGTGCTATTTTGTTTGCGAATTCAAAAGGGTTTAGGGGGAGTTTTTTAAGATTCGCCATCTGGCGGTCAAGAAGCTGGTTTTAGAGTGAGAACCAAATTAGATCGAGTGGAATTTTAATAATGCTTTCAGCTTTATCAATAAATAATGACTCATATTACTCATGGGCGATGTTCTGTTCAAAACTAGTGAGTAATAAGCAGACTATTAAACAGTCATAGGTCGTTTGATCTATAAAACCACAAAAAATATCGGAAAGATAGTAAAATGAGTGTAAATTACTTTAAAAGTGTTTTATAGCTTTATGAGTTGAGCTATAACCCTTACGATTAATTTATTGATTTATTTTAATCTGAAACTACACATTGATGTCTAAATAGTGCAAACTTTGCACCAGTCAATCATTAAACAATTTTCGAAATTGAATTTGGCCACTTTTTACCTACTAAACGACAAAATTTGGAACACTTTACATAAAATAAAATAAACGGCAGTGATGTGGTTTCTGATAGGAGCAAATTTTAAAAAATATCTTTTAGTAAGTCTCAACACTTTTTATTATAATAATCACCAATCCTTATCACAGATATTAACAAATTTATACAAAAAAATTAAATACTGACTAGAATTACACACGGACGGACAGAAATAAACAATATTTTGGAGTTTTTTTGGTTTGGTTGTTTTCTGTTTGGTGAAATAAAAAACAACAGAGCAGTGAGCTTAATAAGGAAAAAACAGTTGCGGATGGAGCACGTTCCATTGCCAACATAAAGGCTCGCAAACTGCATCAGTAACGAAAAAACACAAATTGTGATATAATAAAGCGTATATGTCAGCAACAAAACGTGAAATGGATATGGTTTATAAGAAAATGATAAAGCGTGAGGAAAATTATGAAAAATACGATGTATGGCACTATGGAGTTTATTGAATAATAATGTGTTTGACAATGCAGTGTTCTAATCTAACTTTAAAACAGAGCTACAAACCGTTTATAATATTAACTCTTAGAGGCCAAATAAACTGAATAGATTTTGCAAAAAGTTTAGAAAATCTATGCAATCCATTTGGAAAATCGTACAGTCTGTAGCCAAGTGCATATTTTCTCATACACTCTGTACCTTATTAAATAAAATCTATGACCCGTTTCACCAAGATTACTTGGTAACCCAACCATTTTCCAGTAACTAATATCACTGTATCTATTTATCAGATAGTAATGACAATATTTTCTAGATGTAACGACTATTTAGTAACTATTCAAAAGAGTTATAACCCAATACCAGGAAAGCTTTTGAATAGCAAAAATGGTAAAGATCTAACAAAAACCAGTGCAGTAATAACAAAGTGTTAACAGCGAATAATGCATTTGGTGTGACTTATTAATAATCATACCAAATGCAAACGACTTGTTTGTTGTAACTTGTAATGCCAAAAATTGGTAACTTTGTCTAGCAAGTCTGGAAAGCACTAGAGTTACAAGAATTATTTAACACTAAATATTAGGGATTAGGAAAACTTTCCAAAGATCCATTGTAGGCCGAACTTGAAAGTGATTTTTAAATTATGGCTCTCGATTGGATATCTTCTTGTTATTGTCTGTAACTTGCAAAAAAACAAAACTTAGTAGCCTACAATGAATTCCATATAAACGTTCTATTAGTCGTAACAATATAACTATTAATAATTTGTATATATAAAATTTAGATTCCAGCTCACTTTATAGTTGCTTATTATAGAGGTACTCTTATTAAAACCTTTGTGGGCGAATATATAGGCCTTTTCACTTAGTTACAACACGTTTTAACTCTTTACGAATATGTGGACCAACCGAAAAATGGAAATTAGACCTAACAATAAAAAAATAAAATATTTACAGCAACAAACCTACAAACTAATTTATATTTCCTACTCTCAAAAGTTATAACAAGTCTTGAAATGATAATATTTTTATAGAAAATCAAAACGAAAATCATTGCTTGAAGGTCACTTCTGTGTTTTTTTTACTACTCAATACACATGATATAATGGACAAATTGTCGAGAAAAAATCATATTATTGAAACTTCATTATCATTCGATAATATTATCAAAACAACACTTAAACACGTTATAAAGGCAAGCTTAACATTACCGGATTTCGAATGATTAGTTACGCGACTAAAATTTAAACAATTATTAATAATGCAACAGCGAAAAAATCTTGATTTTTTTGGGATGCAAATGAAATTTACATTGTTTATATTGCACGAGCTTGTTGCATTATTAATTAAAAGTTTTATCACAGTAATAATTAAAGAAGTTTGGTTTTATGTTTAGAGGGTGTTTTTTTTGAAAAATGTGTGTTTTAGTTTTTTAAACAAAGATTTAATATAAAAGGATTGATTAAATTAGTGGATTCTGTCTACATTATCAATGGTAGAAGTTGGTTTTATGATTTATGCATGACAAAAAAATAAATGTTTTGGTGTTCGTTAATAATTTTTAGAGTAAAACGTTTATGCAATGTATTTTTCAGTTTTGTTATTATACAAATTAGAAATGCGTGTCCATAAATGGCTTATACAAAAATGTTGTCCAGAGTTGGTTAGTTTTAGCCATTTTAACTATCAAGAAAAATAATTTAAGATACATTTTTCTTTTAACTAATACTGTTGCTCTGGGTGCGCAACATCTTTCTTTGCATTTTACAATTAATCACGTGATCATGTTACACTTGCAATTTGCAACAACACGTGTGGCTTCCTTGTGACACGGGAAAACTTTTTAAATCAGTTTAAACACAGCTTTGATATACGAAATGTCTGAAGGATAATAGTTCAAAGATGATACTTGCAAAGTTAAATCATGTGACACACTTTATTTCCTAACCTTTGATTTAATTTTGCTAAGTCTACATGTGTAGCATTTGCATCCATTTCTGTATCGTGAGTAGTTTGTGATTGGTCTAAAAAAACAGCTTTCAGCTTGCTGCTTTTTCTTGACCAACCATAAACTACGAACACTGCTGTGATTTAAGCACAAGTGGACTTCCGTCTAAAATCACCGGTTAAGAGCTGTATAGTGTGGCACACAGACCGTTTTTATTTAAACTTTACGTAAACATTTTCACAAATAATTTAATGTATTATCACAGATTCTTGACATACAAAGTAATAAACTTTAGTAAACATTTCGACACCTAACTAAACATTAAAATTTCAGCAGAAAACTGTATATAGTCAAACCCTCAAACATTTTCAGCGGAAATTAAAAGCAAATAACTGTAATGAAACGTATAGTTTGCTGTAATTTATAAATATATCTGACATTTCGTTAACACTCTAATTTAAAATACTACCTGATCGTTTATTACCTTTTTACAAGTAATTGCACCATCTGACCTGAATTATAATATTATTATCCATCATAAATTTGTTAGAACTATAGAAGGCAAAACTGAAAGGTACGCGTATCAAAAATATGACCATTTAAATTGACTTTAAAACAGTAACGGAGCAACATGAGTAAATCATAGTGTATGAGGATTACGGTGACTTTATCGTCCGTTTTATAGTTATAACAAGAAAATAAAAACTCTCATATAAATCCCGAAGGAAACACATTATTTACAGGAATGTGACAGTTCAACATTAGAACATACACACGCTCTAATATAACCTTGTTTTGATGTGCGAAATGAAACTTAAAAACTATACTAAACCTACAATAAGAACCGACTTTACTTTGTACTAGAACTGATCAAATTTGAACAGTCTAGAATTTAACCTTAACCACCTGAGCTTAACATGTAAACATTCAAAATACACTTGACTAGACATTCCACCTAATATTAGACTTGCTTCATTCAGTAATATAATAAGGCAAACGCCAACTGAACGAACATTATTTACAGTAAAGTCGATCCTGTAACAGATTAAAAAAAAGTTAACGCATGTTTACACAACAAAAAAAAATAATGAAATTAAGACTGACGAAGACATGTTCAAACATTAACATCAACAATAACATGCGATAACAGTAGTATATTATAATATAATTGAGTTACATTTACCTTTTTTGCGTAATATGTATCATATACTTTAAAAATCTACAAGAAATAACAGTAATAATAAAGTTTATGGCTACATAAGCTTCTATATACAAGCAACATGATTCTGAGGCTTTTGGGGTGCTTTGTCAAAAAATTGATAGAAACCGTTTAGTTTATATAATTATTATAATATAAGTATATAATCAACGATACGTAACAGCTACCGAAAAGTTTATATACATCAGCTCACCCTCTTTAAAGACTTACAGATCCGTGTACAATCTGTATAGCAATAACGATACATAATTTTTAGTAATAATTATTAAATAAATATGATTTACTTTCACGTGCAGGTACTTTATTTGGAACTGGAACGTCACCTAATTACATAATGAAGATGTGTGATTTCAATAATAATTATGTTCAAGCTTGAGGTTGTGTGACGTGTAGGGGCAATTTGAGATCTGTGTTTTTGTTATGTTTTACATACCATGTGTTTCAAAAGAGAAATGTGTATATTACTTCAGTTCTTAGTTAAGTAAGCCCAATGATGATTCAACTCATTCTGTATATCTACAGACTGACTTGCAGCTGAATATATCAGTGTCTCAATTAAGATGCTCTAGAGTTCGTTGTTTCAGAAACTGTATAACATTAAAAGCTGGACAGTACAATATTTCTTTATTGTGTATTCTATCAACAACTACTATGGAAGACTTTGTCACTTGATAGCCATTAATATTTAAATCTCTGCTGCTCTTTTTTTAAAGTTTAATTGGGATACTCTGTAGGTTAATTTGAATTCCGTTCTGTATAACATCACATAAAGCCGCTTTGTTGTCTTGGCAGAAACTTTACAGACAGCAAAAAGCCCTTACTTCCATCCCCCTATTCAAAATTGTTGTTCTACTGATGAATGAATTAGGTGAATTCGACATTAAACGAAAAGATATGATGTGGGCTCATGAAGGGGTGATCATCACAATTGTTTAACAACATTTCCCTACGTCTATTTAAATCTCTTTTTCTAAAGTCAGATCAACGTTTTAACAATAACATAAACCTTTGAGATAACAATATTATTTCGCTCTCTCTGCAATTGATTCCTAAAGATATTCGCTACAACCAAACTTCCGGTGATTTAGACACCTTCAGCCAGTCCTGGTCCTCTCTGGATTCAACAGTCACTTGTCAAATTGGCTTCACCGATAAGACGAGTGTAACATAATATAGATCTCTCATTAACAAACTCAAAAACAACAAACTTCAAAACAAAGCTCTTGACAGCGTCCAACTTTAATATAAAATACCAATAATTTATTGAATTTAAATCCCTGAAAACTTATCGGCAGCGTCGACTACATATGGTGATGACATACCGTGTTAACAACTTTTTTAAAATCAGCGGACAAATTTAACAAACAAAAAAATCACATTATTAAAAAAAAACAAAAACAAAAAATAAAAATATGCGTAAAATTTACGGACCGTCATTATAGCATGTGAGCCGAGACCGTTTTTGAGTGTGATTCCTATCACTTCGACCTCGACTACGAAACCGGCCTCAGAGAATCGGGCGGTTTCTACAATCCCAATTGCCACGTCATCACTGCATCGCGAGGGCCGTAAGTCCGTTATTTCGGGCCCGTTTCAATTCCTCCTCGGAGATGCGTTGCTCGATCAGGTAGTGGGCTGTATTAATGGAATGTTGACTGCCTGTTATAGTTACGATGCGGTTTCTCGTGCCGGGAGCAAAAATGCCTTTTTTGGAGATTTGAATGTTGGCTCCGCTAATTTGTTGGATTTCTACCAGGGAACGACCTCCAGGGCCTGAAAATTAAAGAGAGTTTGAGCCAAAAATCTTTTACTCTCAGGTAGTCTAGCCTAATGATTATTTATTTCTTTGATTGTAGTAAAAAGTAGTAATCCATATTTATACAGTGGAAGTGTCAGTGTAAGTTTGATAATTCCTAGAAAATATGTTCAGTTCCAGAAAAAGTCCACAAGGAGGTACTAACAACTTTCATTAATAGCTATTCTAAGCTTTTTGTGTTTCTGGGCATCTAAAACCATTTGAGAGCCTCTTCTATCACTATCGAAGCTCAGGAGACAATTTGAGAGCTGCTGGTGGCTAGGTACTAAAAAGCAGTTTTAAAACTTCAGATAATATTCAAATGTGTCTAATCTGCCAAACCCGTTTGAGAATCTCTTCTAACACTTTTCAGGCTCAGAAGAGAGTTTGAAACTATCTGACGCCATTTTGGTGCTTCTGAGGAGCAAAACTGTTTAAGATTCTAGTGGTGGACCCACTGATGATAATACAGTTAACTTACTGCGTAAATACTCAAAAACAGAATCACAACTATACACACAATTGAATAGTTACATTAAACTATAGTGATAGTGACCAAATCAAACTCCACATATAGCTTTGATAAATGTTAAAATGAAGAGAACTAAATACTACATCAGACAGCGCAAACCGCAACTTTCTACACCATTTACACATGTAGTTTAGAAAATATCACTTGGATTTTAAAAATATAAATTGGATTTCAGAATCTATAACTTGTTTTTCATTATCGTAAATTTGGTTTTAGAAAACGTAAGTTGTATTTCAGATTCGTCACTTGTATTTCAGAAAAGGTTACTTGTATTTTAGAATGCGTTATTTCAATTTCAGATTTTTTTGTGTATCTATGTGGTTATTAGTTTATTGTTTTTTTATAATATCACTTTAAGCAAAAAAAACCCGCCCATCGGGTGTATTAATTTATATAAAATATACAGGGTGTCCCATAACTATATGACAATCTCTCGGGGGCATGCAGGGGAGGTCAAAATAATACGATTTGTTCATATATATTTTTTTTAAAGTCACTCTTAAGGGAAATATTGAGCCCCAAAGAACTGCCTTCCTATTAACGTTTTTGGCCATAACTTTTTAAACACTTTGTATATTGTAATCATTAATGGGTTTAATGTTTTATCGAAAGAGACCTTCTATTTGACATGAAAACCAAGTATCTCGTCTTCGAAAGGCAGGAACTAACTGGACCTAAGACACAATTTGCTTAAACTTTGACAGTTGTCATTATTTTCAGCTGCAAACGCCATTAATGCATACTCTTGACATTTTTATCGAAAAATTGTACTCTTGATTTTTCATTGAACTGCTTAAACCACAATGTTATTAAAAATATTCGTTAAACTATTTACTTTTTTTACTTATTTACTTTTTTTTATTTACTTTTTTTGCTCAACTTTAATTTTCCAAATTACAAATGACCATGTCTAAAATCCAACTGCTCTTTTCTATAATACAAATGACTAATCTGAAATACAAATTGCAATTTCAAAAATCAAAGTTATTATTCTAAAATTGAAAGTACCTTTTCTGAAATACAAGTGATATTTTTTAAATCCATCTTATGGTTTCTAAAATTCCACTGACGCTTTCTAAACTACATGTGTAAATGGTGTAGATTTAAATTATTCACAAAAAAGCAAGTACTAATATTCTTCCAAGTACGCAGATCATAATAAAGCATTTAGAAGATTAATCACTAAAAATTTTTCTTTTGTGAGTAACTTGAGATAGAAGAAAGCTAGAATGTTGCGGTTTTCACTGTCTGATGTAGTATTTAGTTCTCTTCATTTTGACATTAACAAACGTTATGGGTTGCATTTGATTTTTTTCAGCTAAGCGGTAATATAGTAATTCTTTTTAAAAAGCGCCGCGCGTTGACGAAAGGAAACAACTTTAAACAATCATTTGCCTTAAGACAATGGGTTTCAAAGTTTTAAGCAACTTTTGACTTCATTTCAAAAAATGGAGAAAAAAATCTAATCAAAGTCTAATAGCCAAAAGTGCCATTGTATTTAAAATGTTGGAGATTTATGTGTATCTTTGCTTCCTGTGAATATTTCCTGAATCTGAAAATATTTTCGAGCAATTTTTTTCTCCAAAGCTTTACAATTAACCGTTTAATCAAAAAAACCAAAAGCCATTATTATTTGGACACTCTGCACACAGCATTAGAACCTCCACAAATACTTTCATCTTTTTGCGGTTCTAACGCAAGGCAAAGTTGACAAGTAGCCTTAAGGTTTAAAATTTTTCTCTTATTTTAAATTTAAAGAATCTCAGGATATTCAGGAAGCTAAGTATATCTGACAACCTCGCATCTGGTCATCGTTTATCTTGGCCTTAATGGAATTTGTAGCTTCTGTAAATGAGGCAAGTGTCTGTAGTATTATTTCTTCTCAAAAATGTGGCTATTTCCATCATGATCACTTACCAAGAATAGCTCCAACAATCACCTCAGGAATCTCCACGTTTTTGCTTTCTGCGTGGTTTTTCAGTTCGGCGGGCGTGGGGCTCTTGCTCAGTACCGTCACTTGCTGATTGGTACCCAGACCAAAGCTGTTGTTGTTCAGTGTAATCGGAGCAGTTGCCGCCGAGGTCTGATGTCGAAATGGGTCGAAAGCAGACTCGTACCTTTCCAGGCTCGAGCGAGGCGTTGGCGAGTTTGCCCCTATAAACAAAATATCAACATAGATTTTTTTGTAATTATACAAATTGTTTACCCAAACATTCGCCCAAGCTGATTTGTCCGACCGCTCCAAAGACACCGGTGTTGGCTGCGTTTGCTCCGGCCTGATCCATCACGCTCAAGTAACTGGATACTGGCAAAGCTCCGGCATGAGCACCTCCAATGCCTAAACCGACACCGAGAATACCATATTTTGCCAGAACGGCTAAAGCGGCGCTAATTTCTGCAATATGCTGATCGGTCAGTCCGGCACTTCTTAATTGAATCTGTAAAGTTTCATTAATTTAATGTGCATATTATCTAGACAGTCAAAAGTATATATGTTGTTCAATTTATGTGCATCGATGTTAAATTGTGAAATGTAAGTCATATTCAGAACACTTTTTTCTTATACATATTAATACACTTTTTTGTAATATTTTAACTAAAAAACTGCACTTTGCCTAGTTCGATTGGTAAATAATTCGGTTAATAGTACAAGGCCGATCAACGTTTCCATACCCAATTCACACAATACGTGTATAACCGCTAATTATTTTCTTTGTCGGTTCGGAAATACAGAAAAAATAAACTAACGATAACGTTCAATTTAAATGTCAGCTTATTCACCGTTCACTTTTATTATTTGCTTAATTCGGCCATTCAAAGTCAAAAACGTTCCTCATTAGATATACCGACCAGTGATGAATCTAAATATTTACGACCCATATGTTTGCCCATCCAAAAGGAATTTCACTTTAAACAAGGTGCACAAATTTCAAGTGAAAGTGTTTTTGTTTTGTTAATTAGATGTGGGCTTTTTTAGAAAATTAACAATGAATATGTTAAATTAGTTGTACTACAAAATTACTAGTGTGAATAGTTTGTTAGATATGCAAATTGTTGCTCAGAGCAGTCAACCTGCTACTACAATACTTTATTGGATGCCAGTTCAAGAATTTAAAATAATTGTGATTTCTGGTATGAACAACCCACAACATGAGGAAAACTACAATTTACTAGAATTATAACAACCAAAATGCGCTTCCACGTTAACGCTATTGTGGGTTTTTTGTGAGTTTTATAAACATAATCCAGTCTAATTGAGTCAGAAATTTAAATTACCTTAACATGATCCAACAAAGGTGCAGTTACACTGCCTATACTTTGTCCTGGAGCTGTCAAGTTTAAACTCAGACTCAGACCGGCAGCCCCCGCACCGTTCAGAACTAGTCCTTGTTGAACGGCAGCTGCGCTCAGCGTGCTGTTCAAACTGGCCGTGGACGCGCCAAAAGGTGCTGACGACGCAGTTTGCTGCGCAAAAGGCGATCCGGTGGGATTGTAATTGGCCACGGGACCGCTTACGTCCGCGTAGGAAACGTTGAGGCACGTGCCGCTCTGAGGGTCCTCCACCACTTTGCTGAGGATCATCATGCAGGCTTGTTTGTTCTGATCTTTTTCACCTAAAAAAATTCAATAAGTTCGTCAAAAGAGTTTAATAAATCATCAACCACTTCCTACATCCGGTATCTTATCAGGAAAAACAATAGTGACTTAACTAATGATTTATTCACAATAAACAGTAATCAGTACCATTTTGGTGCGATAACTCACTAATCCTATGTCTATCTAATTTTTCTTTTACAAATAAACAAATACGACCAGCAGAGATAAGAAAAACAATAAAGTGAGTGTATGAATGACCCAGAAAACGTATGACCCAACGTTTTGGGTTTTTACAAGTGGTTCTCGTTATGTGGTTTTGAGGTTAAAAACGGATATCACGAATTTAATGTCCCCAGTTGCCACAGAACGCAGATGGCACAATACTAAGTTTGAAACTAATTACCGTTACCATACATTGTAACTTATCTAATGATTACACGGCGCCCGCTTTGAATGTAAATTTATAATAATTAGTAGGGTAATACGTGAATTGTCACATAGATTTACATGAAGAAGATCATCTTTTGCTATCTCTGAAACTCCCATAGCCCTAAGTTTTGTAAGAAGAGAGTGGGACTCTCAATAGAAGTATTGATAAAATATGACAGAAGTAGTTCACAATGGCAGGTTTATGTCACATTCTGCAAACCTTTCACATTTATTATAGTGTTTAGTATATTTAGGTGCATAGATCACATAAAAATGATTAAAAACGATAATATAATAAGATTGAATGATGAACAAAATGATGTTTTCGAGTCGTAGAAAACTAACGTATACGTTTAATTTAAACGATGCATTAGCAACATTAAAAATCGATTGGTTACACCATCAATGACTCAACAAATTGAACAGCCTTGCAAACCATAGGATCGTCTTTAGGCCGAGTCTTTAACAATTCCAAGTAAAACTTCAAGGTTTGTCCAATAATAAAAAAAAGTATCAGCTCGACTCAAGTAATGCTTGTTTGAACGGTCTGTAAACATAATTTTACAACGTGGGATTGTTTACGTATTAGCCAGTTGTCGTAACTCGACGCCTTCTAATTAACGATCCATTACCTTGCATTGATGAGTAATTAATTCGTTTAATGATTGCTTCCGCAAGCTGCATAAGAACTAAAAGGTTTTAATCGTGCTAAACGTAACGCTTTAATCAGTGTAGCGTTTTAAAACTAACAAGTATGAGAACTTGTTGTACTATATAATAAAAATGCACTACTGACCAGATAGAGACAATTAAAACTGTTAATGTCCACCAAAAAAACGAGGCTAATTAAGAAAATTAGGGTTAATGAATCAAGGTCAAAAAATCAAAAAATAACTGGTTAACCACCAGTAAAGGTATATGAAACTGATGCTTTTATAGTTCCAATTGAATAATGTGGTTTACTATAAATATCTCACAAATCTGTTATTTAAAAATTAATCAGTTCTAGCGAAAATTCCAATGAAGTCATATCCGGACATACCGATAAACTCTGTAACAAATATTATTGCAATAACATTCGATTTCAAGCATTACAAGCAGGAAAGTATTGTTTTTCATGCATACAATTGTCTGCCGTGTGTAATAAAAATATGATACATTCACACGCACATTCTTGTGCACCTATCTATTGCCCAATGATTGATTAAAATTGATCGAAATTACTTGCGTTTTGAATGAAAATATTGCTCAAAAATTGGAACCTTGTTCGACTGTAAACAGTGGATGTTTAAGGTCACCAATCAATATTTATGGTCTCAAAACATCGACGGATCACATCCATCATCCATACACAATTTTCCATTGAATTCAGTTTAATTAATTCACTCTCAATTATTTTACTATTCGGGTCGTTGGATACGATGTCAACTGGTCCAGGACAAATGTTGATTAAACCAATATCGACTATTATTAACTACTAAATTTTTTCAATATTGACTACGTTTATATCGTAGGCTGTTAATCCGATCGACAAAGCGGATTGAATTAAGGATTAGTCAATCGAGTATTTATCGTGTTTTACTTACATTGATGATAATTATGGATTATTGGATGTGTTCGGAAGATCCGTAAGGAATGAAAAAAGATCACTATTTAAGCAGAAAGAGATGACAACATATTCGTAATTGTTATCTATCAGCAGTGTCACAAATGTTACAGAAATATAGGTATGTATTTTACCTATAATCGATGTCAAGTCAATCCTGTTTGTCCACTCAATCCAAATCGTTAATACAAGATATCAAGGATTTTATGACGGTTTACATAATCGAATTGAATAAGCGGATTCAATTTGCTCGGTATAAACGCACTTAGTGTCGAGAAATATTGCACTTAGTTTCATCTTCAGTTCAACAGAGATCTTCTAGAAAAAGCTTCTATACAAGTATGAAACTGGTCAACTTTAAACCGGCGAAAAAGTCTGCAAATAAGTGAGAAATATTGCTTTCTAGACCTAACGCTCGACTGAAAAGACGAGATTTTCCTTATACAGTTAGCAGAACATTTCTTTATCCTTATTAAGCATTTAGAACCACAAAAATGCTTCGACACCACACAGAAACTTCAAAATTTAGTAATTTTTGCAAAATAAAGTGAACTACAATTCTAAATTTTTCACAGAATTAGTAAAAATGCAACATAATGTTCCTCGAGTTAGGATAAGTTTATATGTGGGTAACAACGACGTCATAACAACAATGAGCCATAAAAAGAAATCCTTGAGAATCATCATAATCCTTATCGATTAGCATCAGGAAAAAAATCAATACCAATGTCACTTTGATTGCACGCGAACAACATTAGTCTTCTTGATAAACGTCAATATTACATTTCAGAGTTTATTAATAATATAATAACTTACCTATCACCGTTATGCATCTTTCCTGAAGACTGACGTCTTTGGCTTTTTGCGAAATTTGTACATACGATCCACTCGTCTCCTTAATTTGTTTAATATAATTGCCAGCTTTGCCTATTATCATGCCGGCCGTACTATTGGGAACTAAAATTTTAACCTAAAAAAAATCAATTATTAGAATGGCAAAAGGTTATTGCAACTAAACACCTAGTTAAATTGTAAGGAATAAATTGAAAAGACAAAGGCTTGAATTGAACAACTTAAAAGCAATTCAACGTCTTTTATTCCAGTTTTTATAAAAATTGACACTCGTGTTAATTCACTTCTGAACGTCATTCTTAAAGAGCTTAAAAGTTTCTCGAATCTAATTCGTTTTATCAAGGAGCGGATCTTTATTTTAGCTCTGAGCAATCCGAAACTCCATTTCAGCGTAACTTTAATAACATTATGCAAACTTTCCAGCTCCTTAGGTTAATTTAGATTCGTAGAAATGGTTTTAGTGAATGCAAAACGTTGGGTCGTTTGTATAAACGCCTTTTCGAGCTGACGCTAAAATTTACACTCTACACAATGTAAAAGTTATGTTTCACTGTTTTTTTTAGAAAATGCAGTCAATCCTATATTTATTCTCAAATACAAATTGAATCAGATGATGTTCCAAAAGAACGATTGTTATTAAATGACCACCGAGATCTCCAGATTCGTCGTTAGTATATTTCTGTGATGACACAATCTAAAATCTCTGCTACTCAACCAATTTGTCTAAGAGTCTTTCATCTGGTTTATATTCCCAGAAATTTCCAACAGTGTAAGACACCATTTTGATAAAACTTGTTTAAATGACAGAAAATGACTCACTCTTAATAATTGACAAAACTGAACTTACTTGTTTATCACGTTCTTGCGTTAATTTGCTATCCCCTGCTTCTATAACTGGCTTCGTTAAGTCAGGTTTTTCCCTAATTTTTTCCATTATAAAATCTAACACAGTCAAGATGGCGTCTACGCTGCCGGTTATCAGGCACACTCTTTCCGTAGTTCCTGGAAGTCAGAAAAAACATTTATCAAACAAAAATGTATGTGTTGATTCACTATCATATTAAATAGAATATTTTTACTTTCATGATAATGTTGATTGTATTATTACTAATATTACATCACCACAAAGATAAGAACAAAATATTAGCTTAATTTGGTCGCTATATCAAAAAATAATCCTATACGAGAATCATATTGTGGTTTGTTCAAATATTTACTGCAGATTAACATGTTATTTCATATAATAATGGGAATGTTCTTAGATATTAATTTGTTATCTGAATTGTTGTTCGAATACGAATATTACGAGTGTATTGGCGAAGAGAGTATGGTAAACTTTATTTGCATATGCAAAACTCGTCCCATTTAGCAATAAGAACTTGCATATCAATAGAAAATAAACTAATAAGATTAGTTAACTTTAGAGCAGGCCAAATTGGTGCTACATGTATAGAAATCGCGTTTATTATATGATTTCCAAGGGATATATTTTTTTTTTTGAAATTGAAAAAATTCATTAAAAACGCACAAAAATATAAAAAATTTCGTCGGTTTTTTACTCTCTTCACACAACCAGCAGGACAAAGTATTTAATAAGGTGTGATTTTAAAAATTATCAACTGCTAAGTAAAGAAGTTGAATGAAAACATCTAGAAACCAGTTAATTCAAATAGAAAATCGAGTATAAGTTTTTCAAACAATTTTCCAATTATCATTTTTGTTGATCATTCTGTTGAGAACATTTTTTACTGCTTGAAACTTGAAATCGATTTCTAACTAAACTTTGAAGAGCTTTAAATTAATAAACCCGATTCATATTCAAAAGATTAAAATCAAATACTTAGTCAGTATTAGAGAGCTTTGAACATTGGAAACTTTCAGTTTCTCTAAAATGAGTTTACTAAGTTAAAAAACAAATTTGTACACAAAAAGTCTATTAATAATAACTAAATTGACTTTCAAACAGTTTTAAAATTAGAATTGGTCATGTTCTATCGTTACAGGTATACCCTGCTCAAATTTAACAGCTTCCTAAAATGCAGTTTGTTTTCATATTTGCAAAAATTTTAAAACAGACTCAACAACAAGAAATAAATGCGATTCCAACACCGGCTGTTTTCCAAAATGTCCTGATGAGTTCAGAGTTTTATTTAATATTCGAATGTTGCCAGCAAACGAATAGCTTGGCAATTCATCAATTTTAGTTGCATTCATTTGAGTAATTGCATCAAAAAAGTTGATTCTACGTTAAATCAACAATGAAAATTTAACGGAAAACGTTTTAAATGAACTGTGCGCTATGCAATCAGTTTAAAGATTGTTTTACTTCTTAATTAGTAATAAAACTTATTTTATCGGGACTGACCTAAATATTTGCAGTTACGATTACTAATCTCAAGCAAAAACAAAAGACATTATTGAGAACAAAATTGCACACAAAATCTAATAATAAGTCTAAGTAAAGTGTTTGTTGCGCCAGATTGTTAAAAAGCCGTTTCACTTTTAAGTTGCGTTACTATTGCAGAGCAGTTACTTGAAGAATGTTTGCGAAGATCGAAACTATTTGTAGGATTATAAGTGAAGCAATTTTAATTTAAAAAAATTAACAGAGAAAAAATGTGTTAATTTATGAGGCCAAACTTATGAAAATACATCACAGAAAAAATTGGTATAGTTCTTATTGTTTGGTGGTTAATTTGCTACACAATAATTAAAAAACTGTTTTGCTAGTTTTTTAAGTAAATTTACACCATTTAATGTATGACAATTATTCAAAATTTTGAAATGTCACCTTTGACTTAAAAAAGGAAGAAAAAATATACACTATATCCAACAGAACTGACAGAATATTATACAGTAAAGATTTGTTCAACAGTACCTTGCTAAGTTGCTAATTTGGGTTTAAGAACAATTTAAGTAAGTATTGTTTAGACTGTGATATTTAGAACTTAATCTGTCATATTCAAATCTCAACTGAGCTTAAGTTGACTTGAAAGAGCTAGGGAAACGGACATAATAGCCGATTGTACCTGCATACTTAAAAACATCCTAGGCTAAGTTTTTGACTGTCACATATTTTGCACATGATCTGTCAAAATCAAAGCATGACAGCCTTGAATATGTCGGTATAAATCACTAGTTCTAGCCAACTGTAATGTTTCTATTCATACTGAAATGTTAAATAGCTACCATATGTCTACTTTCTAATGTTGGTATGTCAAGATTCCTAGTAAAATGACGGAAAAAACAACTTTAGTACAAAAATTGTGAAAGACTAATTGTCGAGCTCCAACACGGGAATATAAATAAATATTGGCAGCCAAATCGACTTAGATGGCCTTGTAACACATCAACCTAACACCCAAAGTGCCCTTTGAAATGCGCTGCCAAAAAGTTTATTTTCATTGAATCGCCGTGGTGCAGGTTGTTGAAAATACGCTTTACATAACAAAAGGAAGACGTGGGTGAACTATTTTTTTTTTTTGGCCTACAACCAACCAACATGCATAATGTTTTGCTTTGCCCGCGTGACGTTTCCGTTATGTTCTTACACACGTGTTTTATTCTGGCTTTATTTTACTTGGTTTCTCATCCAAACCATGTGTCGGTGTTTACCTGGATAGAAATCGTGCGATTTGGACATTTTCACCCTAGCGCCGGTTTCTTTTTGCATTTGGGCAATGGTCTCTCCACCTTTGCCGATGATGGCGCCAGCTGCCACGCTGGGCACCAGCACTTTGAAATGGTACGTTCCATCTCCACCTGAAACAAATAGATTTCCTTATTGATTTGCCCACAACTAGTTGAATTATTTTGCTATACAGGGTGGTCCAGTTTTAAATATCAATAATTTACCATTCGATGATAGCTTATCAAAAAATAAGTTAACATGCCTTATGTCATTTTTGTATTTTTTACAGACTTCGTAAGAAAAATACAGTCCCTCAAATTTCAGTTTCACAAAAATGTTTTTTTTTGTCATAACTGTCAGACCGTTGGAACAATTTTGATCAAATTTGGAACAAGCGCTCATGAAATTAATACTCATTATGTGATGTTAATGACGTTATCGGACGGCTGTCGAATAGATAGATAGACAGATAGATAACAGCTTTTATTTAAAACAAATAATTACAGGGTAATTATGTTTAAACACGTCAAAGAAGAAAAAAGTATCTAGTATCAGTGGATAGATGTATACATATTTAACTTATTGCTAAGAACGTTGCACTTTTTGAAAGAACTCCTCAAAATTGTAAGGTTCGATGAAAACGAGAAGATTAAACAAATCCTTTTTAAACTTACCCAAACCTTGTGTTTCTCGAAGCTTTCTAGGTAAAGTATTAAAGCATTTTATTGAAAAATATGTACACTGTTTTTCAGTTAAAGTTGACTTGTGTTGGGGAAGGTTGTACTGATTCTGACTGTCTCTTGTGTTGTGTGAGTGATTGACTAAGAAACGTTCAAATAAATTTGGATTTCGTTTTAAAAACAATATGTGTTCAAAAATAGATATTGCTGGCAAAGAGAAGATTATTTCTAAATGCATTTCGACAAGTAGTTAACGGTGGCGACTTGGTGATTATTCTTAGTGCGACTTTTTGGTTAGTGAACAGCAAGCTTACGTTAGTGCTGTTTCCCCAGAATATGATATTGAATTTAAGCAATGAATACACTGTTCCATAATAAGCAATTCTTAATGTGTCTAAGCTACAGTGTTTAGCTAAAATAGTGAAAAGTGAAGTATAGTAGAATAGTGAATTAGTGACATTTAAAACTGGACCACCCTGTAGATATTTAAATTCTTTGCCAATGTTATACTATACTAGATATTTTACATACTTTATTCAAGCGTGATTTTCTTATGGAAATTAAATGTGATACGTTAAACGTGACGATACACGTGTTGTTGCCAACGACATATTGTCAGCAAACTGTTTAAACATATTTAATTAAAAATACAAATTAAATTACGCAGTTTTCTTCGGCTGTTTCTAGCAAATTGTCCCTATACCGTTAATGTGAGATAGAAGATAAAAGCACGTTACACCATAAACGGTTTGTAACATAAAGTAGAAGTGCATTAAATAAGATAGTTTACATTCAGAAGTTTTGAGATGCTATCCTTTATGAATTAATGTTGATGTTTCATAATCTATACAGCTTGACCTAAAAAGAATCTCACCTAACCTAACCTCACTCTCACCACACTAACCTAACCTAAAAAAAAAACACTTTGGCGCCATTTTCTCGCCTACTTTTTACTTTCTGAATAAAAAATGGCTCATCTGCTGCTCTTTACCAAACCAATAGCTATTTCGATATCAAAGTCTTATTCCAACACTCGGTTGAACCTAAATCATGTTTGACTTTGCTTCTGCTACGTTCTGCTTGTTCATCTGTTAATTATTACTGTGACTTCAAGGTTGTTCAACGAGCAGGACGGGTTAGCTTAGCACTGACTGACTGACCTAGAAACGCTCTTGCGTCGTTTAATGACTTTTAATTCACGTATTAAGACACTTGCCATTTCCACACTGGACGTTTTGCTATGTATTTCACCGATGGATGGGTCAAGTCACGTTTCACTTAAAAGTATTTTGTACGGCGGTGCGGACGATTAACTTATCGTTTAGAAATCGATGGGTTTTTAAACGTGTTGCAAGTTTACATCAATTTTATAAATGGCAAACGAAACGATTTTGAAATGTTCTTCCAGACTTTCAGTATTAATTATCTTTTTGCTACTTTAATAGGAAATAATTGTATTTCCAATGGTCTATGGTTAGTAAGAGTCGTTTTTACAACCAACAATACATGAAATGATTGATAATGTAGAATTAATTACAGTTATTCACTTAATGGTCAACACTCTACTAAAAACAATATTCCAATAATTTTATAGATAAATGCATTTCAAATTTGTATGTTTTCAGTGCTGGATTTAACTCATTTACCGCTGGGTACTAAATTTTCAATCATGTCAATCTTAAAAAAGTCATGTGACCCTTCAAATAATATTTTCACATTTAAAATTGTCACGTGACATTATGAATTGCATTTTTTAATAATAAAATAGCAACCTGACTTTTAAAAATAAATTTGATAAATGAAAATAGTCACGTGACTTTCAAAATATCAGGTTAGGTTAGGTGTAGTGAAAAACTGTTACGTGACCCCCCAATTAATATTTTGACATTTGAAACTGTCAGGTTCCGTTATGAATTCCATTTTTAATCTTTAAAAAAGTCACGTGACTATTTTTACTTTAAAAATAGTCACGTGACCACTTGCAACTTAAAAGGAGTCACGTGACTTTCAAAATATCAGGTTAAAGTGAAAAACTGTTACGTGACCCCTCAATTAATATTTTGACATTTGAAACTGTCAGGATCCGTTATGAATTCCATTTTTAATCTTTAAAAAAGTCACGTGACTATTTTTATTTTTAATATCAGGTGATAATTGTCAAAACTGTCAAACCATGCTCTAAAGTTGCAAAAATCAGGGTTTAGAAACGTTTTCTTGCAGTATTTGATATAAAACGTGCTTCTGAGATTTATGACAGTTATTTTGACAATTGTCACTTCATAGTCTAGCTAAACAGTCTTCTGAAATCACGTGACAACTGCCACTAACGTCAAACCTGTCAAACTGTGCTCAAAAGTTGCAAAAATTTGGATTCAGAAACGTTTTCTTGCGGTATTTGATATAAAACGTGATTCTGAGAATTATGACTGCTATTTTGATAATTATTACGTGACCGTTTAACTAAATAGTGTTCTACAAACACGTGAGAACTGTCACTAACGTCAAAACTGTCAAACCATGCTCAAAAGTTGCAAAAATCAGGGTTTAGAATCGTTTTCTTGGAGTATTTGATATAAAACTTGTTTCTGAGAACTATGACAGTTATTTTGACAATTACCACGTGACCGTCTAACTAAATAGTGTTCTACAATCACCTGACGTCACTAACGTCAAAACTGTCAAACCATGCTCTAAAGTTGCAAAAATCAGGTTTTAGAAAGGTTTTCTTGCAGTATTTGATATAAAACATGTTTCTGAGATTTATGACAGTTATTTTGACAATTATCACGTGACCGTCTAACTAAATAGTGTTTTACAAACACGTGACAACTGTCACTAACGTCAAAACTGTCAAACCATGCTCAAAAGTTGCAAAAATCAGGGTTTAGAATCGTTTTCTTGCAGTATTTTTTTATATTTGCAACTTAAAAGGAGTCACGTGACTTTGAAAATATCAGGTTAAAGTGAAAAACAGTTACGTGACCCCTCAATTAACATTTTGACATTTGAAACTGTCAGGTTCCGTTATGAATTCCATTTTTATCTTTACAAAAGTCACGTAACTATTTCTACTTTAAAAACAGTTCCGTGACCGTTCAAATAATATTTTAACAATAAAAGCGGTCACGTTGATACACTGTCATCTGTCAAAAATCGTGATGTCCATGGCACACTAATTCAAAATTCTAATTGCGTTGTTGTATTGTCAAATAAAGTTTCAGTGAAGCCTTAAAGCGACCTAAATCGCCGAAATGAGTGATAGTGATAAAATAAGTTGTACACCACCTGCTTTAGCAGCAATAGCGTCAAATACGCTAAATAATTTGATTCCTGGCAGGTCCCGTGAAATGTATGAACGAGCGTACAATAAATTCACCACTTGGGCCAGAGAACACCAAGCGGTCAATTTTACCGAAAACGTTGTATTGGCCTATTTTGACCATTTAAGTAAATCATTGAAGAGTTCGACAATGTGGGCGCAATATTCCATGCTTAAAGCTGAGCTAAATATTAAAGACAGTATAAATATTCTATCGTATAAAAAGGTGCAAGCATTTTTAAAGCGAAAAAGTGAAAACTATGCAGCTAAAAAGTCTAAAACTTTCACCAAGACACTTTTTTAACAGAAGCACCTGACAAAAAGTATTTAGCCACATGAAGGTAAGATCCGAAACAAAAATGAATTTATGATTTTTTTTAATACCTATATTCAACATTTTTAGGTTGTTTTAATATACGACATATCAGGGGCATGTCGATGTAATGAACTGGTAAACTTGAGAATTCAAGATATTGAATACATAGAAAAATCCCTTTAAACTAGTGAAAGAATAACTACAGACAAGGGCTAAATCATGGCACAAAAAATCAACAATTTACGGCTTAACCTCAGCAAATTATCTATTTAAACTTCGAGCAACATTAGCGATAATTGAAACGAAAGCAAAAGCGTTCGAACGGCATTGCAATGAAGAAACTGAACCACTACGTAACGCTTTAAGACCAAACAAAGCAAACGAGTCTACTAGTTCTAGGTTTCAAGATCAATGCTGTCGAAAGTGAAATGATTAAGTGGAACAGAACGAAACATGCAGGTTGCATGACTATTTTATTTAAGATTTTAGCCCCACAATTACGGTTTAAATGGAGGCTTTTTTTTTTAATTATGTAAACTAGTTTTCAATGGTGTTTACGATGTTAAACGACTGGATTTCAGTTTAACCGTAGCCGGCATTGTACGCGTGTACAAGACATGACCTAATTTGCTAGAACTGAAAGGGAATCTCTGACGACTTGGTGCTTCTTAAACGACTTGCGTATTATCATTACCCTGTATAGTTTTAAGATTGATGAGTAGTTTGACCTTATTTTCGTTGGGGTTAATGGCTTTTCCGGACTTGGAAAAACGTTCATTAGGGCTCAGAAATTTCCTTCGATCGATCTAGTCAAATTGGACTTAATGGCTATAATTTAGATCTAAACTGTATCGTTCCATTTAGTGCGTATTTGTAAAGTTTTGAGATTTTAGATATAAATTACTGTTCTGTTATACGATACTGAATCTTCATTGATTTATTTATACTGAAGTCCAGAACCTTGAACTGCCCACACCTTTGTCAGTTGCTATGACCGAAATATTTCACTTAGCACATAAATTTCATTAACCGCAGTATTTGATGTTGTTATACAACAAATGTACGTTGAATCTTGTTGCTGGTTGGGTATTTAACATTCCAGTAACAAAACCAATAATTGTAAATGAATCAACAAAATAACAATCCCGATTTGTGGAAACTATACTACTATAATAACCCATAATGATTTTCCGCACGTTCTCTTGATGATTTAATTTAATCTACTTTCTTCTGAATTCCTCACAGATGTGTTTTTCGTACAGTGTTTGTCCAAATTGTTATCGGTTTTGTAAAGGCAAATTTCTCTGATTCCTGTTTGAATAGAAGAAAAGTGCTACACTCTTCTAAAACTGTTCTATGAAACGCCTTGAATGCCCTGTTTTCTGGATTTTCACGTAAAAATGTTCGTAATTTTTCAAATGCCAAATATGTTATATGTGTTTCAAATTTGTCCTCAAATAGTGTTGTGTACAAACTGTAGGAATTAGTGGGCTCATTACTAAGAATAAGTAGGCATTAATGGACATTAAATTAGTATTATTAATAAAATTGAAAAAGTCTAAATTATATTATAAAAAAATTATCACAATATTTTTTTCTATACATCTACCATTGAAATATAAATATAAATAAAATAAATAAAGTTTGGTAATTTCAATGAAATCCAAAAAACAAGGAAAAATTATGAATTTTGTAATTTTACTTTCAAAGGTTTTAACTGTCCCTAACGACGAAACCGTACAACTAATCAATCAATTTTATACGTCAATAAAAAGCTCATTCCATTAGCTATCCATTGACATATAAAAGCATATACAAAGTGTAACAAATAAGCTAGTTATTGACGATTAAACGAAAAAATGCCCAAACCGTCCAACCTATTAATACCAGTTGGGGTACTTTTAGAAAGCTCATTTCATTGGCTATCCATTGACGTATAACACTCTGCTAAAAGTAGTGCAACCAAGCGAGTTTTTAAGGATTAAAGAAAAAGATACCCTGGACTACTTGGACTGGTTAAAGGCTAATTTGACTATAGAAAATTAGGAAAACACGGTCACGTGACTTACTAGACCTACCACGACGTAATGCTTGGAAATTTTTTGAAAAACTGTTTTTGCAAATGACAATTTTCGTAAGGGTCAAGTTTGCCTGAAACACCGCCACTATCCTAATGGGTTTTGCGCGTTAGGTTGGCCAGTTAGTGCAAGCGAAAATCAACCTTAATGATTGTATTTCTACAGTTTTGCTACTACCCTAGATTTGGCAATCATTGTGCTAGGTTTGTGCCAAATATCAGGGCCGTATCTGCCCGATTTAAAAAAAAATCTTTAAAGATATTAGAGCGGTAACAGTCAAGGAAAACATATTTAGTTAGCTTTGGAGCCCTCTGGCGGCCAAACGAAGCAACCTATCAACACAGGCGGCCATATTTTTTTGAAAGCCCATTTTATTTTCTTAACCATTGACATATAAAAGTCTATACAAAGTGTTGTGTGTGACAATAAAGACAGTTTTGACTAAATTTGACAACTACTACTTTAACCTTCATTAATTCGGTTATTTTGACAGTTACAGGGTGGTTCAATGTATCAATTTAAAAAGTGATTTTTTTAAATGAGTGGCGTAATACAAACTTCTTTAATTTTGAACAGAGAATCAGACAGAATTATAAGAATGTGTTCCGTTTGAAAAACTAGACTTTCTGTCCTTATAAGTCTAGAGTTTGATGTAGAATACAAAAATGAAAAAATATACAGGGTGGGATCCGGTTAATTCGTTGCACGCATATTTTCTTATTTTTACTGTTTTTAATTAAAAAAAGTTTTTTAAACTCTCCAGTTGTGATAATTCAGGAAGTTAGTGGGTATTG
This sequence comes from Ips typographus, assembly GCF_016097725.1. Classification (NCBI taxonomy): domain Eukaryota; kingdom Metazoa; phylum Arthropoda; class Insecta; order Coleoptera; family Curculionidae; genus Ips; species Ips typographus. The sequence goes on along the minus strand of NC_138423.1, from coordinate 24,699,657 downwards.
TTAGGCTAGGATATAACAGGATATATGTATGAAAAGTAGCCTAGGAAAACAGATCTAAAACCTCTTTTGACAGTCTACACATAGTGTCAAAAGCAGTTTTAACGATAATTTGACAATTATAAGACAAAAAGACGCTTCCGACATGTTGGAACAATGCAAAAGCTCTCATTAGGGTCATATTGATAATCCTTAAGGAATGATTTTTAATATGACCATTAACGTAAATTTTTGACAGTTTGCAGGCCTCTGTCATAAACTTTGACAGCTATTTTAGATATATAGGCATAAAAAAAAGATATAAAAGCGATTTTGAGTATAATTTGAGTAAGACATACGTTCTTACTGTGACAAGTTATGCCAATCTACTGAGTTTTTGAAAAAGAAATTCAGCAAATTTTGCTTTTTTTGAAACTCATTTATCCAAATTAATGACGTTTAACTTGCACACATACACTTACCTCAAAAATTACTTTAACACGCAACATAAACCACACTTTCATTATCCACTATTTTGGACGTTTTTAATTGTATACATCAGCATAATATAACGATGTTATCATACATTTTTGCGTGCCAACTCCTCCAAATAAATGGCGCAGTATAATCCGGCTGAATTGAAACCAAGTTGCGGGCCAATTCTCGTTTCAAACAATTTGAACCATTTCTATGCAGTTTTAGAGCGGAAGCTGTTGTAGCAGATTCAGCTTGCCATATCGGACTTTAAAACATAAACATTCGCTGTAATAAGTAACTTAAGCTCATTAATTTGAAAGGAAATATTTATAGATATGACTGCGTTTCGGAAATTCGTTCGGATCAAAGTCTGCGAAATCCGATATGGTGTTTCGTTTACTCCTACCAGATTTTAATACTACTGTGTGCCATTAAATTGTCAACAACTAATGATTTTATGAATTGTGTTAATGACGAGTGATCTGTAACGTACAACCAACGTGACTGTGGTAACCTAAATAACTTTAATATTGTTAAAGGGTAAAAAAAATTGATGTTGCTTGAATATAATGCTGTAACGTAATTCCTAATTTATAAACCAAACATGTACACCCACTGATTCTGTAAGGATGTGATTCCACTGTTAATATCAATGTAATCGTTGGAACTTCATTGGCTTTTAAATAGGTCGAACTTGAGTAACATTTTGGTTTTTAGAAGATTTATTTTTTCCAATTTGCAGTACAACCACTCATAAAGTAATCCACACATTTCTTATGAAAAAAAATCCAGACTTACACACAAAATAGGTACACAATGTTTTTCTTTTGGAACTAGCTGCATCTCTTTTTATAATTTAAATAAACTTGTTCCAGATAAAACCAGACAAATGTAGGTATCTCTAATGATAAATCCACATGAGCAGTATTTGCGCACATCAGAGCACTGTTTGTAGTTTGCGATTGGTCAAAAAAAAAAGCAGCACGCTGAAAGCTGCCTTTTTTGACCAATCACAAGCTACCCATTATGCTGTCATTTTTGCTATGTTTGACATTCGACAGATGGTTCAGCGACGATTGACAATTGATTGATCTATTAATTGATTTTGGAAATTGTCATGTATTTGAAACAAAGATAACTTTATAGAACCAGTTTTATCGTACCCCAATGGGCTCATCCCACATATTTTTTTTATTTCGTATTTTTCCAAAAATTATGAAATACGTATTTTATTATTTTTTAAAACGCTAAGTCTAACATAACAAGAATTAAATAAAATGATTCAAATTTCTTAGAAACATTTAAAACGCCCGCTAGATATGACGTAGACGGTTTTCAACCAATTAGGTGCCAGGAGCCACTTATATCATCAGCTTTTTCCAGGCCCGTTTTCTTGTTGCCAGTTTGTAAGGTTTTACCAATTCAAATTAATCTTGACAAATGAGAAACGATAAAAGACGGTCTTCGTTTTTGTCCTGTGAAATAAAAAAGTTGCCGTGTTGTGCTATAAAACGTGTTATTTGGCAACATTGCACTCTGCGGACTTGACTTTGAGGTTATACCTAAATCAGCTGATCGGAAGATGCTGTTGTGGTGACATACGACATGTTTCCGACGCCTGACAGCCGCCAGGAGGAAGAGGACAGAAAATGACAGAGATGACAAGAATAGACAGAGTTTTTCTGGCTACACGTGCAATCCGAACTTTCGACCAAAAATCTTACTCCAATTTGTATTTTATTAAGTTTCCTATTCAACAATAAAGTAGTGTGTTATGTTAGTGTACATTTGAGTAATCCCTGACACAACTCGCTTCACTGTCAACCATCAGACAGGCTTAGCCAATAAAACTTCTGAAAGTCGTCTACGTCATATACGCGGCAAACCTGATGTCGATTTGAATTTACGCATTTTCAAAGTCCTGTAAATTACCAAAAAACCTTCTTTTTTTGTAAACAAACTACAAATTCCGACATGTCAGACTAAGCTTCCCAATTTATATGAATTGAAACGCTGAGTTTTACATTATGTGAGATGACCCCTTTTCCTATATTGTTCAAAGTGATAATATAAACAGTAAATAATATTGTTGAAACTTGCTCCTTACACCCAATCTAACCCAGTTACAGTTTACATAAGTAAACACAAAAACGAAATTGAGTTTTGGATCAGTTTATCGAGACTGGCTGGCACCGATCGTCTCTGTCTAAGTGCATCCTCAGGGTCGAAAACGGGGCCAACCGAACCGGTTAAAAGTTGCCAGAAAACAGAGTATCGACCGGATTTTTGTTCCGGTTTCCGGTTCCGACATTGAATCTACTCTCGGTTTTCAGCTGTCGACTTCTGTTATTTCCCGTTTGAGTTATGTACTGGTTTCCAGTTTTCGGCCTCGGAATAAGCGACGATGACTGTTCAAATTGCGAGATTTCAATCAGTTTTTGTGAGAGAGAAAATGGAAAAACCCTGGCACAGAGAATCTTGAGAAACAAATCAATCAATGATAAAAATTTATTAAATTTCTAGACAACTTAATTGAAGTTTGAATTAAAAAAAGCTTTGTGGACAGTTAGCAACCACTTAGTAAATTAGACTTAAATTGAGAGGGTACTTAAAAGGTTCGGATTTTCTATTTGGCTCCACTTAGACAAATGAACTTCTATTAGAGAGGTGAACCTGAGGGATGGGAAACTTGACGAAACTAGACAAAAATGCACTTTCCGAATTGAGTAAATTAAGGTTATAACCCAATTGTAAACCGTTTTTGATTGATAACCAGTAAGAGCGATTTGAAAATTTAGAGCAATTTATCATTCATGGAACAATTATTGCTGCAGCTGACCTGATGTGAATGCAAACAAACAACTAGATAATGCTGATATAGTGAAGCCAGAAAGAGTATATAATTCACAGATTCCATAGTAGCGAAGTTCATAATAGATTGGATACGGATTATTGAAGGCTTTAAAAGAAGTTGTTCGTAAGTTGTTTTCTTTCACAAAATTGAGGTCGCTTCCTTATGAAGCACTTTGGAACTCTTACATTTTAGAAAGGGTATTGCCCTAAAAATTCTGTTGTCATAATATCCTCTTCTTCATATTTTCCAACTATTCCGTCATGTTTTTTCTTTCTATCCTATTGTTGACTCTGATGTTGTTTTGTCAGATCATCGTCATAATACTCCAACAATACGGTTGCGTAGTTACTCAAAATTGTGCTTTTTTATAATACGTTTTTGGATCTAATATAATCGACATCCACATATAAACGTCCACGAAGAAGAAAGTTGCAATAAATTTAATAACGAGTGGCTAAAAGATGCACCGATCGAAAAAATACCGTTTTAAAAACGTTGCGTAACAACTTCTGATGCTTTAATTTACATCGCAGGTTTCGGACAGACGCAAAATGTACCGTTACAGCTGACCCATGTCTGACACAGTTTTAAAAAATTTTAAAGGCATCCACAATGCTGAATGAATGTTAATGCATTCTGTAGATACAAATTTAGATTTTAGAAGTGTGACTATGTTTGTTTGAGATTAACTTTATAGGAAAAGTGCGAGAGTAAGTTGTTGTAATGTTAATTCAAATATAGTAACAAGTTTAACAGTATTAGTAAACCTACTTAACACAGATGTAGTGTTTTGTCATGTCATTTAAAAACACTTTTTTTGGATTTCAAAATCTTCTTTGCAAGTCTGAATATCAATATTTCGTTACTAAATTTAGGGATCTTGTCATAATTTTGTATAAACATTTAATTAGGAGTTTTTCCCTTAGTCACAAATCACTGATTTATTAAAGATTGTGTAATTGTTAGAGAAGAATGTTATCTTCAAATTTGCCTAACTTAACATGCTTGGATTTTTATTATTTGTGGTTCAAAAGTGTGGTTTACCACATATTATCAAACAGCCGAGAATCAATTTGACAACAATGTTGGTTTGTGCACTAAGAAGAGATACATTAGCAATATTCTTCGCTTGTTAACATCATCATTTATCGTCACTTCTACTACAGTTAATAAGCTAAAAAAAATTACCTGAAAGTAAATAGTATCTGAACTGTTAGTTTTAGTTCACCATAATAATTATTGTTAATCGTATCAAAATTATTTCTTGTATGGCTTTTTCGTAGAAATTTCATTTACAATCCTAAGTTATAATTTACGTGTTCTTTACCTACGTAAACTTCTAAAATGGGTAGTTACTCTTTAGATAGTGTTCCAAGGCTCTAGAACCTTTTGATGACACTTTCAAAGGGTTGGTGAGCAAAGTACCTAGTTTGGATAATGTAATCCCCATTACAGCCAGAATGAGAAAAGATTACTAGAAGCCATCTAAATAAGATAACAGAGTATAGAAAGCATAATATCTTAACGTTGACATTTTAGGTATTAAGAATAAAATTTTTCTAATATTGCACACCTAACCTAACCTAACCTTCTTTCACCAAAGTTGAAAATTACCTGAAAAAACCACTGAAACTACTTCAACATGTCTTTTGTTGAGTTTGTGGGATTATAAAGAAACTGCAAAACCCCATAAAATATGCATCAGGTGCATCTTTTACTATCCGATTGGCAAAATGGCAAATCGTAAAGTACCCAACTAGCCAGAAAGCGCATTAGCATACTTACAGTTATTACGGTGGCATACTTCTTGTCAAAACTTATGCATTGTGTCTGCGTGTTTGCTTTACATATTACGAATTTGACCCACTGTGGGTTCGAAGAAGACTTACACGTTTAGTAGTTAATATTTTAGTAAACGACACTCACCTGTCATACCGATTCCTTCATCAGAACCTCCATCTGAAACAGAAAAAGAACAGATATAAATCGACTGCAGACCAACCTTAAAAAGCTGATTTAAATTAACCGTCAATTTATTTAACAGGAAAGTTCAGGGGATTCAAAAGTATTTCAATTAATTAAATGTCAAGTCCTTTAATTTGAATAATGCATTCTTGATTTCGGAATAACGCAATATTTCAAATTATCATCCCGTAAATTTACATGCTTTTTGACAGAAACGACCCTGAAACGATTAAATACGTGATGTAATTAGATAAAATATGAATTTTGCATATTTTAGTAATGTACGAATTATCCCATAATGTGTTTGATAGTAACAAATGAACTTACAGTTTAATTAAACGTGTCATGGGGCTTAAAATGGGAACAACACGCAAATATTGATCGGGAAAAGGGTGAAATACAAATGACATGTGTATTCTGAGATTTAGTAAATGTTTTGGAGTACAAAATCATTAATTAGATTCTTAATTACCACAAGTTCTTTGAACCTAATAACACTAAATTAATACTTTTTCTCTTTAGCAAATTTATTGTTTTTAAAGCCTCACCTCGTATCCCAACAATTTTAATTTTTGTTGGCTAAATACACATAATGATCCGATTGATCGACCCACAAAACTAAGATCAAATGAACAAATCAGTTTGCCAAAATACAATTTTTCCGTAAAACTTGGGAAATACGAGGTATTTTTTGTCTTTACTCTTGCCTTTCCTTACCATAGAACTAGCAAATCTTCGATTCAATTTTTTTGCATTTCAGAAAATAGTTATTTCTACAGGGTGGCCGATCGAAAACGAACCAGAGACATTTTTGGAAACTTGATTATTTCAAAAAACCCTTGAACACGTCAACTTGAAAAGAGGACACTATTTTTTTATAAGTCTATTAAACAGAGTGTTCCAAAAAAATAGTTATTACATCAAGGTAAAGCTTTGCAAATGAAAAGGTATATTTTTAATATATTTTTTTAGGCTGGTCATTACATGCCCTATACTTATCTCTACTGTATTCGCGAAAATGAGCTAAAAAAATGGAATTCTTTACTTTTAATATAGCATTTTAAAATGCACTTTATTGATGTTAGTGATACATTTTCTCGTCAATGGAATAGAAGAATGGTCGTCACGCTCCCCTGAATTGTCACCATTAGATTTCTTCTTCTAGGGACCTCAAATCAAACATTTCTGCTACACCTAACCTAACCTAACCTATCTCAGTAGGGGGCTTTTGAGTTTTGCAAGTTACTAGTGAACATTTTCAGCATTTGATAGCCTAGTAGAACACCTTGTTTCATTACTTTATTGAAGTAATTCTACGTTTTTTTTTTAACTTTACTAGCTAAGTAACCAAATTTAGCACAGCTTTTACTGAGTTCACCATGTATTATCGACTGTTACTGTTGTGGAAAAAAATAATAAAAAACATAATGGAGAAGAGTCATTGATATTGTTTTAATGGGAACCAACTAGTTTAGTTCTGGAAGAAGTTTTTAACTTGACTGCATTGACATCTACAGAAGTCTAGATACTGCACAGCAAATGAGATTCATTAAAGCTAAAATCAGTTTTTCCAAAAATATTTAGTACAAACTACTGGGCATTATTGTTTATTTATTAACGTAAATATGTTCCACAATCATCCAGAATATGAAAATAAAATAAACACTCGTAGATTAGTTGCTCAAAAAGCGTTACTTTGGACATTCCTCAAAAACTCCATTTATTATTCAGCCATATATGTATTCAGAGCACGTAGGCCAAGCAGAACGTAAATAGAGCCACGCAACATAGCATACACGTCGCCTGTCAACATTTCCATGTTGAGCAGGAAAACGAGAACGTCTACCACCTCCAGATAAAATATTGCTGAATATCCAGGAAAAGCGATATCCGCATAGAGCGCTCGCCAACACAATAACGATATTGTTTGTCGGGAGAACCGATCTGCGGGACAATATTGCGGGAAAATTTTACCGCAAAATGGACTAAAACGAAACGGCCAGTGTCGAGTTTGTGCTAATTTACAAAAGGGCATTGCTTTTCACATATAGAGCGTAAAAGGGTTGTGAAACTTTCCTACGCCCCGTCTAAAATTACCCACCGACTGGTGGATTGCATAACTTGTTCGGTCTAGATCGGATGCAATCGGGCGCGGTCCACCTGGTTCTGACGTCATTGTGCACGTGCACATCGTGGTTGAGGGGGGGAGGGGGGAGTCCTGAAGGCGGCAGCGCAACCTAGACCCACTAACACACATAGTTCCTGCTGTTTCTAAATTCCTGTTTGTTCCAGCGATAGCGCTTTTGGGAACGGCTAATCGACGCTCACTGTCGTTGGGGAAAGTTTGGGGACGGATTATTCACCTCTCCCGGTTTTACCTCGTTTATAGAGGCGTCCAGGTTTAGCCACCCAAACTTTTTTTTTTCCCGAACCGGAAGTTGATGCTTATTTTATTTGGAACACCCTGTATATTATTGTATTTTTTAATAGTCCCATCGATTTCAAGTATTTATCAAACCTAGATCTATCTACAACGGTTTTGTTGCAGACAACGTTTGAAAAATAACACTTTCAGCTTTTCAAGTGTTATATCTCCTATCCAGAATGATATAGAGCAAAACAGCATTCAATTAGTAATATTTTTAATTTTGACAGGTCTCAAAAATTTAATATTAGTACAAAAATTGACAACTGTCAAATTTTTTAATAAGACCACTCAATAGATATCAAAAAGTAAGAACATGCAAGTCGTTTTGCTCTATCCTATTCAGATTAAGAGGTATGACACTCCAAAAACTAAAAATGTCATTTTTCAAACGTCATTAGATTCACGTCATCAAAACCATTAGATTGAACTTCCATCATGCCAACTCTGGCTTTTTTGAGCAAGGTTTTTTTCCCTTTTGCATAATTTCCTTTGATAATTTTTGCAACCTTTTAGAGTGACAGCCAGCGGACATGTGGCAGATCCGTAAATTTTAGGTAACCTTCTAATGTCTGTATATTTTGTAGCCCCTGAGGATGAGTCGTTTATACACTCGAAACATGTTGGGCAGCTTTTAGCTACTAAATGAAGATTTTGTGTTTTTTGCTTGTACTTACACTACAATTCTACTGTGTGAAGATTGACTACTTTTTTTCATTTTAATGAACGGTTTGAGTGGCTAACCATTACTCAGTCAGTTTTGCCTCCTCATAATTTTTTATACAAATATACTCTCCGACACGTGTCTAGCACTATACAAGGTACGTTTAAAATAAATCATTACAGTCGTTAGTAGGTCACATTATTTTTTACTTTAACCAGTAGCGCAACTACTAATTATGGTACAACTTCAAGTAATTACAGACTTTTAGTTTAAAAAAGTAGCAATTCGGTATAATTTCGTTTCTTTTTTTGCTGTCTTTAGAAGCACGTACAATATTCAAATAATTTTTTTATTGTATGAGAATGATTGATTAAAGTTTCTTGTCAATAACCAAAAATATTATATTGGTTCTGTATCGTGTAGAACTCGAGAAGTAAACAGGGTAAATTGCTGAGTAAAATTTTGGACACTAATTCCTAATACACAAATAATGCCCAATAACACCTAAAAATACCCACTAATTTTCTGAATTACTACAACTGGAATATCTAAAAAACCGTGTTTACTTAAAAAAAAGTAAAAAAAGAACCCTAAAGATCCTATTTTTGATATTTTCAGTTTCCAAAACAATTTTTAATTTACACAATACATATCAGAAACGTTTTTCTCTTGGTTCTTTGTGTTAAACAAGATTTGTTCGAAGAGTGGGTGCGGAAAAACGTTAAAATATATATACAGTGTAACCCATTTAGAATGGAAACACCCCTATAAAATTTTAGGTTATTAACCGATTTCAATGATTTTTTTTTTGAAATAATTAGTAATGAAATGTCTATTACGGGAGAAAATTTTAAATATTTATTTCAGTTTTCAGGTCATATTACGATACTTTTTCTTGATAGAAAATGGAGAATTTTTATTAGCGATTTTTTTATTGAAAAAATTACTACCTACGCCACTGGATCTATAGTGCTTTCAAATAGCTGTGACCAAAATTTCATAAAAATCCATTCATTAATAACAAAGTTATGACAAATTAAAATTCAAAAATCCTCTAAGCGGTCACAAAAGAACACCCTACATCAACTGTTGCCATAGAAATGGTGTTATTATTTACTTGTTTATTATTAATTATTAATTGATTATTTTAATTTAAAAAAAAAATAAAAAAAATTAATAAAAAAAAAATTAAGAATTAATTTTTTAATTTTGGTCACAGCTATTTGAAAGCACTATAGATCCAGTGGCGTAGTAATTTTTTCAATAAAAAAATCGCTAATAAAAATTCTCCATTTTCTATCAAGAAAAAGTATCGTAATATGACCTGAAAACTGAAATAAATATTTAAAATTTTCTCCCGTAATAGACATTTCATTCCTAATTATTTCAAAAAAAAATCATTGAAATCGGTTAATAACCTAAAATTTTATAGGGGTGTTTCCATTCTAAATGGGTCACACTGTATGATACAGGATAGTCAAATTATGGACTCAAAGAATCAGTTCAAGGACAAAAAGTCTAGTTTTTCAAATAGAACACTTCTTATTCTTATAATTTTGTCGGATTCTCTGTGCAAAATTAAGGTAAGTTTGTGTTAGGTCACTTATTTAAAAAAAAAACATTCTTTAAATTGATACATTAAACCACCCTGTAACTGTCAAAATATCCGATTTATTGAAGGCTAAAGTAGTAGCTGTCAAATTCAGTCAAAACTGTCTTTATCAAAAGCATAACCTCGTGGTAGGCCTTGTGGGTCGTCACGTGACCGTGTTCCCCCCCCCCCCTTGAAACAGTCAAAAAGTGTACCCTGTCACTAAACCGTAAATAACACGCGTATCTGTCACACTTTGTATATACTTTTATATGTCGATGGAATGTCAATGAAATGAGCTTTCCATTGACGTATAAAAGTCGATTGGTTAGGGATACCGTTTGGCCGCTAGAGGGCGCTAAAGTTGACTAAGTTTCTATGACTTTTTTGATGCATCCTTTTGTTCAATCTCTAATAACTCATTTATTTGCACAACTTTTCAACTTAGGTTCCTAGGTTAGACAGTTTGGTCGTTTAATCCGCAATAACGCGCATTACCTTTGAACCGAAAACATCACGTGAACCCATTAAAACGTTATTCACACTTTGGCAATTAAGAAAATTATTGGCAAAGCCTCATGCCAGCCCCCAAATAAACTTGTTAATACATTATTATTCACCCCTTTCGACATAGTTAAACACCGCATATTTCCTGTAGGACCGAACAAATGAATGAACGACATAGATAAAATCTTTCGAGTCCCATGTTGTTATTATTAAGGAGGAAGTAGTTTAGGCTGATATATTATGTTGATTGCATGTGACGGTGGTATTATGTTGCGTTTAATCGCCATGTATATTAGATTGAGTGAAAATATTTACGAATCATGATTAAGTTCTGCTTTTTCCATTATCAGTATGAGAGTTGCGTGATCGATGACGCTGATTTCAAATCGAGGGTTGCCCAAGGTTTTTTTTCTAAACATTGTTATTTAACGTGTAAAAGCTCAATTTACTTGCTAAATATACAGGTGTGGTAAATCCAAAAGCGACCATAGGAAAACCGTGTAACGGACAGAGAAACGTAGGTAATTGCATGCGCGGGAGAAAGACAGAAACCGAAAAAAATATCAAGTAGGCCATATTTTTAAGGCGCTGTTGCCAAACGCCGTAAGTAAGTTTGTCGAGGGTATTGAATACTTACGGCGTTTGGCAACAGCGCGCTAAAAATATGGCCTACTTGATATTTTTTTCGGTTTCTGTCTTTCTCCCGCGCATGCAATTACCTACGTTTCTCTGTCCGTTACACGGTTTTCCTATGGTCGCTTTTGGATTTACCCCACCTGTATACCTTTTGCAGAATTGAGATTGATCCAACATCTCAAAATTCTGCGCGATTTCTAAACATCAAGCTCTATCGGTTCAATAGTTATCGATATTTATTTACTCAATAACTTTAATTGGGATTCCGACCTATAAAATTGTGAAACTGATAAAAATCGGACAGATATTTTTGTGGTTATTATACCGAAAACGATTTGGCCGCTCAATAGCATGGACAATTTCCATGACTTCTTCATCAGAAGAAGAGGAAACACTGAAACATCCATTTGATAACGAATTAACAACGCAGAAAACAACAAATTACTTTACTTAAGTGAAGATCTGTGACTGTCTGTCATATCTGTTTAGATTAGCCCTCAATTCACGTGCGTCACTATTTGTGGATCAGATATCTGGGTGCGTATTCATGAAACGAGGGAAGAGAATAATCAATAGAAAGACCTGTAGAATGTGACAGAAGAAGCTGACAATGGCGGGTTTCTGTCACATTCTATCGACAATTCTCTGGAGAATTCCGTTCCCTGCTTTCAAGAATTAGGCCCCTGGTCGTTTTAGCTCAGATATCTTTTCCATAACTTATGAAAACGAAAGGTTGTTCAGAAACCGGGCATAAGTTCTCCATAATAAACAAATGTCCTCTGTACAGGGTACAGTTGTTCACTTTCTAATTCCATCTCATCTGGTGGCTATTTGTTTACCCTTAATATTGCTTCCATAATCAAATACTGGTAGATCTTCATTATCTTCTTGACTCAGTGCTGAAGATTGTTTGCTTTCATAAGGTGCTGGACTTGTCTTGCCTCAGCTTCTCTGCTCTCTCTTTGTTGATTCTGATCCTTTCCAGTTGCTCTGCCACTAGTTCAGGTTCTTTGCTTTGGTTGCTTGTTACTAATTGATCAAACTGAGTATCTGCAGTGGTTACTTTACTAACAGAACTTTCTGGGTTGTCTTCTTCATCTGATGAGTTGAGTAAATCGTTATTTAACATGAGATCAAATCTAATTTTTTTTTATGTGTTAGAACTGTTCTTGGTTGGTAATAACATTATCCAGACGTTTTAGCTTCATTCAGTTTTGGTTGGGGATTTCAAATCACCTATTTTGGTTTCACAACTTGTTTGTCTTCAGCTTGACCATCTGTAGGTGTTTCTTCAGTGACTTGTTCAATTACTTGGTTAAGGTTTTCATCAACCTTACATTTTCCTTATTTTGACTGTTAATTCATTTATCAAATTTGTACTGACGCTAATTGCACTTGACAGAAAGAACACGAATGATAATTGAAGAGCCAGAGGGAATAACGATTAATGTCTATAAAAGGGATTTTCAAGAGAAGACCCCATTTTGAAAACTTTTGATAATTTTTGATCTGTTGTAAAATTTCCATACCTCTGACCATTTCCGAGGTTTTTTTACTTTTTTACTCGAATTTCAAAATTCTGTATTTCGGTTATTTTTTAGGTTTTAATTTGCTAAAAACGTCTACTTTTTTCGAAGGTAAATGGACTCTCCTCGTTATTTCCTCTTTTCTCTTCAATTTGAATACCAGATATTAGTCAAACTAGACAAATTGAGAACGTTTTGAAACAGATTACAACACATTGATTTGATTAATTTTTGATAGAAAAAATGGTCTGATTTGCCCTATCGTCACATTATTAATAACTGTAACAAGTGCGTCGTGAAATAGTCTGTTACCACACTCGTAATATGCTGATTATGAACTTGGCTTGAACTTGAAATGCATAGCGGTACGAATGAAAATAGACCTGTAATTGGCACACACTGTGTGGAAGCGTTTACTCTCGTTGTTACGTCATCGCGATTATGTATGCGCAAATTCTGTCGACTTCCTTCGTCTTCGAATTCTGCGTGGATCATCATCGTTAACACTTTGGCAATTGATCATGTTTTGTTGGTGGTGACGTAGGACGACAATCGGCCATTAAATTCTCATTAAGAAATGTGCAAAAAAAGCGCTTCACCATATAACCAAATATTATTTAATACGTCCTCATTTCTGATTATGTAATTCTCTAAACATATCCAGTTAAGTAGACATTTGTTTTAAATTATCGCATATTTGTTCAGATTTGAAGGCTGCCTGCGTAGCGTTATACATCCTACATGAGAACAACCTTACGATTGGGCTCGTTTACATCGTCATACCAACTAGCTTATTATTTAATACTAGTACGGTACGTTTTGGTTACGCGGTTTTGCACTCAGCTGGTGTAAACCTGGTCATTTTAAGGTAACAAACAATTTACAATTCAAAATTGTGGCAGCCCACACGAAATCCTAAAATTGTTAATGAAACAACGACGTCCGGCCAATATGGAGACCCAAACTGGTTTGTTAATGGTCTCTCTCGTCCAGTATATTTAGTCTATAGAAAAATTTCCATAACATAATCAATACTATGTACGACAACACGGACGTGTTGATGTTTTTAGTGTTTGGAAAGCGAAATTCAGAAATACGAGTGAATGTAACTTTAAAAGATAATATTGTGGGTCTTAAAATGTTTTATTAGAATGGGAAAGGTAAAATCTGAATTTTATAGTCTCTTGCAACATTTTTATTTGGTAATTTCAGCCAGTTTTGTGACACAGCTTTTCCAATACGTATCAAAAATGTAAATTACTCTATACCTATGTGGGTAAACATGTAAAATTCTTTAGACTAAATGGGAAAATCATGGGGCATTTTATCTTCCCTACAAGTGTGGAAAAGTGTCAGAGCAGACATGATCACAAAAAAATCAGGTTATGTTATGCTAGACATGAAAAAAAAATGCAGATGTTGCAGTTTCTTATAATAATAATACAAATAGACTTGAAAAATATAGGCAAATTGATGATTATTGCCAAAAATGTAGACTACTAAACGTTCTGGTAAAAATTTCCAGGTCATTTTATAACATTCAAGCAAATCAGTATCTGGCATATCACTTCTTCACAAGCAAAGATTTGAAAAAGATTTTTTTAGTTTAATACAAGAAAATTTTGAACCTTGCATTTCTTGCAATCACTTCTAACCGACCTTTAAACTTGGATGGAAAAAACTGCGATTACTATAAAATAGATGTTATGTTTATCAGTGAATTACGTAAGACGTTAATTGAGTATTGATTATGTAGTTTATGCAGACCCGATTGGTAATACCCGAGTAAATTTATTATATAAGGAAAATAATGGGTCACTTGAGCGTAATATTCCACTAACTGATAATATAATTTTTTGTTGAGGGAAAATTTTAGTTATTCACCACTTATTTATTCTTTGCCACTTCCAACTCCTATAAAGCATTCCTATCAAATTTTTTATTCATTCCTAACCTCTTGAATATGCCATTCAATCGATTCAAGTTAATCTGTTATCCGTTTTTAAGTTGCGACTTTGAACAGTAATCGATTACGATTTGGCTAAATCTTGTTTTGCTGAGAATTCTTAGAAATGTTGAAAAATTGATCGATGACTCTTTATAAAGGCTGTAAAGTCATTTTTCTTAGTTCTATGAACAGAAAATAGTATTTTAGTCAACGAATTCATCAGCCATTGTTCCCGAAGGGAGAAAAATACCCATGAAAAGTGTGCATAATAGTATACTTTGTCCACAACTACTGTCCTGCAGATTAACTTCATTAGTATGTGAAAAACTTGTTTCACCTATTTTATGATTATTTCAAGCACTTAAAGTAACTACCAATTTTCTGTTAATTCTTTAAAAATAATTAATTTTATTAATTCTGTCTAATATCAGATTATGAGACAATCTTTTGATGTACCTACTTTAAAGTTGTACTTTGAATAAACTTTTCGATGCACACACGTACAGTTTTAGCAGAATTATTAAGGCGACAAAATTTGCATAGAATTTACACTAACTTAAGTCAGAAAACTACTGATACTTCCAATTAATTGCCTGAAATGACGAGTTTTGTCAACTAATCCTAGAATTGTAATGTTTCGTAAAGTTAATGTTTTACGTATAGTTTCTACCAAATGTGCATTCTGATCGCTTTCCAGCTGTTATCTTCCCTTGTTTCAAGCTATTTTTACATTACTATCACGTATATTACCTGTACTTAGTTTAAAATTGAAAGGTTCTATTCGTGCAAGGTTTGATGGGATGAAAATGAAGTCTCAAGGGTTAAAAACATTATCTGGGTGAATTTTTATGTGAATTTCACAGACCTACAAAACAATATTATTATTATAATCCTGTTTATAAGAAAATCTACTACAGTTTTTTTGGGAGATACAAACTAAACTAAAATTAAGTCTGTTTTCAACATATTTGTTAATCGCTCGGTTAACCCAGTGTAATGTAAAGTAATTTGTTACAACAGTTACAGTGTTAAAAATGCAATCACGTTGTACTTTCATCGTTAAAACTTAGTTTACTTAATCAGCTTTTAAAATTAACGGCACTTTGCCTACACTGTTCAGATGTGTCACTGATAAAATGTAAAACTGGTCATATGTTCGTAAAAACCCTCGATTAAAGCAAAAGTACAATTGTTCCTTAGTGAGTAGTTTGTGATTGGTTTAAAAAAAAAGCAGCAACAAAAGCTACAAACATAATGAATATGTGTGTGTTTTTCTTCTTTTTTGAAAACTAAAGATATTTTGATCCCTGTCATTCTATCTTAGCTGTAAGACATTTGGTAACATATTATGATGCCTTCGAACGATTTCGGAGTTTTAAGCAAACAACTATTCCAGTTAAGTGTGTAAATAATATGAAGAACAAGCACAAGAAATAAAACGGTGTAAAATGTCCTAATAATAAAGTTCTGACACCAAGACATAAGACGTAAACAACTAAAGTGGAATTAAAAACACGCAAACGTGTTGTTTTATGCATAGCAAACTCATTAATAATCATTTTAGGGTTGTGGAATTGCAATAAATATTTGCAATTTAAATGACAACACCACATTTCATACACTAATTCGAATTGATTATTCTTTGACAAAAATGGGGTTTGATCAGAATTCAATGCAATCAACAAAACCAATGGAAGATATCCACTCACCCTTCAAGTACACGATTGAACAGAAAGCCTAAAACCGTAGGACATTCTCTGATTCTACTAAATACTCCAAAATATATTGACAATTCATTTTAGAAGTATTTCGCATTTCCAATCATTTGGATCTCATCACCTTCTGGATTGCTTGAATTGGTAAAGTTTACAAATAAGTTTCTCATTACCCACACAAGTAATTCAACAGTTTTAAGAATGAAGGGAGAGAAAATGTTTACCAGATAATTTAAATTGTTATTTTTTATTTGATCTGTACACCGACTTTTTCCAGGAGACACTAAACGGTCTCTCAAATACAAAACCTTGCAAATAGCACTATTTGATCGTCAAAGAGAAGGCAAATGGCATTGAATTTATTTAACGGTCTGCCGTTCTCATAGTAAAATACTCTGCAACATCTAGGTCTAGGCCGTTAAACCATTGAATTGTAAGGCCGTCAAAGCTCATGAGTGTACGAATTTGGTACCTGGTAAACAGTGGATCAATTGTCAATAATTAAGAGAAATCGTGTAGTACCAGTTTTAGGTTGATGTCTTTGTAACCCACTGGTGGTTCCTGTAACTACACAAAGCAATATCCTGCCATAAATTGCAACGACACCTACTTACTCAGTCCTAAGAAAAGCCATAAAACGTGCAAACTGAAGTACTGCTTTGATGAAGCTTTAATGGTTTGGGTGGCTGAAACTGAAACCTGCGGTACCATTCATACCGCGTCCCAACATAGTGCATTACGTGGTCAACGTTGAAGAACCACTTTTAGAGATGATGTCATCGGGTTAAAAATAGTTGCGAGTATGTTAAAATGGTACGACGAGATTCCATCCCAGTCGCCTTGAACCATACAAAATATTTAAATTTGATATGTACCTACCTAACAAAAAATGTCAAGGTGATAACACGGCAACTTATCTCTCAACTATTACTCAATGAAGTATTATATTACATAGTAAGTACTTACTGGTATCTCTCTCACAAATCGGTTTGGCCTAAAAAATTCAAAACACAGCCAAAGCTGTTCGTGAACGTTATTAAATGAAACAAAAACAACCCAAAAGGGAATTTACACGAGAATTTCATTTAAATTTTTTTGAATAATGCCTTGCCGCCCTTTTCGTCATTTTCTCATCCGGAACGTCGAGTTAAGCGAAAATTAAATTTGCAATACAAACTGAAATCATTTACAGTTCAAAATTGTCAAAAAAAAATCAATAAACGTGTACAGATCAAAGGTCTACATGTAATTTCAAGCCCTACATATGTAACTTTTTACGTTTATCTAGTGTAAACATTCGTTGGTCTCTCCAATATTTGCGTAATTGCATCAATTTCGGTTTATTGGTTGTAATAGGAAATTTTATATCGTTAAGCAAATTTTTTGCAAAAAAATCTGGAAATCGTACCTATACTTTCAATAAGCATATGACTACCTATAATCCTTTAGAAAAATGATCATATAAGTTCAAATTCAAGTTTAAGAACGAAATCTCTATTTTGTGGTCATTTATTTAGATAACCTCTGATTACTTACTTCTCTACAGGAAACCTATTAAAGTGTTGTATTAATATTCAAAAATCTGGGACATGTTAGGACATGTGTTCACGTTCAAGAAGCTCATATTAAACAGCTGACTACTGTTTCTGTTTAACATAAACTATACATTTTGCTAACTAGTACCAAATTACCAAAATTAACGACCAGACCACTAATCCAGACAGAAGTCTCAGATAACCATAAGCCAAACAAAGCTAATTAGTAACAGCCAAAATTGCAAAATTGAATGTGCATTAAAGTTAATGTATATTGTAATTTTCAATTGAGTGTGCAAAAATTGCAACCTTTGTAACCAAAACATCCAATTAAAACATGCCAACGGATGTGGTTTACGCATGACGGGGTTTCACAGCACATTTCAGACAAGAAATGAGACAACCTGAATGAAACGTACCGAAATGCAGTGAGGTCATGGAGCACCAAGAGCATGGCCTCCACGCTTTCCCGACTCTGATCCTTTTGATTGTTTATGAGCTGCTTAAAGTGGCTAACCAGCAGCCCTAAATTGACAACCAAAAGATGTTAATTGAATTAATTCCGGGGGTGCTGAACAAGAGAAATGTAAATGTTTGTAGCACAAGTATTTGACATATTGTTGACAGACTAGAAATTAGGTGTCAAGCACAAATTCATTCACAGTTTGGTTTTCTTCTGTAAAAACGCTCAAACACGTCGATTTTTTATTGTGAAATCATTAATCATAGTTCATTAAAACTTCCCAAATTTTTATTCTTGTAGCAGTGTTGTTTTAAGTGAATTGTTTCAGCATTGAAGACCTGCACAACAACATACAAGTTAGTTATGAAATTATTCCATAATTTAAAGGCAAACATCCTCTTACTGTTGATTATTTTATTAAACTGGCTGTATTAGCTTATTTTATTAATATGTTTATTTTTTAAACTTTTTATATGAATATTATTATGCTAAAAGAAGGTAGCAATGCACAAAGTCACAACAGGACAAACTATTACTTTCTCCTTCCTTCCAATTTCTTATCGTTTATTGGTCAATACTTTGTTAAGTCATATTGGCGGGCTTTTTGAACAATCTGGTTTTTTAGTACAATTTTTTTTTTGTGATTCATAGTAAAGTGATTTTCAAAAATAAAAATATATTAGATTTCTAAAAGTATAAAATATTCTGTGTTTGGCTTTTTGATGTAAATTAGTATCATTGTTGATCAATCCGATAAAACAAATTTTCTCCTCACAATGCCAAGCTTAAAAAAAATAATTAGAAAGAAATTATTCTACAGTTACTAAGCATTTTATTAATATTGTCAAAAGGTGAAACAAAGACCATTTATTTATTAGTTGACTTATTATTACTCCACCTGTTAACAGAATTACCTTTGGCTAATTTTTAATTAAACAAACCAGGAATCAGTTTCTAGACATTTGTATAATTAATTCTCGAGTTAATTCATCAAATATTTTCGTTTCTCTTTGTGGTGTTTAATCATACTTCGTTAATTTTGGAAAGGCTCAACTTACATTTACCTCCTCGTTTACCCCATTTAGTTTCAAAATAACCTAAAAATTAGACTTTAGAGCTCGAATCAGCTAAGAAAAGGCCACAGGCGTCATCAAACGATGATGTCACGATCTCTGTACGTCTCGCTTTAAATATTGCTGCTCTCGTTACTTTCCAAGTTGTTGCAGCCAGTCAGTGGCGTGCTATTATTTTATCAGTAAAATGAAACATTTTCGTCGTTTTTAATAAAGAAAATAAAAGACAACAAGTTTTTCAAAGGAATGGAAACTCCTTCTGCTTCTTTCTTCATAAATTGTAAGACGTTACTGACGATTTCACGGCCTTGGCTGTATATGATAACACCTTTCTTTCCAACCTTTTTGAAAGACATTTTGACAAAATAACGTTTTTTATTCATAACACTATGTGAACTTCAACTGCGACCATCAACAATACAACCAAAACACCAGACTAAAACGGAACCTAACCTAACCCCCTAAGTCTCCCTGTCCGCCACTACATTTTTTTAAACTTGGCAACACCGTTTAGAGTGCCGGCTAGTAAAAGCATATAAAAAGGTCCAAATGTACCTGGCCGCTGCCGCATCTGTTTTAATTGTGTCCAAGTAAAAACCGTACTACGTTGCCAAGTGGCTTTTTGACCGCTTAACAATATATTTTCGGGAATATTTTAATAGGACGCCTCTGATTATATCTAATGCGACGGCAACTGTAGAAGGAGAAAGAAATAGTTTTAAAAACTGCGTCATTGATGATGCGGTGGCCTTTTCTCATCTGATTCGAGCTCTACCAGTAATACAAAGTAAAATTAGTAATGACGAGTGAGTGAGACAAGCCATATACCCTTCCCTTGTGTCTTGATGGTATTTCACAAACAAATTCGATAATTCACTTCGATATGTTAATAAACAAAAAAGTTGTGAGGAGTTTTCAAAATGGGCAAAATTTGAAAAACGCCCTCTAGCGTCACGAACTGACAAGATATCGAAATACGGGTTTTGCAATTCATCTTTTCTCAAAAAACGACCTCTAGAAATGTACACTAGTTTTTATCCGGAAAATGAGATTTTCCTGTCAAAACACTCTAAATCTGGACACTGGACACCCTGTATAGTTTTTGTACTAGACGTATTTTGTCGCACAAAAAATCAAAAATTAGAGCAACAGATTAGTGAGAGCAACAAAAATAATTTTCAATGAATGTTCTTGGTAATAACATAAGAACCATTTACCAGTTTTGCTTACCTAGTTTCAAGGATTTACAGATTTTCTTATATTGAACAGTGTTTAAACTAGTTTTCTGTGTGTTGTACTTTCCCGGACAAATGTTCTAACCAATTTGTTTAGGCTGGACTTGATTGTGTACAAAAAAGCTCTATCTATACATATCTGGATCAGGATGGAACCTTTTTTGATTTTTCACTCACAACATGCAATCAACTACACGAAACAATTAAAAAAAAAACATATTTTTTACTGCATCTGCATACGTTTGTGTATAAAAGTGTGCCATTAAAAGTGACGTTGTAGGCTTTCTAGTATAGAGGGCGGTGCAGAAACACATTGATTGACAATTGACATTGACAGTGCTTCAGTTGTTTACCGATTTGACAAGACCCACAAGAGTGAGGTTAAGCCGGTAAAATACAAAATGTAAGACCGGAAAATTTAAATAAGTGTCGATTTTACTTTACTTGAGTTGTGCAGGCTGGTGTTGGTAGTGATTCTGAACTGTGTGTGTTATTTTCTTGATGGTAAACCTGCATAGTAAGGTAAGCAGCAACCCCCTTTGTATGACACATGAAACATCTATCAGTCCCAAAATCAGCCCTTGTTTGCCCTCACTGTACTCTGTTTAGACATTTTTCGTTTACCAAATACAACTCACACAAAATAATAACCTAATCGATAAATTTAAATGTGTGCAATTATGATTTTTTTATATCATTGACATGACAGCTGCAACGACAAATTTCCTCGAATTTTAACGATTGGTTAAAGAACATAATGACGTCAAAATTCCGTCTCAATCAGTTCACAACTAATAGACAAGGAACGACAACTATTACGTCACTGTCACTAGCCCTGGGATAGGTGCGCTGAAATACAATATTATAAAAACATGAGCGCAAATCATATGAATAATAACCTTGCCACACATGCATTTGTGATTGGGAAAAATATTAATTGCTTGACGGAATTCGACAGAAACAAGTTTATGTTAACGAACCAAAACGGTTGATTAAAACAATAATTGTAAATGGAGATAACTGATACGATAACATGTGGTAACTAAAATGCATGATGATAAGACGATCAAATCCAAATCATACCCATATACACCAAAATACTAATAAAAGCGTATAAAATGAAATCGTACATATGGAATTGTCGCTTGCGATTACGGATTCCAGGCAATGCATAAAAAAGGTTTGTAATGAATGATGTGACGCTGTTACGTAGTCACTGCAGGATTGCGTGATGTGGCAACATACGGCGGACTTAGATGATAAAACAAGTAATTGATAGAGAGTGCAAAAGAAACAGAAAAAAAAAACTAAAAATAGCGATGGAATTGAATTTGAATGATGAACCACCCCCAAGTTTGTTTTTTGGTTGGGTGCCTTCCACCAAAGCGACAACTCACCGGTGGGCAAGGAGTTCATCAAGTTCCGCAGGAAAAACGAATCGTCGTGAATCATTAGTAGCAGGAACCGGTGTCGGGACGGAAGAAAAAATCTGATTTTTCGGCAAACATATGCGACGTCCGCGTCGTGGCGTTGTCACGGACGACGGAAAATATAAAACGTCGCCGTCGTGTTTTCGCGTTGGCAATAAGCGAAGGATTAAAACAGCAAAACACCACGAAGCGAGCAGCTGATTCGTACAGCGGGCGCGCTGAATGGAGCCGCCGAGTTGCCGCCCGTTGCCGCCGCCAGCACCAGGAGTCGACGAGCCGGACACGATTGATTTGTTCTTTCCCTCTCGCACAATGCACAAGAATTAGCGCGCCACCAGCGCAACGAACGACGTCAGTATTTCAAAAAAATTAATAAAAACCAAACAGCATCGCAATCGCAAGCGACCAAATCAAAACCCAAAAAAAAAAAAAAGGAAAAACTAGGCGACCTAATCTAAATTTTCTAAAAGGCTAACCTTAAGAAGTGCAAGGTTACCTGAACTAAAATGAGACCGTTTCGAATCTCCGTTTTCCGTATCGCCGTCCAGTGGTCTTTTCCTGGAATCCGCGATTTCCGGCGAAGGGCACGTATCCATACCCGAGTCGGCGGCCATCTTATTTGTCCATCAGCGCAGAGCGGGAATAATGGGGAAAAACACACACTCGCACTGCCGCAAGCAGGATATTGCGCACCAGGACAAACCGATTCACGAACGAAACCGAATCACTTCTGGTGCTCTATGCGAATTTTCGGTTCGAGTTGCTCCTCGCAGCCCGCCACCACTGTCCACACTGAATTTGATCGAACTGAAACTGTACAAAATTGCTGCCTGCCGGTGTGTGTGTTCCCGCCAGCCGCTGATTAGATAGCGCACCAGTTCCCCACTTTTATTTGCTGCGCCAAACTCGAAAAAAAACGACAAAAACCACTTTAAAACTGTTGCAGCATTGCGCGTCACCTGGTTCCTCCATGGTTTGTTTGACCCATTTATATTTTTGGTAGTTTTTTTGCGCAGCGCCCGCCCGCAGACGATGACAGACTCTGTTCATCATATAGAACTGACGACTGACGGTTACGTAACAGTTCTATTGTTATTTTTCTTACGTGAAAAGTTTTGTTTAATGAGAAAATTACGAAGGCGTAGAAGGGCCACAAACATTTTTTTTCTTAAATTCCGACTTCGAACTCGCAGTTTAGTAATTTAGATAAATTCCGACTTTGAACTCAGAATTTACATTGTCACATTGCAAAACCTCTTCAAACCAAATTAGACAAAATTTTTCAGTTTGGCAACATAGCAAACATTCTTCGAAGCAAATTAGTAAAATTTGTTAACTTTGGCAACATTGCAAACACACTTCAGGAAAATTAGTCGGACTTGTCAGTTTGGTTACATTGCAAACACTCTTCGAACCAAAATTGTAGAATTTGTTAGTTTGATAACATTGCAACGGCACTTTTGAACCAAATTACCAAATTTTGTCAGTTAGGCAACATTGCAAAAAGTCTTCGATCTTAATTAGGAAAGTTTGTTAATTTGGCAACATTGCAAGCAAACACACATCAAAGATATTAGTTGAACTTGTCAGTTTGGACAGATTGGAAACACTCTTCAAACCAAAATTGTAGAATTTGTCAGTTTGATAACATTGCATATACTTTTCAAACCAAATTAGTAAAATTAGTCAGTTTGGCAAC
Source organism: Ips typographus (assembly GCF_016097725.1). Classification (NCBI taxonomy): domain Eukaryota; kingdom Metazoa; phylum Arthropoda; class Insecta; order Coleoptera; family Curculionidae; genus Ips; species Ips typographus. Next base: position 24,675,938 of record NC_138423.1, on the reverse strand, counting down.
ATTGCAAACACTCTTTAATCTTAATTAGTAGAATTTGTTAATTTGTCAACATTGCAAACACTCTTTGAACCAAAATAGGAGAATTTGTCAGTTTGACAACATTGCAACTAAATTCCGAGTTCGAAGTGGGAATTTAGTTAATTTCCGAGTTTGAAGTCGAAATTTATCTAATTTCCGAGTTCAAAGTCGGAATTTAGTTAATTTCCGAGTTTGAAGTCGAAATTTAAGAAAAATAACCTCTGTGGCCTTTCTACGCCTTCGTATAGAAGGGCCACAAACATTTTTTTTCTTAAATTCCGACTTCAACTCTGAATTTAGTTAAATTCTGACTTTGAACTCGGAATTTAGTTAAATTTCGATTAAATCCCGACTTTGAACTCAGAATTTACATTGTCACATTGCAAAAGCTCTTCAAACCAAATTAGACAAAATTTTTCAGTTTGGCAACATTGCAAACATTCTTCGAAGCAAATTAGTAAAATTTGTTAACTTTGGCAACATTGCAAACACACTTCAGGAAAATTAGTCGGACTTGTCAGTTTGGTTACATTACAAACACTTTTCGAACCAAAATTGTAGAATTTGTTAGTTTGATAACATTGCAAGGACACTTTTGTACCAAATTTTGTCAGTTAGGTAACATTGCAAAAAGTCTTCGATCTTAATTAGGAAAGTTTGTTAATTTGGCAACATTGCAAGCAAACACACTTCAAAGAAATTAGTTGAACTTGTCAGTTTGGACAGACTCGAAACACTCTTCAAACCAAAATTGTAGAATTTGTCAGTTTGATAACATTGCATATACTTTTCAAACCAAATTAGTAAAATTACTCAGTTTGGCAACATTGCAAACACTCTTTGATCTTAATTAGTAGAATTTGTTAATTTGTCAACATTGCAAAAACACTCTTCGAACCAAAATAGTAGAATTTGTCAGTTTGACAACATTGCAACTAAATTCCGAGTTTCAAGTCGGAATTTAGTTAATTTCTGAGTTTGAAGTAAAAATTTAAGAAAAATAACGCCTGTGGCCCTTCTACGCCTTCGTAGAAAATTATACATAGAAAAGCAGTTGTAAGAAGAGAGAACCATTAGAATCCAATGGACTAAAATAACGAAAAACTTTCTGACTACTGTCATTTTTCAGTTGGCAACTGTCTAAAAGTGTCATTCTAAAGTTGGAACTGTAAATTGTAATTTTTGACAAGTTTGTGGTTGTTACTCTCAAAAATACGTTATTTTCAAATTTATACTCTCAAAACGGTCTTCTAACTCTCATTTTGAATTTAGAACTGTCAAAATTGCCTATAACTGTCATATTTAACGTTGAAAATGTCTAAAAGTGTTACTTTAAAGTGGAAACTGTCAAAAGTGTCTTGACTGTCATTACGAGTTTGAAACTTTCAAAAATACGTCATTTTCTAATTTATACTGTCAAAAGAGTTTTTAACCCATTTTTCACTTTGTAGTTAATCAATCAATAAATTTTCTGGTAATTGTCATTTTTTTGTTAATTATTGATTTTTGTCAAACAAATTGTAGTAAAATACCAATTTTTTTCTCTCAAATGTCAATTTTTCTGTCAAACAATTGTTCATTCAAATGTCTTTTTTCTATCAAATATCATTATGGCGTAGATCAGAATCAATTAAATCACTGCCGAAACTTGAGAGTTTTTCTGTAAAAATGACACAAAATACAATAAAAATCAGCTGTCAAAATGGTTTACAACTGTCTAGTGTCCTGTCAAAAGTATAATTCTTGTGTTTGAAACTGCCAAAAATATTTAGTTTTGTTTATTGAAAGAGACAAAATTATACTTAAGAAACCAGTGGTAAGAAAAGAGAACCATTTTTAGATATGGGCTAGACAAAGATGGCAACAAACTTCGTACCCAACATGTGTCAATCTGCTAAAACAAGTGCAACGTCATTCGACAGTTAGTCATATTATGACCACTTGGTATCTTGTCTCAATTACGTCACATTCACTTCAACAGACTGACAGATAACACTTATCAAGTTTGACGCCATCTCTTTCTAGTTCATTGATTATTTTGAACTCTTTTAAAATTGTTTCTTTTTTTGATTTCACGGAAATTATAGACATTTACAAATTTATGTTTTTTGTTAACGCTTCAAAATAAAAAATTGTCAATTTTGACAAAAAAATGCATTTTTTCCAATTTTTAAAAGGTTTAAAATGCTTATTTCACCCAGTTTCAGGTCCTTAGGCATAAATATGTCTTTGCTGTGCATTGGAACCCATCTGGGAGCCTATTCTTCTAAAGCAGGGAACCTGTCAGGTTTCTGTCACATTCTACAGGTGTTTCTATTGATAATTCTTTTCCCTCGTTTCAAATTTGACGTCACGGTAACGTATAGTCTATTTAAAAACTAGGAGGAGTGAATATGAATTAGGTTGCGTTATGATATGATAAAAAAGTCACGTGACCATCATGTGATTTTAAAATTATGGTGTCACGTGATTTTTAGATTATAACGCGTTTGGATCCGAAACTTATGCCAATGTCACTCAAACTCATAAATCAAATCTAGGGATTTTGTTTGGTAACTTTTGTTTGTGTATGTCAGGCTTCTTCATTCGCTCCTTCTAGTTTATAGTTAAACAAAATATTTTTACCAACTGTCAAATTACATCATCGTGACGTCAAATTTGATCCACTCGCTTCACAGAGTAGGTGGTGCATGCGTGTGACATTTTGAAATGTCACTGCACCTACATGCCTGCCTACTTTGACATTAGATCTGTTCGCGGAGTGAATCTCCAACTGAAAGTTCCAAAAATATGTCCAGTCATTGGATAGAAGTCAAGAAATGTCAATGTCACGTGACCAATCAACCAATCACAGGCGACATTTCATTGATTTTCTGTTGGAAACCTCCTCTGCGCACATTTCTATTGATCCTTTCTCAGGAAAACTAACAAAGCATGATATAAATACAGGTAAGAAAATTTCAAAATTATACATAGAAAACCCACGATGAGAAGAAAAAAGTTTTGCAAATCAAAGCTTTAGACAAGGATGAAGCATAATTTTGTAAATGACATAAGTCAATATCACATACATTGGACAGAGTTAAGGTGGTCTTCACTGTTAAATGACGTCACATCCGCGTTTTGACTCACTGACACATGTCACTTCTGTTTTTATTATCAAACGATCTTGATCAGTTAATGGCATGGAGAATAACACAAAAGATGAATTTTATACAGGTGTGGTAAATTCAAAAGCGACCATAGGAAAACCGTGTAACGGACAGAGAAACGTAGGTAAGTGCATGCGCGGGAGAAAGACAGAAAACGAAAAAAATATCAAGTAGAAGAATGTGACAAACAAAGAAGTAACCGTCACATTCAAAACCGTGTACCTGTGTCTATTGTATTGTTGCGTCATCCTATTTTTGTATAAATTTCCCTATAATCATTCAGGTTTTGTTAAGAAAACCAAATCGAATTTGTATGTGTTTTGTGTTTTACACAGATATAATAATTAAAGACAAAACAACGACACATACGATAAGACACTCCTGCTTTATAAGAATATAGAACCTCGTACTATTCGATAAAAAATAGTGAACAATAATTAAAACCAAGATTTGATAAATAAATTGCACAGGCTTTAGAATGTGATTATGTGAATTACACTCACAGAATTACTTATCTCACGTTCTGAGACATAACAAATCTCACATTACGTGTAAAACCTAAATTGGATAAGACAAACTATACTTACCCACATTAAAACCGCCAACTGCAACCCGCAATGCTAAACGAGAAATTTAGATGAAAAGACGCGCACTTAACAATGAATATAACAAAACACGCAAAATTTTGAAATGGTTAAAAATGACAAAAACGGTGATGACTGAATAACAGAAATTTACAAACTGACACTGATGCCTACCGCTGGTGGTCATTGTTACCGTTTTAAGCCATCTACGATTGGTGATTGTTATAGGATTTTGTTTTTTTTTTCTAGTTACAGGAGGAAGAAAAAAAAATCAGAAAAGTGTGGGGTTAAAAAATTTGCATTTAAATATATTTCAGTGAATCTTTTTGTTCTACTATATTAAAGCAACATTACCCACAGATTATTACAATGTAGAAATATTGCATTAAACCATTGTACTTATTGCAGCAACATACTGAGAGATTTGACAAATATCCTAAAAGCACTAGACGAAGTTAAACAATGTTTTACAATGTTGGTCTAACAAAAACTCAAAGAGTCCACAGAAACCGTTATACAAATAATATACAGTGTCCTAGATTCAAAATCAAGATATTCTACAAAAGTTATTTGGTAAGGGGTTGAAGACAAAAGGGTGTGTCATGACCCTATTCCAAATTTCATTCGAACAATATAAGCTAAGCTTGCTTTTTTTGCAAACACTGCTTATCTTTGCCACATTATTTCAAGCTCGTTTCACAAAAAGAACATTTTATCTTAATAATTACTTAGGATAGCATATAATTTTATACTGTGTTTTAACAGCAAAACACCTGGTGGGCGCTAAATCAGAATAATCAGCAACTCAGCCCCTTCATTGCTAATTAATACCTACAGTGGTAACTATTATAGTTATTAAAAATCTAATAAATGCTTATTAACTTTTAATTACTGGTATTGTAGAAACCTTGAATAGAAAAATCTTACTACGTTTATTTTTGTTCGATGGCCCATGAACACTCTGCTAAGATCCATTGCCAATTGGTATAATATTTATAATGATTGCGCAGTTACCATCAGATTTTATGGACGTGATGTAATGTGATTATTTCTTCAATGTCTCATTTACATTATTATGATGGAGGGAATTTATTTGTATATTGTTTTAATAAATTGCATTAGTCTGTCAAGGATTAAATAAACATGGTATCTTACTCATGTATGAAAGTGAATATTTTTATTTGTCTTTATAATGATGTGTATATTTATAACAAACAGTTCTAACTGTGTTATTCAAATGACAGTTTCACCATTGTAAATTTATTTAAAAAATATTAAAAGATAAATTAAATCTTTATTAAAAGTGCAGCACAAAGAATAAATTATAAATTTCGAACTCTCTTTGTCCCGTATTTACATTATAGCCAAAAATGCATTTACAAGCTATTTGCTACTTGTCCAGCTACAATGAAGGGTTTTTTCATTATTTGACTACCTGGCCTTTGGGCTAAACGCTACTTTCTTAATAAATCGTTAAGTACTGGCCTTCCCAAACTTTAAGCATCAAGCCCAAACGATTTTGATTGTTAATTACACGGTAAACAATTAGTGTAACCCCTGCAGAATTTACCAAATTTGATTGGAAGGATAAGAATTATGTAAATCTTTTCTTCAGAATCTGTAATATTCCCCGTAAAATTTTGATTGCTTTTAGTTGAGACTTTTTACTTTAAGTTTCACTTCCCTATTTTGTAAAAAATTACATTGATTTATTGGATACAAAAAACACTAAACTAAATTTAAAAAATCTGAGAAACTACAAAAAAGAAGTTTTTTTAGGTTTAACCAACCCAACCCAACTTAAAAATTGTCTTGAAAACGGTGAAAATTAACTTAAAAATCAGTAAATTGACTTTGAAACCTTGAAAGTTGACTTAAGAATCTTAAAAATAGTCTTTGTAACCAGTTTTCAGTCTTAATTAGACTTTTCAATTAATAGATATGTAATTCGTAATTACTCTTTCTTGGTTTCCGTAATGACTACTTCACCAAGTGTCCAGAAAACATTTGTCTTGTAAAGAACTTTTTTCGAATTGTCTATACTCACTAGAACTAAAAATGTATTTATGTACAAACATTTTTCTTTAGGAAAAGACTAAAAATTAACCACAGTTTTCTCAGTGAAAATCAGTTTTCACTTAACCAGTCCGCACTAATATTGAGATTTTAGCTTTTGTGTTATTGACTTTTTTTTAATTAAAAAAATGGACTAATAACCACACAGAAATATAATAAAATTCTGGAATTAAAATAACCATTCTAATATCCAAGAAACCTTTTCTGAAATACAAATGACTAATCTGAAATACAACTCTTGCTAAAATCAAATTTACAATACTGAAACACAAATTTTAAATTCTGAGATCCAATATTTTCTAAAAACCAAGTGATATTTTCTAAACTACATGGGTAAATGGTGTAGAATTTTGAGATTGAATTGATTGATGATGAGATTGACTGTGTTTTTGGACCAATCACAAATTAACTCCCTGTGCTATGATTTACGCAAATGCTGCATATGGGGACTTACGATAAGTTAATTAATAATAAATACAGAGAACTAAATGGAAATCTGGATTTTATAAGTTTCACTTAAACAGTCCAAAAATAGCTATTTCAGAGTTTCATTCAGTATTATATTTTTTAGTATTATTTGCTACTTTTAGTAACAAGCATTTAGAAAATCTAGCAAAATTTTGATGAATAGTTGACATCAGACTGTTTTACAAGTATGATGAGTTGCACACCAAAACTGACTACAACTATAAGTAAATAATCCCACAAATTAAGTACTACTCTTCTATTTATTCAACATATAAGGTAACTCATCTACATCTGGCCTAAAAAACTGCTATTTGCGCGCACATACGTCCACTCACATCGATGGTACCGCGAGTACCGTTACCATTAAGACGCGGCAGGAATCGCACAAGGTCTTACATAGTATCAAGTGTATACCAATGTCAGTCGACATAGGTGATTTCGGTTTAAGCAGGAAAAAAATGAGTGATGAACCGAGCGAGAAAAGTAACATTGAAAATAATGAAAATACAGACAACAAACTAGACAAGGTGAGTAAATTATTATTTTTTGTAGTGAAAGAGGAAGATAACAGAGTCTGTTATACTAGGTCAAGACACAAGAAAGTCTAGATTAGAACCGGCAACTAGTTTCATTGGTATTTTGATGCATGCATACATCATAGTTGTTGTGTCTTGGGCTCTTGGGATTTGAAGAAGACTCTTTCAATGGGCACTGCATACATTTATTGATCACATTAATATATATATATGTACAAGGACAATTTTTATTAAGACCAACATGTGCCCTCGTTCATGGTTGAGTAGCAAGAGAGATGGCGGGTCATCGGTCGTCCACCGGCTTCCCCCACTGTCCAGTGTTGCCGCTTTTCGAGGGAACGCAATACATCACATTTCCCTCCCTTCTTAATCTATAACTATACTATATGAGACAACACATGTGTGCGCCATGACAATCGAAAGGTAACCAGGCCTACCCCATACAATACTAATTAGCATACTCAACTAAAGAGTCCGGGACTTCCTACCTAATCCTTGATAAAGTCTCTCAAATGAACAGACGGTTTCGACGCGCGCCCCGACCTTGTGGTGACGCCACCCTTAGCCGCAGGTCCACCCCCTGCCTGTGTACGCTTGTCGTACCTGCACTCCATGACAATGCTGTCTCTTCTCTGACTGGTTTCTACGCCTGGACTTTGTAATCCGGCGCCGGCACCAGCTCTTGTGTCTTCAGTTGCAGCTTTTGAGGGTGTTTGAGAGCCTACATCTACGAACACCTCCTCATCTGTTGAGGTTTCGCTGTCAAGATGCCCCACTGGTGTCTCATTCGAGTTTCCTGTAGGAGTGGCATCCTGGTGGTAGTTACTCTGCTTCCCTTCTTCTGTCCACCCTGCTGCTATTTTTCCCGGTTTTATTGAGGGTTGTCGCGGTTCTGCTGCCTGTGAGCACTTTCTGTTGTCCGCTTGGTCAACAGCGCCTCTCACGATTATCTGATTTTTGTGCCTCTTCCACAGCTGTCTAGTCGGCAATCTGCACAAATACGTGGTTGCTCCTATCACTCTCTCAATGACTGCCTCAGTCCAAGCTTTCTTATTTATTGTTCTATAGTCTCTTACCATTATTTCCTCTCCCTTCTCTAACCTTTGCTTGCATTGTCTTCTTTTATTTGTCTCACGTTCTTGATGCTTTACCATATTTTCCCTGGCGGATGTTGCACTTTGCGTTGCTGGATCTACTACCCTATTTCTTACTTGATCCAGTAAGGTTCTCAGTTTGCGGCCAAGCATCAACTCTGCTGGGCTAACTTTGGTAATGCAATGGGGAGTGGTTCTGTAATTTAAAAGAAATCTTGCAATTATAGTGTCAATGTCAGTGTTGCTATTCCTCTGATCGTTCAGCGCAGCTGAAATTTTGTTTTTGAAGGTCTTCACTGCGTTTTCGGCTGCTCCATTGCTTTGACTATTATAAGGAGGGATTGTCACATGTTTGATACCATTCTTTGAGAAGAATAGTTCAGTCTCTGATGCTACAAAGGTTCTGCCATTGTCTGAACAGACCAACTCGGGCAACCCGAAGCATGAAAACACTCTTCTGAGGTGCTTGATCAACTCTGACGCAGTCATACCCTGGACAGGTACCACTTCTGGCCATTTGGTGAATGCGTCTGTGAGCACCAAGTAATTTTTATTCTTGAATAGCAAGTAATCAATGTGAACTCTCTGGAACGGTCTAACAGCTACTGGCCATGGAGTTACGACCTTTGGTGGGTCAGGCTGCGTCTTGAGACATGCAACACATGATTTTATAAGGTTTTCTATGTCATTATCGATGTTGGGCCACCAAACATATGATCTAGCCAGCTGTTTGGTCTTAACAATACCTAAATGGCTGGTATGAAGTAGATTTAATACCTCTTTCCTGCATGAGCTCGGAATCACCACTCTGTGGCCCCACATAACCATGCCCAATTCCTCATGAAGTTCATCCCTCTTTGAGTATAAGTTCTTCTCTTCTACCTGCAGTTCCTTGGGTTTGCATGGCCATGTTGTCTGTGCGTATCTTACTACCTTCTTCAAAACTCTGTCTTTCTTAGTCTCCTCTCTAATCTTCTGCGCGTCGAGTGGCCAATGCTTGCTGGTTTCTGCAAAGCTTATGAAGCATTCGGGCTCAATCTCTCCCACGTCCGGCGGTAGCTCGTTCTTGCCGTCTGGTAATCTAGATAAACAATCGGCGATAAAATTGTTTTTGCCTTTTATGTATTCTATACTATAATCAAACCCAGACATGTACAACGCCCAACGCTGTAACCGATCTCGACTTCTTACTGGTATGCCCTTATTTTCGCCGAAAATTCCCAACAGTGGTTTATGATCGCAACGCACGATGAAACGATGCCCGATCAAGAACTGCTGAAAATACTTCAGTCCAAAAATGATGGCCGCTGCCTCCCTATCTATTATAGCCATTTTTTTCTCGGACTCAGCCAGAGTCCTGGATGCCATGGCCACTGGCCTTTCACTTCCGTCGGCCTGTCTATGGAGCAACACCGCCGACAAGCCACTATCGGAGGCATCAGTCTCCAAAATCGTAGTTTTAGAGGGATCGAAGTGGGTTAATACTATGTCCTGGCTAATTAGTTTCTTTATTAACTTAAAGGCATTTTCACATGTGGTGTTCCAATTTACAGCTTTACTACTATTACTTATGTTGTTCTTCAGAAGTTCGTAAATTGGCTTCATTATGCTTGCCAGGTTCGGTATGAACTTAGCATAGTATTGCACCAGCCCACAAAAAGATCTCACCTGTGTTACTGTGGTCGGCCTTGCTGCATTTTCTATTGCTGCTACCTTCTTTTCGCACTTCTTTAGGCCTTCTTCGCCTATTACGTGTCCCAGGTATTCTACTTCTCTCTCGAAAAACTTGCATTTTTCCGGCCTTACGGTAAGCCCTGCTTCCCTCAATCGCTGTAACACTTCTTCACAGTTCCTAATGTGCTCCTGAGTGCTCGCGCCAGTGATGCATATGTCGTCTGCAAACACGGCCACGCCTTTTAATCCCTGCAGAACTTGCTCTATCGTCATCTGGAAAAGAGCAGCTGCTGGAGACACCCCAAAAAGCATTCGGTTTGGCCTGAAAAGACCTAAATGAGTTGTGAGTGTCATTGCTTCTTTTGACTCTTCTGAAAGCATTAACTGTGTATATGCCTGATTGAGGTCCAATTTAGTGAACAACTTACCGCCCGATAACTGATCAAAGATCTCATTTATGCGAGGTAAGGGGTAGTGGATATTTTTGTCTAAACATTTATTCACAGTCGCCTTATAATCGCCACAAATTCTTACCGTTCCGTTGGCCTTCCTGACTGGCACTATCGGAGTTGCCCATCTTGAATTTGTCGTCGGCTCTAGAATGCCTTCCTCGACCATCCTCTTTATTTGCTCTTCCACTTTTTGTCTGTATGCCAGGGGAACTGGTCTATGCCTGAGAAAAATGGGTCTCGCCTGCGGATCTATGGGTATTGTGACCTTGTCGTACCTGTAAGTTCCCAAGCGATTCGTCAAGACATCGGAATATTCCTTCAACAGCCTGTTCCTGTGAGAACACTGCAAGACTGAATTAACGTTTAATGATATATTGAAAGCACTGAGAAAGTCCCGGCCTAACAAACAAGGTCCCATGCTATCAACTACATAAATCTTTATTGTTCTTACTTTGCTGAAGGCTCTTACATTTGTCACAAAGTATCCTAATGGCCTAATCATTGACCCTGTGTAACCACGCAGCAGTATGTGATCTACTTCAAGCTGAACATTTGGAAGACCCTTTTTAAACACTGACCTGCTTAGTGTGGTCACACATGATCCAGTATCAACTTGCATGCTGAACATTTTCCCCATAATTTCAACCTGAGCAACAAATCCCCCTGAACAACCCTTATGTGTATCTACCTTAAGTATGTCCCTTGCGACCTCTGCTTCTTCACTTGCCTCCATCAGAGCATTTTGTCCCCTCACTGTGGCTCTGCGACAAGCTCTCTCCAGATGGCCCTCTACGCCGCATCTTCTGCATCTGTAGTTTGCATAACGGCAGCTTCCTGGGTGGTTCCTGCCGCACACTCCGCACTTTGATGGATTTCCCATCTGTTTAGCACTTTTGTTATTGTTTTTCCACTTGTCGCCATTGCCGCCTCCATCTTGGAACTGGCTGCGCGCGCCCTCTGACATGCCCATCGCTATGCCTGCGCGAGCAGCAAATCTTCCTCGGTGACGGTCCGCCCTGTTGCCACTGTTCGCTCCGTTTCTAACCCAATTGACTTCCTCACGCTCGTGCTGGCTACTTTCTCCATTCTTTACTTCCTTCTGTACCGCCAACTTTAAAAGACTCTCTAGGGGCCTATCTGAATCCTCTTCGCATAATCGGTCCAGTATTGAGCCCTTCCTCAATCCTGCCATAAACTTCTCCCTCAAAACGAAGGTCAAATTTCCTTCAAAAGCACAGTTAATGGAAAGTCCTCTCACCCGCACGTACCATTCTTGCGAGGTTTCGCCAGACATCTGAGTGGCCGCCCAAAATTTGCTTCTCTCGCGCCACACGGATACAATGGGGCTGAAGTGACCACAGAGTAGCTTGGTTAGTTCGGCATACCTTTTGTCTTTTGGTAATGCCGGATAAGTCAGTTCACGCAATATGGTATAGGTGGATGTTCCAATTAGGCTCACTAAGGTTGCAGTTTTTACAGGTTCTTCAATTATTTTGTTGGCGGCAAAGTACTGGTCCAATTTCTCTTGGTATATCTGCCAATCATCGGTGGCATGGTTGTATTCCGCCATGGATCCGATCAAGGCTGCCATCTTGAATATCGCCGGTCCGGTCGGTCCTTCTCCTCGTGGGATCCTAGCCCTTTACTAGTTTTCGGCTAAGTATCCAATCCTCGTCGCCATTTGTTGTGTCTTGGGCTCTTGGGATTTGAAGAAGACTCTTTCAATGGGCACTGCATACATTTATTGATCACATTAATATATATATATGTACAAGGACAATTTTTATTAAGACCAACATGTGCCCTCGTTCATGGTTGAGTAGCAAGAGAGATGGCGGGTCATCGGTCGTCCACCGGCTTCCCCCACTGTCCAGTGTTGCCGCTTTTCGAGGGAACGCAATACATCACAATAGTGTATATTTGATGAAATTTTGAGTACTGTTATTAAAGCTTTCGTACCAACTTCAACAAATCGTTTAAATTTATGTATGAGAGGACCCACTATATGAGAAAAGCGAAAGTTGTTTACTTTAAACTGTTTAAATAAAAATACCTACACTAGAAAATGTTACATATACAGGGTATTCACCAAGGAATCAGAATTTCCTAACCACTCCAAAACTGTTTATTGCACTTTTAAAGCAAGAAACTTTTGTCACAGTTTCTATTTATCATTTCTTTATAATTTTCCATCATAAAATTGAATAAAATAATTAAATATTAAAACTTCATATTTTAAGTAATCTCATGGACTAAAACTGCTTTAAGAAACCTATCCATTTTATAGACTAAAAAAAACACAAATTTTAGGGTGTGCCTAAAAAGAAAATTGACTTGTCTCCCCTGTTTGAACTGCTATTCACTACATACTGGGGACTTTCCATAGTATTCGGTGGAGTATCCATGCTCACCATTTTTCTAATAGCTGCAGACGAGTGTAGGCAATGCTTCAATAGGGAAGAAACCATTAAAGAACCAGCACAACCTTTAACGAAAAACCTTTGGGCTTACGGCAGAAATATTGAAGGTGGACACCTTAAGGAAGTCTTCACCATTTTGCAACGGATGGGTTATAAACGAAGTGAAGATCCTGGTAAATATTTATTTGGTTGTATAGTCCAATGAAAATGAGTGGTATTTTTTAGGTGATAATTGGGATTTGCTTTGGGCTCATGATTATCCTTTCAGAGTGTTACAGCCTGAGTTGAGTCGGTTAAAGCCATGGCAGAAAATCAACCATTTTCCAGGCTGTGGCTATATTACCAATAAAGTTGATTTGGTAATTAGCGGACTGCCTTACATTCCTCCAGCTTTCAAGCTACCGGAGCACAAAGAAAAACTTTTGAAATACGCCAGACTTCATCCAAATGTAACGTTTGTCCAGAAGAACAACGACCATCGGAATATAAAAATTGAGAAATTATCCAACATCGATTTGGATAAAAGTGGCACTTTTGTGCAAGAGTTTGTAGACAAACCCTTGTTGGTCAGTGGGCATAAGTTCGACATAGGAATCTACACTATTATCACCTCTATAGACCCTTTAAGAGTATACATTTACAACGGTGAAGCACTGTTGAGGTAAGTACAGTACTCTGCAAAATACTTTACACTTTTTAACTGCAGTTTCGTTATTTTTGCAGGTTCTGTCCTACAAAATACTATCCCTTTGATCCATCGAACTTAGATAAATACGTGGTGGGAGATGACTATTTGCCTATATGGGAAGTGGAAGCTTTGGACTCCTACTACAACAAATTAGGTTTTGGAATGAAGGAAAGTTTGAACGCTCATTTACGTGGATTGGGCAAAGATCCAAGTGTTATTTGGAGTCAAATTGAAGAGTCAATAAGAACAGTATTACTGGCTAAGGAACCTTTGATTGCCGACATTCTTAAAAGGTGAATTCAAATACTATAATTTGCTTTTAATATAAAATAATGTTGGAATTATCAAAATATTGAAATGACACTGAAAATTAGATACAAATACAAAAGAAACTTCTTCGAAATGATGCGTTTTGACTTCGTAATAGACGAAGATTTGAACATTTACTTATTGGAAGCCAATATGAGCCCCAACTTATCCTCGGCCCATTTCCCACCAAACCGACAGCTGTACCAGCAACTTCTCTACAATGTTCTAGGACTTGTAGGAGTTGGAAGCAAAGTGCACCAAAACACACTAGAAGTGAAGTAAGTACCCCTCAACCTCCTCTGGTACATTTTTTCTAGTTAAATATAAAACACACAGAACTAAAGAAGAAGAAGAGATGGTGGTTTCAGCCAAACACATTATGACTTATCCAGAAAAATGCAACAGTCAGCTATGCAAAAGCAGTTGCGTATCGCCAGACTGTCAGCTGTGCAAACCATGTTTGTCTAGAGAAACCAGAAATTATTTAGTTGAAGCGTACAAAGAACATTTGAATAAAGGGGATTGTAAACGAGTATTTCCTCCTATAGAGGTTTGTATCTAGGATTAGATTTAACTCTCTAAGTTAACAATATTATTGCAGACTAAAGAGCAAGCGCAACAACCTGTTGACGCAAAGTATTCCGCGGAAAATCGGTTACACTACAGATGGTTTAAAGGAAAATGTCTTTTGGAGGACAGTTGGTGTTAAAAGACATGAGTCATACCATGTATAGCCTACATATATAATAATTTATTTATTATCATTACTTAGTTTAAGTTAGTATCCTGTTAATTGTTCTGGAATGAATAGCAAAAACTGAGTCAAACGTCTTTAAATTTATCCAGCTACAAACTACATTTACCTCACTTTAACGGTTAGTTTCATGACTTGCCCAGTGTAAACTGAATCTAAGACCCTAATACAATTTAAAATTACACATTTTGAACTTTACTAGATAACCAAATTTTTCCATTATCGATCGATAGTTAAATCGTATACAGCAGTGCAAAAGGAACACATTTTTTTACAAAATATACCACTCTTCTATTTTGTCAAGTTTTATTGGCAAATAATAATTTACATATAATAAAGTAACAAAACCCTAATGCTAAATAAACTGTAATTTAACAATAAAGTGCATCCTTACAGTCTGGCAAAAATAAAATAACTAAGCATATTAATCAACATCTAATAAAGAATAAAGAGAGTATCAAAAAGAATATTCATCAAAAGGTAAATAACAGAAAGCAAGTAATTATTCCCTGTTTATACAATGTAATGTAAAGTACATATAAGTAATTTATTTAATCTGGGTTAGCTGGAATGATAAATCTACTGAATAGCAAAATATTAAGAAGAAAAACAGCGTGTGATTATTAATAGTACAGGTTTGTTTCAAGAGTCAGCAATTATGCTTCTATTGAAGAACTTGCTTCAGGATTTTCATTTTTCCCTTGTAAACTCAATTGCATCACTTTTTCCCTCAGTTTGACGTTATGCTCGGAAAGATATTGGATTAAGTCAGCCTAGAAAAGGTTACAAATATAGTGTTACTTTACACTTTTAAGCTAATCGGTATCCCACCTGTTTTTCCAGAAAATCATAAACTTTACTTCCAATCTCATGATAACCTACTTCATTTTGGGTCACAGCCTCTGGATTACCAGACGAAAGCCATTCATTTTTCAGAACATCCGGTGGAGGCTGTTGCTTATTAAACTTTATTACCTTCACTACAAATTTCCACAAAAAAATACACTCACGAAGAAAACACTATTACAACTTACTCATATAGCTGATGTTAATCCCAAAAAGTAAGCAAAACTCCACAGTTATTAAAGCGCAAATGTATCCTTTGGGTGAGAAAGAACCCCCTTTCAAACACTTTTGCTCAAAATCGTCAGGATAATAGTGTTGCATTAAAGTTTGAACAAATAAAAGGGCCACACTCCATAAGCTGACTACAATCAGAGGCAAACTGCCATGACATTCAACATTTTTGTAAAAGTCCAAGTAACCCATTAGTCGAATTTTGTTGTGCATGTGTTTTGTTAACATGTGCAACAGCTAAAATGCAAAACAAATTATTCACATAGTCAAATGAAAACATGGCCTAGAGTGTCTTTAAATATGTCAGTGCAAATGGCCCTTAGAACACTTGTAGAAGTCTCTGGCACTTTTTTAAATTAATCTAAAATCTTTTGACAATTTAAAGCAATTCTTGGAATGTTTAAGACTCTTGTAGAAGACTGACAATTTCTAGAAGGTTTGCAGTATTATTTAGAGAGCTTAAGCACTTTCAAAATGATTCTAGAGGCCTCTGACTATTTAAAACCACTCTGGGAAGCTTTAAACACTTGTAGAAGCTTCTGGCACTTTTTAGAATGTTGTCAGTAATATTTAGAGGTCTTGACACTTTCAAAATGGACCTAGAGGCATTTAACATTTAAAATAATTCTGGGAAAGTTTAAGACCATTGTAAAGGGCTCTAAAACTTTTCAAAAAGTTCTTAGTGACATTTAGAGGTCTTTAACACATTCAAAACGGTTCTAGAGGCCTCTGACTATTTAAAACAATTCTGGAAAGGTTTAAGACACTTGTTCTGGCACTTTTTAGATGGTTCTCAGTAGCATTTAGAGGTTTATTATATGAGGGCCTAGTATGTATATGTAAAGTAAATATCAGAAAATTAAAAATCGTTTGTCCAATTGAATACTTTAGTCATAATATTCTGTGTTGAATAATAATTTTGTAGAAACCTACACAAACTACACTATTGATACTTCTCCATCAACTGTCACAGGCCATAAACACAAGATATTTTTTTTATGTAATCATTGGTGTTGTTAACATTGTCAAGGTGCAATTCCTTGATAAACTTTGCTTAGTTGAATTGAAATGCCTGCGAAAAATTGAATCTAAGGTCTCTGAATGTCTGTGCAATTTTTTTAAAGTCAGTGAATATACATTACATTATACCAAACAGACTTTAAAAAACAACAAAAGTACTACTTAACTTACCAATGTAAAAAACCAAAATGCAACATGGAGATAAATTATGACAAAATATTCTCTGCATCTGCTTGCTGTATCTGGATGGGAAGCAGCATACACAATAGCCAAGACATCCAAAAGTACTGTAAAAACCAAGTGTAAACTAAACAGTGGGCAGGTCTTTAAGGATTGAAATGTTCCAATTGTTCCAAAGAATTCCAAAGTTGGCAAAAGTTGTTCGCTGTCGGCCATGTTCACTGATTCACTAAAAAATATCGCTCCCTAAAATTAATAAATTTCAATTGTTATATGCAACAACTGCAAATACTACTGTAATCAAAATATGCGGTTTTCAAAGGGTACTCACTCCTGAATTTGTATTATAGTTTTGTGATAAGCTGACCATGGCTTATTCCATGCTTATAATGTATCAGTAAATGCATGTATGAATATCGTTAAATTAAAAAAGTGAAATTAGTGATATTGAATTGTTTTTTTGAGAATACTATAAAAGTTCAAAGTGATTCAAACACAAAAGATTACAAAGTATCCAAAAATAAAATGAAGTGTTTTGACTTTTATTTGATAAACAAAGTTGGAGGTTATGATGTTAGAGTTACAAAGTACTCTTCTTTTTCTAAGTTTGTGTAGTCATGTGATCACAAACGTAACAGATGTGACGGTTGTCAAGAAACGTGTTGTATTCATATTAATTTTTCTGTGCGCTGATTTAACAATAACTAAAAGTTATTTTGTATTAATTGTTTTAAGGTTTCTCATTAACTTTTGAAATACAAGTAACATTAAAACTGCATTTAAACAGTCCTTAGAAATTAATACAAAATCAAACAACAATTGTCTTGACAAGTTCCGCTGTTGCTTGTCAATCACTTCCGACGTGCCTAATTCAAAATGACGGACTTTTAGACCGTTTAGATCCAAATCAATAAAACATCAGTTTTAAAAAAAATACATAACAAACTTTTGTTTAGAATGTTTGAATGCAAAAATTAAAAACGGATTTGCCTTGTAACTGAAACTCTCTTAAGCAGCCGCTCAGAAAAACCATTTCATTTGCACCATACATTATTCTAATATTGTATAATATGTAAACGTATAAATTTAAAATACAAGTAAATATTTCTACACGTGTAGTAAAACTAGTTCGTTTACACTGTGTCATTTAATAATCTAGGCTAAATAAGTCAAATTGTTATCAAAAAGTTTACTTTTTAGTTCTTATACAGGGTGTCCCACGAGGTAAGGGCACAAAATTTCACTACATGTTCTTTAGGTGACTTCGAGTCGAAAATGCCTATAAACATGGGTCCTAAAATGCGTCCTTGACAAGATATGTTTTTTTAAAACTTAATAGTGTTAGTCACATTGTAAGCATAGTTTAGGCTTTTTAACGATGTGACCCCATTTTTCACTAACATGGTGGTTATTTTCCTAGATATAATTATTATTATAGCATTGTACTTTTTGGCACAATAACTCTATTAAATTTAAAAAAAATCATATCTTGGTAAGACATTTTTGACTCAAATTTACCTAAAGAACACATAATGAAATTTTGTCCCTTACCTCGCGGGACACCCTGTATATGAACGCTTACTTCTTTCTACTAGTGCCGCTAATCATATTTGTGATTTGGAATTATCATGATTTGCATTGTTTGCTAGTAGAATTCGTTAGCTAGTATAGTTTCACTTTTTTTTTGTGAATTTAATAATACCTATATTATTACTGTCTGTTTATCTTTGAAACATTGTCTTTAATTTCAAGGCAAATTTATTTAAAAGAAACATAACAACATTGTTGCAATCGCATGATTGTTGTATGTAGGTTAATGTATTTTTCCATTTCAACTAAAATTTGTATATATACCTAGTATTTTTCTTAAAACCCTTTAGCTTTTGGTGTGCTTACTTGCCCTGTCTACCTACATTACAGTCATACCTACAAAGTGACAGAATTTTGGGTTAATTCTAAATCCATTCTTGAATTGTTAACAACTATTCAGCTTTTTTAGGTCGTTTCATTGATACAGTTTAGTTAGAGTTGAGGGGTCAAGTACAATGAAGGTCTTCAAGCAAATACTAGTTTTCTTATTTGCTGTTATAGTCTCAACTGAACAAAATTTTGATCAGTTTGCTGAAGAAGTAATTAATTTTATAGATGCAACTAGTGATTACGTGACACCGGGCAATAACAATGCCTATTTTGAAGGAGAAGATTCTAATAATGGAGAAGCCACTGGTAATTGACTGTTTTGATGATTTAGTAGTTGTGAGAATTTTGTTAATGTAGATTTTGGGACTTACGACTTTATAATTGTTGGTGCTGGAACAGCTGGAGGAATTGTGGCCAATCGATTGTCAGAAATTAAACATTTCAAGGTGTTATTGGTGGAGGCTGGAAAAGCTGATCCACCAATCTCAAAAGTGCTAGGACTGTACGGATACTTGGCCAGTTCCGAATATAACTGGGGTTACAACACTATCCCACAGGATAATGCTTGTCTAGGTTTGTCTATTTAAAACTGCAAAACTGATTAAGTTTATACTTTTGTTATAACTTAGCCAACACTAATCGATCGTGTAGTTACGTTAGAGGCAAAACTTTGGGAGGAAGCAGTAGCGTGGATGATGGGTATTACACAAGAGGGAATAGAAAAGATTACGACAAATGGGCTGAATTGACTGGTGCTGATTGGTCATATGCTGATTGTTTGCCATATTTTAGAAAATCGGAAAAAGCCGATTTTACCAAAGATATTGACCGGAGATATCACGGTTTCTTTGGACCACAACACATAAATGTAGCAGAGGACACAGCCCCATTAGTACGATGGTGATTACATTTAATTGACACAAGCCGGTAATTTATTTCTGTTTCAGTCTCAAGAAATAATAAACGCATTTAAGGAACTGAATAAAACTGAAGGCGATTACAATGCAGTTTCTCAAGAATCAGTCGGTCGTGCCCAATTGTACCTGGACTATAACACCAGATCGAGCACGGCTTATTCTTACATCCATCCAGCTCTAAAAAGACCCAACTTTCATATTAGTTTAGAGTCGTTGGTCAGCAAAATATCCTTCGCAAATAACAGCATTGCAACTGGAATAGAGTTTTGGAAAAATGGTACTAAATACATCGCCAACGCATCCAGAGAGGTGATTGTATCGGCTGGGGCATTAAATTCACCTCAGGTGCTTATGTTGTCCGGTATTGGTCCGAAGAAACATTTAGAGGAACTAGGGATTGAGGTTATTGCTGATTTGCCAGTTGGACAAAATTTGGTCGATCACGTTGCAGTGAATGCATTGCATTATAGGTAATATTCTATTGTGTTTTGTTTGTCAATTCTGATGTTTCATTTACTTTCTCTTGTCTAGTTTGTTTACTTCATCTCAATTGTCTCTTTTACATTATTTTTACTCTTTAGAAAAAACATTAACTTTACAGGCAAAACAGATCATATTACAATAACACTCTGAGACAGAACTTGAACCTATGGAAGAACAACCATCGACCTTTAACTGCGGGTGCCCATTTGGTCGCTGTCACTTATTATCATTTGCTGGAAAATAAAAATGATTCCCCTGAGGTTGAAATTCTTGTAGAGGGGCCTCCAGAAATGTCGCCCAGCTTTGGATCTTCTATAGGGTTGGTTTTATATGTCATTTTATACAAGTTTGCCAGAAAAAATTTGTTTAATTGCAGACTTGAGGATTCGTATGCTGAAGCTTTTGAGGTTTTGAACCCTTACACGGATTTCTGCGTTTCCTTGGCTCTAATGCAACCCAAATCAGTGGGGAACGTAACTTTGCAATCGGCAGACCCTAGGGATTTCCCTTTAATAAACCCAAACTTCTACTCCCACCCTGCAGACTTAGAAATTCTATATAAAGGGTTGAAGACTGTGGAACCTTTGATAAACACCACAGCCTTTAAACGACTGGGTGTTGAACCCTTATTTATCACACTTCCAGGCTGTGACTCCCAAAAAACCTCTAAGGAGTGGTGGTACTGCTACTTCCAACACACATCATACGCTGTATTTTTTTTATACACAAAGGGAGTAACAAAAGAATAATTTAGCAACTTTTCAGGGTCTTCACGCTTCTGGTACCAACAGAATGGGAAGGGACGAGGCCAGTTCTGTAGTGAGCGGTACCAATTTGAAGGTTCATGGTTTTAGTAACTTGAGAGTGGTAGATGCTAGTGTATTTCCCACCACTGTCACTGGACATATGAATGCTCCAGTCACTATGGTAGCAGAAAAAGCTTCAGACATTATTAAGTCGGATCATATAGTGTGAAGAGTTTTTCACAAAATTATTATTTACTTTTTGTTTTGTTAAATTATTATTATTTGTGCCCACTTTGTTGTTAAGTTTTTTTTGATGTTGTATAAATATACGAATTTTTGTGTTGACAAAGAATAAGAGTAAAAAAATATTTTAAAATCATTGGCAAGAAGGGAAAAGTATCAGAGCTATCGAACGATAATTTACACATTTAATTGCTTCGAACAAAATT
Organism: Ips typographus; assembly: GCF_016097725.1. Lineage (NCBI taxonomy): Eukaryota > Metazoa > Arthropoda > Insecta > Coleoptera > Curculionidae > Ips > Ips typographus. The sequence goes on along the minus strand of NC_138423.1, from coordinate 24,654,921 downwards.
GCAGAGTGAAAAAAAAAATAAGAAAATTGAAACAGTTTGAATGGAACGAGACTTATTGCTAATGCGAAAAACCTGGACTTTAATGTTCTAGAATTATTGTGTTATACAGGGTAGAAATAAAGTGTCTGCAAAGTCATAATTTTCAATTATTATTTTTTTATCTACAATGTGATTTTTCAACTAATATTTAGTGGTTTAACGTTAAGATTAGCTTAGTTTTGTCAAAAAACTGTAAATCAAATTAATGTGTATTAAAAATGGAAGCAGCCATGTTTTATGATTGATTTTCATCACTGAATTTTGAAATACAATTTTTTTTAGATAAAGGGGTATATTTTAAAGAATATAATCATGTCGCATATTAGTTATCCCCCCGCCCAAAACTTACGTAGTTTGCGACTCCGTTTTTGTATCGTGCCGTAGCCTCTCCATATTTACTTTTAAGTTCACTGATTTTATCGAAAATAAACCGTCTGACAGCTGGAGAGAAAAGAAGAAGAGATATGGATTAAGTCCTAACCATACTTTTCCAATGTTTTGACGTTTCTATAGCAACCTTTCTATTCAAACTATCAAAAAATTTAAAAAACTGAAACATATTTTTAATAAACTAAAATTAAATAAGCTGATAATAGTATAGCTGAACTAGAATTATCATTTTAAATATTAGTATAAGCTGTAAAAGCAGTAATTTTGTGTTTAGTGTCCATCAAGAACCCTTGGACAAAGTACAACAAAAGGTGAGTTATTAAGAATTCGAGTGCTTCAGCACCCAAAACAAATCTAGCTGAACTTACTAAACCTTCTCTTTTTATCGTAGATGTATATGATAGTTGGGGATGACCCCCCTAAATCCAGAGGGAGACATCGATCCAAAGTGGAAGAGGACATGATAAAACGCCGGGAACGGGAATTCAAACATAAAAAAATATGGGAGGGGGCTGACAGTTACTACAAAAGATGGGATAAAGTGAATAACCAATTCGATCAATGGACTTCACCCAGATATTATGAGGACAACAACAAAATGTTAATGGATCTAAAAAGTAAACGCGACAAAGAGGAATTACTACAAAAACGGCGTGACCGACTCAAAAAATTGCTTGACGAAGATGAAAACTCATACAAAATTGAATTAATGGTGAAAAAAAGTTCCAATTTGTTTCAGCAGAAACCTTTGCCACCAAAAGTACCAACCGAAACTTTGAAAGATATAAATAATGAAATGAAATTAAAGGAAGAACAAAAAAGAAAACGAGAAGCAGAGTTGAAACTATATCATCAATGGAGGATAAACAACCCCATTGTAAGACAGTATGAAAGCAAATACAGATTCAAGGACCTGAAATTATCTTGGCTGGACCAACAGATTGAAAAACAAATGCAAAAAGAAAAGGAGGAAAAAGAAAACCTTGCTATTATTAAGAAGTATGAAGAAAAAACTAGAAAGGAACAAGAAAGGGAATTGAAACAAAAAAAGGAAATTGAAGAAGCCCAAATTAAACTTAAAGAACAGTTAGACAAGCAGGTGGAAGACTTGAAAGAAAAACAAAGAATTAGTGAGGAAATGAAGAAAAAAGAATATGAAGACTTAAAACACAAAATTGAACTAGAAGAATTAATGGATAAATTCAAACAGGAAGAAAAAAAACGTCTAGCAAAAGAAATTGCTTTATACAACATCAAACATCACAGAATGCAATTAAAGCAAAAAACCTTGGATGTCCAAGAAGCATTGGCACAAGACAGAGAATTAGTATTGCAACTTAAAAAACTACATTTGCAAGACCTGCTGCAAGATGAAAAGAAAAAGCTCGAAGTAAAACAATGTCTGACTGATTTTCTGACTATTGTAAGAGAGCAACAAGATTTGGAAAAAAAAAGAGAGCAACATTTAAACAGCATGTTTGAGTCTGAAGCCAGAGCAGCCTACAGAAAACAACTGGACATTTGGCAAAATGAAGAGGTTTTGAGACAGAAACTGTTGAAAAACGTTTTGGCCACTGTTAAGGAACAAATAGAGGAAAATGTGAAGAAAAAACAGGAATGTCAAAGACAAATATTGAAAGAAAGAGAAAAAATTATAGCAAATATTGAAAAGTTTGACAGTGAGCTCAATGAATTAAAGAAAAAAGAGGATGAATGTAGAAAACAAAGAGTTCAAGATTTGGATGAGCAAGTTAAATTAAAAAATGCTAGAAAGAAACAGTTGGAACATAGGAAGATGAATGAGATTGAACAGGAGCTGGAGAGGGTCAGAAAAGAAGAGGAAAGGTTACAGAAAGAGATTATGGAAATTCATAACAGACAAGGACCTTACAGGCCTAGAGTGAGGAAGCTATTTTAACAGTAGTTCTACTTAAAATTGTTTTATACTATTTTTTAGACCAATTTATGACATGAAATAAAACGTTTTTATTAAACCAAGGCATCATTTTACTTAAATTAAAAATTAACAACAAACATATTTCTACTTTACTACATATTAAGGCTTAAAACAGTAGTACTAAACTTAAAGAATATTGTCCAGAGTAGTATTTTCTTTGTTTTCACTGTTACATATCAGAGTGGAATCTTCAGTAAGATCAAACATTTTACTTGTATTGTTGGAGTCTTCTTTGGCTTGGACAGGTGCTGCTTCTGTGGAATTTTCTTGGCTAATTGCTTCAGACATGACAACATCATCCAGTTCTTCTGACAAATCTACATCTTCTGACCTTAAGTCTGCTTGAGATGTTGCTTCAGGGGATAGTTCTAATTCAACCTCATCTGGAGGCTTACTTAATTTGCTTTGTGTTTTCCTAATTATTTGTTTACCCTTAATATTGCTTTCATAATCAAATACTGGTAGATCTTCATTATCTTCTTGACTCAGTTCTGGAGATTGGTTGCTTTCAATCACTTTATGCTGGATTTGTCTTGCTTTTTCTTGCCTCAGCTTCTCTGCTCTCTCTTTGTTGATTCTGATCCTTTCCAGTTGCTCTGCAGTCAGTTCAGGCTCTTTACTTTGGTTGGTTGTTACTAATTGATCAAACTGAGTATTTGCAGTGGTTAGTTCACTTACAGAACTCTCTTGGTTGTCTTCCTCATCTGATGAGCTGACCATATCATTATTTAACATGAGATCAAATCTAATTCTTTTGATGTGTGTTTGAACTGCTCTTTTGGTTCCAAGTTTCTCCAGACGTTCTATACAAGTATCAAAGGGAAATTTAGGGAACAATCTATGACACCAGTATTCATAGGTCTTCATTATAACATTCAAGTCTTGTTCTTCATGTCTTTGACCTTTAAATTTGACTCTGTCAAAGTAACTGCTTAAAGTAGCAATACCTTTAGGTCCCTGTAGGGTTTCTTCATTCAGTTTTGGTTGGGGATTTCGAATCACCCTTTTTGGTTTCACAACTTGTTTGTCATCAGCTTGACCATCTGTAGGTGTTTCTTCAGTGTCTGCTTGCAAGTCCTCACCTTGTTCAATTACTTGGTTAAGGTCTTCATCAACGTCACTATGAATTGAAGCTTCTTCACCTGAAGACATTATCCTTTAAATTATTATAAAAGTACTTTAAATAAATGAACTTTTGCAAAACAAACTTTTACCGCCAAATCTGCTTTTAATGAATGTGAAATTAAAGAAGAAGTTATGTTAGGTTATGTTAATATTTTGATGCCCAGTGGATTGTTGACTAATCGTAATTAAAATCATTTTTATTATTCATTATCACTCCATTCTGAGCTTTCCTCGGGTTCTTCTTCACTTTGTGCTTGATTGTAAGGTCTATTAGATTGTTCATTCTGATTAATTGCTTGCAGAAAGGCTACTAATAATCGCCTATTAATACGATCTGTTTGGGTTAATTCTCTCACTTCCTGCTGCTGATCTTGAGTTTGACTCTGCTCGACCTCAGACTGTTCTGATTGGTTTTTGCCAGGCATGATTTCTGGTATTAGAGTACACTTTACAACAACAGGTAAATCAGTAAACAGTAAAATGGTTAATAATAATCATAATCAGCATCAGCTGATTTTGTAGGGTTAGTGTGCTCCATAGAGGTGTGGTGACAAACTCTATGACATCATATACAACACTACATTACCACGTGTATCTTGTATTCTAAACGCTTTACACGATCACGTGATCGACTTCTGACATTGACACTTGACAAAAAGGTTAGCCAACCGACTTCATAAAAACGGGAACGCGAATTCCACCAAAACCTCAACTCAAAACAAAACCCAACCTAAACATGGCGTCTGACGGGGACGAAGTGATTTCCGATCAAGAAAAAGTCCGGATAGTATCCGATTTTATATTACATTCGCCTCCCGGTGAATTTAATGAAGTCTTTAACGATGTGAGGAAGTTGCTAAACAATGATGAACTCCTCAAAGAGGGGGCCAGCGAAGCCTTCGCCCAATACAACAAGGATCAATTGACTCCCGTTCGGATAGAAAATTCCGACAATTTGGTGCTTATCACTGAATACAACGATTTAGGAAATAATAGGTAAGTGTAAGCCATCCTTCACTTAATTAGGATTTCCCCAATAACCATTTTCTACAACTTTATATAGGGGCAAACATTTATTGGTCTATGATTCATTTCATTACTATCTCCTACCTATATTTCGTCACTGTATGTTAAGTTAATTAAGTTATTAAATTGTGATTAGGTTTTTTGACCCACGTTCAAAACAAAGCTTTCGCTATGACCACCTCAGAAGAGAAGCATCAGATTATCAGCCTTACACACCAGACTCAACAGCGGAACCCTGGAGGTCTGCCCTTGACTCTGAATTCTTGCAGTACACAAGAAATCACTATAAAGATGGTGTGTGCACAGTGATAGGGCGCAGTCAAGGGAATGTTGTCACTCTGACAGCTTGTATAGAAGACCATCAGTTTCAACCCAACAATTTTTGGAATGGTGAGTGGTTTTGATCACAAATTTAGATTTATCCTATGATTGGTTTGTTTTTTGGTAGAAAAATATCTTATAATTACTTCATTAAGTCTGAAATAAAAATTATTTTTCTCTGAACTTAATGTTTCATAAACTGGATGAATAATTACTGGGTATATTTTTGGAAAACTTTGAGATGTGTTTTAATGTTTCTAGTTTCTATGCTGCTTCTGATATTCACATTTCAAACACTTCAAAAACCTCACTTTGTATACAGGTGTGGTAAATCCAAAACCGACCATAGGAAAACAGTGTAACTGACAGAGAAACGTAGATAATTGCATGCGTGGGACAAAGACAGTAAACGAAAAAAATACCAAGTAGGCCATATTTTCAGTACGCTGTTGCCAAAATCCAATACCGTCGACAAAATTAATATGGCCTATTTTTTTCGTTTACTGTCTTTGTCCCACGCATGCAATTATCTACGTTTTTCTGTCAGTTACACGGTTTTCCTATGGTCGGTTTTGGATTTACCACACCTGTATATTAATAATTTGTTTTAAAAGTCACAGGACTTCTTTTTAACGTCAAAACAGATCCTGAAGGTCACGTGACTCTTTTAAGATTAAAAATGGAATTTATAATGTCACATGACAGTTTTAAATGTCATTTGAAGGATCACGTAATCGTTTTTCAGTTTAAACTGATATTTTTAAAGACACGTGATCCTCTTTACAGTGCAAATGGCCACGTGACAATTTTCAATTACTTTGACGTCAAAACAAAATCCTAAAGGTCACGTGACTGTTTTAGATGTCAAAGTATTATTTGAAGAGTCACCTGACTCCTTATAATGTTCAAATGGTCACGTGTCTCTTTTTACAGTTTATAAAGTCGCATAACGATTTTCCATAATCAAACATTTTTTTAAAAGTCACGTGACTATTTTTTAACGTCAAACCGAAATCACGTGACTGTAAATAGCGAAATAATTTTTAAAGGGTCACGTGACCGTTTTTCAGTTTAAACTGAGATTTTTTAAATTACGTGACTCCTTTTAATGTGCAAATGGTCACGTGACGATTTTCAATACTCAAATTTAATTTTTTTTAGTCCACGTGACTCTTTTTTAACTTCAAAACGGATCCTAAAGGTCACGTGACTCTTTTAAGATTAAAAATGGATTTTATAATGGCCGAATTCGTTTTCACGCTCTATGGAGCGAGCAGAGTTTTTTTGACGTCACAATGACGTAATTTGACAATTGGTCAAATTATGGTTTTGCCAAATTACGTCATCGTGACGTCAAAAAAGCTCTGCCCGCTCCATGGAGCGTGAAAACAAATGCGGCCAATGTCACATGACAGTTTTGAATGTCAAATTGTTATTTAAAGTATCACATGCGCATTTTTCAGTTTAAACTGATATTTTTAAAGACACACGTGACTCTAAAGGTAACGTGACTGTTTTAGATGTTAAAAATATTATTTGAAGAGTCACGTGACTCTTTCATGAGGTCGCATGAGGATTTTCAATACTCAAATTTTATTTTTAGAGGTCACGTGATTTTTATTGAATGCCAAAACGGAACCCTGTGACTGTAAATGATAGAATATTATTTGACGGGTCACGTGACTATTTGCAATAATTAAATTAAATTTTAAAGATTACGTGACCGTTTTTTAGAACTCTAAATCTCGTGACTCATTTTAAAGTACAAATGGTCACGTGACTGTTTTAAGATTAAACATGGAATTCATAATATATTAAGTATAAAATAACCCTTGATGATTAAAAATAAAGTAATAACTAAACTAAAAATACAACGAAGTGAAACAGAATAATTAAAGAAAACACACACTAAATCTGTTATTTTTTGTCTAGAAACAAAACAAAAAATGTCATTTGTCAACTAGACAACGCCGCAACAGTCAAAAGATCGGTATTGCTGTGTCTGGCTTTAAAGTTACGCGAATATGCGTTTAGTGGTGCCATCTCACGCTGCTTACTTAAATTAATTTTCAGTTCCATTGCCACTTTTTGTCTATACTGTTTGTATAATGGTGAAAATGAACTATATTTTTACGTAATTTATTAGGATAAAAAATACTTTAGTTGAATTTATAACAGGTCGGTGGCGCAGCCAATGGTTCATAACTCTAAATGGAAATTCCTCTGCGGAAATTCGAGGCGTTCTTAAGGTGCAGGTACACTACTATGAAGAAGGAAATGTCCAATTGGTCAGCACGAAAGAAGTGAAAGACTCGGTTAATGTGAGTTTTGAAGCTCAAACGGCCAAGGACATTGTCCAAGTCATCGAAGCTGCCGAAAATCTTTATCAAACCGCCATTTCTGAAAACTATCATACCATGTCGGATACAACCTTCAAAGCACTAAGAAGGTCAGTAACTAGTTTTGTTATATTAATTTTTCTAGTTTGTGTTATTAAGGTGGGTTATTTATTATTTTTCTGTGGTTATTTACAGGTTATTACCGGTCACACGCACAAAAATCGACTGGAACAAAATCGTGTCCTACAGTATTGGAAAGGAGCTAAACAAAGCGCAATGATCGAATGTCGATTAATGGTTCAATTTAGATTAACTTCTCTTATGACAATTATTATCCAGGGTGGTTATACAGGGTGTATTGCAAACTTATTATTGTTTTTCTTCTTTTGTGGCCTAGAAATTGACACTCTGTATAAGACCCTATACCAAAAATAATAACATGAAATATCTAAAGTAAGGCTATTGCTAGGGAATATCGGCATTTTTGTTCGCTGTTGGAAAAGTTTTTAGATTTAAATCGAATGGTGCGCTTATGATGTGTAAATATTTTCAAGACAACAATTTCTTTGTTTCACCTTGAGATCAATTATTGAACCTAAAATGACTAAAATAGTGGCATCCTGTGCAATACGGAAATTTTGCACCAATTTTACGTTTCCTTCCAAGTAATAAAGTTAATTCTTGATTAGATTAATTACAAGTTCTATTATAAGCGTTACTATACTGAATCCTTGTACCATCAACATTTAACCATTGTATTTTTTTTTCTATTATTTCGTATACATAATAACTATTATATTATTTAAAATTTATCTAAATAAATATAGTAATTGAGTAAATAAAAAGTATTACTAAATTATTTTATATGGTTGGGCAAAAACCGCTTAGAACATTCAAGTCGAAGAGGTTTAACGTGAGCTTCTACCTACTAATTACTAATAATAACTGGAATAAATTGTTTTGTTATGAAGAAACCTTAAAGCTCTATTTGGACCATCGGACGCTGCCCTTTTTTTAACGGTATATAATAAATAATTTATATTATTGTTAGATTCCACGTTGTATGGGTTATTTTTCAAATAAAGTATTAATAATTAACAAGCTTTGGTTTTTTAAAATTGTGTTGTTGAACTGTAGTAATATTTTAGTACGGTTTTTTAAAGTTTCTAAACCTTCACGATCTTAACTGTCATAATTTGAGAGATGAGAAATAATACGGATTTAATGTTAGTTTTCACAACATTTACCGAATTTTTGCGAGGGAAAAGTTGCATGGAGCATAATACCTGACAGCATAGATAAGTTAAGTTTAGACTGTATTATTTACCTGATCTGTCACATTCAAACCTCAACTTAGCTAAGTTGTACTTAAGGGGCATAAACACCATTAAATTCTAACTTTTAAAATTTGGAAAAACTGGCATCAATCAAGTAGGTTTTCTCAAATGACTCCGCAGTAGAAAGGTAGAGTAGAATAGAGAGGAGTATTAAAAAAGCAATCGTTGTTAAGGATTAATTTGCTAACAGACAAGTTTGATGTTTGATTTGATATTGGTGTTAATAATGTAGGGTTAGGCTGTTGTCTGTCTTGCATTATCATAAATTTTTGCTGGATTGTACCAGATTTTTTTATTATTTTTTTGGTTTTACGGCCTTCAGCTAATTGTACCAGATTTGTGTTTGTTCGTACTGGCGTACTAGATTCAGGTGAAACGTATCAGATATAGTACAAATGTACTAGACTGGCAACAGTGGCAACACTGGTTCAGTTAGTCACCGCAAATTAGATTCTTGCTTGGCAAGTCGACTTTAGGCGGGACGCAAGGTGAGGTAAATTTTACGATTTTCGGAGAGGGATCGGACTGGTTATGTTATATCTTTAGACTGTGGTGTAGGTATTAAGAAGGTAGGTGGCATTTTCAAAACTACACACATTATCTATCTAGTATCGGAGTAGTGGTCACATCGAAATACTTTACGTTAAAATATTGTAAAATTTACATAAAAAATAAAACATTTCTTTTTGTTTACTATTTTTGCCAACAATGGCGGCCGATGACGTCAAAATTCTATCGCGCTCGGAACGCATCTAATAGACAAGAAAGGCAAATGATGACGTAACCGCGACGGAAAAAAAAATGGACCATACGTCTAAATATCATAGAAAACAAAAGATAGAGCACATTTCAAGCTTTCTAAAAATATCCCCACATGAGTTGATTGATAACACCGTTTGGCCGATCTCAAACTAAGTGACAGCTCATTTTGACAGCTGGAATGGATTCCCCGTCCCCAAATTAGTCGAAAATTAGTACCAGTGTTGGTGAAATCGGACTGGTTTTGACGTTATTAGCTCTCAAAGTGACAGAATAACAATAACGCGTCTCAAGCGTTTTTAACCGGAACAAAACGAGTGAAGAGTGGTTTTTGACTAATTTGAAGATGCCCAATTCAGTGGTAAAGTCAGTTTTTTGATATCTCCACAAACAACCCGGAAATCGCCAGTATCTCGAATTGAGTGACAGCTACTGTCATTTTGACAGCTGGAATGGATTCCTGGTGCTCAAACTAGTCGAAAATGAGTACCATCAACCCTAGTGAAATCGGACTGGTTTTGACGTTATTAGCTGTCAAAGTGACAGATTAACAATAATGCATCTCAAGCCTTTTTTGTCAAAACCAAACGAGTGAAGGGTGGTTTTTGACTAATTTTGGGGCGCCCAATCCATTGGTGAAATCACATTTTTGATATCTCCACAAATAACCCGGAAAGCGCCAGTGTCTCGAATTGAGTGACAGTTACTGTCATTTTGACAGCTGGAATGGATTCCCCGTCCCCAAATTAGTCGAAAATGAGTACCATCAAGTCTAGTGAAATCGGACTGGTTTTGACGTTATTAGCTGTCAAAGTGACCGGAACAAAACGAGTGAAGTTTGTTCTCCTCGCGCCAGGATACAAAATTAAAAATAAGCGAGCGTCTTGGAAAACGGAGGCGTGGCCAGAATGCGATGATGGACGGAAAGACACGATGGTTTCCGGATTTCCAAGGTGGCCTGGCGTGCGCCCTGACAGTAATAACCAAGATTAGAGCCAGCGAACGATAATTTGCGACGTTGCCAAGTCTCATCATACCACCCATGTTTTGAAGCAGTCTATGTTATGTTTTGAAATATGACTTAACAACATGATTAATAAAAATAAGTAGTTTTCACCAATACCATCGAATAATCTAATATAGAAGTGTGTTTACGTTACACTATACTGCAGCTATAAAAGGAATATGTTGAAGAGAAATGGAATTTAAATTTGATTTAAAATGGTAGGAACTTCTATTAGCGGGTATGGCAACGCTGCGGTACGAATAGTAATTTCTTGTTTACGTTTTGTTTTGATTCACTGAACAAGCCCTTGCAGCTTTAAAACAAAAAGCTAGAAACAGAGTGAGAAAACCTGCGATTTGTGTAATCTAGTTATTGATGAGATGTCACCATAAGACAGCAAGTTGAGTGGACAGGCTCAAAATTTACTGGGTACATTGATATAGGAGCTTAATGACTCCTGGAAAATACCAGTTGGTTATTTTTTTAATTAATAGGGGATTCAAAAAGCAGATTTAAAAAAAGATAAGATAGTGGGGTTGCTGTTACATCTATAACGTTTGGTACCCCCCCGTTCTTTCAATTTTTTTGAAAAGTGAAAAATTTTAAAGAGTTTTGTTGTGCTTATTTCACCTAATTTAAGGTTCTTTTGTATAAATATGCCCTTTGCTGTGCATTGGAACCCTAATAGAGCAAAATAAAAATTTGTCAAAATTGCACTTTTGACAAAAATTGCATTTTTTGACTTTTTGAAAAATCGTAGCTCTTTTATTTAAATCCGCAGGAAATTCGTTCCTACGCCATTCGAAAAAGCATAAAAAATACTACAACGACGAAACTGACAGTTGCAATGGATTCCCTGACCCCGAATTAGTCAGAAACGAGTACCATCAACCCTATGCTATTTCGATCCAAAATGGCGGAAATTGCAAATGGCCTCCACAAGCGTCATTTTGACATTTTAGTAAAAAATCAAGTTTGTACTCGTTTTCTACTAAATCGAGGATGGGGAATTAAGTGGTGACGTTCATTTTTGCGTAACTCTGTCCCAAACCCAGATTTTAAGTTTCTCGAACCGAGTAACATATACAGACAAACTGACTGCAGAAATGGATTCCTTGACCCCGAATTAGTCGAAAACGAGTACTATCAACCCTAACCTAGATCAATCCAAAATGGCGGCCATTTTGATTTTTTAGTCAAAAAACGATATTGCATCTCATTTTAAAAGGAGTTTAACGTAGTTGCGTAAAATGACAGACAAAATGGCGTCTCAGTCCGCCATTTTGAATTTTTAGTCAAAAAACCATGTTGCACCTCATTTTATAGGGAATTTAACGTAGTTGTGGAAAATGACAGACAAAATGGCGTCTCAGTCCGCAATTTTGGCATCAACGCCATAACTTGAGCCGACTGTGGGACAGTAGCTTTTAGAATGTGTATTATTGTTGGCTAGAAGTTAAAAAGTTAATAAACAAGTCTATCTTGTAAGTCTATGAAGCAATAGTAATGCATTTTCAAAATGTCAAACTCACTGATGACGTGCATTGCTCCCATTAATGCCGTCGACCATACATATGCAATAACCTACTGTTGAGGTATTTCGGGAAACTAATAAAACCTTAAAGTAAACCATTGAAAGGGTTTTATTTATTTTGTAATTGAAAACACTAGTACTGAAACGAAAAGGTACGAAAGAAACCAAAAAAAATATCAATTAACGCTAAATAGTTCAATCTGTGATTGAAATAAATACAGATATATAAAAACTTTTTTCTGCACCGCGACCAATTTCCAGAAACGTTCCTAACTATATAAATCATCGGCAGGATCGTCAAAGTTGGCTTGATCGCCGGGAGTGGCGGGCACAGGCGCTTGTCCACCTTGAGCTGGAGCACCTTGATTTGCCGGGAACCTTTTAACAAAAAATCGCAGCCTTAAACACTTCTTTTCTTAAAAAAATCTTTAAATTTACTAACCTGAAGTTAGTTCCAAAACCTCTGGATTGCTGCAGCGTTTGCGCGAACATTTCGTATTTGCGGATATCGTTGTCGGAGACGGAGCGACGCGCAAAGCGCATCGCTTCTTCAAAATGAGCTCTGGTTATTTCTGGCACAGGATCGTCTTCGTCCAGCTGAAAATAGAAAAATACAAAAATCCAGGGTCATTGATAAATTCAGTAAAATATGGAACAGGAATCTGCTTGATAAATTAATACTTGTTTGTCTTTCACTAAATCGTGTTTTAACTATGAATTTACGTAACACTTACATCCATAGCAACGGCAGCAGCGGGATTAGCAGCTCTTTCGCGTTCCCTTCTAATCTCAGCTTCAATTGATTGCCTAATAGCCAATTTGCAAGCCCTTTGACAGATTTCGGTCAGATCAGCTCCCGAAAATCCGTGAGTCACTTTAGCGATATAGGTCAAATCCACGTCTTTGGCAACGGGCGATTTCCTCAGATTGGCCCTGAAGATTTGCTCTCTTGACTTTTCATCCGGCAGCGGGATGTAGATTAACTGATCGAGACGGCCAGGACGCAAAATAGCAGGATCGATAATGTCTGTAACAACACTTGTTTGAAAATATTTCCTAAAAAATCCTGAAACCAGAAAGTCCAACCTGGTCTATTCGTAGCTCCGATGATAAAAACGTTCTTTTTCGCTCCCATTCCATCCATTTCGGTTAGAATTTGATTGATTACACGATCGGCAGCGCCACCGGCATCTCCGACGTTGCCACCTCTAGATTTGGCGATGGAATCCAATTCGTCAAAGAATAGCACACAGGGTGCAGCTGATCTAGCCTGAAATTATCACAAAAAATGAAAACCCAAACAATAGTCCAAAAACTGTAAATACCTTATCGAAAATGTCCCTGACGTTGGCTTCGGACTCACCGAACCACATCGTCAACAATTCGGGACCCTTGACGGAAATGAAGTTGGCTTGACACTCGTTAGCGATGGCTTTGGCCAGCAAAGTTTTACCGCAACCTGGAGGACCGTAGAAGAGCACACCTCTGGACGGTTGCATACCTAATTAAAATGTCATTTATAAAAATGATGTTTTTTTTTTTGATACGACAAATTATGAAAGCAAAAGTGTTTGTTAATTTATTACTCTACTATACTCTCAAAAATGAGATGCTATTAGCACTTTTAAATTTTTAAGTTTGACAGTTGTTAAAATGAGTAAAATTAGCAATTTTGTAGTTCTTGCAATTGCCTTGATATTTAACAATTTGAAATGAGTGAAATCAGCTATTTTTTAATTGCTTTTACGTTTGACTGTGCTTAGATATACAGGTGTGGTAAATCCAAAAGCGACCATAGGAAAACCGTGTAACGGACAGAGAAACGTAGGTAATTGCATGCGCGGGAGAAAGACAGAATACGAAAAAAATATCAAGTAGGCCATATTTTTAGCGCGCTGTTGCCAAACGCCGTAAGTAAGTTTGTCGAGGGTATTGAATACTTACGGCGTTTGGCAACAGCGCGCTAAAAATATGGCCTACTTGATATTTTTTTCGTATTCTGTCTTTCTCCCGCGCATGCAATTACCTACGTTTCTCTGTCCGTTACACGGTTTTCCTATGGTCGCTTTTGGATTTACCACACCTGTATGTTTCAGTTACTGAGAATATCAAAAGTACTACACAAAATAAAAACTAAATAAAACTCGAAGAAACCGTCAAAAAATCGAAATTAGTATTTTGGATATTTTCGAAACACAGAGGGAGCTGCATTGCCAGTTAGCACAGTTTGCTGTTCTTGTTGTGGTTTAAAAATGTTTTAAAAATTATTGTGAATCCCATATTATTCAATACAGTTAATAATCCTTATTTATTGGAGTATATTTAAATTTACGTATATTTAGAAAATGACAGTCAAAATGGCGTCAATTTCTTGTCAAAAAACGATGTTGCATCTGATCTTGAAGGAAATTTTGCAAAGATTCGAAAACTGACAGAAAAAATAGCGTCCCTGACCGCCATTTTGAATTTTCTGTCAAAAAACGATGTTGCATCTCATTTTAAAGAAAATTTCGCGTAGAATCAATTTAAAGCAAATTTCGCGTAATTTCAGAAAATAACAGACAAAATGCCGTCCCTGACCGCCATTTTGAATTTCTCTTCAAAAAACGATGTTGCATCTCATTTTAAAGGAAATTTTGAGTAGATTAAAAAAATGATAAACATAATAGCGTCCCTGACCGCCATTTTGAATTTTCTGTTAAAAAACGATGTTGCATCTCATTTTAAAGAAAATTTCGCGTAAATTCAGAAAATGACGTCCCTGACCGCCATTTTAAATTTTCTCTCAAAAAACGATGTTGCATCTCAATTTAAATCAAATTTCGCGTAAATTCAGAAAATGACAGACAAAATGGCGTCCCTGACCGCCAGTTTGAATTCCTCTGCAGAAAAAACGATGTTGCATCTCATTTTGAAGGAACTTTTGCGAAGATTCGAAAAATGACAGAAAAAATAGCGTCCCTGACCGACATTTTAAATTTTCTGTCAAAAAACGATGTTGCACCTCATTTTAAAGAAAATTTTGCGTAAATTTAGAAAATGACAGAAAAAATAGCGTTCCTGACTGCCATTTTGAATTTCCTGTCAAAAAACGATGTTGCATCTCATTTTAAAGAAAATTTCGCGTAATTTCAGAAAATAACAGACAAAATGGCGTCCCTGACCGCCATTTTGAATTTCTCTTCAAAAAACGATGTTGCATCTCATTTTAAAGGAAATTTTGAGTAAATTAAAAAAATGATAAACATAATAGCGTCCCTGACCGCCAACGATGTTGCATCTCAATTTAAAGCAAATTTCGCGTAGATTAAGAAAATGACAAACAAAATGGCGTTCCTAACCGCCATTTTAAATTTCTCTTCAAAAAACGATGTTGCATTTCACATTAAAAGAAATTTTACGGAAATTTTGAAAATGACAGACAAGATGACGGCCATTTTGAATTTCTCGACAAAAAACGATGTTGCACCTCAGTCAAAAGGAAATTTAGTAAATGACAGACAAAATGGCGTCCCTGACCGCCATTCACGACCTGTCAAAAAACGATGGAGCACCTAATTTTAAAGTAAATTATATTATATATACTAAGCTAATTATTTTGTTATACTGTGTAGGTACATATCTATATAAAAATACGAAATGTATGAAAAATTCGCGTTTGGATGATAAGGAAAAACCTCTGACAACTCAGCGCGTTAAACGTCAATAACGTGCAACGGCCGAATTAATGCCGATGACTATACATCAAGGTACCTTTGAGGTTGAAGAAAAGAAAACAAAACAAAACCGTGTAATCAAATCTGTGGTAACCATATTTTACTTACTCAGTGCTTGAATATATCTATTATATAACAAAAGCAGGTAATTAGAAGTAACTTACCAAATTTGAGGAACTTGTCCGGATGTTCAACCGGATATTGCACCAACTCCTGGAGTTCATTCTTCACATTAGCCAAACCGCCAATGTCTTCCCAAGTGACATTAGGCACTTCAACCACCTAAACAAAGTGTGCCGTACATTACAGAAAAAAAAGTGATTGAATTAATGGACTTACGGTCTCTCTGAGAGCGCTGGGACTGCTCTTGGTCATAGCGTAGCGGAAGTTTTCCATGGTAACGGCTAAGCTATTCAACACTTCCGCGTCGATTTGGTCGTCTTCCAAATCGATCAAATCCATCTTTTCACGAATTTGCTGTAGAGCTGCTTCGGAACAAAGCGACGCCAAATCAGCACCCACGTGACCGTGGGTTTCGGCGGCGATTTGCTCCAGGTCCACGTCATCGGCCAACTTCATGTTTTTAGTGTGGATTCGCAGAATTTCTAAACGGCCAGTAGCGTCAGGGATTCCAATATCGATTTCCCGGTCGAATCGTCCAAAACGTCTCAAAGCGGCATCGATAGAATTCGGTCGGTTAGTGGCAGCCATTACGATCACGTGAGAGGATTTCTTCATGCCGTCCATCAAAGTTAGCAGTTGAGAGACAATACGTCTTTCCACTTCACCATGAGTTTTCTCTCGTTTCGGAGCGATAGCATCTAATTCATCAATAAAGATGATAGCTGGGGAGTTTTTGTCAGCTTCTTCAAAAGCTTTCCTCAAGTTACTCTCAGATTCTCCAGCCAATTTACTCATAATTTCAGGTCCGTTAATCAAAAAGAAGAACGCTCCAGTCTCGTTAGCGACAGCACGAGCAATTAGAGTTTTTCCAGTACCGGGAGGACCGTATAACAAAATTCCTCTTGGTGGTTTAACACCGATAGCTTTGAAAAGAGATGGATGCCGAAGAGGCAATTCGACCATCTCTTTAATTTGTGCCAATTGTTTTCGGCAGCCTCCAATATCGTCGTAACCAACTGCATTAAGAGCTTCCTCTTCTTCTTCGCGCTTAATTGGATCTCCATCGCAATGAATAACAG
Source organism: Ips typographus (assembly GCF_016097725.1). Lineage (NCBI taxonomy): Eukaryota > Metazoa > Arthropoda > Insecta > Coleoptera > Curculionidae > Ips > Ips typographus. Next base: position 24,638,170 of record NC_138423.1, on the reverse strand, counting down.
TATCGGGAGCGACAATGCAAAATGGAGAAGGATCGGTTTCTACCACTTTGAATTCGACAGCTCGCATTCCTCCTCTCACTATAAACACGTCGTCTTTGTGAATCGGTCTGTAGGCTTCAAGGAAGTAAGGCTTCAAATATACTTCAAAAAGATTACTGCAAAATGTCCAAAATGTACGTACCACTCGGTTTTAGAATTTTAAAAGCATAAAATATTACCCAGTAAGACCTTCCACAGTGTCGTCGATAGGAAGAACATGTATCCGCTTTCCATACTTCACATCAGGACAAGGTTGAATGGAGACAACATCTGATAGTCTGACCCGCAAATTATTTCTCACATTCCTATTCATTCGAATTTTTTCATCGCTGCAACTGTCATCTGACAAAACTATGCAGACCGTTTCTTTTCGCCGCTTGCCTGTTAAACGCAATCAAAGCAAAAATGGTGCAGATTGTTTTTTTAGGCACCCTTTAATGTTGCTTTACCTTTCAGGAGAACTGTGTCACCTCGGAAAAGCTGCAACTCATCCATTTTGGCTTGGGACAAAGCGACCACGGAGTTATCGTCGTTGACCGCTTCCTCGACGATAAGCCTGTTTGGCCTGTCCTTTTTGCGCAAAATCGCGGTTGCTAAATCATCACTAAATACAAGAAAAACGTTGTATGGCAAAAAACGTAAAAAAAGGCTCAGAAACAGTATAATAGCGCAAAATAATTGCAAAATCTTAATAGAGGTTGTAGCAATTTTATCAGTAGTAAGTAAAGAAGTTTTCATGTAATTTGATGATTATTAGAAGTGAGATTAAGTGCCTGTTAGGCAAATTTTATCACAATATGCTGAGTTTATACCCAATAAACAACTATTTGTTTGACTACCTCCTTTACCAACTTAAAGAAACTGATTTTTGTTGAAGAACAAAAGATGAGACTTACCCTACCATACCACAGTTTTTATCCATCACAAAAGCCTCTATGAAAAGAGTAAGAAGTGTATTTTACCATATTAATCTCGATTTTATAAGAGCCTATCACAACCAGTTGTACAAAAGTAGTTTAAACATCATAATAAAAGCCAGAGATGTCACAGTTAGTGATTTTTAGGAACCGTCTAAATTGGGTACTTGACCCATTAGGACCAAAGAGTCCGCGACAGATTTATGAATAAATCTGGCAACCTTGCTTGCTACCTATTAGCCCCTTAGCAATTTAAGACTTAGAGATGTACCTATAGTATTAAATAAGCTCTGTGTATTATGGGTGCTGTTCAAAACATCTTGGTTAATTGAAAATTGCAAATGTTAAAAAATTGTTAGCTGTAACTTGTTGATTCTATCTATCTTTTTTTCTCATATTTGTATTTATCAGCTACTTCTTTATGATTTTTTGTTTATCATTAATAAAATTTATTCTGGTACTTGGGGCATAATAAAAAATAGCAGCAAGCTCTTCTTTCTACAATTGATTGATTGCCTGTCTAGTGAACCACCCTTGTTAGGAAGATTTGAGAACAGGTTCATTTTATGGAAATCCATGTTATTCTCAAACATAATGAATATTTGCTTCTTTGACAAAGCAAAACACTTTTTCAACACTAGAATCACTAATAAAGCTGCATTTCCAAGTTCAAAAACATTTGCAATGTTGGTAGAGTACCAAAGTAGGACCCAGCATTACTGTTTTTTTTTTACTTGATTGAGATGACAGACAGATTTATTAATACAATCCAAAATCTGCTAGCACCAATTAGCAACAGAATACATACATGTTTCTCAACATTTTTTATTTTTTCCACTAAAACTACATAAAACCAACTTTTCCAAGAGCATTTAATTGCACATTTTATCAACATATAAATCAAAACACTGAAATGCACAAGATGAATAAGCACTTTTCAATCTCCTAAAATAACCAGCTTTATTTTTATAGTATTGTCCACATAAGCCCTGTGTTTACAGTTTAACCTATTTTGTGGTTATTGCATGTTGCTACACGCTACAAATCAGGCGATTTTCCTCTGCACACCAACTGATAAAAAAAAATGGCTGATATATAAATATAATTTTGTGAATAAGCAAATTGGAAGGAGGATGTTCAGAGAATAAACGAAATTCGGTATAAAACGGTTTATTAATAGCGCTAGATGAAAAATGGTTTATCGGCCATGACGACAATCATAAAAATTTGAACGAATATCATGAAAATGAGTTACCGGTAAATAGTGAACAAAGGAACAACTTACTTTTGTTGATCGGCCATTTCGTTCACCTGCGTGAATTCACTGGGCTTTCGAGGAAATGTTCCGTATAACGTTCAGCGGGAGATCACGGCCTTTTCAGGATAATTTTACTAGAATAATGGGAAAATTTGTGACTCCAACAAAACCAACTTTGCTCAACTCAACAGAATGACGTAGCTTTTTCAGTTTTTCACAGCTAAACGTTGACGTTTGACGATATGGAAAATGAATCGGCAGTTTTCGGTCGGTATTACAGTGTCCTAATTTAAATTGTCAGATGTCTTACGCTGATCACATGACCATCTGAGGAATTGTGTATTGATATCACGTGATTTCCTGTGGAAGAAATTAAACTTTCAGCTTTCAAATTATTTTTTATTCTATTTTAGAATTTTAAAATTTAAATTAACAAGTTATGCAGAGCATAATTGAGACATATAATTTCAGTCATAAAAATATATTGTTTTAAGTAGAATATAATTTACACATTATAATGTTAATAAATGTAAAAAGGAAATACCTAAGTTGAGGAAATGATTTTACATAGAAGGTAAATATAACATTTTTCTCAAGTTGTTGCAATTTAAAACAAATTAAATTAGTAATTAATAAACAGCACATACATTATGGTTTTACGATTACAATAATATCTTTAATAAGAATTTGTGCCATGTACTTATACAATAATAATACAAACACTTTATACCTTTTATTCCCATTATCATATTATACAAGTGTGAGAACATAAAAATATTGTTTCATATAAATGCAAAGTTTAAGGACAAACTTACTACTGTCCCCATTGTAATTAATAATTTGAAAATCAAAAACTTAAGACCCAATTATATACTTTTATCTTAAATAGCGCCTATTAATTCATTTCTGATTGGTAAATGCAATAAAATGTCTCTTTCCAGTTTAAAATTAAAATATATTACTCTGTGATAAGGACAAGTATTTAAAAAAGAGTAAATGTTTACAATGAATGAAAGTCTGTATACCTCCTAGTCAGTAATTTATTCGATTTTTTCCTAGTGAACTAATGAATATAAATACTTCTTCTCCTATTTATATTTTGTCCAATTTTTGTATATAAACACTAACCAAAAAGTGAAACACTAAATTACCCCAGCTGGATATCTATATTACTCCAGGACTTTTATACATTATAAAATTTACTCAGATTACCACATGTTATAATCAGAATCGTCCGCTTCAAAGGCCAAAAAGAAACCTAGCAATGTGCAATAAACTATAGCATTACCGGCTAAAGTTAACCAACTAGCACCCCAGTGTATAATATTGCCCCTGGCCAGAACTATAGGCAAGGCAAAGGAACAAACTAAAATACCGACAGTGAGAAAAATTGCAGTTTCAAGACATGAATTGCTTGATCCTGAGTGATCATGGTATCTTCTGGCCATGAGGGTTGGTATTGGCGCGAGAATGTAGAATAAGACCACAAAAAATGGCCACCAAAGCCTAAAAATATTTGTAATTTACCACACAAGTCACTAGAATGCAACAGACTTACCCATATTGTGGTAATGCACATGCTAAGATGACAAATGTCATGCCAACTGAGCCAGCAAATGCTAGTGAAACCAATCTGCAAATATGTTAGTGTAGTAAAAAAGATAGTTAAGTTGGTTGTACATTTTGAAATGTTACAAAAATTGCCAAACATGTTAGTGTTGGTAAAAAGCATCAGTTTTACACCAAATTGTGTATGTTGTACTATTTTATACTAGATTACCCTACTTGAAATATTTAAAATACAGCACCACTGTTGAACTGCATTATGCAAGCTTTCTTTACCTAATTTGCTTACACAGAACAGTGGTTGTGATAAAAAAAATGTTGCAAAATAGTTATAACAGGTTTTAACAACACAAACAAAAAATATAATTATAGTAGTATGATTACTTACGCTGAACAAATCCATAGAACAGCAAGAAGGAACATGAAACAAAAATTATATATTAATAAAGTCAACTTATATTCAAGTCATTTTGCTAGTAATAATAACTAAGCTAAAGTACTGAGTTTTATCAATTTAATTTTGATTCTCAACTTGTACAATAATTTATTCTGAGATTGATCACAATAATAAGTTCATTATGTGATCTGAAAATTAAGTGTTACTTATTTTGGTGTCTCTGATGTTACTGTAAAGCTGTAAGGATGGTTTAAGACCCAAAACTGATTATCATTAACTTAATTAACTGACTTTGGTTTTGTCCCCCTTTTAAATTAGTCTATAAAATATGAATTTGTATAATAAAGAGTTTGTTAAAGAGTGTCCTAAATCATTTAAATGAGTCAATCAGATATATTTAGCCAGGTGACAAGGACAAGGAACCATACTGATATAGGTATCAAGATAAAAAAAAAACAACAAAGATATCAAGACTTTTTAAGATATTTGTAATCAGCAATGAGAAGATAATTAATTATAAATCATGTACCTGCACTAGCTTAATAAATAAAAAATATGTGAATATCACAAATAGCATTCTCTGTTGTTACACTTACATTTTATGCCTGCCATTTTCAATGTGAATTGTTTGCGACAATGAGAATAATCTTATTTAATTGCACTGCTTCCAAGTGGTTTTTTATGTAAACATTATTTTAAAACTCACAATTTCAAAAAATACAAAACAGTAGAGAAAAATGTAAACAGTGAATAATGGAAGAATAATAAAAGTTGACAGACAAATGACACATCAACGTCACAACAAATGTCAAAAGCGCCTGTGCTGGGCTAGAGATGTTCTAACACAGTGCATGTGCTAAACTATCGACCGTTCACAAATCGATTATCATTGAGTTAAGTGTTCCTAGTTTGTGTCTTATTTTGTCTATATAATCGGTTAGATAAGCTTACAACCTGGCTTAAGTTAAGTTGATCTCCACATAAAATGTTATAGATTTAATAAAATGTGTTATTTAATTAGTGATCTATTTTATTAGAGCCTCAACTCTATACATTTTAAAAGCAGAACTTTTTCTAATATACAAATTTTTTAAATATCCTAGGTAATACCAAATTAACGGAGTCATGAAACGTTCATAGCCCTGGTATACAGCAGAGCGAAAGAAATCGATCCAAAATCTACGTCGTCGTATTGAAGCGTCGCGACGCGCACTGACGTCATACCGCCATGCCAACCTGCTCGCACGACACTCTACTAGAAAATATTTATTTTCGTCGCTGGTCCGCGAACAAAAACAATTTCCCACGAAAATTCCCGTCATAATTGAGAAATTTCGGCGTTTAATCGGGAAATCTCGAAGAGATGTGGCGTTAATTAGCCTAATCAGGGAGGGAAGAGCGCGGTTTTTTTTTTACGGGGCGCAAAGTCACTTGTAAACGGTGAAACGGGATGTCGGTGTATCATTTTATTTTTTAGCTATTGACGAGTTATTAAAGGTTTGTCAAAAATGTTTCTGTGATATTATTTTATTAAAAAAACTTTTAAGTTTGTGGTTAAGTTGTCTATCCCGTTTTGTGTGCATATAGTTCAGTGTTTTACATCAAACATTTATTAATGTTAAAAAAAGATTAAAAAACAAAAAGGGGAATTAAAATAGAAAGAATAGAAGTCATAAATTAAAAAAGTGTTCAGTGGTGCCGCATATGAAATTTTATAAACGATTATGGATCCAAGGGGACAAGTAAACAACCTAACATCAGCGAAAAACAGGTTGATAAACGTTAACAAAATTACGGACCACTGATATAGGACAGGACACAATCATGGGAAACTCCTGCAGCAGTGGGCAAGCCCACAAGGACAAAGATAACATGTCACAAAGATCAGAAGAGTGAGTATTCTAGTTTATTTTATATGGTTTATACAGAGTGGACGAGAATTAAATAGGTCAAAACAATCGTTTTTTTGATATTTAGAAAGTTAGTTAATAAACACACGCGTAAACCAAAATACAAAAAGTCTCTTATTGCTTTTTTTTAAAGAAATGTTAGAAAGTAGAATATTTGTGTTAAATAGTAAAAAAATGTAAAATTTGCACTCTCTGGAAGATATAAAATCTATAAAAATGTAGATACAAGTTTTTTCATTAATAATGAGTACAGTTTGAATAATAAAGAGATTTTATATTCTAAACATCAGAAATTTCAATTCTTGAACCTAGAAAAGTACCAACCGCAACATAGGTTGTGTCAAAAACTAGTCACAAACCTATTCTTATATCATTTTGACACCCTGTATATAAAGTTTCAACTTGAATAGTGCATCACAGAAAAGATTCAAATAAATTGGTGCATCCTCTGTAGGTATATGAAAAACACGGTGGCTCAAATTGAGTTTTGTTTTGGAGCCAACTGTCAATTAAAATACAGGCATATCGCACGGGTGGAATCGCCTCTCTGATTGGCCTATATCATATCATGCATAAATCCACCTTTTTGTTTTACAATGTAGTGCATATTTTCTTAAATGATTGTATATTCAATACATATTTTTATACTTGCCACTTACGCACAGAACTTGGTTCAATAACAGAACTGAAAGTGTACGTATTGACGTCATAAAGCGCAACAATGACGTCATTTCGCGATCTGGGATGTTTTGACCTAGTTTTAGAGAGTGTTTTCATAGGGAGGCTGCCGGCAAAACGGCCTTGGCCAAAAATTGGACCGAGGACATGGCAAAAAGACAGTGTATCTTAAGCTTAAATTTATTATTTCTACCTGCAATAAACGCTTTGGTTTTTTCTACCCGAAGGTCGGCCAGTTATCAAGTCAGAACGTCTCTGCCATCGGAAAAGCAACAAACGTTACTAAATCACATCACCACCCCTCACAGTGGGGTGATATTGGAACCGAGCACTGCTGGGCAACCCTATGGTATACAGCAAGCTCCCACAGGGCCAAAACCACTAACGGATCTAAAAAATCCCAGTTTGGCCAAACTAATAAAAGGAACTTCAGGTGAACAACTTTGCCTTTTTTTCCCTGAATTCTTGTTTGTCAACAAAATTTTATATTAAATGATTTTAGATTCAATGTCAATTTCATCTCCTTTGAGCCCCAAGGGTTTCGAAAAACTCGCCGACGACGTCCCTAAAGAATTGTCCTGTCTCACGGAAAACTTGCAGCACTTGGTGATGGGTAGGATAGCTCACGTGAAGGCTTCCTTAAGAAGTAGAAAAATTGTTATCTACGTCTGCGCGGCTGATTCTCAAGGTGTGTGAAACTTAAAGAAAGTTAACCTGTAGCTATTAATACCTGTATAAGGTTTATATAAATAAAATGCCGCGGAATCCCGGATGCACTCAGATATAAATAAAAATCAAATCATATTTTTGGCACTAAAGTGTTAATAACTCTACCGGGTGTCCAAACTATTTTTGATTATCTAATGTGTTTTCCTACAAATTATGTTGTTTTGTTTGAGATAACAGATATTTCTATAAATTGTCTTCAGACTGTACAATAGAAAAAGGCTCTCTACACAACATAGTGTATCCGACACTGAGACAGTATTGCCGCTCTAGAGGTTACGAACTGCATATCGTCGATCTGCACTGGAAAACTTTACTGGAAAAGCAACAAGATCACGAATTTCCCGAACTGTGCATTGGAGAACTTACAAGTAAGCAAAGTTTCCACCGTTTTCATTTTAAAAATTTCTAATTTTTTAAAAAGGACAAATGGAAGTCGCCTACGTGATTCCAGTACTATTTCTCAACAATTCGCTTGGAACTCAGTTGCTTCCTATAACTATTGAGAGCACTGATTTCAAAATGGCGCTTGAAGGTACCGATAATCAAACTGCCCAAGGTTTGCTCAAGAAATGGTAAGTAGCCAAGCCAAGCAGTTAGTCCCAACAGTCCCAAAAACAGACTTTTCTGGAAAGTTAATTTACTTTTATATGGACAGTTAATAATTTTCTCTTGACAAAGAATCTCCTGGATGATCTCTCTTCATCACTTCCTCCTTTTACTGTCGTCGATGTGGTTCTTTCTCTCTTTCTGTGGACTGCAACAATAGTTACCAAGCTGTAGCAAATAGATTTATTGTCAATGATTCTCTCAAAATATTCAACGTTTTTTGTTTTGTTATGTCCAAAGAAACTCTTACTTTAATAATTCAATTCAGACTAGTTTCTTCAATTTTCTTCCATCATTTGAACACTACTGCTTTTCTTTTAGGTATATGCTAGACAGTGATGCCCAACCACCTTGCTATAGACTTAGACCAATTTCCTGTCACATACCCGGCTTCAACCAAAGCTCACTAACCGAAAGGGAGCAGGCTTTTCAGGAATGGGCAGATGAAATTGATAAAATGTTGGCTGTGCTAATTCAAGTATTTACTGGAGAACTGAAAGATAGCTACTTAACTACAGTGGTCGAACAAGTAATTTATATATTACAAGAACTTCTAGACTAACATAACAGTCTTACCAAACTAAATTTTACAGGAAGTCCATAATACCGTGTTTATGAGTCAAGAAATGGCCAAAAGGTGCATATGGATGAATCGAGTTTACACTCCAACACCTAAAACCCCCGACAATCCCACTCGCGGTGAAGAAGAAGCAAGCAGAAGACTGAACGCTCTTCAGAAAGATCTTCGAGTAAATTTAACTTTTTAACACCACTTTTTTACACTTAAAATCTGAATTGCAGGACCAACTGACTGAGAAACATATAGTCCGGATACAAGTGAAATATTCTGAATCTGGACTAAACTTGGACATTCCTGAACATAAAGATTATGTGGATACTGTAACTACACATCTGCAGAAACATTTGCAGGAAACTATTGATGGGATCATAGAAGAACATACGAATAAGAGTATGATAAGGCCAAGTTATGGAATTGAAGCTAGTTTATTTGAAGAGCTGAATCAACAGACGTATTTTTGTCAAAAAGCTTCTCAATGTAGCATTAATCGCGAGAGGACTTTGGAAGAAACTTATTCGTAAGATTAAAAACTAACTTAAGAAAATTAATTAATACTAACTCAGTTAATATTCAAATCAGTTACCTTTCAAGTGACAAGTCCCATCCATTGGTGTTGGTAGGACCTAGTGGGTGCGGAAAAACCACCCTTTTATCAAAAATAGCCATTCAGTGCCCTTCAAAACTCCCCGAAGCTTTTCTCATCCTAAGATTTGTAGGAATCAGTGCTCAGAGTAGCACTTTGGAACAATTGCTCAGCTCTATAACGAATCAGTGCTCCATTTTAGCTCACGGACACAAGTGTTACTGTACTCATGTAAGTGGCAGAGCAAATGGGCTAACCAATCACATTAAATTGAGATTTTTAATGCAGAATATGGAAGAATACGAAAAAGTTTTGCCCAATTTACTAAAAGCAAACAGTTTGCAGCGTCCATTAATTATTGTCGTGGATGGGTTGGATCAAGTGAAAGAGTACAGTTCGACCAGTATAAAGTGGATACCTAAGAAGTTGCCTGATAATGTTAAGTTAATAATTTCCGTGGCAGAAGGTAATATTTTTTATATAAATATGTTCCATGATCAATGAATTGCATTAATGTTACTTTTGTAGGAAGTAAAATGCATCAAGATTTAAAATCACATTTACCAGAAAATTCGTACGTGAATATGCCCATGTTAGGACAATCTGAAGCAAAAACCATCCTTATGTCCAGTGTTATGCAGTACAATCATAGTATCAGCTCCAAAATTCAAGATTGTGTTCTGAAATCAGTGCAGGAGTGCACTATACCTTTGTACTCCAAGGTAGGATGTTTTCAAGACCTTGTTCTGACTATTTTGACGTTTATATGCAGGTTTTAGCATGGCAAACATCCTGGTGGACGGAGAAAGACCACGAAATTCACACCAAGGGTAATCTACCAGAACAACTCGATTTCATGTTGGAAGAACTAGAAAACATCTTAGGTCAGCCACAAGTTGAACATTCTTTAGCTTTAATCACTTGCAGCAAACATGGAGTGACCGATTCAGAAATGTTGGATTTGCTGGCGTTTGATGACAATTTTCACAGCAGCACCACGTTTGGTACTGTGTGTTATCTACTTTTTTGTTGTCAAGTTAACAAGTGTTTTTCAGTTCCTTGGGCTCCAGCTTGTTTGGCATGGCCCAGACTTATAAAGCACCTAGCGCCCTTTTTAATCTGGTCTTTAACAGGAGGCGTACTGGGCATTCAATGGAAAGACAATTTACTGAGAAAAGCAGTGTTGAATAGGTACAACAAATTTAAAAGTTGGGCCCATGAGACTTTATTCAACTATTACGAAGTACGTGGTTTAGGTCATTGTAGAAAAATCGTTAATTCGTTTTGTTTTTAGGGTAAATGGTGGCAAGACAAACCACCTAATTTGCAAGCTCGATTGGTTACTCAAGTCAATGATTTTGGAAAATGGTAGGTTTTTTGGTAGGCAAATTCTGGTATCTTGGTAATACTGAAATATTCTAAATTTCTAGTTATAATAGGAGAAAACTAGATGAGCTACCGTATCACTATTATCATTTGAACCGAAACCTGGAAACTTCTCAATACTTGTCTAATATATCCTGGATCTACGACAAGCTTTGCGGTTCTAGTGTGTTTCAAGTGCTCGAGGATATTGCCTTGCCCAAGGCAATTTCCAGTGATTTTGTACTGACATTGAAAGAGTTTCTGGAACGACATAGTGGAACTTTAAATTATGACGGAAAACAGTTTTATGCTCAACTCTACACATTTTTAAGAGACAGACGGAGAGAAGGTCAAATTGCGAGTCTGTACAAAACGTGTCAGAACCCTCCCGTTTTGACTTTAATTCCTTTAAATGTGGAAGTTTTGGATGGCAAAGAGGTGGTCTATTTTTAGCTGTATTAACATTAGTATTATAACGATTACAATGTTTCAGGATAATTTAGTAGATCCACAAAATCCAGTCAAATTAGACTTATTAGTGAGAATCCCCAACTCCAATAGATTTATAATTACAATTTCAACGTGTAACGAAAGTATTTGCGTGTGGGATATTATAGAGTATGTATAGTAAGCAATAGTGAAAACTGACCAGTTAATTTGTATGGGTTATTTTAAGGTGCAAACCAGTTAGAACGTTAACGGGCATTCCACATCCTACCAATCTAATTCCCATAGACGAGTTTAAGTGCATCGTGCTGTGTAGAAGAGAATTGAGAATTTACAATTTGAATAATGGTAGTTTTGTCACTAAACTCAAAGGAGTAATGAACCAGAAAATGCCCTTTTATGGTTTGCACGATAAAAGCCATCTGGTAGCCCTACATAGGAATAGAATGTATATTAATTTAATGAATCTAGAGAGTGGTAAGTAACTTTATAATAAATAATTTGCAGTATTGGTATGGTAAAAGCTTTACAGGTGATTGTGTAACGACTTTCAAAGCTGGTGAAGACCGATTTCTAAATTCCCTGCTGGTTTCGGGGGACGGAAGAGTCCTGGTCTGTGGCGATGAAACCCAAAAACCTTTTCCCCTCCTAGTTTGGAATTTAAAGTCCAAGAAACTTCTATACGACCTTAGAATACCTCATCACGATTTTATCACTTCGCTCAGTGCTATAACTTATGAAGGTAGTTTTATCTTAGGCAGTTCACATGTTCTTGATAACACAATAATGTTGTAGGTAACTATGTGTGCTGCGTGTGTCATGAAATAGACGACGAAAGTCCCAATTTTATTGTGGTGTATGATTTGCAAAGTGGGACACTTTTCAAAAAATGGAAACCGTCTTGTAATACTGTATCATTGGAAATTAGCTCTCAAGGTGGCTGTGTTATATCAGGACTAGAAGACGCTAGAGTTTTGGTTTGGGACTTAATTACCGGTGAGATAATTTGTCAGTTTTTTTGAGGATGAATTTGAAATAACATTTCAGGAAATTGCCGGTTTTCTCTGAGTGGACACACTGCCCCAGTGTCCAGTCTAAAACTGGATTCTACTGGTGCTCTTTGCCTATCAACAGACGTGGAAGGCAGGGATCGATCAATAAGACTGTGGGATTTGAACAAAGGTAATTTATCTACAGAGTGTCTTAGCTTTGAATGGCCAAACTGTAAACCTTTATTGTCAAAAAAGTTGCTTGAAAATTACTTCTTTTGCTCAACCAATCACAAACAGTGCTTCCCATTGGACTTATAATTGTAGAGCAACAAATTCCAGGTACCTTATTAGCGGTTTACACTCCGAAAGTGAAAATCACAGCTTGCGAAGTAACTAGCAACGGTCAACACGTAGTTTTGGCACTACAGGGTCAGGAAAACATTGTAACCCTCCAACTCCGCGGCCCCGGAATTGAAGAGAGTCAATTAGACGAAACGTACGGCGACGAGGAGAATACCGGCAAAAGTTGGCAACTTACCGACGATATTACCACTTGAATTTATTAGTGACAGCACTAAATAAGTTTTAGGAGGATTTATGTGAAAAAGACAATTTTTTTGTTTCTGACAATATTATTTGAACTGAAGTAAAAAAAAAACGAAAATTGTAGAGTTCGGAGGTCTTAGAGTCGTTGACATTTTAAAGAGTTTAGAGAATCAGACAGTGCAACCAGCTATAAAAGGACCAAAACATTTAAACCAAAAAGAAGACCAAAGAAAAATGAAATGATGGGAATCAAGAACAATTAATATAAATACAGACTAAACCAAAATATTAAACAAATTTAGTTAAAATGTATATAATGTCTGTAATTATTGCACAAAACTCGGACAAACATTAAACAGGCACAGAGTTTTTCTTGCTAAATACTCAATAAATTACATAATTATGTATATTATATTGATATTAAGATAAAGGCATAATAGCATCATCTGACCCATTGAGAGAATATTGTTTATTATTTATACAGGACATACAAGATCACACGGCCCTTATATTAATCAACATTATGTTCCAGAAAATGTTTAAAAACACAGATATTCTATACAGGTGTGAATTCATGAGAAATCAACGGTAGGTAACCATTGCAAATAGATAAAACCTAAAATACTTGTATTAACAGTACAACTACTTTGTTGGTTGTTTTAATACAATATTTGACTTATAAGAAAATTAACGGATTTCATTACTTAATTAAAAAAAGACATTTTATCAAGTAAGTTTACACAGTCTCAGAAGGGAGATATACAGGAGTTTCTGCTTGCAATTAAGTGTTGATAAATGCGTATACAAGGTGTTCTAAAATGCTGAATGAGGGGATGCAATGTCGAGACACCAAGTTAAGCATAATTATTGAGGAACACCTTGTCTAATTCCAGAATATATTCTACAAAAAAGTAGTAGTTCAAATTTTTAATATTACATTTTAAAGACAGTTGTAGATATTGAAATATTTTAAGAAATGTTGTAGAGATGTGTTTTCTTTGTGAAACGATTTTTTTCTATTTTTGTCCTCTAACATAGTGACCGACATTAACGGACATTTCCAGTCGGCCACCCTGTACTTATATTTCTAAAAAATGACTTCTTCCATCTACCTGCCCTTGATCGTGTGGGTTTTACAATAAACACCCATCAGTAGAGACATATACTTCTTCTCACCTTTAATTCAAAACATATGACCTTTTCTAAATATCTATAAAAAGCAAATCTTGGCAACTTCCTTTATACTATAACTATAGTTAAGTGCCGACCTTTGTAGTGTTTTAAATAATATTAAATAATTTATATTAAACTGAGCAACTATAAGTACATAATACCTATATAGTAAAACAAAAAATTCCTACTACTGTGTAATAATTCAAACATACTCCAATAAATAAGTGAGACAGAATTTTAAATATATATTATCGTGTTTGTGCTGGCAACAACTCGTTTATATATTGAAGATTCACCCTAAAAACGCCTGTAAAGTAATAAATCAAATAGGTATATGATATTTTTGCGTTCTACTGTGTATACAGGGTGACTACTAAAGACGAGTGAACCCGCCGAGATAGCAATATAGCAACACATGTAATATTGATGATAAAGCTGTAGGGCCTAAAAGGGCAACACACAAATTATTAGTTCTAGGAGCATGTCAATCGGTTATCATTACATTTTAAAATAATAATTATTATAGGACTAAAAATGCCAATTTTTTCCAAATATGTACAACTTTACTCATTATATGAGCTGTGTGTAGATTATGATTCACGTTGTTAAGATTGTTAATTTATAAAAAAATTTCTTATTTGTTGTTACTGCGAAGTAATAGAGATTGTTTTATTTTACTGAAGCTTTCCAGAAACATTATACTTTTGTTCATATACTACAAAAAAACAAGCAATTCCATATTTAACAAAGCAGATCTGTACGGTATAGACAAATGTAAAAATCTGTTATTGCACTAATCCCATCTGGAATGGGAGTTTATTTGTGTAAGAGGTTCATTCGTTGAAATGCAAGTAATAAACGGAATCAATTATGTGTAGCGCATTTTCATTGCTCAAGAGTTTAATAATTGAAAAGTACCATAATTAGTTCGATCTGTTTAGTGTTTAACCTTATGGATTTTCAAATCCTAATCCTTTATTTATTAACTGGGAATTCAAAATTGTGAAATCCTAAAGTAGCCAAATTGGGAAAAATATTAAAAATACCTACTAAAGAACCACTTTATTAGACTGAACTAACTGACCAGATTACTCAATTCACTGTTGTTCAAACAACTATTTCATTTTATTTAAACAACATACATATAATGTTCAAAAAGTCCAACTATCTTTAGCCACTTTACGAACGTTATAAACCGGCCGATTTTTATGCGTTTCCCCATGTTCTTTAAAAGTTTTCGAATCAAAACAATGATAGTAACATACCCCGCAAGTAAACCAATTTCCCGACTTGTACGCCGCTTCTTTCTCCGCGTTCCAATGTAATTTGGTATGTTTATCCAAGGCATCCTGGAGGTTGGTTTTAAAGTTGCATTGATCACAACTAAACACCGGTAAATTGGGGTTGTATTCCAAAGAAATAGTTGGGGTTTTCAGTTGTTTGGACTTGATGTATAGTGGATAATTGCTGCTAGATCGTGGTACAAAATTACGATTAGCCTTGATGATTTTAGTGTCCTGTACGGTTTCCCCTTTGTAGACTGTGTATGTGATTCTAAGGTCAAAATTGTTGTCTTCCTTAGCGTGAACGTAAGTATGCGAGTTTAAAGACTCTCTACAAAGTAAAGACACACCGCACATCCAACATTTGTAAGACACTTTTCCTGGTTGGGTGTGGTCAATTTTAACTCGTTTTCCTTGGGGAGTTTTCGGTTCCTTTTTGATTTTCTTAGGGCATTTTGCAGCGTGCTCTAACATTTTGTTCACGTCATATAAACAATAATAAGTGCAACCCGGATTTTGACACTTAATTCGCAAACCATTTTTCGGGAGTTGTGGTATTTGCTCTTCCTGGTTAACCACTTCGATTCGTATTACTTCACTGTAGTCTTTATCGCTTGAGGCGTCTTCTTCTAGAATGTCACTCTCCAAGGCGTTAACCCATGAATCGTTCACTTCACCTAAGTAAATTTAAAAATTATTATAATTTGTCGTTTTTGTTTGTTATAATAATTATTGTTCATTTAAGTTTAATGTGCAAAGTTGCCACACTACCTCCTGAAAATGTACAGCATTGTCATTGATTGTATGGTGACAAATTGTGTGTTTCGTACAGTTATGCCCTTGATTCATTCATGAATGGTAAGTCCACATTTGCAGCATTTGCGTAAATCCCAGCACAGTCTTGTGTCTTGTTTTCTTGACCAATCACCAACTATGAACAGACTATGATTTCCGCAAATTATGCACATGCATAGACTTAACCATTAAGTTGACAAATCTGTGTTTTTAACCCTTTGTCACTAAATTTAAATCTATGACAATGTCGAACCAACATTTTCAACATGAAAATTGCTTGTTAAACTGAAATATTGCTTATTTATATCAAATCGACTTACTTTCTTTGGAATCAAGCTGCGTTTCCGGTGATTTGCGTTTTAAACCATTTTCACGGCTCAATCTAAAATTAAAAATAAACTCACACAACTACCATCAATAATTTTCAAATAACCAACCATACCTTGATAACTTGTCATCATTATTCTGACTACTGATGGATACTTCCACTAAACAATTCTTAGCCTGATTAACTAAAGAAGATTGAAACAATGAACGTGTTACAATATGTACTTACAAACACTCACCAATGTCACTTTCACTGACTTCGTGCACGTCCAAGAAGTGATTTTTTAAAAGTTTGGGATATTTAGTCTCAAAACAGCAATATTCAAAGGGACAAAAAAGGCGCTTTTTTCCTTCGTGATGAGCCAGGGACTGGTGAATGCCCATTTGGATAGCCGTGACCGATTTATGACCGCATTCGGCACACAAGTGATCTTCGTTGACATTTTCTGTATTTTTTTCATCATCGAAAACCACCTCTTCTGTGTACGCAGCAAGATGAAGCTGGGAGTTGTGTTCGCACAGTTTCTTAGTACTGTAAGCTTGAAAATGACAATTGCAGCAAATATTTACTTCAATTTATACAGGGTGTGACATAACTTCTGACGAAAAAGTTGCATTATGCTTTAACACCTTGTAGAGTTTTGCAGTGTGTCTATTTGTTGATATATTTATGGTACACCCTGTACAACACAACAACTACACCATTATTTGCTTTGACATTGTAGTGTAAAATACACATCAAGTAGGGTTTACACTCTACAAAAGCTATCAACTTGTGACTGTGTTTACTTGGCTGCATAAACAGTAACTTACCAGTGTAGCTACAATTGGCGCAATTCTTTCCAGTCAAGTAAGTAAATGTGCCTGAACTGACTGGTTTATGATCTTCATACGTGAGAAACGTCATCGTCGACATTCCATGGCTTCCACCATGTGCGTAAGCCGTTTCTTCGGCAGTACTTTCGTGAAAACATGCAAAACAATACCAACGTCGTCCCACTGGTTTAGATTTGTGATCCCTAAAAATAGTTTTTCTTATTTAAACTAGTCCTGTGGGAAAAATGGTAGTATATAGGACAAATCAAACTAGATGAAGATGACGTCCAGGCATTCACACCTTTCAAAAGTTTGTGCCAACAGAAACAAACCAAATTACCAGTTGAATTATTATTACTATGGCAACATTGCAACTTTCTTCGGTACATAAATTTCTGTATATGTTTTAGTTGACCTACCCTTCTGTTGTGATAGCCATTTGAAGCTTCGACTCCAAATCAGATTTTTTAATAATATTATGCGAACTTGTTAAATGTTCCTTCATATCATCTCTGCAAGTACAGCAAATTACATTGGGTTCAAATTTTTCTAAACCACATTACTTCTTTTCACCGTCAAACAAACAGTACTTTATAGGGCATTGAAATGGTTTTTCTTTGTTTTCCATGGACTTGCTTGTAGTATCTTCCAACTCAACATCACTTTCCTCATTAGAATTAGGTAGAAACTCTTTTAATATGGCATCTTTCAAGTTTTTTGCTTCGTCCGAATAGCGAAAAGTGGCCAATTCCCGCTTAGATCCATCAAATATCGCTCGAAAAGAAACCATTTCCTTGTCGTGCTCCTTGCCATGCTCGTAAGCTTCGGCGACGTTTCCTTGGTACTGACAATGAGTGCACTTTAGTAACCATTGCAAAAAGCTTTCATTTTCTCTGCAATAAATGTATTTTCTAGTTTTTACCCATTGATGGAGTAATAGAGAAACAAACCTGTGAACCAAATAATTGTGACAGGACAATTTGAACTCGCCTTGTATCCCCATAGAGCAAATGGAACAAGTTAATTCTACATTTTGGTGAAAAGTGGTTGTGTGTACTTTTATTGCTCTACGGAACTTGGAGGTAAACTCACAGTGGCTACATTTGAATCTGAAAATATTTGTTAATAAATACATTTTGTTGTCAGACTTCATTAGGTATATTACCTTATTGGTTTAGACTGATCAGGTAGTACTTCCTCTATAGTTTTGTCAGCCTTACTCTTTTTCTGGTCTTCTTTTGGAAGATCTGTAGAAAAGTCAAAATTGTTTTTGGTATAAAATATTAAGTGAACCAAAAATCGGTGATTAAGTAGTATATGAAGATGTGGTTTAACTTTAGATTGACAGAATCGGTTAAACAATACCCTTAATACCTCCCATTCTATCAGTGTATTTAAAAAACGAAAATTTCAAGAACAAATAAGTGCTTTTTTTGGGAATTTTCACCTATAATAATTTAAGATTCTTTCAAAGTCAAAATATTTATTAAGATTTGTTTCTCTTGGCTGTTTTAGTGGTTATTTTTTTTTCAAAAGCTTCTACGATGGAATAGTCTCTATTTTCGGAAATTTTCAGTTTTTTTCATCTTTAGAAAAACAGAGAAAAGTGATCTGATTTGAAACCAAGAAAGAATAAACTCAGACAGCCAATACAAAATTATTCTGAACATAAAGTTCTCAATGACAATAACAAAATTGACTACCAAACTAACTGTTTTAGTACTTATTTTTAAATTAATTTAATAAATTATTAAACATACTTGATTTTTTGGTGGCCCGATTCAGGTTGACAAAACCAAATGCGTGATTTTGATACATTATTTTAAAAGTAGTCTTCGACTTGGAATGAACGGTTATGTGCTCATAACAAGAATAAATGTCTCCTTCGTACGAACACAAAACGCACCGCAAATTCCATGAAGGAACCACTTTTAAATTTCTGAAAAATATATTATTATATAGATATAGATTTGTCTCACCCTCAATTATAATTTTTTTCACATACTTATGAATTAAAAAATCATGTAACATCAGTTGGTACAGTCCTCGTATGATCGAGTGGCATGTAGCGCATTTTTCCATTCTGTGGTGTTGTTTGGTGTGATTGTATATCCGCCATGGTGAGATATCGACCAAATCGCAGTACATACATTTAGTACTACTATAAATTTATTATATTACAAAAGTCACTTGTCTAGATGTGTAAAAATACTACTTTTTAACACAAGCTTTTCCGGGGTTTTGGTGGATACTCTCAAGATGTTTTTTGCATTCTTTTACAGTGAAAAAAGTGTCGTCACATTTACTGCACTCTTCCAGCGAGCTATAAATAAGATCTGAGTGAATTTCTTTATGGTTTTTAAGCTCATCCAGATTTGTTGAGCAGTAGTCACAGTATTCGCATTTAAAACGGCGACCGGTGGTAATAATGTCATTTTTATGGACCACTTGATGGTTCCTAATCCCAGGACGCAGTTTGCAGCTGTAAAATTACTCTAAAATTAATATATTACAAGTAAAACAAATAAGGTCAATACCTGAAAAAATGACGTCTCAAAGAGTGCTTCCGAGGTGTTTGGTAGGAGCATTTGGTACAGTGGTACAATATGGGCAGCTTTAAAATGTCATCCTAAAATATATAATATTAATAATTTTGATTTCTTTTGTAAATTAAATTTTACTTGTAAGTTGTGACTGCTATCATCAGTCAGGTTATCCTCATCATCACTTATTGTCATGACTGGATTAGCTGCAAAAAATATACTTTTCACATTTCTTAATTTTTATCGATATTTGCAATTATTGTATGTATTTGTTGAGTAAATGAGGTACAAAGAGAGCTAATTTAAAAAATACTGAAGTCCAATAAAATTTTATTAAACCAGAATCCAAATAGTATTTAGGTATCTAAGGACCAAATGTTCGCCTAACAAATCTTCACTTTAGTTGAATTGAAAGTTCTTGTTAAAAGTTGAATTATTACAATACTTATGTCCACTAAGCAGTATTAATGGGTTTGTCTTATTAATAACAGTTGTATTATTAAACATTATGTGAATTTTGTAATAATATTACTACAGAACAGAGTATGAAGCAAATACTGAGTACTCAAGTACAGTAAGTACTTCCTCATCTCTAGTTGCATTATACATATTTGATTTTAGAGACCACTCACTCATCACTCAATAAATACTCCATTGTATTGTCAATAACTCTGTTATTTTGACAATTATAGGGTGGTTCAATATACCAATTTGTAACCCTTGAAATTCTCTTTTGACCACCCTGTATAGCGTTTTTACCTAAAACGTCGAATAAGTGAGTTATTTACTGTTAAAACTAAGTTGTATGATTTTGACAGTTTTTACTGTGACAGCCCATAACTCTGTTATTTTGACAGTTACAGGGTGGTTCAATATACCAATTTGTAACCCTTGAAATTGTCTTTTGATCACCCTGTATACCATATATAGTAAAAATGTCACGTTACCGAAAGATTAAGCTTTTATACCGGGAATGTTGTCCAGAAGGGATAAATGTATAAATAATATTTTTTTAAAAATTCATATTATTTTGAGAAGTGTTGAGGTTAGGTATACAACATTTTTCAGAAAGTTTCCGGTAATTTTCTGGAAAAAATTGGAAAATCTGAAAATTCAAAAATAAATCGTTTTTTAATTGTACAACAATCCAATATCAATTCAAATAAAGTTTATTGTACTTTTTATCATTTACCACCGTTTGCACCGTCGTTTTGAAAGCCGAGTTTAATTTAAGTGTGGGTCACACTGTGACAGGACAGGTGAAAATGTCACAATCTAAACCACACTTAACTTAAGCTATTAGAATTAGAATGCATGATAAGTTTCACAACAACAGTGACAAAGTTTGACAGTTGTTTTCCCTGGAAAAATTTCCATTTAAAAATTAAGTTGCAAACACGGAAGTATATTTCCGGTAAATTTCCAAAAATGAAAATTTTTCGAATGTAATAACTAATTTCAATTAAATATCTTTGAAAATGAGCAAACAAACGACGATTCTAACCTAATTTTGTCCTACGTTTCCTGTAAAACAGCTGACAATGACTGTTTGCGAAAGTCTATAATGCACATTATGAGTTTTCTATCTGGTGAAACTAAAATTTATTAAGAACTTACTTTGTCTATTTTACTGTTATTAAAAAAGGCATACCTATATCGTGAATGTGTTCGTTTTCCTAACATTCCAAAAATACTGCGTTAACAACCTTTTTGGAATTCGACTGAGTAAAAACAAGTGGAAGAAGTAAGTTGGGTATGCTATTAAAGCCAGCACAATTTTGCAATCCACAAAACTTACCGACTATGTTTTTCACTAAATATTTACAATATTATCAAAAAGCAACGAAACAAATAATAATTAGTAGATAACAGATGCTTATTTCAGCAACGTTAACTAAAAACACTAAAATTTACAAAGGTTGGGTCTTCTTTTCAATTTCGAGCTGTCATTTGGCTATTAGCCATTTCCTCATGCCTTTTGAGAATATTTGTTAAGATTGTGTACATAACCTACAAAATTTTTGTTTTTTATTGTTACAAGCAGAGATGTAAAAGCGGTTATTTTCGGGTCCGAAAATTTCCATTTTTGTAAATTTACCAGATAATCACTTCATGCTTAAATACCGTCGTACTTTAAGCATAGCTTAAGTTAAGTGTGGTTTAGAATGTTACTTTTTTCACCTGTAATGTCACAGTCTGACCCACACTCAAATAAGCTTGGCTTACAAAACGACGGTCCAAACGGTGGTAAATGATTAAAAGTACATTAAACTTTATTTGAATTGATAATATTGATATTGATGGATTGTTGAACAATTAAATAAAAAACTATTTATTTTAGAATTTTCAGATTTTTTTCCAGAAAATTAACGGAATCTACGTCAAATTTTAGGCCTACTTGATGTAAAATGTTTGTATCGACATTCAATTGTTCTTGCTCTAGCAGCAACTTTTACCTTCTATACACTTTTTGGTACCAACCACCGTTTGACCTTGAAACATAAAGAACTAGAATTGTCAAGAATTTTCAAAAGTGTGACTTTCTGATTTTTTTCAGAATTTTTTTAATTTTTTTATTCACCTCAACTGCCTAAATCACCGCCTACTAATACTAGAAAGCCTAGAAGGTGCTTGTCAAAAATTCCAATATGGCGGGAATAGTGGTGACAGTTTGTATTGTGGAAATTGAGTTTTTTGAGGATTAGATGAATTTTTACGGTTTAAAATCAAAACTTGAGGTTATTTGCGTAAGTTATTTTTGTTTGCTGTCGTTCATAAGTTTTACAAGCCAAATTGTAACAGCAATTTAGAAAAAAGCCCAACCGTGTCAGTTTTTTACTTTTCAAAAAACCGGATCTAACTTGTCAGTGGTGGAACACTTTGAAGTGGAAAGATTTTACTCCAACACTCTACTCAATGGTAAGTACCAGTGCTTTCTAGTACAGTAAACTTAATAGGTACTTGTTACATGCACACGTATGTGAGTTACATTTTAAAGCATCCTTCATTGTGAAAGCAACAAAAATAATTTTGAATGAATGTTCTTGGTAATAACATAAGAACCATTTACCAGTTTTACTTACCTAGTTTCAAGGATTTACAGATTTTCTTACATTGAACTGTGTTTAAACTAGTTTGCTGTGTGTTGTACTTTTCAGGACAAATGTTCTAACCAATTTGTTTAGGCTGGACTTGATTGTGTATAAAAAAGCTTTATCCATACATATATGTATCAGGAATGAACCTTTTTTTGATTTTTCACTCACAACTTGCAATCAACTACACGAAACAATTAAAAAAAAAACATATTTTTACTGCATACGTTTGTGTATAAAACGAAAACCGCTAATACCGCCATTAAAAGTGACATTTTAGGCTTCCTAGTATAGAGGGCGGTGGGCTATCACGTGATGCTGAGCGGGCACAGCTAAGTTGCCCCGTTTAGCCGTCACAGGGTTGACAGGGCGTTACTACACTTTTTTGGTACCATGTAACGTTTGAATTTGAAAAATGAAAAACTAGAATTGTCAAGAAATTTAAAGTGAAAATGTTGTATTTTCAAAATTAACCTGAACTGCCTGAATACCTTCAAGTTAATAGTAGAAAAATGTAAAAAAACTAATTACTTTTGAATTTTCAGATTTTTCCGGAAAATTGTCTATAACTTAATTTTCCGGAAATTTACATCCCTGGTTGAAAGCATATTTTTCTTCCAATTTTTGAAAAAAAAATCCTAAATTTACACTTATTCTAAAATAAAACCAATGTACTATTCAAATAGTAAAAGAATATTATATATTTAATTTTAAAGAATTAACATTTATTTTTTACAAAAAGCCGTATCACACATATTTACATTGAACAGTACTAAACAATAACACGTTGTAACATTTCGCTTATCGATACAAAAAACGGGGCTTCAGTCGCTCAAATATATTCAATTACTTTAAAATCCGTACAAACTTGTAGGTACCACAAATACGAGAGTTCAGCCATTATATAAACAATAATTTTTGTCTCTATTTTTAGGCAGCCAGAAGTAAAATGTCTCGCATTTGTTTACCAGTATTATAAATTCTAACAATATATCAATTAAAAGTATTACTAGGTTTAAAAATATCACAATGTTCGAACTTGTAATTTCTATAACTCGCTACGCCACTTTTCGTTTGCTTCCTTTCTAGCATCGGGCACCAATTGACTTTGCAGACCGCTCACCAGATTATGAGTGGCGTCGGTGGCTATTATGACCGGTTTAAAAATGGTGGGAGGTATCTGACGAATTACCGCACCTACAGCTCCGCTGATACCTTTTTGTTCGTTTTCCAACGCTGCTACTTGCATTATATTATCCACGGTTTCTCCAATACCCTGTAAAGTTAGTAGGTCATAAACAATCTAAATAAAGTCATTGAAATCACATACTTCTTTGACCACCATACAAGCATTTGTCAAACCCTCTCTGATGTCTTGTGGTTGGTTGTAGCGTTTTTTACGCTCTTTACTTTTGGCTAAACGTCTTGTACGGAGGCTTGGACCAGGGGATAGCATATCATACGCCGTTTCAGCAGTTATCTGTTTTTCTTCTAGTTCAAATTAGGCCGTCAAAAAGACTATACAAACTTACCTGAATGAAGTAGATTAATCTACTAGTGAGCTCTAAAGCTGCCATGGCCGTGGAAGTGGTAAAACTATTGGCACCTTTCTGCAGTCCTCTTACAATCCTCCCGTCTTTCTGATACTGCTGAATTGGCAACCAAAAGAGATCAAAAACACCCTGGACTGAAATAATTAAACCACTTAAATGTCGAATCGAATTTCATTACAACAAATACTACATACACAACTGTATGACTGCCTTCATCGGTCCAACTCCGCCCAAAATAGTCGACAATTGGTTCTTTTTAATGTCGGCTATCCATTCTTGCAATAGGAATTCGATCAATTTGTTAAAACCTAGCAAACCGTGTCGATGAACGATACGTTTCAGTCTAATTTCTGAACACTTTAGGTATGTCAGCCCCATTAAAAAGCCTAGATCAAAAATAAATATCAAAAACTCTACGTTTTTATGGTGTAATAGGATAAATTTGGTGTCCCAGTATTTTTGAGCATGACTAACCACGATTTGTATAACAAAGCCTAATTTCAATGATGAAGTGATTTGCAAAAAATCTTTAAAAAATACAGTTCAATAGAAAATGTTAGTGATTATTAATTTCCTTCATTTATTACATATCGATTAATACTTTTTCACTAGCAGGTAGCACTTCTTCTTGTAAGCAGCCTCTAAATACTAGCGAAAACCGCTTAAAAATTGGCAGAGGTCTCTTTAATTGTCCTAAACTGTAGAAAAATCATTTAAAATGACCTGAGAAGCCTCTAAATACTATCGAAACCCTCCTAAAATTGTCAGAGGCCTCTACAAGGGTCCTAAACAATCGTTTATAAAGGCCAAAGGTCTCTAAATAGGAGCGAAACAATCGTTTATAAAGGCCAGAAGGCTAAATACTAGCGAAAACCGCCTAAAAATTGGCACAGGTCTTTTTTATTGTCCTAACCGGAAAAAAATCATTTAAAATGACCTGAAGAGCCTCTAAATGCTATCGAAAACCTCCTAAAATTGTCAGAGGGGTCTACAAGGGTCCTAAACCTTGAACAATCGTTTATAAAGGCCAAAGACCTCTAAATACTAGCAAAAACCTCCTAGAAATTGTCAGAAGTCTCTTTAATTGTCCTAAACTGTAGAAAAATCATTTAAAATGATCTGAGAAGCCTCTAAGGTACTATCGAAAACCTCCTAAAATGGTCAGCCGCCTCTACAAGTGTCCTAAACGTTGAAAAATCGTTTATAAAGGCCAGAGGCCTCTAAATACTAGCAAAAACTGCCTAAAAATTGGCAGAGGTGTCTTTAATTGACCTAAACTGTATAAAAATCATTTAAAATGACCTGAGAAGCCTCTAAATACTATCGAAATCCTCCTAAAATTGTCAGAGGCCTTTACGAGAGTCCCAAACATTAGAAAAATTGTTTATAATGGCCACAGGCGCCTCTAAACAATATCAAAAACCTAAAAATTGTCAGGTCTCTTCAATTGGAGTAAACCTTAGAAAAGTTGAGTCAGAAAGAGTCAGAAGCGTCTATACTAGCAAAAACCTTCCAAAACTTGTGGGTGGGTTCTACAAGTGTCCTAAAGCGTAGAAAAATCGTTTATTGTAGTCAGAGGCCTCAAAATACTATCGAAAACTTTCTAAAAATTGTCAGAGGGCTCTACTAATGTCCTAAAGCTCAGAAAAATCGTATATAATGGCCAGAGGCTTCTAAATACTATCTAAAATTGCCAAAGGTCTTTACAAGAGTGCCAAACTTTAGAAAAATCATTTATAATAGCCAGACGCGCTTTTAGATGTTAAAAAATTGGGTTTCTTACATATTCTATCTGAAAAACGTTTCCTGTTGTGGACTTAGTGGAACTTGTGCACTATGACATCATTTAATATTGACAAACCAGTTTTTCCTTTAATCATAATTGAGAAACAACCAAAGAGAGAATTAAAAAAATCACACTAAATAAACAGGCAACATCAGAAGCGCGT
Source organism: Ips typographus (assembly GCF_016097725.1). Lineage (NCBI taxonomy): Eukaryota > Metazoa > Arthropoda > Insecta > Coleoptera > Curculionidae > Ips > Ips typographus. Next base: position 24,612,023 of record NC_138423.1, on the reverse strand, counting down.
TTTAGATAATATGTAATTAATCAATATAACACAAATCGGCACTATTTCCTATTTAAAACTAATTTGTATTTCGCCCAACTTACCACCAAATTTAAACCCATAATAATAATAAAATAAATAATACAATACCTGCAATTGGACCACGGCTCATGTCCACCCTTTTTGCTATGTAATCCAAACGGATTAAGACGTCTTTTGTAAACTCGACGCTCCTAAAATAAACATAAATATGTATGATTATAAGTTAAATATAATAACCCAACAATTATTTTCTACTGAACTAAATTGTAGACACTGAATTACCACTGTAAAACCAACAATTTCCAATTACCTGAAATAAATAGGTGAGGTATCATTAGATGGACCACCTGGAGTAATCGGCTCAGTTAATTCATCAGGATCCATATGATATCTGCTTTCCAACAAAATGAGATTCTCTGTAACCACTTCTTTCGCCTTCTGTTCAATCTCCCTGTCGCTTACGAGTGAAGTAGTCATTATAGGCGGATGATGAGAAATGTTTGATTGTAGCGATCCTTCTTTAGGAGAGCCTGAATTATGATTATTGTTTTATCCAGTTATTAGAAAAAAACTCATCAAATTATATACTTGCGACAGGTTCGTCAACACTTTCCCCGCTTAACTCTTTAAAGAATTTGATTAAGAAAAACAGAGAGTCCTGATCGATGTTCAACCTAATCGGCATTAACGAGATCTTTAAATTACACTCTTCTTGTTTGACTTTCGGGTCGGGTCTGGAGTGTAAAGCTTTTATTAGGACCTAAAAATTACATTAAGTACTGTTGACTCGTTTTATTAGAATAAACAGTTACCATATTGGTGTTGGATTGTCTAGGAAGATCATGGCTAGAATACTGATATAGAAATTTGTTGATTCGACTGGCGGCCAGCTTGTCTTGAATCTCTATATTAAACACCGACAGGACTTGTCTCGACGCTTGTCTACTGGTTTCAGGATACACTTCATGGCTAAATTTCACCTGTTACACAATTCACAATCATTAAAACCCCCTTAAATTCTATAACTATCCAGAACCTATTACATAATAATAGTTAACCCATCACCTTAGACAACTTTAATTCCATTAGCACTGTATGGTCCCGGTTTACGCCCCCTTTCTGTATCCAAGACAAGTCTTGAACGCAAACGCCCTCCGATTTTTTAAAATGAACTTTGCTGCGATCCTTGGTTGAAAACGACACCGAGTCTCCCAGTTGCCTATCGGCAAATCTAACCTCTTTCTTTTGGTCTTCTTTAACGTTCTTTGTGAAATCGTTTCCTCCAAACATTTGCCAAACTATGGACATGTCGCAAAGGGTGTAACGAGTCACGGGGGTTGGGAAGCTTTTAGGAGCCGCCAAAACATCTAAAAACATGATAATTTGTAGTCGGTACAGCTCCAAAGTTTCAAAGAAATAATTTTTAACAATCAGGAAGAATTACAATGACCAATCAAACAGAATTATTTGCATTTTCATGTATGTATCTGGAATTCATACTATTCAGAGCATATAAAGCTTTGATGGATTTAAAATGTAATGTAGTCGTCTGTAAATCAATTTCTAAAAAAGTTGATTTTTCTCGAATACGGTTAGTTACAGAAATTTTGTAAGGGACCAAACATGTTCAGAATGACTTTCTGCACCCAGTGGACTAGGTTCACAGTCGTTGAAACCCCAATTACCAAAAAAAATCAACCAAAGTCGAATATCTCGAAAACATTTAGCTTAGATTATTTCCCTCATTGTACTAGCAGCCAATAAAATTCAATGAACCTTTCTAGTTCGACCAATGAGAGCCGTTATATACTGAATAAATCCCTAGTTGCTAAAATTTTACACTGAATATTTCCCTCATGTGTTAAATGTCCCATATGAGCAGTGCATTTTCACCAGAATGACAGCGACAATTCCACTCATGTACAAAAAATGCCATATATACGTCATCAAAACACGGTTTGCTATCGGCTAATAAGGAAGGAAGAGAGTTTGCTAGCGGATAAAAAAATCGGATAAATTTTGCTGTTGATTTCATCGTTTCCATGGATTTTTACTACACTTCTATTGTTGCAATGTCTCACCTTGAGATTTTTGCTGGCACTGTCAAATTTGATTTTTGTTCGTATTGTTTTGGTTATGGCTCGCTTCGGATCGGAGAAAATCAAAAGAACCAGAAAAATGTATTTCTGCCAGTACAAGGTAATCGCAGTCTTAATATATTATTGATTGTATTCATGGAATTGTCTTATCAAATACCATTCGAGCTCAGATTTTGAACAGGATAATTTTTCCGCTTGTCTTCTCAAACTTTCTTTATGGTACAAAACTCGACCTGTTTGGCAAAATCACTCGAGCTGCGCTCTCGTAATTTAGTTACAACAGGTCTCGTGCAGTTACACCACAAAGAAAGTGTTCTAAGACAAGCACAAAAATTATCCGGCTAAATCTGAGCTCTTGTGGTATTGCCCCCGAATAAACACCTCCTACCTTTTTCGAATACGTTTTTTTGAAGATCATTTGATATTAAACGAAACGGGATTTACACATATAAAATTTAAGCTATTTTCTTCAATATTAACAATTAATAAATCACTATAACGTAGTTTCCATTAAAAAATTACATAAATTAAAATATTATGACGTCTGATTGTCAATCTGAAATGTAAACAAAAATATACATGGCTGAAGGAAAATCTGTCGTCTGCTGGGGTGAGTTTGTGAAATATTATCATTAATTTCATCACGTTTAGTTTAGTATTTGTGTTCTAACTAAGGTGTTTTCTTGTTAATAAACTAAAATGTGAGTTTTCAGGAAATAATCTTGACATATACCCCTCGGCGTTCACGTTTTATCACGTAAAATGTGCATTGGTAGGTTTTTTGAAAAATTTTTCTTTTAGGCAAATGGTTTCGACTAAATAATTCGTTGGAAAAAATCCTTCGACCTGTGGTCTCAGGATTTTATCGTCGAATTATTTAGTCTCAATCATTTTCCAAGCAAAATTTTGCAAAAAATCACCTATGCACAGTTTACCCGATAAAACTTGAACGTCTCGGGATATAACCTATGAATAATAGAAATTTTGCAACTGGAAGATTTAAAGAAACTGTCTAAATTTTGTAGTTAAAGGACCTAACTGTATTTCTTCAGCCTGTCACATAAATAATATTTTGATGTTTTATGCAGCATATCAAACTTAAGACATAACCCAAAAGAATCAAACAATCATTACAGAACAAAAGAGGAAAAACAGATAAAAGACGCATTCAATTTGGTCTTTTCTTAAAAAACAATTTTTTTTTGGACATACAATAACCCGGTGAAAAACTCTAATTACTTTCTGAACTTTGACTCATTTTTTTAAGCTCTGTAAGTTTGTGTTTAGTATTCAATGTGATTAAAAGACACTAAATCAACAGTAAAATCAATTTTATGAGGTTTTTCCCGATTATCATCTCCGATTATCCATCACTGCTCAATTTTGAATTGTATGTTAACGTAAATGTTACCCCGTTTTGAATCAGGTTTGGCCATATAATTCTCAACCAGCCTAACGTCTTGACTAAACCACGTAATTTCGGGAGCTTTGCTTTTCGGTAACATATCGTCGTCTCCCAGTATGCAGAAATCATCATCGCTGTCGCTGCTGCATGCAAAATGACCTTCTTTCAGATCACCCAAATCGGCAATTAATTGGGGCACACTTGAACTAGGCAGTGTTTCTAAAGCTTCCTTTTCGTCCGGGAAATAGAATAATTTTGCTCCAGGGCCACGACACATTGGATTATTACCTAAAAATTATTTTTTTTTTTACACTTGAGTATCAACAACAACTTTGATAGTAGTGTCACTAGCTTACATTTGTTACTTTTTGGACTTTCTGTCATAGCGTCCACCAGCATTTCGCTGATTTGATCCTGCTGGCTTTTAGTGAGACTGTGCTCCTCCATCTCCAACCTAATCAACTCATCCTCCATCACTCCAGCCGGACTTGATTGTGTCGATTCCGGCTGCTGAGTTTCTTCAATCAGATCCCCGTCGTTAATATAGTAGATTAAAATCTGTATAAGTGCTCGACCAGTGTCGGAGCACGTTCTAACGATCAAATTATTGATCGACATTCTTAAATCAATGTGGGGAGTTATTCCACTTTGCTGAAAGTTACATGTACAGTTAGGTGCTTGGAAGGACTAAAAAATAGCCCAACCTTATCTGTGGTTTTAATGCTCAGCTCGAACAAGGCAAGTTCCATAACATTCACATAATCCCGTTTCAAGTCGACCTCTACGTTAGAAGGAACACCGTTTCTAGGTGGTGCTTTATCACTTAAAAACATGCCGCAATCTTCAAAAATCATCGTTAACGTAGATGTGTTGGCTACTGCAGTTAAGTGAGAAGACAGGCTAAAGCTTCCTATGGTCACCACTGATCTTAGTGGTAAATTAAGCGGCCTAAAACACTTTTAATCTAACTTACTGGCCAAAATGTAACTCTAACATAATACCGATAATCGATTGCGCAATCCCAAATATGTAAATGCAGTTCAGTAAGAACATCTTTGGGTATATAGCCTTGAATCAGCTCGTCTTGGACATTGAAAAAGTCAATCAAATGCGAAATCCACGTGTTGGGATTCGCGACCATTTTATGTCTCAAAGTGGCTCTATTTAAGCCCAGTGATACTGTTATAACCTAAGAAAATAGTCCATGTTTCAATAAATGTGATTCTTGACTAAAATATTTCAATTATATAATAACCATGCCTGTCTCTCTCACTATAGTGATGATGACCGGTTATTTTACGTCCATCCTTTACCGATAAGATAAAATTGGAAAAGTGAAATTCAGTGTGACAGGAAAATTTAGGAATTTTACCAATAAATTCAATTTTGATCAGTAAATTTATGCGTCTAATTTTCGCCCACAATAAAATCCTGAAAAACTGAATTTGTCTGTTTTGATTGTTTTAAAAATTTTGGTTTATCAATAATAAATTCTTGTATCAAATGAGTTTCAATCTTATAACTGTTTTTCTGAACAAGTAGCCTTTTCTAAAAAATAGCATTTTCAACTTTTTGTCACTTTTCTTTACTAACTTGTGTTTAAATTATGACAAATAACATATTTGAGATGAGAAAAATGACGCAAATCTGCACGTCTTGTTTTGAAAACTGTGTTGAATTGTAAGTCTTGAAAATTCTTCGCAAATTTTGATAGTTTTGACATTAGTCACATATCACGTAATTTTTGGAAGATAAATTAGCTAGGCAGTCACGTGACCACTGTCAAAATAACTGTCCATAAATTTCAGAAACATGTTTTGCAACTTTTGAGCAGAGTTTGACAGTCAGGAACAAAAATGACTGTAAAACCCACTTGGGGTGAGAAAATGACTGTTGTAAGCACATTTTTACAATACTCATTAAATTTCCTATCTAATAACCTGAAAAAATACAACAAAATTTAGCAAAATTAGATACATAAACTAAACTAACCTTAACGTGGTGCGTTTCGTGATTAGCCTGGATCTTAATGGCCACAGTAAACATTTGTCTTTCGCCGGCCCTACTTTCGCACGACAATATGCTTTTTTTGTCCGACCTGTATATGGTCGGTACTAGAAGGCTTCCAAGAGGTGTCCCAACTTCCCTTAATGGCGGACTGGTGCGTGGTGTAGGTTGAATATCTTAAAGATGTTAAGTATTGTAAAAAAAGTTTTTTAATCACCATACAAACTAAAAATCTTCAATAAAACATTTCTTACCACAGTGGTATAATTGAGCATCATCAACTTGAACGCTGACGTAACCTAAATCGTCATCCCCTTTATATCCGCTGACAATGAACACTTTGCTGTTATTGATGTGAAGGGCAAGTTCTCCCTGTTGGCCTACAAGTACACCATTTCACATAAAGTGATAATTCATTACTTGATTGGTTGAATTACCAGGTATAACGTTCGATAAATTATCTCGAACTGGAGGATTTAAGGACACGATTCCTTCGCCAATATTCAAACTCATCACAAAATTGCATTGTCCGTTTCTGCACTTTTTAACTGTCATTTTGCTGTTACTTTGCGACGAGTTTTTCATTTTAGACCCGTAAGCCGAGTAGAAAACATTTGATTCTAACTCGTCTTCGCTTAAATCATCACTGTCTGAATCTAAAATGTAAAACTAAAAAAATGCTCTTGTTTTGTGTTATGTAACGAGAGTACCATTTCTAAGGCCACTGTCGGCGAGAATATAGTTTTGATCAAGTGCTACACTTTCAAATTGTCTTATAAGATTATTGCTAATATTCGGTTTTGGTGCTTGCGGTTGCCATAATAACAAATCATTACTGATCCTGTTATAAATTAATTCATACATGTGTTTCGACTCTAGGAGAATTGAAACCAATGGCAAAGACACTTCGACCAAAATTTTAGTGTTGGACATTGCGAAGCTTGCAAAAGCTTCCATTTCAGATTTATCACCGGGTATCACTTGTTCTTCTGTAAAGACCACTGCATAATATGACACCAAAGATAAATTTAGTGTCCTCTACCTTTTTTGATGTTGTCATGAGGGGTGTCACTCTTATGAACTACCCGTTTAGTTCCGAACGGGCCGGGATCAGGATTGTCCTGATATTGAAATGCACCATAAAACGAGTGAGTCATCGGATCTATGGGAATTAGGTTTTCATCATCCCCAGTTGATTTTGGGTAGATCTTTATGGCCAGTCTAGTTAAAAATAATGTAAAAATATTACTAGACTATATTTTCTTCATAGAATAGTTTCGTTGTTTAACATATTAATTCAAAACCTGACTGGACAAAGCAAAAACATGCTTTTTTTTTGCGTTTTTCTAGAACAAAAAACCAAAACTTAGCCGCGACACGACTTGATCAAAAATGAAAATTAAGCTGTTAATGGCACTGAAAATTGCTCCAGTTTAACAACTCTTTCTATGTCTCTTTGTGGTAACAGTAATCAAAGACAGAAACAGTGATTTTTCCTTGAAACAAAGGAGTGTTTTAATGAGATTTTCCCTTGTAAAGGATTTTACGCCAAACGAAAAACAACCTTTTTAACTTAGGTAGAAAATTGAGTGAAGTGTCCCTAAAAGTTCTTTCTACTGATACTGCAAGATTGAAAAAATGTCAAATTAAACAACAAAACCAGATTAAACAAGGGAGGACAACCTGCAAATTATTGCCAACTTAACATTAAATCCAGTGTCACTGTCAGGTAAAACACCCCCAGTTGGTAACATAATCAACACAGTTATAAAACCAAACTTACTTGGTTAGAAAAGCAGAATCATCTTGCATGGATACTAATGGTCCGTCCTCCAATCCGCATCGAGCAATATGCATGCCAACAGTGTGGTCATTTTCATTTTCATAATAAAAAATGTCCAACAATTTGCACTCCACGTTGTATTCGTTGTGACTTTGATCGGTTTGTAGAATTGTGCGAAAAGTTGCATTACGCAGCACCAGCATCAGATAATCGGGGCGCACGTTCCGTTCCCACCATGGCGGTTTGCTCATATCGGTTGTCGGTCGAAAGTCCGGAATCGGAAAGCTGGAAATATTGTAATGTAGTAGAAGTTAAATTATTAGAAATGTCACGAGAAAATACCGAAGTTTGAGCTTGAAAAGCGGGCAAGAAATTTTGGAATCCTGCACTGATTTTGCTGCTGTTTCAGTAGAGTATTGTGGCGCTGACAATCCAGGAGTGGGATCCTTATTTTGTGCTGTGCATATGGTTGGGTGGTTTAAAAGTGAAGATATTCTGTCCACTAAGGATAAATCAAGTTCCACGGAACAACTATCTAGGTTTACGCTGCAATAATAAACGTTAATTTTGTTATAAATGATTATTAATACACACTCACGAAACTTCAGTCTTTGGTCCTCGTCGTCGATATTGACCTTTTCCCGTCTTTTGTACGTGCTTAAACTTAAGTGATAAATTCGGCCGTGCACTGCTGAGAGTATTGGCAGTTAAAGACGATTCAAAACTAACTAGCGGAATGTATTTGAAGCTATCGTTGAACAAACACTCGACTAACTCTAACTTGGAAGCGATTAAGTGTCCGCTCATCGAAAAGGCACTGGAGGTGGTAGTTTCGCTACCTTCGAGTTTCAAAGGACACGCAAGTAATCTAAACCAAACAAACCCATATGATACTTTGTCATATAAAATAATTATAAACTACCTTAAATGATTTAAATTACAACCTGTCTCTAGAGATTTATGAATTAAATCAAACCCATCTGAACTCACACCGATAAAGGTGCTTTGATCGATGCTACTGAAAAACTTCTCCGCCAAAGATTGCATCTGCCACACTAAAGTCTTATCATTTCCAGATGTTTGGACTAGTAAGTCTTCATGAAGCAATACGCCAACAAAAGTAGCAAAACGTACTTGGAAATGCGAGATTTCCGCAGTTGGGTCAGAGTCAATATTTGAGACTGAAATGCGGTTTACGAGGTTAAGTAAGTATCAAATTATGTATCAGTTGGTGCTACCCCTTCGCCTAAAGTGGGAGGAAGCGTCAGTAACAGAAGAAACCATGCTAGATGTGATGCTTGACTCCATTGAACTACTGCAACCACTCATAGTGCTGTCGTACATAGTGCTAGTGGCAGCTTGTGCCGGTATATAATCACTGAGTGAACTTTCATCTAAAATCAATAATTTGTAGTGATTTCAGTTATTATCTAATTTTAAGCCTCCCTAAATGGTGTAAATAAAGATGAAAGTGGGCTTTCCAACAATATATAAACTTGGTTGGTCATGAATTTAGCTTCTGCAGAGTTTAAAGTTAAACGTTCCAAGAATTGATTTAAATTACCAGAACTTCTAGGGAAATTTTGAGCGTGCCAAAGAGCTTTAAATGCCACTGACAACCTTCTAAAAAGTACCAGAGGCCTCTAGAAGTGTCTTAAACCTCTCCAAACTTGTTTTAAATTGTCAGAAGCTTCTAAGACTATTCTGAATTTGCCAGAGACCTCTAAGTGCTACTGACAAACTTCTAAAAAACGCCAGAGGCGTCTTAAACATTTCCAGGGTTGTTTTAAATTGTCAGAGGCCTCTAGGACCATCCTGACTCTGCCAGAGACCTCTAAGTGCTACTAACAACTTTTTGCCAGAGGCACCCAAGCTTTTTAGATGTTGGTATATGGGTTAGGTTATCATTAGTTATAACCTAAAACTATAATCATTTTGACAATCAATCCATATCACATTTAATCACCCACAAACGTTTTTTGTTGGTGATTGCGACTCAACAGTCAAAAGTCGCTGTACTTGCTGAACAGACTATAAAGAATAGTTATTTGCGCAAAGCAACTGAAAATACTTTCAGTCTCTCTGGTGGCACTTTTACTCCCTCTGGTAGTGAAAGTTGTACTTTCATCTCTCAAATGAGGGAAGAATATTTTATTTCCTACAGGGGTCGTAGAAAAAATACTTTTTTCAGTCTCTCTGGGTCCAAATTCTTAAACGCAAGGAGTATAATTGCCAAGAGAAGTATTGATAGAATGTGACAGAACCAGTTGATAATGGTAAGTTTTTGTCAAATTATGTATTCCTTTCCCTTGATAATCCCCTTCTCTTGTTTCAAGAATCTAGGGCCTGGTGGAACTTTCACTCCCTAGATAGTGAAAGTGATATTTTCATCTCTCAAATGAGAGAGAATAATTTTATTTTCCATAGGGGTTGTAGAAAAATTAATTTGCTACTTTCCAGACCAACTCTTACTGAATCAACAAAATATAAATTAACTGACAATAACAATTATCACATTAATGGAAATCAAAAGCAATCATAACTTACCCATTGCACCTGTTGACCAACCCCCTTGCGTCAAACCAAAATTACCATATTGCCTATTCTGAGCCATCATTTGAATCAGTTCTTGTTCAACTCTCTCATAGTCTTTTTCAGTCATGCGGGTCGGCTGAGGATTTTTATGAAAAACATTACTGGAATAAACCAAATTAGAAACGAAAACCTCTCAGCGGTTCAAAACAACCTGTTATCCTCCATGTGGGGACTGGAAAACCCATCAATCAGCTGCAGCAGAATATGAAACTGTCTCGGAGATAAAAACAGTACTAGAGAACCTAAATTAAGTTCAATTGCAATTTTTGGTCCATTAGTATTTTCTGATTGCTTGAGACGAATTTTAACCTAAACAATTTCGCAATTTAAATCATAGACAGTAAACCTATAGTGCTCGACAAACCTCTTGATTGTTGAAACATTTCCCGCAAAGAATAACGTGTCTATCGGGACTTTCTTCATGAACTGACTGTGGAGTTTCAGTGTCAGAATCAGTGTCAGTTGCAGACTCATTGTCGTCCCGTTCATCTTCCCTATACAAAGACCTAGAAACTGTTCTTTCACCACTGGAAAATTCTACAGTTGATAGCTCAATGCCACTTATAATAACATTCTTTGTGGTGACTACGTCTACCAAATAAGCTTTTTTAGTATCTTCTTTTGAAGGATCTGAGGTTCCTTGATTGTCTTGATTTTCTATACTAAAATCATCATAATATTCCATGCTAAAAACAAAAATGTATTAACCAATGTCAGAAATGTAATTGTAATATCTCACCAATCTACATGAACCAGAAGACCCACACCTTTTTCACATTGTTTAGGCAAATGTTCAATTTGAAAGGTGGTGTCTGTTAACTTTATTTTGATTCTTTTCACAACTGGAATTTGTAAAATTTAAATATTTGTTATGTGACATCAAAAGATTTGAGGGTAACCTGTATCTATTGTCTGAGCAAACAGCTCAATTCCCTCAATAGGTTGATTGTTGTCAGTCGGTCTTTTTGATGAAGTTTCCTTTGCAATTTCCTGGGCCAATTGCATTGAACTTGACATAGAGTTCCACATGGATTCAAACATGGAAGTTGCTTTAAAAAGTTAGTTAAAATTAGTTTAAGCTTAAACCAATTTTCAGGAAGACCAACCATCTTCATTTCGTTGTTTTGGTTGCACTGTAAGTTTCAGTCCGCAAATTTCAATTTCAGTGGAGTTGGAAAAGAGTGAAGTCCAAGGGATGCTGATGTGGATTTTATCAATGTATCCATCAACCAGTTCTATTGGCCAGTTTTGTGCTTCACCCAATTCATTAAGTGACTGAAATAATGTTTATTTATGTTTAATTGAAATAAATATTTGACAAATTACCAAGAATACAATATAATATTAGGATAAAAGTCAATTTAATATTTATCTCTATAATAATCACTAAAGTAATAACTGAGAAATGTAGTTGATTGATAATAGCATACTTGATAAGAAAAAATGATTGAAAACTTGATACACAGGCATAATAGTAAACTAGCAAAGAAAAAAATGTACAGATAAATAATACATTAACAAAATAGATGCCATCCTTTTGTATTTTACAGTTCCAAGAGAAAAAACTTTTAGAGAAAAATTACTGATATAGACCTAAACTCTTGCATTCTTTAAATACCAGATTAAAAATAGTTTTCTCAAGATTCTAGTAAAGTGTCCAATTTCATACCACTATATCTCAACTAATAAGCAACCTATTGTTATCAGATTAGGATTGGTAAACTAATGAACTTTGAATGAACCTTATTAATACAGTAATTAGGTAGGACATGTTTACTACTTTAAAACTACAAGCAAAAACAACAATAAGTGAAAAACGTGGTTTTCAAACTGCTACGCAGTTTAGGTAAATGACATTGGAGTAGTGTAGACTACAAATTTGGAAGCAAATATCCTAAAAACTAGTAGTATTTATGATTTATTCACAGGAATGTGGAGTGTTTACATTTGGAAATGGAATTGTTTACATAAGTTTTACCTCAACGGCCAGGCTGATCCTCTCAGCTGTAGCACGACCATTGTAGAGATCTAAATTCAGCTGATCCCGCGTTATTTCATTTTCGATAAAATCGCTCAGGTACCGTTTAATAAGACAAGAACACACACTTTTCTTGATTGAATCCGGGATTAGGTTGTCGTACCACGGCATGGCAATGCTTTGATTCACTAGAATTTGGTTGTATACATCACGTTCTAATCAGTTTAAGCTTTTTGTTTGAAATGACCATGAGATTCAACGATAAATCGCATGAACAAAATGATTTGAACTAGGAAATGAAAATGTCAAAACACTCGCAATGTGCGTGGTACTGACGGATAACAGCTGACTGATCATTGAGTCATTTGACATATTACCTATAATGGCAAACTAATACTCATATACCAGCTTATATCCATTATTTATGATTTTCGGTCAATTAAAAAAAAGTTTAATTGATTGTTGTACAAATATAAAATCTATAAAGTTTAGACAAACCAAATTTACTTTAATTCAATGTCATCTATTCAATCTTCTTTTTGCTATTATCAACGATTTTTTAAGGTTAGGTTAGGAAATGAGAAGTGAATGCGTATTACGAATATGTCAGTTGTCAAATTGACATAAATAAGCGGCATTTTCTGGCATTTTGTTTATATTTTGATTTTGTAATTTTATAATATTTTATTTGTATTTGCAGTACTGCAGTTTCTAGCTACTATTGAATTTTAAGAGCCAAAACTACTTAATTTCCTCCTCTTGAATTTCTAAAATGGGTGACATTAATATGTCTGTGGAATCAAGTGATTCAGATAGTAGTGATGGAAGTGAAAACGGCCAGGAAGATGTATGTAATTTACCTAAATAATCAACACTTTGTATAGTAATTTAAATTATAGGCTTTGTTGGAGAAAGCCAGACAACTGGAAAACGACATTGGGGACAACAAATACCTTTACAATTCCCATATAGAATTAATTGAAATATACAAGAAAATTGCTGATTTAACATCATTGCGAGAAGCATATCAGCGTTTCCATGAATACTTTCCACTTACAGCAGAACTGTGGATGGATTGGATTAATGCAGAAAAAAGTGTGGCAACCACTAAAGAGGATCAAGAGTTTATTTTTGGACTATTCCAAAAAGCAGTGAATGATTACTTGTGTTTGTGTTTTAATAGAGTAAAAATGAATGAATAGTAAAAAAAGTTAACTTACTAATATTGTAGCTGTTGAATTGTGGATTGAGTATGCACAATTTGCAATTGGTGCCAGTACCTTGGAAAAAACAAGGTCAATACTAGAAGAAGCAATTAATGCAGCTGGTTTAGTTTGTAATAAAGGTGTATTACTATGGGATACTTATAGGGAGATTGAGTTTTTACACATTTCTTCCCATAGCGAAGGCAGTGAAGAATGGAAGAAACAGGTATGTGAAGAGTATACGAGTTTAGTACAAAATAATTTAAAGTAGTAATTAACCTTATTAAAAACAGTGGATGCTCCTTTTTTATTAAATAAATTATAGGTTTTAGCTTTAGCAGATATTTATAAAAGAGAACTGTCTGTTCCACTGTTGGGCATGGAAAACACTTATGTTGAGTGGAAAACATGGATTACTTCATTACCTGAAGGTGTTTTGGATCCTAAACTTGTAAGTGCCTCTAATAGCATTATATTTGTATGAACTTAATTAACTCCAATTAGGTGGAATATGGGTACAATAGTGCTAGAAAAACTTTAGAAGTTTACAAACCTTTTGAAGACCAGTTACTGGTAGCTCAATCAAATGAAGAACTCCTAAACACTTATAGGGAGTATATTAAACATGTCACTGATCCCTCAACTATTATATGTGTTTATGAAAGAGCAGCAGCTCAGCTTTGTTTAGTTCCTGGTAATTTTAATTTTTTACCTGAAATTATCCTAGCTCAATATGGTTTTTGTTAGAAATCTGGCTTGATTACGGCTCATATGTATTCAAACTGACTGAAAGCATTCTCTCAGTGTGTAAGAGAGCTTTAAGAAACTGTCCATGGAGTGAAGAATTGTGGGCATTCAAAATTCGAGTGTTAGAACATCTTCAGAAGAAGGAAAGCACTATAATGGAGTGTTTTGAGGAGGGATTGTCCAGTATTGCTCCCAATCCTGGATTGGAGTTGTGGTGTACTTATTTGGAATATGCAATTAGAAATGTACAGTCTTCCAAAACAATTTATAAGCTTTTCAATCAGGTAAGTTGTGTTATTCAATTCTGTGACTGAAAATTACTATTTATTAAACAATTTTGAAATTAAGTATAGTCTCTGTTCAGTGACTTCTGAGTGTTGTGTGACATTCCTTATTTTATTTCATTAGATGAAAATCAAATAAAAATGAGTATTCATCAGCTATTGCGTTTGACAGTTCAACTGATGTCAGGTTATTTTGACGTTTTTGTCAGTTTCATAAAAAACAGAACTTTCTGAAAAGTTTCTTAAATTTTCCCAGAACTGTTTTAAATAGCCAGTGGCCGCTAGAACCATTTTGAAAGTTTCAAAGACTTCTAAATGCTATTGAGAACCTTCTAAAAAGTACCAGAGGCATTTACAAGTGTCTTAAGCTTTCCCAGACTTGTTTTAAATTGTCAGAGGCCGCTAGGACCGCTTTGAATTCGTCAAAGACCTCTAAATGCTACTGAGAAGTTTCTGAAAGGTTTCAGAGCCCTCTACAACTGTCTTAACCGTTCCCAGACTTGTTTTTAATTGTCAGAGGCTTCTAGAACCATTTTGAAAGTTCTAAAGACCTCTAAATGCTATTGAGATCATTCTAATAAGTGTCAGTGGCCTCTACAAGTGTCTTAAATCTTTCTAGACTTGAAAAGTAGTAGTCCATATTCCCACAGTGGAGTAGTGAGTGTAAGTGAAAACAAAACTCAGAGTCGATCTCTACAATATATGTATATTTTGTGGAGATCGACTCTGAGTTTTGTTTTCACTTACTGTCTAGACTTGTTTTAAATTGAGGTCTCTAGGACCGTATTGTATGTGCCAAAGGCCTTTAAATGCTTCTGAGAACTATCTGAAAAGTTCCAGAGTCTTCTACAACTGTCTGTCATTTCCCAGAACTGTTTTAAATTGCCAGAGGTCTCTACTACCATTTTAAAAGTTTCATAGACCTTTAAATGCTATTGAGAACCTTCTAAAAAGTACCAGAGGCATTTACAAGTGTCTTAAGCTTTTCCAGACTTGTTTTAAATTGTCAGAGGCCGCTAGGACCGTTTTGAACTCGCCAAAGACCTCTAAATGCTACTGAGAACTTTCTGAACAATTTCAGAGCCCTCTACCACTGTCTTAAACCTTCCCAGACTTGTTTTTAATTGTCAGAGGCTTCTAAAGGCGTTTAAATGCTTCTGAGAACCTGTTATTTTCCAGACTTATTTTAAATTGTCATAGACATTTAAGACCATTTTGAACCTACCAGATATGTCTAATAAGTGTTTTAATCCTTGAATTGTTTAAAATTGTCAGCGGCTTCAAAATACGACTGAAAACCTTCTAAAAATCAAAAGCCTCTGCAACACCTTCTCAAAATTGTTTAATTGTTGGTATATAAACTTTAATTGGTTGGTCATATATGTATCTAACCATTTTACAGCTTTGTTTCATTTGCTGTAGCTTGTTAAATGATCTACTAAGAGTATATTTTTTTAGGCTATAGAACAGTTAGGATTTGAAAACGATCCTCAGTTCAAAGTAGCCCGATTATACAGTCGTATTTTGTACGAAAAAGGCGATAAGGAAGACGGACGAAAAGTCTGGAAAAAAGTGTTATACAAGCCACCAAATAGAGGTAAATTCTCTTGAATAAGAAATAACAATATTCAGAAAGAGATTATTTTTACAGCTACATCAATTTTGTGGCTTGAATACGTCAACTTGGAAAAACAGTACGGCGATTCACAATCAGTGAGACAAGTCTTACAGCGAGCTTTAAATGCTGTTAGCGACTGGCCCCAGTACATAATCGATGAATGGCTGTTATTTGAACGACATCGAGGTAGTCTGGATGATGTGATGAAGTGCATACAAAAAGTTGCAGAATTTAATCAAAAGTACCACACTCAAGTGGCCAGTGAATCCCAACCACAGCCACACAGCTCAAATAACGCTTCAGACGTTCAAAATCGAGGAACTAAACGTAAAATTGAGCCAGCCCGCCAAACTCTTTCCAAGCGAGTTAAAAATGAGCCGGAAAAAGTTCACACTATTTCCAGTCGTCCTGCAGTAGATAGAAACCCAGAAACCACAGTATTTGTCAGCAATTTACTACCAGCAGTGACAGAACAACAATTGGAGTCGATTTTTCCGAACGCTGTCACCTTGGAGATAGCTAGAGATAGGAAGGGCAAATCTAGGTGTTTCGGTTACGTACAATTTAAAACCCAGGAGGAGGTTATGGTGGCGCTGGCGCGAGACAGAGAACCGTTGGACGGCCGACCTGTTTTTATTTCGGAAATAAAATCCGAGAAAACGGAGAAAAAGCCCGTATTTAAGTATGCCGCCAAGGAGGAGAAGAATAAGTTGTTTGTTCGTGGTTTGCCAGTCACTAAATCCAAGGAAGAAGTGGCGGAAATTTTTAGTAAATACGGAGCGGTTGATGTTCGACTGGTTTTGCATAAAAGTGGACAGCCAAAGGTATGTATTAGTTGTGGGGGTGGTGAAAATTCAGCTTTTAAATCAGAATTTTTCTGTTGAGATTACCTATTAAGTTGATTTTTTGGTTTAATCCTTAAAGGTTTACTCTCTTTCTGACAGTTCTTGACTATTTTTTTATTTGTTTAATTCATGAATTGGTTTGGTAGTTTTCTGTTCTGCTTTGCTCTACAATGTCTGGATCTTCAATAAAAGTTACCTGTTTTTAATATTTGAATATGCCAAATATCATTGAAAAAATTATTGCATCTGACAATAATTGGCTTTAATCGATTTTCTTGTGCTGTTATTTCAAATAGTTTTTGAAATTATTTGTACTTATACAGAGTGTTACAAAATACATATTACAAAGTTATAGGGCATGTAGAAAATGCAAAGATGACAAGAAAATGCTCATTAGACAAAAAATGTCGTCGGAACTGTAGTTTGGATTATGACGTAAAGTGCCATTTTTCAAAATGAGGTTTTTTAGAGGTGTCACGCCCTGAAAACCGTAAAAAAAATACAAAAATTTTATTTTTAGATTATTTCCGAAACCGGGCCACTTATGGCAAAAGCAATTTGCAAATTCGTGTTTTCCAAACTGATATTAGTCAAAATGATCACTTTGACAGGTTGAACTCCAATATAGTGGTTGTCAGTATAGTAGGTCAGGAAAACTAGTCATTTTAAGCAAAATTTTCGTGCATTCTGTAGATACACGTCATATGACCAAAAACAACAAATGAATGGGGCTATCAAGGGACGTTAAGCGGACAGTACTAAGTGGTACTCTTGGGCCGCTAGAAGGCGTCAAAGTTGATCAAATTTTTGAAAACATTTTTGCAAATATCTTCAAAACTGTGCAAGTTAGAGGCTTGAAATTACCATGGATGTACCACAGTAAAACGCAACTTTTACCATATAGGTATACACTTTTTTCGAAAAACTTACCGTTTGTCCTAGAAAAATCAAATTTTTTAATTTTTTTTTTAAACGGGGCTTAAAGAAAAACGGTATTTTGACTGTTTGAGCTTTTCAGAGCAGATTTTGACTATTTTTACATTTCAGACAGTTGTCACGTGACACTAAAACACTGTTTATTTAAACGGTCACGTGACAACTATCAAAATAATTACCATGGAGCTGTAAAACACGTCATGTCTCTTCAAACACAAGAAAACGGTATTTTGACTGTTTGAGCTCTGCAGAGCAGATTTTGAATGTTTCGACGTATTAAACAGTTGTCACGTGACACTAGTACGCTATTTACCTAAACAGTCACGTGATATAGACAAGTGACTGTACTTTAACTTGTTTAATAGTAAAGAAAAATAGATCTTAACTACTTATATACACTGTGTGTAAAAAGTCCGGCAACCCTGAATTATTTCGCAAAATATACAACTTATTGAAAAATATCCTATATAAATATTGACGCACTTTAAACGTTTTACCGTTAGGTGACATTCAGGAATATACAGGGTTAGCCACAATATGGCAATGAATTGAGGTTATGTTTTTTCTTATGGAAGGACCATGTTTCAATGACATTTTCTGATTCGCTCTCTTATTCTAATCACATTTCATGTAACATGTTGTATGGTTATCTTAAACAGTTTGGCAGCTATTTAATTAAATAAAAAAAATAAAAAAAATAAAATAAAATTAAATTATTAAATAATATTAAATTAAAATAAATTAAATTAAATAAATTAAATTTAAATTATATTAAATTAAATTTAAATTAAATAAATTAAATTAAATTAAATTAAATTTTAAATAATTAAATTTAAATTTTATTTTAATTTAGCTCATTGTCAGACAGTTCAAGGGGCACATTTTCAGCATTTAATCAAATAAAAATTTTTTACTTATTTAAAGTGTAGTTTTCTTTAATAATTAAATAGCTGCCAAACTGTTCAAGATAACCATACAACATGTTACATGAAATGTGATCAGAATGAGAGAGCGAATCAGAAAACGTCATTAAAACATGGTCATTCCATAAGAAAAAACATAACCTCAATTCATTGCCATATTGTGGCTCACCCTGTATATTCCTGAATGTCACCTAACGGTAAAACGTTTAAAGTGCGTCAATATTTATATAGGATATTTTTCAATAAGTTGTATATTTTGCGAAATAATTCAGGGTTGCCGGACTTTTTACACACAGTGTATATTATTCAGAAATCATCAAATGAAATTCAAAACATTCAAAGGCGATTTCATAAAATACATTATCTGTGGATAAAATTATCAAAGCTTAAACTCCAGAGCATTTAAATAAATCAATATACTTTATAATACAATGAATAATATGAAAAAATAACACAATTTAGGTTAAAAATTAAACTGAATTACACTTTACGATTTCTGAATTACTATTAACTATTCTAAATTACCCTTGACTCTTTCTAAATTTCAAATGACTATTCTGAATTACACGATTCTTTCTCACATCTAAGAACTTTCCATTATCTTGACATATGGTGGAGACTTTTTCGCAATTTTGTTGTCGCAAACAATTACAAACATCACATTTATTAGGTTATTTCCGAAACTAACGCCAAAACGGACACAAAATTTGTGTTTTTCAGACCGAAATTAAGCAAAATGACCCCTGACAGGTTGGTTCAATATGGCGGCCAGAAAACCAGTCATTTTAATCAAAATTTTGGTGCACTCTATCATAAAAATTGCAAATAACTCGCTTATTTGAAACTTTCTGTATGTACACGTCATATGACCAAAGAAAGCTAATGAACAGGGCTAAAACATATTTTAAAGCCAATATAGGCAGGTGACGCGCATATAGAATGACTGCCTCAAATACTCATTTTGTTTTTATATTTGATTTGGCGGGATTTGCATCTATACGCCTTATTTACTATTTTACTTTTACAGGGTCTTGCTTATGTCGAGTTTGAAAGTGAAGATCAAGCGAACAAAGCTTTAAAAGAAACCGATCAGATGACTATAGATGGTCATGTGATTACGGTGGTTATAAGCGCGCCTCCGCCAAAGAAAGATAAACCTTCAAAACCGTTTTTGAGCAGAAATAAGGAGGATGACGAGGAACCGTTGCGACATTCAAGGAGCCGATTGCAGACCTCTTTGCTACCGCGTTCTTTGCTGGTTAAACAGCCCGAACCATCGAAAAATGGCGGTGGTGGAGACCAGAAAATGAAAAGTAATAGCGACTTCAGGGCCATGTTATTGAAGAAGTAGATTTAAGTGCATTTTTAAATTGTTAATAAAGCTTCCGTTTTTTTTTTAATTAAAATAGTAGTAAAAAAGTATTTTATTTCTTCGTTGTAGATTGAAACATTTTAAATAAACCTGCAATTAAAATTCTTAAAGTGTATTTCATGTACAAGTATTAAAACTTAAAATTCACCTCTAGAATCATCCGGGGGCAGTTTTTCAGTTACTCTTCAGTCACGTTTCCGTAAGAAAATTGAATAAGGCATGCGAACGAGAGATTAACTAAAACGTCGGGTTTGTCGACGGAAAGTAAATTCAACCTTTAATTTAACTAGAAA
The DNA here is from genome assembly GCF_016097725.1 of Ips typographus. Classification (NCBI taxonomy): domain Eukaryota; kingdom Metazoa; phylum Arthropoda; class Insecta; order Coleoptera; family Curculionidae; genus Ips; species Ips typographus. Next base: position 24,591,912 of record NC_138423.1, on the reverse strand, counting down.
CGTTCTCTAAAGTGGTTAACTTCCACCTTCGAGGGTACAAATAATCGGACGAGTTTTGCGTTAATTCATTAAAACGCCAAATTGTTTGTTGGACCCCCGTTTTTGGGCTGTCGACAAAAAAACCGTTAGTCCTAATTTCAGCCTTGAATTAGGCACAAGAAAGTCCTCCAGTTGTGTGTGAGGTGTTAGACAAAATTAATTTTCCACTAGAAAGGTACAAAAGGGGCTAAAAGCGCTAAACAGCAATAAATTATGTATAATCTGTTTCCAAGAAAGCGGGATGGTAGTTCTCCATTGTCAGTTAAGCAACAAGTCACACAAGACATTTCATTGTTTTCTAAGCGTTTCCAACTTGAGTGCAAGTTTAGTGTAGACTACATTATTGATATAAATGGTTTCTATCGACTTTCTGCTTTTAAAGCATTTTATACCTTTGAGCACGTCCTAGACCTGGTTTATTTATAAGAATTTCTGTTGTACACACCTTATAGAAAAACATTTTAGAAGAATGTTTTAATTCAATGTGGGTAAAAATGAGTTGTAGTACATTAAATATAAAGAAAACCAGAAAACAATTCTACTTTATTGGACAAAAAAAAACCATCAAAACAAATTTTTATAACACAAAATGTTATACCTAATGACCCATAACCCCTGGAGATATTTTATGATCCTGGTCAAAACCATGTGTGGAATGTTTTCGAAAAATTTCACTTAAAGACCTGCTGGACTTTACGCTAAGATGATCTCTACGCGAGTCTTTATTATCTTTAATCGTTCGTTTCTTGGCTTTCACATCGAAATCGCTTTTCGACAAATTTATATCAGGTGAATGGTAAAGAGCGGACATCAATTCGTCAGGACATACAGATTTTCGTAAAAGTTGTCTGGTTTTGTTTCGTTCCATCATGTCTTGCATACTGGGTGACACCACTTCCATTAGTAAAGCGTCGTCGCGCATTTGTGTCTCAAAATTGTCTCTTAAAGCGTTCAGGCTCTTTTCAATGTAGTCTTCGGACATGTCTTTGAGTTCGACATGTTTGTTGTTTAGAGCTTTTTCTAAAAGAGATGTGAGAGATTGAATGCACGATCTCAAACCTTGTTCACGGCTTTTTCGTTCTTTATCTCGTCTCACGTATTCACTGGGTGATATTGATAGCAAATGTTCCACCTGGAACAAATATCACATGTTTTATGATTGAAAGCTAGTAAAAAAGCACTTACTCTGTCAGAAAACTTGTGTCGTACGACCGAATCTCCTTTGGAGAGCATCCATCCAAAACTGTTAGATCTACTGAACCGTTTTGGTGCTTTAGGAGTGAAAGGAGTGTACACTGGAGTTCTGTGGCATAATTCCGGTTTACGAAACACCTGAGTGTTCTTCATTGTTACCAAACTATGGAACGAGCAGCTTTCTGAATCTACAAAAAAATGTAAAGATAAAAGACTAGTTCTTTTTTAGCTAGAGTGCTTACCTTTAGGACGTTTCATTTTTAGTCTGGCCGCTGCTTTGGCATTGGTTCTTCTCACCAAAGTGTTGATTTCAAAGATGAGAAGGAAGTGTACAATGCACACTGCTGTAGCGAGAAGGGTTTCGATGACAAAGTTGGGATAGGACATGATGCGGACGATTACTGTACTGGACAAGAATTTTACAAAGTTTCCAATTATTTCGTCCATAATTTTTGTGCCGGTCTACAACAATTTTGATACGTTTACTTGAAAAAAAAAGATGTTATAATATTGAGTGACGTTTAACCTGATGATGTTTTTAACGGGTACCAATAAATCTGAAGGTGTGTAATGTTAATTAAAGACCAGAATAGAAATCACACATTATTTGTTTCTTATAATTTGAAATAATTAATGAAATTCGAAAACCCGTATTCTACATCAGTTTGAAAGTATAGTATCAACTGAGCTTAATAATCCTATATCCAAAGTAAAACAAAGTAGTTGACCGGTAAATTACCATTAAATTACTGGTAAAATTACAAATATTGTGGCCGCATTCATAAGAACACATCGATTAGCAATCGCTAGACAATTTTCTTATAAATGCACTGAAATAAATCAATTACTGATCGAAAAAGCATTACTTAAACGTCATTTTGCCTATCGAATTCAAAATCCGATTTGTTCTTGTGAATGTGATCTGTGTTTCTGGCAGTTCAAAGTTTGACACCGCTTTTCTCCCCGATTCTCCCAAATTTTGTAGTGTTTTTTCAGGTTATTGGATAGAAAATTTAATGAGGATTCCAAAAATGTGCTTAAAACAGTCATTTTCCGACTCGAAGTGGGTTTTACAGGCAATTTTGTCTCTGACGTCCTTTCAAACTGTGTTTCTGTCTGATAAAACTTTGACATCGCTTTTCTTTCCGACTGTACCAAATTTTATAATAAAATTTAATGAGAATTTCAAAAAATGTGCTTAAAATAGTCATTTTCTGACTCCAAATAGGTTTTACAGAGGATTTTGTCTCTGACATCGTTTCAAACTGTGTTTCTGTCTGATCAAACTTTGATATCGCTTTTCTTCCTGACTGTTCAAATTTTATAGTGTTTTTTTATGTTATTAGATAGGAAATTTAATGAGGATTCCAAAAATGTGCTTAAAATAGTCATTTTCTGACTCCAAATGGGTTTTACAGTCGATTTTGTTTCTGACGTCCTTTCAAACTGTGTTTCTGTCAGATCAAATTTTGACATCGCTTTTCTTCCTGACTGTACTAAATCTTGTCGTAATTTTTTATGTTATTGGATAGGAAATTTAATGAGGATTCCAAAAATGTGCTTAAAATAGTCTTTTTCTGACTCCAAATGGGTTTTACAGGCGATTTTGTTTCTGACGTCCTTTCAAACTGTGTTCTGTCAGATCAAACTTTGATATCGCTTTTCTTCCTGACTGTACCAAATTTTGTAGTGTTTTTTCATGTTATTGGATACGAAATTTAATGAGGATTCCAAAAATGTGCCTCAAATAGTAATTTCCTGACTCCAAATGTGTTTTACAGGCATTTTGTTTCTGACCGCCTTTCAAACTGTGTTTCTGTCAGTTCAAAGTTTGACACCGCTTTTCTTCCTGACTGTACCAAATTTTATAGTATTTTTATAGGTTATTGGATAGGAAACTTCATGAGGATTTCAAAAATGTGTTTAAAATAGTAATTTTCTGACTCCAAGTGGGTTTTACAGGCAATTTTGTCTCTGACGTCCTTTCAAACTGTGTTTCTGTCTGATAAAACTTTGACATCGCTTTTCTTTCTGACTGTACCAAATTTTGTAGTGTTTTTTCATGTTATTGGATAGGAAATTTAATGAGAATTTCAAAAAATGTGCCTAAAATAGTCATTTTCTGACTCCAAGTGGGTTTTATAGGCAATTTTGTCTCTGACGTCCTTTGAAACTGTCTTTCTGACAGATCAAACTTTGACATCGCTTTTCTCCCTGACTGTACAATTTTTATAGTGTTTTTTTATGTTATTGGATAGGAAATTTAATGAGGATTTCAAAAATGTGCTTAAAATAGTCATTTTCTGACTCAAAATGGGTTTTACAGAGACGATTTTGTCTCTGACATCCTTTCAAACTGTGTTTCTGTCAGATCAAACTTTGACATCGCTTTTCTTCCTGACTGTACCAAATTTTGTAGTGTTTTTTCATGTTATTGGATAGGAAATTTAATGAGGATTCCAAAAATGTGCTTAAAATAATCATTTTCTCACTCTAAATGGGTTTGACAAGCAATTTTGTGCCTGACTGTCAAACTGACCTCAAAAGTTACAAAACTCAGGGTTTGTAAAAGTTTTCTTGTAGTATTCGATACAAATAAACGTGTTTCTGAGATTTATAACGGTTATTTTGACAGTGGTCATGTGATTGTCTAGCTAAATTATTCTCCAAAATCCACGTGATATCTGTTACTAATGTCAAAATGTACTAGAATTACAGTTTAACACAGCTTTCGAAACAAGACATGTTTCTGAGATATATGACAGTTATTTTGTCAATTGTCAGTTTGTAAATGTAAATTTCGAATTGTTTAAATAATATCTTAGATTCGGGATATTTTCTCATCTCAAAAACATATTATTTGTCACAATATAAAAACATGAGATAATAAAGAAAAGTGACTAAAATCTAAAAATTCTATTTTTTTAGGAAAAACATAAACCACAAATCAAAACAGCCTTTTAGTCAGTATTTATTTTTCAACTCGTATCCCACATCACTTTGAATGTATGTGTACCTATAATCCAGTAACTTAACCTTCTTTTACCTAATTCCTGGTGGATTTTATGTTAATCGGTCAATTTTAATAGGAAATCCCAAACCAATTGAATTATTTATGTTTTGCTTCGCTAAATCAACGCTAATTCACTTGGGTTTTGGACTTGCACGTTCTGGTACACTATATTCTCCGCAAATCTAGCCATATATTCCGGGCTATAAATATTTCATTAATCCGGCGGTTTAACACCCTGAGAGCCTAAATCCTACATCGCGTTTAACACCGCAAGATTTCATACTCTCTACCGACATTACTGATGATTAACGCGATATGGAAGTTTTCATATCCCGTTTCTACGTACTTTATCATCTTAAAGCCGCATATCTATCGAGCGGTTTGAAATTTTCAAGACACAAACAACAATAACAGCAAAAACTGGTACGTTTGCGTAATCACTAGCTGTTTTCCTTCTTTATTTGCCAGAGTCGGCTAAAAATCCCTCCTACTTTTTGTTTAGTCCCGTTTGAAGTGGTAGTTTGAATAAATTGGAAAAGCAAATACACTGCAATATTGCTCGCAATGCAAATTTGCTTTCCACTGAATAGGAGGCCCTATAATACAGCTTGTGATCTAAACAGAACCGGCACCGGCGGCTATGTAAAATGGTTTATTTTTCATGTATGAAACTTTCTGGCTTCGATTGTTTAAAACAGGGTCGGTCTAGCTGAAAGTTATTATAGTTAATTAAAAAAGGGTAAAACGAGACAAAACGATGAACACTATAAGAAGAAGAAAAAAGGATTAAAAATATGTAAACAGTTTGAACCACTATACACCCTAAATTATTGGAAATGATTTTTTTAAAGCTAGCTTATAAATCAAATAAAACTTGCTGCAGACAAAAAGTATACAAGGTTCAATCCAACCACCAGGCAAATTCAATCGACAAAGAGAATTAATTCAATCCTTTACATCGACTTCAATTTTTTTTCCAACCCTGACATAATAAAAGGCTCTTGTTAAAGGTAAAATTGTACATGTTTGGTAAGTGAAAAAATATGTAGATTAGTAGTGACGTTGATAAATGCTTTAACCGGATTACAAGGCGCGTATTCTGCGTAAACAGTATTCTACCTTAATAGGCACCTAAAAGGATTTATACGTCATTTTTTGGTTGTAATGATGAAAAATCACGATGGTTATGTGATTTATTGCGCAGTTTTATTGGTGGGCGATTTTTTTAAAGATATTTGCACAAAATTAATTGCCTAGAAATTGGCATTGCAATGTCTTCATTCCTCTCAAAGCATAATTTCAATAGTTACCCTTCTTGTGACATTTTATAATTAATTATCATTAAGGCCTAACTAAAATATTCGAAAACTAATCACCGATTCTCATCATCAACCAAATCTAATACAAATCCCTCGTGCTTTGCTATAATCATGTACACAATGTGCATCCAAAGATAATATTAACCAAACAGACAGAAAATAAGCTGTTCCAGTGTAGGGGTTTAGTGGCAGGCACACATTGTGCACCTCCTGAACATCCAGATTTACAAGAATCATTACCAGGAACATTGCGAGCAAGCTAATCTGTCGGTTACAAACAGAATGACCGGCTTTGGCATTCAAACTGGCAAACGATGTCAGCAGAGGTTTTCTCTAAGGCCTGGACTATCGGTGACCGGTCTATCCTGTGGATTACGCAGTTTGAATTTCAATGGAACGCGGAATGGAATTGTTTGTCTACCGACGATGAATTAACATGGAACTATACTTTGTTATAATCATAGTTTTGATCAATGGAATCACCGAGAAACATTTTTAAGTGTGTCATACAATTCTAAGACTTTCCCACTTTTTTTGGTCTGGGCTGTACCAATCAATCAACTCCGGTTAACTTTGACCAGTTTTGGGGTGGAACGCCCTTTTTTCGCTCCTAATAGCTTTTAAATTACACCATTATTAATGTTCTCTTACTGCGTAGTTGCAAGTGAGAAATAGCTGTACACCTGTAACGTGTAGAACTCATTAAGTTTTTGCGATAGTAAATTTTCAGTTCGACATTAATTTTCTTGGTGAAAATGACTGGAAAATTTCCCACAATTTGGGTAGTACAGCAGTGTAGTTTGTGATTGGTCAAAAAAAAAGCAGCAAGCTGAAAGCTGCTAATTTATTGCCTATTTAAATCGACCGATTTACATAAAATCCACCAGGAATTAGGTAAAAGAAGGGTAAGTTACTGGATTATAGGTACACATACATTCAAAGTGATGTGGGATACGAGTTGAAAAATAAATACTGACTAAAAGGCTGTTTTGATTGAATGAATGATGAAAAAAATAGAATTTTAGTCACTTTTCTTTATTATCTCATGTTTTTATATTGTGACAAATAATATGTTTTTGAGATGAAAAAATGACCCAAATCTAAGATATTATTTAAACAATTTGAAATTTACATTTACAAACTGACAATTGACAAAATAACTGTCATACATGTCAAAAACACGTCTTGTTTCGAAAGCTGGGTTAAACTGTAATTCTAGTACATTTTGACAGTTTTGACATTAGTGACAGATATCACGTTGATTTTGGAGAATAATTTAGCTAGACAATCACGTGACCACTGTCAAAATAACCGTTATAAATCTCAGAAACACGTTTATTTGTATTGAATACTACAAGAAAACTTTTACAAAACCTGCCTTTTGTAACTTTTGAGTACAGTTTGACAGTCAGGCACAAAATTGCTTGTCAAGCCCATTTAGAGTGAGAAAATGACTATTTTAAGAACAGTTTGGGAATCATTATTAAATTTCCTATCCAATAACATGAAAAAACACTACAAAATTTGGTACAGTCAGGAAGAAAAGCGATGTCAAAGTTTGATTTGACAGAAACACAGTTTGAAAGGATGACAGAGAGAAAATGACTGGAAAATTTCCCACAATTTGGGTAGTACAGCAGTGTAGTTTGTGATTGGTCAAAAAAAAGCAGCAAGCTGAAAGCTGCTTTTTTGACCAATCACAAACTACTCACTATGTTGAGATTTTCAAAAATACTGCACATGTGAACTTAATACAGTGCGTTTTTTTTAACGCGCAACATAGGATTTTACGTGTTAAATTTTTAAGCCCATGTTAGACCATTTTATTTTGGAACTGCAAGTCTATAACTTGACGGGTGTGTCTTTAGTACCCTGAAGCTTAAGTAAGTCTACCAATTTGGTCTAAAAAGTGATTAAAAACTGGAAAAAAATCATTTTTTTTCGAAAAGATTTTATCGTTCCATACTCCCTGTATGCATTGTTGTTCCTTGTTGTTTTTATACTGGCAGGGCAGGTAGCAGGTAAAGTGACATATTTTGACTGCATCACGACCCGACATCTTTTGAACGTCAAAAGGGCATTTTATGATTGTTTGGAATACTGTTTGGCTTCAAACGGAGGTCACTTTGAACAATTCACTTATAAAAATACTTCTTTTGTTCTTAACTTTCTTGATATAAAGTTAATGATCACCCTGTTTTACTTTCTACGCCAAATTTTACCTGCTAGTTGCCGTGCCAGTATCAAAAACAACAAAGAACAACAATGCATACAGGGAGTATGAAACGATAAAACCTTTTCGAAAAAAGATGATTTTTTGCAAGCTTTTTAACACTTTTTAGGCCGAATTGGTAAACTTACTTAAGCTTCAGGGTACGAAACAGCCACCCGTCAAGTTTTATACTTGTAGTTCCAAAATAACATGGTCTAACATGGGCTTAAAAATTTAACACGTGATATCCTATGTTGCGCGTTAAAAAAAACGCACTGTATAGTAAAATTTGAAGCAGTGGCGTAACGACAAATTTGTTATGTTTAAGAAGGAAAGTTCTGACAGTTCTACTAAATGTCAAGGTTCTATAAACAATTGAAACATCATGTTTTACAATAATTGAAATACAATGGTCTAAAATCCTTGGCCGAAAATGTGTTTCAAAGCAATAAATCCATGAAATTACGTCAAAATTATTGTGTTCTAATACGACTTTTACTTTATGTTTTTCGCACTTAAAATGGTGTAAATTTTAGTTGAAAAACAATGTTTTAAAATATTAAATTATTATTATAATAAAATCTGGATTTTTGTCATTAAACCTGCTTTAGATTAACTGCCTGGAATATTTTAGATCAGTTAGGAAACAAATATTTAGTAGATCTTAATTTTCACATATTGGCAGCTATAGCAAAAATCAAAGTAAATCGATTTTTTAATTTAATATTAATTCAAGTAGGTTTCGTTGTTTTGTAGCTCCATAGGATTGAGTTTGACAGTTTCCAGGTTTTGGACAAAACTGAAAGTACTGTAACTGTGGGCCAAATGTCAGAACTGTCAAAGTTCCACTCATAAAGCTATAAAATACGTTTGGTATTGTTTATACTGATCTAACTGGATTTTAATGGTTTTACAGCTTTATGGAGAGGAATTTGACGGTTGTCATCATATTTAAAAATAAACTGAAAGTAAGTCAGAAATAGACAACCAAAGGTAACAAATGTCAGACTGATGGAGATATAAAATGCATTCAACCAAAGTCACACTGATTTTGTTTTTTTCAAAGATGTTTCGTTGTTTTGTACCTCCATAGAATTGAATTTGACAGTTTTCAGGTTTAGAATAGAACACAACACAGAAATGTAATTGACGACCAAATGTCATAAAACTGTCAAAATTCCACTCATAAAGCTATAAAAGCGTTTGGTATATTTTATACTGATTTTACTGGAGTTTAAGACTGTTTTGTCGTTTCACAGCTTTATGACATTTATGTCATAACTGTCAAAATTGATAATCAATCATGAAGAAGCAAACGTTTGAAAACATTTGTTTCTATTACACTGTTACGTCACTCCATTTTACTTTAATTTTTTACTAAATATTGGTGGTGTCAGCGAGTGTACTAAACCAGTGAGTAATAGCCGTGAGTAATGCCTTATTATTCACGCGTAGGTAATGGGTGTTATTATCTATTCAAAACTAATGAATAATAAGGATAGAGAGGAAAAATATTTTTAAAACCAGATTTTTTAGATCTGTTTGAAAATTCTATTTTAAGACATTACTTATGTAATTTCTTCAGTTTGAGAAAAAATTGTGGAACCTAGCCTAGCCTCGGAAGGACACTAATCAATTGTGCCAGATTCAGTACAATCTGGGTTCCTAAACTGTAATTTTGATAAAAGTTTCATCTTAATTACTATACTGTTACTTGATACTAATTTTGAACGAACCTCAAGAGAACATTAGTCAACTGAGCAAAAATTACATTTTACAAAATTATTACAGTTACAGTTGGTTACTTGACGTACTGTACTTTCGTAAAATCCACTAAATGAACTCTTAAATAATTTGGGCATAATCTTAAAAGATCACTAGCAAATTGTGCCAAAAATCAGGGCTCCAAATGTGAAAACCTAAATTTTGATACCAGTATTAAAATTTCGTTTTAATTAATATTGTATTTTCCTTAAATAATTTTCTATTAAATATAATGTTAACTTGTTTTTACCAATTTTTCATACTCTTACCAATTTTGTATTTACAATAAAACTGAATTCTTAGTAAACGATTTCAATAATGAATGAAGGTAACGAAAAAATGTAGGTGCGGGTGTAAATTATTGCCTGGTGCCGGATAATAAATTAATGTAGAATTTCTCCTTAATTAGAAAAACCGCTTTTTAATATTCCTACCATAATTAACAGCCTTGATTGATGAAACAATTTAGTCTAAAAGCATATCCTGGTAGATGCTGAAGGATTACTTTAAATGGAAAACAAATAAGATTAATTATACATTGTGTTCGATCGAGCTCGAGAGAAATGGAGAAAAAGCAATGGAAGAGAACACAAGTTAAAAATTAATAATTATTTTACGTGTTTATGTTGAATTCAGTCAGGAATAGGAAAACAATATTAGTTTACTTACGTAAAACAATATGTAATTATATTTAGGCAAAATTAACTCTATTGAGAGTATATTGGTCATTGTTTTTAAAGTCGTTTTTCAGTACAATACCCACTACACGAAACAATAGACAATGAAATACACTCAGTATATAAAGAGTTCAATTTTGTGGTTCGTGTTTACTTGTTCTGACCAGTTTACTAATTTACTTATTGTTGATTACCCTTAACAATATGAGGGCAGTTTTAAAAACAGTAATTGTAGTATTAGGTTGTTTTGTGTTGGTAAGCATTTTCTTTGCACAAGGTAGGTAATTAACATTACTTATTAAAAAAATAGTTTTTTCTAATTTTGGCATATAAAGTGACACTTTTCAAAACTGATTAGAGTGACAAAACGTTTTACTTTATGTAACTAGTTATGAAAAGTTCATTTCATCACTCCCTGTTTTTATGCATTTCCGTAGAAACATATGGGCGACATCCATCATAACATGTCGTTGTCACTGTTTATACAAGGTGCTATGAAAGTGAATATTTGTATTAAATCACTTTAAAAGATGGTTTTTACCGCTTTTTGGTCAAAATTAGAAAAAATTATGTATGCAACACGTTTCGAAAATGTCTTATTGTAACTGGTTACATAAATAGCTATTTAATTTTATTTATTTTTATCTGTAGATACTCTGGGATGTAACCCTTACGAAAGTAAGAGAGGAAATGATCAGCATACATTACCCTTCAGAAGCCTTTCTTGAGATTCGATGACCCAATTAGTTATGTATATCACAAAATAAAAACAATTCTATTCATGATTTATGAGTGTTTTGTTTACAGTTCATCTAATCTAAATAAGTTGTTTTCAGAAGTGTAAGCAATAATTAAGTAAAACTAAAATTTCAAAACTAAAACTGGACAACAAACTGTTTTTTTCAGAAAATTGGCTGAATTGCTAACAATAACGGATATATGGTAACGTCGAATAATAATCTAGCTAGACAGTCACGTGACCCAGAAGAATTAAAAAAGTTGACTGTTTTAAACACATTTTTGAAATTCCCATTCAATTTCTTATCCAATAACCTGAAAAAACACTAAAAAATTTTGTACAGTCAGGGAGAAAAGCGGTATAATTAAGGCACAATCCTGAAGGACAAGTGGACATTGCCAATCAGGATATTAACAAATTTTAATTTTAAATTAACTAGACAATTAAATGCATAACCATTTATATTTTCAGGGTCTAAATTTAGAACAAATACCGGAGAGGCCCGGATGATATTGTAATTTATTCAGTGGTCATATAAAATTCGTGGAATTCTATTTACAAAATGAGGAATAAAGTATCGGTATTTGGATATTTTCTACGACAATACAGCAAACAAATCGATTACAATATTGCGAAAAATTTCCTGTCAAGTGAACCACTTCAGTTCAAATTCTATATTTAAAGCAAATATTTGTAATACTTGATGTAAATACCAAATCAATTTCCAAAATAACTTTAAAAAAACCGCACACCATTAATATTTAAGTAACATTTTTAGGTGAACCATATGATGTTTTACCTAACGTCAAAAGTTTTTTGAGTGTTATCAATCACTAACAAATTGAGGTGCTGAGAAGAGCAGAACTGACACAAAATGCAAATTGTTTTTATACAGGGTGCCACAAATTCGTGTCTAAGTAAGAGTTGGTTAAATGGAGGAAAAGTTGCGTAATTTGGAGTTCAATTTCCTTCCGGAAATATCCGAAAAAATACGAAATTTCGGAAAAATGTTTTTATTTTATTGTAAGCTTGTTTGATGAGATAATTTTAATTTATTTACACTTTGTCATTGCAACTTTTTTCCTCTAAAACCTGACATCGTCATATTTGAAATTGGAGGTTTGGTTTTTTAAAAACGTTTTTCCGAAATTTCGTATTTTTTCGGATATTAAGTTACGTAAGTAAACGGTTTTTTAAAATTTTAAAACGGCATAAGATTGTCCTACTGTTTTCGAGAGAATGTGGCACCCTGTATAGTACAAAAAAAGTTTCAAACCATTTAAAATAATATTTCAGACACACTGCATTGGATATTTTCTCCCTAACATTGTCTTTGATATGTGTATCTCGATGTAGCAATTTCTTTCCTACGACGTAAACAGAATTGCAATCCTCACAGGACAAGCAATAAATTCTCGCCTTTTTGAGAAGAAGTAATTTCTCTTTTAGTTTGGATATATTGGATTTGAGGATGTGGTCTATTTTCAGTGACATCGTAATATTTAAGCTTTGTAGTTCTTGGAATATTGAACATTAGTTTATTTTGATTTATTTAATTGAGGAAATGTTTAGAGTAAATGGTGCAAAAAATGTCAATCATTCACCTGCTGATTGTTATAAACAGATAGTTTATGTAGTGTATGTATACAGGGAAAACATCCATTATAAAAAAACTGTAATGACCATAATTGTGAAAATTTGGTGGTACACCGAAATCTATGGAGGCAGTTATTGATCATCAATGACGTCAATTTTCCATCTGATTCAGTTCACATGTGAAAAGGAACACACACTAGCAGTTTTACGTTTAGTAATTTTAAATAGGTAAAAGGTAAAGAAAACAACTGGAATAAGGCAATATAAACAATAAACGTTTTTTACTCAAATGTACAGTTTAATATTTATAACTTCTTGTAAATCCGTTTACCATCTGCAACTCCAGGTTTGTCTGATATGGAGGTCTAAAAATGATTTAATACAAAAAAAAAAAACAAAAATTAATTATCACTATTGTTTACAGCAGCAAATAATTAAACTTACCACGACAAGTTCAGATCCAGATAAGACGTAAAGTCTTTTCCAGTTTCCTCCATCGCTTACTGTGTTAATTGTCAGGGTATTCCCATCCAAGACTGCTGTACTCTAAATTTGAGTGGAACAATTTAGAGAATATTAATTAATCACTAAAGAGCATTGCAAACCTTAAGTTGGCCACCGTTAGGAACAGTTTCGGTAACTTCTTTGTTATTAATGTAAGTTTGGTTACGTCCACTAACCCTTGTGATTGTAATGTTGTCTCCATTAATAGTTATTTCGATTTGTTTGCTATCCGCCAGGAATCCTTTGAGTCGGTCCTCAGGTATTCCTTAAAAATAATTAATTAACATTTAAAATTTTAAAAAAAATAATTGAACATTACCATTAGCTTTCATGTGTTCTTCAATGCCTTCGTTGCGCACAAGTTCGTACTTTCCAGTCAACGCCATTGCAAAATTGTTTTAATTCACAACTTAGAATACCAAACATTTTTAAATGAAACCTTTATATAAGTAGCAACTTATCACATTCCGTAAATCAAGCTTGTAATTGTTTACAAACCACTCGACGACAATTCATTCATATAAATCTCGTTTAAATAATTTTCAAGCCAAATTTGTGGTTACACAATGACTTAATCCTCAAATAATAACTTGTTGCATTAAAACGCATTAGTGTTGTGTTAGAAAAATGAGTTTGCTATAATTATAAGCAAATGTTTATAGTTTATTAAACAAGAAGCAAAGTTTCTGTATTTTTCAATTTATATAGGGAAATTGTAGTTATCACTCAATCAGATACTAATTGAAATTAACTATTTAAAGTGGTCTACATGTCCGCTTGGTACATTTCGTAATTTGCAATAAAGGTCAATTAAACAGCAATTAGTAGTATACAATATACATGAGATGTCAGAGCTACTGCAATACACTAATTTTGTGTACTTGATTTTCATTCAAGCTGAGAAATCAAATTGCTGGATTTCCAGTAGTGTTTACTTTTTAAAGAAGGTTTCCAAAACACTTTTGAGGTTGCTGCCATTTCCAAAATAATTCTAAAACGCTTCGGTAATTTTCAAAAACTGTTAGTAAGTTGGAGACAGTTTTAGAGATGTCTAAATACCTGTAATATGTCCTGTATACTTTTGAGGTTACTGGAATTTTGAAAATCATTGTAGAGACTTCTGAAAATTTTCAAAAATTGTTGGAAGGTTCAGGACACTTTTGGATTGGTTGCAGACATTTTCAAAATGATTATATAGACCTTTGGCAAATTTTCAAAAATTTGCTTGAATGTTTAGAACGTTTTGGGAAACTCCCATTCCCCTTCATGATTTTGCTCATTTTTTAGTTTTTGGACCAATTTTCATGTTTTGATCAATTTTCATGATTTTGCTCATTTTTTAGTTTTTGGGCCAATTTTCATGTTTTGATCCATTTTCATGATTTTGCTCATTTTTTAGTTTTTGAACCAACTTTTGATAATTTTTGGGAGGTTTTCAGTATAGTTTTGAGGTTGCAGGCATTTTCAAAACGATTTTGGAGACCTTTGACATATTTTCCCATATTTAAGATTCAGAACGTTTGGAGATCTTTCTGTCAATGTTTGGGAGGTTTTTAGTATATTTTTGAGGTTGAAGTCATTTTCAAAATGATTCCAGAAGCTTCAGTCAAATTTTCAAAATTTGCTAGCAGGTTTATAACGTTTTAACAATTCTCTGAAAATTTTTGGAATTTTGGATTTTTTTGAGGTTGCAGGCATTTTCAAAAATAAATCTGGAAGCCTCTAGTAAATTTTCAAAATTAGTTAGAAAGTTTAGAACGTTTTTAGAAATATTTGACAACTTTTGGGAGGTTTTCAGTATACTTTTGAGGTTGCTTACATTCCCAAAATGATGATGTAAATCCCCTAGATCCCTCCGATAATTTTCAAAAATTTTTGAAAGGTTGAGGACAGTTTTAGAGATATCTGACAATTTTCGTAAAGTTTCCAGTATACTTTTGAGGTTACAGGCGTTTTTAAAATGGTTTTATAGACTTCTGGCAATTTTCAAAAATTATTGGAATGTTGAGGACAATTTTGGAGATATCTGTCAATTTCTGAGAAGTTTTCAGTATGCTTTTGAGGTTGCAGGCATTTCCAAAATGATTCTAAAGGACTCCGGTAATTTTTAAAAAATTGTTGGAATGTTTAGAACATTTTGAGAGACTTCTGATAATTTTTGGGAGGTTTTCAGTATAGTTTTGAGGTTGCAGGCGTTTTCAAAACGATTCCAGAAGCTTCAGTCAAATTTTCAAAATTTGCTAGCAGGTTTATAACGTTTTAACAATTCTCTGAAAATTTTTGGAATTTTGGATTTTTTTGAGGTTGCAGGCATTTTCAAAAATAAGTCTAGAAGCCTCTAGTAAATTTTCAAAATTAGTTAGAAAGTTTAGAACGTTTTTAGAAGTATTTGACAACTTTTGGGAGGTTTTCAGTATACTTTTGAGGTTGCAGGCATTTCTAAAATAATTCTAGAAGCCTTTTTTAGAAGTCTTTGTCAATTTTTGGAAGATTTCCAGAATACTTTTGAGGTTGCTTACATTCCCAAAATGATGATGTAAATCCCCTAGATCCCTCCGATAATTTTCAAAAATTATTGGAAGGTTGAGGACAGTTTTAGAGATGTCTGACAATTCTTGTGAGGTTTCCAGTATACTGGACCTCAGTATACTTGAGGTTGCAGTCATTTCCAAACTGGTTCTAGAGACTTCTGACAATTTTCAAAAATTGTTGGGAAGTTGAGGACAATTTTGAGAGACCTCTGACAATTTTTGGGAGGTTTTCTGTATACTTTTGAGGTAACTGGCATTTTTAAAATGATTTTTCAAAATTTAGTAGAATGTTCAAGACCCTTTTAAAGAACTCTGTCAATTTTGGAGGCATTTTCAGTACTCTTTAAAATGCTTCTAAAATGTTTTGAGAGACCTCTGACAATTTTCAAAATTTATTGAGTATAGCTCTGTCAATTTCTGGGAGGTTTCAATAATTTCCAAAATGATTTTAGTGGTTTTTGATTATTTTAAAAATTTGTTGGAAGATTTAAAACGTTCTGAGAAACTCGTTTGGATGTGACTTTACCTTAATTTTGTTTGATTTTGGTACAAATACAACCAAAAGAAACGACAAGTTTTATTGAACACGTCGTATCTAGTTTTACAAGTTAATATACTTTAATATTTGCTTTAGATAGAATAATATTATTGGCTGATCATTTCGAATAGATCCTAGTGCTTGACCAAGCACAAATAGTAAAGTAAGGCGAGCAGAGGGTTTGCTTTTAAAATTATCATGAGAAATTCGGAATGGTTGGACTGGAACCTACAAAGTTTGAAAGCAAAAAGTAGAAACAATAAAAAGTTATAATTTTTTCTCACATAAAGAATAGTAATAACTTTCTGTATTGTTACAATTTATATCACATTATAAACATTTGCAGAAAGTATATAACAAATCTAATAAAAAAACCTAATACAGTGTTCCATTTAACGGTTAGCCCAAAATCCATCTAGACAAAGTTCCATTAAAGGCAAAGAGAAAGATATAAAGGGAATTAACCGAGATGCACTCCGACTTTATTAAGGTGTAGGTTAATCTCGTTTCGTACGTGCCTTTAGCTTATCGGAGGGATGAAATATCAAAACAACCCTCACTTGGCTGCATATCAAGATGTCTAGGGAACATAAAAGGAAACCTTTTTAATGAAGCTTGGAGTCTATAGAGCTTTTAGGTCTGATTTTTTTGTAATTAAATCGGGTTGAAGTTTGTTTAAGATAACACAAGGAATAATTTTCGCTGCTAATCAAGATCCTTTTGTGTCTGTTCTTTAAATACACGAACGGACGAAAAAACAGCAAATTTCAACTTAAAGTAGCAACCTCTATAGAAATGCTTTGCAGCACTATCCGCTGTAGCTTTCAGCGTTTTCCTACCAGTTTTTATTAAAGCTGTGTAGAGTAGAATGCGTTGTTTATCTTCTGCAGACATCTTCGTAATTAAGGAAACTACTTGTTCTTTTTGACTCTTTTTTTAGAAAAGTCACAAATTTGTTTACTAAATTCAAAACTTTGATTAGAAATAAATTAATATAATAATATAAGCTATCATCCAGACTATATTTAACTTTTAATATTGGTGAAAAACTTTTAATAACACTGTCATAGTGATTTATGGCCGGATGATGTGCCTGTATGAGTTCCTTATAATTTTCTTTAGGGATTTTTTGCTTGGCAAAATTTTTGCATTATAAAACTTTTCCCGTTTTCACTGTCTCGAAAATGTGATGTTTATCACCTGAATAAGTCGACTAATTTAAGTTTCTGTCGGATAAATTTGTTTGCGTGTGGCGTTATTATAACTTGGGGAATTGCTGCTTTTGTTTCATACTTAAGCGCTGAATTAATACATGTTTGAGGCAGAAATAAATTGTTGTCAGTAATTTTGTGATTTAAAGTTGAAATTTTGCTTTGTATGCATAATCTAGAACCAGTAAAACCATCTTTTAACAAAGTTTTAAACGTTTATATTTATCTCAATAACAAAAAGTTACATTTGATCCTATTGCAAAGTTGCAGTATTTTAATGTCAAAATTGATATAATGTGTCAATCACTTGTCAAATTCTTGACATATGCATGTTTTTATTATTTTATTTGATAATTTTTTTCTGATATCAAATATATGTTTTTTTTTAGGTTATGTTGGATACTTCCATTCCATATTCTTGACGCGCCAAGTTTTTTTGTGAAAATAAAAAATAATCATTTTGGCTTTTTCTGTCAATTTGACAACGTTCGCGTAACATTTTTAAAAGTTACAGATTTGACAGTCAAAATCACCAGATCACCTTTTTGACAGACGGAATGACAGATTTCGTCATATCCAACACTGTTTAAGGAAAATTGGCTAAAATGACTGCAAATAGTGTAGCAAGTGAATTTTCATGAAATTTGACAGTTTGTAAACGTTTCAACTTTGATAATTGACTAGGATGACGGCAATTGGTCCAGTAAGTAACTTACTGGAAACTTACCTACTTTCCAAAGTTTGGAATTTTAAATGTCGAATGCCAAAACTCGCCTATCTAGCTCTTCACGTTACAGAGATATTGAATTTCAAATACCTCCCCATTTTATCATTTTTTTTGAAAAATGAAAAACTTTAAAATGTTTTTTTTTTTCTGCCCTTTTTCAACTAATTTAAGATTCTTTGGTATAAATATACCCTTTGCTGTGCATTGGAACCTTTCTGGAGCAGAATGAAAAATTTACAAAAAATGTAATTTTTCCAATTTTTGAGAGAAAGTGCTTATTTTACCTTAAAGTCCTTTAGTGTAAATATACCTTTTGCTGTGGAGCAAAATAAAAATGGCCTTTTTGAAAGAAAATAATACGTTTTGACGTTGAAAATTTACTAAAATTATTGCAAATAGTCCGGTGCAAATTTTTTTTAAATGTATGACAATTTGTCAACATTTTGACTTTGAAAATACACTAGAACGACTGAAAACAGTTAGGTAAGCCAATTTTTATGAATTTTGACAATTTTTTAACAATGTAGCCATAAAAATTAAATACATTTTTATTAAGTATTTGTTTTAAAACTATACATAATCGTTAAAAGTATCTAATAGGTGACATTTTAACACACTAACATTTTAATTATTTTTTGTTTACAATTTTTACGAAAAAAGCTTATATTCGAAAAAGAACCAATATAACCTCAATAAAATAATTGTTTCGGAAGTCAGAAAAGAAATCTTTCGATTAAGCAAATAAAATACAGGGTGTTTAGTTTAAGGGTAACTTTGCTTACTTAAACTATGATTTGAGATCAAAATTAACGGATTTCAGTTACCTACTGAGTAAAATATGAGCAATCACCCTGTACAATCTTTTTAAGTAGGGTCCATTAGAATTTACTTTTGGTTCAATTTAATTAAATCTATTTTCTATAAGTAAGTGTTGGTTGTGTTTCATAGAGCTTTCAAAGTTGCTTGGTAATTAATCAAACAATGTCTTGTACGTTCTTATGTTTTATGTGATTTGATATAGGGGGATAGTCTTTATTTGACAAAAATGTCTACTTGGGTTATTGTATTTTTTACTTTAAAATGGTTCAAAAGGATTCAAATATGGTCATCTGTGAGGTTTACGAGTTAATTTTTGACACTGAAAATAGTCAAAAAACAGGATTTTTGGACTAATGTTTACTGGCGTTCAATTTTTTAGACTATAAGTAGTGTAAAACTGATCATTCAATCAAATTTTTTTTTATTCATTTAAACGCTGGTAACAGTCCGAATTTTCGAACTATTTTAATTCTAAAAATTAGTGTTCAAGGCTAATATCGTAGCACTTAATGCCAAAATTGTTTACTTTCATCAATGAAGAGTCTGAAACTTAACTTTTGCTATAAAAAATAGTTTAAAATTCGATTTTTCAGTCTCAAAGTACAGTGAAGCGTCTAGCAGTCAATTTAATACTGACAAACCGTGAAATGGCATGTTTAAGCCTATGGAAAATATAAAAAACAGTTTTTTAAGTCTGCTATGTCAAAAACTTGGTGAAGATAACCCTAAAACTTGATTTTCTAAGCTGAAAGCTGTTTTTAAGCCCTAAAAATAGTCCAGAGTTGAAAAATTAGTCTTGAAGTCAATTTTCATAAATCTAATGTCAATATCCTGTATTTAAGACTATTTTCAATACTAAAATATTGAAATGTATTTTCAAATTATGAAAACTTACTTCAAATCCAAATTTTAAGCGTTTGATGTCACTTTTCATTGGTTCAGAGTCACTTTTTGGTGTCCAAGAATTTTCAATGTTGAAATGTGTGAATTTGTAGTAAAAAATTCTCGATAAAGTAGTCAATTTGTCTGAAAACTGGTTACAAATACAATTTTTAAGCCTATCAAGTAAATTTTCACCGTTTCAAAGTAAGTTTACTGGTTTCTAAGTCAATTTTCAAAACTAAAGTCTTTCAATTTGTCTGGAAACTATGAAAACTGGCTACAAAGATATTTTTTAAGCTTCTTAAGTCAATTTTCACCATTTTCAAGACAGTTTTTAAGTTGGGTTGAGTTGGTTTTGGGCCTGTGAACTTGTGAACTCAATTATCTCGTAAACGAAGTTTCAAATCAGAATTTTCTAAGAGATCCTTTATTTGTCAAATTGAACAAGTAAAGTAAAAAAAAAACTGAAATTTTTGCAAAATTTAATTTCAAACTGGACCACCCTGTAGAGCGTCAAAATAATGAATCTGATTTAATTTTTATTATACCCTATAAACATTAAAGAAATTAAATAACTAACTTCAATATATTACAAAAAGTTAGAATTAATTTCAGTAAAACGCGCACTAAACCAATAATACAATAAAGCCCTTTATTAATGCGATTCATTAATTGGTGGTTTGTACTTTTTGATTTGATTCACGTTACACAAAAGCACTAAAACAATTTGCCTATTTGTAATGTGAGCTTTCACAAATACTATTCACGGTACATTGATAATGCGTTTACGCGAATAATAATCGTTTAATTTGTCTAGTTTATTTTACCTATTAAAAGCAAATATTATACAATAACAGGGATGCATGTTAATGGTGTTTGGCTGGGGGAATAAATTTATTGACGTTTGCCAAATAAAGTGTTTGAAAAAAAGTTTGAAGTTGCATCATTCATTTGGTTGCGTCGATCTCGTTTGGAGCAAGCGAACACAAAAGAACGCCCGGCTTTTTAACTATCCGCTTTCATATTCCTCCAACTTTCGAATAAGTTCAAAAGCAGACGCTTACAAAGCAAAAAGTGCGAAAAATCTCCAAAGTTACAGACTCCATTTAAAATGGAATGTCAGTGTATCTCCAGGAAGCAGTCGTCTTTTATTACTCTTGACAATGGTCCCGTTTTAACCTCCAGTTACTCGGAGCTATTTGTTTTTTAGTTGCGGAAACATTTGTCGAGCCACTGGGGATGTTTATGTGCCCTTTGAGCTTTGTTTGATTGTCTTGCAGACAAATTAATCAGCCCGAAAATCCGGCATGTTTTTTCGCACACTCATTTACGTTAGAAACTAACAATCGGTTGGATAGAGTTTGACCAATTAATTAAATACCAATTAAGTGCGATTCTAATGGGCTGCATTGCCATTTATTTTGGGCGGCAAATTGAACAAATTATTCGAGCATTGTAAATATGGGCAAATTGGCGTTTACTAACAATTGACCGTACATTTTGTAATTATCTAATCACATTTGTCAAAAGGCCCATTATTTACGAATCAACAAGTTATGTCAGATAAATTGAGCTTTAAAGCCCAGTTTAATGGAAACTTGTGTATAATCAAAATACCATGAGAATGGAGGACCAATTATAATTATTAGTTACTCTCTAGAGCAGCATTTCATGTAAACTATTTATCATTAATATTTTCAGTTGTTTCTTTTATTTCAGAAAATGTAACCTCACTTCTTTGATACATGGTGGTTGTGGTAGTAATGGTTAGACTTGATGATAGAGAGAGAGAGAGACTAGTTTCCTTTTAAAAGTTTCATGATGGTCAAATTAAAATGAGCTAAGTAATTACAAGACTTTAATCATGGAGGTGTAAAACATGAATAATTGTCCTGAAACTGATTCAGCTGTTTTTCAAGTGTGTTTAATAGTTCTATACCTTTATGGAGGCGGTTTTGAAGTTGACACTTTTATGACAGACTTGACTATATGCTACATAGACAATTTTTGCTTGAAACCTGTCAAAACTTTACTCTTTACTCATAGAGCTATAAAATATTATTTAATAAAACGCTTTTACAATAGTATTTTTCAGTTACGCTTATCAACACTAAATTAACTTATTAAGTAAGTAAGTATAACCTATTAATATGGCATAATTTAACAAATTATTTTTCAAATATCAGAAATAAATTGTTAATACGATTCTTTTACGTTTTGTTAAGAAAATTTTATGTCTCCATTAAAAGAAGAACTGTGAAAACTAAACTTGAAGCAAAGTTGTAATTATGTGTAATTCTCGAGTTGATAAGGTCATGAAAGTATTTTTGTAAATAACTTGGAAAATTGTCAGAAACTGGAGTCAGCAAAGCCAAAGAATTTGTTAGTGCCAAGAAGCTTCTAAGTGGTTATATGTTTTGCTGGGATTGAGCCTGACTATTATTTTTGTTTGTTTTTTTGTATAAATCGGTGTGGCAAATACCATTTGCTGCCTTTAGAAAAGTTTTCAAATGATCTCCGTGAATTTTAAGGAGAAGTAATTTTGAGTTAATTTATATCATATTTTTATATAAAGCAAGATTGTGTCTAAATTCAGTCAGTTGAAAACAGAGAAAAGTTAACATTTCCTCATTACTTGCTCGATTGCCCTTTATCGAAAAGGTTAAGTAGCTCATAAATTAAAATTGGAAAGATAGGGCACATTAAATAGAGCTGTAATGACCGTATTTGTGGTCCACAAGGGAGTCCTCGCAACTTTGATAATTGTTCTTAAGTTGCCCGATTTGGATATATAACATTAAGAAAGACAAATTTAACGAGGATTAAGGTTATTTTCCGCCTACAAAGAAAACCAAAGTAAGGCGGGATGACGTCACAGCGAAAATAGTTGGCATAGTTGCCAGAGTGTGGAAAAATCAAAAACTGGCGAAATTCCGGAACAATTTCAGATTTGTATTCTTTTTAATTGTCATTGTTACATGCAGAGATGTAAAAGCGGTAATTTTCTGGTCAAAAATTGGAAATTTACCGGAAACTTACTTCATCCTTAAATTAAAATTTTTCTTGATAGTCAAACTGTCAAACTTGTCATTGTTATTGTCAAACTTATCATGCATTCTAATGAAATAATTTAAGACATCTAACCGCCATTTGCACCGTCATACTTTAAGCATAGCTTAAGTTAAGTGTGGTTTAGAATGTGACTTTTTTCACCTGTACTGTCACAGTC
Source organism: Ips typographus (assembly GCF_016097725.1). Classification (NCBI taxonomy): domain Eukaryota; kingdom Metazoa; phylum Arthropoda; class Insecta; order Coleoptera; family Curculionidae; genus Ips; species Ips typographus. The sequence continues at coordinate 24,568,918 of NC_138423.1, read as the reverse complement.
TGACCCACACTTAAACTAAGCTCGGCTTACAAAACGACGGTGCAAACGGTGGTAAATGATTAAAAGTACAATAAACTTTATTTGATATTGGATTGTTGTACAATTAATTAAAAAACAAATTATTTTTGAATTTTCAGATTTTCCAATTTTTTCCAGAAAATTGCCGGAAACTTTCTGAACTTCAACACTTTTCAAATAAAAAAAAAATATTATTTATTAATTTATCCCTTCTGGACAACACATTCCCGGCATCAAAGCTTTAATCTTTCGGTAGCGTGACATTTCTACTATATATTGTATACAGGGTGATCAAAAGACAATTTCAAGGGCTACAAATTGGTATATTGAACCAACCTGTAACTGTCAAAATAACAGAGTTAAGGGCTGTTACAGTAAAAACTGCCAAAATCAAACAACTCAGTTTTAACAGTAAATAACTCTTATTCGACGTTTTAGGTGAAAACGATATACAGCGTGGTCAAAAGACAATTTCAAGGGCTACAAATTGGTATATTAAACCAACCTATAATTGTCAAAATAACCGAGTTATTGACAATACAAAGGAATAGTTTACAGGGTGATTTAATGAATTTTTAACATCGTTGAAACTTGTTTAATTTTCATTTTATAAAAAAAATACCAAATATTAATCTTGTAGATATTTGCATATACTTTATTCCTAGATAATCAGTATACAGGGTGTCCCAAATTTGAGCAACAAACCACACTTAAAATTTTTTATTCGATTTTTGGAATCTACGTCAAATTCTAGGCCTACTTGATGTAAAATGTATCGGCATTCAATTGTTTTTGCTCTGGCAGCTTTATTTTGACCACCCTCCTCGAAAGCACAAATTCCCAATTTGAGTGAAATTTTGGTGCACTTTTCCAGAAAATCGTTCCTAACTCACTTATTTGAAACACCCTGTATAAACACACCGTATAACAAAAGAAAGATAATAAATGGAGCTATCACGTGACGTTGAGTGGGCCCGGCTAAGTTGTCCCGTTTAGCCGCTAGAGGGCGTGAAAATTGACTCTCTGGTTTTTTGCAGTTTTTTCTCAATATCTCAGGAACGTTTCTTTTATTTTCTGGAAAAATTATCATAAATTTAATTTTCCGGAAATTTTACATCTCTGTTTATACGGGATCTGACTAGGTTTACTCTGCAATCGTCTGTCTGTGTTTTAATTAGTGGTTACTTAAATTATGTTTTAGGTTATAAAAATTTCTAAAATAAAGGTTATTCTTAATACAACAGTATTTGATTTGATTGTCCATCAGTTTTCATTCAAATAACCATTTTTTAACTAGCTGAGCATCAGAGACACTAGTAGCTGTCGTCTGCAAGAAGAGGCCATTAGTTTACCAGCTAAATACGTCAGGATTAATAGTTTGCAGTTTAAACGTGAACCAGGTGTGCAAGTTAACGGTGCAGGCAGAAACAATAATAAATCAATATTAAATAGCAATATTTCAACAAAATATTATTTTCCCTTTATATTTGCAAATATTCAAAGCGTTCAACCAGCTCTGTTTTCCAGAAATTGGCAACTTAATTATTATCATTGGTTGTCAATTAATTACTCATAATAAACTAATTTTAAATATAGTCTAATGCTTTTATTTAATTATAAATTTATTAGAACCGCTGCAATTCGACTCCATGAAACTAATTAATTCTGTGTAAGAATATTTCATTAGTAGGAGATTACGTTTTAACTTTGTCCGCAAAGTCTTCAAAAGATGGAAAGTCGGCATTAAATAGATTTTTCGGAAAGTTGCCGACTGTCTTTCAGCCAAAGTAAACTTATATTTTCCGGAGTATAACTTTTCAAATAGTATTATTCGTACTCCCTTCAGATTGGCTGATCCTGGATTAAGTTTCAAAGCACCCGAACGGGAAATATTAAAAAAGTTTGGCCTAAGTAAATAAATTCTGTTTTACCTTTCACTCAGCCTCATACGTATTTTACCTATACCGTCAAACAATCAAATTTGTGTAAAAGTGAGAAAGTTTTGGGGGATTCTTAACAAGATATTTTTACATTCTAAAAGTCAAAGTGTTTTTTAAATGGAATTTCTTTAGGGAAACAGATTTCCAGTTTTCCAAAAATATTGTCTGATAACGTATATTTTTTAAAAAACAAAATTTTTTATGCTTTAAAAAGGATTCAATAATTATGAACAAATATGTAGTAGGAGCAAAACGTAGGATATAAACTAGAATAAACAGAATCTTATTCTTATCTAAACAAACATATTTGTTAATAAATCCTTTTAAAAGACCTGCTTAAGGGTAATAATGGAAGAGGAGTCACTGGACATGTGTGCACTAAGAGGATGTAATTAGAGAGGATTTCATAGCCAGAAATTCCGCAATATTACACTAAAACACAACTGAACAAAGGATATATTAAAACGTGGAGCGAAAATTACCAGGAAAATAAAACAAAACAATGGGAAACCGCAATGCTTGTAGTTAGTTCTGGCAAATTTAATTAAACCGTCAATAACTCATGATACTCTGGATTCTGTTTCATTAGGTGGATATTATACTTTGCCTATAGTAAACTATAGTAAAAATATTTACGTATTATCTATGTTCATAGATCAGAATTAATTGATGATGTCATAAAAACTGATTGGTAAATAATTCAACATTTGTTTGATATGTAAATCTTAAGTAATAGTTTTTACAGTCGACCTTACTGTCCTTTCAGACTGTGTTTCTGTCAGTTCAAACTTTGACACCGCTTTTCTCCTTGACTGTAGAAAATTTTGTAGTGTTTTTCAGCTTGTTGGATAAGAAATTTAATGAGGATTCCAAAAATGTGCTTAAAACAGTCATTTTCTCACTACAAGTGGGTTTTACAGGCAATTTTCTCCCTTACTGTCCTTTCAAACTGTGTTTCTGTCAGTTCAAACTTTGACACCGCTTTTCTCCTTGACTGTACCAAATTTTGTAGTGTTTTTTCAGCTTATTTGATAAGAAATTTAATGGAGATTCCAAAAATGTACTTAAAACAGCCATTTTCTCACTGCAATTGGGTTTTACAGGCGATTTTGTGTCTGACAGTCCTTTCAAACTGTGTTTCTCCCAGTTCATACTTTGACACCGCTTTTCTCCTTGACTGTATCAAATTTTGTAGTGTTTTTCAGCTTGTTGGATAAGAAATTTAATGAGGATTCCAAAAATGTGCTTAAAACAGCCATTTTCTCACTGCAAGTGGGTTTTACAGGCGATTTTGTGTCTGACGGTCCTTTCAAACGGTGTTTCTCCCAGTTCATATTTTGACCCCGCTTTTCTCCTTGACTGTACCAAATTTTGTAGTGTTTTTTCAGCTTATTAGATAAGAAATTTAATGAGGATTCCAAAAATGTGCTTAAAACAGTCATTTTCTCACTGCAAGTGGGTTTTACAGGCGATTTTGTCCCTTACTGTCCTTTCAAACTGTGTTTCTGTCAGTTCAAACTTTGACACTGCTGTTCTCCTTGACTGTACCAAATTTTGAAATGTTTTTTCAGCTTGTTGGATAAGAAATTTAATGGGGATTCCAAAAATGTGCTTAAAACAGCCATTTTCTCACTCTGAGTGTGTTTCAGAAGCAGTTTTGTCTCTGACTGTCAAACTGTGATCAAAGTTGCAAAAATCAGGATTTAAAAAAAGTTTTCTTGCAGTATTTTTCAGACACAGTTTTCTTACAGTTTTTGAAACAAGACAAGTTTCTGAGATTTATGACAGTTATTTTGACAATAGGTTGTTTTTATATATAAATTCAGTTTTGCGTCATTTTTCTCATCCCTAAATACATTTGTCATATTTTAGCACACACACAATTGACGCCCATCATTACATTCTCGTAAAACAAACAACAAAATGATTGTCTTATCATTATCAATGAAAAGAATGAAAAGAAAATGTAAATCAGTAACGCAATTACGAGTCAAAAGTCGTCTTTTATGGCTACGATGAAGCTTTATTTCTGCCAAATCTTTTTTAGAGACACTCGAAAGGAGATTGTTGCGAAAAACGAGAAGCAGAGTAGCTTTGAGCAATATGTAAATCACCTCTGTTGACCTCTTTTTTGAACTTTTGAGGACAAACTTGTTTAGAATTTCTTATTTTATGTTAATTGGACTGCAAAGTTTTCAATATTGCATATATAGCTTTGATTGCTTGAAAAACAGATTTTTTGCCTCAAAACTTTTAGACTATAATCTAATAAATTTTTAAGTATGACAATTTTGATACAGCAAGCTGCACACACATATACGTTGAAATAAATTGTCTTTCTGGTATTATGTCTGCTTTTTGAGTAACTGAATAAATGAAACATGCAGTGCATGTAAAATAAGAGGAAATGGTATACTCCAAATGCAGATGTCTATATGCGACTCAGAAGCTCAAAAGCTGCCGACTGGAATACTGATTTTATTGTTTGTTGGAGACGTTTACAATTTTTCAACTCTCCAACTGTATAGGCGAAAACTTTTTTGCTCAGTCTAATGAAAACAATTTAACATCGAGCAAGAGAAAAATACAAAATAAAACTCCATCAGCAACTTCAAGCCAAAAAGAGTGTTTTCGCCTTCATTTTCATACGATGCAGCGTTTAAGGCTTGGAATTCTAAGGACAAAATTTCCATAGTTAACAAATAGGCCTCAGATATGCAAATCTGTTTTCGTCTTCTTTGAGAAATAAACTTTTTAGCTTTGCCGAGTTTTGCTTATTCTAGCGGGTTAGCACTTAGTTTTTTTTTTATTCAAGTATCGACCAACTTGCATACTTGAAACAGCTAATTTTATTTCAAATTGGAATAAAGTTGATCATTTCACTGCTTATTATTATTCATATGTATAACCAACACTCGTACGGCACAGAAAGGGTAAAAGATGACCTAAACAGATTTCCAGTAGTTATAATTTTGAAAAGATCTCATTTTAGATTTCTTTGTTTGCGCTTGATTTATCTGTTTACACAAGCCTGCAAAGTGTGTATGTTCTAAATATACAAAAGTTTTAGATGCGCTTAAAATGCAGTTAAAAACTACAAAAATCTGTATATTAATTTTAGAAATATCAGCTTACAATCAGCTTATTGGAAAATCTGAAAATTCTAAAATAATTAGTTTTTTACATTTTTGTACTATTAACTTGAAGGTTAATAGTACATCCCTCCAACTCTTCAGAGCCGCGGCATCCAAAGTAAAAATAGCTGTAATGATAGCCAACCTCCATAAAGAGATGGCACCATAAGAAGAAGAAGAACTTGAAGGTTTTCCGGTAAATTTCCAAAAATGGAAATTTTCCGACCCGAAGATTCGTCACATCTCTGGTTTTTTTCGATGTTTAGAGAATGGATCTTGGAAACGAGCAGAGCTACAAAATCGCTTAAATAAGAAAGAATTGCATTTTTAGAAGACCAATTCAAAACCAATTTTTTTTATTTTAAAAAGTTTTTGGATTACTAGATATTTAGAAAAAACCAAGTTTTGTCGATTTATCTTATTCCAACTAGTCGATTTATGTAGAAAAATTATGTCGACATAAAAGTTGTAAATATTTGTGAGGAGAAGAAACTAATCAGATTATTTCTGTGTTTTTTTTGAAAAATAAACAATTTTAAAGTTTTTTTTGCTTAATATACTTAATTTAAAGTCCTTTGGCATAAATATGCCCTAAAATTGAAAATTTTGACAAAAAATGATATTTTTACAATTTTTGAAACGTTGAAAATGCTTATTTTATGTAATTTAAGGTCATTTGGTATAAATATACCCTTTGCTGTGCATTGAAACCTTTTTGAAAATTACAAGAAATAATCTGGTTGGCTTATCTTGTTCAGATTACAAAAAACATCTACAAGTTTTATCTAAACATAATTTTTTACAAAAACCCACAAAATTTGGTTTTTGCTAGATATCTAGTGACCTAGGAACTTTTTTTGCTTTTTCCAAAATCTATTTTTTTTGGAAAATTAGAATGCGACCCCAAATTTTGTAGTTGTACTTTTATTTAGTTTTTAACAGTTTTTTTAAAGACTGGAATAACGTTAAAGCCGGCACAACACGATTCACAAATTTAAAAAAAAAAACGTGATAATGAAATATTATTACAGTTATGGAATTCATTCTCCTGTGAGAAAATGCAGTGTAAAACAAAAAGTGCATGAATAAATTCCCGAGGGTAAAACTCCATCAGTTATTTAGCGAAATCGAAAACGGTCCCGTAAAATATTGAGGAAACAATCGGGAGGGATATTTGTTTCTACCGTGATCCGATTAAGGTGGCCTCGGTCGGTGATAAATGTAATCGATTTATTACGGACAGCCTAGAAGCTAAGAACGCCAGATTTGTTATTAAGATTTACAGCATCGCTTTGAAACTATCGAACAACGATGGAAACTCCCGTATGCATACGGTAGTTGTTACGGCAGCTTTGTCAGTTTCAAGGAGTTTGCAATTTCATCAATTTATCTTCATCTTTTTAAAAATTTACAACATTTTCTCATTTTGATATAGGACGACAGAGTGGATGTGGGATGTCTATATAAATAGTCTTATAGCTCTAACGAGCTATTTTTAACGGATGATGGAGAAGTTCACTGTAAATAACGAGTTTTACGGAAACTCCCACTAAAAGATTTAAATAGAATTTGTCCTATTCAACTCCCTGTAAAACTTAGTCATGAAGTAAATCACAGTATTTCGTTTTAATTCCGATAATTCCACCTTACTTGGCTTAGAATTAACAAAGTAAATTATTTAACTAGCTCCAGATTAATTTTACATAAACGGAAATACCTTGTTTCGGTCCTGATGAACCGATCACTTCAAAACTAGGTACCATTACCTACCCTTACATTATTAGTAATACATACTTTATTACCTTAATTATGAAAATTTTAGTTTTGTATTACACCCTCTTTAGAGAGAGTACCTTTTTCAATCAACCCTTGGTTGGACTTAGAAAAAAATATAAAAATTTTAGTTTTTAAACTGTGTAGCTTTACTCCTGATGATCCAATCATTGCTAAGACTTAGTTTATTAATAAAAACACCTTAAAGAAGTTTTTCCGCGCTTATTTTATTTTGCAAAAATATACATTTAAATAAAAAAATAATTACCGTATATTCGATTTCTTAATTCCCAGTTTTAATAACTTTTTCAAACAGAAACTTTTATTTTAGTCATTTTACTATAAGTTTTTGATCAACTTGCTATATACAGGATGTTTGAAAAAAAAATTGATGCAATAGCACTGCCATATTAGAAACTAGTTGATTTTAGTCAAATGGCGGCAAAGTTGTGCATTTTATTGCTAAATAATTTGTTAAAAAAAATAAAACATTTTTATTACATGCGGAATTATGTGAAAAATACCGAAATAGTAAAATTTATTTATTATTTTTTTTCTCACTTTTCTGTTGATTATTTTAGAAAATCAATAGCACTTTTTTTAAGTTATTCAAGCAAATAATTTTAATTTTCAGTTCCGACGTTTTGTTTTTTAGATACCATCATCAACTTTATTAACTTCATTTTTTATTTTTCCAGTACCTAGCTAGAAACCTCTCAAAATTTATGACTAATTTAGTTTGTTTTAATTTAATAATTAGATTTATTGTTCTTTCAAGAAAATTTGCTACAACTTTCTTTATTAACACTTTTTGACAGCTCAACTAAGCAGCAAACTAGTTGAAAAACCGCACTTTGATGCATTCTGTCACTTTCTACCCTGTATCTCGTTGAAGAGGTCCTTAATGATAAAACATTTAAATGCAATCTTGTAGAGCATGAAATTTTCTATAACTTTCTTTATTAACACTTTTTGACAGCTCCCTTTATAACGGAGCTACGCGCACTTGAAAAATCGAACTAGTTGAAAAACAGCACTTTGATGCATTCTGTCACTTTCTACTCTGAATCTCGTTGAAGAGGTCCTTAATGATAAAAAATTTAAATGCAATCTTGTAGAGCATGAAATTTGCTATAACTTTCTTTATTAACACTTTTTGACAGCTCCCTTTATAACGGAGCTACGCTCACTTGAAAAATCAAACTAGTTAAAAAGAGCACTTTGATTCCTTCTGTCACTTTCTACTCTGTATCTCGTTGAAGAGGTCCTTAATGATAAAACATTTAAATGCAATCTTGTAGAGTATGAAATTTTCTATAACTTTCTTTATTAACACTTTTTGATAGCTCCCTTAATAACGGAGCTACGCGCACTTGAAAAATCGAACTAGTTGAAAAACAGCACTTTGATGCATTCTGTCACTTTCTACTCTGTATCTCGTTGAAGAGGTCCTTAATGATAAAAAATTTAAATGCAATCTTGTAGAGCATGAAATTTGCTATAACTTTCTTTATTAACACTTTTTGACAGCTCCCTTTATAACGGAGCTACGCTCACTTGAAAAATCAAACTAGTTAAAAAGAGCACTTTGATTCCTTCTGTCACTTTCTACTCTGTATCTCGTTGAAGAGGTCCTTAATGATAAAACATTTAAATGCAATCTTGTAGAGCATGAAATTTGCTACAAGTTTCTTTATTAACACTTTTTGATAGCTCACTTAATAACGTAGCTACGCTCACTTGAAAAATCAAACTAGTTGAAAAAGAGCACTTTGATACATTCTGTCACTTTCTACCCTGTATCTCGTTGAAGAGATCCTTAATGATAAAAAATTTAAATGCAGTCTTGTAGAGCATGAAATTTGCTACAACTTTCTTTATTAACACTTTTTGATAGCTCCCTTAATAACGGAGCTACGCTCACTTGAAAAATCAAACTAGTTGAAAAAGAGCACTTTGATGCATTCTGTCACTTTCTACTCTGTATCTCGTTGAAGAGGGTCTTAATGATAAAACATTTAAATGCAATCTTGTAGAGCATGCAATTTGCTACAACTTTCTTTATTAATTCTTTTTGACAGCTCCCTTAATAACAGAGCTACGCTCACTTGAAAAATCAAACTAGGTGAAAAAGGACACTTTAGTGCATTCTGTCACTTTCTGCTCTGCTCCTTAACTGCAATCAGGTAGAGCACAAAATTAAGAGAGGGAGAACCTTTTATGGTACTTTTTATGCATTAAAAAAAATGATTTTGAATGAAATGTTATTTGTATTCGGGGTTGAATTTTGATGAAACAGTATTGACATGAACGTTGACTTTTTCGGTTTTTGTCAGATAAATTCGGATGTACTAGAATTTTTATTTTTTTAGCAATAAAATGCGTCAACTTTGCTTTTATTTAACTAAAGCTCTATCAACTGAGATATTAATGCTAATGCATCGAATATCTAACTCTTTGTATACAGTTTGTTAAGTTTATATGCTTTTTGTTCAGATACAAGCGAAGCATAATATACACTTTGTTAAAATTACTTTATTAAAATCACCCTGTATACAGTGGCTTAAGAGATATTTTGCAAACTGACAACCCGAAATATCTTTTAGATGAATGACTTCCGCAATTTTCCGTATTTTCAGGGAACTTCTAATAACAAACCATGTTGATTATTATTATTATTATTGTTGATTGCTGTTGGTTATTTACAGTAGGCCTTAAACTACTCTGACCGTTTGCAATTGCTGTATGTTTGTTCCCGTGTGTGTATAGCTAATTACGTAAATTTAGGGCTTATTTCGAAGAGCACCCATAAAATATATGGACAAACTCGGAATTTACCTGTGGCGAAACAAAGTAAACAAACATTCTGTGGTAAAATTCGAATTGCACAGGGACTAATCTCGTGTAGACTTTTCAATTAACGCGTAAATTGTCTTTTTTGATGGATTGCGTTCGAAACGGTCAAACCTGACCGCATCAGGTTATTACAAAACTGGAAATTCATCAAAAAGGATTAAAAATCAGTGGTTTGGCAGAAAAAAACGAGAAAGGACAAGTTGCGGGTAAGCAACTATTTTCTGATTCACCGACGACGGTGAATAATGACTTGTCAGGATTCGAAACCACGGCTCGGTTCTAAACTTTCAAACGACAGATGTTGACGGAGATAAGTCTCCGGCAACGGGCCGAAAAGTTCAGTTTTACAACGAAAAACTAAGTTGGAAATAACGAGGAAAGTTCAGAAAAATATCCGATGTTTAAACTTATGTGATGACACGTTAATACTACAATGTTCAGAGATGTTGAACCGTAACAGTCAAATGTTTTAAGTTTGGTTTGTTTCATTGTGAATTAATTTTATTTTTTGTAATTGTGATGATTATCATGCACGTCATTCCTCTAACCTTAACCTAAAAAAATTTAGGGGTTTCGGAAAAGAAGTATCTGAATGTTTTTGGGTACCTTTTTGTTAAATATTGTTTTAAAGTTTTTAACGCCAAATTTTTTGTTGTAAGTTTTTCCTTATTAATTTAAGCAAATTTTCACCTTTCAAGATGCACTAGAAGAATATAATATTATCTTCATGTGTACACCTTAAACGTTGTTGTTCTTCATTCAAATCAATTGATAAAAACTAATCTTTACTTTTTGGAATATCCAGCTTTTTGAATGGTTCTATTTGTACACTCTGTATAAGTCTAAAATTTAAGTTTTGAGAGGTATTTGAAATGTCAGGTCGATATGAAAAAAAAAGCTTCATTTTCTGCAAAAAAAGTTCTGACAAAAATTTGTTTGAAAGTTTAACAACATTTTAGCGTTAATATGCCCTTTGCTGTGCATTGGAACCCTTATAGAGCAAAATAAAAATTTGCCAAAATTGCACTTTTGACAAATATTGCATTTTATGACTTTTTGAAAAATCGTAGCTCTTTTATTTAGATTCGCAGGAAATTCGTTCCTACGCCATCTGAAAAAGCATAAAAAATACTACAAAATGAGTTAAAAATGGCCTCTCTAGCTCCTCATGTTCCCGAGATATTGAATTTCAAAAAGTACCTAAAAAACCTCTCTAGTACCCCCCCATTCTTTCAATTTTGTTGAAAAGTGAAAAACTTTAAAGTGCTTTTTTTGTGCTTATTTCACTTAATTGAAGGTTTTTTTGTAAAAATATGCCCTTTGCTGTGCATTGGAACCCTTATGGAGCAAAAAAAAAAATTGAAAATTTTGACAAAAAATGGCATTTTTCGAATTTTTGAAAGGTTCAAAGTGGTTATTTCCCTTAATTTGAGGTCCTTTGGTATAAATATATCCTTTGCTGTGCATTAGAACCCTTATGGAGCAAAATAAAAATTTGCCAAAATTGCACTTTTGACAAAAATTGAATTTTTTGACTTTTTGAAAAATCGTAGCTCTTTTATTTAGATTCGCAGGAAATTCGTTCCTACGCCATTCGAAAAAGCATAAAAAATACTACAAAATGAGTTAAAAATGGCCTTTCTAGCTCCTCATGTTCCCGAGATATTGAATTTCAAAAAGTACCTAAAAAACCTCTCTGGTACCCCCCCATTCTTTCAATTTTTTTGAAAAGTAAAAAATTTTAAAGTGCTTTTTTTGTGTTTATTTTAGTTAATTTAAGGTTTTTAGTTATAAATGTGCCCTTTACTGTGCATTGGAATCCTTATGGAGCAAAAAAAAAAATTGAAAATTTTGACAAAAAATGGCATTTTTCGAATTTTTGAAAGGTTCAAAGTGGTTATTTCCCATAATTTGAGGTCCTTTGATATAAATATATCCTTAGCTGTGCATTAGAACCCTTATGGAGCAAAATAAAAATTTGCCAAAATTGCACTTTTGACAAAAATTGAATTTTTTGACTTTTTGAAAAATCGTAGCTCTTTTATTTAGATTCGTAGGAAATTCGTTCCTACGCCATTCGAAAAAGCATAAAAAATACTACAAAATGAGTTAAAAATGGCCTTTCTAGCTCCTCATGTTCCCGAGATATTGAATTTCAAAAAGTACCTAAAAAACCTCTCTGGTACCCCCCCATTCTTTCAATTTTTTTGAAAAGTGAAAAATTTTAAAATCCTTTTTTTGTGTTTATTTTAGTTAATTTAAGGTTTTTAGTTATAAATGTGCCCTTTACTGTGCATTGGAACCCTTATGGAGCAAAAAAAAAAATTGAAAATTTTGACAAAAAATGGCATTTTTCGAATTTTTGAAAGGTTCAAAGTGGTTATTTCCCTTAATTTGAGGTCCTTTGATATAAATATATCCTTAGCTGTGCATTAGAACCCTTATGGAGCAAAATAAAAATTTGCCAAAATTGCACTTTTGACAAAAATTGAATTTTTTGACTTTTTGAAAAATCGTAGCTCTTTTATTTAGATTTGCAGGAAATTCGTTCCTACGCCATTCGAAAAAGCATAAAAAATACTACAAAATGAGTTAAAAATGGCCTTTCTAGCTCCTCATGTTCCCGAGATATTGAATTTCAAAAAGTACCTAAAAAACCTCTCTGGTACCCCCCCATGCTTTCAATTTTTTTGAAAAGTAAAAAATTTTAAAGTGCTTTTTTTGTGCTTATTTCACTTAATTTAAGGTTTTTTTGTATAAATATGCCCTTTGAGAAAAAAAAAAATGTGCATTTTTTTTTCCATTTTTTTGCATTGGAACCCTTATGGAGCAAAAAAAAAATGGCATTTTTCGAATTGCTGATTGGTCAGTTTTGCTATTATTTAGTATTTTTCTTATTCCACTTATCATCTACTTATGCTTCAATAACCCATGTACTCTCATTGTAAATATTTTTCAAAGTTAGTAGAAAAATAAATTATTACAATATCAATTTCGCTATAGTAAACACACTTTTGAACCAACTTGGTAGAATTGGTTCGTCAACAATGCGCCAAGCCATTTAATTAGAATCTGTCAGTTTGGCAACATTGCGATCACACTTCAAAACAAATTAGCTAAATTCGTCAGTTTGGAAACATTGCAAAAACACTTTGAGACTTTAAACTAGAGTAGGGCAGGCGAAAACTTTCTACAGCTGCGGTTTACGCAAATGCAGCATATACAGCGTGTCCCAAATTGGTTATACATGTATTGGGATCTCGGTAACCGTAAGAGTTACAGAGTCGGTTAAATGGGACAAGTTTTAGAGAATTTTATGTGAAACTTATTTCCGATTTCCAAATTAAATTATCTTTCTTCGTCTTCCGGAAAATTGGGAAAACGTCATAGGCTGCATTTTAAACACTCTTTAACAAAGCCAAAGAGAGTTTTGAAACTAATACATTATTAAGGCACTTTTTGACGTAGAACACGATGACGTAATTAGAAAAAATCTATCATCATTGGTTTCCAATACATGGATGATTACTTTGTAAATTCATATGGCCGCCATATGGAATATTTGCAATTTTGGAAAGTGCTTAAAAAATCCTTTTTAAAGATGTACTTGATGATGGTATTATTTAGTTTCCAATATTATCTAAAACTTTCCCCATTTAACCGACATGTAGAACCAATTTGGGACACACTGTATACTTGGATTGCATCTTATTAACCAACATTTTCAATACATAACTCTGTATATTTATGCGGTTTTAATTTGTCCGTATTAACAATGTATGTACAGGATGCTGTTCCAATAAGCCTTACAGGGGCTGTTCCTCGGAAACTATTTACCGATTCTGGAAAAAAATGAGAGATTTGCTACCATTAAATTGAAAAAAAAAAGATAACTTTATATAGCAAAGATATCCTAAAAAAATCAATCTCAATGTGTTGAGGATGCTCAAAGTTTGATTTAACAGACAATTTAATAATGGCTGAAGGGTATATCCTATTCTACAGGAAGTCTGAAAAAATTGTTTTATATTGATTTTTCTATCCTCTCTAGAGAGCAATCTTTCAAAATGTGCAATTCTACCAAATAAAAACCTCAATTACAATGACAAAAGAAAAACGACTTAAATAAGACATAAAGTAGGTCTTAATAATAAATAACTGGGCGATTTAAAATTATGGTTTGCGCCTGGATAATGGTTCCGGTCCTGTAGAGTTTAACGAACCATTAGAGTCCTTTTTATATTAATTGCCTGTTTTATTTCCTTGATTCATTTCCTTATGCTTGACAGAGTCAAATTAAAAGAAAATCGTCCGGGGATAAATAATGAGAACGCCTTAAGATCTGCGACAAGCTTCATTTTTAACTAGCCAACTAGAAGAGTTGTTTCATTTGCAGATATTGATCTGCCGCTTGAATTGCATTTTCCTACATACCATTATCTCCCCTGTGTGTCTGAAAAATGACAAATTGCGTCGAAAATTGGAATTTTCAGAGAACGACACGTGAACAATAAATATTTGTATACGTGCGACAATCTTCTTACTCACTGATTTTAAACGCATTCATGTTCTAAATCCTAATAACGGGTCTGGTGCTGACAGCCTTTAGGCTAAACCGGTGATAAATTAGCCAAATTTTTCATGCTGGCTAAATGTAAATGAACAGCGACTCGGGTCTCGTGCTTCAAAACGAAATGGGATGGATAAATGTAAAAGCAACCTGGTTTAGTTAAGGATACGTTTTAATGCGAAATGTGCCAAATGGGCGTATAGAATTAAAATTGATGTTTTTTTCTTTTGCAAAACAACAAATAATTTTTTTTTAAATAAAACCTTATAAGCTAAAAGCGCCTTAACGATCAAGCAGAACATCCCACAAAGTTTTACACTGATCCACCCTTTAATGGCTTTAAACAGTAAACACATCGTTAACCGAAAGTCTAATCGAATCCAAAACGGAGATCAAGTCCCTTTTTGCAAAACAGTTAAGGCAATAATCTTCCACTGATTGCAAACGAGATTCTCCGGAATGCAGTTGCCAAGTCTTGTTATGGAACGACGCCTAATAATGTCGCCCATGGCTACAATGTAATTTAACAGTGTTAGCAACCGCTCAATTTAATCCCAGATTGGCAAAGCGATATGCAACTTATTCAATTAAAACTACTGCCCCAAACCGGAGAAGTTTATTATATTCGATCCCGTTGTCATCAAGTTATGACCTAATAACGATTCATTCAACAAAAATTATCTTGACTGAAATTAATACAATTTTGCAGTTAGTTCAAGCAGCCAATCAATGCTTAATTATGTCCCGAATTAACCAAGTCATCCTGAGTGACAATATCAAAATAGTGAACAGTCACCAGGTGGGTATTATCGAATTAGATCAATATTTACTGGGGCAGAATAACACAGTCCAATCCAGCTGAACCGGACACAATATTGCACAATTGCGTGCAAATCTATTGGTTGAGGATAGGATTAATAGGAAAACCCCTTACATGTGGTATTCGCTTTCATGTAACAGTTAATTTGCATAAAACTTTTTTGAATTTATTCTCTGCTGACCTATTGATTGGAATTTTTCGGGTAAATTAAAGGTAAAACATTTTGAAAACGAAAAAACATGAAAATGTCTATATTGGGGTATCGATTAGATATCCGATTCATCTGGAAGATATTCCAATTTGTCAGTTAGCCAAATATATCTTTTAAACTAGTGTAAACAAGGTAATTTATAAAGAGGTTACATTTGAAAAAATTATAATTTTCTTCGGGAATCTAGAAAGTAGTATAAACTACATTCTATTTTCAAATGTAGTTCAGAAAAAGCCAAGTGAGATTCAGAAAAGATCAAGCGTAATTCAGAATAAGCAACTCCAATTCAGAAACCATCAAGAGCAAATGGGGAAAAATCTACATAAATTCAGAAATCATCAAATGAAATTCAGGACATTGAAAGGCAATTATAATTGAAATACATTATCTGTGGATAAAATTACCAAACCTGAAACTCCAAGACACTTTAATAAATTAATATACTTACATACAGAGATGTAAAAGCGTTAATGTATACCTAACCTCAACACTTTTCAAAATAATATGAATTTTTAAAAAAGTATTATTTCCAAATTTATTCGTTCTGGACAACACATTTCCGGTATAAGAGCTTTAAATTTTCGGTAGCGTGACATTTCTACAATATATAGTATACAGGGTGATCAAAAGATAATTTCAAGGGCTACAAATTGGTATATTAAACCACCCTGTAACTGTCAAAATAACAGAGTTATGGGCTGTCACAGTAAAAACTGTCAAAATCAAACAACTCAGTTTTAATAGTAAATAACTCACTTATTTGGCGTTTTAGGTAAAAACGCTATACAGGGTGGTCAAAAGAGAATTTCAAGGGCTACAAATTGGTATATTCAACCACCCTATAATTGTCAAAATAACCGAGTTACTGACAATACAATGGAGTAGATTACAGGATGATTCAAATGAATTTTTAACATCCTTGTCACTTGTTTAATTTTTAAAAACTAGAATTGCCAAGAAATTTCAAGTGAAAATTTTCTATTTTCAGATTCAACCTCAACTGCCTGAATACCTTCAAGTTAATGATACAAAAACGTAAAAAACTATTTTTTTTTCTGAATTTTTAGATTTTCCTATTGTTCCGGAAAATTACCTAAAATTTTCTGAAAATTTTTTCATACATTTCAGGAAGTGCTTTGGCTTATAATACAATAAATGTTATGGAAAAAATAAACAATTTAGGTTAAAAATTAAACTGAATTGAAACTTTCTGAATTGCAATTAACAATTTCTGAATTACACTTTATGATTTCTCAATTACAGTTGCCTATTCTGAATTACTTTTGACATTTCTGAATTACAATTAACTATTCTAAGTTACTCTTGACTATTTCTGAATTTCAAATCACTATTCTGAATTACACTTGACTCTTCCTGAATTACAGTTAGAAATGGTGTAGTAGAGGTGATAAAACCAATCAAACTTATCACCGTCATAACGTAAAATAATCAAAATGATTTGTTATTAGATGTATTCTGAAATTACGAAAATTATCGTAATTTATTATAACATAAAGCTGCATACTGCCTTTATTAGTTTCTTTTTAGTATAAAAACTAAAGTATAAAGATTGACTTTTTTTCAAAAATTTTCGTTTACAATAACAAAGAAAAAAATACTCAAAATTTGAAGTTTTTTGAAAATTTTGACCTACTCTGAGTAACTACTAATTTAGTTGTTGATTTGTTGAACAAAATATCAAAAATACAACAAAAACAAGTACTAAATGATTAGTATCTAAATATTAAATTATCTTGATTGGTAAAGCTGTTTTCATTTAGATTTAGGTGTAAAATGAACGTAAATGTAACAGTTAAAGTTAAATGTTTGAAATAAAATTATCCTACCAGCGACTTATTAGAGGAAGACGATTGGCCCTAAAATTAGTTCCAAATCAACGAGAATTGTTAGAAACAAAATGTTTAGGGGAAACCCGTACTAGAGTTCTATTAGTGAACCAGCCAACTTGAAATCCTTTGGAAATTGGAATTCTCCCCGGTATCTTTTCTATTCATGCCTAATTTACTATCGTGTATCGCTACGTTTCTATCCGCCTTAAACCTTAATATTATCACAAATGTTATTGCCAGGAGAATGACTTTCCACATTAGGTATCTACTGGATTACCAGTCTGGTATTTTGAGCGTCCAAATAGAATCGAGTTCGATTAAATGCAGGGTTGGGTTAGTTTGTTAACCCCCTGACATTTTTCAGGTTGAAGCGCTAGATCGATCAACTTACGCCTTTAACCTGGAATTTCCGGAACAAACAATGACAAATTCATTTTGTCTCACCATCAGGAAATCCTTTTTAGTCGCGTTATGTTTATTCTGTTCCTGCCTCGAATAAATAAGGTTTGACAAACAAAAACAAACGGTAACACACAAAAAAACCCTTTTGAAAAATGTTCTTTCTTATCTTTTAACGCGTTTCTTGTCGTCATAAGTTTTTGGAGGAGGATTATTTTTTTAATTTTAATGGGACTTTGTCATAGGGACTAAGGGACTATCATAATTATTGGTATTCAATTGTAATTACTAGAGTCCGGATTTCTAGAAATTTAGCTTTTTGTAAATAATAAAAGCAACCAACTTTTGACATCTAATGTGAACGATTTATACAAAAACACGTCATTTGACAGATTTTGTTCATGCTTTTTTTGCTTTTTTCTTCTTTTTGTGCTTATTTACTGCTATTTTTGTATGGTTTAACTAGTTTTTAACAAGTCTTCAAGTTTTTAAAAATAAACTAATAACTGCTTTGACAGAAAAACGCAGGAGTTTTGACGTAATCTTATTGGTTCTGTAACGTCGCACAGTAGGCCATTGGGCCAAGTGGTAATATTGACTTTTGCTGTATTGAAACGACCAAAACATGCTGCAAAATGTATAAGTATCTAACCTGATATATAACTGACCAAAAAATTTCCAAATGCTCCTAAAGTAGTCTAAAAAAATGTAAAAATATTCCAAAACTCTATAGAAGCTCTAAAATGCCTTACAAAAGCTTACAAAACAGACTAGAAGCTTCCAAAAGCTTTTAGAACACTAACAAATGCTTTTCAATTTATCTAAAAGCTCTCAAAATATTTCAAGACAGTCTAAAAGCTTCCGTATACTTCTAGAGCAGTAACAGCTTCAAACGTCTACAAGGTTTCAAATGCCTTAGAACCTTCAAGGATCTTGAAACTGTCCAAACACCTTACAAATGCTCCTAAATTAGTCTAAAAAGGTTTTAAAACACTGGAGAAACTCCAAAATGCTTCTCAAGCAGTCTAAAGCATTCCAAATAGTCTTCAATTAGTCTAGAAGCTCTCAAAAAGCTTCAAGGCAATCTAAAAGCTTCCAAAAGTTCAAAGTAAAATGTCTTAAAAGCAGTCCAGAAACTTCAATGCTCCGAAAGTAGTCTAAAAAGATTTAAAAACATTACAGAACCTCCAAAGCATTCGGAAGTCTTTTAAAACAGTCTAGAACCTTCCAAAAAATCCTAGAACCGTGTAAGAGTTTCCAAACGCCTCTAAAGCCTTCCAGAACCTTCAATATGCTCTTTACAGTTCAAAACAGTTCAAAAACCTTCCAAATTATAATCTTCCGTATGTTTCTAAAGCAGTTTGAAAACTTTTAGAAGTTGAACTCAAAAATAGTAAAAAAAATTGTATCTTTGAAAGAGTTTTGTGCTTTTTTAAAGCTTTTTTACAGATTTTTATGCATTTTTGGAGGAAAATGATTTTGCTTTTTAAGCGCTTTTTTTCACAATTTTAGTGCTTTTTAATCCGGACTCTAGTAATTACTTTGAAGAATTACTTGGCAGTGATTATTAAAGCAAATCTGAAAAATTAAATAAATCACATTATTTCCTTAATAAAAATGTGTCGACAGAGCAGAAAAATAAACATTATAGTTGGCTAGACATCCTAGAAAACTATTCGGACTAATTTATCTCTTAATTTAGGTCACTTAACCTTATCATATCTATCCACGTTTAGAAGAACGGGGAAAAATAAGTTTCGCAATTTGCGAAAAATCAATAAAAAAACAATTTAGGCTGAAAGCCGAAAATCCCAACTGCACAGCGATATGTCTATCCGTAAGTCCTCAGATCACTGCATCGAAAGCAATCCTGGAAAACCAGCGTTCGGGAACGGCCCTATGGAAATAAACCATTATTGCCTTCAATTTTTAAAACATTCAAATCTCTCAAGCCACTTTATCTTTCAGTGGTTCAGCGTTTTTGTCAGTTTGATACGTTTATTTTGGAATTAAATGCACCTGAGGACAAAAATTTCAAAGTACAAACTTTTAAACGAGTTATCGAAAGTTACGGATCATCGGTCATTCCCGAACCGTCCGCAGGGCTATTGTTTCTGACAAGTTAAGATATTAAGGGTTTTATCGTTCAATTTGTCATCGCCTAAGCAAAGGGGATGAAGTTTATACAGTGTGTCCATAAAGTATGGAATAAATTCGATTCAAATTCAGGGTATTATCTTTCAGAAAAATGCTTGGACACGTATGTTATTATTTTAATGTCCGACAGGGCTATTATTTCATTAATAATGACACCTATTAAGGTCAATTATCTAAGAAATAATGCCATGGGAGGCGTTATTTTCCATAATGGTCTCAGGTGAGGGCATTATTTTTTATAATGCCCTCTGACCATTTTTTAAATCTACAGAATGAAAATCGGACATTAAACATTGAAGACACCACAGGAATTATAGGAAATAATGCCCACGGTCGAAGTACCCTATCGACCTCATGCATTATTGTCCTTATAATGCCCTTGGTATCTTAATTACTAGAGTCCGGATTTCTAGAAATTTGGCTTTTTGTAAATAATAAAAGCAACCAACCTTTGACATCTAATGTGAACAATTTATGCAAAAACGTGTTATTTGACAGATTTTGTTGATGGTTTTTTCGCTTTTTCTTCGTTTTGTGCTTATTTTAGTTTTTTGTTCTTATTTACTGCTATTTTTGTATGGTTTAACTAGTTTTTTACAAAGAATTGCTATATTGAGATACTGAAGGAAGAACGACAAAAACATGTTGCAAAATGTATAAGTATCAATTTACAAATTTAAACTGACCAAAAAATTTCCAAATACTACAGAAGTAGTCTAAAAAAATGTAAAAACATTCCAAAACACTATAAAACCTTTAAAATGTCTTGAAAAGCTTACAAAGCAGCCTAGAAGCTTCTAAAAGCTTTTAGAACAGGTTAGTAAAAGCTTCCAAATGCTTTTCAATTTATCTAGAAATTCTCAAAAGCTTCCGTATATTTCTAAAGCAGTTTCAAAACTTTCAAAAGTTCAAATTCACATGTCTTAAAAGCAGTCCAAAATCTTCAAAGCTCCTAAAGTAGTCTAAAAAGATTTCAAAACACTACAGAAACTCCAAAATGCTTCTAAATTAGTCGGAAGTGTTTCAAAAGAGTATAGAAGCTTCTAAGAGCATTTAGAACAGTCTAAAAGATTCCAAATAATCTTCAACGAGTCTAGAAGTTCTTAAAAAATTTCAAGGCAGTCTAAAAGCTTCCGTGTGCTTCTAAAACAGTTTTAAAGCTTCCAAAAGTTCAAATTCACATGTCTTAAAAACAGTCCAGAACCTTCAATGCTCCTAAAGTAGCTCTAAAAAGATTTCAAGATACTACAGAAACTGCAAAATGCTTCTAAAGCAGTCGGAAGTCTTTCAAAATCATTTAGAACAGTCTAAAAGATTCCAAACGCTTTTCAACTAGTCCAGAAGATATTAAAGCAGTTTAGAAGCTTCCAAAAAATTTTTTGAACCGTGTAAGAGATTCCAACTGCCTCTAAAGCATTCCAGAACCTTCAATATGCTGTTTAAGCAGTCCAAAAACCTTCCAAATGCTATCAAGTAGTTCCAAAAACTTTTGAAAGCTTTCAAAACAGCGCAAAACAGTCTAAAATCTTCCGTATGCTTCTAAAGCAATTTGAAATCTTCAAAAAACTTCTAGAAGTTGAACTCAAAAAAATGTTGCATCTCTGAAAGAGTTTTGTGCTTTTTTACAGATTTTTATGCTTTTTTGAAGAAAATAATTTGGCTTTTTAAGCGCTTTTTTTCACGATTTTAGTGCTTTTTAATCCGGACTCTATTAATTACTATTTATTCGATTTTTGGAATCTACGTTAAATTCTGTGGATACACTGTATACAATAAGACTGAGTAGTTTTCCTGTTATAAGGTAACGTTTTCACAAGAGGAAAACTTGACAATAGTAAAACTGGTATTTACCTAAATGCTGTAATAATCTCTATATTAAAAAATTTAGAATTTTCAATAACCAAAATGATCTACAAAGAAACGGAAACCACACATGGAGAATTATTCACATAATATTGACTGAGTCGTCTCATTATGTGGTCGGATACGTTTGATAAAACATTTTAAATTTCATCGACATTGTGTCTACACAGGCAATATCGGCGGGAATAAAATCCCCCAGCTTTGACAGACGTGGCCAATGTAAACGGTGCTGTATTGCGTTCTCCGACAGTGAAAATTAAACTTTTCGAATTCTTATTGCTTTCGATAGTCTTCTTAAATTCGCCAAACTGGGTCGCAGCAGGGAACGCAGGAATTTCCATTTAGATTAAGTCGACAGTAAATCCTTCCAAATTCTTTCCGTATTTTTGATACACCATCTGGGTAGTTTCGAAACTGTTTTAGTATTCGCGAATTTGCGCTTATAAAAGTTTTTTTCTCTTTGGGTTACCGACCACTTGATGTTCAACTTACAATATTCTATTACGTATTCTGCAGCAGAAAGTTTCAACCATAGAAATTTGATTTTTAATCTAATTTTTTATACAATAATAATCTCAATACCCTAACCCAGTAGCACAAAATGTCGGTTCAATCTTGGCTCATGTTAAGCCCAATATGTACAGACAGGACCTAGGCTTAAAAAGAGTTTCTAATATAGTAGTATATTATAGGTACCATATTGGACCAATAATGTAAATTTTTAAATGTTGATTGATTTGTTTTAAATGATTCTAGCATGAAATATTTTTGACATTTATTAACCAATTTAGTTTAAAATGCTATTTTTCAAATATTATGTATTTTGGCACTTCAATTATATACAGGGTGGTCCAGTTTTAAATGTCAATAATTCACCAATCCATAGCCAATTAAAAAACAAGTTGACATTCATTATGTCATTTTCCTGAAAAGTGCTTCCTAAGGAAAATACAGTCCTTCAAATTTCTGTTTAAAAAATTGTTTTTTTTTGTCATAACTGTCAGACCGTTGGAGTAATATTGATCAAATTTGGAACAAGCACTTTATTATACGTTATTACGGTCAAAGACCCAAAACTAACCCAACCCAACTTAAAAATTGTCTTGGAAACGAAAAATTCACTTAAGAAGTTTAAAAATAATTATTGTAGCCAGTTTTCATAGAAACAAACCAGACAAACTAAAAGACTTTAGTTTTGAAAATTGAATTAGAAAAGATAATAATTGCAGAAGCTTAAAAATTGTGTTTGTAACCAGTTTTCATGCAAATCGAGAGACTTTAATACTAAAAATTGACTCGTAGACATAAAAACTACTTTTTCAAGAATTTGTTACTACAAATTCATACATTTAAACCTTAAAAATTTACTTGAACCCCAAAATGTGACTGAACAAATGAAAAGTGACATCAGAAGCTTAAAATATGCATTTGAAGTAAGTTTTCATAATTTGAAGACAAATTTCAATATTTTAGTCTTGAAAATAGTCTTAGATGCAGGACATTTACATTAGATTCATGAAAATTGTCTTGAAAACTAACTTTTCGTGCTTTTTACTTTGCTTTTCATTTTCTTCAAATTCTGGACTATTTTTAGTGATTCAAAACTGCTTTCAGCTTGGAAAATCGAGTTTCAAGACTATCTTCACCAAGTTATTGACATAGCAAACTTAAAAAACAATTTTTACATTCTTCATAGACTTAAAATGGCATTCGAAGCTTTGTCACTATTAGATCGACTTCTAGACACCTCAGTGCTAAAAATTCGGGTATTTCTTAATAAACTAGGCTGTTTTTAGTGTTTTAAGGCGGTTTTCAGTGCCTCAAATCGAGTTTCAAAACTATCTTTACAAAGTTTTTGACTTATCAGGCCTAAAAGCCAGTTTGTCCACTGACCATAGTCTTGAAAATGTTATTTCAAGCTTCTTCACTATTAAATTGACTTCTACACTCATAGGTGCAATAAATTGTAGCATCTCTAAGAAATTCAGACTGTTTTTAGTGCTTTTTAAGACTGAAAAATCGAGTTTAAGACTGTTTCCAAAAGTCAAGTTTCTTCAGTAATAAAAGTAAAAAATGTTGGTACCAAATGCTACAATAATAGTCTTGAGAACTAATTTTTAGAAGTAAAATAGTCCGAAAATTTAATTTACTTCTTGACTTGTTGAAAGTTGAAGAAAATTGAGTTGTACACCAATTAAAGTCTTGAAAATATACTTTTCGACTCTCTTTAGTCCTAGTAAGGGCCGTTCTAACATTAAAAGTCAACTTTTATACTATTTTTAGTTGTAAAAAATGAGTTTCATGTACAATACAATCTTTGTCTTGATTTCCGGACTTTTTTTAGTTCTTGAATGCCAGTTTCAGACACTCAACCAGGATGGCTCTCAATTTGGACTTTCACAAGTCTTGAATGTTCAGTTTTAAACTATAAAACGATTTTTTAAATTGAAATTTGGAGGACTGTATCTTCCTTAGGAAACGTTTTTCAGAAAAATGACACAATGCAAGTCAACTTATTTTTTGATTGGCTATCAAATGATGAATTATTGACACTTAAAACTGGACCACCCTGTATTCTAATTTGAGGTTAAGAAACAATATTTTGCCTCTAAGTGTCGAATATAGGCTAAAAATATTATCCATTTTACCCATGTTTGGCTAATATCATTTAGCCAATATTGGAGCTATATTGTTATAAAATAAATCGCTATTATCTGTCAATAAGTGACACCGTCAAACAAACTTCAGCTTTCGAAAGATAAGTACAATAGTCAGAAGAATAGATGAGATCTCTAACTCTCTGAAATATTAAACTCATTGGTTTTTTCAATTTTTGAGCCCTGGTTTTCATAACATTCACATTTTGTAAAATGTGTGAGGCTCCTACTAACACTGGCTCTGTTTTGGTTATGAATTATGTATCAAAGAGTTATGATCTTTATAATAATTAACTTCATTCATTAAATCCATCTGCTGCTTACGAATATGTTCTTTATATTTTTGGAAAATTGAAAGAAACTCTAGTGCCATCGATGAACAACTAATAATTCAAATTAGAGAAAGTAATGACAATGCAATAATTTTATTAATTTATTTTTAGGCTTTTGGGCTTGGGCAAACTGACAGAAAAGCTGGAAGTTTTTCGAAAAAAATGAAGATTTTTGGAAAATAACGTTAAGAATTATCATTTTATAAGTTAATGTAAAAATGTCTGTTCTATTTTAGAATATATTTTGGATTAACTTTTTTTGTTTTCGGTGATTTTCTTGTAATATTCCTCATTAGGTTTACATCTATTCATCCATACCATTTAATATTACCTACTTTTTTTGAAAGATAAAGTATACTTTTTTAAATGCTAATAACTTTCCTGAATATTGCAATAGGTTCTAAATCAAATATTTTGTCCTAATGTAGGATTGTCATGTTTAATATTGGTGATATGTTAATTTGTATGTATATACATCTGAACCAATGTAGCGTTGCATATTGGCTCAGTGTAACAAAAATAATATTACTGGGGTAGTTAAGTTACACAAAACTATTATTAAATTTACGAAAAGTCATTCATACTTATTTCTGGTTTTCTTAACTTTGGTTTTGAGAATAAACACTTTTTTCGTTTTTAAGAGTTGGCAACAGACAAAACAGCATGTTTGCTCAAACAAGTTGGATGAAAATAGAACTTGTTCTATTTCGTGCAATTTGATAAAATTCGTTCTTAAAGCTGCTTTATGAATAAATTCATCAATTTCATAGCCTTATCCAAGTTGAGGCAAAAACGTAACGCAATTGACCTATATTTTTTGCTGAGCTGTTTATTCTGGAGGTCAGGACGCACTTTCGTATTTAATCAAATTTACCGCTCAAATTGGATATTCAAAGGACGCATATACAGAACAGCCCGATAACGAAAATACAATTCCAAAAACTGACAAATGGGGACTCGCGTCTGCGGTATGCAGATATCGAGGCCAATTTTGTGGAGAAAAACATTAAAAAGCTAAAGCCGACTCCCCCACAATGCCATCGACTAACTGTTTAGGCATTCCGTGCCCGTTTTTATTGGTTCGAAAATTTATGGGTTTTTCCCTGGTTGCCGGATGACATTTAGCTTTTAAAAATCTTTGATATCTTCCGGCAAAGACGCGCATAATTACAAGGTTTTTAAACCGGAATGGAATTCAGTTTAACAGAAAAATGGAACAAATTCCGTTTGCTGATATGTACTCAGTCGATATAATATAGGCAAATCCTATTCGTTCCAGTTTTCCAGGATTCTCCTTTGTGAAATCAAACTCGAATGCAAACTGGTGACTGGTTGTAATCAAATTTGCTTTTCTTTTCTTTCTCGTCCTATCGTGAGAAAAGGGTAATTTTAAAATTCCCTGCAGAAGCAATTTGCTTTATTGATAAGGAATACGGCAAAAGGAAGTGACAATCTTTCTCCTTTTTTAAACTTCACTGCCTTTCTTTCGTTCTCCAGTCGCTTATTTTATTATTGCGGTTTGTGAAAAGCAAGCACTTTTACATTTATGGGCACCGCTTGTCTTGTTTGCGAAATGTAACGATTTGGAAATATCTACAATCATGATGTTTGATCATTTGTCCACAAAATGATTTATGAAATAAGTTTCATTTAATGTTCAGGATGATTCACGGTGATGATATGTAAATGTTGCAAGATCAATCAAAAGAATACGAACTTCCAAATTTTCAAATAAAAACACCCTCTATAAAATACAATTTTGTAATTTCCCTAAGGCCGCTTAGCAATTCTACTTAACACAGCCTTCCATTTCCGATTTAATCTTTTATTCTTTGACAATGTCAAAAGTCAATCAAATACAAAACGTCAACCGTTAATTAAAAATTATACTTTTTATAATACTTTGAGAGAAGTGATATTTCCCACATTAATCACGATACGTTTTCTGTATCTTTAAAGTTATTTGGATAAAAAGTAATTTAAAATACTCTTCTCACTCTCTTAATATCTCTAAATAGCGCCAGAAGTTTTCTTTAACTTCTTATGTAGATTCCAACTGTAAGAGCCTTTAAATCTTCTTTTTTTCTTATAATCCGAAAGCCCACAAACCAAAGTTTGTAAAGATTTAAAAACTCGAATGGAAAAGCCATAAACTGAGTAGACTAACACAAATACAGAATTAACAGCTGAAATTAGGCTACAAACAAATTTCTGAAACTTAACGTATACTAAAGATATATGGAATCTTTCTACATTCTTGACAACCTTTGGAGCAAAAATGAATTGAAAAGGGCAGGTTAACGGAGGTTCTCAATTGATGTAATTTCAAAATAATATGAATTTAAAAAAAAAATATTATTTGTAAATTTATCCCTTCTGGACATTTCTACTATATATGGTATACAGGGTGATCAAAAGACAATTTCAAGGGCTACAAATTGGTATATTGAATCATCGTGTAACTGTCAAAATAACAGAGTTATGGGATGTCACAGTAAAAACTGTCAAAATCAAACAACTCAGTTTTAACAGTAAATAACTCACTTATTCGACGTTTTAAGTAAAAACGCTATACAGGGTGGTCAAAAGAGAATTTCAAGGGCTACAAATTGGTATATTGAACCACCCTATAATTGTCAATATAACCGAGTTATTGACAATATAATGGAGTAGTTTACAGGGTGATTCAATACATTTTTAACATCCTTGTAACTTGTTTAATTTTTATTTTATAAAAAAAAAACCGTATATGAATCTTGTAGATATTTACGTATACTTTATTCCTAGATAATCAGTATACAGGGTGTCCCAAATTTGAGCAACAAACCACACTTATTATTTTTTATTCGATTTTCCCTTGGACCACCCTCATCGAAAGCAGAAATTCCCAATTTGAGCGAAGTTTTGGTGCACTTTTCCAGAAAATCGTTCCTAACTCACTTATTTGAAACACCCTGTATAAACACATCGTACAACAAAAGAAAGATAATAAATGGAGCTATCACGTGACGTTGAGTGGGCACGGCTAAGTTGTCCCGTTTAGCCGCTAAAGGGCGTCAAATTTGACTCTCGTTATTTTCAGTTTTTGCTCAATATCTCAGGAACGTTTGAGGTTAGACGGGTTTCAGAATGCACGTCGATGGGATGCAACTTTTACCTTCTATACACTTTTTTGGTACCATGCACCGTTTGACCTTAAAAAATTAAGAACTAGAATTGTCAAGAATTTTCAAGGGTGACATACCTACCTTCAGATTTTTTTCAGAGAAATTTTTATTTTCAAAATTAACCCCAACTGCCTAAATACCTTCAGGTTAATAGTACAAAAATGACGTAAAGTGCCATTGGGCAAAATGTCATTTTGTAAGGGCGCCACGCCCTAAAGTGTCAAAATTGACATAATTTCAAGGTCATCTCCAAAACGGTGCCAGTTAGAGCAAAATGGACGTCAGATTTGTGTTCTCCAGGTTCAAATTAGTTAAAAAAATCACTTGGATTAAGGAAAATCCAAAATAATCGCCGTTAGATAAAAAATCCCTAATTTAGATTCAATTTTCGTGCACTTTTCCAGAAAATCGTCCATAACTCGCTTATTCATCATCATCAAGAAAATCTAAAAATGCAGACATTTTATATCTTGAGAAACCATCAGTGTGTTAATGTTACTAAAAGAGAGAACATTTCTGCTGTGCCAATTATCATTTTGTCCAAAATATGATGGTCACAAAGTGTGCCATAAAATAAAAGTGGCAAACAGTCTACTGTGAGCAAACATTTTTATTCCATTTTGTCATTATTCATTTTATAGAAAGTTAATAACTTTAAAAAGATTCATCGTCTTTTTTCCGGTTAAAATGAAAATTAAAAATAGTCAGAAAAAACTTCGATTTGAATTATATGAATCTAAAAGACAGAATTGAATAATAATGACGAGATCGTTTCCATGAGGTCTTGCGATGACAAAAATTGGAGAAGAAAAATCGCATCTGTTCGAATCCAAAATTGATGGCATCGAACTGGGGCAGGAAAGGCATTATTCGACAATCAGTAAATTACGTTGCAGTTTGCCAAAAGCAGAAGCTTTAATATAACATTAATTACGCCGGATTCGTAAAAGAAGAAGGTTAGTTGAGCGCGAGTAATGCGCCTTTTGCATTTTTGGTTCTTTTCCTGGCAATGTTATACGGGAAGATTTAACGCCCCGAACAACTGTGACAATTATAAAAGACTGAAGTTTGCTAAAAAATCACATCCTAGAAGATATTAGGCCAAAAAATGGCCTCCATTAGTTTATCACCAAGAAAAAGCGTTCATATAAAAAGGAATCATTATTCCCCAGAGTCATTCCTATCATTCGTCATACAAAAGGGATAAACCTAAATGAGATTCGCTTTAAGGAACCGGGAAACACAACTGCGGTAAATTACGTATACGTATCCGAAGGAAACTACGTGTATTTAAAGGGATATGCCTTGTGTGTGTAGGGCCGTTTACTTAAATCGCGTATTCACTCTGAATGTTATTTCTCAGCGAAATGGCATTCTAAAAGTTAAGCTCCGGCCCCAGGTTATTTGTTTTATTGTCCTATTAAAGTTAAGTCGATGCGGATAGAAACTAAAATGTTTCAGCTTATAATGGTGTTTAATGTACTTTAGACTTTACACTAAACTAAGAAAATACGTTTTGTTCTTCGATATAGTCAGGCAAAACGTGAAAATACCGCAGTACAGCGTATTATTCAAGTAAGGTAAGTAAGAAATGTGTTTGAAAGTTTTTGCGATCAAAGGCATAATAATTTTGCACTACACTACTACTTGAACGTTACGTTAATGCTCTATTATAAAAAGTTTTGTTTGGTTCAAAACCGTTAAAAGATTGTAAATGTTCTAATTTTGGCAGTTATTTCCATAAACTATAAAATTGTCTAGAAAAATAAAAAATAAAATAAGTCTTCTAATTTTGGCTACTACATATTTTCTTTCTTTTCTTCTCTTTGTTCAAGTTTTCTACTTGTAAGCCCTCACACGATCAGTATTTCTGACAATATTACTGATTGAATTCAAATGTTTTTGAATGAATTTGAATTCAAAGTACTTGTGAAAGTGATCGACTGATTTTACTATTGCCAGTAGCTCTTTTCTCGTTACACAGTAGTTCCGTTCTGCTTTGGTAAGTTTCCTACTGAAGTATTCTATGACATGTTCTTCTCTGTTTTGGATTTGAGACAATACAGCTCCAATACCAGAATCACTGGCATCTGTGTCTAAAATTAACTTTCCTTTTGGTTGTGGATAACTGAGGATGGGACTGCAGCAAAGTGATGCTTTTAACCTTCTGAACGCCTGATCACATTGGGTATTCCAACAGTAGGGTGTTTTGTGCTCAGTAAGTTGATGAAGTGGAGCTGCGATGTTGGCAAATCCTTCCACAAACCGTCTATAGTAGGTAGCAAGTCCTAGAAAGATTCTCAGTTCGTGTTTATCCTTCGGTACTGGCCATTCTTCTTGTCGTCCGTCTGAATTCCGTCGACCGACACCACATGCCCAAGAAATTCGACTTGCTTTTGGAAGAACCAACACTTTTTGGCGTTCAATCGAAGATGGGCACCACCTATTCTAGCAAATACTTCTTGCAAGTTGTTCAGATGTTCTTCAAAAGTTTTTCCCATCACCATGATATCGTCCAGATAAACCAAGCAAGTCTTCCAGTTAAGGCCACGAAGCACAATTTCCATCAGTCTTTCAAAAGTAGCAGGAGCATTACAAAGTCCGAAGGGCAGAAAAAGCAGTCTTCTCCTTATCTTGCTCCTCAATGCCAACTTGCCAGTACCTCTTCAAATCTAAAGTAGAAAACCAACAGGATCCTGCCAAAGTCGTCAGTGTGTCGTCGATACGGGGAAGTGGATAGCTGTCCTTTTTGGTCACGTCATTCAGTTTCCGGTAATCTACACAAAATCAGCTTGATCCATCTTTCTCAGTGACCAGAACAACAGGTGATGACCAAGGGCTGCAGGATTCTTCTATAACTCCGTCGTCAAGCATCCTGTCCACTAATTCCTGCACTTCTTGTTGTTTGGCTATTGGTAGTCTCCTAGGTGGTTCTGCATTGCCGGTGTTAATTCGGTGTTTTACAATGGTAGTTTTTCCCATATTGTTTGGTATTCCAAATATGCTAGCATGGTCCAAAATCAGTTTCCGAGCCTTCTTCAGTTGTGGTGTTGACCGATGTTTCCAGGTCTTTTCAAGTTCATTTACGAGCTTGTTTTCCCTTAACTGCTCCTCCTGTTCTGGTAACCCATCGCAATTGGTTAGTTTGACTAAATAAATAATAATATATACAGGGTGGACCATAAGTAATGGGACATAGAGCTACAGCATATTCCTGACATCAAAATAATACGATTTAGCTGAATTGTCCTATACCGAAAGTTAATATTAAGAAAGATACAGGGTGTGAAAGTTGAAATTTTATTTTAGCTTTTTTGTCATATCTTCACGGTCTTTTGATATAAATTACTGAAAGTTGGTATAAAGGGGTTTTGGCAGGCGTAAAATACGATGCTTTCATTTGTTTTGTAGTAGCTGATAGGGGGCGCTAGCGGTAACCATCTCCGTCCCTTCAAGAGGCTCAAACTTTTTTTTACGGAACTGAAACGGCCGTATGACTTCAAAATATGATTCTAAGATGTTTTCTACGTAAAAAAGATATACTTGTTGTAAGTCTTAAAAGTCGACCGTTTTCGAGTTATTTAATCTTTTATTATTGCATGCATTTACATGTACAGCAGATTTTAATTACTATTTTTTTTTAAATTCTAAGTAGGATTTGATACAAAAACAAAAAGGGCGTTCATAACAACTAGCTTTATTTTAAAGTTTACAAACATTTTTTAAACGGTCAAATTTACATACAGAAACTGTTATGTGTGTAACTGAAGGGTATACAGCACATATCGTATTAACATACGACAATGCATGCAATAATAAAACATTAAATAACTCGAAAACAGTCAACTTTTAAGACTTACAACAAGTATACCTTTTTTACATAGAAAACATCTTAGAATCATGTTTTGAGAGCATATGGTCGTTTCAGTTCCGTAAAAAAAAGTTAGAGTCTCTTGAAGGAACGGATATGGTTGCAGCTAGCGCCCCCTATCAGCTACTACAAAACAAATGAAAGCATCGTATTTCCCGCCTGCCAAAACCCCTTTATACCAACTTTCAGTAATTTATATCAAACGACCGTGAAGATATGATAAAAAAACAAAAATAAAATTTCAACTTTCACACCCTGTATCTTTCTTAATATTAATTTTCGGTATAGAACAATTTCGCTAAATCGTATTATTTTGATGTCAGGAATATGCTGTAGCTCTATGTCCCATTACTTATGGTCCACCCTGTATATTACTGATTGAAACCAATTAAAACCAAGCAAACATTATTCTATTTATGGTAGGATACAACACTGTAAATCTTTCACGTTTGCATTTGAAAATACGAATTTCAAGTGAGAATCGGTCGTATTGATGACGACATTTTACATTTACATAATTTTAGTGCTTTTTCTTCTTTAAAAACATGTTTACCCACGTTTGGTGAAATATTTTTTAGTCATAATATGAAATTTTATGACTAAAAAATATTTTTTTTAATATGTAAAAAAAGCATAGAAAATACTACGAAATAAATCAAAACGCTTTTTCGAGGTTAAAGAAAATTGTAGTCTTGACAAAAATTGTATTTTTTAATTTTTAAAGCTTTTGACGTCGTCGTTTTACTGTTAATTATTGTCATAACTTGTGATTGTTTGATTGGCATTTACTTAAAAGTGTATCATCTAGTACTCAAAGAGCTCTCAAAATTAATTACCCTTCTAATGATAATGATTCGTTGTATGCGAGTTATCTCGGGCCTGCCAAAGTGCCACTTTCAAAGTCAACATTTACGAAATAGTTTCCCTTCTGTCCAGCCACTTGACCTGTTAATGGAAACGTACCCCCTGGCGACAAAGCCCTTTGTAAATTTCGTGGAGGGTTAATTTTAACAAAGACTCTAGGCCCGAAGAGCTGTCTTAAAAGGTAGCAACTTAATTTTCCATTAAAGTGAATCATTCTCGAATTATCTTGATAAGGGTGGTGGCGAGGGGGGGGGCCCTTGTGTGTTTGCTATCGAGTAACGTCGAATAATAAAGGTCTATTGATTGTACCCTCTGCGGCTTACCAGGACCAAACCGGGCCAACTAGATGATTTAGGTTGATGTTGTAAGGTGAAATAAACTCTTCTCTTTGTACTTTATTGTTGTAGTACACGATTTTAATGTTGCAGACAAGATATTGTAGCTTCCTTTGAATTGATTGTTATTGCAGACTATACAGAATGTCTCAGTTTTAAATGGTTGAGAATCATTGATGATCAATGACAGTATTCAGTAGGACTTTGTTTTTAAAATACAATGTTTTATAACAGGATAAGTTTTGCAATAACGCGGCTTGGCAACATTGGATATAGGGTGAGCCACCCAAGCCTTTGAAAGCTTATTAGGATCAAATATTTATGGAATCTAAATACATTCGATGCGTGTAAATATATTTTAAAAATATTCTCTTTATTACTTCCGGATTAACCGGAAGTAGATATAAGTCAATTTGCTAATTAAATGAGATACACCCCAACCTCAAATTTGAACTAATTTGTGGCTAGACCGACCAAAACACAGCTTGTCGAAAATAATTTCCTGTTACATTTATTGAACTAATGAAATATTACATAAAACTACTATTATTTGAACATTTAACAAAGCAGTCATAATTTCGTAAAATTAAAATTAAACTACAATAATTAAATGTGAACATTTTACATCCCCCGGCACGAGCAGACATTCACGACAATTCGTAAGCTTTCAGCAACTAAAGCTGAAATAATTAAATAATCGTCAAATTAGGGCATTTTGCCGTTATCACGCCAACCCTGGGAAACTTTGTACATTTGCATACGCAACACTACGCAGTCACGAAACGGCGTAAGATAACATTAAATTAAATATTCTTAGTGTGCATCGGCATGTAAATGACCATTGTTAAAATTACAGGGTTTGGCCTATCCTCGTTTATGCTGGATTTAGACAGAACAGTGACACATCAGTTTGGTAGTCGGTCTAGTTTATAAAATAAATTATACTTTTAGTAGAATCAGCAATTGAAGTTTTCAAAATTGTCTAAAATATAACAATAAAATAATTAAATTCCGTTTGATTTTAAAGAGAGTGTACAACCTAGAGGTGTGGTAAAAGAAAAAAGAAGGGTAGCCCGCCGAGAATTTTTTGTACACCAAAATGCCTTTTTGCATACAAAATACCTTGAAATGCCTTTAAAGTACCTCACAGTGCTTCTATTATTGCTCAAAATGTCTTATAGTAATAATGCCTTAGAACTGCCTAAAATGCTTCATATTGTTTTGAAATACATTGAAATGACTTTAAAGTATTTAAACTGCCTCAGAATGCCTTCAAATGTTTACCTGCACATTTGTAGCATTCTTAAATTTAGTTATGTCCCTTGGTATTGACACCATAATAAACCTTAATGAAGTTTTTGGTCACGTGACAGTTTTTAGGTTAGATTCATCAAGTAGAATGTCTGATTTTACAATTTGTAAATGACATTTTGATCCTTGTCAAAATGTCATAAGGACTAATGATTCAATAAAAATGACTTCCTCAGGTTACCTGATTGCACTCCAAATTTTTATGTGACCGTTTTTACGTTTGGTTAGGTTAGGATAGGTTAGGTTAGGAGGGGTTAGGTTAGGTTAGAAAAAACTTTTCAAAATAGTATTTTAAATATAGACAGTGGTAAAATTGTAAGAACAACGTCACGTGACTTTGATAATTCAATTTTTGAGCTTGCAACACTGTAAAGACCAGTTGACATTGTCAAAAACAGTCACGTGACCTTCAAAACGCAGTTTAAACTTTGGAAAATTAATAAATAATCCTTGGACAGTTGTAAAAACTTAAATTGCAAAGTACACGTCACTTGACGTTGATAATGCAATTCTGAGCTTGCACCACTGTAAAGGCCAGTTGATATTTGTCAAAATTAATCACGTGACCGTTAAAATGTGATTTAAACATTAAAAACTTGGTAATAATTTAGACTATTTAAGACAGTTGTAAAAGCTGAAATTGTAAGAGACACATCACGTGATTTTGATTATACAATTTTAGAGCTTGCAATTTTAGAGCTTGCAACACTGCAAAGACTAGTTGACATTGTCAAAAACAGTCACGTGACCTTCAAAACGCATTTTAAACTTTGAAAAATTGATAAATAAAATTTAGACAGTTGTAAAAACTTAAATTGCAAAATACACATCACGTGACTTGGATAATTGAATTTTTGAACTTGCAACACTGTAAAGACTAGTTGACATTGTCAAAAACAGTCACGTGACCTTCAAAACGCAGTATAAACTTTGGAAAATTGATAAATCAAATTTAGACAGTTGTAAAAACTTAAATTGCAAAATACACATCACGTGACTTGGATAATTCAATTTTTGAGCTTGCAACACTGTAAAGACCAGTTGACATTGTCAAAACCAGTGACGTGATCTTCAAAACGCAGTTTAAACTTTGGAAAATTGATAAATCAAATTTAGACAGTTGTAAAAACTTAAATTGCAAAATACACGTCACGTGACTTGGATAATTCAATTTTTGAACTTGCAACACTGTAAAGGCTAGTTGACATTGTCAAAAACAGTCACGTGACCTTCAAAACGCAGTTTAAACTTTGGAAAATTGATAAATCAAATTTAGACAGTTGTAAAAACTTAAATTGCAAAATACACATCACTTGACGTTGATAATACAATTCTGAGCTTGCACCACTGTAAAGGCCAGTTGATATCTGTCAAAATTAATCACGTGACCGTTAAAATGTGGTTTAAACTTTAAAAACTTGGCAAATTAAATTTAAACTATTTTAGGCAGTTGTAAATGCTGAAATTGTAAGAGACACATCACGTGACTTTGATTATGCAATTTTAGAGCTTGCAACACTGTAAAGTCCAGTTGACACCTGTCAAAAACAGTCACGTGACCTTAAAAATATAGTTTGAATGTTGAAAAATTGGTAAATTATTATAATAATTTGTAATGAATATTGTTTCAACTTAATATCTTTGGATAAGCAATTATTAAAATTTTGTGGTGAATATTTATTATTGATTTTGCTAATATTAATAGTCGACAAAACGACCCTTAAAGCATTCTGAGCTCTATTAACATTATAGTGAGTTAAAACTGTCCTAACCTAAACTAAACCAAATTATTTACGTTTAGCAATATAAGACTTAAAAAAAGCAAA
The DNA here is from genome assembly GCF_016097725.1 of Ips typographus. NCBI lineage: Eukaryota > Metazoa > Arthropoda > Insecta > Coleoptera > Curculionidae > Ips > Ips typographus. The sequence goes on along the minus strand of NC_138423.1, from coordinate 24,532,964 downwards.
ATTTTGTTCTTAAAAAGTGAATTTGCTCGTGTAACATAAATCTGTTTACCACCTTTCCGACTACTTCTCTGGTTTGCCCTTTCTCTCGCTTTTCGTGACACTGAAATTTTCGGGAAATTCTAATATATCCACTTGTTCGTAGCTCTTCGACCCAAGGGGAAATTTCTAAAGAAAATCGACTTGGAAATATTAATTTTCAATTCCAGTTTCCGACAATATCCGTTCTCGCGACAGTTAAAATTAAACTTTTTCCCATCCGCCCTTTTCGTTTTATATTTTCCTAAGCAATTAATACACTTTTATTACAATCTTGCGCAAAAAACAGAGATTAGCAGGTAATTTTTAGAAACTTGTTAACGGATTCAAGGCAAACATTAATCTTACTCACTCGCTTTACGTATTTGTATTATACAGGGGCAAGGAATTCTCTGTGGAATCAAATGTCACGTGACACTCCTAACGCAAACTTCAAATTAATCAAGCGGGCAGTACGCGAATATTATGTGGCATTGCTTTGCAAATTCATAAAGCATGCATAGTACACATTAAATGCAACGACATGATAAATGCAGGTAATAAAGCTAACTTTGCAAACACCGAGGTTTAGAGAATCACTGAGCAGTGCAACGCTCATTTATTTAATGTCTCATTTACCACGAATTTCTGTATTCGTGTGCTCGAAAGTTGAGTTTTTCGCACTAGAGTAGCAAAGTGACCAAATAATCAATATGTGTGTATTTGAGGTTAAATTATTTCTCCTAGACCGTTATTTCAAAAACTAACTGTCAGTAGAAACGTTAATTTTTGGAAGACAAAAAAAAATAAATTGGTCTGCTTTTGTAAAAAATTTAATAAGGACCAATATCGCCTATCACTATTATTATTTATAAGAACAAATCCCATTATAATGCTTGTGAGTTTTTTGCCAATTTCAACCTTACATACATTGAATTTTGTAGGTGAAAAATGTTGGTTTTAACACACACGTTATTACAAATTATATCGAAATATCCATAAAAAATTGTAGAACAAGTAAATCAGTTCAAATACTTAAGAGCTGAGATAACAAGTTATGGAAATCTACGGTTGAAATGAAAATAATAAGAAGTATACACTGAAAAACACTACACGACAGAATCAGAAGCGAAGACCTTAACCAAGCGAGATACAAGACATAGGAAGATGGGTAAGACAGAAAAGAAAATACTGGAATAAACACGTAAACAGAATGGAAGACAGCAGACTTGTAAAAATCGCAAAAACAAACAATCCTGTCGGAAAACGAACCCAAGGCAGTTTTCCAAAACGCTGGACATCAACGTCTGAAGAGGCATAATAGGACAACAGGCATTAGCCTACCTATATGGACACCCATACTAAAAAGAAAGAAGAAGAAGAAGATATCGGAATAAACCGTTTACGCTACTAATTTAATAATATATGAAGAACAATCAAGATTCTGTAATTTAATTATTCAAAACGCATCGTATTTTGAACTACAAAAGTAAGTCGTTTTGCAGAAATTACTCGTTTGGCCAAAATTATATTTTACGGCCGTTATATAGTACGTGCATTTTAAGCTTTTCGGCCGTTAGTTATTTCAGATGATAACGGCCGATACATTTAAATTGAGTATTACTCACTTATTTGTCTGGTTACATTAAAACAAACTAAATATAGATTACAAATTTGAATTTGTAGTTACTAAAACGTTCGTAAAGAAACAACAGACAGCTGTCACGTGATGAGAGCAAAGTATTAAAGTGTTCTTTAACGTTCCAAGTGTCAAACTTGCTCCATTGAGCTGTAAACTCAACTTACATAGCAATTCCTCAAGGAAACACACATCTATTGGGCATCTTATATTTTCATTTCACTGGTCATTTGATTTTCTTAGTTTTGACAGCTGTCACGTGACGCAAACAAAGTATTAAAGTGCTCCTAGTGTCAAATTTGTCTTCATGGAGCGGTAAACACAACTTTCAGTGTAATTCTTCAAATTAGCAACTATTTCTAATTTTATAGTTTCCCTGGTGAACGGGTTTCGACAGTTATGACAGCTGTCACGTGATGAGAGCAAAGTATTAAAGTGTTCTTTAACGTTCCAAATGTCAAATTTGCTCCATGGAGCTGTAAACACAACTTACATAGCAATTCCTCAAAAACACACTTCAATTTGTCATCTTATATTTTCATTTCACTGGTGAGTTTGTTTTCTCAGTTTTGACAGCTGTCACGTGACGCAAACAAAGAATTAAAGTGCTCCTATGTCAAATTTGTCTTCATGGAGCGGTAAACACAACTTTCAGTGTAATTCTTCAAATTGCAACTATTTCTAATTTTATAGTGTCCCTGGTGAACAGGTTTCGACAGTTATGACAGCTGTCACGTGACGTGAAACAGGTATTAAAGTAACTTCTGTCTTAACGTCAGAACTTTCAAATTTTGCTCATTGGAGCTGCTCTGCTTGCTCCAAAGAGTACCTACAGAGTATTTTCTGCAAGAAACACATCTACTTGGCATTTTATAATTTCCAACTAGTTTACCTTCTGAATTGTTGCTGTTGATGTGCCTTGATTATCCTTTTTTTCATCATTTTCTTAAATTCCCTTAAATTTTCTTAAACAAGTGACTTTATTTTAATTGTATTTTTAAAAAGTTTAAATGTAATTTTGTTGATTCCGCTTTTTTCGCAAAATATCTAAAAAAATGTTAAATTTATAACAAGAGAAGCATCAATTTTGCCATGTTTGAACTGTTGCAAGAAAAAATTTTGTCATTTTTTAACTGCATTTCAGTCCCATTATGTATTCAAACATTATTTGTCAGCCAAATCGTTAAAATTATGAATAATATCGAACTTCTCAATTAGAAGAATGAATAGCTCATTTTGCTGTCCCATTCGTTTTGACGAGCAGTTTCATTAAGAAAGCCTGAAAATTTTCAAGGCGTGGAACAAATTCAACTTAATAATTAGTGAAATGTAATTGAAACTAATTTGCCTAAAAAAATTGGGCAGTAAGTCGCTAATTCTGATAAAATAAGTACAATTTAATTGTAAGAACCAGAAAAAAAGTGTAATTAGTAATTCAGTAAAGAAAAACACAATTTTTAATTAAATACTTATCCGATCCGAACAACAAACCAACAGTCCCTATTGTACCGGGTGTTGCTTCTATAATAATTTAAGATGTAATTAGCTCGATACGTTAAGTACTGAAATAAAATTGGAAACTGGTTCAAGCATTATCAGCTTGTAAAATTTAATGGGCTACATAATCCACGCTTTGCAGTGCTATAAAAGAAAATGTTATGAGCACACTACGTAGGGGAAATGCACAGAAAAATAGTCTGCGGTTGCCGATATGTACGCTAGAAAAATATTTTGACTACATGACATAATGGCTCAGTTTACACTTACCAAATTACGTTCCAATAAAGTTGCCACCACGTTTATTTTTGAAACGAGGAAATAATAATGTTTGTATCCACTATAGAGAAATAATACTAAAAATTGAAATAACTGTGTGTGTTTTTCGTTTACTTAATCACAGTAATGTATGTGGGATGATTTATTTTTGCATGTTTTAATTAATTACCACCCTCTGTTTTGGAACGACGTATAAATCATTGAGTGAAAATCAGTTTTAAATTTTAAGTATTTATAAATCCCTTCGAGCAATAAATAATAAATTACACTAAAAATAATAGCCGTTCTGAAATAAATGATTTTAGTTTAGAGGTATAAATAAATGGCCATTAATTTAAAATGTATGTTTTGCAATATGTTTGGGTTTGAATTTCAAACTACAGCAAAATTGTATTAATCTTTTAATATTGATGAAAGTGTAAGGGATGATGGTAAATTACTAAATACACAAACAGAATCTCAATATACCACTTATATATTTCACAAAAATAAATTACAGTACTTACATGTATTAAGAATTTTGGCATAATTAGGATTCATTAAACTATACGTAAGTAGGAAAAACAGCAGGCAGAATTTGTAGCTTTATTAACCAAACTCTTTCTAATTAACAGTTCAATGCCTGTCTGCTGTTTTAACTTATTATTACGACCGAAAAAATAACTTATAATTATAGTAGGTTGAGAAATTCATGGTATACTTACACAGCTTTGCATAGCTTATTGATATGTACAGATTTACAATTGATACTGATATTATTTACTCGATATGGAATGAAGTTGGTATCTAATTTTCTTTAATTATTTAAATATTATTGTTATCATTATTATTGACATTACCTAAAATAGATTATTTAATTTAGTAGTGGTAGAGTAATTTGAAAACCCCCTGACAACAATTTGAAAAGATTTTCACATTGCTAGTACACTCTATAGTATTTACGCAATAATTATTATGAAATATCACAAAATAGAAGTTTAATTTTCTAATTCTCTAAAACAATTACAATAAGTGTCCACTAACCGACCAGAGATTTTCCAAATCCACTTTCAGCAATCAGACCAACAAAATGAAAACAGTTTCAATTCGAATAAACAATTGCACATTTAAAATTCAGATTTACGAAAATTTCAAACACGTTAAACGCGTTTTATCACGCGTTTGTATTAACCGACCGCAGAAAATTTAAACGCTGTTTACTCATTCAACTTTAAACAAAACTGTCTCTGTTGGTAACGTTTACTCACATTTCAATGCACAAACATTGATTATCCATTTACGAGTCGTAATTAGCGTAAGCTTTTTTTTTCTACTACCAGCACAGTAATGATTCGTTACGAAACTCTAAGTTACGCAATTTTGTTGTAATACATCCCACTAGTGCAACAGAATGTTATTAACCCATGGAAGAGTATATTGTTGTGTCAATATTTTTCACTAGTGGATTTAATACCACTTAAATTACCACTGCATTAGTGCTGAAATTTTTTCTCATTAAAGGGGTACTCTCTGTCCCAGGAGAAGTGGCAGTGACACTACATATGTCATTTAATTCTCAAAATGTTCTTAGAAATCAAAATTAGAACTCTAGAGCTGTCAAAATTGCTAATACGAAACCGCTGACATTTATAGAAACACTCTAGTAGAAGATTTAAAGACAATTCTGACACTGTCAAAATCAAAAACAATTTACGAGCTGTCAAACTGTTTTAAAAAAAACTAGCTTCAAGAACGCAATTCGACAACTTAAAGCCAGTAATAATGCTTCTGCTCTGAAAGTTCCCATAAACTTCCTTCGTGTGTTGATTTGACAATTTAAAGACACTGACAAGCCTTCAGGCTTTTATTTGACAATTCACAGACAGCTTTAAAGCTTCAGTTTGACAGATTAAAACGAAAATACAAATTTCTTCTGTTTTTATTTTGAAAAACTGCTTGCTTTGTCTCCAGTAAAAGATTACTACATTTTGACAATCTGTAGGCGTTTAAAGTGCTGATTTGACCATGTCAGGTCTTGAGGAAGGCTTTTTGACAATTCAGAGAAACGAACAAGGCTTGAGACCCTAATTTGATAATTTAAAGACAGTAATAATTTTGACTACCGAAAGACAATAAATGACGTCCCCTGGACCTACTTGACAAGTACAAACACTGTCTTCAATGTAAAGTTTTCTAGCTTCAATTTGACAAGTTTACCATTGAAAATGCTTACAGTATTAATATAAGAACTCATCAGAGTTTTAAGGAATGCTTTCAGGCAGTACTTTTGACTATTCAAAGAAAGAAGCCTTCTGGTTTTACTTTGACTACTGAAAAACAGTAATAAGAAGTTTTACGTCTTCAAAAAAGGCTATAAGGCAATAATTTGACAATTTATATTCAGTGAAATGCTTACAGTTTTAATATGACAACTCAAAATTTGGAGTATGGCTTCCAGGCAGCACTTTTGACTGTTCAACGAACTTGCCGGATTGAGGGTTTTTTAAATCAATAATTTCAAATTACAGCTGAAGAAAATTGTTGGATTTGTTAAATTTGGTTTAAACTAAGTCGTCCTAAGTAACTCAAATTGAGTTATACCGAGAGTGTTCCTGTTTCCTTCGGCTGATTTTTATAAGCAGAAATTTCCAACTTTGACAGCCTTTATCACGGTTACTATAACAGCTATGAAATTCATTTAAACGTCAAAATGTACCTTACAACGTCTGCTTTCTTTTACCTGCTTACAGTTTTTTGGCATACATTGTCAATAACTGGGATATTAAGCCTTGAAACCAACATGCACAAACATTTGTAGCAAATCCCACTGAAATATCTTAACATATCGCCTTATCTTATTGTCAACAGAACCGGTTTAAGACTGTCTTCTAAAATCCGTTGGAAAATTCGTTATTTTGAAACTACAGAGAGGGCGCCACTTTGTATAAAGTTGATATAATATATTATTCACGTGCATACATATGTTGTTTTACAAATGAGTAATTGAACAAGCAAAAATGTCCAAATTTGACAGCTCATATCAAGATTACTGGAACAGCTACAAAGTTCGTCAAAATATATCTCTGACTGTCTTTCCCTAAAATACCACTTAACAGAACTGGCTTAAGCCTATCTTCTCAAATTCATTGGAAAATACGTTATTTTGAAACTACATAGAGAGGGCGCCACTGCATATAGTTGATATAATATTTTTTTCACGTGCATAAATTTTCTGAAATTTTTCCTGATTTTTGGATCTTTCTCCTAAAAATCATCGTTTTGGCTTATGTTAGTTTTGGTTGTTTTCTGTACAGTTCTTGAGTTATTTTACAAATGAGTAGAATGAACAAGCAAAAATGTCCAAATTTGACAGCTCATATCAGGATTACTGGAACAGCTACAAAATTCGTTTAAACGTCAAAATATATCTCTGACTGTCTCTCCCTATGATACCACTTAACAGAACTGGCTTAAGCGTATCTTCTCAAATTCATTGGAAAATACGTTATTTTGAAACTACATCGAGAGGGCACCACTTTGTATAAAGTTGATATAATATATTATTCACGTGCATACATTTTCTGAAATTTTTCTTGATTTTTGGATCTTTCTCCAAAAAATCATCATTTTGGTGTATGTTAGTTTTGGTTGTTTTCTGTACAGTTCTTAAGTTATTTTACAAATGGGTAGATTGAACAAGCAAACATGTCCAAATTTGACAGCTCATATCAAGATTACTGGAACAGTTACAAAGTTCGTTTAAACGTCAAAATATACCTCTGACTGTCTCTCCCTAAAATACCACTTAACAGAACTGGCTTAAGCCTGTCTTCTCAAATTCATTGGAAAATACGTTATTTTGAAACTACATAGACAGGGCGCCACTTTGTATAAAGTTGATATAATACTTTTTTTCACGTGCATAAATTTTCTGAAATCTTTCCTGATTTTTGGATCTTTCTCCTAAAAATCATCATTTTGGTTTATGTTAGTTTTGGTTGTTTTCTGTACAGTTCTTGAGTTATTTTACGTTATTTTACAAATGAGTAATTGAACAAGCAAAAATGTCCAAATTTGACAGCTCATATCAAGATTACTGGAACAGCTACAAAGTTCGTTTAAACGTCAAAATATATCTCTGACTGTGTTTCCCTAAAATACCACTTAACAGAACTGGCTTAAGCCTATCTTCTCAAATTCATTGGAAAATATGTTATTTTGAAACTACATAGAGAAGGCGCCACTTTGTATAAAGTTGATATAATATTTTTTTCACGTGCATAAATTTTCTGAAATTTTTCCTGATTTTTGGATCTTTCTCCTAAAAATCATCGTTTTGGCTTATGTTAGTTTTGGTTGTTTTCTGTACAGTTCTTGAGTTATTTTACGTTATTTTACAAATGAGTAGATTGAACAAGCAAAAATGTCCAAATTTGACAACTCATATCAAGATTACTGGAACAGCTACAAAGTTCGTTTAAACGTCAAAATATATCTCTGACTGTCTCTCCCTATGATACCACTTAACAGAACTGGCTTAAGCCTATCTTCTCAAATTCATTGGAAATTACGTTATTTTGAAACTACATAGAGAGGGCACCACTTTGTATAAAGTTGATATAATATAATATTCACGTGCATACATTTTCTGATTTTTGGATCTTTCTCCTAAAAACCATTATTCTGGTTTATATTAGTTTTGGTTATTTTCTGTACAGTTCTTGAGTTATTTTACGTTATTTTACAAATGGGTAGATTGAACAAGCCAACATGTCCAAATTTGACAGCTCATATCAAGATTACTGGAACAGCTACAAAGTTCGTTTAAACGTCAAAATATAACTCTGACTGTCTCTCTCTAAAATACCACTTAACAGAACTGGCTTAAGCCTGACTTCTCAAATTCGTTGAAAAATACGTTATTTTGAAACTACCTAGGTCACTTTGCAGAAAATGAACCATAAGTGACTTTCTTTGCAGACATTTTTTCACTTTATGACAAATATTTGCATTAAGTTGATTTTTCGTGTCATTAATCATTACCGTGCTGGTCATAGATTAAACACACTACTTTCAGCCATTGCATAGTAATTTTTTTGCACTTGTGTGGAATTCTTCAGTTGAGATCTAAGTTATGGTCTGATTTAGTCGGGCATCAGCGAACCAGAAAAATAAACTCGACATACATTATTATCCCATGGGAAATCAGTAACTAACAGAAGACTTGACTGACTGCGTTCCTGGTTCACTATTTACATCACGATACTGTAGTCGTCAGTGCCGAGCTCATTGTCGCTATTAACAAGCTGCAATGCACCAGAAATGACGAACTTGAGCTTCTCGTCGAGATGGCGTGTTGCATTGCTGCAGGCTTTTCTTCTGAAAATAAAAGAGATTACAGTTAGATTATTCTGTAATTATCGGAAGGCTTTGTAATTAATTCGGGAGCGTAGCTCAACGCGGGCTCTATATGTTTTGATACGATGTCAGATGTTCACGTTGTTTCTACGTCAAAAAGCGAAAATATTTTTAGACAAAAATTTAAAATGCATAAAGTGCTTAGTAAAGCTTTACATCACATAGAAAATTAGATTTTTAATGTCAGAGTTATTTTAGAAAGATCCACATTACTGAAGCATGATTTTGAATGTGTATGTACCTAACAAAAACAACTTTTATTAGAATTTGCTAATTCTGTGTTAAATATTCAAATAGGTATACAGTTAACACAGTATTCTAAGGCTTATTTGAAATCCAAACTATTTCGGCGCCAAATTAGGATTAACCTGGACCAGGCGTTATTTGGCTTGCAAAGCACCTTACCAACCAATATGTAAACTGCAGGTAAGCTCCTAACATCAGGAATTAGCTTGACCCTCAACGTAAAATTCGAGTAACTTCCCGTTTAAGCTTTACGTTAATCAATTAGCCTAACAAAGCTTAAGACCTACATGTACAGAGATTGCACAATGGGAGCAGATTTATTGGCAAACTGTTGCTATTTTCGGCAAATTGGGAAAGGAGAAATTTACTTAGGCTGCCGTAAGATAAGGTCTAGGGTTGGATGGGACTGCGTTAATTATGTATATGTCCTAATTAAATGTGTACCCTACGTAAACGGAGAACTTAACAAAACATAAAGTTTTCGACTTGGAAATCTGAATAAAAACTTTCTGCTTTGAAATTCTACCGCATTATCTGGATGCAAACCGTAATGGCGTTCATGTCGTTCGGATGAGAGAAATCATTTATTTAATGCTTCGACCATTAGACCAAAAATGTACTCCCTAATCCAAACCAAATAGGAAACTTCTATGGGTTAGCTGCCGAAAACCATTAGACTTAACAACTTTGGCAGCTTCATTTATTGCTGAACATTTTCTGGTTTTACTAGACCGATATATAAAGTGTGAAACGTGCTGATACTGCATTTCCCGATAACATTTCTCTTTAGAGGTAAATGAATGTAAAAGTCACTGCTGAGACGTTTCAAATAAATGCTCAAACAGATAACATTCAAATTCCGACCTCTTTCAATTAAAGTTCAAAAAGAATTTCGCCTCGAGCAACCTTTTTATCAACCACACAAATTATTTTCGTTTTACGTTCACAGCTTTAATAAAATTATGTTTGTAAGTGAGATGCTCGTAATATTAAAACTTAAGATTTTACAGGAAACGGAATTGCTTTTTAGTAACACCCACATTTTGTCTCGGTTTTATTTCCTCATTCGCCGCAAAACGATTTTTGTACATTCACAATGAAAATCTGTTTGAATTATATAGGAAAATATGCTCGGCAAACAGGAATATTTCACTGTTAGCTGCGGAAATACTGTTACTTATACATAACTTTTCGCTGAAATAGCTTTTCGCCTTTATGAAAAGGTAGTTTAATTTTCTGTTAGTTATAGTTTTGAAAGAGTAAGCCTTTGATCCGAAACCCTTTTGTTTCTATTGGATTCTTGAAAGTTGGGGCAAAATTGCACACTTGGTGATTTTGTGTTCGATTCAAAGTTGCGGACCAGACAAAAAAAAGTTAAAATATTGTTTATACAGCTTAATTTAATACAAGTCAGTTAGTTAGCAAACGCTTTGTTTTTCTCATAAAGAATCCAAAAATTATGAATATATTTAAAAGGTGCTGAATTTCAGTCAGACTCTAATTAACTAAGAATTGAGTGTAAAATTTGACAATTTTTCCGCTGAAAGATCATTTTTGTTGTTTTTTTAACAGAGCACTCAATTTGTACAGGTTAGAAATGTGCTACAGATATAAATCAATACATCGTCAAAAGCGCTTTCTGACGACGCAAAAAACAAAATAGTGTCCATAAAATTTATCGAATTTATCCTGAAAATTAAAAATTCCACAACACAAAAAAGTTGTTTAATAATGTTTCCATTTCAATACTTTATTTGACGTGGTTGAGAAACTGAAAAGTAATCTTTGAATATGGCAACCGTCAAAATCCTCTCCTTAATCATGAAACAGTTTCAAAAACAGTATAAACAGTACCAAAGAAACTTTATAGCATTGTGTGTGGAATTTTGACAGTTGTGACATTTGACCGTCAGTTACAGTTCTGTACAAAAACCTGGAAACAATCAAATTCAATCCCATATAGGTACAATACCAGTTTGACTTTGGTTGAATGCATTTTTGACGTTTACAACATTTGGTTGTCTGTTTCTCACTTAATTTTAGTCAATTTCTAAATATGACAATCGTAAAATTCCTGAAAAAGCTGTAAAACTACCACACTCGTAAATTCAGTGTAAACTGTACCTACCAAACGTATTTTATATCTTTATGAGTTGAATTTTGACAGTTATGACATTTGGTCGTCAGTTACAGTTCTGTCCTAAACCTGGAAAGTGCCAAATTTAATGCCATGGAGGTACAAAACAACAAACCATACTTAAAAAGTAACAAAACTAGTTTGACTCTGGTTGAATGCATTTTATACTTTCATCAATGCATTTTTGGCATTTATAACACTTCGTTGTCTGTTTCTCACTAAATTTTAGTCAATTTCTAAATATGACAATCGTAAAATTCCTGAAAAAGCTGTAAAACCACCACACTCGTAAATTCAGTATAAACAGTACCTACCAAACGTATTTTATATCTTTATGAGTTGAATTTTGACAGTTATGACATTTGGTCGTCAGTTACAGTTCTGTCCTAAACCTGGAAAGTGTCAAATTTAATGCCATGGAGGTACAAAACAACAAACCATACTTAAAAAGTAACAAAACTAGTTTGACTCTGGTTGAATGCATTTTATACTTTCATCAATGCATTTTTGGCATTTATAACACTTGGTTGTCTGTTTCTCACTTAATTTTAGTCTATTTTTAAAAATGACAATCGTCAAATACCTGAAAAAGCTGTAAAACCACCACACTTGGAAATTCAGCATAAGTACCTACTAAACGTAGTATTAATCTTTTTGAGTTGAATTTTGACAGTTATGATATTTGGCCGTCAATTATAGTTCGGTCCAAAACCTGTAAACTGTCAAATTCAATGCCATGGAGGTACAAAACAACAAAATATACTTGAAAAGTAACAAAATCAGTGTGACTTTGGTTGAATGCATTTTTTACCTTCTTCAGCGCATTTTTGGCATTTGTAACGTTTGGTTGTCAGTTTCTAATTTGAATTTTGTCAATTTTTAAATATGACAACAGGTATTTTATAGCTTTGAGAGTGGAATTTTGTCAGTTATGACATTTGACCGTCAGTTATAGTTCTGTCCTAAACCTGGAAACTGTCAAACTCCATGCCATAGAGGTACAAAACCATGAAACATACTCGAAAAATAAGAAAATCAGTTTGACTTTGGTTGAATGCATTTTATACCATTATCAGTACATTTTTGGCATTTATAACATTTGGTTGTGTGTTTCTGACTTCATTTTAAGTTATTTTTAAATATGACAATCGTCAAAATTATCTCCATAAGCTGTAAAACCACAAACTGACCACAAAAAGTCGGTTCTAAAAAGGGCAAAATGTCAAGTTTTTCAAATAAAACATCCCTATTTTCATAATTTTGTCGAATTCCATGTTCCATTTTTTCATATAAATCTAATCTTCTATCCGCGTTATTACTTTTGTTTTTGGTAAAATAACAGACAATATTCTAATCCCTTAAGGACTTATTTAATTCAAGTTCTTTTAAAATGCGAGGAAATATTGCTTTTGTGATGTTTTTTTATGGGTTTTCAATGGCGTATAGAAATGGAGAGAGAAAAAATGTGTTTAAAGTTAAAATAAGGGTTCTACGCTTATTTAAGGTTGTGGTGATATTACTTTTGATAAAACTTTTCTCTAATCAGAATGTGATTTCTAAAAATTGAATTCTAAATGTAAAAAATGATGAATTATAGGATGGAGAAACGAGAGTGACAAAAGAGAATCATTTTCAAGCTATCTCCAATTTTTTCGTTTTACTTTAGTCAATATTTTGCTCATTTTGCACATACTTCTATGCAATACAATATTTCTACTAAATTTCTAACAATAACAAAGTCATGCAACCGATTTAAATATTCTGAACAATTATTGATAAAAATACAGTGGGTCCTTTCCAATAAATAATTCAACGATCAGGTTTTCGGGCAATTTTACCACATCCCCAGGTTGTGATAATAAACAGACCGACATTATTTCGTCAAATAAAAACTCCCCAAAAACAAATCCAGACCTCCGAGAGGACCAATCTCGACGGCAACCCACCTTTAATATTTATAACATGTAAATAAAATCCGTTACGAAAATATTTTTTCAGAAACGTTATATAAAATTGATATTAGAAATTATAATGAGTCCCACCAGAAAGGGTCGGATTATTATTAAATTTTAATTTTACACGGTACATGGCGAATTTGGATTCAATTCCGGCTCAAAGAAAACACGGTGAGAATGAGTGAGGGCAAAAATTTTGTTTGTGCAATTAACATTATTTTCGGTTTTGCGTGTAAATGTAAATTGAGTTCAGTATTAAACAATTTTGAATACCAATCAAGTATTCCAAGTGGTTATTTTTGCGCTTTAGATTATCTTTTTTTTGATTGGTTTTTATATTACAAAATAAAAAGGAAGAAAGAAAGAAGTTATCCGTGTGAAATGAAATTTTGAGGCAAAGCCTAATGCAGTCACATTATATTTGATTATACAGGCTGTCGCAAAAAAAATGGCATAGTAAAATTGTAACTGTGTGACATCTGTATTTATTGGCACTGTATCGAAAAATAGCTTCGCCTTTTAACTCCCACATTAATTCGGTTCGTTTTATTAGGAACGAATGAAACAGTCCGATAAACTCGTAACGACTTTCATTTGGACGTCCTCAGTTTCAGAATATAAAGATTTTATTGTGAACGCAAAAGCCCGGCCTTCCACTTTAGCATAATGACTTTACATTGTAAGGGTTGAAAATGTGCCTTTGCTTTTACGTTAATTGATCTTTGCATTAATGGCATTAGAATTGCATGTCGGAATGGATGCTCTCTTTTTTTCTAAAAAAATATTTATTTGAGAATTAGTGAGGGTAAAAGAGAAAATAATATTTCTTGTGCTTTTATGTTAGTCAGTTGTTAGATTACAGAAGATCCATAAAAGTGTAAAGTCTAACCAAATTGTGTGTGTCAGACCGAGTATCATACAAATCGACCAGAAAAAAAAGTACGAGATTACTTTTCAAAATTTTGTTCATATTTTTTTTCCTGTGTAAGCAAACTTTATATAACTTTATATTTATACCTATATACTATACTATACTTTTTTGACATATTGCAATATGTCAGAAAAATATGGGTGATTATAAGCGGCCATTTTCTGCTTATCTGTTACTCAGCGAGGGGTAAACCACTGAGTAAAATTTTGTACACTAATTCCTTGTAATGCCCAGTAATTCCTAACAATATAATTTTCTAAATTACTGGAGAGTCTAAAAAACTTTTTTTATTAAAAAATACACGCAAACAAGGAAATTTGCATGCAACAATTTCCCCCGAAGTAGATAACAACGGCTGCTTATTTTAAATGGGACATCCTGTATATTTTTGCATTTTTGGTTTTCAAGTCAAATTCTAGACATATTTTGTGTAATATGTATAACCTAACCTATCTGTATTTGTTTCTGAGATATTTACCATTTTATGTAAAACTTGATATTTTCAATCTCTAAAACAATTTTAAGTTACACCTATCAGAAAAAGATTTTTTCTTGATTTTTGTATTTGTCCAGGTAAAACAAGGTTTATTCTAAGAATGGGTGCAGAAAAGGCTCAAAATATATGATATAGTGATAAAAAAATGGACTCAAAAAAACAGTTCTAAAAAAGGACAAAAAGTCTGTTCAAAATTAAGGTAAGTTAGTATGCTGTTAGTAAGCTGTCAGAACTGTCTTTATTGTCAAATAACTCCTTTATTTGCAGACTTTTATGGGTCAATGGACAGCCAATAAAATGGGCTTTCCAACAATATGGCCACCAGAGAGCTCCAAAGTTGACAAAATATTTTCCTTGACTGTTACCACTCTTAATATTTTTGAGGGATTTTTTTTAAATCGGGCAGATATGGCCTTGTTATTTGATACAAACCTAACACAATGCAATGATTGTCAAATCTAAAGCCACAGCAAAAATACTGTAGAAATAAAATCATTAAAGTCGGTTTTCGCTTGCACTAAGTGGCCAACATAACGCAATACTCATTAGGATAGTGGCGGTGTTTCAGGCAAATTTGACCCTTACGAAAATTGTCATTTGCAGAAACACTTTTTCACGAAATTTATAAGCGTTACATCGTAGTAGACCTAGTAGGTCACGTAACCCTGTTTTCCTACTTTTTCAGGGTAAAAGTAGCCCTTAACCAGTCAAAACGTGCTTCTGCTGCACCCTGTCACTAAACCGTACACAACACGCGTATTTGTAACCATTTGTATATACTTTTATATGTCGATGGACAGTCAATAAAATAACCTTTCCATTGACGTATAAATGTTGATTGGTTAGTATTACCGTTTGGCCGCTAGATGGCGAAAACGTTGACCAAATTTTCTCTCAAAATCCTCAAAAACTCTCTTAATTGCACTATTTTTGGTAGAGTTTTATACGTCAATGGATAGACAATGAAATGAGCTTAGGTTAATAAGTTGGACGGTTTGGCCGCTAGAGGGCGTCAAAGTTGACAAATTTTGTGCATCCTTCTGTTCAATCTCCAATAACTCGTTTATTTACACCATTACATTCACTCTTGAATAACTCAATCATTTGCATCATTTTTAGTAGAGTTTTATATGTCAATGGATAGCCAATGAAATAAGCTTTCTATTGACGTATAAAAGTTGATTGGTTATTGGTACGGTTTTGTCGCTAAAATTTTTAAAAGTACAATTACAAAATTCATAATTTTTCGTTGTCTTCGAACGGATTTCCTTGAAATTACCAAACTTTATTTTTATTTTATTCATGTTTAAATTTGAATAGTAGAAGTATAGAAAAAAATATTTTATGATAATTTTTTTTTTAATATAATTCAGACGTTTCCAATTCTATTAATCACATATTTTAAAAATGGCAAAAAAAGGTATAATAATACCAAGTTATTAGTAATACAAAAAAAAAAATAGGTTAGAAAGGCTATAACAGAGATTATAGTGCCATTTGAAAATTCAAAATTATACTTAAGAAGGGAGAAACCTTTAGAAATTAATGAGCTAGACTGTTTTAGACACACTGTATACTTATAAAAGGTAAACAAAATTTGCAAAATTCTCACCTGCTGTAGCATTTAATACGTGAACATTAATGGAAGCTGGAATAGCGTTGCTGGGGCTGCACGTGTAATTTCCGTCGTGGCTCTTCTCCACATCTTGCAGGTGTAAAATACTGGAGCTTCTGCCTTCTTTCACTGAAATTCCCGGGTCGTATTTGATCATTCTTTGTTCGTGATACCAGAAAACGAACTCGGGAGGTTCGGTAGAGTGTTTTAACGTGCAGATCAGCTTCAGGAGCGAACCTGCGCGAATGTATAGTTCTGGAGCACCTTGAATCTCCGCCTGTGCTTCTGGAAAGAGGAGAAATTACGCTTCAATATGAATTTCAACTAAGGATTTTATTTAGGTGTTGTCTTAACATTAAAATGTAATGCTAAAATTATTCTAAAAGTATTATTCTTCACACGTGTTCAACAACAAAAATTGTTTTGTAGGAAAGAGACTTTAACCAAAAAATGTGTACTTTTTCATCTCATCTTGTTAACCACATTTGGAAACATTTTCTACACTTACAAGTAAATTGGCATATCAATTTTAGCTACTTATTCCACGTTATCCTCTTCCAACAAAAACATTCGAACTTTTAATAACAAACACGTAAAGTAAAAAAAAAATGGTTTATTTTAATATTTGTTGAAAAACTAAATCGTCAATAATTAAAAACGCGCACTCGATTTCGGAGTAATTAATAGCAAAACGATCGACAAAAAAATATAGTTTTATCATTCAAATAAACGCAATAAAAGCTACCAATTTGTATTCAAACAAAGCGAATACTACTAAATTTAATTGACCCTCGTATAAATTTCTGACAAACGAGTTTTTCAATAATGTCCGCAGTGTGAAGAGCTTCGTGGGATTTATCAATGATTAATTGGAGAACATATTTCATTCACATTTAATTTCAATTTCACATTTAATTTCAATTTCACATGAATTTTTGGTCAACATATTTTGAAAATGTAAAAATAAATAATTTCCAGAAAAGCTTTTCCTCGTAATAACTGGGTATCAAGTATTTTGGAGCTTCTATGTCTTCATTAACCAAGTTGTCATGGCTTACAAATTTATATCCTCAAAGAGCAAAAAAAGAGCGTTTTTGATATACTAAGGCGTGAAATTTTATTTATGTTCCGTCCTTCTTAAGTAGAGTGGAGTAAAAGTGATGTATCTCATAAGATTTAGTAGAGGCGAGACTTATGTACCAAAAAAAAAATGTTGTAAATTTTTGTTATTAGTGATGTTAATAAACCATAAAGAATGCTGATTTACACAAAATTTGACGTTTGGCAACATTGTAAGTGAATTAGTGCAACAGACAGCAGTACCGGATTTAGAAAATTTAAATAAAAATTTGTAAAAATTGGTAAATGACAATCAATCAAAATTAATTGAATGTGTCAAAATGTTTACTGATCATTTCCAGCATGTTAAGTCACGTGAGTTTTTTTTAAAGTAACAATGGTCAGGACTATTTTCAATCTCATCAATCGAATGCATAAAGTCACGTGACCGTTTTTCAGTTTAAACTGATATTTTTAACGTCACATGACTCTTTTCAATCAACAAATTTAAATTCAACAAGTTTACTTGAGTTTGTTTAACGTCAAAACCTAATTCTGATGGGTTACGTGACTATTTACGACATGTGACTATTTTTAAAGTTAAAATATCATCCTTACCGTCACGTGACAGTTTTTACCTTTAGACTGATATTTTTAAATTCAAAATATAATGTAAAGAACAAAATGTATGCAAAAAATGGATTTGTTGCCCTAATGGTATAATAGTATACGTCACATATTTTTTCAGTTATTATGATAATAAAGCACACTTAGTTATTTGTTATAAAAACAGTTTAAACGTAATATGAAATTTGATTTATAAGTAAAACATTTTTTAAATAAAGTTTTTCAAAATTTCTAGATATACATCAACAACAGTATCTATTAGATCGATGACGGTTAGGAGTTTTGAAACAATATTAATATTACGTAATTATTGCTGTCCAAATATTAATTTTTAATTTTGTTGTACTTTCTAACTACTATATAGAAACTTAATGTAAACTAAATACACATTTTGAAACCAAAGTCTCAATTCCTCTAAAAAATTTCATGTTTTTTTACGAAAATACAGAGACAATCCCCCATAAATAACTATAAACTTATACAGTGGTTTAAACTAGTTAAATCTCGTCGCAAATCCGCTAAATCTGCTTTATACCCCATTAAATTTGTATTACTCCGTTACACACTTGACATTGCAGTCGTTCTTTGTAATACCTGTAATTTACTTGAACAGCTCTGCATTACGCCTAGAAACGTATTTATAGCGAGGGTACAGCATTAAATATCCTGCACTTATTTCAACACTTTGACAAAATTACCCACTTTTGCATAGACCCAGTTTTTTAAACGATCCAGTTTTATTCTGACCGGAAATTATACGAAAATACCTTGCAGTTACCTGAAATATTTTAATAATGAATTCCAATTTTCCACGTTCATATTTAAACCTGAATCAAAAATAACGATTTTTAATAACGATCATTAATTTTTGATTATTCAGTTTGCATTATTCAGCATAATTATACATAACACCATTTCCATTTCAATTGGATAAAAGGTTATTATTTTAGCGTTTACCTGGCAAGCGGGGGCCAATCCATTTGGGCTATTATTTTTTCCGGGTTAAAAAAACTGGCACACCGGAAAGAGAAATGGAATTTTGCGTTGTTAGTCCTCTCGAAAAAAGGTACGTGCTACGCAAATTGGCAGATTGACTCGTTCCTGAAAAATGGCCGGAAAATGGGGACGAAATAGATTTTAGGGCCCAGGAGCTAGTTAGCGTGTTTATTTTATGTTTGAGAAACTCATCGTCATCGTTTCTTGCATGCGTAAAAAATATCACTTTCCATACATAATAAAATAGGGTTTTAAATTATGTCCATGGTAGACCAGGATTAATAAAAAAATTCCTCATATTACTTAAATTACATAATTTATTCTAGCAGGAGAAAACTTTTCTTTTTTAGGTTTTTTATTAATTAATTCGTGTAAAAAACTGTTTCTTTATTCATCTAAAAAGTCGATTTATTTGTAGCGTGTTGCCAATAAAATTTCTCCAGACTTGTGCCTGGCGTTTAGCAATTCTGCAGGCATTAGGCTAATTACCATAACTTTGCAGCAATACTTATTAAGCCCCAGCTATAGGAGCCTAAAATATTGCTAGGAAACACGCTTAATTTTGCCGTATATTTATTGTCGTGCCAACACCGTTAAATTTTGTACCGAATATAATACAAGAGCTTTATAATCAGATAATTAAGTCTGTTAATTAAAGGTGACTGTTTTAAAATTTCTTCATTAATACTTTTACTGCTAGTCGAGTTAGAAAAAGTTCAAAGTTTAAACTACAGTTAACTTATAAGCTTGGCTTAAAGTACAACCGGGTGGTTAATCTGGTACAAATAGTATTTTTGACAAAGAAATTCAATTGCCCAACTTTTTTGTAATTTTTTCTTCTTTTTTAAATTCTTGTCCTCTTATCTGATAGAAGAAACTTTTTTTGTGCTAAAAATATATTCTTCTTCATGTAGTTTGGTAAAATCGAGGTAAAACTACCATTTTTGACCCAAAAATTGTATTCTCTCTTTTCACTTTTATTGCATTTTCTTTTTCTTTTCATCTCTTCTTTTAATCTGACAGAAAAAAATCGTTTTTGGCGTAAAAGTTATATTTTCTAATTTTTACGCTTTTTACGTTCTTTTCTCACTTCAATTATTCTTCTTTTTTAATCTAGTAAACTACCATATTTGGCGCAAATGTTATATCCTTTTTTTTTCTCTTTTTCTGCTCTCATTTCAATTCTCTTATTCTTTTAATCCCGTACATCTTTCTGCCATCTGACTGAAAATAATTTTTTGACAAAAAAAAATAATGTATCTAATTTTGGTGCCTTTTTTTTTCTTATGGTCTTCTCTCCCTTCTTCTTTTAATCCTGTAGAAAAATATTTTTGTCGTTAAACTGTGGTGCTTTTGTACTTTTTTCCTTTTCTTTTTTTAATCTGATGTCTTTGTTTTCTTCTGTTCTTTTAACTTAATTTTTGACATAAAAGTCATATCTACAAATTTTGACGCGTACACCTTTCGTATTTAAAATATACAAAATACATATTCTTTTCGACTATTTATACAAAACGAATAGTAATAATTACAATGTCTTTGTAATAGCCTTTGAAGCTTGTTCTCAGCAGAAAGTTTACCCAAATATGCGATTTAGTTAGAACTTTCGGAAACACATTTAAAACTGTTTTCACAAAAGAACAACACAGCGGAACGGTATTATTTCTGTAAACATTAACTTCTTCGCAAGTATTAAAGGAGTACGTAACCTGAAAGTAGAATTACTTGGCGCTTACAAAACTTTGTGTCCCATTGTAAATTGCTTAACCAGTTTTCCGCATCTCGACAATGCAAGAATTTAGCGGAATTCCTTGCTTAAAATTCCTCCGAGCCTGCTTAGAACAATCTGCATACAAGAAAATCTCATTAACTGAATATTTAATGGCATTAGTTGTGCTGGAAGTGCGCTCAATTTTCGGTATATGTAAAGCAGTTTTAATACCTACTATTATTTGTTTTAGGGTATATTTCAAATAGAACGTATAAAATCAACAAATAATAAATTTGGTAAACGGTTATTCGTAGTTTACGATAATGCCTGCACGTTGAAGCAATTTTGAGGGTTATTGTATAAATTAATGGGAGCTTTTATTTATTTTTAACTTTATGGTTTTCCGGGAATTTAATTGTTGTTGATTTATCGGTGGTGATATATGCCGACTACATTTCAATTGCAAATACGTGCATCCCGTGATATTGTATATTAACAAAAATGCTAATAATAGTCAGTAACTTTTACGTTCATTTTGGATTCAAAAAGTTGCTGAGAAATGTTCATACACTAATAACCTTTTTAAAATGTATGAGCAGCAAACTAGTTATGACAACAAGTGGATTGGATCCACCAAAATATAAAATAAACTTTAAAAGCTTTAAACATAAACATATCTAAAACAAACACGAGTATATCCCTTGAGGTCTACGTATAAGCAACTTGCTTTAAAGTTTCTAGTTTCGCAGAGACTTTGAAGCTATCAGCTGCAGTCACGTGAAAAGTTACCGAAGAAAGTTTCTATCGTTATGTCCGATAAAAGTCAAATGAATGAACTGTGTTAATAATACGTTAGACTGGAATGATAAACTACTCTAGTATATTAACGAAAAAAAAAACTGATTTATGTGGTTGATTTAATGCTTTAAACAGTTGGAATTATACCAAAGTCTCAGGGTAATTAATTATATTTTTTTCTGTTTTGAAATCATATCAGTAATTTCTAATTTTAGTATTAGTCCCATATAGACTAATTGATAATGAGATTAACTTCTAAAAATATTTTAAAATTACCAAAGACCCTAAGAATTATTTTGAAAATGCAGAGAGCTGTAAGTACCAACAAAAACCTCATACTTGTCGGAGACAACTACAAGTATCCCAAATTTCCCAAAAAAATTGTTTTTCTTTCTTAAAATAGCCAAAAGTGACTAGAAGTGTCCTAAACCTCACAAAAACATTTTAAAGCTGCCAAAACTGGGCAGTAGCTTCTACAAATGTTTTTAACCTTCCAAAACTATTCAAAAATTACCAGAGACTTTTAAAAGTGTCCTAAAATTTACAAGAATATTTTGATGTTGTCAAAAATTGTCCTAAACCTATCAAAACTGTTTTAAAATTATCAGAGACTTTAGAGTATTTTAAAGTTGCCAAAAATTAACAAAGGCCTCTACAAGTGTCTTATAGCTTCCAAAACTGTTCTAAAATTACCAGAGACTTCTACAAGTGTCCTAAACATTACAAGAATATTTTAAACCTGCCAAAAATTGGCAAAAGCCTCTACAAGTGTCTTAGAGCTTCTAAAACTATTTCAAGATTACCAGAGACTTCTACAAATGTCCTAAACCTCACAAGAGTATTTTAAAGTTGCCAAAAATTGGCAAAAGCCTCTACAAGTGTCTTAGAGCTTCTAAAACTATTTCAAGATTACCAGAGACTTCTACAAATGTCCTAAACCTCACAAGAGTATTTTAAAGTTGCCAGTGTCGTATGGCTTCCAAAACTATTCTAAAATTACCAGAGACCTTTACACGTGTCCTAAGCCTTCCAAATCTATTCTAAAATTACCACAGACTTCTACAAGTGTCCTAAACGTCACAAGAGTATTTTAAAGTTGCCAAAAATTGACAGAGGCTACAAGTGTCGTATGCTCGTCTCTAGTACCCCCCCATTCTTTCAATTTTTTTGAAAAGTGAAAAATTTTAAAGTGTTTTTTTTTGTGCTTATTTCACTTAATTTAAGGTTTTTTTGTATAAATATGCCCTTTGCTGTGCATTGGAACCCTTATGGAGCAAAAAAAAAAATTGAAAATTTTGACAAAAAATGGCATTTTTCGAATTTTTGAAAGGTTCAAAGTGGTTATTTCCCTTAATTTGAGGTCCTTTGGTATAAATATATCCACTGCTGTGCATTAGAACCCTTATGGAGCAAAATAAAAATTTGCCAAAATTGCACTTTTGACAAAAATTGAATTTTTTGACTTTTTGAAAAATCGTAGCTCTTTTATTTAGATTCGCAGGAAATTCGTTCCTACGCCATTCGAAAAAGCATAAAAAATACTACAAAATGAGTTAAAAATGGCCTCTCTAGCTCCTCATGTTCCCGAGATATTGAATTTCAAAAAGTACCTAAAAAACCTCTCTAGTCTCGGTCGTATGGCTTCCAAAACTATTCTAAAATTAAAAGAGACCTTTACACGTGTCCTAAGCCTTCCAAATCTATTCTAAAATGACCATAGACTTCTACAAGTGTCCTAAACGCCACAAGAGTATTTTAAAGTTTCCAAAAATTGGCAAAAGCCTCTATAAGTGTCTTAGAATTTCCAAAACTTTTTAAAATATTCTAAAATTACCAGAGACTTCTACAAGTGTCCTAAACCTCACAAGAATATTTAAAAAAATTGGTAAACACTTCTACAAGTATCCTAAATCTCACAATAAGTGTAATATGAAACATGTTTTTTAACTGTCAGTTTTTACAGAAGTGCACTGAACAGAACAACTGCGATTTAAATATTTCAGAAAACATTTCCAAAAGTTTCTATATTATTGATACTCTCTAACATCCCCTGAATCTGAAAAACCATTTTTCCATATTTCTTTGAGTTTTGATCAAAACTTGAGACATGACTAAATTTACCTTACATTATGCTGACAATGACAAAGAACTAAGTAAAGTAAATTTCTTTTTGTTCTATATTGCTACTATTAAAGTAAAAAAAAACTTTCTCAGGTTACTAATCGATTTATAATAAAAGGTTTTCCAAGTTGATATTAGAAAAATACGTATTTACCTAATTAAATAGTTAAAAATACCACAACGTATAAACGAATTTTACCCTCATAAATGAATAAATTATCGTTGTTTTGGTTTTAATATTATGTTTCTAATTTAAGAAGAAAAAAAGTGTTTTTTTGTCTGCTTCATTATTTGTGATGTTAATAACAGGGAAAAAGAATAGTAAATACGTTTAACAAAGTTTATACTTTGAGCCAAAAAAACAAAACGTGCTTTATTCCCTTTTAATGGCTATTTTTCATTATCCAGTTTAGTACTTGTTATTTGTAATTTAATAGGATAATTGAAATTTCTAGTTAATAATGCCGTTGTTATTTTTTTGCTTTCATAAAACCAACTCCTGTATTTTCCTTCTATTACGGTAGATTATTTTAAACAAACCACAAAGCAGCTTATAATTTAAACAGCGTTGAAGGTATTGTTAAGAAATTTGCATCACTTCAATTATTACAACTTTACAAAGAATTACCATTTAAGTTTGAAAGTTTCAATTTTTACTCTCAATTATACTTTATTTTTATACTTTATATCTAGGTACTTGGGTTATTAAAAAACCAGTATAATTACGTCCCGGATAATTAACCGGAAATTACTGCTTTTTCCCAGCGTATTTTTGTTGACGACTCAATTGGCTCTGGAAAAACTCTATCAAAAATTATTGCGGCACATAAATTTTATTCCGTCTTAAAAATTAGGAGTCATAAAAGTGTGGAGCGAATACGCGTTTTCCTTTGTTGGTTCCATTTATGAGGTTGTCACAGCTTTTAAATTTATATATCAGAAAAAAGTCGTAAAATGAGTGATTTAAGTGTTTTGTTGAATTTTAAGTAATTTTATAACAGTTATATCTAGTATTTTTTGTGTTTTGATGTCCAAGAGCATTAATGACACATTTATAGGAAGTAGGACAAGAAATTTTTTGTTATGACGCTAAGAAATGGAACAATTTGACGGGAAATTTGCGACTCTATTTAGTCACACATGACGGCGCTTAAATGCCAGGAAGGAAAACTTCCTAGGACATACAATAAGACTCTCAACCAATGATATAATGGACAATACGACATTCAAGTAACCGTCGGGCCTCGTTATAATGCATTGGGGATGCTCTTATGCATGCAATAGGATAACCAGCAGCAAAAGCAATTTGTATGTGAAGTACGGAATCTAAAGTAGGTTAATGTTGACTGTACAACCAAATTGCATTCGTAGTGAATTTCGACTTTACTTTAACCGGATTTAAGAGATCATTGTGGAATAGTTAATTCAATTTCAATTAAATGTATTACAACCATGCTATGGTACAAAAATGCAGATACCGCAACTGGAAAGTAATATTAGTAAATTACTTAAAATCCAAGTTCTAACTTAAACAAACGTAAACTGAAACAAACTTGGATAGCGTCAGAAAAGTCTGCTTGTTATGGTTTGCTTAAATGCATTAGAGCTGGCTAATTAAAATGGGTTGGGTGTGAGAGAAAGGTTGGAAATGTGGTGAAAAGTTGAAAGTCAGGTACCTTCCTACTACGGGAGTAATAATAATAATAATTATACAAGTTTGCACGCATTTAGCAAAAAGTACTTTCTTGGCAAAGCATCAAAAAGAAATGGAAAATATTTGAAATGTAATTTAGAAAGTAATACGTTACAAAATGTACATTATATTTTTAAAAAAAATTTTTTACTTTACCATCCTTTATCTCGAAAACGGAACAATTTCGGACTGAGGTAAGTTGCTTTAAATCGGCTTATTTTGATGTCAGGAATCTGTTATAGGATTTTGTACAGACCTTTTAGACACACCCTGTATAATAAATAAAAAAGGCGGACAAATTTTTTTACATTTCTATGAAATAAGAAGAAAATATTAATAAAAAAGAAGAAAGTTAAGTGTGTAGTGTGTCCACTTAGATTATTTTAGTATTGTTTAAATGATTTTTGTTGCTATGGTTTGCATTGCACAATGCTGACATTTCATGGGCAACTATAGTTAAAAATAAAAAATTTTAAGTTTTTCTTTGCTTCAAGAAAACTCTTTATGTGTTATAGGTTGCTGGAAAGAACACATTTATGGTAATCAAATTATAAATAATATTGTATAAGGTGTCCCATTTGGTCTACATGTCACAAAATTCTTTCAATTTTTTTGAAAAGTGAAAAATTTTAAAGTGCTTTTTTTGTACTTATTTCACCTAATTTAAGATTCTTTGGTCTAAATATGCCCATTGCTGTGCATTGGAAACCTTATGGAGCAAAATAAAAATTTGCTAAAATTGCACTTTTGACAAAAATTCAATTTTTACACTTTTCGAAAAATCGTAGCTCTTTTATTTAAATTCGCAGGAAATTCGTTCCAACGGCATTCGAAAAAGCATAAAAAATACTACAAAATGAGTTAAAAATGGCCCCTATAGCACATCATGTTACCGAGATATTGAATTTCAAAAAGTACTTAAAAAACACCTCTAATACCCCCCCATTCCTTCAATTTTTTTGAAAAGTGAAAAATTTTAAAGTGCTTTTTTTGTACTTATTTTACCTAATTTAAGGTTCTTTGGTCTAAATATGCCCATTGCTGTGCATTGGAAACCTTATGGAGCAAAATAAAAATTTGCTAAAATTGCACTTTTGACAAAAATTTCATTTTTACACTTTTCGAAAAATCGTAGCTTTTTTATTTAAATTCGCAGGAAATTCGTTCCAACGGCATTCGAAAAAGCATAAAAAATACTACAAAATGAGTTAAAAACGGCCTCTATAGCTCATCATGTTACCGAGATATTGAATTTCAAAAAGTACTTAAAAAACACCTCTAATACCCCCCCATTCTTTCAATTTTGTTGAAAAATTAAAAATTTTAAAGTGCTTTTATTGTGCTTATTTCACTTAATTTAAGGTTTTTTTGTATAAATATGCCCTTTGCTGTGCATTGGAACCCTTATGGAGCAAAAAAAAAAATTGAAAATTTTGACAAAAAATGGCATTTTTCGAATTTTTGAAAGGTTCAAAGTGGTTATTACCCTTAATTTGAGGTCCTTTGGTATAAATATATCCTTTGCTGTGCATTAGAACCCTTATGGAGCAAAATAAAAATTTGCTAAAATTGCACTTTTGACAAAAATTCAATTTTTACACTTTTCGAAAAATCGTAGCTCTTTTATTTAGATTCGCAGGAGATTCGTTCCTACGCCATTCGAAAAAGCATAAAAAATACTACAAAATGAGTTAAAAATGGCCTCTATAGCTCATCATGTTACCGAGATATTGAATTTCAAAAAGTACTTAAAAAACACCTCTAATACCCCCCCATTCTTTAAATTTTTTTGAAAAGTGAAAAATTTTAAAGTGCTTTTTTTGTACTTATTTCACCTAATTTAAGGTTCTTTGGTCTAAATATGCCCATTGCTGTGCATTGGAAACCTTATGGAGCAAAATAAAAATTTGCTAAAATTGCACTTTTGACAAAAATTCAATTTTTACACTTTTCGAAAAATCGTAGCTCTTTTATTTAAATTCGTAGGAAATTCGTTCCAACGGCATTCGAAAAAGCATAAAAAATACTACAAAATGAGTTAAAAATGGCCTCTATAGCTCATCATGTTACCGAGATATTGAATTTCAAAAAGTACTTAAAAAACACCTCTAATACCCCCCCATTCTTTCAATTTTTTTGAAAAGTGAAAAATTTTAAAGGTTTTTTTTGTGCTTATTTCACTTAATTTAAGGTTTTTTTGTATAAATATGCCCTTTGCTGTGCATTGGAACCCTTATGGAGCAAAAAAAAAAATTGAAAATTTTGACAAAAAATGGCATTTTTCGAATTTTTGAAAGGTTCAAAGTGGTTATTACCCTTAATTTGAGGTCCTTTGGTATAAATATATCCTTTGCTGTGCATTAGAACCCTTATGGAGCAAAATAAAAATTTGCCAAAATTGCACTTTTGACAAAAATTGAATTTTTTGACTTTTTGAAAAATCGTAGCTCTTTTATTTAGATTCGCAGGAGATTCGTTCCTACGCCATTCGAAAAAGCATAAAAAATACTACAAAATGAGTTAAAAATGGCCTCTCTAGCTCCTCATGTTCTCGAGATATTAAATTTCAAAAAGTACCTAAAAAACCTCTCTAGTACCCCCCCATTCTTTCAATTTTTTTGAAAAGTGAAAAATTTTAAAGTGCTTTTTTTGTACTTATTTCACCTAATTTAAGGTTCTTTGGTCTAAATATGCCCATTGCTGTGCATTGAAAACCTTATGGAGCAAAATAAAAATTTGCTAAAATTGCAGTTTTGACAAAAATTTAATTTTTACACTTTTCGAAAAATCGTAGCTCTTTTATTTAAATTCGCAGGAAATTCGTTCCAACGGCATTCGAAAAAGCATAAAAAATACTACAAAATGAGTTAAAAACGGCCTCTATAGCTCATCATGTTACCGAGATATTGAATTTCAAAAAGTACTTAAAAAACACCTCTAATACCCCCCCATTCTTTCAATTTTGTTGAAAAATGAAAAATTTTAAAGTACTTTTTTTGTACTTATTTCACCTAATTTAAGGTTCTTTTGTCTAAATATGCCCATTGCTGTGCATTGGAAACCTTATGGAGCAAAATAAAAATTTGCTAAAATTGCACTTTTGAATTGGGTCGTTGTGTAATATTTGATAATTACAACCAAAATGTACAAATATGTTTGCCCAACAAACACGAATTGAACTTTTATGAAGCCATTAGTGGTACACTCTAATGTTTATGCATTAACAATAGTTAGCGGTTTGCAGCATGTTTTTTTGCCAGTTGGTTTTAATTATTGGTATGCAGATCTATTATTGCAATTTACTAAAACATATTCAACCGTATCCGGATTATACGAGTATTCGCATACATGTGGAATATTTTCTGGATGATGTAGTCAAAACCGTTATTAAAACATTCCTGCTGCATTTGACACGTTCATTTTAGTTGAGTGATCCGAAACTACAAAACACTTTTGGTCCAATAAAACCAATGCGCTGGTTTTAATATGACACATTTATACTCTGGTAATCAATCAAACGGACCCTATCGTCTAATTTTTCCGTTCCCTTTGATGTGTTCCATGCAAGCTAATTGGAGCAGTTTCCAGTCTGAATGAACGATTTCTGATCAAAATTGGATTAAAATATTACCACGTTTTTATCGTACAAACATGCAATTTAGAACTTACTTGTGACTTTAAGTTCCACGATTATACTAGTTGGGGGATGTGTGGATACTTGGCATTCGTACAGTCCAGCGTCCGAAGGTTGAACGTGTTTGATCATTAGACCCCAATTTTGTAGGTGTCTTACGTGTTCCACCATGAACCGATCGTCTGTGTTGTACGTGGTTACCCCCACTGTTAGGAGGTGGTAGTCATGTTTTCTTATCCAAGATACCTGAAAAAATTGAAAAGATAAAACCAAATTAGTGATAAGAAATAACAAAATCCAGTCAGTGAAGAAAGATGATTTGAAAGCAAATGGAACTTGAAAAAAGAAATGTGTAGCTTTTCTATAGAGCTAAAAAGAAGCCCACTTTTAAAAGATTCTTGAAGGTTTATAGAGGTTTCTGGCATTTTCCATAATTATAATGGTGATAGTTTCTAAACTTTCAATTAAACGCTGGACAAATTGAAAATTTCAGGTTATTTTAGAGGCTTTTGGCCCTTTTTAATATTTTTGTAAGAAATTCTGAAAAGTCTGTAGTATTGTTAATAACTGTTAAGTCGAGAATAACTAGTTTTTTAATGAAATAAAGATTTATTGGAATGGAATAAAAAGTTTGCTACGGTTCTAGCGACATCTGGAAATTTTAAAAAACTCTTAGAAAGTTTAACAAGTTCTACTCTAAAATTTGGAATTTTTTGGTTTTTAATAAAACGCTAAAATTAGCTAAAGTTAACACTGATTTCCTTTAACAAATTCATATATTGGGTCACCCTGCAACTGTCAAAATCACCGAGTTATAAACTGTTAAATCAGAAACTGTCAAATTCAGTTCAATCTATTTTTAACAATAATTAAATCAGTTGACACTTTCGCAATACACATTGATCAAAAGAAATAACTCAATTAGCTATAAACACTGTACAGGGTGACCAAAAAACGATGTAAAGGGATAAAAATTATATACTGGGTCACCGTGTAATTGTCAAAATAACCGAGTAATGAGCTGTGAAAGTGGACACTGTCAAATTCAGTTCAATCAGTCTTTAACATGAAATAACTCAATTATGTTTTACTTTCGCTATAAACACTGTACAGGGTGACCAAAAAACGACGTAAAGGGCTAAAAATGATATACTGGGTCACCGTGTAATTATCAAAATAACCGAGTAATGAACTGTGAAAGTGGACACTGTCAAATTCAGTTCAATCAGTCTTTAACATGAAATAACTGAATTATGTTTTACTTTCGCTAAAAACACTGTACAGGGTGACCAAAAAACGATTTAAAAGGCTAAAAATAATATACTGGGTCACCGTGTAATTGTCAAAATAACCGAGTAATGAACTGTGAAAGTGGAAACTGTCAAATTCAGTTCAATCAGTCTTTAACATGAAATAACTCAATTATGTTTTACTTTCGCTATAAACACTGTACAGGGTGGCCAAAAAACGACGTAAAGGGCTAAAAATGATATACTGGGTCACCGTGTAATTATCAAAATAACCGAGTAATGAACTGTGAAAGTGGACACTGTCAAATTCAGTTCAATCAGTCTTTAACATGAAATAACTGAATTATGTTTTACTTTCGCTAAAAACACTGTACAGGGTGACCAAAAAACGATTTAAAAGGCTAAAAATAATATACTGGGTCACCGTGTAATTGTCAAAATAACCGAGTTATGAACTGTCAAAATGGAAATTGTAAAATTTAGTTCAATCTGTTTTTAATTTTAAATAACACAGTTATTTGACGTATTCACTATAAATATTGGTGATCAAAAGACGATTTAAAAGGCTAGGATAGGTTAGGTTAGGAGTTATGAACTGTTAAAATGGAAATTGCCAAGTTCAGTTCAATCTGTGTAAACATGAAATAACTTAGTTATTTGACAGTTTTGCCACAAACACTATAGGGGGATTAAAAGACAATTTACAAGGCTACAAATTGACGTACTGGATCACCGTGTAACTTTGAAAATAACCGAATTATATACTGTTAAATTGCAAACTGTCAAATTAGCTTCAATCTGCATTTAACTTTAAATAGCTATATTTTTCTATGTAAATTTACAGAAAAATGAGTTAATAAAAAGCCAAATGCCCGCCAAATGTTATTAAACTGTCCTGCTGAAAATAAAAATGACAATAAGATTTATTAGTATCAAACAAACGGAATGCTTGAAAAACTGCAGAAAACCAGTTTCTGAGATATTGCACTAAATTTTCTAAATATTAAAAGATTTTAATAAAAATTAAATCAGCGTTAGAAATCTCTTAAAATAATCCAAAATTAGTACAATTTAGAAAAGTAAATGTGTAAAAAGTACAGAGCTTGAAAGATTCAAGAAATCAAAATTTTTGGTTGGTAATGAATATTATTTTATAAAAAATCCCCAAGAAGACACTTTTGGCTTTAAGTTATTCGGATTGGGTACATCTAATACACATTTTGTGATAAACAATTTAAAAATAAACTAAATTTGACAGTCGAACTAATAGAAGCGTTATAGAATAGAAACACACACTTTTAATGTCTATCCGGTGTTTCTTAACAACAACACTTTAAAAGTTTTCAAGGAGTTTAATGGATCGGAAATATTTAACGAGCTCAGAATTTTGCTCGGTTCATGGCAGGTTTAGGGTAATAATTTATAAAACCCTTATAAAACGGGTAAGGTGTTTTGTGTTTGGCTGTTTAACCGTAGTGGATTATTTTGTACGTTCTTATTTACACAAAGTATTTTATGCCAGTCTATTTTGTAAGATAATAAAGTTGTCATTTTAATTAACACAGCAGATTTATGAGTGATTGATGTTACGAAATATCGTTGAAAGTGGTCTAAATATGATTCCAAGTAATACTGTATTTTACTCATATTTTCAAACTAGAGTTTTTTGCACCTGAGAGACTTATTACCAAGTAAGTTTTGATGAGTTTTTTAATATTTACCTTATGATATAGTTTACAAAACTATGAAATTTTAATGAGATATTTCAAGCAACCAGGCGGTAACGAGAAAAAGTTTGAAACTACTTCTTGACGCAAAAAATTCACTTTCTAACGTTAGTTGCATAAGTGCTTTTTAAAGAGTAAATTGTTAGTATATTTTGACAAATAAGACCATGTTAGAGAAACTGTGTATAAGAAAGAAGTGGACGAATTTATTTAGTAACATAAACTGACCAAATACCAGTTTTCTGACAAACTTAACAATTTTCTCAAGTTATGGCTTGTGGAAATTGACGGGATGAATTTAAATGTGCGAAAGTTAAGGCAAAAATTAAAACACCGATAATCCGTTTAAAACTTCGGGACTCTCAATTTGTCCTAATTAATACAAAAATTTGGGATCCTTAAAAAATGCTCCCAAAAATTCCCAATTAAACTTAACGGCCTAAAAAGTTTTAATTAATAATTTTCTTGCTAACGTTCGCGTACCGGAATTTATTTGGGAAGATAAGCTGTTGAGTTTTGTCGTAAAAGATGTTTCTAATTAATTATTGTTGGTCTACTTTTGTCAGGGCGGAAATTTTGGTTTTATGTAAAAGTTGCAGCAGGAGTTTTGAAGATTGAGGGAGTTTAAAAAAAAGTATGCTGTTAATGAAGTTTGTGCTAATATTTTAGCTACAAAATTTTGCATTTTGTAGTCGAAAATAGTCTCTTTTATCTTGAATCCACGCATAGACATTCGTTTCCCCACTAACAATGAAAATCCTTTATCAGAAACGCTGTATAAACAAACGTTCAGGTTGTCATTTATCACTCCTGAGGGCAGATTTTTTTTCGATAACGGAAACATTACTTCCTCGACCGAATAACGGGCTGATTGAAACCTTGGAGTTCTCATATATTCGACTACGTCGAATACCTGTCAAATTGTTTGTGTTCCGGATTGATTTTTTCGGTCCATTTAATTTTATGGGGTCCGTTCTAACAGCCAGATGGAGACGAAGGTCCAATCTGTTTTTTTTTTCTGTTGTAAGCAAGCAAAATTCAGGTTTTGCATTGGAAAATTGTTGAGTAAATATTGGACTTTAATACCAGGAAAATTTGACCAGTAAATTACAGTGTTTTTGGCAGTTCAAATTTTGATACCGCTTTACTCTCTGACTTTACCAAATTTTATAGTGTTTTTTTTAGTGTTTTGGATAGGAAATTTAATAAAGATTACAAAAATGTGCTTAAAACAGTAATTTTCTCACTCCAAGTGTGTTTTACACGCGATTTTCTCCCCGACTCTCCTTCCAAACTGTGTTTCTAGCAGTTCCAACTTTGACATCGCGTTTTTCTCTAACTGTACCAAATTTGGTAATGTTTTTTCAAGCTATCGGATAGGAAATTTAATGAGAATTCCAAAAATGTGTTTAAAACAGTCATTTTCTCACTCCAAGTGGATTTTCCAAGCGATTTTCTCGCCGACTCTTCTTTCAAACTGTGTTTCTAGCAGTTCAAACTTTGACATCGCTTTTATCTCTGACTGTACCAAATTTTGTAATGTTTTTTCAAGCTATTGGATAGGAAATTTAATGATAATTCCAAAAATGTGCTTAAAACAGTAATTTTCTCACTCCCACTGTGTTTTACAGACAATTTTCTCCCTTACTATCCTTTCAAACTGTGTTTCTAGCAGTTGAAACTATGATACCGCTTATC
The DNA here is from genome assembly GCF_016097725.1 of Ips typographus. Classification (NCBI taxonomy): domain Eukaryota; kingdom Metazoa; phylum Arthropoda; class Insecta; order Coleoptera; family Curculionidae; genus Ips; species Ips typographus. The sequence continues at coordinate 24,499,443 of NC_138423.1, read as the reverse complement.
TCCCTGACTGTACCAAATTTTGTAATGCTTTTTTTATGTTATCGGATAGGAAATTTAATGATGATTCCAAAAATGTGCTTAAAACAGTAATTTTATCAGTCCAAGTGTGTTTTATAAGCGATTTTCTCCTTTACTATCCTTTCAAACTGTGTTTTTAGCAGTTCCAACTATGATACCGCTTATCTCCCTGACTGTAACAAATTTTGTTTTGTTTTTTCAGGTTATTGGATAGGAAATTTAATGAGAATTCCAAAAATGTACTTAAAACAGTAATTTTCTCACTCCAAGTGGATTTTCCAAGCAATTTTCTTCCCGACTCTTCTTTCAAACTGTGTTTCTAGCAGTTCCAACTTTGACATCGCTTTTTTCTCTGACAGTACCATATTTTGTAATGTTTTTTCAAGCTATCGGATAGGAAATTTAATGATAATTCCAAAAATGTGCTTAAAACAGTAATTTTATCACTCCAAGTGTGTTTTACAAGCGATTATCTCCCTTACTATCCTTTCAAACTGTGTTTTTAGCAGTTCAAACTATGATACCGTTTATCTTCCTTACTGTACCAAATTTTGTAATGCTTTTTTTATGATATCGGATGGAAAATTTAATGATGATTCCAAAAATATGCTTAAAACAGTGATTTTCCCACTCCAAGTGGATTTTACAGGCGATTTTCTCCCTGACTCTGCTTTCAAACTGTGTTTCTGGCAGTTCAAACTAAGACATCGCTTTTTTCTCTGACTGTATCAAATTTTGTAATGTTTTTTCAAGCTATCGGATAGAAAATTTAATGGGAATTCCAAAAATGTGCTTAAAACAGTGATTATCTCACTCCAAGTGGATTTTACAGGCGATTTTCTCCCCGACTCTCCTTTCAAACTGTGTTTCTGGCAGTTCAAACTAAGACATCGCTTTTTTCTCTGACTGTACCAAATTTTGTAATGTTTTTTCAGGTTATTGGATAGGAAATTTAATTAGAATTCTAAAAATGTGCTTAAAACAGTAATTTTCTCACTCAAACTGGATTTTACAAACAATTTTCTCACCGACTCTCCTTTCAAACGGTACTTCTGGCAGTTCAAAGTTTGACATCACTTTTCTCTCTGACTGTACCAAATTTTGTAATGCTTTTTCCGGTTATTGGATAGGAAATTTAATTAGAATTCCAAAAATGTGCTTAAAACAGTAATTTTCTCACTCCAACTGGATTTTACAGACGATTTTCTCACCGACTCTCCTTTCAAACTGTATTTTTGGCAGTTCAAAGTTTGACATCGCTTTTCTCTCTGACTGTACCAAATAATAAAACGTCTTTTAGGTTATCGAATAGAAAATTTAATGAGAACTCCAAAAATGTGCTTAAAACAGTCATTTTTACACTCTGTGGGTTTGACAAGCAATTTTGTTTCTGATTGTCAAACTGTGCTCAAAAGTTGCAAAAATCAAGGGTTAGACATGTTTTCGAGCAGTATTAGATTCAAAACGTGTTTCTAAGATTTATGACAGTTATTTTGACAGTAGTCATGTGACTACCTAGCTAAACTATCCTCCAAAAACTTCGTCATATGTAACTAATGTCAAAACTGTCAAAATTTGCAACAATTAGAGTTTAACACAGTTCTTGAGATTTATGACAACTGTTTTGACAATTGTCAGTTTGTAAATGTAAATTACAGATTGTTTAAATAATAATAATTTCATATTTGCGTCATTTTTCTCTGCTCAAAAACATATTATTTGTCATAATTTAAACATGAGATAATAAAGAAAAGTGACCAAATGCTAATTTTTCATAAAAAAGTTATAAGATTGGAAAACATTTGTTAACAAACAGTAAATAACAAATCAAATCAGCCTTTTAGTCAGTCTTACTTTTTCAAGATTTTATTTTGACAATATTGACCAAAAATTACTGAGTTTTACTTTTCCAATTTTACTTTAGTAAATTAATGCCTAACTTTGAAGCATAATAAATAACAATATACAGGGTGGCCCAAATTGATTGTAGAATAATTCAAAGTTCGAAAGTACATAAAAAATAAACTTCAAAGTGTCATATAAACTGTAGTAGACAAGTGCCTCCTAGCGGACATGGCGCACCTTAAAAATGAGCCACTAAAATCATTTTTTTATTTTTTATTCCTAAACGAATTAAGTTACTCAAATGCAATTTGGCATGCATGTTCACCATTTTGAAGTGGTCATTTATGGGGGTTGTTCAAAAAATTTGACAGCTTTAAAGCGTTCTGATGGGGCACCATTATTTTTCCTAAGAAAAATTTGTCTAAAAATTTGTTTCAGATACGGTCATTTTTCATCCTGAAAAAAACTAGTACCTGCCCAGATTATTTTAAAAAATTGACAAATGATTACTTTAAAGTGATAAACAACCATGTCAAATTTCATATGAGTTTTATTTTAGTTTATTAATTAGGATGAAAACTTTTTCTTGGGGCACATACTTAGGGTTCGCTAGCTCCGATAGAGGACACTTTTCAATCATAGTTTATACGGCACTTTAAGTACTTTCCACCCTACAAGCAATTTGGACCACCCAATTGTATATGAAGACAGATAATCAACTTACCACACCATTGCTAAATTTCCTAACTACACAAGGTAAAGTGGCGGTGCCTCCAGTTTGGGCAACTACAACTGTACAATTTTCCGTAATGAATACTGTGGGTTTCCCATTGTGGTCCGTGGATTTCACCAAATTGCCAATTCCCAGCATTGCTTCCTTGCTTTTCCGGTGTTGTTCCCCGTAACTTCTTCTATGCCGAATGAATAAGGAAAGATTGAAGTCTATAGTGTCTGAAAATTATAAAATAACATCAACCAAATGTTTTTTTCGTTTTTTTTTTTTCAAATTATTTAAATTGTCAACGGACAATACTAAATTTTTATTCAAATTATTCCTAGAAACTCTCGTAATTTACGGTAGTAATCAACCTGTCAACAGAACGGTAATTCAAGCTGTCGTACCGCTCAGCGTATATTAAAATAATCTTTATTACATTTTTGCTACACATTCCGGAGTAACTTTCTAATAAAACCAGCGTCAAAACTAATTACATTTTCAGTCGACAGACTAGAAATTGTTTCGTTATGACTTTTCAAAAGCTACACAAAACAACTTTATATAAAGTTTGTTTGATTAATAAAACGGCTTTGTATTTAGATTACTTTTTAATTGATTGCAAAAGTGAATAAAGTTAAATTAGTTGCTATGTTTAGTTTGTCAAAAATATATACGTAAAAGTAGTAATTTTCTAGTACTAAACGTGTTATAAACACTAAAATAGGCTATAAAAGTAACAGATTTGACATGATGTTATTTCCTATAGTAAAATATATTACAAAAAGCACCTCATTCTTATTCAAAAAAGCATAAAAATAAATTGGCAGATTGAAAGTTTGTTTCTCCATAAATTTGAGAATTGTCGCTTTTTGAGTCGAACTCGAAACGGGTATAACATCAAATTTGATGGGATGTCGTCCCGCATTTATATGGAAGTTTTATACTAAAACGAATTCCCAATAACTGCTCCACAAACCGTTCTACATTGTTCATATTGGTGGTTTCTATAAGTATTACATAAACTACTTTATCGATGACCTATTAATTCAACAACAATTGAAGGAATCCTACAACCATAAGCAGGATGCAATTAGAAAATTACTGAATACCGTTCGCGGATATGAGGTCCTTTGTGGTTCAAAGTAAATTATGTAATTTCGAATATTGTCTGCCATAACGGAATTTGTAAACTCGTCTCTATTTAGCAGACATTAGTCTTTTTGGTAAATCTTAAAAAATATTTAAAAAAAAATGAAATAACGAAAAACTTACAAGTTCAGCTAAGCGTACTTCGGTTATTTGGAAAAATATGAAAAAAGTTAAAAGAGGAAAATTGTAGGAAATTTTACCCTTTATTAGATTGCATTAGCGCACTTTCGCCCTAAAGAACCTTCTGGCAAAGATATTTTAAAAAAACTGTGTTAATGAAGAAAAAGTACTTTAAAAGATTCTAACCAAGTTTGACCAGTTTTACGTTACACGGAGCCAAACGTCACAACCCTCACTGTCACTTTCATTGTCTCATACCTCTATGGGATTAATCCTCACACTTCTTAGGTTTAGAACAAAGCAACAGACAGCCAAACATCACAACTGTCAAAAATGCACTCATGGAACTATAAAATGCATTTCATATTAGTCACACTAATTTTATTACTACTTATGTTGCCTTGTTTTGCACCTCTATGAGATTGAGTTTGACAGTTTATGATTATTTCGAGGTAGTATGACGTAGCTATGAGCGTTACTATTGTTGCACGCGAGGTATTATGAGGCACTTTGTCAGTATTACGAAGCATTTTGAGGTATTACAAGGCATTACAAGGTATTACGAGGCATTTTGAGGTATTTTTAAGGCATTTCATACAATTTTGAGGCATTGACTGTATATTTCAAAATGTTTTGCGATATTTTCATAATTTTGAGCAAAATAAAGACTAAATAAAGGAAATTTTGCGATATTTTAAGGAATACATTGTAGTAGATCAGTAGACAATATTCATCAATTGACCGCACATGTAATTATTATGGTAAAATCTTTATTACATGATATTAAGTTGAAACAATATTCATTAGAAATTATTATAATAATTTACCAATTTTTCAATATTTAAACAATATTTTTAAGGTCACGTGACTATTTTTGATAGGTGTCAACTGGACTTTACAGTGTTGCAAGCTCTAAAATTGCATAAACAAAGTCACGCGATGTGTCTCTTACAATTTCAGCTTTTACAACTATCTAAAATAGTCTAGATTTAATTTACCAAGTTTTTAAAGTTTAAATCACATTTTAACGGTCACGTGATTAATTTTGACAGATATCAACTGGCCTTTACAGTGGTGCAAGCTCAAAAATTGAATTATCCAAGTCACGTGACGTGTATTTTGCAATTTAAGTTTTCACAACTGTCCAAATTTTCTTTATCAATTTTCCAAAGTTTAAACTGCGTTTTTAAGGTCACGTGACTGTTTTTGACAATGTCAACTGGTTTTTACAGCGTTGCAAGCTCAAAAATTGAATTATCCAAGTCACGTGACGTGTATTTTGTAATTTAAGTTTTCACAACTGTCCAAATTTTATTTATCAATTTTTCAAAGTTTAAACTGCGTTTTTAAGGTCACGTGACTGTTTTTGACAATGTCAACTGGTTTTTACAGCGTTGCAAGCTCAAAAATTGAATTATCCAAGTCACGTGACGTGTACTTTGCAATTTAAGTTTTCACAACTGTCCAAATTTTATTTATCAATTTTTCAAAGTTTAAACTGCGTTTTTAAGGTCACGTGATTGTTTTTGACAATGTCAACTGGTTTTTACAGCGTTGCAAGCTCAAAAATTGAATTGTCCAAGATTTTGCAATTTAAGTTTTCACAACTGTCCAAATTTTATTTATCAATTTTTCAAAGTTTAAACTGCGTTTTTAAGGTCACGTGACTGTTTTTGACAATGTCAACTGGTTTTTACAGCGTTGCAAGCTCAAAAATTGAATTGTCCAAGTCACGTGACGTGTATTTTGCAATTTAAGTTTTTGCAACTGTCCAAATTTTATTTATCAATTTTCCAAAGTTTAAACTGCGTTTTTAAGGTCACGTGACTGTTTTTGACAATGTCAATTTTAAGCTTTCGGCACAAGGTCAAATCAAGTGTGAAAAATTTGGAAAAACCTTTACGTTGCCATCTAACCTAACCTAAAAACTGTCACGTGACTAAAAAAAATGAATTTTAAGCTTTTGGGTCTTCAAAATTTGGAAAAGCAATCAGGTAACTTGATCAGGTAACTTGATTAATAAGATTTTTTTTTTTAATCATTAGTCTTTATGACACTTATTTCAAGGTAATATGAGGCATTTTAGGCAATAATGAAGCATTGTGAGGTATTTTAAAGGCATTTTAAGGTATTTTGTGTGCAAAAAGTCATTCCTTCATAAATGTAGTTATTTTAGTTTTACTAACTGAATCCTGATAGGGATGAGCTTAGCAGTGATATTTTTGTCACAGTTCTAACTCTACACGCTACAGTAACCCTTTAATTTTGTCATAAATGTGTAATTTCTATAACTTTAAGTAATTTACTTTTGTCTCTTTTTAAATACTGTCACTGGAATACCCTTAAATTTTAAAGAGACAACTTTTTGATTAATTTATTATTAACTGGAACATCTCTAGAGTAAAATAACTTGAACATGCTATTTGGTTTCTGATAGGAAATTGATTTGATAAAGCTCATAGATGGGCGATATTAACTACACGAAAAGTCACTTTGTGGGTGAGAATAAAACTGAAGATTATCTCCACAAACTTGCCATAATAACGACCTTTTGGCGTGCATAAAACCACCGCAATCCAAACCAATACCGTAATAAAGTTATAAGGTAATTACGCTCACCAACTTAAACTACAATTCACTTCCGGCACGAAACTAGAACGGGCGAGAAAAATTTATTCCCTCAATTTCGATCCGCAGTTCTATTATTAATGGAGTTTGGAATTTTTAGTTATTTTGAAGAGAACACTCAATCTTCCTCTTTAAGAGTAAATCTCGTGATAAATCGATGCACATTTAAACCATAGTCGGCAAAGTTGGATTTAGGCAGCAAAAATGATTTGTTTCTTCAATTTCTTCGCTTCTAAGAAAATAAATTTCCCAGTCGGAAAATAGAATTTTATGGAGGACGAAATCGCCTGCATTCGGAAATGGTTGATGCAATGCTAGAAATTGCATTACGTTATTCTTGAAATGTGAGACGCATCGCACAACTTCACCGTCATGTAACTAGGTTGAGTTCGGTTTTGATTTGTTATTTTACGTCATTCTTACTAATGTCACATTACTCATCCCTAACTTAGTTGGATAAGAGCCAAAAAGGCAACGAATCTTTATTTTAATGCCTCACCTGATATAAATGATCCATTCACAGTTTCAGCAAGATAAATGAGGAGCACAACACACGTCAAAGCGTCCCGACAATTTAATGCCATTATCACTCGAGCACAAAGCATCCTCAAGCGTCCGCCATTTTCACGAATATTTTCTGGAGGGCCGCAGGTAATAATTCATTAAGTTCATTTTGGTTAAACTAACGATTACACGCCATGTCACTGGATTTTCTTCACATTTTCCACTCGGTTTTACGTGCAATGCACTCTTGGTTTACGATGATCCATTGTGGAAAGCAATTCTGAAAATAACAGAAAAGTATTAATTGGAAAGTTAGGTGAAGATGATAGAAAATGTACTCATAACTCAGATTGTGTTCATAACTCATCAAATTTGTATACAGGGTGTCCCAACTTTATTTAGAGGCTAAGCTGCTCCGTCCGAGTATATTTCAGTAAGTTCATTATTCAGAAGAAAGCTTTCAAAATTTACTTATACAGTGTGTCCAAATTAAGCATGACCACAGTGGGAATCTTGAAAACATGGCCTTAATAAAATGACATTCGGAAAACATTCGGAATTCTTTCGGTTTTTGAGATATTTGAAACATATAATAATCTTATTTAGTTAGTAATGTGATATTTACACCTGTAAAAAGGTCTTTTTTAACGATTTTTCAAAGATATGTTGTGTTACAAAAGAGATAGGGTACTGCAGTTTTCACAGCACGCTAGATAATCCGATTATAGAATAGCTAATAGAAAGCATTATCATTGCATTTGATTTTTTCGAGATATCTATGAAAACGTAAATTTTGGAAAAACGTTCTCTACAGGAAAGACGATAAACTAAATTGAACATGTGTTTTGAGACTTTAAAGGACAGAAAATGCCCTTTAAATTGACACAAGAACCAAGTCTATATGATCAGCCGTTTTCGAGATATTTAATTTATTTCAAAGCAAACTTTGAACCATCCCCACCACTTTATATGAAGAGATAGAAAAAAAATTATAATAATAGCAAAATTGTTAAAACACCCTGTATATACCAGGTGAAGCAAAAACTTGAAACGCCTTGTATTTTCTTGGAAGTTTAGATGCCTTATTAAATACCCAAATCAGCAATGTATAACACTTTTTAAAACTAAAAATGTTTAATATGTAATGTTTGTGAAATGTCATTTTTCTTTTTCTGCATTTTATCATTATTGCATATGATACGAATAAACAAATAAATCAATTTTCACAAGAAAACTTGCAAGTCGTCTGAACTGAATTACTTTTATGGTTATTAACATAGAACAATACTAATAGCGGTGACCTAAAACATTCAAAATTGGTTTAACCTTTACATGTCATTTATTTCTTTATTAAGTCTGATATTGTGTATATTGTTCCAATAATGGTGATACTAAAAAAAAGAGTTTTCCATTGATAAATCACTTCCCATGACATGTCTACACCACATTGCTCTTCAAATTATGTATTTTATTGATGTAAATCGTTGATACGTTTCACATAATGTCATTTTTTTAAAGCATAATAATTTTCCTGAATGACTATTTCGTGTGAATTTACATTTGAAGAAATAATGTGTGCTGTGTATATTTTCTGTGTAAAAAAAAATATTTATTTGCCTTATAAAATACATAAATAAGAAATTTGAATTTGATTTACGATATAGAAATTGATATTTCTTGGAGTCTTTTTTTGCGTGAAGTACATTTTAGCCACTTCATACAAAGTTCCCAGCTCAGCATATTTTAGTCAATTTGCCCCCATTTCTGTTAAATGTTGGCTTTTCTGCAAATTCTACGTCATTGACCTCAAAACCTTCTTCAACTCAGTTTGCAAATAAGCAGATGAAATTAATGCAACACTTACTTTGCTTTGATTGGCTTGTCAGGCTTGGCACTGTAATACAATCCTTTCATGTTCTTATTCTGAAATACAGTTTTCCTGAAGGTATCAGGGCTAAATTTGTGATCAAAAAATCACCATAAACAAACCGACTGACACAAAAAGACAAAAACTGATTGACACAACACGGCTAATACGATAACAACACGAAGCTATTTTCAAAGTTGTCTAACAGAGGGCGTATCATGGCTGTCTAGCGTCATCTGTCGATTAAGGTTACGCGTTCCGAATTTACACGGAACGCGGTTCTTGAAAATAGGCTTTCAAAAATGTTATCGGCCATTTGCTCTGGTTTTCTAGCTTCAAATCTCCGTTGTTCTATGAGAATGATATTTTTTCAGTAACCGTTATATATGTATATTTACCAGTCCGAATTAATCGGTTAACCTGGCTAGGAAACGATACACATCTTATGTGTCATCTGTCAAAAATCGTGATGTCCATGGCACACTAATTCAAAATTCAAACACCTTGACTAATACTTCTAATTGCGTTGTTGTATTGTCAAATAAAGTTTCAGTGAAGCCGTAAAGCGACCTAAATCGCCGAAATGAGTGATAGTGATAAAATAAGTTGTACACCACCTGCTTTAGCAGCAATAGCGTCAAATACGCTAAATAATTTGATTCCTGGCAGGTCCCGCGAAATGTATGAACGAGCGTACAATAAATTCACCACTTTGGCCAGAGAACACCAAGCGGTCAATTTTACCGAAAATGTTGTATTGGCCTATTTTGCCCATTTAAGTAAATCATTGAAGAGTTCAACAATGTGGGCGCAATATTCCATGCTTAAAGCTGAGCTAAATATTAAAGACAGTATAAATATTCTATCTTATAAAAAGGTGCAAGCATTTTTAAAGCGAAAAAGTGAAAACTATGCAGCTAAAAAGTCTAAAACTTTCACCAAGAACCAAGTAGACACTTTTTTAACAGAAGCACCTGACAAAAGGTAAGATCCGAAACAAAAATGAATTTATGATTTTTTTAATACCTATATTCAACATTTTTAGGTTGTTTTAATATACTGCATATCAGGGGCATGTCGATGTAATGAACTGGTAAACTTGAGAATTCAAGATATTGAATACATGGAAAAATTAATTTTGGTTAAAATTCCAAACACGAAAAATTACAAGCCCAGAACATTTACAATTGTTGGAGAATTTTACATAAATATTTGTAAAAAATACTTGTCTCTTCGTCCAGATGTTATTGATACAGATCGTTTTTTCATTAAATATCAAAATGGAGTTGTAATGGGTATTCACAAAATCTCAAGTATTCCCAAGGAAATAGCGTTGTTTTTGAAATTGGCTGATGTCAAAGAATATACTGGTCACTGCCTTCGCCAAACCTCTGCAACTCTTCTTGTAGATAATGGTGGAGACATTTGCTCATTGAAAAGACACGGTGGTTGGAGGTCTACAACTGTAGCAGAAGGCTACATTGACGATTCTTTAAGCGAAATAAAAATGACACAGCAATGAAAATTCTGGATGTAAATGATTGTAATTTAATACCAATGGAGAACAATACCACAGATGATATCAGAGAACCAGTAATTTCAACAAACCCACAACAACAACCTATTTTAAATGTAGACCATGAAGTAAAGGGGCATTTATGGCAGAATTGTAAATTTGAAAATTGCTCATTTAAACTGACGGTTCATAGTTCGAATACTGACAAAGAAAATGTGTAGATTATTAGTTACATTTTTCTATTAATTGATATTTTAATTTATCTTAATTGTGTTGTGAATATAAAAACTTTGTAATGCAAGGAATAAAGCAAACAAACATGAAAAATCAGTGGTTTATTATGCCTAATGGAAAAGTTAAATTTATAAGATTGTGTTAAAATGATTGACCAAATTATGTATGCTAGTATTATCCTAACTAGCCAACAAATTGGGTTTTCCGGTCAAACACTTAGATTCATGTATTCTTGTTAATCTTGTAAATTCAGTTAAAGAAGACAGTCTTAATAATTTTAGGTTACATAATGTACAAATTACTTTCCACTGAGTTAAACCCAATTTGATGTCATTATGTTCCATTTGTATGTAGGTACAGTTATTTCCTTTATCATTGAATCTCACTTAAGTATACTTATTTGTTTCAAGCAAATTACTATCATAATAACGACATTTAAATTTGTTTATAATACATAACTGATACTTTATTCCATGCAATTAATGGATATTATAGCTCTGATTAATTATTTACGCATTTTAATTAAGCAAGGTTAAAGTTACAGTGAGACATTTAATAAAATATAAACTGCAGGTAAAAGGAATAATTTATTGCAAGCAAATTTTCAACAAAATTAATATTTTGCATGGTTTTGAATGAAAATGGATCGAAAAGCGTACGGTACTGACATCAAAGTCTTTCAGATCATCACTTTTTAGTGGAAACAATGATAATAATAATTGATATCATTATGGCCAAGTAAATTTCAATTATAACGTTGTTTCTAGATTATATTATGAGAGAAGTCATTATTTATATTGATAACCAAAATATTCCTGTTTTTTTTTTCACTTCCCTACCAAGTGTAAATTCACAATGGATCATTTTTTACAGTGATACTTATTTGACAGCCACTTCTTTATAAAATTAATTTTGAACTTTGAGCAAAATTATATTTTAGGCCATTAGTAGCTCGATAAAAGCATTACCTACACGACTTTATCAAGCCAATTTTCACTCCACGTCCTGACCGTAAACCGCAACTTTTGCCAAAGCTAAATTGGCGCCGGTTTGTGGCAAATCTCAAGAGCGTTCATGTTAAATTTAGTTTCCTACTGAAATACGTTGGTTGGAAATCCACATGATCCTAGCTTTTGTTCATTAACTGGTTCAAACATTAATAATCTTAAATGTGATCCATCGTGCAGATATACTGGTAAGCGACTGAAATTTCCTATCTTAGTGGAGTTCATTCCCCTTTTAAAGTACTTGCCAAAAAAAGAAATTTCACGTTCGATAAGGGCATACTTAATGAGACTTGGTGGCCGTTAAGATTCGACGATTTTTGGAAGCCAAAAAGCCGCGCAATTTATTTTCCTAGCCGGTATTCATAAATTTGCAGAGATTAAATTCCTTAACGCCTTTTATATTTATAGCCGGTGGTAAAATTGGTTTCTTTCAACTGACACCAGAACGGGCGATTCACAAAAACAGAAAAGATTTATTGTTTAAATGGAGAGTATCGCCACAATGAGAATTAAATCTGTTTTTCGATTGGTAAGGGCAGCATTTCCTTTTAATCCCCACCTGCCCCGGTTTAATAAATGGGGGCGAAAGTTTGGTATGTATTCCGGTTTCAACTCGTGTATACATCTTTTAATATCAATATTTTATACCACAAAGTGTTTTGTTTGTAGTATATTACCAACGTAATTCTTTGTTCTAGATTACAATATTACCAAATCCAGTTTAAAAATTGCCTGACTTTTCCTGTTGCCACCCGTTCAGTTATCTTCTGATTAATCAGACTTTTCATATCTCTACTGTTTGTGCATACAATATAAAAAATTAATAGAAACCTACAGTTTTTTTCGTATTTATAGAGTCAACAAACAATTATTCTAATAAGGTGAACCATTGTCCTAATGTGAAGCAAAACATTATTAAAATACAAGTAGATTAAAAAGTAATAAAAAAATTTTTAGCAACTCTCTTATAGCAATATAACTCCAAATGTGAATAAGTACTCTCTGTTATTTTTACGTTTACATTATTTCCATGCATAATTAAAAGAAACGCCAACAAATTCTGCATTCACGTCATATATAGGGTGTATCAAATTCGATAGTTTTACGGGGTATCTCCAAAAGTAGCTAAAAGATAGAGCAATGCGGTTTTAGCGAACCAATTCGTTTTCAAGCTCCATGGAGTGAACAGAGCCTTTTTGACGTCACGATGACGTAATTAAGTAAAACCATAATTTAACCAACTGTCAAATTACGTCATAGTTACTCAGAAACACCAAATTGGTATGGCTCCAAACTGATCCTAAAAAAAGTTACTAGAAGCTTTTAAACTGTTTGAAAGTATTACAAGATGTTCTCAAACGGTTTTTGCAGAAACATCAAAATATTCATTAAGGTTTTATGTTAAGTAGTCTAAAAATTCTACAGGGTGTCTCAAATTCAATGGTTTTAAGGGGTATCTCCAAAATGAGTAAAGATGTCTGATCCTTAAAAAAAGTCACTAGAAGCTTTCAAACTGTCTTCTGAGTCTTAAAAGTATTTCAAGAGGTTCTTAAACGGTTTTTGCAGGTCAGCAACAGTCAGCAACACTAAAATGACATTAATGGATTCTGATCCCTAAAAATGTCACCAGAAATTTGAAAACTGTTTTTAGTTGCCTAGATTCTCAAGGTTGAAAGAAAAAATGGTTAAGTTTGACACCTTCTAGCGGCCAAACGGTTTAACCTACCAACCAGTGTTGACATATCGCTGGAAAGCCCATTTAATTAGCCATCTATCGACGTATCGTCTATCCATTATGTGTCAAATAAGATAGTTATTTGCGATTGAATGAAAGAGTGTATGAAAAATGTTAAAAAACGTAAATTTGGCAAGACTGGTCACGTGATCTAGAAAACACGTGGATAAATTGGACTTTTTTGATTTTTAAATGAAAGAAAGTTAAAATAGCCTCACAAAATTACTTCACCAAAAAATGGTCAAAATGGCGAAATTGTGTGCGTGTGTCACGTGACTTTGACAGAACAGAAAATTAAAAAATTTTAGAAAAAAACAAAAATGGTACAAAAATAAAATCACGTGGCCTTGATAAATCCGAATGGAGAAAAATAATAAAAAATGGCGAAAATGTCACGTGATCTTAAATAAACCTGGTTAAGTCATATTACGGGTCAAAACGGGGTTGAACATAAAATATCAACTTTTTTTTGGGTAATTCTTAAAAAATGGGAAACCTCCAAGTTCAGCCAAGTGTTACTCGGTTAATTGGAAAAATATGAAAACAGTGTAAAAGGGGAAAGTTGTAGGGATTTTTACCTTTTACCAGTTTACGTTAGGAAATTTTTGTCTTAAAGGGCCTTCTCAAGGAGATATTTCCGAAAAACTCTTTTAACGCACAAGAAGTGCTTTAAAAGACTCTAACCAAGTTTAACGTGCAACGAGAAAGTTGTAGGAATTTCATCCTTAACCAGATTAAAAGGAAAATTTCTACGTTGTTTATCAATTTAACTCCATAGTGTATATTTTTAAAAAGATAATTTTTAGCTTATTCCAAATCTGCGTAAATATATAGAGTGTCCCATTTAAAATATGTATGTTCGGTTTATATCTTAGCAACGATGTGCTTCAGGAAAAAAAATATTTGGATTCTACGTTAAATTTTTCATGGGAAGCCATTTGTGGCTTTTCTGTGTGACTATAAAGAAAATACGAGGGGGAGTTCTAAATTGTCATATTTTTAGAATCACCCTGTAGCTGAGAAAGGAGGACAGCTGTGGAGTATGACTGCTTTATCGTTCCTTCAATTTTTGAGTGATTGTAACTTTTTTATTTGAACTCTCATAGATTTCGCAAATACGCCATTAGAAAGAAGATAAAAAATACTACAAAATGAGCCAAAACTGGCCTCTCTAACTCTTCGTGTTAACGAGATATTAAATTTCCAAAAGTAGTAAAAAAAGACACCAAATACCCCCCATTCTTGAAATTTTTTGGAAAAATGAAAAATTTTAAAGTGCTTTCTTTGTACTTATTTCACCTAATTTAAGGTCCTTTGGTATAAATATGCCCTTTGCTGTCTATTGGAATCCTCCTGCAGCAAAATAAAAAATTGCACTTTTTGCAAAAATCGCATTTTTTCAATTTTTGAGTGATTGTAACTTTTTTATTTGAACTCTTATAGATTTCGCAAATCCGCCATTAAAAAGAGGATAAAAAATACTACAAAATGAGCCAAAACTGGCCTCTCTAACTCTTCGTGTTACCGAGATATTAAATTTCCAAAAGTAGTAAAAAAAGACACCAAATACCCCCCCATTCTTGAAATTTTTTGGAAAAATGAAAAATTTTAAAGTGCTTTCTTTGTACTTATTTCACCTAATTTAAGGTCCTTTGGTATAAATATGCCCTTTGCTGTCTATTGGAATCCTCCTGGAGCAAAATAAAAAATTGCCAAAATTGCACTTTTTGCAAAAATCGCATTTTTTCAATTTTTGAGTGATTGTAACTTTTTTATTTGAACTCTTATATATTTCGCAAATCCGCCATTAGAAAGAGGATAAAAAATACTACAAAATGAGCCAAAACTGGCCTCTCTAACTCTTCGTGTTACCGAGATATTAAATTTCAAAAAGTAGTAAAAAAAGACAACAAATACCCCCCCATTCTTTAAATTTTTTGGAAAAATTAAAAATTTTAAAGTGCTTTTTTTGTACTTATTTTACCTAATTTAAGGTCCTTTGGTATAAATAGACCCTTTGCTGTCTATTGGAACCCTCATGGAGCAAAATAAAAAATTGCCAAAATTGCACTTTTTGCAAAAATCGCATTTTTTCAATTTTTGAATGATTGTAACTTTTTTATTTGAACTCTTATATATTTCGCAAATCCGCCATTAGAAAGACGATAAAAAATACTACAAAAAGAGCCAAAACTGGCTTCTCTAGCTTTTCGTGTTACCGAGATATTAAATTTCCAAAAGTAGTAAAAAAAGACACCAAATACCCCCCCATTCTTGAAATTTTTTGGAAAAATGAAAAATTTTAAAGTGCTTTCTTTGTACTTATTTCACCTAATTTAAGGTCCTTTGGTATAAATATGCCCTTTGCTGTCTATTGGAATCCTCCTGAAGCAAAATAAAAAATTGCTAAAATTGCACTTTTTGCAAAAATCGCATTTTTTCAATTTTTGAGTGATTGTAACTTTTTTATTTGAACTCTTATAGATTTCGTAAATCCGCCATTAGAAAGAGGATAAAAAATACTACAAAATGAGCCAAAACTGGCTTCTCTAGCTCGTCGTGTTACCGAGATATTAAATTTCCAAAAGTAGTAAAAAAAGACACCAAATACCCCCCCATTCTTGAAATTTTTTGGAAAAATTAAAAATTTTAAAGTGCTTTTTTTGTACTTATTTTACCTAATTTAAGGTCCTTTGGTATAAATAGACCCTTTGCTGTCTATTGGAACCCTCATGGAGCAAAATAAAAAATTGCCAAAATTGCACTTTTTGCAAAAATCGCATTTTTTCAATTTTTGAATGATTGTAACTTTTTTATTTGAACTCTTATAGATTTCGTAAATCCGCCATTAGAAAGAGGATAAAAAATACTACAAAATGAGCCAAAACTGGCTTCTCTAGCTCTTCGTGTTACCGAGATATTAAATTTCCAAAAGTAGTAAAAAAAGACACCAAATACCCCCCCATTCTTGAAATTTTTTGGAAAAGTGAAAAATTTTAAAGTGCTTTTTTTGTACTTATTTCACCTAATTTAAGGTCCTTTGGTATAAATATGCCCTTTGCTGTCTATTGGAATCCTCCTGGAGCAAAATAAAAAATTGCTAAAATTGCACTTTTTGCAAAAATCGCATTTTTTCAATTTTTGAGTGATTGTAACTTTTTTATTTGAACTCTTATAGATTTCGCAAATCCGCCATTAGAAAGAGGATAAAAAATACTACAAAATGAGCCAAAACTGGCCTCTCTAACTCTTCGTGTTACCGAGATATTAAATTTCAAAAAGTAGTAAAAAAAGACAACAAATACCCCCCCCATTCTTTAAATTTTTTGGAAAAATAAAAAATTTTAAAGTGCTTTTTTTTGTACTTATTTTACCTAATTTAAGGTCCTTTGGTATAAATAGACCCTTTGCTGTCTATTGGAACCCTCATGGAGCAAAATAAAAAATTGCCAAAATTGCACTTTTTGCAAAAATCGCATTTTTTCAATTTTTGAATGATTGTAACTTTTTTATTTGAACTCTTATAGATTCCGCAAATCCGCCATTAGAAAGAGGATAAAAAATACTACAAAATGAGCCAAAACTGGCCTCTCTAGCTCTTCGTGTTACCGAGATATTAAATTTCAAAAAGTAGTAAACAAAGACACCAAATACCCCCCCATTCTTTCAATTTTTTGGAAAAATGATATACATAGTGTATATTTTTAAAAAGATAATTTTTAGCTTATTCCAAATCTGCGTAAATACATAGAGTCCCATTTAAAATATGTATGTTCGGTTTATATCTTAGCAACGATGTGCTTCGGAAAAAAAAATATTTGGATTCTACGTTAAATTTTTCATGGGAAACTATTTGTGGCTTTTCTGTGTGACTAATGATAAAGAAAATACGAAGGGGAGTTCTAAATTGTCATATTTTTAGAATCACCCTGTAGCTGAGAAAGGAGGACAGCTGTGGAGTATGACTGCTTTATCGTTCCTTTCACAAAAATCGAGCACAGGCGATTGCGAAAACTCGACCTGCTCTTTTTGGGTAAAACCATCGAATTTGAGTCACCCTGTACATATAGATACTTAGTAGATTTTTTTTGGTAATATGAATAGATTTTAAAAACGGTTGTAATTGTGACACCCTGTATCTCAATTCGTGTTATTTTGCGCGCACCTCTTATTTAACTTTGCAAACAAATTGTTGTAGGAATTGTCTCATAGAACGGAAGTATGTATGTATGTAGGAATATTTTTTTTAAATTTTTATGAGATTTTATTCATACTAGATTAATTTTTTAATAATCAACGTTGTGACAGAGTACTAAATTTTGTTTATTACATCAGAAACAAACATCAAAAATTCTAATTAATGTTGTACCATTATGTAACCTCCTTAATACACTTTCTTGTATTAGAAATTTTTTTTTGAAAGAAAAAATTGAGAAACCTACCAAATAACACTGAATCAACTTATCCAAAAACAGTCACAGTAAATAATCCAACAGGTTATGACAGACAAAATGCCGGACACAAATCACTCGAACTGAAAAGTTTTCCCCCGAGATTGGATCCAGAAACTCCCGGAGTTCAATGGCACTTAACGTATTTGTAAACTTCGCGGCGTTATAAACCACACTGAAGTTTCCTTTTGGCAGAACGACGTTCCGTGAGCTTTCAAAGCTCATGCGCGCATAAAGCTCTTGCCGCATTTCATTGCGTATTTAAAATTCGCAGATTATTTGCAGAAAATTTAGCTGCAGACAAACAATAGAAACATATTAACCGGAGTTTAAAGTGGATTTTGTAGGAATACACGCTTCCGCAATCATCGGCTGGATATTTCATGAGAGCCGGTTTTCGGGGTCTCAAATCCAGTTAGTTAAACCTGCAAATTACTAAAATTGTTCAGTTTGAAGTACTGTACCGCAATTCAAAATGTATTAAATAAGTGAAAATTTTATTTTGTTTCAATTGAATGTGAAAAATATGCAACGCAATTTTAGTACAGTTTTAGTGTTGTAATGGATTCTTTTACACAAAATACTTGGACACTTTGAGTTCTCTGTCCACAAAATCGAAAAAGTCTTATCAAAGTAAATTTTCAATGTGGTTCAACTGGTGCAAGTAAAATAAGAAAAATTTAAAAATATAATACTATAAATCTTAAAAAAAATTTTTGTTCTTACTTAAGAAAATATTGGTTTCCAGGCTCATTCGGTATGTTTAAATAATTATTTTGCTACAAAGTAGTCAATAACATTTTTCTTAAAGGCTTATCGTAAGTTACAATTTATTTCTTTTTAATTGACTGTTTTGTTTGTGTAATACAACTGGGTGATTAATTCAAATGCTAAAACAGTTTTATTTTCAAATATGCAAAATGCTGAAATTAATTTATTAAATTAAATTTAAATCGCATTTTTTATATCTCATTATAGATATTAAAATGAAAAATTTTAAAGTGCTTGTTACCGTATTGTTTAAAGTAGTAAAAAAAGACACCAAATACCCCCCCCCTCATTCTTTAAATTTTTTGGAAAAATGAAAAATTTTAAAGTGCTTTTTTCGTACTTATTTTACCTAATTTAAGGTCCTTTGGTATAAATATGCCCTTTGCTGTCTATTGGAACCCTCCTGGAGCAAAATAAAAAATTACCAAAATTGCACTTTTTGCAAAAATCGCATTTTTTCAATTTTTGAGTGATTGTAACTTTTTTATTTGAACTCTTATAGATTTCGCAAATCCGCCATTAGAAAGAGGATAAAAAATACTACAAAATGAGCCAAAACTGGCCTCTCTAGCTCTTCGTGTTACCGAGATATTAAATTTCAAAAAGTAGTAAAAAAAAACACCAAATACCCCCCCATTCTTTCAATTTTTTGGAAAAATGAAAAATTTTAAAGTGCTTCTTTGTACTTATTTCACCTAATTTAAGGTCCTTTGGTATAAATATGCCCTTTGCTGTCTATTGGAATCCTCCTGGAGCAAAATAAAAAATTGCCAAAATTGCACTTTTTGCAAAAATCGCATTTTTTCAATTTTTTTGTGATTGTAACTTTTTTATTTGAACTCTTATAGATTTCGCATATCCGCCATTAGAAAGAGGATAAAAAATACTACAAAATGAGCCAAAACTGGCTTCTCCAGCTCTTCGTGTTACCGAGATATTAAATTTCAAAAAGTAGTAAAAAAAGACACCAAATACCCCCCCATTCTTTCAATTTTTTGGAAAAATGAAAAATTTTAAAGTGCTTTTTTCGTACTTATTTTACCTAATTTAAGGTCCTTTGGTATAAATATGCCCTTCACTGTGTATTGGAATCCTCCTGGAGCAAAATAAAAAATTGCCAAAATTGCACTTTTTGCAAAAATCGCATTTTTTGAATTTTTGAGTGATTGTAACTTTTTTATTTGAACTCTTATAGATTTCGCAAATCCGCCATTAGAAAGAGGATAAAAAATACTACAAAATGAGCCAAAACTGGCCTCTCTAGCTCTTCGTGTTACCGAGATATTAAATTTCAAAAAGTAGTAAAAAAAGACACCAAATAACCCCCCAATCTTTCAATTTTTTGGAAAAATGAAAAATTTTAAAGTGCTTTCTTTGTACTTATTTCACCTAATGTAAGGTCCTTTGGTATAAATATGCCCTTTGCTGTCTATTGGAATCCTCCTGGAGCAAAATAAAAAATTGCCAAAATTGCACTTTTTGCAAAAATCGCATTTTTTCAATTTTTGAGCGATTGTAACTTTTTTATTTGAACTCTTATAGATTTCGCAAATCCGCCATTAGAACGAGGATAAAAAATACTACAAAATGAGCCAAAACTGGCCTCTCTAGCTCTTCGTGTTACCGAGATATTAAATTTCAAAAAGTAGTAAAAAAAGACACCAAATACCCCCCCATTCTTTCAATTTTTTGGAAAAATGAAAAATTGAGAAAAAAAGTGCTTTTTTCGAGGCTTTTTTTGTACTTATTTTACCTAATTTAAGGTCCTTTGGTATAAATATGCCCTTTGCTGTCTATTGGAACCCTCCTGGATTATAATAACATGCAAACTTGATTAGTATAAACAATCATTGATTTGTCACAAATCAGAATCAAACCTAGCTTAAGCTGTTCATAAACACATGATAAGATAGGAAAACCCTAAACTGTTTACTAATGACTTCTAACTTGAGGTAATCCCATAACCTTTTAGATGATTATCACTTGTATATCAGTAAAATTTACTGCAGTGTGATGGAACAATTCATTTATTGCTTTATTACTCAATAATCCCAAAATAAAATATTGTCCATAGACTTGAAAATAGGATTTAGGTTCTTCGAAACAAGAAAAATAATTATTAGTCGTTTAAAAGGAATTAGTATGACGTTGATTAATAACGACTTATTTATAGTTATTATCATTTTATCTGATGGTATGTTTTTCCCCAAAAATAGATTTTTTGGAAACAAAAAAGGAATTTTGTAGCATTTGCTTTACTATTATAAAATATAGTTCAGTGAACTTATTTGGTTTTTAGCACCAACAATTGACAGGTTTAAAGCACAAGCTGCAACTGTTCCCAATGCAATTTTGATTTCTTAATTGTTTAAAAAAACAGATATTCAGAAGCTAAATCTGTGGCAAATCGTATTAGACTTTAACTTTTAAAATTGACTATTTTACAATAGTTTGGTAGTTTGATAGCAGCCGAATTTGATTAGTTGATTTGCAAAAAAAATGGTTTGTGGAAATTGTGTAACATTGTCATTATCTGACAGTTTTTGTACCCAGTTTGGAGTTTGTTTCGTGGCATTATATTTTTTTAACAAATTTTAGATGCTAATGATACTTATTTAAACCGTAACTGGTTTGTCAAAAGGATAGTTTATGTCAGTGCCTTGATCACAAAGTAAAAATAGCAGAAAAATACTATAATAAAAAACAGTAATTTGTCATTTTGAACTAATGGTAATATTCATCAGTTTCAACGACAGTGGCTTTTTATTATCGGGGGTAATATCCCTAGTGCATTTAATTTGCCCCGAAAAAATTAGATGCACGAGGGATATTTGGTAGGATTATTTCCTGAGTTAAATAAAAAACAATAAGAACAATAACTTTCAAGCTAGAAAGGGTAATACTATTCTTTATGTTGCTGTGAGGAGTGTGAAATTTGTTCGAATTTTTTTCCGGAAAAACTGCTGACAGCTAAGTTGACAGTTGTTAAGTGATTTTTCCACTTAAAATTTACATTTGTTATACTAATTCTTAATAGCGATTGATCAAAATTGATAGGAAGGAAATAATCATATTTAAATATCTGAAAATTCATCATTTTTTCCAATGAAAGTAAAGTAAAAGCAGTAAAATTCTCTTAGTCAACTGCAATACGTAAGTAAGGCAAACAAGTCCAAAACATTTCCTACACTGAGTAAACTTCCTTAGAACTGCTGGAATTAGTCATCATGTGTAGTCAAAAGATTTTTTGACAGTAGTCGTAAATTATTACATATTATCAGATACTGTAAGTGCATACAATACGTTATAAATGTATATAAAACATCTTTTCTCTTACGTTCAGTATCTCATTTGAACGTGAACTTAAAAAGTCAATTGTCTTTTACTTATTGAATAACGCGTTAAGAAAATGAAGCAAATTTTGTGTGTTTTGGTTTTAAGTGTCACAGTTTTCTCAGGTAAGTCTTTATTTTTAGAATCTACTGATTTGAGTAAAATTTCTTAAGAACTGCTCTTTTGTCTGTATTACTTAACTTTTTTTGAAATTTCATTTAATTAGGGTTAAAAAAGTCAAACTAATTTTTCTTCTTTTTTAACTCTTTTTTTGTCTTTTTTTTACAGGAATAACAATGGCTCAACCTAGATTATGCTGGGATTGCTTCAACAACTCAACTTGCAATGATCCTTTAAACATTACAAGTGCCACTATAATAGATTGTGGATCTTATATGGGGTTTGAAAATCGTACTTGTGTAACTGTACGAGGCAACAATAGTCTATGTAAGTACAAATGTATTTAAAATCAACGAATACTAAAATCCTGTTTTTTCTTTTTGTAGTTGAAGGAATAACTACATTTAGGACCTGCGCCAAACCAATAGTACAGGGGCAAGCAATTTGTTCGACTTACCACGAAACATCGATTCCAGCATTTCAAAGTGGAGTTACTTGCCAAACTTGCGATACTGATTTGTGTAACGGATCTGGTGTCATAACGGGGATTGTGGCGATTATAG
Source organism: Ips typographus (assembly GCF_016097725.1). Classification (NCBI taxonomy): domain Eukaryota; kingdom Metazoa; phylum Arthropoda; class Insecta; order Coleoptera; family Curculionidae; genus Ips; species Ips typographus. The sequence continues at coordinate 24,476,864 of NC_138423.1, read as the reverse complement.
TGTTTTGTTTTAGCACTATTTTAGTTCTGTAAATTTTATTAATGTGATTTAATTGACATTTAAAAAAATTAATTTATTAATTTTACTAGACAGTTTGTAAGAAAGTTGGTTTTGGCATCTGTGATTCTGTTTTGATGAAAGAGTTTTCATGACTAAAAATTACTTCCAGTCGTATTTTTTTTCAAATTTTTGAGGTTAGGTATCACCAATGGAATCTCGAAAACTATAAGAGATACAAAAAAGTTTAAATTGGAGCAACGTTGCGCAATTTAAAATTGAACCAAATGCCGTTTTAAAAATTTTCCAAGTACTTCCGAAGATATCTGAAAAAAACTGAAACTTGATTTTTTGTTTTTATTTATTTCTAACCTTATTTGCAGAGATATCCCAAAACCGAAAAAACCTTTTCATTGCCACTTTTTATCAGCTATACCCGACGTTTCGTCTGTCGGCAGTCATCATCAAGTTTCTTTTTTGTTATGGACGCCATATTCAATTTTTACACGACCAAATACAGCATTTTATTCTAAATTCAGTGATGTAAGACAACAACTTATGATTTGCTTTATAATTGATAAATTAATTCAATAACAATTAATTTTGCCTTAGCTGGCTTTGAATACCGTCAAAACTGTCCTAATTTTAAAGTCAATGACAAAATGGCGGCAGTTACAGCAAAACGGACACCAGATTCATGTTCTCCATGCCAAAATTAGTTTTGACACGTCTAAATCCAATATGGCAGCGATCAGTATAGTAGGCCAAGAAAACACTGCATTTGAAGAAAATGTCGGTGCATTTTTCCAAAAAGGAATTGATTATTTGAAACATTCCATAGACATATCATATGGTTGTAGGTAGCTAATGAATGGAGCTATCACGTGACGTTGAGCGCGCACTGTTAAGTTGTCCCGTTTGGCCGCTAGAGGGCGTCAAATATGATTACCTTTTTACGGATATTTTGCTAAATCTCTCAAAAACGGTTTGAGTGAGCAGTGTGAAGAGACGCTATTTTTATTAAATATAACATTTTTCCGTACAACTCACCGGTTGACTTTAAAAAATAAAAAAAAACAGATTTTTTTACGTTTTTATAGGGAGTACCCCATAATTGGAAAATGTTTGAATTTTAAAAATCATCTTCAACTGCCTTTATAATAAAAGCTTGTTTCTGTTTCCTGTTCTACAAAAAACTTGTATTTGACTACACTCTGTATACTAGAGTAGAGATATTCCAAAAATCAAACTAAACTGGAATGACGTCATTTCAAAAGTTTTGGCTTAATTTGACTATTGTTGCGTTGGTAATAATGAGCGAAGTTGCCAAGTTTATGTGTCTAGCTGCCTGCAGATCATTAGAGGTGTTTCTGTAATTTTGATTATACAGGGTGGTCCAGTTTTTAATGTCAATAATTCACCAATGGATAACCAATCAAAAAATAAGTTGACATGCATTATGTCATTTTCCTGAAGAACGCTTCCTAAGGAAGACACAAACCTCCAATGTTATATATTAGCTTGTCTGTAATTTTATTCAAAATTGACAAAAATGTCTACTTGGGTTATTGTGTTTTTTACTTTAAAATGGTTCAAAAGTATTCAAATATGGTCATCTGTGAGGTTTACGAGTTAATTTTTGACACTAAATATTCAATAGTCAAAAAACAGGATTTTTGGACTAATGTTTCCTGGCGTTCAATTTTTTTACTACGTAGGTACTTGATTTTCCAAGCTGAAAGCAGTTTTAAAGCCCTAAAAATAGTCCAGAATTCTAAGAAAATAAAAAGCAAAGTAAGAAAACTTGAAAAGATAGTCTTCAAGTCAACTTTCATGAATCTCATGTCAATATATTCTGTATTTAAGACTATTTTCAAGACTAAAATATTGAAATGTATTTTCAAATTATGAAAACTTGCTTTAAGTGCAAATTTTAAGCTTTTTATGTCACTTTTCATTGGTACAGAGTCACTTTTTAGTGTACAAGTCAATTTTCAAGGTTGAAATCTGTAAATTTGTAGTCAAAAATTCTAGATAAATTAGTTTTTCATGGCTACAAGTCAATTTTCACTACTAAAGTTTTTCAACTTATCTGAAAACTACAACGACTGACTACAAAGACAGTTTTTAAGCCTCTAAAGTCAATTTTCACAGTTTCCAAGTCAATTGTCAATGCTAAAGTCTTTCAATTTGTCTGAAAACTGTGAAAACTGGTTACAAAGACAATTTTTAAGCCTCTCAAGTCAATTTTCACCGTTTCAAAGTAAATTTACTGGTTTCTAAGTCAATTTTCAAAACTAAAGTCTTTCAATTTGTCTGAAAACTATGAAAACTATCTACAAAGACGTTTTTTAAGCTTCTTAAGTGAATTTTCACTGTTTTCAAGAAAACTTTTAAGTTGGGTTGGGTTTGTTTTGAACGTAATAACTCATCAATGATCTCGTAAACAAAGTTTTAAATCAGAATTTTATAAGAGATACTTAACGTTTCGATTTGTAAGTTTTTTAATGATGTCACTGCGTCAGCATATATACACGTTGCTGTAACTAATGTAACCTGTAATACCTGTGATGATGACTTTTGTAACGGACCATCTTCACCATTAACAAAAAGTGGTTCCTTCGCAAATTCAGGAATAATTTCTGTAGTATTAATGTGTGCAAGCTTTAAGCTGTTTTTGTAGTTTCAATGCAACTTTGTTACAATACCACAGTGCAAATTATATCCAGAAGTGTAAATAAAATTATACATATAAACAGGGTTTTTTTAATGGGATTTGGGTTTAGTAGTAAGAATGTTTTAGCTAAAATTCCCGACGTTTTGCACATTTTTGCTTTATGGGCGGGCGCACCAAAAACATTAATATTGTTACACTTTACTGGGTTTTTTTTGATAAGTTGGCTATGAGGCCTTTGTAGCAATATTAAACGTTTGTCACTTATAAGTCTGCTTGGTAATTAATATTTTATGAAAATAGTATAACATAAATGAAAAGTATTAACTGAAAAACCGACTGGAACCTTCATGTTACAGCCATTATTCTAACAACCCTGTAACGTCCTTTAAATTTTCTAATCCATTCCATTTCCCTTTTGAATTTTACAAGTTTATTAGTTTTTTTTTGTGGAATGGTACAGATGCCAGAATGTGCCCCTTCAACAGTTCTAACCATCCAGGGAAAATCATATTCCGATTTGTTTAATCAGAATTTCAGAATGTCATTAAATTTTTGATACATCTTTCAGAGGGCGCTGCCTGCATCAAAGAACTTTCTTTTAAACAGAGAGTAACAAAAATTTTACGTTACTGTTTTAATGCCAAAATGTAATCATAAAAAATACTAAATTTTTTTGATTGCCAAAATGGTATTTGAAGTGTCACGTGACCGTTTTAAAGTTTAGAGTGATATTTTCAAGTTCAAGTGTCTGCTTTAATGTCAAAAGGTTGTCTTGAAGATCACGTGATTGTTTTTAATGCCCAAAATGGTACTTAGCTACCGGCTGGTGCTGGAATGTAAAACAATCCTCGAGACACTCTCGTTGGAAAATAACATCCGCCCCATCTGGGTGCCAGGACATTCTGATGTTCCTGGCAATGCGGAGGCCGACCGGTTGGCCAGATTGGGCGCACAAGTGACGCCCATCGGTCCTGAACCGTTTGTTGGGATCTCAAAGAGTACGGCTACGCTCTCCATGGGTGCTTTGCCCAGGCAATTGTTACACTGCCGTTTCGGGCATGAGACAGGCCAAGGAACTCATAGGTGGCCCCAGTGCTCTGAAAACTAAACAACTGCTGAGACTTGACAGAAGCAATTTAAGAACGGTGACAGGCTTATTGACCGGTCATTGTCACCTTAGACGACATCAGTCTTTGATGGGTGTTGCTGAGGATCTCGAATGTAGGGGAAGCTTAGAAGATGAAGAAACTTCGGGACATGTCCTTATGAGCTGTCCTGCTTTCTCTTACGCTCGTATGCGCATACTGGGATAGCCAATGCTGTTGCCCAGGGACATAACGGACTTATGCCCCAGCAACCTGGTGGCTTTTATAAAGGACACTGGGCTGCTGTAGCTTTCTTACTGGCGGGACGTGAAGGGCTCATATAGGAAGCCTATACGTTTTTCAAGAGCCCCCCTATGTCACACTCACACACACATGGTACTTAAAAGGTAACGTGACTTATAATTACGAAAATAAAATTCTGAAAGTCACGTGACTCCTTTAAAGATTAAAATTCCATTCTTAAGGTCAAGTAACCGTTTTAAAGTATTAAAAGATATTCTGAAAACTACTTTATAGTTTTTAAGGTTATAATGGTATTCTTACCACGACCTGACTATTTTGAAGATCAAAATGGTCATGTTTTCAATGCTAAAAGAGTATTTAAACTGCTAACTTTGACAGCTTAGAAGTTAGCAATATACCACCATAACAAAAACAAGAAAACAGTAGGAGAAGTCACGAAACTTTTGTGCAAACCATGTAATGCATTATTATAATAAGTTGCAATAGCTCCTCCAAAAGAAAATTTTATATTATACTAGCGTTTATCATAAAACGGTTCGAGAAATTCCAATATCTAGATGGTTTAATATGATTTATGAAAGCCGAATTGCGACCTCGTCGATAATATGAAGTTTTACCTTTGATGTTCCACAAACCATGTCTTTTATGCCATATTGAAAATTGGATTCGATGTGCGGATATCAATATGACTTTTTTTTGTTCTGGCTAAAGTAAAAGTACGGTCAACGATCCCCCCCAAAAAAACTGGTATATCCCCAGATCTAGGCAAATTTTACTTGAAACGTGGATATATTTTACTCGAAAATGGCATGTTGACGGTTTAAGGAAATGACTTGAGCCCCTTGTGCGGATTTCCACTTAAAGGCTTTATCGTCCTCTTTTGCAAAGTCAGCCAAAGTGCTTACATTGGTGAAGTATTTGATTTTTACACTCCTGGACTGTATGAAAGTCTAAAATAAACGCTTTTCATTGTGATTGCGTGTAATCTTCTTCTTTTGACGTTATGATACACTGGATTGATGATAGATAAGCAGTTATCACTACTTGAACAGTTAAAATTATCGATTTGCACACAAACTGCTGCTTAATGGTTCGTACACCGCTATCATCCTGGGAAGTTTAACCGGCTTTATTGAGCGGCCCTTGATTTACTTTACTGCCTTTAACGTGCAGCGTTTACGATAATAATTATCAATTCTGTATTGCACCATCATTATGAATGTATAAAGCAAGAATTGTTTACTTAAATAAGCCAGTTATAGAATAAATCGGAATATTTTCTAACATGGGAATAATTTAGGATTACATTATATTCAATAACTTTGTAAAATCATAAAGCTATAACTATTCAGAAATGGCCAAGATAAACAATGGTGTCATGCGACGTTGTCAGATTTTTGTAATCTGCCTAATAGCCTGAAGATGTCAGTATGACAGATATTCGAAGTTATAGTCGATTTGGCGACATCGCCGCTTAAATGACTGCACTCATTACATACTATCCTCTCTGTCTCAGAAGAAGTGACAATGACGACATTAATTTGTGACGTCATATTGAAATTCACTTCTGTTTTAGATTACTTTTCTTTGATTGCCGACTGTTAAACTTGACATCCAACGAGGTGCGTTTGTGGTAAAAATTCTTGGGATATTCAAGAAAAACTCAGTTCAACTTGGTCGACTTCTAGCGACCAAACGGTGCAACGTCACGGAAAAAGTTTCTTGGAAAAGTGCACGAAATTTTGACTCAAATTTGTGATTTTTCTACTACAAATTGTCCATTTTTTCCTAACTTCAAACTGAGAAACCTGATTCTGACGTTCATTTTACTCTAACTGGCACGGTTTTGGAGAGGACTGTAAACTTATGGCAATTTTGATAGTTTTTAAGGGCCTTAAAAAATGACATTTTGACAAATGACACTCTACGTCACTTTTCTACCGTTTCCCTAAAGCTATCTTGGCAGTCAAAGAGAATTCTCAAAATTCAAAACTTTTCCAACAAATTCATGGAGTGAAAAATATCAGAAATTCAGTTTTTTATTTTTCATGGTCAAACTGTGCGCTGTACAGAAAAATTTCATATTTAGTAAAAACTGCCTCTCATCGGGGTGTATCCGTCATATCTCGAAATTAAACCGTTTTCGAGATATTCATGAAATTTACCGAAAAAAATAATCAACTTTGACGTCCTCTAGCGGCCAAACGGTACAAAACACAGTGTTTCAAATAAGCGAGTTTAAAAATGAGTTTTCCTGAGATCCTTGCGTGTGGATCACTGGATAATCGCAGCCATTGTGGTACCATTCAATTCAAACTTATTACGATGAATTTTGACATTGGGAATATGATTCTGCTGTCAAAATAACATAAAATATGTTTTGTGAAAAACCTTTTTTCTTGTTTTGTAAATTGATATGCTTGCTTTAACTGCAATGCTATTATCATCCATAAATTGACTAACCGTAATGCGACAATTTCATTCTGGTCTTGTCCCTTTCTGGTCATACGCCCATTTAGCAAATCCGATAAGTTTAACAGAAGCTAATTAAGCCCCATCCGTAAGGATTACTCCCCTTTCCAATTACGGTTAGTTGAATGAAGAAAACGACATTTATCTTCTATATGGAATTAATTAACTTTGAATCTCGATTTGAGTTTCCATATGCTTATTAATTTTACGGGCTGCTAATTGGCTCTTGAAATATTATCGATCCTCATCTGCTAACGCTTTATATGATTTATTGAAACTTTATACAGAACTGTTAAGTTATAAAGCTGGAAAATTGGCACAACAAATCAAGGGTTTTAAATTCGGTAGTATTTTTGGACTGTGCAATGTTTCATTTTGACCTGAATAAATATCCGGGTCCCGAATGAAATATACCATCTACGAAATTACTTTAAGCCTTTTGGGTTGACCATACTGAAGGGAATTTGGGCCTAATGCAAGGGCATGTTGACTCGGAATTTATTGTTCTTAGGAGGCTTGTCTTTTGGTTTTCTTTTTAATGCGTTTATTTTTTATAATACAGGGTGGTCCAGTTTTAAGTGTCAATAATTCACCATTTGATAGCCAATCAAAAAATAAGTTGACTTGCATTATGTCATTTTTCTGAAAAACGTTTCCTAAGGAAGATACAGTCCTCCAAATTTCAATTTAAAAAATCGTTTTATAGTTTAAAACTGAACATCCAAGACTTGTGAAAGTCCAAATTTGTACTGAATAGTCTAAAAACTTTTTTACTACTAGGAATGGTCTTATGATTCGCTTTCTCAGACTGCCATCCTGGTTGAGTGTCTGAAACTGGCATTCAAGAACTAAAAAAAGTCCGGAAATCAAGACAAAGATTGTATTGTGCATGAAACTCATTTTTTACTACTAAAAATAGTATAAAAGTTGACTTTTAATGCTAGAACGGACCTTACTAGGACTAAAGAGAGTCCAAAAGTATATTTTTACGACTTTAATTGGTGTACAACTCAATTTTCTTCAACTTTCAACAAGTCAAGAAGTAAATTAAATTTTCGTACTATTTTATTTCTAAAAATTAGTTCTCAAGACTATTATTGTAGCATTTGGTACCAACATTTTCTACTTTTATTACTGAAGAAACTTGACTTTTGGAAATAGTCTTAAACTCGATTTTTCAGTCTTAAAAAGCACTAAAAACAGTCTGAATTTCTTAGAGATGCTACAATTTATTGCACCTATGAGTGTAGAAGTCAATTTAATAGTGAAGAAGCTTGAAATAACATTTTCAAGATGATGGTCATTGAACAAACTGGCTTTTAGAAAATTCGATTTAATAGTTACAAAGCTTCGAATGCCATTTTAAGTATATGAAAAATGTGAAAATTGTTTTTTAAGTTAGCTATGTCAATAACTTATTTTCCAAGCTGAAAGCAGTTTTGCAGCACTAAAAATAGTCCAGAATTCGAAGAAAATGAAAAGCAAAGTAAAAAGCACGAAAAGTTCGGTTTCAAGACAATTTTCATGAATCTAATGTTAATGTCCTGCATCTAAGACTATTTTCAAGACTAAAATATTGAAATTTGTCTTCAAATTATGAAAACTTACTTCAAATGCAAATTTTAAGCTTCTGATGTCACTTTTCATTAGTTCAGTTACATTTTGGGGTTCAAGTCAATTTTTAAGGTTAAATGTATGAATTTGTAGTAACAAGTTCTTGAAAAAGTAGTTTTAATTCTACAAGTCAATTTTTAGTATTAAAGTCTCTCGATTTGCGTGAAAACTGGTTACAAACACAACTTTTAAGCTTCTGACATTTTTACCTTTTCTAATTCAATTTTCAAAACTAAAGTCTTTTAGTTTGTCTGGAAACTATGAAAACTGGCTACAATAATATTTTTTAAACTTCTTAAGTGAATTTTCCATTTCCAAGACAATTTTTAAGTTGGGTTGGGTTAGTTTTGGGTCTTTGACCGTAATAACGTGTAATAAAGTGGTTGTTCCAAATTTGATCAATATTGCTCCAACGGTCTGACAGTTATGACAAAAAAAAACGATTTTTTAAACAGAAATTTGAAGGACTGTATTTTCCTTAAGAAACACTTTTCAGGAAAATGACATAGTGAATGTCAACTTATTTTTTAATTGGCTATGGATTGGTGAATTATTGACATTTGAAACTGGACCACCCTGTACATTGTTCCACACTACAAACATATAGTAAACATCAAATAAAATTGAGAAAACGTCACGCACTTGTACGTCAATATAAGAAATTTTTTGCTCTCTAATAAATCGATCCAACAAACTGGTTGAGAGAAGAATAATTCTTAATAGATATTAAGCCAAGTGTTGTTGACTTACTTAGAATGTTTCAATTCCAAGTTAAAATTTGACTTAAAACAAGTCTTAAACACTCTGTAAATGAGTTTCAAGTATTATTTTCACTTTTAAAACATCATACATCCTAAACCTGTCCTAAAGTACTTAAAAGTAAAAGTCAAACTTTTTTTATTTAAATCTTTTATCATATCATCACAATCGGCCATAAATCATCTTGGAAATGTATTTTGGAACTCTATGAGTAGAATTTAGACAGTTCTGACGTTTGGGTGTATGTATCAAACGTACTTTCTCAAGGGCAACTGTCAAAACCCATCCCATAAAGCTACAAACCGACAAAACATACTTGAAAAGTTGCAAATCAACCAAGTTGGATTTTTATAGCTTTATGAGTGGCACTTTGACTGTACGTTTTGCAGTATGTCTCTGTGAAATTTCTCTTCCTTATTAATACAATAAAACAGCAAAACATACTTAAAAGACTGGATCAATTACTACAATACTGTTCATAGCTTAGTTTATCTACAAAACATTCTAACCAAATGGAAATTAGTACAAAATAAAATGAATGTATTTTACAGCTTTATGGGTAGAATTTTGACAGCTTGTTATACACGTACAACTGTCATAAACGTGTGAATTAGCAATATGCGTCTCATAGAACTAAAGAATTATAAGACACTTAAAAAATTGTAAATGAGTAAAAATTTACTGAAATGTACTAAGTGCGGTGTAAAATTGTGCTTTGCGAGTGGCATTTTGACAGTTGTGACGTTTGGCTGTCAGTTATTGACACTTTTAACGTGCGATCGTTATCGAGGTTCAGTTTCATATAACTATAACACTCCAAAATAAAGTTAAAATAATAGAAATGACAACAAATTTAAATGAATTTCATTTTATGCCTCTTAAAGTGGAAGTTTGACAGTTGTTTTCGAGGCACTGTCTTTTAAGTAGGAAAACTGTCAAAATTCATTCCTTCAGTAATACTTTCTGAGTAAAATTCTGTTGCATTCCAGAAATCAAAAAATGTCCTCGTATTTAGGAAAATTCTATTTAAAGCTATTCCTTCGTAAACAACTCCACGAGGGGTGTGACACTCTCTTAAATTTGGGCCCATATTATATAATACGAGGATTATCATAGATTATTCAATATTATGCGATATTATTGATAATATTGGTATTATACACGTATTATTGTATTATTCCAAATAATATTGATATTATATGGTAATATAAGGATTATTATGGATTATTCAATATTATTGATATTATGTCAGTATTATTGTATTATTCGAAATAATACTGATATTATACGTATTATTGCTTGATTAGCGTATTATTAAGGATTATTCTTTACTACTTGGATTATTACATATTATATTAATGATGCAATATTATTGCAAAAGCGCAAAAGTTTAAGCGCAAACGAGTAAGTTAAAAATTGTTTAGATTATAATTTAGAATACAAAAATGGTATCAGTAAATAAAGCTGTCATAACAAAATCCGAGTTTACTACTGGAATCACTTCAATATTTTGAATGTGTTTTGATCGAGGTTTTTATGGTCATATTTTTTTATTTCATTTTTGTTTCGAACATGTATCAGTTTCAATTTCCTCAATACTGCCCATGTTGTTTCTTATTTAATCACCCGCTAGTAATTTAATATGTAATTGCATAAATTATTAATTTAAAGACGATAAATACATTTTGGCAAAATACTTAGGGAATAAATAAATAAAATAAAAAAATTTGTCAGTTTATTATTGTCACAAGCTGAGCAAAAAGCTCCTTATAATAATCAAGCAAAAAAAACATACCTGCATAATTATTTCTACACTTTTCAATCTTCAGTTGGTTTAGTTGGTTTAAAATGTTTATATTTATTCTTAATAACCAACAATTCCCGCCGCTTTATGATTTTTCATATTATGCCGTATTATTCGTATTATTCAGATTATTTACTATATTATTGGATTATGTGGTATTATTGCATTATGTACTATATTATTGGATTATGTCGTATTATCAAGATTAGTAAGATTATTGCATATTATTAATATTATTTGGTGAGTGACCCAAATATTATTGAAGTGTCACACCCCTCGCAACTCCACTTCTATTTCTCTCGTCACCGTTAAATCATATTAGGCGGCATTAAATTGCGGAAAAGCGTAAAGCTTCCCGGAGGATATCATCAGCCAATTTCCATTTTTTACGTCAACTTACGGCGGGGGCGAGGAACATTGTGGGAATTCCCCGAAACAAAACACTCGTTTGGAACGGAAGCCGTAATTGCGTTTCGTCTACGTGGCGCAAAACTGTTCGTATTTATTATGACGGCACATTAAGGGAGGAATTGCAGGAGATCGGCCGGTGAAAAATTGGCAACACCGGAGACGGTTTTTAAGAGTGACATTATCATTTTAAGATGCCGGGAAGATGAGTGTCGGAAAATAGGGCGTTTCGTGGAAGTTCAAGCTCTTAATATCACCTTATTCAGTTAAGTGTCTCGGGAAGTTCTTTAGGTGGGATGCTATTAAATGCTCTATTAATTGAAGTTAGCAACTTAATTAAGAAAAATTAAAATTTTGAGAAACGTATCAAAATATGACTTTCAATTCTGTAGTGAACTTTTTCTAGTTACTTACGTGCTTACCTCAGTGTAAATAGCACTTTACGCACAGCTGTAAAAAAGTGCACAGTACAAAGATCGGCTATAAAATAATTGCTCTAATCTTGGAGAACAAACATGGTAAAATTACTTACAATTCGATGCAAACTTTCGAAAAGAAACAAAGAATAAAATTTTCTATTTAATAAAATAATATTAGTTGTAAGTTGTATTTTTTGGGCTACTTCGTATTCATGAGTGTCTTCGAGGGTTTCATCAAAAAACCTAGACTTGACTACACTGTATGTATTTTAGAGGAGACATACGAAAAACCAAACTAAATTGTGATGACGTCACACACATCAAAAGTTCGTGCTTAATTTGACGGTTGTTGCGACGAGCGCAATTGCCAAATTTATGTGTATAGCTGACATCATTCGGTCATTAGTAAATTTCCAGTCACTTTTTTGAGTATATAATACCATTAATACAATATTTTTTTCCCGGCTGTTACATCATACTTTGATTATGATGATTAAATTGAAATCAATCTTCAAAAAAAAAATCTGTTGTACGTAGTCAACTACTTGGGTTTTTCCTGTTGAAAACATAAGTATTTTGAACTCTTATAGATTTCATTAAAACGCCATTAGAAAAAGGATAAAAAATCGAGGGGTGTGACACTCTCTTAAATTTGGGCCCATATTATATAATACGAGGATTATCATAGATTATTCAATATTATGCGATATTATTGATAATATTGGTATTATACCCGTATTATTGTATTATTCCAAATAATATTGATATTATATGGTAATATAAGGATTATTATGGATTATTCAATATTATTGATATTATGTCAGTATTATTGTATTATTCGAAATAATACTAATATTATACGTATTATTGCTTGATTAGCGTATTATTAAGGATTATTCTTTACTACTTGGATTATTACATATTATATTAATGATGCAATATTATTGCAAAAGCGCAAAAGTTTAAGCGCAAACGAGTAAGTTAAAAATTGTTTAGATTATAATTTAGAATACAAAAATGGTATCAGTAAATAAAGCTGTCATAACAAAATCCGAGTTTACTACTGGAATCACTTCAATATTTTGAATGTGTTTTGATCGAGGTTTTTATGGTCATATTTTTGTTTCAATTTCCTCAATACTGCCCATGTTGTTTCTTATCTAATCACCCGCTAGTAATTTAATATGTAATTGCATAAATTATTAATTTAAAGACGATAAATACATTTTGGCAAAATACTTAGGGAATAAATAAATAAAATAAAAAAATTTGTCAGTTTATTATTGTCACAAGCCGAGCAAAAAGCTCCTTATAATAATCAAGCAAAAAAAACATACCTGCATAATTATTTCTACACTTTTCAATCTTCAGTTGGTTTAGTTGGTTTAAAATGTTTATATTTATTCTTAATAACCAACAATTCCCGCCGCTTTATGATTTTTCATATTATGCCGTATTATTCGTATTATTCAGATTATTTACTATATTATTGGATTATGTGGTATTATTGCATTATGTACTATATTATTGGATTATGTCGTATTATCAAGATTAGTAAGATTATTGCATATTATTAATATTATTTGGTGAGTGACCCAAATATTATTGAAGTGTCACACCCCTCGTAAAAAATACTACAAAATGAGCCAAAACTGGCCCTTCGGGCTCTCCATGTTACCGAGATATTGAATTTCAAAAGTAGTAAAAAAAGATCTCTAATACCTCCCCATTCTTTAAATTTTGGTGATGAATTTTTTATTTGAACTCTTATAGATTTCGCAAGTCCGCCATTAGAAAGAGGATAAGAAATACTACAAAATAAGCCAAAACTGGACTCTCTAGCTCTTCGTGTTACCGAGATATTAAATTTCAAAAAGTAGTAAAAAAAGACACCAAATACCCCCCCATTCTTCCAATTTTTTGGAAAAATGAAAAATTTTCAAGTGCTTTTTTTGTACTTATTTTACCTAATTTAAGGTCCTTTGGTATAAATATGCCCTTTGCTGTCTATTGGAACCCTCCTGGAGCAAAATAAAAAATTGCCAAAATTGCATTTTTTGCAAAAATCCCATTTTTTCAATTTTTGAATGATTGTAACTTTTTTATTTGAATTCTTATAGATTTCGCAAATCCGCCATTAGAAAGAGGATAAAAAATACTACAAAATGAGCCAAAACTGGCCTCTCTAGCTCTTCGTGTTACCGAGATATTAAATTTCAAAAAGTAGTAAAAAAAAACACCAAATACCCCCCCATTCTTCCAATTTTTTGGAAAAATTAAAAATTTTAAAGTGCTTTTTTTGTACTTATTTTACCTAATTTAAGGTCCTTTGGTATAAATATGCCCTTTGCTGTCTATTGGAACCCTCCTGGAGCAAAATAAAAAATTGCCAAAATTGCACTTTTTGCAAAAATCGCATTTTTTCAATTTTTGACTGATTGTAACTTTTTTATTTGAACTCTTATAGATTTCGCAAACCCGCCATTAGAAAGAGGATAAAAAATACTACAAAATGAGCCAAAACTGGCCTCCCTAGCTCTTCGTGTTACCGAGATATTAAATTTCAAATAGTAGTAAAAAAAAACACCAAATACCCCCCCATTCTTCCAATTTTTTGGAAAAATGAAAAATTTTAAAGTGCTTTTTTTGTACTTATTTTACCTAATTTAAGGTCCTTTGGTATAAATATGCCCTTTGCTGTCTATTGGAACCCTCCTGGAGCAAAATAAAAAATTGCCAAAATTGCACTTTTTGCAAAAATCGCATTTTTTCAATTTTTGACAGATTGTAACTTTTTTATTTGAACTCTTATAGATTTCGCAAATCCGCCATTAGAAAGAGGATAAAAAATACTACAAAATGAGCCAAAACTGGCCTCTCTAGCTCTTCGTGTTACCGAGATATTAAATTTCAAAAAGTAGTAAAAAAAAACACCAAATACCCCCCCATTCTTCCAATTTTTTGGAAAAATGAAAAATTTTAAAGTGCTTTTTTTGTACTTATTTTACCTAATTTAAGGTCCTTTGGTATAAATATGCCCTTTGCTGTCTATTGGAACCCTCCTGGAGCAAAATAAAAAATTGCCAAAATTGCACTTTTTGCAAAAATCGCATTTTTTTCAATTTTTGACAGATTGTAACTTTTTTATTTGAACTCTTATAGATTTCGCAAATCCGCCATTAGAAAGAGGATAAAAAATACTACAAAATGAGCCAAAACTGGCCTCTCTAACTCTTCGTGTTACCGAGATATTAAATTTCAAAAAGTAGTAAAAAAAGACACCAAATACCCCCCCATTCTTCCAATTTTTTGGAAAAATGAAAAATTTTAAAGTGCTTTTTTTGTACTTATTTTACCTAATTTAAGGTCCTTTGGTATAAATATGCCCTTTGCTGTCTATTGGAACCCTCCTGGAGCAAAATAAAAAATTGCCAAAATTGCACTATTTGCAATAATCGCATTTATTTTTGAATGCTTGTAACTTTTTTATTTGAACTCTTACAGATTTCACTAAAACGCCATTAGAAAAAGCATACAAAATACTACAAGACGAGGGCAACAGTCATAATCTAGGCTAAGTTGTGATATGACTATGACATGTCATGTGCAAAATGTCACCGTCAAATTGAAATTTAGCCCAGGTGGCCCTTCAATATGTCGGTGCAACCCGTCATTTATAATAAAATCTTTTCTGACTTTTATACGAAAATAGGATGACGCAACAATGGAATAGACAAATACACGGTTTTGAATGTGACGTTTACTTTTTTGTTTATCACATTCAAAACTTTAGGAAAATTACAAAAAAATTAGTGCAACACTAATCTTAATTTAGATGACAAATATTATATAATCACCTCGAATTGGTTAAATGGCAGTCTCGAGTGAATTTTGCGAATAAGATAAAACCATTTACACAGATTATCTATGAAAATCTTTGTTTCAAAATTGCTAAATTTACACTTAATTATACCAGATAACAATGTGTTTTTTTATATATCAGATCATATTATTATGTCATATTATATATCATATTAACCGAACAAACTGCACTGTATATAGCAGATTAAATTAAGAATTAGATTAGCAATTTGTCAGTTAGGTTAGGTTAGGTTAGTTATGGCAATTTATTGATTCCGGATGGATCATTAACTGCACTCTTTCAATAGTGTAATAATTTATGTTTCAGAAAATAACATTTTAAGTAAACAAATAAAACATGGAGGAGTTTTCTGTTTTTCTTTTGAGGATCAAAATCCATATTTTTTCCAACCTGTATGTATCAATTTTTCCATTCCATCTCAAGTTACTACATTATTATCTTGTTTTCCTCATATGAGAAAAAAATGGCTGCCTAAACGTAAATTGCCTATTCAACCTATAAATCAACAGGCCTCATCTAATTTACTGCTTCTGTTTAATTACACTTTTCGAACAAAATAATGTTCGTTTAGTTAGGATTCCCGTTTGTCTTATTCCTCGTTTTTTTTTGTTTTACTGGTTTCAGTCACGAAAACATAAATATTCACCTTTCGTGGAAATTATTGATGGCATTTATTTTTGTTATTAATTGTCGTCATTTTATCCAAATTAGCTATTTATCTAACTAGACGTTCAAACCAAAAGTCTTAATTTTTACTAAAAGTAGGTGTGACACACTACAACGCTTTATAACAAAGAGGAACTAAAACTTCCTCACCAGGTACGTAAAGTAGAACGTTTCGTCACTGTAATCAATATGAAAAAGTGTCCCTGAATGACAAAATTAAATAATTTAATCGAATTTTTAAAAGGATTGAAGAATCTTGAATGTTTAATAAGCGGTCGTCGAACGGTAGACAGCAATCTGAAACTCAATTACCGAAGATCGCGGCGTTTACACCAAAATTCCATTAGCGGCCCTAAACTAAAATTAGTCCATACCAAAACCATTTAGTAAATTGTATAACCTTTGCCGGCTGACATGCAATATATCGCAATAGCGGCATTGAACACTGGCTCTTAGCAAATTAATGTTCAAATGAAGCGTTTAATTACGAAGCTCCTTAATAAGATTAGGCTGCAATTAATCCCGGCCATATCGCCACAATTGTTTCAAAGCTGCGCTAATCTTAATTGAGAAATTTGTCATGCTATCATCGTGACCATTACACGGAGTGAGCAAACCGCAAAATCTAATCACGGCACGTGATCACACCTGGAATGTTAATTCGTCTCTTCCCGTTGCGTTGGTCTGTATAGCCATTGCATTTTCCGTTCAATCAATAGGGTTAAGGATTCATTTTAATAGTAATTATTGTTTTGTAAGAATTTTTGGAAATAACCTAAAAATTAGGGTCTACCGTTATACTACCGTCATGGTTTTTCTACTGTTCTCCTATTTTTTCTTAAATATAATATACCGTTTTTAATAGCATTGCCAGGAGGTTGTAAAAAAAAAATTAAAAATAAGGGTTTAGTTTTCTGGAAATACGCTTGACAGTCGTATACCTTAAAATTATGAAATAAACAACAATTTTAATAAAGTGACAATCATAATCTATTAAATTATACGCAAACAGTTCCACTTACTTTAAAGAAGATTTTGGTTTTTTAACGCTATGACAACATTTTCAATAAAGTTTTTAGTAAACGATTCTGCTAACTTTGTTCCTAAATATTTACGAAAGTAGTAACTTTTTTAAAGCACATTTTGGGTGTTATTTTAGCCCTTGAAAAGGGCAATCAAATAATATGTTAATATACAGCGTGTCCCATTTGAAATAGTTGAAAAAGTTCGTATTTCCAAAAAACCTACGCGTCCTCACGGTATACTGTGAATTGTCAAATCTGCATGTTTTAGTTTGCAGTGTTTTTTCAAGTTATTGGATAGGAAATTTAATGAGATTTTCAAAAATATGCTTAAAACAATCATTTTCTTACTCCAAGTGGATTTTACCTGTCCTTGATATGATACCGCTTTTCTACCTGATTGTATCAAATTTTGTAGCGTTTTTTCAATTTGTTGGATAAGAATGTTAATGAGCATTACAAAAATGTGCTTAAAACAGTAATTTTCTTACTCGAAGTGGGTTTTACCAGCGATTTTGTCCTTCCAAATTGTGTTTCTGGCAGTTCAAACTTTGACACCGTTTTTCTACTTGACTGTACCAAATTTTGTAGTGTTTTTTCCAGGTTATTGAATAGGGAATCTAATGTGAATTCCAGAAATGCGCTTAAAACAGTTATTTTCTTACTCTAAGATGTTTAGATAAATTATTCTTTAAAACCAAGTTTGTCTCGATTCTGCAAGATATAAAGTTTAATACAGTTTCTGAGATTTGTGACAGTTATTTTAACAATTATCACGTGTTCGTTTAGCTAAATAGTGTTTTTAAATCACTTGCTCAAAAGTTGAAAAAATCGGTGTTTACAAAACAGTTTTTGCAGTATTATGACAATTATTTTGACTTTCGTCACGTGACTGCTTGGCTAAATTATCTTCTAAAACCACGTTAAAACAAGCAAATTGACATTATTTTTCGATGTAGAATAGATGATTAAAATGTTTCGCAATGAAAACATCCTGAATAATAATGTAAAATGATGATACAGGGTGATTCGAAAGTTGGTGCTTTCCTTTCTAAAAGTAAAAAAAAAATAAAGTTTTTTTCCTTTGACGCTTTTTCGAAATATGAACAATAACGAAGATACAGGGTGTCAAAGTTTTACTGAAAAAATAAAAATTTAATGATTTTGGCCAAACCACTTGAAGTAATTAAACAAAATTTTGTAGGTGTCAGTAGCTACGTGGAAAGCAAATTTTCCAAGAAACAACAATTTTCTTGCCAGTGGCGGGCGTATAATTTTTTTAAAACAATTTCGAAAAAAAATTTTACCCCACTGGTTTCTTTTCAACATAAAATTTATTATTGAATTCCTTGTTCAATTCTAAAAATAAAACCCCTTTTATTATTTATTGCTACGACGCACCGTTTCCCAGTAAAAAAAATAAAAACCGTATTAATGCGTCCCTAAAATTAAATGCTGTTTTAATTTAAAGTGTCAAATTATTAAAACTTAGTTCAAAGGCGGCTGAAATTTTTTGTTTTTGTTTATGTCTGTTATAAGGAATAACCTGTAGTTAGTTAAAATTAAATTTAAGTTATTTTTTATTTTGTTTTTTTTTTCTCAGTAAAACTTTGACACCCTGTATCTTCGTTATTGTTCATATTTCGAAAAAGCGTCAAAGGAAAAAAAACCTTATTTTTTGAAGCCCTATTCGCAGGTGAAAGGAAAGCACCAACTTTGGAATCACCCTGTATAACCTTTTTTTGACTGATTTCTATCGACTTTAAACATTTTGACTTGGCAACACTGGTGACAGGTTAAAAAAGCAGTTTGCTGCTTTTTAGACCAATCATAAACTACGAACACTGCTGCGATTCAAGCAAACCAATAGTTACCCAGAAGCTATTAATTATTCTAGTAGGAGTTAATCGAAATAAGTTGTCATACTCTTAACCTCAATCGCTGTGACAAAGCCTGGCTGGAACTTTCCAAGTTGTCGTTGGCAGACTTCCCCGAAAGTTTTGCATCGCAAAAACTGGCTACCTAAAAATGAACGAGACAAGCGTCATTTTCCCTATAATCCTGAGGACTAAGTCCTAAGCAAAGCCCCAGTGCTTTGGGTAACATGATTAATAACCGGCCAACTCGTCTCCGCAACGCTGAGCTAGCCGGAACTGCGCTTTTTGTCCTCACAGCCGCTCAAACCCTCAATTTTCTTTTTGCTCATTCGCATCGACGTCTCCAAGGCGAATTACATTTTCCCATTTGTCGTTTTTTATAATCGCATTTGCTTTCATGAGACCCTCTTTTATTAAACGCTTTTATCTTTCTTACTGCACACCATATCCAAATTAAATAACATTCCATTTTTTAAAATATTGCTGCCAAAGTATCCGAGATGTTAGTCCCTAATACCACGGTTGCATGGATACTTACTAAAAGCGAAATATTTCTTCGATGGCAAGAATGACAGGCGTTATAGATCACAACTCATTTAAAACCAAACCAGGGCTAAGTATAAAAAATATAGCGGAACGTCAGGCGAACGAGTGTTGTGCTCAATCACTGTCGTCTATTCTTATCTCTTTTATAAGATATATAAATGGGATCTAAATATAATAAGAGCCATGGGAAAATAGAGCCTACGATAAATTGGATTTGTTTCGGTCTCCTTGCGGGGCATAGAGAAAGTTGCTAGGTCAGCTCCAGATAAAAATACTATTAAAAAACGGTTTTTTTTACGACAGTCGTATTTTGATGTCTTTTGTAATGCGTATTTACAGAATAATACTCATTTATAAAAAATATACACAAAATAAGTAGAATTATTGTCAAAGAAAATATCCGCATCAACGCAATATTGTCTGAAAATAAGCAATAATTTATGAGTATTCTTGACAGTTTGATATTGACAAAGCTATTTTTAGATTGACTAGACAAGATTAACTAAAGTTCTTACCAAGTGTTTAAATTTGTTGTCTAAGCTCGAAAACAAATTGAAGAATGTATAAAAAGGTTCAAAATCATCTGAAATTGATATCAAATGAGGTCCAAAACATGTTGAAAAACGACTATTCAGAGACAGAGCCTTCCAGTAAAGTAAAAAGCAGTAAAAAGCTTCTTGTCTTTAACAGAAAACTGTAAAGCTTCAATTTAACAATTTTTTTCTTTGCACCACTATTAAAAGCCACCTTCTGGTCTTAATTTGACTATTGGAAGACATTTGAAGCTTTCTGCCTTTTATTTAACGCTTCACAGCATCAATTTGAAAATGTCTACCTATTAAAACAATTACATAAGTTATATGACAACTCAGAATCTTTAGGAAGGCTTCCAGACAGTACTTTTGACTACACAAAGACAGAGAAGCCTTCCGGTCTTAATTTCATTATTGAAAGACATTAGGAAGCTTCCTGACCAATGCAAGGTAATAAAGCTTCAATTTAAAAATTTAAAAATGCTTACAGCAGTGATATGACAACACAGAGTTTCTAAAAAGGATTGTAAACAGTACTTTTTAATATTCAAAGACAGAAAAAAGCTTTTAGGTTTTAATTTGACTATTGGAAGGCTGTAAGAAGCCTCTTGTTTTCTATGAAAGACTCTTTAGTTTCAATTTGACTATTTCTACCTATTAAAATAATTACATAAGTTATATGACAACTTAGAGTCTTTAGGAAAACTTCCAGACAGTACTTTTGACTACACAAAGACAGAGAAGCCTTCCGGTCTTAATTTTACTATTAAAAGACATTAGGAAGCTTCCTGACCAATGCAAGGTAATAAAGCTTCAATTTAAAAATGCTTACAGCAGTGATATGACAACACAGAGTTTTTAAAAAGGATTGTAAACAGTACTTTTTAATATTCAAAGACAGAAAAAAGCTTTTAGGTTTTAATTTGACTATTGGAAGGCTGTAAGAAGCCTCTTGTTTTCTATGAAAGACTCTTTAGTTTCAATTTGACTATTTCTACCTATTAAAATAATTACATAAGTTATATGACAACTTAGAGTCTTTAGGAAAACTTCCAGACAGTACTTTTGACTACACAAAGACAGAGAAGCCTTCCGGTCTTAATTTTACTATTAAAAGACATTAGGAAGCTTCCTGACCAATGCAAGGTAATAAAGCTTCAATTTAAAAATGCTTACAGCAGTGATATGACAACACAGAGTTTTTAAAAAGGCTTGTAAACAGAACTTTCTAATATTCAAAGACAGAAAAAAGCTTTTAGCTTTTAATTTGACTACTGGAAGACAGTAAGAAGCCTCTTGTTTTCTATGAAAAACTCTTCAGCTTCAATTTGACAATTTCTACCTAATAAAATGCTTACAGAAGGCTTACAGGCAGCAGTTTTTACTATTGAAAGGCCGAATGAGATCTTGGTTGAGGTTGTTAACATAGTAGTGTCAAGAAGCAGTCAAAAATGTTGTTGTTTGAGTTAACTTTAAACAGATGTTTCCCAACTGTCTAAATTGATTCAACTTATTGCCAAACGTCTACATGTGCAACATTTTCGGAAATCCCAGCAAGATAGGTAGTTTCTGTTTCTCTTCACGAAAAGTGAAATTTACGCAAATTCTGCACATTTGGACTTATCAAAAATTGTGTTGGATGTGTCAGACACTGAACTTGTCTCTGAAAAAGTCTTAGTAATTTTGGAATTACCTATCTAAAAATATTTGAAAGACCTAAACATATTTCCAACTATCTAAAACAAGTTGAGCTTGTTGTCAAATGTGGAAAAGAAGTGTGAATATGTCTAAAAAATTGCAAAAATTGATTAATTTGAAAGAACATTTTGTCCTGTACCAAAATTTGTTGAAGTTCTAAATCACAATGAAAAGTATATAAAAATGTTGATCTGATTGATTTATCTATCTTAAAATAATCCAGAAAATATTGAAGAAGTGGCAGTATTATGACAAGTCACAAGATTTTATAAGATTTTCAAGTTTTGGAATATTGAGTTTAATAATTATTTCTAATAAACTGGCACAAGAGCAGAAAAAATTTGAGTATCTTATAAATATAAATTTACTTTATTTTCCGAGTATTAACATTTGAAAAATTCTTATTGGAGATCATTTGTTATTAAATGATACATGCTATCCAAGTATTGACAACTTTACGACAAAAGTTTGAAATAAAACTGAAATATCGTCGAGTTCAAACCTGGTTTCCTTAAATAATGTTGCCATTAGTAAAATGAGATGTTCTGCGTCTTTCTGGTTGTTTTTTGCTTCTGTAATGATTCGTCTCGAACTCCCTCAGCGATTTGTCTTCCGGCAACAAAAAGAAACTTGATCTTAATTACAAAAGAAGCTTCGTTTTTGAAGTATACGATGCATTTGCATTAAATTCCATAACTGGTCGCAAATACATAAAGTCGACCGAATGTCTTCGTATAAATCATAACAATGGACCCTTTATTAATGTAAACCCTGTCGCTGCTTATAATCAGTTTGTACAATTCGCAGCCAAAAGACCCAACTATTTGTTAACTGGAGTTTCGCTCCGCATCAGAGTGATAATTTCCGCAGGCCCTGGACTAAGTAAACCTCTAAAACTCTTAACTGAATATTTCGTATTCTCATGAATATGTATTAATACGACGGTATGGCAGTCCTATGCTTAATGACACAATGAATATTGCCCGGATTCAAATTTGAATTTTTAGTTATGGCTCGTTCTGCTTAACCGGATTTTTCTTTCCATGTCAGAACTGAAAATAAACGAACGGATTTTTTTTAAATAACTAAATTATACAGAATTCAAAATCTCTACTTTGAAATATACCGTGTTTTTTCAGGCGCGACAAAAAATGATTTGCATAAAATGACGAAGAAAACTGTAAATGCTATTGAAAATTTGTTAAAAATCCCAGAAGCCTCTACAATTGTTTTAAACTTTCCTAGAACTGTTTTTAATCACCAGAGGCCTCTAAGACCATTATGAAAGTCACATAGACCTCTAAATGCTACTGGGAACTTTCTTAAAAGTGCCAGAGGCCTCTACAAGTGTCTGGAATAACCCCAGAACGGTTTTAAATTGCTAGAGGCCTCCAGGACTATTTCGAAAGTTTCATAGAGCTCTAAATGTTGCTGACAACCTTTTAAAATGTGTCAGAAGCCTCTACAATTCTTTTAAACCTTCCTAGAATTTTTGGCTAGGCTAGGACTATTTTGAGTTCCATAGACCTCTAATTCTAAATTTGAACTTTTAGTTTTGGCTCGTTCTGCTTAACCGGATTTTTCTTTCCTTGTCAGAACTGAAAATAAACGGTTTTTTTTAAATAACTAAATTATACAGAATTCAAAATCTCCACTTTGAAATATACCGTGTTTTTTCAGCCGCGACAAAAAAATGATTTGCATAAAATGGCGAAGAAAAATTAACTGGGTTCCGTATTGCTTTCGTTACGTAGTCCCTGGATAATAACCGACAAAGACGAGCTCCGTTAGGGGAGACTTGCTAAAAAAAACGACCAAATGAAAAACGAATTTTTTTCCAAATCCATTTTGGTGTGAGCTGAAATTTGTATTTGTTCAGCTGTAAATTAATTTGGATGAATTTGGTTGTAGACTTTTAATCAGCCAAAACCCACATATTTCTCTGATAAAAACATTTAAAGAAACAAGTTTTGTCAAATATTGTGTTTAAATTAAATTTAGTTTGCAACAAGTTATTTTAGTTTAAAACATAAAAAAACTATGCACTAATTTTAAGGTAACACCGTGTAGTTTAGTAACGAAGCATTGTCGGCTCGTCTCTAGTACCCCCCCCATTCTTTCAATTTTTTTGAAAAGTGAAAAATTTCAAAGTGTTTTTTTTGTGCTTATTTCACTTAATTTAAGTTTTTTTTTGTATAAATATGCCCTTTGCTGTGCATTGGAACCCTTATGGAGCAAAAAAAAAAATTGAAAATTTTGACCAAAAATGGCATTTTTCGAATTTTTGAAAGGTTCAAAGTGGTTATTTCCCTTAATTTGATGTCCTTTGGTATAAATATATCCGTTGCTGTGCATTAGAACCCTTATGGAGCAAAATAAAAATTTGCCAAAATTGCACTTTTGACAAATATTGCATTTTATGACTTTTTGAAAAATCGTAGCTCTTTTATTGAGATTCGCAGGAAATTCGTTCCTACGCCATTCGAAAAAGCATAAAAAATACTACAAAATGAGTTAAAAATGGCCTCTCTAGCTCCTCATGTTCCCGAGATATTAAATTTCAAAAAGTACCTAAAAAACCTCTCTAGTACCCCCCCATTCTTTCAATTTCGTTGAAAAGTGAAAAATTTTAAAGTGCTTTTTTTGTGCTTATTTCACTTAATTTAAGGTTTTTTTGTATAAATATGCCCTTTGCTGTGCATTGGAACCCTTATGGAGCAAAAAAAAAAATTGAAAATTTTGACAAAAAATGGCATTTTTCGAATTTTTGAAAGGTTCAAAGTGGTTATTTCCCTTAATTTGTGGTCCTTTGGTATAAATATATCCTTTGCTGTGCATTAGAACCCTTATGAGGCCATTTATGGAGCAAAAAAATAAATTGAAAATTTTGACAAAAAATGGCATTTTTCGAATTTTTGAAAGGTTCAAAGTGGTTATTTCCCTTAATTTGAGGTCCTTTGGTATAAATATATCCTTTGCTGTGCATTAGAACCTTTATGGAGCAAAATAAAAATTTGCCAAAATTGCACTTTTGACAAATATTGCATTTTATGACTTTTTGAAAAATCGTAGCTCTTTTATTGAGATTCGCAGGAAATTCGTTCCTACGCCATTCGAAAAAGCATAAAAAATACTACAAAATGAGTTAAAAATGGCCTCTCTAGCTCCTCATGTTCCCGAGATATTAAATTTCAAAAAGTACCTAAAAAACCTCTCTAGTACCCCCCCATTCTTTCAATTTTGTTGAAAAGTGAAAAATTTTAAAGTGCTTTTTTGTGCTTATTTCACTTAATTTAAGGTTTTTTTTGTATAAATATGCCCTTTGCTGTGCATTGGAACCCTTATGGAGCAAAAAAAAAAATTGAAAATTTTGACAAAAAATGGCATTTTTCGAATTTTTGAAAGGTTCAAAGTGGTTATTTCCCTTAATTTGTGGTCCTTTGGTATAAATATATCCTCTGCTGTGCATTAGAACCCTTATGGAGCAAAATAAAAATTTGCCAAAATTGCACTTTTGACAAAAATTTAATTTTTTGACTTTTTGAAAAATCGTAGCTCTTTTATTTAGATTCGCAGGAAATTCGTTCCTACGCCATTCGAAAAAGCATAAAAAATACTACAAAATGAGTTAAAAATGGCCTCTCTAGCTCCTCATGTTCCTGAGATATTGAATTTCAAAAAGTACCTAAAAAACCTCTCTAGTCTCGATTGTCGGACTAATTCAGTGTACATTTTTTGGTTCTTTCAACCAATTTTATTCCTTGCACTGTTTTTGTTACTAAGAAATGATTGAGCAGTAAAAAATCAGTGTCAATAAAAGCTACCATTCCCAACTTTGTTAAAACTATCTATGGTTTCAAACTTACCAAATGTAAACCTCTGTCCATAGAATTGCAACTATTTCTAGTGTCTATTGTTTCTCGCTACATGAAACAGATAATAACCGCGTCGATCAATACAGTTTTATTGCTCGGTATAACTATGTTTCTAAAATGAATCATGCGATTCATGTTAAACTGCAATATAACCAAGTTAATATGATTTATGGAAATATTATACAGATTAAATTTTCCAGCTCGGATATTTCAAAGTGGACAGCGGTGAAGATAAAGCGAAATTGGTTTAATATTAAACCAACAACTAGTTCAAGAAAAAATTGCTTCTTCCTCGTTCAGGTAGAATTTAAAAGGAAGCCTTTTAAAAAGTGATTGAAACCTGTCTTAGTTATTGTTGCTGTATATTAGCGTGAATTTCCTAGAAATTTTCTTTATGCTGAAAAGCCATATTTTATACTTTCTATTATCAATTCTTGCTCCTATTATCGTCATGTAAAATATTCCTTTAGTGTCCTGCGGTTTTGCCTGCAAAGCAACAAAACTGAATACCTAAAAAGAAGAGAATCTATCTTTTAGAATTCTCACTCCTTGTAAAACGTCCCAACGGAAAAGACATTAAACCGTTCTTTGAGGAGAAGTAGCTTTTAAATAACCAGCGCCCCAAGGTAAAAAATTGTAAAATGCAGACCAGAAACAAGGATTTTTAAACTTCAAACGCCTGTTTCATAACAAAGTTTATTGCCTCGAGCCGTTTAAGTTTAGTGTGAAGTTTTATTAGTCGTTTTCATATTTCTGAGTGCTTTTTAAGATCTCGTCTTAAAAAGCGCCTTGTCAGTGAAAAAACAAATTCGACCCTTACCACGGCAAATATCCACACCGACCTATCCAATTAAATATAAAACACCTGTCTATGCGATAGGAATTTTTATGAGTAATGCTCTGAAATATTTCCCTTGTACCTTTCACTCTACGATGGCCTTTGAAACCCGAAACGCGTGACCTGAACCTCAAACAGGCTTTAAAAACCTATACGATACATTTGGTGAAGCATATTCTTAGTGCGATAGAGAGGTAAAGGTAAAAGTGTCATTTTAACTTTCTAATATTATTTTTTTGGTGGATGTTTTTGTGGTTTTTGAGGATATTATTGAAACATACGAAAAAGTCAAAACTATACAAATCACGTGACTACTTTATCAAGAAGTCTAATTGAAGCTTAATTTTTTTTTGTTAACATGAAATGTCGTGTTTTGTTTTATTGTTTAACGTATATGGGGAATATATCAAAAGGAAAGCCTTAGATGGCTGGGAAGGAGGAGTTGTCATATGTGGCAGAAGGATGGATAATCTCAGCTACGCTGATGACACCACACTTATCGCCAAAGATGAGCAGGAATTCTCGAATCTTATATAGCGAGTACAGAGAGTGAGCTTGGAGTTTGGTTTACAACTGAACCGTCAAAAAACGAAACTTATGTTGAGAAATGCCTAGTATTCAAGATGTCGAAAATGTAGAGGAAATAACCTATCTAGGTGCCCACACACAAGTCAAGAAACCAGAAGAAGCGTAGCTCTTGCCAAAACGGCCGTGATCAAACTCAACAAAATTTGGAAAGATTGGCATATAACAACGACAACAAAATGCAGATTAGTATACACCCTCGTTTTTCCAATTGCACTATATGCAGCAGAAACCTGGACCTTAAAAGCCACAGACATCGCCAAGGATGTTTTGAGATGTGGGTTTGGAGGAAGTCTACTGAAGATTCCCTGGATTGCCAGTAAAACGAACGTATCCATTCCCGAAGAACTAACATCCAAGTCAGATTGTCAACTGAAATCAAACAACTAATTCTCAAGTATTTTGGACAATATCAGCAGGAGGAAAGATGACAATCTCAAAAAACTTCCAAGGGAAGGTAGAGGGAACAGGACCTAGAGGAAGTATTTCAAAACGATGGCTGGACCAGATGAAGCAGCTTACAGAAAAATCTTTCCAGGACAGAATTAGAAGCACGTCAAATAGAGAGGAATGGAGGAAACTGCTAAAAACACAACAACATGAAGCTAACGACTAGAGAGAGGAACATCTTAAATAGTTTAATGGGCAGTATAAGAAAATTGAGCAAAGGTTTCATTTAAAAAAAATTGAAACACGGATCATATCTTGTAGTAAAACTACTTTTTTTGTTCGAAATGCGGTTGCAATGTTGTCAAACTGACAAATTCTATCAATCTGATTAGAAACTGATGCTCTTTAGTTAGTAAAAGAAAAGTTGTTACTTTCTCTAATAATACAAACTATCTTTTTAATGTTTTCTTTTAAATGTCTCAATTACCTATATAAACTTTGCTGCTCAAAAATTGAAGAAAGAATTGAAAGTCTTGCAAAGTTATTTAAACTGCAATTTTATGTAATTACCAAACACAAAAGGTAGGAATTATCAGTTTAGTTTTTATGTGTATAGATCCTGCAACATCACCTCCAATAAATAGAGAGAGAAGGAGAGTGGACAATATGAATGGATGCAACAGAAAGAGAAAACTATAAATTTAGTAATGGTAGAAAGTGGAAAATCAGGAGTGTGGCAAAATAAAGTACAATAGGTTTTAGTTTAAAAAGAAAAGTGGTGAGAAAATAAAAAAAGGATGGGAGATACTGTCACGTTTAAATTGAAAAGCCCTTTTGGCCCAACAAGTTAAACGAGACGTGCGTTTATTACTTTAATAAACGCCTTTACCGAGATCTTGTTTCAGAGGTAGAATCAAACCACTTGGTAGAAAAATATAATTTAATAACTAAATAATAGTTAAAACTAATTGACAAAATGGTTGGTTTATCAACTTGGTGAATCGGAATAAAACCTTCAACATAATTCCCAAAGTAACACTTTAAACAATACCTTTTACATGCACAAAATATTACAATAACAAATCTGTACTTACATTTGTAAAACAATTATGAGGGCAGCTTCGTGGAGGGTTTGGCACTCGTGATTTATTATAGTTTAAGAGATGGTTTACTATTTAATTAATTTGTAAACCCGGTGCGGGTTGCAGAATTCAGGACGACTACATTCTGTGGCGTGAGCGGAGTCTTCTGGCTAGGTACTGCCTTCTCCGACGTGGTGCACAGCAAAACTGGACTGACTGGACAGAACTGGACTGAACTGACTGAACTGAACTGAACCTTCTTTAGGGTACAACTTCCTTTTTATAGCATTCCAGACACTGGTTCCACCAATCAAAACTCCCAGACCTGGCCTCGTCTAGCCGACAACTCGTGACGACCTTCGACCATCGGTACTTGGAAAACATTCCACATTATTTCGCAAATTCAGCAAATGCATCTTAATTGCAGTTGCACTCCGACCGCATTCCACAATTTTAATGTTTCCGCTCAAGTAATATAAACATTCCATATTTTTAATGTTTCCTTTCAAGTGAAATAACTTTGATTTATTATCCTTCGTGACAATACACAGGGTGGTCGTTTTAAATGTCAATAATTCACCAATCCATAGCCAATTAAAAAATAAATTGATATTCATTATGTCATTTTCCTGAAAAGTGCTACTTAAGGAAAATACAGTCCTTCAAATTTCTGTTTAAAAAATTGTTTTTTTGTCAAAACTGTCAAACCGTTGGAGCAATATTGATCAAATTTGAAACAAGCACTTTATTACACGTTATTACGGTCAAAGACCCAAAACTAATCCAACCCAACTTAAAAATTGTCTTGGAAACGGAAAATTCACTTAAGAAGTTTAAAAAAAATATTATTGTAGCCAGTTTTCATAGTTTCCAGACAAACTAAAAGACTTTAGTTTTGAAAATTGAATTAGAAAAGATAAAAATTTCAGAAGCTTAAAAATTTTTCATGCAAATCGAAAGACTTTAATACTAAAAATTGACTTGTAGACATAAAAACTACTTTTTCAAGAATTTGTTACTACAAATTCATACATTTAAACTCAGAAGCTTAAAATTTGCATTTGAAGTAAGTTTTCATAATTTGAAGACAAATTTCAATATTTTAGTTTTGAAAATAATCTCAGATGCAGGACATTGACATTAGATTCATGAAATTTGTCTTAAAAAGGAACTTTTCGTGCTTTTTACTTTGCTTTTAATTTTTTTCGGATTCTGGACTATTTTTAGTGCTTCAAAACTGCTTTCAGCTTGGAAAATCGAGTTTCAAGACTACCTTTACAAAGTTTTTGACTTATCAGGCCTAAAAGCCAGTTTGTCCACTTCTACACTCATAGGTGCAATAAATTGTAGCATCTCTAAGAAATTCAGACTGTTTTTAGTGCTTTTTAAGACTGAAAAATCGAGTTTAAGTCTATTTCCAAAAGCCAAGTTTATTCAGTAATAAAAGTAAAAAATTTTGGTACCAAATGCTACAATAATAGTCTTGAGAACTAATTTTTAGAAATAAAATAGTCCGAAAATTTAATTTACTTCTAGACTTGTTGTCCAGTCCAGAAAATTGAGTTGTACACCAATTAAAGTCTTGAAAATATACTTTTGGACTCTCTTTAGTACTAGTAAGGTCCGTTCTAACATTAAAAGTCAACTTTTATACTATTTTTAGTAGTAAAAAATGAGTTTCATGCACAATACAATCTTTGTCTTGATTTCCGGACTTTTTTTAGTTCTCGAATGCCAGTTTCAGACACTCAACCAGGATGGCAGTCTGAGAAAGCGAATCATAAGACCATTCCTAATAGTAAAAAGCAAGTTTTTAGACTATTCAGTACAAATTTGGACTTTCACAAGTCTTGGATGTTCAGTTTTAAACTATAAAACGGTTTTTTAATTGAAATTTGGAGGACTGTATCTTCCTTAGGAAACGTTTTTCAGAAAAATGACACAATGCAAGTCAACTTATTTTTTGATTGGCTATCAAATGGTGAATTATTGACACTTAAAACTGGACCACCCTGTAGAGTTGTGGTATAGATAGAGAAGGAAAAGGATAAATGTACTAGAGAATGAAAATTATTGTGTTGAATTATAACTTGTGAACAGTTTAAATAATCGCTTGGAAAAAAGTAATAAAGAAGAAAACTAAAGAAAAGTCTTCCAGTAAAAAGTAAAAGTTATATTTTTAGGTTAGGTTAGATTAAAGTACTATCCACATATCTATAAGTTTGAGTGAAAAATTGTTAAAAATAGAATGTACCTACAGGATAGCCCAGACAAAAGTTGCCTCTATATTTATTACTTTCCTAGTAGATAAAAAACAGGTCAACTTTAGTATTTAGGGGGGAATAAATATTAAATTGGCGTCAACCTTTGAACTAACATTTCTAGAGAGCACTCATCCACTTTATGAGTGATTTTCAAAAATGTATTACCATTTTTGTTGGTTTTAAAAAAAATACGACCTGAAATTTAAAATTCGAGTAATACACTTTTAATACTCCACTAAGTAGAAATTAATTACCGGGAATAAAATTGGACAAGAGTGAGATAATATTGTGGAGCTGCGACATTTTCGCGAGCAAAAATACGAAACTTTTCAGTTTTGATGTAATTTAAATCTTTCCACACACACCCTGCACGTTTTAATAGATGAAAGTAGGAAAAAGCGCTCTAACTGAAGACTGTGAAATCCACAGCTGTTGTCCAAGCGCGAATTAAACCACTGCGTTGGACAAGTTAAAGTTAAAACTAATTCGTCGGTAAATTATGCAAAAAGGGCCGAGATCCTCACGAAATGTCGTATTTGGGCATAATATTTTAATTAATAAAGCTGTCGGGGTACAATAGGACCTTTTCGACGAAACGTTTCAATTTACGTGTCATATCCAGTACGCTTGACTCCTAATACCCGGCTATATTCCCGTAAGTTCGAGTTATGAATTTGTAATGAAGTTTTTCGGTAAAGTGTACCACGTCCCGGGTCATTATCGGGAATTATTTATCGACTTTTAAAGTAATTATAGCCTTTCATCTAGCGGGGTCCTAGAATAAGTTCGACGGCGACCAATTTATCTCTTCTGAATGGGAAACGAGGCACTCATCGCTTAATAAACGTGCTACTTTTAGTGCTGTTACTCTTTGTTAGGTCAACGATGATGGCATCGACGTTCGGGAAATGGCTTTTGTTAAACCACCATTATAGCACTGAAATAAATCATTGATATGAGTTGTGTGGTATTCAGAACGCTTTCACCATTATTCCCTTGGAAAATACGGATTTTTTATTATATGTTTTTATTTGCAACAATAAAAAAATGTTAATACTACGATTAAAACAAACGAAATGTGTTGTCTGCTGATTTCATTGCTGTAATACGTTAATTATGTATTGTAGGGCGTTATGAACAATATCGTGTTTCTTTTTGTAATGTTTGTGGTGCCACCTAATGGGTTTTAATACAAATACGAAAATAGATCACACTTCTAAAATAACATTTGTTTGTTGTTTTGTTTTAATTTTCAGTGATATGCTGTATTGGGTAAAATTATATTTGGCACTGAATTTAGAAAGTTGGACAATTATATGTTTATTGTAGCTCCAAGAATATCGGAGTAAGTACCTAATAGAATTTCTTAAGAATTGTGTATAATTATTGTTATATTTTTTGCCATTAGTGGCTCAGGCAAGTTTCTCTAGAATCAGAACTGTTGACCCTATTTTTGTATTATTTTACATTTGGGGCAGTGAGAATTTCAAAAAAATCAAAACCTTGACACCCTGACTTTTGCGTCACAATTACCAGCAAAAAACGTATGTCGATGATTAAATGTGATGCTAATTGATTGTCAAAATGATTTTAGTTTGAAGTTATAACATAAGACAGGCTACAATGAAATATATACATTAAACTGGTATTCTCTTCTAAAAAGTGGCTTGAAGAAATTGCTTTATTAAAATTGCCAGAATACTCTAGAGTCATTATGAAAGCTAAAGTCTCTAAATGCTACTGAAAGCCTTCTTAAAAGTGCAGAAGCTTCTACAAATGTTTTCAAAATTTCTAGAAATATTTTAAATTGTCAGAGGCCTTTAGGATTATTAAGAAAATGTTAAAGACCTCTAAATGCTTATGAGAGCGTTATTAAAAGTGTAAGTGAAACCTAGAATTATTTTAAATTTCTAGAAGTCTCTAAGGTCATTATGAAAGTGCCAAGGACCTCTAAATACTACTGACAACCTTCCAAACAAGGCCAGTGTCCTCTGCAAGTATCTTAAACCCACTAGAAAGCAAACCTTCTAGAAATTTTCCAAAGACCTCTACAAGCATCTTAAACCTTCCCAGAGTTGTCTTAAATTGTCAGAAGTCTCTAAGACCATTTTGAAAGTTCCAGAGCTCTCTAGATACTACAGCAAACCTTCTAGA
This sequence comes from Ips typographus, assembly GCF_016097725.1. Taxonomy (NCBI): domain Eukaryota; kingdom Metazoa; phylum Arthropoda; class Insecta; order Coleoptera; family Curculionidae; genus Ips; species Ips typographus. The sequence goes on along the minus strand of NC_138423.1, from coordinate 24,443,952 downwards.
AATTTGCCAGAAGCCTATACAAGCATCTTAAACCTTCCCAGAGTGGTTTTAAATTGTCAGAAGCCTCTAAAACCCATTTTGAAAGTGCCAGAGCTCTCTAGATATTACAGCAAACCTTCTAGAAATTTGCCAGAAGCCTATACAAGCATCTTAAACCTTCGCAGAGTGGTTTTAAATTGTCAGAAGCCTCTAAGACCATTTTGAAAGTTCCAGAGATCTCTAGATACTACAGCAAACCTTCTAGAAATTTGCCAGAAGCCTATACAAGCATCTTAAACCTTCCCAGAGTGGTTTTAAATTGTCAGAAGCCTCTAAAACCATTTTGAAAGTGTCAGAGCTCTCTAGATATTACAGCAAACCTTCTAGAAATTTGCCAGAAGCCTATACAAGCATCTTAAACCTTCCCAGAGTGGTTTTAAATTGTCAGAAGCCTCTAAGACCATTTTGAAAGTTCCAGAGATCTCTAGATACTACAGCAAACCTTCTAGAAATTTGCCAGAAGCCTATACAAGCATCTTAAACCTTCCCAGAGTGGTTTTAAATTGTCAGAAGCCTCTAAAACCCATTTTGAAAGTGCCAGAGCTCTCTAGATATTACAGCAAACCTTCTAGAAATTTGCCAGAAGCCTATACAAGCATCTTAAACCTTCGCAGAGTGGTTTTAAATTGTCAGAAGCCTCTAAGACCATTTTGAAAGTTCCAGAGATCTCTAGATACTACAGCAAACCTTCTAGAAATTTGCCAGAAGCCTATACAAGCATCTTAAACCTTCCCAGAGTGGTTTTAAATTGTCAGAAGCCTCTAAAACCATTTTGAAAGTGTCAGAGCTCTCTAGATATTACAGCAAACCTTCTAGAAATTTGCCAGAAGCCTATACAAGCATCTTAAACCTTCCCAGAGTGGTTTTAAATTGTCAGAAGCCTCTAAAACCATTTTGAAAGTGTCAGAGCTCTCTAGATATTACAGCAAACCTTCTAGAAATTTGCCAGAAGCCTATACAAGCATCTTAAACCTTCCCAGAGTGGTTTTAAATTGTCAGAAGCCTCTAAGACCATTTTGAAAGTTCCAGAGATCTCTAGATACTACAGCAAACCTTCTAGAAATTTGCCAGAAGCCTATACAAGCATCTTAAACCTTCCCAGAGTGGTTTTAAATTGTCAGAAGCCTCTAAAACCATTTTGAAAGTGCCAGAGCTCTCTAGATACTACTGCAAACCTTCTAGAAATTTGCCAGAGGCCTCTACAAGCATTTTAAACCTTCCCAGAGTTGTCTTAAATTGTCAGAAGCCTCTAAGACCATTTTGAAAATGTCAGAGCTCTCTAGATACTACTGCAAACCTTCTAGAAATTTGCCAGAGGCTTTCCCAGAGTTGTTTTAAATTGTTAGAAGCTTCTAGAACCATTTTGAAAGTTCCAGAGACCTCTAAATGTTACTGACACTTTCCAAAATCTGCCAAAGTGCTCTGCAAGTATCTTAAACCTTCCCAGAGTTGTTTTAAATTGTCAGAAGCTTCTAAGATCATTTTGAAAGTGCCAGAGCTCTCTAGATACTACTGCAAACCTTCTAGAAATTTGCCAGAGGCTTTCCCAGAGTTGTTTTAAATTGTCAGAAGCTTCTAGAACCATTTTGAAAGTTCCAGAGATCTCTAAATGTTACTGACACTTTCCAAAATCCGCCAAAGTGCTCTGCAAGTATCTTAAACCTTCCCAGAGTTGTTTTAAATTGTCAGAAGCTTCTAAGATCATTTTGAAAGTGCCAGAGCTCTCTAGATACTACTGCAAACCTTCTAGAAATTTGCCAGAGGCTTTCCCAGAGTTGTTTTAAATTGTCAGAAGCTTCTAGAACCATTTTGAAAGTTCCAGAGATCTCTAAATGTTACTGACACTTTCCAAAATCTGCCAAAGTGCTCTGCAAGTATCTTAAATCTTCCCAGAGTTGTTTTAATTTGTCAGAAGCCCCTAAGACCATTTTGAAAGTGCCAGAGCTCTCTAGATACTACTGCAAACCATCTAGAAATTTGTCAGAGGCCTCTACAAGCATTTTAAACATTCCCAGAGATGTTTTAAATTGTCAGAAGCTTCTAAGACCATTTTGAAAGTGCCAGAGCTCTCTAGATACTACTGCAAACCTTCTAGAAATTTGCCAGAGGCCTTCCCAGAGTTGTTTTAAATTGGCAGAAGCTTCTAGAACCATTTTGAAAGTTCCAGAGACCTCTAAATGTTACTGACACTTTCCAAAATCTGCCAAAGTGCTCTGCAAGTATCTTAAACCTTCCCAGAGTTGTTTTAAATTGTCAGAAGCTTCTAAGACCATTTTGAAAGTGCCAGAGCTCTCTAGATACTACTGCAAATTTTCTAGAAATTTGCCAGAGGCCTCTATAAGCATTTTGCTTAAACATGTAGCTCCAAGCTTAAAAAAAAATGTTGTTACAATGTCGATGTTCTTGCTAAAGCGTTTTTTGTATCTCAGTGTTGTAACGTACTTTTACATTTAAAAGTAACCTCTATAGTACGCAATTTTGATTTAACACACTACTTAAATTTAATATTTTTCACGTTACAAAAACTTGGCAATATGTTGCAAAGTTAATATTCGTTAATAAACTATGAAAAACTCAAGTCAGAAAAACATCAAAGACAAACAATGTCAAGAACAACAAAGAAAAATAGAGAAATAAACTTTAAAACATTTCTTATCTATCCGGCAAATGTAATGAAAATCTGTAATTACAAAATATGCCAACAAATAAAAAGTGATTGTTAACAAACTAACAGTCTCAGCTTTATCTAAATATTTAATTACCAAACTGACTTAACAAAAGAATACCTTAATTAGTTTCCCTATAGCAAGCTTTTTAAATCAGGTTAATCTTGTTGCCAAACTCAATAAAAACTAAAAATGACAAAATTGTTTTGTAATTACATGAACCTTAATGAGCTAAAAGCAAAATTACAAAAAGGTTTTTTTTAAATCGTATTTAAACGAGATTTACTAAGTAGCCTTAGGGCATGAAAACCCCAGTGTCGGTAAAAGATTTCCTTTTGTTATTAACTTTATTGTTACCTTAAAAAGCTTTAAACTTTGTATTGTAAGCTGCGCCTTTTACTGCACATACACTCTGCTAATTAAAATTGTATCAGGCGGATTTAGGAAAAGCTTCTTTTTCGGAAAGGCTCGCATCAAATATTTCTCGTACCTTTTCTTTCCCGTGATTCTCTTTGATCTCGAAAGTGCGTGACTGGAAAGGAAATGGATGAAAAGTTCTCCAACTAGCTAGCCTCGGAATTACCACATTTATTACTCAGCCAGTTTAGATCCCATGCATGGTTACTTTCACGTTTCAAATTCGTATCATTAGTGTGCTAATGCAGTTTTATGACTTCTTTGTTTTAATTAAGTTTTTCACTTCATTATTAAAATAAGTTTAACTGATGATTATTTTCTAATGTATTAATTAACATTTAGAGATTATCAACTTCTTAGAGAAGTTCATGACATATTGCAACTTTTCTCTAATCTATTTACTTAAAAAACAGTAAATTGTGATTGTAAGCTAGCAGAACCCTAATAAACTTTCAGATGAATGACAAAATCAAACTATAACTTCAACAGATGAAAATATCTAGAAACATCAAAAATCGTTCGTATTTTTTCTGAATTTTACTGAATTACTCTTTTTGCAATAAATTCTTTGTTGTTTTGTGTCTACTTAGATATTGATTACACAACAGATAACTTGCTCTACAATAATACAATTAACGCCAACAAGGTCTTGCCATGAAATGTTATGTTTCTATTTCAACGAGGAATGGCAGCCGAACAGGCAGACTAAAACGTGTGCTACGATGAAATTTGAATAAATTTAAATACCGAACCCATTACCGGGGCCTAAAAATGACCCTTTCCTTCCCTGTACTGTAATTTTGAATGGTATAATCCTTGAGTCTATGGTCTCGATGTACGAACTTCTAAATAACTATTTGCATGGGAATTGTACGGTTTTCTCCACTTCCTCGATCTCCGACTCTCCAGCTCAAGAAAATGGAGTTTCGTTCTCTTTTTGCTTTCTTTTACAATCCGGAAAAACTCAAAGAATTGATTAGTTTGTTAATTTTGATTTAGCTTGTTGCTGGTTGGTGGAATTAATGCTTCAATCCATTTTAGTCTGAAATATTCATTCTTGCAATATCCATCTAACTCAGTTTTGCTTGTTGAATTTTCCTAACCAGTTATTAAATTCCTTACGTTGCTAAAACTACGGTTAATGCATGTCTTGGAGGAACTTTACGGAATACGCTTAATATTGAAACATTTCAGAGAGACTTAGTTAACTGACCAATTCGGCGGTTATTATCGAGTTTCCTAGCACAAAGAAAACCGTCTTAATTAAAATTAAGCGGTTACCACAACCAGAAATTGGAAAGGCGAAATGCAAACTACTGAATATGCAATCGGCCAGCTGTTTTAAGCGAAATCCATTTCCCATAATCCTCGGAGGTCGCCAAGAACTTTACGTTTAATGAACAAATAGCTCGACCCCGTTGCCCTAATAGTTCCTCCGACCTAACTGACCGCGCAGAACTTTACAAATTTGCCTTCACTGCCAAGCTTAAATGCTAAAACAAAGTAAATATGATTTGAATATTTGGAGAATGCAATTATAGTTGCATGGGTCGGACTGAGGTTAACTTGAATTGTTCAAATTAAAACAAGTAATGTTTCTTAAAGTACACAAAGAAAATAGAAAGTCCGGTTGGAAAAAACAAACGTACCTACATATATTTAATATTTTATTTTGTTGTATTAATTTTAAAATTATTGCTGTATTATTATAACCTTAAGTAAAATAATACTTTACTCTTATAAAATTTTAAATTAAAGCAGCAATTAGAGCAACACACCTAATGTAATATAACTTGCAATAAGCAGTATAACACAATTGGTCTGTCATTTCTAGAAACTACGTGAAATTTTCTTTAAAATGAGATGCAAGTCAATATTTTGACAGAAAATTCAAAATGGCGGCCTGCGATGCCATTTTGTTTGTCATTCCTAGGAACTACGTGAAATTTTCTTTAAAATGAGATGCGAGTCAATATTTTGACAGAAAATTCAAAATGGCGGCCTGGGTCGCCATTTTGTCTGTTATTTCTTGAAACTACGTGAAATTTCCTTTACAATGAGGTGCAAGTCAATATTTTGACAGGAAATTCAAAATGGCGGCCTGCGACTCCATTTTGTCTGTCATTTCTTGAAACTACGTGAAATTTCCTTCAGAATGAGGTACAAGTCAATATTTTGACAGGAAATTCAAAATGGCGGCCGGGGACGCCATTTTGTCTCATTTCTTGAAACTACGTGAAATTTCCTTTAAAATGAGGTGCAAGTCAATATTTTGACAGGAAATTCAAAATGCCGGCCTGCGACGCCATTCTGCCTGTCATTTCTAGAAACTACGTAAAATTTCCTTTAAAATGAAGTGCAAGTCAATATTTTCACGAAAATTCAAAATGGCGGCCTGCCACGCCATTTTGTCTCTCATTTCTTGAAACTACATGAAATCTCCTTCAGAATGAGGTGCAAGTCAATATTTAGACAGAAAATTCAAAATGGCGGCCTGGAACCGTCAAAAAATACAACTTTTTTATTAGTCAAGTTACAGTTGACGTCTCGGTGTCATTTTATGTTAAAATTTCCCGGAAAAGACGCTGGTGCAGTTGGTTTTTTGATATCTCAAAAACTAACAGAGTTAGACTAAAAATTTAACATTTCTGAAACGCCATGTTTTCTCAACCGTTTTCTGTTAAACTGAATAATATTGCCTGACAACTTCCAATTCCTTAAGGAAATCCTGTTCGGGGTTTGTCTAGAAATTCACGATAAATAATTCAGCAGTTCGAGACGATAGCAATTTCCAGCTAAGTTGAATCGAAAGCAAAAGCAATTACACCCACCGTTCTCCTAAATTTAGTGTTAAAAAAATGATACGTATATACTGTGGAAAACTTCGTTTACAAAGTTTTGTTGCTGATTTTGATAGGTTAGGTTGAAACAAATTTTTTCCCAATTTCTTACAAGCTGTTCCCAATGATTTAACTCACTGACGTCCCTTAATTAAGAAATTTAAGTAACTTATCTAATAGAGTTTACACAGCAAGTGTGAAGCAAATATGTGTAATAAGCTACTTATTTACGTTTTGCCAACATTTTTTGATACATATTAAGTAAGTAAGTAAGTATTTATTTAGCATAAATGCTACAAAAGATACATGTTATAAAAAGGTCACTTAACTATAAGAATAAACTAAAAGTTTTGAGTCTTATCTAAATGGGAACACTAATGTCTAAAACTAAACAAGCAATGTAAAAATAAAATAAAACACACACTCACAAATTAAAACTAAATAAAATGAACAAATCCTACAACCTATCTATAATAAATTTTTTTAAAAGCCTCCTGAACTGTGTCAAATTATCGCAGGTTTTAATAATCACAGGTAGTTTATTAAATTCTATTAAGCCCTTATACAGCACAGAGTTGAGCAACTGATTCGTGTTACATCTGTTTGTCAGTATAAAATCTGTACGATTTCTTGTACCATAATTGTGTACATCTTCAAAAACTGTTAACTTATCGCAGATATAGTCAGGTAAAAAACGTTTCTTTAATTTAAAAATAAACAAATAAACACTAAACATAATTTTTTGGTTGACAGACAGCATATTTAGGACACTCAACATAGACTTCACAGGAGTATAATGATTACATTTTAAAATCAGTCTCATTGCTCCGTTTTGGATTATTTCCAATTGATTTATTTTGTATTGGGGTAAATTGAACAGCAATGTTGAGCAGAACTGCAAATGTGGAACCGCAATTAACAGTTAAAATCAAGGAAGAGTTCTTAATAATTTAATATTAAACAATCAATAAACGCAACACAATATTAGCGTATTGTCGAATTATTAAATCAATCCCTCTCATTAGTTAACATCGAAGCGCACTTACCAAATATAAGTTATGACGGTTTTAATGCATTATGCATCAGTGTCAATCGAAAATTCCCGTTTCGCCTACCTTAAGGAATAGAACTTGTCGTTCGATATTAGTGCAAGCAAGACTCCTAAGGGAGCTGTGACCTACATTTAGACCAAAGTGTTCATTGGAGGTATGAAGATGGTTTCGAAGAAGTACTATTTGTATTTTATGGAAAAACCAAAATACATTTTTGCTAAGCTTCTCGGTAATAACAGACCTCGTCCTCAAATATAAAGAGATTGATGATCACCATCAAGTACCCGAGTTAAACTTAATTGGATAAGATATCAAGGGCAGTTACTATTCAAAGCTCGCAATGCACAAATTATGGCAGAGGAGAACATTGTGTGTTTATTACTCGCCCCACCTGTTTTCTGATTACAACCGTCTTAATACCCGACTGTCCGGGTTTCATTGAATTTTCCAGGTAATTAAATACTGAATGCGCCATTTTCCTTTACACCCTGAGACCGCTTTGACTCCGTCACGATTTGATTTACGTGAGGATTATATTAAAAACCATAAATCATCGAGGCAGTCGCACTCCTTCGGACGATCTATACATTTCCGCTCAAATCCGTTCTAAGCCTTAACTTACAGGGATGAGAATGAACTCTTCTCGTCGAGTATGCAAATTTTCCTGGTTTCAAAAGATACACTATTATCCCGGTTTTACAATTATAAATATCTCGGTGAAATTCACGCCTTAGGCTGAAAGGTGATTAATTAACGTTGTACGTTCTGTGAGGTTGGTGTTTTGGCAAAGTTTCTAGTTGAGATAAGAAGACTGAAGGAAGTTGGGTTATCATCATAGTGGTGGATTTTTAATGTAGTTAACCGCTCAATTATAGTTTGTAGTGAACTTCCTGCTGTCTAAAGTCAAAAAAACGTATAAAAAGAGTTGGGGTTAATTAAAAAAGTTTAAAGTTGCTTGAATCAATTAATTAATAAAGAACAAAAGTTAATCCACGTTATACTATTCATAATTTTTGTTCAAACTGTTCACCATTCAGTAAATTATACTAAGCAAAATGATCATAACGTCACAGTTGCATTGTTGCCAAAGTGTCCAAAAAACCAACTGCTTAAACATTTGAATGCCAAAACAAACAACCCTTTGACAAGGACTCTAAACATGCCAGAGGCCTCTAAAATGATGATAATATTGTTCGGTTCTGGAATTATTTTCAAATAAGTCAACACCAGAATCTTGTATTATTGCCACATGGCTTTAAAATCACTTACCAAATGCTAGAAGATTCTAGAAAGGTCTACAATACTAATTAGAATGTTACTAGAGACCTCTCAAAACAGGTAGTCTTACCAGATTCTTCTAGAATAGTCATAAAGCTTCAGACGGCTTAATAATGCCCAGAATTACTGTAAAAAAGCCCTTGAAAGCTTATAAAAACGACAATAACTTTTAATATTTCTTTGAAGATTAAAAATTTGAATATTGCCAGATGTCTTCAAAATTACCGTAGGAATGCCAAAGCAATCTTCCTAGAAACGTTTAATATTTTGCCAGATTTAACTACAAGTAGTAAAATTACCTCTCATCTAGAATGACTTCAAACACTATTTAGCTATACAAACCTGGCAACAGCGCTTATTTTTACCAACCTTAGGACCTTAAAATCAAATTATTTGTTTTATAAATAATCGTATTTTGCGTATTTTTCTTTCGGTTGAATGACTATGACGTTGCTGACTTTTGACCAATAGCTGCACTAACATATTTTTTTTATTATTAATTGGATATTCTTTCTTTCTTAAATGTTGGAACTAACATTATGTAGAAGGCTTTATCTCTAAAAAACATTTTAAGAACATTTTAAGCGTTAAACAAGACAAATCTTGTTTATGTTGATCTTTGATAATTTGTTTATAAAGATAAAGTAAAAATGTATAGATGAATCAAAATTTTGCCTGACAGCTGATAGTGTTTAAGAAAAGTCTTTTTTGAGAACTCAATAGAAAAGCATATAAAATGAAGACAAAATTGATTGAAAGAAATTCTTTATAATAACAGTCATAGAATAGCTATTTATGTAACCAGTTTCGAAAAGATCGATTTTGTGAACACGTGCAACACGTTTCGAAAATAAGACATTTTCGAAACGTGTTGCATACAAAATTTCTTCTAATTTTGACCAAAAAGCTGTGAAAACCATCTTTTAAAGTGATTTAACACAAATATGCACTTTCATAGCACCTTGTATAAACTGTGACAACGACATGTTATGATGGATGTCGCCCATATGTTTCTACGGAAATGCATAAAAACAGGGAGTGATGAAATAAACTTTTTCTAATTATGGCATATAAAGTGACACTTTTCAAAACTGATTAGAGTGACAAAACGTTTTACTTTATGTAACTAGTTACATAAAGTATCACTTTATGTAACTAGTTATGAAATGTTCATTTCATCACTCCCTGTTTTTATGCATTTCCGTAGAAACATATGGGCGACATCCATCATAACATGTCGTTGTCACTGTTTATACAAGGTGCTATGAAAGTGAATATTTGTGTTAAATCACTTTAAAAGATGGTTTTTACCGCTTTTTGGTCAAAATTAGAAAAAATGATGTATGCAACACGTTTCGAAAATGTCTTATTGTGTAACTCATTCAAATTGTAGGACCTCGCTGCGCTCGCCCTACAAACATTCATTCGTTACACAAAATCGATCTTTTCGTAACTGGTTACATAAAGTGATACTTTTCGTAACTAGTTACTAAAAGTAAAACGTTTTGTCACTCTAATCAGTTTTGAAAAGTGTCACTTTTTATGCCAAAATTAGAAAAAAGAATTTTTCTAACCAAAGTTGTAATATGAAAATATAAGTCAGTGTACAGATTTTGTCGCATCCATTTCTAACCACCCTGTATAATAAATAATAAACTGTATGTTGAGGTAATTCGCTGGTCTTTTTTTATTAAAAATCCAATAAACTCATATTTCAGTCTAAAAAATTTTGATTCAAATTTTTAAAAAGGAAGATTTCAGAATTCCATTAAAAAAGTCCAAAAACAACAACTTTTATTTGAATTAGAGATTAATTCACTAATATAGTTGATGTTAGCAGCTTTTTGCGTGCATAACTCTCCGCAGGGCAATTATGTAATGTACTGTTAATTAACGTAATTGATCATTTATTTGCTTTCAATACAAATAAAGCTCTGTTAATAAAATTCACTGATTAATTACAAACAGTTATTGATATAATTCAAGAATTTACGACTAGTAATTCGGTATTGAATGTCTATAATAATAATTATTAAACTAATGCTCGACAAATCAATAAGTTGTAAGTTCGAAAAGGGCTGACGTTTCAACTATTTGCCGCTCAAACCGATAGTTCTGGAACAATTTGTCTAATGGACTTGGTGGATTCAGCTCTTGACATTAACATATTAGTTCCCCAACGATTACGAGGTTCTGTTTTTATTACTTATGTTAACATGCCTCTAATTTGCTATAGTTGTTAACCCAAAATTTACTTGCACCAAAAAGACTAAATTAAGTCTAATTATAAAGGCAATAAACTAGCTGGAAACTGTCACATTCCAGGCCAAAGTTCTCAAGATTTGATGACAGATGTTCTCGCGGGACTGGTATAAGCCATCAATCTAATAAAGTTAATGGTATCTATACTGGGGGATAAAGCCGAAATGGCTTATTCATGCCTTTGGAATTTACAATAAAGCTAATAGCGAGCTGAGGACGTTCTTATGTAAAATTTAAACACTAATCTCGATGTTTTATCGGGAACAATGGCCTAGATATTCGGTGCTTTGATTGTTTAGTTAATGGAATATTTTTTATTTCTACTACTAGAGACTGGGACGAATTTTTTGTTGAGGAAAAAGTGGTAATTCAAAAATGAATACCCAAGCTGAGTAACAATTGTAATTGATATTCTGTCGATAGACAGACGAATTGCTAAAGCCTTTTAGTAGTAGAGCCCCAAGGTTATTCCATCAGCCTGATCCCTGGACGATCATTACCCTTTTCAATTAAGGAGCTTTACAAGAAATGGGATTTCATTTATCTTGCCAACGGTGACCGGACATCGGCTTCACCCAACCAGAAATATGAGAAATCTCCCTTCGAAGAAAGTGAATTTCTGCAAAAGTAAACGGGGAGAAAGAAACACATTAATTTAACCAACTTTTCGACGTTATGACTGCTACACAATCCAGTTAAGGCACTTTTACTAAGAATACACTTAGGAATAGTCAGAATTACGTACAGTTGAAATTTAATTAAAATTCAGGTGAAGCAGTCTCAAACCATGTAAATTTGCTGCCGATCTTATTAGAGTCACGTATAAACTTGGGAATTGAAAGTTTAATCCCTGTAAGTCAACATGTTGAACCAAGTTTGCTATCTCATTACGGCACACAAAACCAAATTGTATGAATGTGCCACGGAATTGGTTGCTTGACATCGATCATGGATCATTCAGTTTAATCCAAACCAGATTTGTCAAACTTTATTTTTATATAATGTTTTATAAATGTTTTAATATCTTTTTAGTGTAAAATAGCTATTTATGTAACCAGTTACACAATAAGACATTTTCGAAACGTGTTGCATACATAATTTTTTCTAATTTTGACCAAAAAGCGGTAAAAACCATCTTTTAAAGTGATTTAACACAAATATTCACTTTCATAGCACCTTGTATAAACAGTGACAACGACATGTTATGATGGATGTCGCCCATATGTTTCTACGGAAATGCATAAAAACAGGTTGTGATGAAATGAACTTTTCATAACTAGTTACATAAAGTGATGTTTTATGTAACTAGTTACATAAAGTAAAACGTTTTGTCACTCTAATCAGTTTTGAAAAGTGTCACTTTATATGCCAAAATTAGAAAAACATACTTTTTCAAAAGTTTTGGTTGTTTGCTGATAAAAATTCAATTTTTGACAACAACTCACTATATTCATCACAACGTTGCCATCTCTAAGAAAAAAATACAGTCTTTCTAAATAACTCTCAAAAATAATTGTGGAAATGCTACAAAAAGTCCTGTTGAACTTAGATAAATACTTATTTGGTCCAAATTTCATGGAAAAGTAACATTTTAGCAAAAGGGCACTATTTTTAATAAAATAGTTTGTCACGTCGGCTTTTTTTTTTTGAGTAAGAATTTGCAAATTTTCTGGCCAAAGTGTTTTCTTAATCATATTTAAGATCTCGCGATCTGTTAGTTTTGCAGGTTCCTCTGGATCAGTTCCTGGGAGGTGGACTGCCAGCTGTCCTTCCATCTCTTAGGTGGTCTTCCGGGTGCTCTTTTCCCTATTGGTTTCACTTCAAGTGCATGCGTGGTCTTCCCTCTTCCATTCTTTTCACCTGAGCGTACCAATATCTTTTTCTTTGTCTCCCCCATCTTACGATGTCTTGCACCCCACATTGTTCCCTAATGTCAGTGTTGTTAATTCGGTCAATTTTTGTTTTTCCCATTATAGTCCTGAGCGTTTTTACTCGAACTATTTTACTCAAAGCATTCTTTTCGTTTTTCTGGTTTCTTCTCTGGTTTTCCCGACATGGCAGACGCCTTGTTGATCTGACTTCTTAGGTCCTTCATTGGGTCGTGATAACTCGACAGATCCATACCTAGATATTGGAATTGTGAAACTTTCCCGGTGATTTTGTCCTGAACTACCAGCTTACATCTTACGGACTTACGGGATCTTTAGCAAAGGTTATGCTTTTCGTTTTTTCTATAGATATGCTCATGTTCATCGCTTGGCTCACCTGGCAGAATTTGTGTAGTTGTCTCTGTAGATCGTCCTCCGTCTCCGCGAAAATAGCTGCATCATCGGCATAGCATACCATGCTGATTCTTTTATTCTGTTCCGCTCGGTATCCCATAGTGATGATACTTCCTCCATAATTCTATCCATTAAAAGATTGAACAGAAATGGTATTCTTGAAACCAGGGAAGGAAATTATCAAGACCTGTAGAATGTGACAAGAACCCGCCATTGTCAACTTCTTCTATCACATTCTATCAACACTTCTCTTGAGAATTTCGTTCCCTATTATTGAAAGCAGGGAACGGAATTCTCAAGAGAAGTGTTGATAGAATGTGACAGAAGAAGCTGACAATGGCGGCTTCCTCTCACACTCTACGGGTCTTTCTCTTGATAATTCCCTTCCCTCGTTTCAAGAATACGCACCTTGGTCAAATCGATGAAGCAGACATATGCTGGTGTATTAAATTCGATTGATTTTTCTTTTAGTTGTTTAATAATGAATATGGCGTCGGTCGTGGATCTGTTTCGTCTGAAGCCTTGTTGTTCTTCTCTGTTTGTTGTATGTCTATTTATTTTAACCCCTAATGGTATTTCCAGAAGTGCAGTATTAACTAGTAACAATTTTAGTTAACTAAGCCAAACTATACAAGTTTTAACTGTTTTTTCACTGTAAAAGTTTTTTAAAAAAAAATTAGGTTAGGTTAGGTTAGATAACCTTTTTAACTTAATTTGGTTATTTCAGGAGTTACGTAAAGAAACCAGAACATTTAGTTGTAAAAACTCCATATTTTAGGTTTAAGTTTGTTTGTTAGAGGGCGCTAAAGTTACAAAATATTTTTGACAGTTTATCTGTGATCTCCAAAACTAGAAGTGCTATTTGCTGTGTACGACTTTCAAAAATATTTTGGTTTATTAACAAATTTCCACAAAACTCTTCGTAGCTGCACATTGAAATTAATTACTCCGAAACTCACATAATATTTGAAATCCTCCCATTTTCACTAGCGACCAAATGAAAATAGTTCATTACCCTGCCTGTTTTAACAGCAATCTGTTATCCACTGGAAATTCGTTAAATGCAAATAATTATAAATGTCGACTAGCGAAACAACGCAAAAACCGTTTGCGTTTCGCAATAGCAATAATCCAACCAAATTAACATAAACTGGTAAACGAACTTCGGGGCAATATTAACGGGTTTTGTTTTAATAAAATTCAAAATGAGGCTACAATAATAATGCTAGATTTTGAATTATTTTTATGCAACTTTATTCAAAGTGATATAATTACAGTGGAATACATTTTAATTTTGAAATTTATGGTGAGCACTTATTCTAAAGTACCTAGCCCATATTTTAATAAAATTTCGGTGGCTGTCGAGAGGAAGTTAATTAGAAAATTTCATTAAAACTCGTGGAAAGTTTAATCACACCAGCTGCAGTTAGAATTTCACTGATAATGACCAGAATATTTGGAAGTCAAGTCGAAACTATTAGAGATAATTTTCTTCTTAAATACTTACATCTTGTAACGTATTAATTGAATTTCTGATTTGATGAAAAATTTGTCATAAAAATGACATTTTGCCGGAATTGGGTAATCTGGTAGTTATGTAATTAGTCTTTGCATCTTCTAATACTAGCTTTAAAAAAAAAACAGAAAAACTTCAAACCACCTTATAGTAAACAATCAGTGGTCCAATCGTATCACGTTACAGAAACCGTTCTTATCTTTAGGTATATATCTCTATCTCACATTTATTATGACATGGCAACATGATGTGGGTCGCGAAAGACGTGAGAGACTTTGAAATAAGATTAGGATTCTGGCGTAAGGGCTTAAGGGATTTACGTAGCTCTAAAGGGAAAAAAATAATGCTTTGTCAAATGTCTGATGCTTTCCTTAAAAACGTGTGACAAAGGTTCGAAACGACGAAATATGGCTCGGATGCTTGTTTTTGCTAAAATTGTTTTCATTAATTGCTTTATATGGGTTGTAGTACTTGGGTAATGAGAGTTTTACTTCAGCAGGAAATTATTATTGTTGGTTTTATAAATATAGTGTATGATGTTAATTTCAGAGGCGAAATTTTAAAAAGTGTCATATCACACTATATGTAAAAGTAGTATTAAACAAATATTGATCAAAAAAAAAATAAATAAATGAACTCTTTCAACACATTTTCTCTTTAGTTTGTGCCTTGTAGAAAGGGCTAAAATTAAATTTAGTAAAATAGATGCGAAATTAAGAGGCTAAAGTAAAACTCAATTTCGTCAGGGTCTTACAGTTTTACGAGCCGGAAAAGCTTTCGTTACTTCCTAACTAACTCGTTCTTGATACTCCATGTATCCTGGAAGTTTTACAACGCAGAATAAGTAAAATAACTTGCAAAAGAGTTGGTACAACCAACGAAAAATTTATTACCGACGAGGATATGTTTTTAAAGTTTCTTTTTTGGTAGCCAACTTTTAGTTTATTAAGTAGTTTTTTTCTTGTAAAACAAAAAATAATACTTTAAAACATGGTAAAGCATTCATTTCTCTCTTTCAGAGTTTAACTCACAAAGATTGTCGTGTAGAAAAAAATAACCTAAATGCCTAAATGCACAACAGATTTGATATATCCCTTTAGGGATTCATGCAACATACCCGCCAGTAAAATTCCATTTCTTTAAAAAGCAAACAAAACTCGATTTATACTTTCCAGAGAACCTTTTAATTAAATAAGTTTTATTTGAGACAAAACTTTTTAATTAACTACGAACATAGAGCTAATTATTAAAATGATGAACTATTTTTTTGTTTGCGAAGGAATGCATTATTTTAATTAATAATATCATCGAGAAGTTAATTTAAGTAGATGGAAACAAAATGTTTGTAATTCTTATATGCGGATGATACAATATTGTACCGAGTGGCCAACTAAGAATGCGAGGTTTTGAAATTAAAAAACTATTATTCGTAGAGAATTGCGCCAAAAAAAATTATACCTAATAACTAGAGTCCGGATTTCTAGAAATTTAGCTTTTTGTAAATAATAAAAGCAACCAACTTTTGACATCTAATGTGAACGATTTATACAAAAACACGTCATTTGACATATTTTGTTCATGCTTTTTTTGCTTTTTTCTTCTTTTTGTGCTTATTTTAGTTTTTTGTGCTTATTTACTGCTATTTTTGTATGGTTTAACTAGTTTTTAACAAGTTTTCAAGTTTTTAAAAATAAACTAATAACTGCTTTGACAGAAAAACGCAGGAGTTTTGACGTAATCTTATTGGTTCTGTAACGTCGCACAGTAGGCCATTGGGCCAAGAGGTAATATTGACTTTTGCTGTATTGAAACGACAAAAACATGCTGCAAAATGTATAAGTATCAATTTACAAATTTAAACTGACCAAAAAATTTCCAAATGCTCCTAAAGTAGTCTAAAAAAATGTAAAAATATTCCAAAACTCTATAGAAGCTCTAAAATGCCTTACAAAAGCTTACAAAACAGACTAGAAGCTTCCAAAAGCTTTTAGAACACTAACAAATGCTTTTCAATTTATCTAAAAGCTCTCAAAATATTTCAAGACAGTCTAAAAGCTTCCGTATACTTCTAGAGCAGTAACAGCTTCAAACGTCTACAAGGCTTCAAATGCCTTAGAACCTTCAAGGATCTTGAAACTGTCCAAACACCTTACAAATGCTCCTAAATTAGTCTAAAAAGGTTTTAAAACACTGGAGAAACTCCAAAATGCTTCTCAAGCAGTCTAAAGCATTCCAAATAGTCTTCAACTAGTCTAGAAGCTCTCAAAAAGTTTCAAGGCAATCTAAAAGCTTCCGCATGCTTCAAGAGCAATTTAAAAGCTTCCAAAAGTTCAAAGTAAAATGTCTTAAAAGCAGTCCAGACTTCAATGCTCCGAAAGTAGTCTAAAAAGATTTCAAAACATTACAGAAACTCCAGAGCATTCGGAAGTCTTTTAAAACAGTCTAGAAGCTTCCAAAAAATCCTAGAACCGTGTAAGAGTTCCCAAATGCCTCTAAAGCCTTCCAGAACCTTCAATATGCTCTTTACCGTTCAAAACAGTTCAAAAACCTTCCAAATTATAATCTTCCGTATGCTTCTAAAGCAGTTTGAAAACTTTTAGAAGTTGAACTCAAAAATAGTAAAAAAAATTGATCATCTCTGAAAGAGTTTTGTGCTTTTTTAAAGCTTTTTTACAGATTTTTATGCATTTTTGGAGGAAAATGATTTTGCTTTTTAAGCGCTTTTTTTCACGATTTTAGTGCTTTTTAATCCGGATTCTACTAATAACACATAAAAAATTTTTGTAATGCCAGCGTTGCCACATCTATATGAAATCCGTAGCAACAACGGATTGTTGTTCGACATCCCTAGTAACGAATTTGCTCCATCAAAAATATTCATACAAATTCTGCTAATTAATAATTTGAACAGTCTAGACAAAGATGAAACATAACTTTATAAGTGACATGTGTCAATGTGTCAACTGTCACATCACCTAAATAATTTTCCTTCCTTCTTTCCTGAATCCCCTATATTTAGGTGACGTGACAGTTGACACATTGACAAATGTCACTTACAATATGACTATATAATCTTAATATATAAAATAATATTCTTGGCAAACATTATTTTTGATCAATTTACTTTTGAAACTACTACACATAACAAAATTAACTATACCATGTTGCCAAATCAACCAATTCCTAAAAACAAACTATACTCACAGTTATGCAACGTTGCCAAACTGATAGTTTACTAACTTTTAGTACCAAATTTTTGCCATGTTGTCAAATCGACCTTTTTCCAGAGACATACTGCTACTCACGTGTTTATTGCCGTGTTGCCAATTTGTCAACAAATTGATCATTCATAGTGTTTTAGTGTAAAGTTTAATAAACCTTTCTGCCACTTCCAAGTTTCTTGCTTAATCAGACATCTATGAAGTTAACAGTCAAAACTGACAAACTTCAAAAAAGTCCAAAATTCTTTCGTAATAGAATAGTGATGTAGTTATTAATACGTAAAATACAAATAAATTAATATTTGCCTAATAGAAAGCAAAATTATATTATTTTGTTCGCATATGAGTGCAGAAAGTTTGTCTTTTCCGCACTAGTGCGAAAAAAACTTTTTTCTGAGTCAGTGCAGTCAGTGATGTTATGAATTTATCATAGTTAATTAACTTGTCCGTGAAACTCATTCATCCTGGCAAATTTTAAAAAAATTTTTTTGAACATTCATTCTTCGAAATTTCTGAGTAACATTGTATATTACCTGTAACAACAAACTGGTTCTGTCACGTGTTTTTATGTTATGTCAATCCAAGTAAACATATCAATTACAAAACATCAGTTTGAATATTATTTGCTTCCAAATTATATTGCAGTCATTGGACTCATCAGATGAAGAACTTGCTGAATTCGTGGTATCAACCGGGTCAATCTCTAAAAGTTAGGATTTATTACTGTCAAAATCAACAGGACGCTACAACAATGTATTGTTTTCAAATTGGGGTAATGAAAACCAAAAAATAATCAAGTTCTGATAATTTAATATCTAACAACGTGAATTAGCTTCTTCAAAAACCGTTACAATACTAGCATTACACTATACATTCATTGTTGAATAAACTGAAAAATAATCCGCCGTCCTAAACAGGAGTAACAACACCAATTACATTTACGTTTTCCACATTTTCCAGCAATACACCCTGAAAAAAAAAACGGAAATAAATTAACTTTTAATTGACCGCTATAAATTGAACTCAACGCGCGTTTTGTAACTCTGAAGCCTCGACCGGTAGGCTAATGAGTAATTTATCCGAATTGTATTAGGAATAAAGATATATTGTTTCGTGGTTTTCCTTTGGGGGTTCGATTTAATTTGGTCGCACTGCTAAATTAATTTCGTTCCAAAAATACTGCGGGATTTGTTCGAACTGGCTCCCGGTTATTTTTCCAGGACTGTCGTTCCAAATTTAAACAAATAAAAATGAAGCAAACGCATATTTTCCCAGTTTTCTCTAACCTTTTTTGCTAGAGATTGGTAATTATACGTTCTTTGAAATATTCGTACAAACATACCGCAAACAACACTGTATTTAAAATAAACGGTTCTGTACAAATTTCAATTGTGGTTATGTCACACCTGTGGGGTAAATTGTTTCGATCCAAAACGCCATTTTGCCAAAGTGAGGTTACATTCCACGCTTCTACCATAATTGTTACCGTACCCGCTAAGAAGTCATCCATTTGGCCTCTAGTTCAGAAACTAAGTTAACTTTGACCGCACACTCGAACTTGATACCGCAAAATTTCCTTTCGCATGAACCCTGTCTTTCAATGAAAATTTACTGCTACAACCCCACGGAAACGTACAATTTGTACAGTAAATATTAATTGTTTTATGATTTTTGTACCCATCAAAACATCTGTGTACGTGACCGCACTCTTTGTGTAACGATTCTTTCCTGCAAATCGATTGTAAAGTCACTGAATAATTAATTAAAAATTACTCGATAGATCTCTTAAGAAGCGAACAAATTGGAAAAAAAACTTTCCCAATGAAAATTACTAACAAGGTCATTACGACACGAGCTTTCCGAAGCAGAAAAATACCATTTCTTCTTTCCCCCGAACTAATTAAAAGTACCGGCCTCGTTTAAACAATCAAAACCGAATTAACTGGAGGGAATTCCAGGGACAATTGCTCGAGTCACGTCTTCAGGCGTCTTTCCAGAAACTTTAGCGAAACGAATGCATAATTAAAAAACACGAAGCACTAAAAACAAGTGTCAGAGCAGAAGTGATTTTTATCTTGTTGTCATCTTTAATAGAATGACTAAAGTGCGCATTTACAACTAAAACATGACGGTAAGTCCACATGTGCAACATTTGCGTTAATAACAGAACTGTTCGTGGTTTGTAATTGGTCAATAATTTAAACTCTGCTTTTTTGACCAATCACATATAGTATAATTTTTATCTTCAAAATTAATAAGCTCGTTGAAAAATATACTGTTTTCTACGACTATCATTCTATGTGATTTTTAAATTGAAGAATCATATGAGTGGGAAAAAATACCAAACATATTTTTTGAGCTTTTGAACAGCTTATGTTAAATTATTACCAACGTGTTTTTGCAATTTTCAGTCAAAGCTACTAAGAAGAAAAGGATTTAAAAATACTATGACGCCAAATGTACTGTTTCCCCATTTGGAAACGTTGATTCATATTTTAACACCGTTTCAAGAAAGAAGATAATAAAATCTCGTTATGCTAAACCAATATTTATGTTTTTTTGGTCAATGTTACCAGGTCTACTGTTAAAACGGTATATCTACCGTTTTTGTGGTTTTTCTCCCGTTCTCCTGTTTTTTTTTTATATAATCTACATTTTTTAACACCATTGCCATTTTATGGATTGTGAAACATTTTATATACTGCGAATTGTCAAATCCACATGTTTTATTTTGCAGTGTTATTTCAAGTTTGACTACATTTTGTACTGTTTTTTTCAAGCAACAGAATAGGAAAATTAATGAGGTGCTTAAAACAATCATTTTCTTACTCCAAGAGAGTTTCTCCAGCGATTTTGTTTCTGACTTTGTTTTGGCAGTTCAAATTTTGACATCGCATTTCTCCCTGACTATACCAAATTTTGTAGTATTTTTTCATGCTACCGAGTAGGAAATTTAATGAGGATTCTAAAAATGTGCTTAAAACAGTAATTTTCTCACTTCAAGTGGGTTTTACAGGCGATTTTGTCCCTGACTATCTTTTCAAACTGTGTTTTGGCAGTTCAAATTTTGACACCATTTTCCGCCCTGACTGTACCACATTTTGTAGTGTTTTTTTAGGTTATTGAATAGGAAATTTAATGAAGATCCCAAAAATGTACTTAAATCAGTAGCTTTCTCACTTCAAGTGGGTTTTACAGGCGATTTTGTCCCTGACTATTTTTTCAAACTGTGTTTTGACAGTTCAAATTTTGGCACCACTTTTCGCCCTGACTGTACCACATTTTGTAGTGTTTTTTTAGGTTATTGAATAGGAAATTTAATGAAGATCCCAAAAATGTACTTAAATCGGTAGCTTTCTCACTCCAAGTGGGTTTTACAGGCGATTTTGTCCCTGACTATCCTTACAAACTGTGTTTTTCGCAGTTCAAACATTGACACCGCTTTTCTCCCTAACTGCATCGAATTTTGTAGTGTTTTTTCAGCCTATCGAGTAGGAAATTTAATGAGGATTTTAAAAATGTGCTTAAATCAGTAATTGTCTCACTCCAAGTGGGTTTTACACACGATTTTTTACCTGACTGTCTCTACAAACTGTGTTTTTGGCAGTTCAAACTTTCACACCACTTTTCTTCCTGACTATACCAAATTTTGTAGTGTTTTTTCAGGCTATCGAGTAGGAAATTTAATCAGAATCAATTAGACAACGTTGTCGAATTGTGATAATCGTTTGCTTTAGACTTATGGTCGATTTGACAACATGATTACAATTTGGTACTAAATTAGCAAAATGATCAATTTGGCAATGTTGCAGAACGGTGATTATTGTTCGTTTTAGGAAAATAGTCAATTTGGCAAAACACGACATTAAATTGATGCTAAATTAGCACAATAGTAGTTTTGACAACGTTGTCAAACTGTGATTATAGTTCGTTTTTCTAAAGTGGTTAACATGGTTACAATTTGGTAGTAAATGAGGAAAATGTTTAGTTTTGCAACGTTGGCAAACTGTGGTAATTGTTTGTTTTAGGATTATATGATATGGCAACAAGCAACAATTTTGTACTAATTGGCAAAATAGTCAGTTTTGAAACTTTGCCGAACTATGAATAACATTTGTGCTTGGTAAATTGTCGATCTGACAACATGACAACAATTTAGTACTAAATTAACAAAACTATCAGTTTGGCTAGGTTGCAAAATTGTAATAATCGTTCTCTATAAAATAATGATCGATTTGCAAAAATTTGGTACTAAAATAGCTAAACGGTTAGTTTGGCAACAATATAATTTTTTTTTTAGTTTGTTTTTTGAAAATGGTCTATTTAGCAACATGGTTAGAATTTGGTACTAAACTAGCAAACGAGACAGTTTGGCAACGTTGTCAAACTGTGATAATCGTAAGTATTAAAATTATGGTTGATTAGGCAACAACGTTGCCAAACTGTAATTACAGTTCATTTTTAGAAAATGGTTGATTTGGCAATATGAGAACAATTTCATACTAAATGAACATATTTGTCATGTTAACGAAAACTGATTATTTCTGAAATTCACTTCTACTAAATCAATTAAAGTAAAAGACCTGAAAAAAAAAATAACTGAACAGGAACCTTAAAAATGTACAGCAATATGACATGAACGAAATAAAACAGAACATCGGTAATACATTTAGACGATGTTCCAGGGCCGGAATAACTTTCGCAAAGTATTCCGTACGTTTTACCGGATTCGTAACAACTTTTTGCCCAATTTGGTCCAACTGTTACGTCTGTTCGGGCCGTTACGATTCCGACAAGGCCGAATATAAAGTCGGGCTTGATAAAAAATTCAACTAAAGGCATTTCCTTGACATACTTTACGATTGGATTAATAGCGGAATGATGCGGCATCAAAAATGAGTCCAGCCCCCTCTTAAAAGCTTTTTCTTATTACCAACTTAAGAGAAAAGTCGGGTCATTTCAAGTAGAGCAATCTATGAAATGCAACAAAGTGAATCCTACAAGATTTAATTAGCACTTGACCAAAAGACATGTAATAAAGTACGAGGTAAGATAAAGGAAAATATTCTGGAAGATTTATTTTGAAGTTCGCTGAAGTGTGAGAAAAGTTGGGTTAACTTTTCTCTTTTGTTTGTCTTTTTGCTCCGCACTACTTTGAGATAACATCGGGAAAGTTAAAGGATTTTTATTAGTTTTGTTCAGGAAGGAAAAGGAAAAGTAATGGAATACAAAACCGACGATATATCCAGCAGCTTAAGGAAGGACGTAGTTACGTTGCACTACTACAAAATCCTCAAACGATTTTCAATGTGCCACAAGTACATAATATATAATATTATGTATATAAGTGAATGTAATTCTGGAGTGTGTTCGTTGCTCAAAAACGTAAAACGCACTTTACTCACCTGCCTCTATCCATAATTCATGTTTTAAAAGCACGTTGTTCCATTGTTCGAATAAGTGCCTATAGTTGTTTCAATTTTTACGGTTACAGAGGCAACAAACGCACAATAGAATATTTTTACTTCATTTACTTTAAAAACATTGCAGGATAGAGTGGTTTAATAATAAAATCTCTATTGCATTATCTGAACAGTAACGTAACATTCTTAAATGTTTAAGGCAGAAAATCTTGATGTAAATTCTTTGTCCAGTGTCTGCACCGAACCAGTTGGAATATCAAATCGATTTAAACGATCTAAATAAGCCTTATATCTGTTTTTATCAAGAAGCTGAAAAGCAACGTTACACTTCCTTTATTAGTATTATTTTTGTGTAAATGGTGCACATTTTTCTGTTTTGCCAAAGTGTTGCAATCCAGAAAATCAGTCAGTCTAGTAGTTCTTGTTTCCCATTTCAAACTATTTTCTAGATGGTTTGATTTTCAGGTTTGAAGTTAGATTCAGATTGAGATTAGAGTCCCAGAACTGGAAGGAAAGTTATTGATCGATAGTTTTGTAGAATTGAGGTTAGAGTTTGATTTGGGTATGGCTACAATCTGTCCCTTTTTTCAAATTTTAGAAAACATTCTGTGCTCCAAACAGCAAATAAAAACATCCACAAGTTTTAGGTAGACAGTTTCGCTTAGATTTCTCACTACCTTCTTTGTGATCTGTCCTAGAATATCTCTTGATTTTAAGGTTATCAGGGAATATTCTAGGACAAAAGTCTGTTTTTTGGAAATCTTTTCTGGAGAAGACTTTTTTTTAAGCTCACCTCCTCTTAAGTAATCTTAATCTTAAAAACGACACCGAAAAGAACTAAGTAAAGAAGGGCATCAAAGACAAATCCAGACTGATTGTGGAGAAGAGTGATAACACAAAAGAACCAATAATGATACTTGCTGAAACAACAATTAATATCAAAGATAAGTAAATAAATTTTGTCATTCATAGAAGACCGGAGAAAACAAAAGAACATACAAAAGGGCATACAGAGGAAAGTTCTAGCGGCTAAAGTTTATTGCAGAAAACCACCAGGAACAAGGAGAATATCATGGCTTAAAAACTTAAGAACATGTGGCTTTACAAAAAGATTCTGAGAATCAATGACCAGCAGGGCAGTGATGAAGAGAATGATGGACTTGGAAGTAATGAACACCATCAAAAGAAGAAAACACTTCGGATATATTATGAGTAGAGTCCGGATTAAAAAGCACTAAAGTCGTGAAAAAAAGCGCTTAAAAAGCCAAATTATTTTCTTCAAAAAAGCATAAAAATCTGTAAAAAAGCACAAAACTCTTTCAGAGATGCAACATTTTTTTGAGTTTAACTTTGCTTTAGAAGCATACGGAAGATTTTAAACGGTTTTGAAAACTTTCAAAAGTTTTTTGAACTACTTGAAATCATTTGGAAAGTTTTTGGATTGTTTAAACAGCATATTGAAGGTTCTGGAATTCTTTAGAGGCATTTGGAATCTCTTAAATGGGTCACAACATTTTTTGGAAGCTTCTAAACTGCTTTAATATCTTCTGGCAGCTTCTAGACTAGTTCAAAAGCGTTTGGAATCTTTTAGACTGTTCTAAATGATTTTGAAAGCTTCTAGACTATTTTGAAAAACTTCCGACTGCTTTAGAAGCATTTTTGAGTTTCTGTAGTGTTTTGAAATCTTTTTAGACTACTTTAGGAGCATTGAAGGTTCTGGACTGCTTTTAAGACATGTGAATTTGAACTTTTGGAAGCTTTTAAACTGCTTTAGAAGCATACGGAAGCTTTTAGATTGCCTTGAAATTTTTTGAGAGCTTTTAGACTAGTTGAAGATTATTTGGAAGCCTTTAGAGTGTTCTAAAAGCTTTTGGAAGCTTCTAGACTGTTTTGGAAGGCTTTAGACTTATTCTGGAGTTTCTGTAGTGTTTTAAAACGTTTTTAGACTACTTTAGGAGCATTTCGAAGGTGTTTAGGCAGTTTAAAGAGCCTTGACGGTTCTGGACTGCCTTTAAGATATTTGAAACCTTGTAGACGGTTTTAGAGACTTTTGGAAGCTGTTAAACTGCTTTAGAAGCATACGGAAGCTTTTGAGAGTTTCTAGATAAATTGAAAAGCATTTGGAAGTTTTTAGACTGTTCTAAAAGCTTTTAGAAGCTTCTAGACTGCTTTGTAAGCTTTACAAGGCATTTTAGAGGTTCTATAGTGTTTTGGAATGTTTTTAAATTTTTTTACTTTACTTACTACTTCAGGAGTATTTGCAATTTTTTTGGTCAGTTTAAATTTGTAAATTGATACTTATACATTTTGCAACATGTTTTTGTTGTTCAGAAGCCTTCAATATAGCAATTTTTTGTCAAAGCAGTTATTAGTTCAGTTTATTTTTGAAAACATGAAGAGCTTGTTTTGTAAAAAACTAGTTAAACCATACAAAAATAGCAGTAAATAAGCACAAAAAACTAAAATAAGCACAAAATGAAGAAAAAAGCAAAAAAAGCATCAACAAAATCTGTCAAATGACGCGTTTTTCCATAAATCGTTCACATTAGATGTCAAAGGTTGGTTGCTTTTATTATTTACAAAAAGCAAAATTTCTAGAAATCCGGACTCTAATTATGAGGAACGGAAATATTACTTTTATTAAGTCCGTTCTCCAAGGAAAAGTTTATTGCAGAAAACCACCAAAAAAAGAAGAATGTCATGGCTTAAAAACTTAAGAACATTGGGCTTTACAAAAAGATTCTGAGAATATCATGGGTGGACAAAATGACCAAAAGGGCATTAATGAAGAGAATGAAGAACTTGGAAGTAATGAACACCATCAAAAGAAGAAAACACCTCCCCCTCTCTTGCTATCCACCTTGCCCTGGGCAACCAACTGTAAAAGTAAAAGGAGAAAACACTTTCAGTTGACAACGGGAGAAACAAGGAGAGGAAGAGGGGGGGAAAACTGACAGGTGTCTAAAAAGATTCCCTTTATCTTTGTCAGACACATTGGAAAACAATTACAGGAAGACAGTAAAGGCAATCCCTGAATATCAAGAACTGTCTCATTTTCTTCCAGCACTACTATCTTTATATTCCGAGGATAGGATACATTTTAATGGAAAATGTTGTGTACTTCCACATTTTACAATTTAATAACTGCATTATGTTAGAATTTGATGCACCGCCACTGGTTCAATTCAATATCATTCCAGCATCCTGCTTTAACAATTCCCGTAGATGAAAATAGGAATTTGAATATGAAACTCTCAAGTATTAAGTTCAAAACGGAGAGCATGTTAATTTAACGAGTTATCGCGAACAGAATATGTCGGCTTCTCTGGCTATTTGCGGAAAGTTCTTAGTTTAGAATAGACAATTAACGTTATGATCTTGGTAATATGCGAACAACGCTCTTGCAGATTAAAGATTCAACTCGATATTTAGAACGAATGTTGAGGCATTTAGCGTATTGTTTCGGTTATTATTCCACTCTTTCATTTGCATGGCAATGTTATCATTGACTGCCAGTGTAGGGGGCTTTAAAACTGAAACAACTGTTTCAGTGAGATACTGTTAAAGTTTATTACTGCAGCCGCTCTAGATCTCTTACGAAACAGATTTTCCCGTCTAGACAGTAACGAAAATTCTAACCAAACTATAAATGGCTTACACATGCCGCTAATTAGAATCCGCAAGGTGTTATTGTTCATTTCGGCCCAACAATTAGCAAAAAGCCGTCTCTATCAGATAAAACCACCATGATTTATAATGAAAGTTTAATTTACGAGCCGCAATTTGCGAAACCTTGATAACGACCTGTGAGCTTCTTTTCGGTTTACCTGTCTGGTATGATTTTAGATAAAGTCTATATAAATTGCTACTAAAACTATCCAGAAAAACGTTGTTGGGATAATTAATCAGAAGACTGGTACACTTAAAATAATCCCAAACGCGTGTGAGACGAATCTCTAATTCGAATAGAAAGCCAAGAATCACGAAGCTCATCGACCTGGTAATGAAGATACCCTCTTGATTTAATTAAATCTGGATTATCCGATTTTATCTCATTTATCTTTCTCGAATCGCAAAACTAAGCTGTCATTTGGGAGATTTTATGAGCTGGAACGACGCAGAAATTGGAATTAATCTTATATTATTTTTGAAGTGCATTGACTTCCAGTTTAAGGAATCGTTCGGGAAGTTAAACTCCCAGAATTCAATAATTCTCCAGTAGTTCTGATAAGTTTTATATTTAAAATTTTCGTTTTTCTATAGTGTGAAGCCATTATGAAAGTTGTATTAAAAATGGTTTGTTTCTGATTACTTACTTCTATAAGATTTTATTTCTTTAGTCTCTACCGTGCAATTAGTTACATTTTTATTTTTGTTTGTTCACCTTGAAAACTTTGTAGCATCTGCACTTATATCTGTCATTTTGACGTTTGGACACTTTCCACAGATCTTGCATGTGTATCGCCGTACTGTTTGGTCAAAAACAGTTGTCACGTAATAAACTTTGAAAGTTTTTGGGTGTTTTTTGTGTCTTTATGCAATTTTTTAAAATTGAGTTAGTAACACAATAGGAGTAATTTAAGACCCTCTCAAAGTTTGAGTTTACATATTTCACTATAGGTAAGTTTTCTACGAAGGCGTAGAAGGGCCACAGACGTTATTTTTCTTAAATTTTTACTTCAAACTCAGAAATTAACTAAATTCCGACTTCGAACTCGGAAATTAGTTAACTTCCGACTTCAAACTCGGAATTTAGTTGCAATGTTGTCAAACTGACAAATTCTACTATTTTGGTTCGAGGAGTGTTTTTGCAATGTTGACAAATTAACAAATTCTACTGATTAAGATCAAAGAGTGTTTGCAATGTTGCCAAACTAACTAATTTTACTAATTTGGTTTGAAGAGTATATGCAATGTTCTCAAACTGACAAATTCTACAATTTTGGTTTGAAGAGTGTTTCCAATCTGTCCAAACTGACAAGTTCAACTAATTTCTTTTAAGTGTGTTTTCTTGCAATGTTGTCAAATTAACAAACTCTCCTAATTTAGATCGAAGACTGTTTGCAATGTTGCCTAACTGACAAAACTTGGTAATTTGGTTGAAAAGTGTTCTTGCAATGTTATCAAACTAACAAATTCTACAATTTTGGTTCGAAGAGTGTTTCTAATGTAACCAAACTGACAGTTCCGACTAATTTCTTTGAAGTGTGTTTCCAATGTAGCCAAAGTTAACAAATTTTACTAATTTGCTTCGAAGAATGTTTGCAATGTTGCCAAACTGAAAAATTTTGTCCAGTTTGGTTTGAAGAGCCTTTGCAACGTAACAATATAAATTCTGAGTTCGAAGTCGGAATTTAACTAAATTCTGAGTTCGAAGTCGGGATTTAATCGAAATTTAACTTAATTCCGAGTTTGAAGTCGGAATTTAACTAAATGCATAACTTGTTTTGTTGTTTAAATTTTCATATGTTAGGCCCCCAGAGAGGTTTAATGTGGTTAAAAGCAACAAAAATGGAACTTTCTTAAAATTTGTTATAATCCTCTAGAGAAGCCAGAAATACTTCAAAATTACAATTGGGTTTGTCACGTGACCAAACCAAACCATGTCACATGATTTATACTCAACTACAACATCAGTAACAAAATATGTTTTTGTTTTAAAAGATAGATAGATAGAAAAGATTTTCTGCTTGGGTACGACACTATAATTGTCAAATACAAATTTTTCAACTATCAATATCTCGAGAAGAGTTGAATGTCGTTATAGGGTAGGTAAGGTAAACGAAAAATACTTCCTGTATATTATTACTGGAAAGTGTATATCTTTAGCAGTACTAGAAAAATCGAAATTTGCTTATACTTTCCGAGATTCCGATGGTGAAGGTTGAATTTGGTTCAATTTTGTTTAGTTTAGCTCTATAGGGTTTGAATACCCTATAGAGCAGAACTAAACAAAATTGAATTTGTACGTAATATGAGCACCAACTTTAACTTTTTTTTTTGAAGATATTTAAGGACAACCCAACCAACAGTCTGGATCGTGCTAATTTGCTTGGAATACACATTACGTCCTCGTAATCTTCATTTTAACTGAAAATTATGAAAATGAACTCAAAATTAAACCAGCGTCTTCCATTCTGCTTCAGTGATAAGTAATTTAAATTCAATTGAATTTTAAGAATTCTATCTTAAATTTCTGAAAAAGAGCCGTGTTATCTAATTGTATTAAAGCAAAATAACAATTTACAAAACAATTGTGTTGATCAATAATGTTTAACATATTAAAAAATAAAAAACGAATAAAATCCACTCTCACAAATACACATGTGTCGTGCTTTGTCACTGTTCGTCTTTTCCATATTTCAAGGAAAAAAGGAGCATGAATAAATATTCGAAAAAGGGAAATGTCTGTCATGTTTTAGGTAGAAGCGGGGAATAGAAATATTTGAACGTTGATAGAAAAAAAATTAAATTTCTTACAATGTCATTGAACTTAGTTCTTTGCATGCCTGAGCTGATTTCGTGACTTGGAGAATTCTAAGGAAACTATTGCGTTAGGAGCCTAATTAAAGTATTTCTTTTAATGAAACACACGATTTTCCTGGAAAATGCATATATTACTTGTAGCAAAGCGAAACAAAGAAACTCAAAATTTCTAAAAGGTACATGAAGGACAAATTTTGAAATGAAATTTTAACAAATTCTATCCCTCTTCTTGACTACCACAATCATAAATCAACAATATTTGATATCATTGGCGTAAGCCAGCAAAATAAAAGCGGACCATCTTGCACCCATAAATTTTATCTGCAAACTAAAAAAAAAAACTGGCGTGCCGAAAAATCGCATTCTAGCGCAATATGGAAGCGATGAATCTTTTTCAAAGTTTAAACCGCTCGTTAACCGACGGGCTCGACCATAAATATTCAAGAATAAATATGCTAGTTTCACACGACCAATTAAAAGTTAATTAGTTTTTGCTTTCCGAAATGTCGCCTATTGGAATTGGACAAACGGAATCAGATTACAAGTTTGAATTTGGATGGACAAATTGAAAAAGCTTTGTTCATTGAATATGGTCTGTAGTGTGTAGTGAGTTTAATTAAATTTAGGATAAACAAATACACGTTATTGGCATTGACCTATAAAGTTCTACAACAATAGATCATTACAGAATATGTGATTTTTGAAGCCACAAAGTTGAAGTTAAAAAAAAAACTATATTTAAGATTACTTTTTGTACAATTTCCATACAGAACTTTCCCTTTTTCAGAATTATGTTTTAACTGACACCTACTATGTATGACAATTAATTGTATTAGACTGTCTGCAACAATATCAATAATGTATTTGTTTCGTGTACTGTCCGTTTCCATTATGATGATCTATTACGTAAATTCAATACAAACATTATTGGTCTATTACTTACTAAACCAATAAGGAAGCATTCGTGTTTAACCTAAACAATCAAGCAGAACAATAATGTCCAAAATTGCCTATTTTCATTTATGAATTATTGTTTTCTCTAATATCACTTATCTTGCATAACAAATTGTTTAGTTGTACTTGAAAGTTTCTGTTGTATAAGTTATAGTCAAATGTGAATAAAATATGATCAATCATATGATATGATAATTCTCTAAAACTGTCTTAAACTTTCACAGAATTCTTTTAAATTGCTAGATTTTGAAAGTCCCATAAACCTCTAAATGCTATTGAGAACCTTCTAAAAAGTGTCGGAGGTCTTTACAACTGTCTAAAACTTTCCCAGAACTGTTTTAGATTGTCAAAGGCCTCCAGAACTATTTTGGATGTACCAAAGACCTCTAAATGGTACTGAAAATTTTCTGAAAAGTTCCAGAGCTCTCTACTATTGTCTTAAACTTTCCAGATCTGTTTTAAATTACCGGAGGCCTCTAGAACCGTTCTGAAAGTTTCATAGACCTCTAAATACTATTGAAGATCTTCTAAAAAGCTCCAAAGCCCTCTACACATGTCTTAAACCTTCCTAGAGCTGTTTTAAAATCCCAGAGGCCTTTAGGACCATTTTGAAAGTTCCACAGAGAGCTAAATGCTCTAAATGCTCTAAATGCTCTTAAGAAAGTGTCAAAGCTTTCTACAACTGTCTTAAACCTTCCCAGAGTTGTTTTAAGATGCCAGGGAGCTCTAGGACTATTTTCAGAGTTCCATAGACCTCTAAATGCTACTGAAAATCTTCTAAGAATGTTTGTTCCCAGAGATGTTTTAAATCATCAGAGGCTCCTAAAAACGACTTAAACGACGACCTAAAAAAAAATTGAAAATTTAGACAAAAATTTTTTTCAATTTTAGAAAGGTTCAAAGTGGTTATTTCACCTAATTTAAGGCCCTTTTGTATAAATATACCTTTTGCTATGCATTGGAACCCTTATAGAGCAAAATTAAAAATTTGCCAAAATTGCACTTTTGACAAAAATTTAATTTTTTGACTTTTTGAAAAATCGTAGCTCTTTTATTTAAATTCGCAGGAAATTCGTTCCTACGCCATTCGAAAAAGCATAAAAATTACTACAAAATGGATTAAAAATGGCCTCTGTAGCTCCTCATGTTACCGAGATATTGAATTTCAAAAAGTACCTAAAAAACCTCTCTAGTACCCCCCCATTCTTTAAATTTTTTTGAAAAGTGAAAAATTTTAATGTGCTTTTTTTGGGGTTATTTCACTTAATTTAAGGTTCTTTTGTATAAATATGCTCTTTGCTGTGCATTGGAACCCTTATAGAGCAAAATAAAAATTTGCCAAAATTGCACTTTTGACAAAAATTGAATTTTTTTACTTTTTGAAAAATCGTAGCTCTTTTATTTAAATTCGCAGGAAATTCGTTCCTACGCCATTCAAAAAAGCATAAAAAATACTACAAAATGGATTAAAAATGGCCTCTGTAGCTCGTCATGTTACCGAGATATTGAATTTCAAAAAGTACCTAAAAAACCTCTCTAGTACCCCCCCATTCTTTAAATTTTTTTGAAAAGTGAAAAATTTTAAAGTGCTTTTTTTGTGCTTCATTTACCTAATTTAAGGTTCTTTTGTATAAATATGCCCTTTGCTGTGCATTGGAACCCTTATAGAGCAAAATAAAATTTTGCCAAAAATGCACTTTTGACAAAAATTGAATTTTTTTACTTTTTGAAAAATCGTAGCTCTTTTATTTAAATTCGCAGGAAATTCGTTCCTACGCCATTCGAAAAAGCATAAAAATTACTACAAAATGGATTAAAAATGGCCTCTGTAGCTCCTCATGTTACCGAGATATTGAATTTCAAAAAGTACCTAAAAAACCTCTCTAGTACCCCCCCATTCTTTAAATTTTTTTGAAAAGTGAAAAATTTTAATGTGCTTTTTTTGGGGTTATTTCACTTAATTTAAGGTTCTTTTGTATAAATATGCTCTTTGCTGTGCATTGGAACCCTTATAGAGCAAAATAAAAATTTGCCAAAATTGCACTTTTGACAAAAATTGAATTTTTTTACTTTTTGAAAAATCGTAGCTCTTTTATTTAAATTTGCAGGAAATTCGTTCCTACGCCATTCAAAAAAGCATAAAAAATACTACAAAATGGATTAAAAATGGCCTCTGTAGCTCGTCATGTTACCGAGATATTGAATTTCAAAAAGTACCTAAAAAACCTCTCTAGTACCCCCCCATTCTTTCAATTTTTTTGAAAAGTGAAAAATTTTAAAGTGCTTTTTTTGTGCTTCATTTACCTAATTTAAGGTTCTTTTGTATAAATATGCCCTTTGCTGTGCATTGGAACCCTTATAGAGCAAAATAAAATTTTGCCAAAAATGCACTTTTGACAAAAATTGAATTTTTTTACTTTTTGAAAAATCGTAGCTCTTTTATTTAAATTCGCAGGAAATTCGTTCCTACGCCATTCAAAAAAGCATAAAAAATACTACAAAATGGATTAAAAATGGCCTCTGTAGCTCGTCATGTTACCGAGATATTGAATTTCAAAAAGTACCTAAAAAACCTCTCTAGTACCCCCCCATTCTTTAAATTTTTTTGAAAAGTGAAAAATTTTAAAGTGCTTTTTTTGGGCTTATTTTACCTAATTTAAGGTTCTTTTGTATAAATATGCCCTTTGCTGTGCATTGGAACCCTTATAGAGCAAAATAAAAATTTGCCAAAAATGCACTTTTGACAAAAATTGAATTTTTTTACTTTTTGAAAAATCGTACCTCTTTTATTTAAATTCGCAGGAAATTCGTTCCTACGCCATTCAAAAAAGCATAAAAAATACTACAAAATGGATTAAAATGGCCTCTGTAGCTCCTCATGTTACCGAGATATTGAATTTTAAAAAGTATCTAAAAAACCTCTCTAGTACCCCCCCATTCTTTAAATTTTTTTGAAAAGTGAAAAATTTTAAAGTGCTTTTTTTGGGTTTATTTCACCTAATTTAAGGTTCTTTTGTATAAATATGCCCTTTGCTGTGCATTGGAACCTTTATAGAGCAAAATAAAAATTTGCCAAAATTGCACTTTTGACAAAAATTGAAATTTTTTTCAATTTTTCAAAGGTTGTAATTTTTTTATTTGAACTCCAATCAATTTCGCTAAATCGCCATTAGAAAAAGGATAAAAAATGCTACAAAATGAGCTAAAACAAGTTTTTATTTTTTGAATTTTGTGACAGAAATCACGTGATACAAATAAAACTTTAAAGCAAAGCGCTATGTCACATTTGTCACAATACTCGCCATAACACTATAAAATTCAGCTTGCAAGAAATCTTGTCAAACATTCATAATCTTTAACAGTGAAAACGTAAATGACAGTAAGCAGGTGACAGAAGAATACTTTTTAAGTTTCTTATTATGAGGCAATGAAATCCAGTCCGTATTTAAAACTGCAAGAACAGAGTTTTAGAAACTTTTATACCTTTATAGTTCATGAGGCCGTTAATGCTCATAAATAGCCAGTTTAATTTCGTTTTGTTAAGTTGGACGCCCTAGGAGACAATTTCATTGCATTTTTTAGTTTGAAAGTGCACAACTTGGCGAACTTTGGATCTTAGAAGTATGTAGAAGGTATTTTTTTTAAATCATTGAGTTTGGTTTCAAAAATCGTCTATAAATTTCCTGCAAAGTTCATTACTTGTGTAACAGAATTTTATATATTTTCTTATAACAAACTACCTCTTTGATGTTAGATCTACAAGAGGATTTTTTTTTACCTATTCTAGTACTGGAAATCCTACCTTCAATTTTGTTTGGTAAAGCTCTGGAAGATTATATTTTATATTTCTGGAACATCTAGTACACTTTTAAATTTGAAACTCTTGGAAAAAGGTTTCCGATGAGCTTATTTATCCAACTAGATGTACCATTTATTTAAAATTTGACTAAAAATTACACAATTCAATTTTTGTCTCTGTTGTGTTTTTCTCTATGACTTGATACAAGGCTGCTAAATTCCTGTGTAAAGTGTTATGTATTAAAACAATAAGACTATTATAAGTATAATTATCTAGTGTAAATAGTGTAATTATACAAATTTGGACACTTTGTAAATAGTCAAAATATTGGTTGACAATTAATTTTCCCGACTATAATACCTAACGCAACAGTGTTTTCCTCTTTAAAGGCAGTAGTACTCCTTTACTAAACCGAAATAAATAACATCTTTTGTCTGTGGAAGTATAAAATCCGATTATTTCTTCCAGATGATGAGTCCAGATGTAATTTCCGAGTGGTTTTATGGCAAAGCCAGCCGCTATTACCCTCCACACCATATTTTTAGAGATAATTCCATAATGGTGAAACTCTTCAATAAAGTTACTTTACGTTTATGGAAGAAGCAGTTTTAATGCTAAACCAAAATAATCCTGGAATAGTATTATTATTAATCACACTGAAATCGGAAAGTTTTGATGAAATTTCGTCGCTGGAAACCTGAAGTTAAATCTTTTATTCCCACTAAAAATCTTAATCCAGAAATAAATGACCTCCAATTTAATGAGGATTACCGTATAAACTTCGGTGGGAATTGTACCAGGGCATCAATAATCGGCTTTAATGCTTATCGAGGCAAGGAATCATATTTGAAGAGGCCCTGTTGATTTAATGGCTTAATAATTCCAAAAAAAAATCTTTGTCGCAGTTTTTTTTTGCTTTGGCAAATATTAGACAATCTGCACTGGAAAGGTCGGTAAAAAGTAAACAAAGGGGCCAATTTCCGCACATTTTTTCGGTTCAGCAAGTCAGAGGGCGTGTTTGAAATAATAAGTTATGGGGAGACCGTATCATTAGAGGTTAATTGCATTCCATTAAAACAGAAGTTTTAATTTGAAAATTAACAAGAATCAATAAGAAAAGTGAAAAAACTAAAGTTAGAGGCCATTTGACACCTTCCATCTGACATTTAATTTACAGCTTTTTTAAAAGTTTAGTTGATTTAATCATATTTAGAACAATTTTAATGTATTATTAAGTATAATATAATTTTCATCTTTTTAAAGATACACGTAAATGGCAAATGATGGGGTGAACTGAGTAAAATTTTGTACACTAATTCCTTGTAATGCCCAGTAACAATACGATTTTCTGAATTACCACAACTGGAGAGTCTAAAAAACTTTTTTTATTCAAAAAAGACAAGCATACAAGGAAATTTGCATGCAACAATTTCATCCGAAGTAGATAACAACTGCTGCTTATTTTAAATGGGACACCCTGTATATTTTTGCATTTTTGGATTTTGAGTCAAATTCTAGACATAATATAATAATAATAAACAATCTTTATTTCATTACGAAATGGGCTATCGACCGAAATGGTCATATTTTGTGTAATATGTCCTATCTGTATTTGTTTCTGAGATATTTACCATTTTATGTGAAACTTGATATTTTCAGTCTCTAAAACAATTTTAAGATACACATATCAGAAAATTTTTCTTGCTTTTTGTATTTGTCTAGGTAAAACAAGGTTTGTTCTAATAATGGGTGCAGAAAGACGTCAAAATATATGATATAGTGGTCAAAAAATGGGCTCAAAAAACCAGTTCTAAAAAAGGACAAACACAACAATTTAAAATAGTGATTTTTTTGACTGGTGGCAGCTCAGACTGTACAGTAACCGTAAACAGAATATGAACTAAATCAGAGGTAAAACAGGACTGTAACAGCCCAAAATGTGCAACCTCGCAGGAAAGAATTTAAAAAACCCTGTCCGGGAACGGCAAATTGACCATAACTTCCATTCTAAACCACTTAGAATAGTGATTTTTTTGACTGCTGGAAGCTCAGACTGTACAGTACCCGTAAACAGAATATGAACTAAATCAGAAGTAAAACAGAGCCGTAATAGCCCAAAATGTGCAACCTCGCAGGAAAGAATTTAAAAAACCCGGTCCGGGAACGGCAAATTTACCAGAACTTTCATTCTAAACTACTTAGAATAGTGATTTTCTTGACTGGTGGTAGCTCAGAAAAGGAAATTTGACTAGGTTTACTCTAGTGGTAGTAGTTTTGTTAGAAAAACTGTTTATTACCTTCATTGAAAATTCGAAAAAAAGTTAAAATAAATCGTTTTTCTAACTTTCCGTTACTGTCGTAATTTTATAAGTATTTCAAGTTGCTGACAGAGATATTCCATGGATTTATTCCATACAGAAAAGTGATTAGAAAGTATTTCTCGACATTACAGCCTTAATTTTCATTACGTGGCTGAAACGTTCCGAATATGATTTCTCCCAGGTATTCGGTAATTTTTTGAACGCCTTTTCCGAGAGCCGTGAACGTGTTTCGAATTCTTCGGGCCACATCGACGCTAGACTTGGTCGTTTAACCGAAATTAAATACGACCGGCCCTGAAGTCTTAATTAAAAATATCGGATTCAGCGCCAGGAATCTAGGATTTACCTTCCACGATCTGATTTCGAGGTGCCCGCTTATTGAAAAATCCCGATTGCCGCATAATGGGGAATTTTAATCTTACTTTTCGTCTTTATTACATCACTATTTTCCTCCAATTCAGTTTTAATCGCGGTTTATTTAACCATTTACGAAAATTCTAGTCTATAATAAAAAATAAAAAAACTGTTTAATCTGAGCCACCTTGTATGAATTCATACATCAATATGTTAACATTTCCATATAATTTACTATACCAGGTGTCCAAGAGCACCCTGGACATAGGAGATTAACATGGGAAAATGGTTTTGAATTTTTTGCGCCTGTACGGTTCAATTAATGGAAAAACGCTTTAGATAAAAGTTGTATAGCACATTTTCGGCTATCAACTCGTAATTTTTTCAATACCGTAGATTTGACCATTAAGACAAAAAACGGATCTAAAATTCGGAAATTTTAACTCTCCCGCCAAGCGGTCGTTAAGGAAAGTTTATATCCGGCCGTGCTACCAACCTTTCAAAATCATAACAAATCGCTGGCAGTCATTCTGTAATCAAAACATTCAAAACACGTTTATTTAGTAATAATTTTGAGCTACTACCCACATACTGCGAAGAAAATACAAATAAATCGTGATAAAAACACTTTATCAGTAGCCACAGTCCAAAAATCTGGTAAGTTGCATTCATAACCTCATTCAATGTCTCTATTAAACTTATTTACTTTGTAGCAAAATTCTTAAAGAAAACACTGGTTTTGCTTGCAAATATTTAATGAGGATGACCGAATCACCTATCTCAAGCCTCTTCATAACACTACCAAACGATTTAAAGTGATGAAAACAGTGGACAATAAAGATCTTTGAAGATAAGTTTCCTACTGTACAGGGACAACAACAAAGGGGCCAAATACTTCCTTCAAAAGTGGTGTGATTTAGTTTCAAACCTCATGGACTATCATCAGCGAGGGTCTTCACCAGTGTTGCAACTAAAACTTAAAATGATTCAGTGTTGATATCTGACTTAAATCTCAAAATTTGATGTGCTTGTGAAATGTGAATAATCTTAAACTGGCTATAAAACCTCTGAGAAACCCCTTCTAAGAAGAGAATATGGACTTACACAGTCAAATTATCAGTCAGGTGACAAAAGTTTTTGTATATGGGTAGGTATTGTCGAAAAACCAACTTTTCAATTGAGCTATCTACATGAGCTGTTCTATTCTAGGTTTAGGTATTAACATTATAATTGTGTTCTTTTTTCCACACACTCAATTGTTCCAAATAAAACTTTGTACACTGAACATTTGTATTTATTATTTATTCACAGTTCAAGGTACAGTATACATTTTCTTCAAGTGAAAAACTTAGGTACAATAGGTGACAAAGAAAACTGGTCTTACCACATAAACAGTGATTGTTCCACAGATTGAGTGAGTGGGTGTACCTTTCACCATACAAGCTATGCTAAAAACAACTTTGTCTTACTAACCTAATGTTTGTTTGGATAATAGTGGAGTTCCAAATTAGCAAAGGTAGGTGAAATGTAGTGATTGAAAGTCTCTAAAGAGAAACAATTTGCTTCTAATTCAATACACCATGTCACAGGACATACCTTTACTAATCAAATGTGAACTCGAGTTACACATTACTTGCAAATAAACTATTTTTGATTAGTAGACATTTTACAAGTATCCTTGTAGGTGAATGATGTTCAAGTTAACTAATGGAGCTAATTAAATATCAGTACTTACCTTACCCTGTAGAGATGGGAAAAAACATTGACAATCAGTTATGAAAAATGCCTTTTTATTAACATCATACAATGTAAAACCACTTAAACACTATGGTGTGTTGATAACACTACAAAACAGAAGGATACAATAAAACTATCAGTCACATAGGTCACTAAATTGCACCACTTTTGAGGGAAGTATTTACTCTCTTTTGTGGTCCCTGTATAGTAAAGCAACTTATCTTCAAACATCTGCAGGCCTTCCTAGTCCATTGTTTTTATCACTTTAAATCGTTTGGTAGTGTTATAAAGAGGCTTGAGATAGGTGATTCGGTCATCTTCATTAAATATTTGCAAGCAAAACCAGTGTTTTCTTAAAGAATTTTACTACAAAGTAAATAAGTTTAGTAGAGACATTGAATGAGGTTATGAACGCAACTTACCAGATTTTTGGACTGTGGCTCCTGATAAAGTGTTTTTATCATGATTTATTTGTATTTTCTTCGCAGTATATGGGTAGTAACTCAAAATTATTACTAAATAAACTTGTTTTGAATGTTTTGATTACAGAATGACTGACAACGATTTGTTATGATTTTGAAAGGTTGGTAGCACGACCGGATATAAACTTTCCTTAACGACCGCTTGGCGGGAGATTTAAAATTTCCGAATTTCAGATCCATTTTTCGTCTTAATGGTCAAATCTACGGTATTGAAAAAATTACAAGTAGATAGCTGAAAATGTGCTCTACAACTTTTATCTAAAGCGTTTTTCCATTAAATGAACCGTACAGGCGCAAAAAAATCAAAACCGTTTTCCCATGTTAATCTCCTATGTCCAGGGTGCTCTTGGACACCTGGTATACAGAGTAATGTGATGGTATACAGGGTTAGCCAATAGCCATCCAAACCGTTCATTAGGATCAAATATTTATAGGAATTTGAAATTGAGATAAATTCGATTCCTGATATTTTAAAAAGGGATATACAAATTGGAATGATCATTAAGACACACTTTTATGTAAAAGCAAATGTTTTTCTTTAATTATCGTACAGTTTCCATTTTTAGTACAATTTTCAAGTGTGACTTGAATAAATAGTGTTTGTATTGCATCATCATTTATTTAATTTATTTTAACTGAAAATAAAAGTTTTATAATCCCTATACACCATATTTTTGTTAATTAGATCATCTTAACTTGCAGTTAAATTTGTAAGTTGTTAATTAATACCAACTTGAACATTTCTTGCTGTGCGGTTATGCACGGATTATAATTCTGAATTAGCAAACTTCTATTCATAAATAAATAAGTTTTAAAAACATTTCATTTCAACTAGACCCTACTTAAAAACGGAAAAACTTAGTCCAAGTACCCTCAAACCAGCGACCGTTCTCAATTTACCACTTTATATTCGCATTTCGAACGCGAACTCTTTAAATTCCTCAAAGCGCATCATAACGCAGTTAAAGGTACTTTTCAACAAAAGATCTCCGAGGAAACAAATTAAATTAGCATTTTAAAATTATTCCCAGTTTCAAAAACGATCTCCTAACTGAAATCCGTCTCAGTGCTACAAGTAGAAACATTTTGTTTTGGATTTAAAGTTTTCCAATTAAAAGTTCCGGCAATAGCCTTTCATAATTGGTTCCGGTAATGAAATAAACTGTTTTGAAGCAATAAAGCATTCATTGTGCTAGATGAATGGTTCGGATTTGAGGGATTACAGGGAACAACGGCCAGATGATAATAGTTTTGTGTCTTTTGTTGGACTTGCATTCATCGCAAACAAAAAATTTGTAGTTTGCTGTCTATATGAATTTTCTTAGGAAATATTGATGTAATACATTTGTCTGAGTTAGTAAGTAGTTTGAACCAATGCAAAACTATTTTATCGAGGGTATTAAGTACGAAATCAGGAAGAAGTAATTTGGTGTACACACTACCTACTTAGTACAGGTAATTCGAGGTATTATGAGGCATTTTTAAGGTATTTATAAGACATTTTATAGAATTTTGAGGCATTAACTTTATATTTCAAAGTATTTTGCAATATTTTCATTGGAATTTTGAGCGAAATAAAGGAAATTTTGAGATATTTTAAGAAATACATTGTAGTAGACCAAGCAGTAGACAATACTGTATCAATATTACTAAATTGTAATTAAATGTAATTATTATGATTAAATTAAATCTTTGTTACATAATATTAAAACAAAATTCATTACAAATTATCAGAATAATTTACCAATTTTTTAACATTTAAACTAATTTTTTAAGGTCACGTGACCGACGTTTTTGACAGGTGTCAACCGGACTTTACAGTGTTGCAAGCTCTAAAATTGCATAATCAAAGCCACGTGATGTGTCTCTTACAATTTCAGGTTTTCCAACTGTCTAAAATAGTCTAAATTTAATTTACCAAGTTTTTAAAGTTTAAACCACACTTTAACGGTCACGTGATTAATTTTGACAGATATCAACTGGCCTTTACAGCGGTGCCAGCTCAGAATTGCATTATCATCGTCACGTCACGTGTATTTTGCAACTTAAGTTTTTACAACTGTCCAAATTTTATTTATCAAATTTCCAAAGTTTATATTGCGTTTTGGAGGTCACGTGACTGTTTTTGACAATGTCAACTGGTCTTTACAATGTTGCAAGCTCAAAAATTGAATTATCAAAGTCACGTGACGTAGTTCTTTGTGACAATTTTATCAAGTACAAAAAATGTTTTTGTTTGTTAGAATTTGAAAAACATGTCACATGACCTTAGAAAATCAAGTTTAAGCTTTCGGCACAATGTCAAACACTTGGAAAAACCTTTACGTTGTCACCTAACCTAACCTAACATAAAAACTGTCACGTGACTTTTAAAAAAATGAATTTTAAGCTTTTGGATCTTCAAAATTTGGAAAAGAAATCAGGTAACCTGAGGAAGTAGTTTTGTCATTTGAAGGCATTCTGAGGCAGTTTATAGTTATTTACGTAACAGGAGGCCGCAATATTTTATCTACAACGATTATTTTAATGATTAATTGAAAAACAATAAAATAAAAAAAAATATAAAAAAAATAAAAATATTTCCAGCAACTTGTTAGGCATGTCAACATCTGGCATTAATTTATCCAATTGCAAAGAGTTTACCATTAATATTTATCCTAAAAATAATTGAGTTTTCATGTAATTGTATGTCATGTTTTTTAATTAAAAAAAATCTAACTAAAAGTTACTTTTAATATTAATATTAACAAGAAGCAAGATAGTGGAGGGAACAGAACTCCCGATGTACAAACAAATTGTTCACCGGTTATTAACGCACTAGTGCGGTAATAAAGGCCATTATGACACTGAAAATAGTGCGAAATTACGATATTATGTAACTGTTGTAGATAAAATAATTTAAAGGCATTTCGAGGTATTTCAAAGTAGTATGAGACATTTTAGACAGTTTTAAGGCATTTTGAGCAATAATAAAGCATTGTGAGGTAATTTAAAGGCATTTCAATGTATTTTGTATGCAAAAAGGCATTTTGGTGGGCAAAAATTATCGGCGGTCTACCCCTCGTATTTTATTTACGTCGACACTGTATTCGCTAGCCAAATCGCCGATTCTAAGCTAAAATATCGCCTAATACTGCGAAGTTATAAATTAAACCTAAATTCAGCTAGTTCGGCAAACTAAGTTAACGAAAACCGCATTCTCATGTTTGGGGTCGCGCAATTCAGGCATAAAGATCGCAGCTTGAGCATTAGGCGTTTGCTTCTCTACTTGGCTACATTTTGCGTTAATTTGTTTTCCATTTCGGTCTCGAATATTAGTCTCTATTAGGGACGCTCCGGGATGCTTCTCTGGATATGAGATTTAGTGGTAAAGAACCAAGTCTCATGCATTTCTCAAAAAGAACGCGTGTGCAAATTGTTTGGAGTTTGACACAGTTTTGAGAGAGCAACCAAACAAAAACACGAGACTGCATAACGCTCTTAAGACAACAGTTCGTCCTTGATAAGTGCGGTTAACTTAGTTAGTTTCCCAACTGGAATAATTTAGTCTGGTTTACGAGATCCGTGCGTTAAACTATAATTCAGCAGACATGCTACATTTTGGCAGACCTAATTTATGACGTTTAGAATTGTTCAACTGCACTTCAGATAATATTCAAGTTCTACCAGACTGTCAACGTGCATTTCCTCTTGTAGTTTACAAATTTCAAATTGTTTCTCAATATATTGTCTTTTGTTGAGGTCACAGTGTCTCGTAATCTAGCACAAAACAAAGCTTAATTGACGGTGATGGTGAATTAGAATCTCTAGACAACGGTTTAGCACTTTTTTTTAAATTTTCAGTTATTCCTAAAGCGAATCCAAACTCTTTGAATTTTTAAATTAAACAGCCAGTAAATTATTTTACATTTTTGTTTGCATCGGGCCTCAAATTGTTTGAGGAAGCAAAAGTTGCACTTATGGAAAATAAATTTAATTATTGAACTAATTTATGCATTGATTTTTGCCTATCTAACCAACTTGTTGATGCTGGTGAAGCTTTGAATATTTACTATCCAGGAAACGTGCACTCCAGTTAAAACTTGATTAGCGAAAATTACCTGAACCTTTGACATTCAGCGACGTTCCCCCGTATCAATAATTCATAAGACGGAGAGAATTAGGCGTTATCTAATAAGTGACATTTCACTGCCAAACTAACAATTCTACACGACTCGTCTACTGATATTATTTGCCAGGTGGATAATTAACCAAATAAACGAGCAGAAAAAAAGTAATAAATTTTTAAAAAGATTTAGACCAGAAATAGTACAGTAACAATTAGGATTACAGAATTTGTTAAAAGTCAAATGCAAAGTAAAATAAGTCGCATTTAATAAATTACGTTCGGTGAATGGCGTTGCTTAAGAACCAATAAAAGGCTGAAACAGTAAATACCAAAAAATGTTGCTGAATAATTAGCAATTTCTGTGGGCTGAACTGATATGAAATTACACACCAATCACAGCTAATACATGTAAAAAAACAGACATTTCTATGAGAAAGGAAGTGATAGAAACTTTCGTTGTGGTGCGATAGAGACATCATAATCACCCATGTGGTACACTATAAAAAATTTGGTAAAATTGTCTTTTCCAATTCATCCAAGTTAAAATACCCATTTCCTCCACAAACATGACGATCATAAATATCAATAACGTCCGAGCTAACAGGGTTTCTTACC
The DNA here is from genome assembly GCF_016097725.1 of Ips typographus. Lineage (NCBI taxonomy): Eukaryota > Metazoa > Arthropoda > Insecta > Coleoptera > Curculionidae > Ips > Ips typographus. The sequence continues at coordinate 24,400,100 of NC_138423.1, read as the reverse complement.
AACTGCAATCCGAGCAGTTTTGCATTCCCCAAATTACAAATATAAATTCAACCTCAAGAAAGGGGTGGCACAATAAATTTCTAGCGGCACAAGTTTTAAAAGTTATCCGGGCATTATTCGTGTATTTCGGCGTTGTTGAAATTCCTCACATATGCAAAAGGCTGTTCAAGTTCCTCTCTGAGTGCTAGCGGCCATTTGTTTTGGTTTAGAAAGTCGCAGCAACCAGCAATACGGAAATTGCTTTTGAACGAATGTTTTGTTTTTATTGTCTCTGCTAGGATAAAAAGAACAATTCTTGATTTAGCAATGCTAGTAGTACATGATTTACAAAAGCAACTTAATGTTTGCTACTGTCGTAAAACTAATTACATTGTTGTATTATAGATTATTGTTTTCTAACATGTTTCTAACATTTTTTTAATAGATGATTAGGAAATATGAACAGAGTGTCTCAAATTTGATGGTTTTACGGGTTATTTCTAAAACTAGCAAAAATATGCGGCTGTCCTCATTTCTGAGCTACAGGATGATTTTGAAAATATGACAATTTGGAACCTTCCTCGTATTTTCTTTAATATTGCTCCGCAGAAAAACTACTAGTTTCCTATAGAAAAATTGGAAATCTAAATATTGAATGCGTTTTTTTCCTTAAGCACATCGTTATTGATATTGTCACGTTTAAATTGTAAAGCCCTTTTGGCTCAGTAGGTAAAACGAGACGTGCCTTTATTACTTTAATAAACGCCTTTACCGAGATATTTCAGAGGTAGAATGAAACCACTTGGTAGAAAAATATAATTTAATATCTAAAATAGCAATTAAAACTAAATATCAAAATGATCGGTTTCTCAGTTTAGTAAATCAGAATAAAATAATTTAAATATAATCCCCAAAAGTAACACCTTGAACAATAACTTTTACATGCACAAATTACTACAATAATAAAACCATACTTACATTTGTTAGACTATAAGGACAGTTTTCTGGAGGGGATGGCACTCGCGATTATTATAATTTAGAATAATTTACTATTTCATTAATTTACGAACCCGGTGCTACTTTATGTGGCACGAGACGGAGTCTTCTGACTGTCTTCTACCGTCTGCCTTACTACGCGCCAATATTCTTTGGCTGTGATTGCGATCTCAGATAGATGGGTCAAGCAAGACTACTGCTTTTTACCCTCCCATCGCTGTAGACCAAAAGGATAGGTCTGGAAGAGGAAGTCGCTACAAGTCCAGAAATTGTCTCTTTTCGGAAGTTCGCAGAGTTGCATCCTCTGTGCAGCGAAAAGGATGCCCCCGCTGACAGAGAGGCTCTTCTGGCGCTCCTCTTGTCCTCCATTTCTCCTTCTCTGCTTGACATGGGATACAGCTTTGCTGCCATGTCTTTTAACCTGACGTTGCCTTCTATCCTCATCTTTGGTCTTCTTTTGAAGACTATGGCCTGCGTTTTCTCCGCGTTTAGGTCGATCTTCCATTTGTTGCACCATATCTCCAATGCTGTGGCCTCCTCTTGCAGGTATCGGGTCAGGAGTCGGCCGCTCCTGCTCCGGGCATGATCGCAGTGTCATCTGCGTAGAGTGTTAAGCTGGTTAGTTGAGATCTAGACGGATCTGAAACAAAAATGTTATAGAGAAATGGCGACAGTACTGCACCATGCGGCCCTCCTGCTTCCATTTCCCTATAACTTGAATAGGTGCTGTCGATTTTGACTCGAAAGCGACAAGCTGAAAGAAAAGATCTAATTAGTTTTACCAGGCCGACTGAAAAGCCGGCATCCAGCATCTTCCTCTGTGCCAAGGCCTTAGAGACGTCTAGCAGCACGGCTTCTGCCGCTTCTTTCCTGTTGAACCTTTCCGTGATGTACTCGGTCATCCTCAGGACTTGGAGTTCCGTTGATAGTGTCTTCCGGACCTGCACGTCGTCCCCGACGAGCTATTTCGATTCCGGAAGAAGAACAGTTTTTTGCAACTCAGAAACACCAAAATGTCACCAGCGTCTTTCAAAAACTGTTCTGAGTCTTAAAAGTATTACAAGAGGTTCTCAAACGATTGCTGTAAGTCAGAAACACCAAAATGACATTAGGGGATTCTGATCTTTTAAAATGTCACCAGACTCTTGAAAACTGTTTTCAGTTGCTTAGATTCTCAAGGCTGAGAGAAAAATTGGTTAAGTTTGAAGGACACTAGTGACCAAACAGTTTAACCTTCCAACCACTGTTGTCATATCTTTAGAAACCCCATTTCATTGGCTATCTATTGACATTCACTGTCACTTTCATTCAGTGTTCACATGTGCAGTATTTGCGAAAGATGAAGATGGTTGAATTAGTGTTTAAATTTGCACGTGCTTCTTTTCGAATCTGTTTTTCATCACATTTTTATCTCAAAATTGTCACATTGGGCACATCGCCGAACAGCTGATTTCACTGTGTCGTAATATAACAATTGTCAAATTCGTGAATTCCGACATTTAGGTTCGACATTTAGGTTGACTATTTAACTGTCAAAGTTTTGAAGTTTTTTTGGTTCTAAATTATAACAAAAATGTCATGTAATCATGTTTCCAGTACGGTATTGGATTCTCATTCTCACAATTCTAGGAAACTCCACGCTAACATGCATTATGGGAGCCTTAAAATTTTGCATACCCATGATGGTGCATTCACCTAGTACTTACTGCAATTCCTACAAACCCTGGTGTGACTATTCTAAAGAAGAAAAGTTGTCAAATAGTGTTACTCCCATAGTTTTAAACGTTTCTTGCTCAAACATGTCGTTGGCCGATTTTGGTAATCTCAAACACTATTTCGAAAGATGTATCTTTAGAGTAACATTTTTTAGGACCACGATATAACTGGACAAACGCAGATACTGATTTGTTTTACAATTGCCAATTGGGTGGTAATCTGTTCTCTTCACTTCCTGGTGGTATACTGGCAGAGAATGTTGGTCCTTATTCCATGTTACTGTATACTACCTTGGTATGTGCAGTTCTAAATCTGTTAAGACTGTTTTTTGTCGCCATTGACTGGAGATTACTTGTTGCCATTGAGTTTTTCATTGGTGTTCATCTAGGAATTGCATTTGTTTCGTTACTAGTTTGGACTGCCAGGTATTGACTTATCCATTGTTTATTAGTTCTTATTGTTACTACTTCTAGCAGATGGGCTCCTCCAAATGAAAGAGGAGTGTTCGTGGTTTGCCAAGCTGGGAATCCTTTGATTGGATACTGCTTAAAAATGTTCATCAACCTATTAGCTCCTGCATTGGGTTGGAGAGGAATATTTTATATTTTGTCAGTGGTTTTGCTAGTGTTTTGGGTGGCTTTGTGGATGTTTGGTGAGGTTGAATAGTAATTAAAAGTACGTTATTTATTAAAAGACTTACTAAGGATGTGATAACCCTAACGAACACAAGAAAATTGCATCTTTGGAATTAACCTACATTAAGAATGCCCTAAAGGGCGAAATTACACCTACAAAATGCTTACCACCTTTAACAAGAATACTAATGAGTAAAGCTTTTTGGCTGGTAAATTGCCTGCATTTTGGTTTTATTGGAGGAATCAGATTTCTTACCAACTCAATGGAAGTATTTTCCAATCAATTTATTGGCATCCCTGGCATAAAGTTTACACACATTCAAGCCATATCTAGTACTGGTAAGTTCCTGACTTATTGCATTAGCACGTAAGCTAAATTACTTTTACAGGTTATATTTTAATGGCAGTGTTAATAGCACTGTTAACTGACTTTATTAGAAAAAGAACGTTGTTATGCAACGTTGCCGCCGTTCGCATTCTAGCCGTTTTATCACACTTAATACCAGGTTCATTACTACTTTTTATCGGAGTTGCGCAATGCAACAAATCCATGGTATTAGCTTTGTATTATATGGCCAGCACTGCTATTGGTGCTGGTTTAATCACGTGCTACAAAACTATTATCGACCTATCACCCAATTTTGCTGGAACTGTTTATGGACTAGTTCATCTATTCTCTTCAACTGCAAGTACCGATAACATGAACCTAATTTACGAACAAAGAACACAAAGTTTGATTTCAGTTATACTGGAACTGAATCTACTTGGCAACGTCGTGCAGCCTTCTATTAACCTGGCAGCTTGGACTGTACATTTTTTAATAGGTGGTGGCTGTATAATTGTTCCGGCCGTAGTTTTTATTTTTATGGGTGTGGCAAAAAAACAAAAATGGAATATAAAACCTTCAGATCGGATATTACATCAGCGTGAAGAAAGTAAAGATATAAGAACGATTACAGTGAAACAGAATAAAATGGTTGATGGCAAAAAAGTTTTAAAGAAAAAAAGTGTAAGTAATTTACAAAACTTTATCTAGTTTGTAGCCTTTTTTAGCTTTAGTGCTATACAGTTTTTTTATTTTTTTTTGTTTATATTCCTGACACACACGCTAAATGAAATTTAGAAATTTTGAATTTGCAACCTGTAAAAGCCACTTGACTCCTGTCAAAATTAGTCACATGACTTTTTAAAATGTTAGTTTAAAGGTTGAAATTAAATTTAGTTGCAAAAGTTATTTTTGATACTGTAAAGGCTGTCAAAAACATAAAAAAATCACGCGACAGTTTGTTAGTTATCCGGAATATCGTCGAAGGTAACTTTTCAGAAGAGCAAAATAAATTTGTCCTACAACATATTTGGAATAGCAAACGTGATTTTCAAAATGTAGTTGAAAAATTTAAGAAAATTTGGTAAATCAAATTTAGACAGTTGGGAAAGCTGAAAGCTGAAACCTAACCTAACCTAACCTAACCTAACCTAACCGAGTCATCACGTGACGTTGATAATGCAATATTGAGCTTGCAACACTGTAAAGGTGAATTGACATCTGGCACAATCAGTCACGTGACTTGAGAAAAATCTGTTTGAACCATGTAAATTTGCTAAATCAAAGTTGAACAGGTGTAAAAGATGAAATTGTAAAATACCGATTGACTGAGCTTACAACACTGTAAAGGCCAGCTGACATCTGTCAAAAACAGTCACGTTACTTTGAAAATGTAGATTTAACTTGATAAACTAAATTTAGACAGTTGTAAACACTGAAATTGTAAAGGAGTCACCCCGGGATATTGATAATGCAAATTTCAGCTTGCAGCATTGTAAAGGCCAGTTAACATCTGTCACAAACAGTCACGTGACTTTCAAAATGTATATAATATTAGTCTCAAATATTTCAGTTGTTTTAGTATTCATGAAAAGTAACTAAAAATAACCTCAATAAGTTAGATATTCAAATCAGATTTGATTGAGCAAATAAAATACAGGGCTAATTTTAGTAATCAAAACATGTGTCAAAAATGTTACAAAAAATTGACAATTTGGATATGGAACCCTGTACAAGGTAAACTCAAAACTGTGAATCTGGAAACAATTAAACAAATAGTCGTTTACATAATCATATAACACTGCTAATATTAAGTTTGGTTTGGTTTTAGGGTCGAACCGATATTTCAGCAAAAAAATGCAGAAAATTGTATAGAAAAACCACTAAAGAGAAACAGAAAAACCGACTGAATCTTGCCAAAACTAAGGCGAAACCAACCTTCCAAAAATGATTAAATACACGAACGAAAACTAGATACAACTAACATAAATGTATTTCCATTTGACCCAAACATATGGAAAGATTTTTGCACATTAATGGATTACTACTGATAATGTATCAATGCGATGAGGGTTACGAGTTTGCAAACTATTTAACTTTTAAATTTTTTGCTCTGGCTGGCTAATAAAATGTCCCACCCTTAACAGAGACGTTTTATTAACAATTTGTGCTTATCAAAAGTATAGAAGCAGAGAAAAAATATTAATTACGTGGGCCGAAAAAAACACCGGAGAACTGGGTCGCTTGTGTAGAAAGCAGCACTTCAAATAGCTATCCAGATTGTCTGGAAGTTAATGGCTTTCAGCGTATATTGCTTGAAATCAAGAGGCGATTCAGGTGTCCGTTTCCAATTACCTGAAGCATGTGACAAGCGTTTAATGAAGAGAAAGCCATCAGTCGAGTATTTATTGATATATTCTGCCAGTGGACTTTGTCAATATTGGTAAACGGTCAGGTTTGGTTGGACTATGCATTTTGATAAAATTTAAAACTGTAGATGTTGATCATAACTTACATTATTCGTGTTTAATTATGATCCAGCTGAAAGCAATCAGTCACTTTTTTACAGAAACGAATACGCTTTACATTCAACCTGAATAGCAATTTCGCTTATGACGAGAATGGCAATTGTAGCAAAAAAAAGTCCTGTAGCATCGAGTCGGGTGAGAGAGCGTTCTTTTATAAATTACGGTGCTCATGTTCAATGTTCTTTTGTGTACGAGAAACAAGTCGTATCTGTTCAGCCGATATAACTTTGAAGTTGCATCGCTATTACGTGAAAGTTTTATTGATGTATTGGAAGTTTTATGAGATGACGTCCGGTTTAAATCTTTTTAGTTATATACGCAGATAAAATGTGGAAATTTATCTTAACGTAACTAAACAAAATTTTGTTTATTCTAATTTTTCTTGAAACTTGTTTTTTATATATTTTTGTATTTGCCAATTGGAATAGTAACATCTTACTAGCAAATTGCCTCTATATCTGTCCAAAAATGTTCTAAATAATATTTTCTTTTGCTTTTGATACTTCTACATTCCTTAATCTAACTTAAACACTTTATTTATATCGCCTCTGTAAATTTTCTAATGATTAAAATTTCTCATTTTTCCTAATGAATGTAAGTAAATATATTTTTGGTGTTCCGTTCTATTTAAAAATATTAGGTTAATTGTTATCGTGTTTGAAATAAGTTGATCGAGTGTATCCTGTACAACCGGTTAGAACTTATGGAATATAATCTGAAAATAGGTATTCTTTAGTTATTTATTTGATATTTTATTTACTTCACCCCTATATCGCCTGCTATTACATACACGTGTATCAAAATCAATTATTTTCGTTCTATTACTTATGATGAGAAAAATTTATTAAGTCGTTCCAAAATTAGGTTAAATTGTTGACATATTAATAATACCAATTATGTTATATTATGTTATTCAATCCCTAAAATAATTAGTTTGGTGTTACTCAAAATCTTAAAAAAAGTTGAGTAACCATCAACAACTTTGTCTGATGATGAACTGATTTTTTTTGGATTTTGAGATAATTACAACAACAACTTGTAATTTGATTGTTTTTTAAATTAAACAATGAAAGTTATTACATAAAACACTAATATGTGCAACGTTGTCAAATTTTTTGAATTAAATATTTTTTTTTTTTATATTTATTTTGTTATTAATTAACGTTGTAAAACAAGTCAGTTGATAAACAGAAACTCAATACATTGACGTTTTGCAGTACATTATTGCATCTTTAGTCTGATAGTCATTTTAGTTTTTTCAGTTGACCACATTTACATCGCTTCAACAAGATTGTCAGTTTTTGTCGAGTTAGGTTTACAACTGTCAAATCAACATATTATTTTCATGCAAGAAATGTCCCTCTGATTGTTTCTATTTCATTCTAAAGATAATAAATAATATTGATCAAAATTGAAACAAAATATTTCTGGAGCACTCTGAATGTTTTACCGAACTCAATATGTTTTGGCACCAATTTTTGACGTTTTTGACAAAGCTGTCGAGCTGTCAGCTACTTTCAAAACTGGAAATAAAAAATGAAAAAATGTCGTGTCCCAGTACGAGCCTATATATGGATATTACTGTTTCTTTCACGTTACATATCGCAGCTTATAAGAGTAAACTACCGCTACACCAAGTATTATATGGTTTCCGAAGGTACTACAAGCCGATTGAGAGCCTCTTGTAAAACCACTGAAGCTGAAAGATCTAAAGTACCTCAGTCTACAGTACCATGGCGTAACATGACCATTTTCGATTATGGTAAATTTATATGTTATACTTTTCACGTAGTACTAATATTAATTAAGGTCCCCGATTTCCTTGGACAGTAAGAGAGATGGGGACCATTAACACTCTATTTCACTCAGGATTCATAGCATCTTGCATATCTGCAGGATTTCTTATATACTTTATAGGATCATACACTGTATTGCTGGCTTCAATTTTTATAGGATCGTTTCTTAACTTGTTGCGTGTCGCTATGGCTCATGTAGATTGGAAAGCTTTTGCTTGTGTGGAGTTTTTAATTGGATTCGATTTTGCCCTATCAGTACCAGCTTTGTTCACGTGGATGGCCAAGTAAATTATTGATCTAATGATAATTTATAAAAAAAGAAATTTAATTATTAGATGGGCTCCCAAGAACGAAAGAGGAATATTCGTGTGTGCTTTCATTGGAAATGAAATTGCTGAAGTGGTAATGGGCGCCAACAGGAAATATTTGATACCACTAATTGGATGGCAGAGCAATTACTTTTTTTGCAGTTCACAGGTTATTCCAGTGTTTGTTTTGCATTATTTTTTGGGTAAGCTAACATCTCCTTAACCTTAATTTAATAAACTTTGAGATTGCAACAGGTTCGTCAAGTCCAGAAACTCACCCTTTCATATCAACAGAAGAACTAGACTATATCAAAGGTTCTCAAGAAGGGGAGATTTCTTCTAAAAAAACACTACCACCTTACATGCATATATTGAAATCTGGAGCATTTTGGATTTTGGCTTTACTGAATATTGGGTTTGCATGCGCTCAAATGATGCATTTGGCAATTGTTCCTGAATACTGGTATGAATATGTTGGTCAACCGTACTCGAAATCGACCCAACTGGAATTTATCCCTTATTTGGGTAATAGCAGTTGTTAAAAAGAAAACAAAAAAACACTAAGATTTAGTTGCAGGTTTTAAATTAATGGCAATCATAGGTTGTATAGCTGTAGATAATATCCGCAAAAAACATATTTTACCAAGCACCACAATTGTGAAAATCTACTTGTTTTTTTCCCACTTTATCCCCGCTTGTATAATGCCTTGTTTGCTGTTAGTTGGCTGCGATGCTACCAAAGTGTTATGGATAGTATCAATAACAATGTCGTTCCTCGGTTTTGCCTACATTAGTACCACCATGACATTGATGGAAATTTCACCAAACTTTGTGGGGACTTTGTATGGTATTATTCAGGTTCCAGTTGCAGCAGCAAGTAATGTTTCCAATCATTAAAATTACATCTACCAAGACGTTTTACACTCCAGATCTAGCCCTACATAAATTCAATGAAAGGTTCTGGCATCAACGTATGACTGCAACCGTTTGGTCACCTTTCGTTGTGATTGGTTCTTTGGTGCTATTTTTGCCTGCAACGTTATATCTAAAATACGGAAAAGCGGAATGCCAATCGTGGAATAATAGAGCAGATAAGCCAAATAGAGACCTGAGCAGCACGAGTGCCAGTGTTTCTCATGGGGTAAGGTTTTTCTTAAAACCTATACAGGGTTGTCCAGTTTTAAGTGTCATTAATTCCACCAGTCGATAGTGTATCAAATCTGGTCATCTGTGAGGTTTACGAGTAAATTTGACACTAAAAATAGTAAAAAACGGATTTTTAGATTAATTTTTACTGGCGTTCAATTTTTTAGGCTATAGGTAGTGTAAAACTAATAATTCAAGGCTTGTAAGAGTTTAATAGTCTAAAAACTTGTTATTTACTACTAGAATAGTTTTAAAATTCGTTTTTTCAGACTACAATCTATTGTCGAGTATCTGAAACTGGATTTCAAGCATTAAAAACAGACCCGAAATCAAGACAAAGATGGTTGCGCATAAAACTCATTTTTTTCTACTAAAAATACTCTAAAAGTTAATTTTTAAGGCTGGAAATGACTTTAGTGAAACTAAAGAGAGTCGGAAAGTCTATTTTTCAAGACTAATATTGTAATGTAACATTTTTTACTTTTATTACTGAACAGAACTGAAACTAAACTAATACTATTATAAATAGTTTTAAACTCGATTTTTCAGTCTTAAAGCACAAAAAAAACAGTTCGAATTACTTAGAAATGTCAATTTAATAATGATAAAGCTCGAAATAGCTTTGTCCTACTCGGGTCCGGTAAAGTGCACTTTTCCGCACTCATTAGAGTGCGGGAAGGAGTACCTTTCCACACTAGTGCGGTAAAGGTACTTTTCCGCATTGCAAGATTAATCAAAAATTAATGAATAATAAACCTGCAAGTTTATACAGTGCGTTTTTTTTAACGCGCAACATAGGATTTTACGTGTTAAATTTTTAAGCCCATGTTAGACCATGTTATTTTGGAACTACAAGTATAAAACTTGACGGGTGTGTCTTTAGTACCCTGAAGCTTAAGTACGTCTACCAATTTGGACTAAAAAGTGATTTAAAACTGGAAAAAAATCATTTTTTTTCGAAAAGATTTTATCCTTTCATACTCCCTGTATGCATTGTTGTTTTTGATACTGGCAGGGCAGGTAGCAGGTAAAGTGACTTATTTTGACTGCATCACGACCCGACATCTTTTGAACGTCAAAAGGGCATTTTATGATTGTTTGGAATATACTGTTTGGCTTCAAACGGAGGTCAATTTGAACAATTCACTTATAAAAATACTTCTTTTGTTCTTAACTTTCTTGATATAAAGTTAATGATCACCCTGTTTTACTTTTTACGCCAAATTTTACCTGCTACCTGCCGTGCCAGTATCAAAAACAACAAAGAACAACAATGCATACAGGGAGTATGAAACGATAAAACCTTTTCGAAAAAAGATGATTTTTTGCAAGTTTTTTAACACTTTTTAGGCCGAATTGGTAAATTTACTTAAGCTTCAGGGTACGAAATAGCCACCCGTCAAGTTTTATACTTGTAGTTCCAAAATAACATGGTCTAACATGGGCTTAAAAATTTAACACGTGAAATCCTATGTTGCGAGTTAAAAAAAACGCACTGTATGTGTAGATCAAAAATACTCATTTTTACCAAAATTTGGTTTGGTTTTTTTTTACTATTTTTTTGCGGTAAAATACCACTTTCCGCACTTGATAAATAAATAATTATTTTAAGCTTATGAAAAATGAAGAAGATGGTTTTTTAAGTCTGCTATGTCAAAAATTTGATGAAGATAGACTTGAAACTCAATATTCCAAGCTGAAAGCAGTTTTAAAGCCCTAAAAATAGTTCTTTGTATATACAGTGTAACCCATTTAGAATGGAAACACCCCTATAAAATTTTAGGTTATTAACCGATTTCAATGATTTTTTTTTTAAATAATTAGGAATGAAATGTCTATTACGGGAGAAAATTTTAAATATTTATTTCAGTTTTCAGGTCATATTACGATACTTTTTCTTGATAGAAAATGGAGAATTTTTATTAGCGATTTTTTTATTGAAAAAATTACTACGCCACTGGATCTATAGTGCTTTCAAATAGCTGTGACGTTTTTTTTTTTTTTTTTTTTCATTTTTTTTTAGAAATTAATCAATTAATAATTAATAATAAACAAGTAAATAGTAACACCATTTCTATGGCAACAGTTGATGCAGGGTGTTCTTTTGTGACCGTTAGCTTAGAGGATTTTTGAATTTTAATTTGTCATAACTTTGTTATTAATGAATGGATTTTCATGAAATTTTGGTCACAGCTATTTGAAAGCACTATAGATCCAGTGGCGTAGTAATTTTTTCAATAAAAAAATCGCTAATAAAAATTCTCCATTTTCTATCAAGAAAAAGTATCGTAATATGACCTGAAAACTGAAATAAATATTTAAAATTTTCTCCCGTAATAGACATTTCATTCCTAATTATTTCAAAAAAAATCATTGAAATCGGTTAATATCCTAAAATTTTATAGGGGTGTTTCCATTCTAAATGGGTCACACTGTATATAATAGTAGACTTTAAGTCAATTTTTGTGAATCTAATGTTAATATCCTGTATTTATAATTATTTTCAAGGCTAAAATATTGAAATGTATTTTCAAAATTATGAAAATCTACTTCAAATGCAAGATTTAAGTTTCTGATGTCACTTTTCATCAGTTCAGAGTCACTTTTTGGTGTCCAAGTCAATTTTCAAGGTTTAAATGTGAATTCTAGAGAAGATTTGTAAACTATGACAACTGACTTGACTACAAAGACAGTTTTTAAGCCTCTCAAGTCAATTTTCAAAACTAAAGTCTTTCAATTTGTTTGGAAACTATGAAAACTGGCTACAAAGACATTTTTTAAGCTTTTCAGTTTTGGGTCTTAACGTATTAACTCAATTACCTCGTAAACGAAGTTTCAAATCAGAATTTTATAAGATATATTTTTCAAACAAGAGAAGTAAAAGAAACTCTAATTTTTTAAAAGTATCCAGTGACGTAGAAAATAAAACGAAAAAATAATAACCATCTTTTTGTATCTACGCCACTGGACAGTTTCGACAAACGTCACTAACTATAATTCATTCATTTTACTTAATCTGACAGTTATGACAAGAAACCGATTTTTTTAACTTTGAAGGAGAGTATTTTTCAAGAAAATTACATAATAAATGTCAACTTATTTTTTGATGAGCTATCAAATGGTGAATTATTGACATTTAAAACTGGACCATCCTGTAGTTTAAAAAGTTTAGGTTAATAATGTTGCAGAGATCTAAAGTGCAAAGTAGAACCTCGGTAATAAGCAATAAAAGTGTTAAATCTGTGAGCAGACATTTGGGCAAAATAGATTTGGAAGAAGTCGATCATTTATGGACTTAACACATTTTGTTTGGTTGTTCTAGTTTAAGTAATTTTAATAAACTATAATCTGGTGTGTGTGTCCTATTTTCTTGCTCCAGATGAAAAATAATAATCACAGTGAGTCTTGATTGTTCAAGTAGCTGGGTATATCAGCAAAATGGCACAATAACGTGCGGTTTATGATACAAAATGGCGCATACAGTTCGCATATTGCCCCGAAGAGCCAAGAGATATTAACTCTCGCTGGAACGGGCCTGGTCGTAATAGCATCAAGGCAAATAATAAGGATTTGTCTGAGTATTTGCGGGTGTTTATTAATCATCTTTGTTCCTCAGGGGGTTAGTTGCAGCGAGATTACCGTTAAGGTAGGAAATTTAATTATACTAAAAGTTTGATGCATCGGCGAACTGGCAATATCGATCCCGAATACTTTTATCAAACTTTTTCTTGTACTTTCAAATTAAAATTAAAACTTTCCGGAATAATAAATTCATCAATGGAAAAACAAAAAAGACAACTGGACAATAATTAATAAGTTATGCCTCACCCGACAGACCCGAACCTCACGATACCTGACGCCAAACACAACTTTGACAGAACACTACCAAGACATACATTAACTCTAGATATAAGTACTGTATTATTGAAATTGTACATACATATAGATAGCTTATAAATAGTGTATATTATTAATCTCTAAATGATGTTATTACTATGGGCAGAAAGGCCACTAGGGCCGATAGCCTTTTCTTTTGGAGAATAAAGATTGTATATATATATATATATATATAAATTCATCAAACAACAAACTGTAATAACGAATATTTTCGCGTATTACAAAATGTTACAAAACGTATGTAATTTATGTTGAAATAGCTATTAAAGTTTAATTGGTATTACACAGCATCAAAGACCTTTTGTTTGTGTCATAATTTGATATTCTAAAAAGTGCCACCAGCAGCAAATTATATCTAGTGTTGTTCAATATTACATATTCACAGTTTATAATTTTTGTCTTTATGATATAGAATGACTCGCCTAATATTGAATAATGGCGTTTTTGGTTGTTAAGTTATGATAACTAGTGTATTTGTATACTACTCTATCAAATTGTATTGAAATAGTAAGGCAATACATTATTTTTGCACTAACCATACCCATCGAAAACGCTAAATATGACAGCCACGTCATTTTTATCCTGACCCTTTTGATTTGTTTTTTACTATTTTTTTTTTGTTTGTCTCTTCTGTCAAAATCACGTGATACACGCACACACAATTACTCCATTTTGATCGTTTTTCAGTGAAGTGTCACGTGACTTTTTTTGATCAATACCCAATCATTTCCACGCGTTTTCTAGATCATGTTTGACTGACTGACGTTTTCAAGACACTTTTTGCCAAATGTACGTTTTTTAAAACTTTTCATACACTTTTTTATTCAATCCTAAATAGCTATCTTATTGGACAAATAATGTGTAGACTTTTATATGTCATTGGATAGCCAATGAAATGGGCTTTCCAACGATATAACTACTTTGATTGACAGGTTTAGTCGTTTTCGTCAGGGCGTCAAAGATGACCAATGTTTTTTTTTTCAATGTTTTGATGCATTATTTCACCAACGACTGGTTGGTTGATTTATTACACTAGATTATTGTGCAATGTTTCATTAAATCATAAATAACTCACTTATTTGGTCCACACTTTATAAACTTTTGCTTGTTATTAGAGAGTCAATGAAATGGGCTTTCTAAAGATATGACAACACTAGTTAAGTAGGTTAAACTGTTTGGCCGCTAGAGGGCTTCAGACCAATTTTTCGGTGAAATTTTAAAAGATCAGAATTTCTCTTTTAAGCGTTTGAAAACCTCTTATAATACTTTAAGGACTCAGACGACAGTTTGAAAGACACTGGTCACATTTTGGTGTTTAAAGAATGGTGCTACAGACAATTTTCCATCATAGCAAAAACTAATATTTTTGTAAAAACATTAAAATATTAGAAAAACTATTAGGTCTAGGTATATGATATTATTAACAAAAACAAATTTAAAATTTGATAGAGATTCGAAGAATGTGTTAAAAAAATAGGGGGTTCCGTTTAAAAAACTAATATTTTATCTGTTACGCCTTTATGAACCATCCTGTATATCCAAAAAATTTAATTTTATACCATGCATCTCAATATTCTCTTTTGTATTTCTCGAAACAAATGAGATAATGAAGAGCCAAAAAGGGCTTTCTTGTACCATTTTACCATAATACTCATACAATTAACTTTATTTACTTGAGTGAAAATGGAATAAAATGTCTGAACCGATAAGGAAATAAACTTAATTGGGTGTATCAAGATGGTATGGTCCGTAAATAATGCACCCTTTAACTGAAACCAACCACCCTTACTTAGCACATCTGTTAAACCGAATGTGGAATTCCTGGCAATCTACATATGAAGGCAAATTAATATTAATAGGATACGTACGTCCTTTGGGCACAATAAGTTAGAATTAAGGGGAGACTGTGGCGAAATTTGCATTTTTTAGATCGGATTACAAATGTGACACACGTCCGGAAAGAACTCGCCGCCCTAAAAGCTAATTTTGCATGCAAATATACTTTTCTACGGAACTGTTGTTGACACATCGAGTTAGTATATTAAAACACGGACCGCGGGATTTATTCCGATGCAATTTTCATTTTAAAGCGCTTAATCTGATAAAGAAAAAATATTTTATTATAATTGATCGAGTTCTGGTGGCTGATTCGGTTTCCACACGCGTAGTTGCATGTGAAAATTGAAAAACGCTTTGCGCTAATTCGTCGGTATCAAGTGGAATTTTATGTGAATAGTTGAATGGAAAATCCGGTGTATGTAGTAAAATACCGGCCAGGTAGGCACGTAAATTATTACGATTATAACCAGATTTTAAATTCATTTGGCCAGAGGTTTTCTATGAAAACCGCACGAAAATTAGTTATGAACTTTTTGCCAAACAAAAAATAAAAACTTTTTTTTGTTATTTTGTATTATAATACCCATCAAAAACGCTAAATATGACAGTCATTTTTACAAGTATAATTGCTTTATTCCCACCAGTTTTTTCAAGATTACTGTCCTGGCCTTTTTGATTTGTCTTTTACGATTTTTTTATTTTTCTGTTCTGTCAAAATCACGTGATACACGCACACGCAATTCCGCCATTTTAATCGTTTTTCAGTAAAGTGTCACGTGACTTTTTTTGATCAATACCCAACCATGATTATAACCAGATTTTAAATTCATTTGGCCAAACAAAAAATAAAAACTTACAAATTTTTTTTGTTATTTTGTATTATAATAATAGTGTAAAAATAATTTAAATTACAATCAAAATTTCGTGCATTTATTATTATGTATATTACTCTAGTATGTATAAAAGTAAACTTGTTAGAAGTAAGGTGTACTTGAACTTGTGTGTTAAATTTCATCCTCAAACACACACAAACAGCTCCAGTTTGTTACAGGTAAGTAATATTGAATACCTAAAATTTCAGCTACCTTAATCCCTCCTATTAAATCTTTAAGGACTTTTGCAAACTTTGCTTTTAAGGAAATCCTGTAAATTAACTAAACTTTTCGTGTTTGAAGGTAAAGCAAATGATCTCTTCTGGACACTTTTCCTGTTTTGTAATGCTGATGTCGACAAATAGAGACTGGAAGAAGTAAGCTAGGATTAGTACTGCCAGATGCACTAAAGCTGGATTTATGGCTTGACTTTTTGAATTTAACCAGCCAAAATGGTTTATATAACCAAGGTTAGTGTGTGTAATCACTTATTTATGAATTAAAACATACATTTTCTTCATAAACTTAGCTAGAGCAATTATTAGCAGATTTAAATTATTAGGACAGTGCTGTTTTTGAAAATTAATGTTGTGATTAGTCAATTTCTGGATATTTTGGCCAAAAATCAGAATTAGTATAATTATGTGAAAGCAAAGAAAAATCAAACTTTATCTAATATTTAAACTGCAACAATATTAATTATTTATGTAACTAAATAAAAACAGTTCAATTTTACGTAATAAACACATTTTCAGATGAATGTGAGTTTCATAAAATAGCAGTTTTAAATATGTGTTCCAACCATAATTATCTCAGATTTGTGTGTGGAAATAGTAAAATGGGTTAATAATTTAGAAATTTGATAGTATCACATTAAATCTATCCATCTATTAAATTTTCTGATTGTTTACTCATATTGCTACTTTTATAAGAAGATTAGACAAAATTATGCAAGGAAGAAGTTTGGAAACTTCCATTGTTTTGTTTTTTTGTAACTCTAACCGTTTACGAGATAATCAACATTTTTTTTTTTGAAAACTGTTTTTCTTCGACTATTTTTCTTTTTTTGGTAAATTGAATCAGAATTTTGAAAATTCCGTTTCTCTGCCATTTTAAAGATTTCAGCGAATGTAAAAAGCTCAAAATGTTAATCTTGAACTGCTCTTTTACCTCACGCTAACCACAAGACGATTAAACATAAACAGGGTAATCAAAAAATAAAATGAAATCAAAAAGTAGTAGTCCATATGCCCACAGTGGAGTAGTGAGTGTAAGTAATATTTGTGGAGATCGACTCTGAGTTTTGTTTTCGCTTAAAATGAAATCAGTTACATTTAGAAACGATCTGCCAGTTGTGACCACGTTTACCAGCTTCTAAATGGGTGTAAACCTAGTCCACTGAGTGCCAGAAAGTATTCTGAACTCTAATCGTTTCCTAGATATTTGACTTTTTTACTTTCTTTTGAATGTGGCATCAAAATTTTGAAAAGCTGTATCTCTGCCATTTTTGAGGTGGGTTTCAGCGACTGTAAATCCTCAAAAATTTTCTCTTGAGTTGCTCTTTCACTTCGTGCTAATCACAGCATGATTACAGGGTGTTTAAAAAACAAAAAGAAAAACAGTTACCATCGTTTTGCAGAAATCTGTTTGTTACCTGAAATGAAACTTTTTCTACTTCATTACATAAATAAATAGCGATTTTCTTATTTTTCTTAACCGAATTAGTAGTAATTACAAATTATTAAAATTAATAACAAACCTATAAAAAGTAGTTGCAAGTTCTAATAAATGAGAATGTTAGAAAATTCTTTGTAAAACTATTCAACTACATACAGAGTGATTCTAAAACAAAACTTTTAAGAATTTAGAATTTGCTTTGTTTTGGTAAATTATCCGATTAAACCGCCTTGTTTGTTTTAACCAAAATCAATTACTTTCCTCATTTCCTGCTTAATTAACTTCTTTATCCTGACTTAATATCAAAATTAAAAGTTTTTATTTCAATAAAGTTACCCTTGTTGATGCCTGTCAACGTTCCGGTAACTTTACTTAACTTTTCTTAAACTCCCCTCTTGCACAAAACGCAATTTGTCAACCCCAGAAATCTGATCGAACCCCGCCCGCCACAGACACACATTTAGCGCTTTATTGTGGAACTAATGGTTCAACAAATAGGGTGGTGTAACACAGAAAGACAGGGTTACACCCCCCCGGTGATCGTAAATTTAAATTATTACCGCAAAGAGAGGAGGATGCAACGCTAGTTGCCATTAACTTTTTTTTAGGGGCTGAAATCGGAGACTATGTAGTCGCGATCCACTTTATTTTTAATGCGAATCAACGGAACTGAATGAAGTATTGAAATCCTCTGCTGTACATATTTTAGTGTCATAATTGTTATGGCTTTGATAAAAACAAACATTGAAACAGTTATTTTCCTAAAAGGACAGAAAGTGCTACTTTTCCATTCCCAATTGTCGTTTGCAATTGTGTGGAAACAAACAGTTTCCGCACTGTGTTGAGTGTAGAAAAGTGCTAACTACGCATGGTAATAAGAAAAAATGTGGGCCACCACAACACGTTTACAGAATTTTGTTTAAAAAACACACGCATTAACATGTGTAGTAAGTACAAACGTCAACGATCTAAGCTTTTAACTACCAAAAAATGTTTTAGAAACCGGATTTTCAAACTTAGAAAAAAAGGTATCGAAATTAAAGAATATAATTTTGCGCCCTAAACTGTATTTTGCCAGTTCAGAAATAGTAAGTAAGTAATAAGAGGGATTTATTTAGCATAATAGCTACATATAAAAAAACAATATAAATAACTTAAGTAACAATAACAAAGAACATACAAAATAAAGACAGTTTACAACATTTTTAGACCTTTTAAAACATTTTTAGACATTTTGAACATTTTTGACCTGAACTTGATCCACAATATACCGGGTATAACATTTAACGTGAGACATCTCAATATCTCGAAAAATAAGCACTTTTCGAAAAAATGTTTAGTATCAAAGTTGAATTATTCCGCGGGGGAAATACATTAATGACAAAATTTGTGATCCTCTGCCCCTCCATGTGGGGGGAAGGGGGGTAACTTTGATTTTTTAAATGGCACCCCCAATTTTTTATTGCAGATTCAGATTCTGCCTCTAAAAACACGTGGAATACGCTCCGGTAAATCATTAAAGTCCAGCAATCCTCTATAAAATCATAACCATGCACACTGCTAAACGTCTTGGTCTTATCACATACATAGCCGGGTAAAAGTTTATTCCTAATTTTAAAAATAAAAATAAGAGAATTAAAAACTATTTTTTGTTTTACAGTTAAAAAATTTGTACAAGCCAACATGTTACTGACAGGAGCATATCTGTTACATCCAATAATAATTCGCATTCCTTTATTCTGAATTCGCTGGAATTCATCGATTATAAAATTTGGCATATTAAACAGTAAAGTGCTACAGAATTCCAGATGTGGAGCGGCTAAAGAGTTATATAATATACGTTTGGTGTACATAGACAAATGTTTTCCTACTCTAGCAATAAAGCCTATTTTTCTTTTTTTTTTTCTAAATGAAAGAGAAGAAAAAAAGTTGCTTAGCTTAGAGTACACTTTGCACTAAAATAGATTTCTACCAAAGATAATAAAAGAAGACAAATAATTTAAGGGAAAGAAGAAAGAAAAAGTGGCGCAAGTTACTAAAAAAAATTAGATAAGGTCTATTAACATTAAAATATTCAAAGGATCAAGTCTAAGCTATTATTTTTGTCTATTGTCCTCCGAACAAAATTCATTAAGACACCCAGAATCACATCAACAATCACAGAGTTAAATTTACGAAAATAACATAATCTTTTGTGATGCTAAAATCCTGACTCAAACTTTTCGCAACTTTTCCATTCTTCCCGATTCACAATTAAGGGCAGAATGGAATCCTTTTATTAAAACGGGAAAATTCCGAGGATATTATTAAACGCCTTTAAACCTCGTTGCCTAACAAGATTTGCGATTTTCAACCAGCTAATTTGGAGTAATTTAGCGAATACGGCAATTTCCGGCTATATTGACAATTATAGCCACCGTTTTATGGGGTAATTACAACCCTAATCGCGAATGAACGATGTAAATATGGTTGCTGAAGCTATTTAGGTAGGTTAATAAAAAAAAGTACGGGAATTATCGCGTGATTGGATATAATTGCAAATAAATCTAATGTAATATGCTGAAATAGCACCAGCAAACAGGAAACCGTAATTTTCCTGTAAATTAATTTAGTTCTATCTAAATCTTTTTGACCCCCTGAAGTGTTTCGAATAATATATTTTCTGTTGAGAAGGTTTTGTGAACAGGGTAAAATATATTTGGTATACTTTATGAATAACAGTAATATGTTTACGACAAGTGGGAAAAGTTACATGGCAATAATTTCCTTTCTAGCTTATATTAATTACTGTGTAGTAATTATGTAAGTAGTAAAAAATTAGAAAAATGTCATTATAGGTAAAGATTTTAAATCAAGTTTATACAGTGTAGTACTTCTTGTCTTAAACTGGCAAAATACCATTTTCAACAAATAATGACAAATGTTCAAAATAACAATTTTTGGTGCCAAAGTTGGATTTTCTAATTTTGGCGTTTTTTCTTGCTCTATTCTTCTTTGCTTTCAATTCTTGTCTTTTTTTTAATTTGGTGGTATTTTTCCAGTTCTTTTCTTCTAGCCAATTTAAATAAATTCTTCAACACTCTCCTTTAATATGGTAGAATACAATTTCTGATGTAAAATATATATTTTTGACCACTAAACTTGACTTCTTCTTTCTTTCCTTTTAATTCTCCTTCTTTCAATATGATGGATCACAATTTTTGTCGCAAAAGTCCGCTAATTTTGGTTCATTCATTCAATTCTTCTCTCTTTCCAATTCTTCTTCTTTAATGTGGTAGAAATTCTATTTT
Organism: Ips typographus; assembly: GCF_016097725.1. NCBI lineage: Eukaryota > Metazoa > Arthropoda > Insecta > Coleoptera > Curculionidae > Ips > Ips typographus. The sequence goes on along the minus strand of NC_138423.1, from coordinate 24,379,096 downwards.
TCGACCGACAGTTGTATTGTCTACTTTTGGCAACGTTTTGTCTTCTTTATTTTTCTTTTTTTTTTCAAATCGGTAGCATTTTCTTCTTCATTTTATATTGCGTTTAAAGTCTTCTTGTTTTCCCCTGACAGAAATTTATCTTAAAAATTATATTAAAAGTTTGCAAAACCTGTTTCCAAATCCCTGACTAGTTTCCGACTCAGAAACAGTAAATGTCAAGTTTCATTGGTTGAATGCTCACGTGACTATGGCTTGTGGCCAATGGATGTATCTATTTCTCTGATTACTAGTTGGAGATTCCCTCTGCGAACAGACCTATTGTTTGTTCTTTACTGGCACACAGTGTGAGCGACAAAAATTGATTTTAAAAGAAAACAATTTAAAAAATAGAAATATTGATAAATCTGTAATACAAATGAGTAAGGTCTAATTTTGCTTGTCAGCATTATGCGCTTTTATGGGAAATCTCATTAGAGTAGTAATTTGTTTCAAGCGAATTTCGACCATAATGACATTGATTTTTGGAATTTTTGATATTCTAACTATAACTCGGTTATTTGACGAGTTATGTCAAAAAGTCAAAGAAGGTAAAAGATAGTCCAAACTGTGAGTTCCAAAAATATGGACATGACTCAATAACTTACACCGTTTGGTCGGTAGAGGGCGTCAAAGTTTAGCTTTGCTGAAGAAAATAGTGAGTCTGAATATAAAAATAAAAAAGTGACTTCTGTTGCAAACAAATTTAAAAATGTCTCATAAACTTTAACCAAATGCGAATTGCGAAACTACCGAAAAACCATCAAATTTCATGGAAATTGTCGGACTGAAACTTTGTTAATTTATACGTTCGCTTTTGACCTTCGTCAAAATGTCTGTATTTTCTTTCCACTGGGTCGAAAGTAGTGGGTTTGTCCCGCTATAAAATAAAATACAGCTGTTGCCGTTTTGGGTTCGACCCAACTTACCGTCCATGTTTTAAAATAATGATCACCTCGTTTGTAGTGATAAATAGTATCAGGTTTTTGCCTGTTCCAAACGATAATCTGTTTCATAATTTAGATTCCTAACGTGCGGTTGTGCTCTGCGTTTGCAAGTCGGAGGTTTTTTATTCACTCTGATGCAATTAATTTAAACTTTAACCGTGCTAGTCTTATGTTGACCTACTAAAAATGATTTACTAGGGTAAACTGTTGATTTTAGGGCTGTGTGAGTAAACCACATTTCTTTACTGGAACAGTCCAATCAATAATACAATTTTCTATGTGGTCAACTAAGTATATTAGTTTTTTTACAACTTTTTAATAATTTACTGGTTTTTAATTGATAATAACATCCACTACCTACCCATGAGTAATGAGTCATTACTCCCGGGTTTAGTCCACGCGAACGTTTACTTTTTCATTTGCCAAACTCAAAATATTTACCTTTTTGTGGTGATCTGGATAATCCCGTCTATTACATTACTACATCATCTCCATTTACTTTGATTTTTTGATACCAAACCGACCATTAGTAGGACAGCAGATGATCGTTGTGAATACTAAAACTCGTAGAAAAAGTATAGTATTCTACTCGCATGTAATTTACATTACATGCTCGTTGAATACCATACTACAAAAATTCACTTGTTTCTTACTTTACTCTTCCAGGTTTTCTACAATCATTGTGGTTGTTCAGGGATTTTCAATTTTCCGGTTAATATTTCATTCGGAAAAATACGGGAAGTCCACTTCTGCTTAGAAAGTGGGATTATTAAAATCGATGGGCCCATTATAAAAGCAATTTTCGATCGCAAACCGGGGTACGTAACAAGTTGATATAGCGAAAAGACAAACTAAATTCTCGAAAAGTGGCGAGTCGATGGCCGTTTTGCCGCTGCAAAGTTTCTATTAAAGTTTAACTTTGCCGTTGCGGAGTTCCGAAACTCATTCCGTTATTTTGCGCTCGGAATGTGCTTAATATTAATTGAGGAAACATGTCTGGATGAACGTTACAGCAACAATTGCTTAACTAACGGCAGTCGATCTGCTTTTAGGTAAACAAACAAACGAATAATGTTTATAAAGACTGTTCAGTCAGGGAAGAAGTGAAGAAGAAAAGAGGAAAAGTAAACTTAACCTAATAAAAAGACCAACAAAGTTGGAAGATTAGGAGATTTTTCCCAAAAAATCAAGATTTTTAATTATGCAATGCATTCTCACGTTAGAGCAAACCTCTTAACTGTCATAGAAACCAAGTTAAGAACTGTCAAACTATGGCACCTTATGGTGAAAGTTCAGCTCTGTTGAAGAAAACACTGATTACACTGATAGAACTCGGTTATTTGAAGATTAAATTAACAAAATGGCGGAGTCACGTGACCTTAATTTTTTTTGGATAATTGAACAAAATAGACAAGTCAAAAGTTCAAAAAATTTCAAAATTCCCTAATTCCAAAAAGTCACGTGACGTACAAAACAATTTGAAAAATAGAAATATTGATAATTCTGTAATACAAATGGGTAAGGTCTAATTTTGCTTGTCAGCATTATGCGTTTTTATGGGAAATCTCATTAGAGTAGTAATTTGTTTCAAGCGAATTTCGACCATAATGACATTGATTTTTGGAATTTTTGATATTATACTCCCACCTATACTTACACCAACCTATAACTTATACCTTTTGGTCGGTAGAGGGTGTCAAAGTTTAGCTTTGCTGAAGAAAGTTGTAAGTGCACTTTAGCTTTGACCCGAAATAACTCGGTTATTTGAAAAGTTATGTCAAAAAGTCAGGGAAGATTAAAGATAGTTCAGACTGTGAGGTTTCCAAAAATATGGCTTCATAAGTCAATAACTAATACCGTTTAGGGGCTAATACCGCTAGAGGGCGTCAAAGTTTCGTTTTGTTGAAGAAAACAGTGAGAGTGACACTTTCTCTTCAATCTTCAATAACTTGCTTATTTGAAAAGTTACGTCCAAAATCAGGGAAGATAAAAAATACTTGACTCCTCATATTTCTAGTAGAGTTACACTTTTGTGTTTTATTGGCCGCATTTGTTTTCACGCTCCAGAGCTTTTTTGACGTCACAATGACGTAATTTGTCAATTGGTCAAATTATGGTTTTGCCAAATAACGTCATCGTGACGTCAAAAACGCTCTGCTCGTTCTATTTCAAATATTTCAGTTATTTTGTAATTTTTTAAAAAAAAATGTTACAAACCTTGGTTTAAAGGGTTGAACTAACCTTAGATACACTCCGTTTCCTTGTTTTTGTTGTCAAACTCTGCAAAGTATGGTTAAGTTGATTTTAATTTCCAGTTTGTTACAGGCAAGTAATATTGAATACTTTCTAAAATTTCAGCTAACTTCAACGAATGTTTAATCGCTCCTTTTAAATTTTTAAGGACTTTCAGCTTTTGCAAACTTTGCTTTTAAGGAAATGCTGTAAATTAACTAAAGTTTTCGTGTTTGAAGGTAACGCAAATGATCTCTTCTGGACACTTTTCCTGTTTGGTAATGCTGATGTTGGCAAATAGAGACTGGAAGAGGTAAGCTAGGATTAGTACTGCCAGATTCACTAAAGCTGGATTTATCGCTTGAGTTTTTGAATTTAACCAGCCAAAATGGTTTATAGTGTTACAAAACTATAATCTGAAATTTTAGACTGTTTGAAAAACTAGGACTAGCATATGTGACGTCATCCTAATTTTAAATGTCAAATTTTGAATGTGAACAATGACAGGTGTGTTAATATGTTGTCTATTAAAACAAATTAAAAAAAAATTTTTAACTCAAACTTTTATTTATTGAAAGAGTGTGTGTGTTTAAATTAACCCATTGCGTAAACCATTTTCAACAAAAACTCTTACCATGATTTGATATATTTTATTAAAAAAAAAATCACTGAATAAAACTATTTTTAATTAAAGTACATTGTTGAAAACATAATACGACGATAACATAGTAAAATCGAGAAAAACATAAAATATTCGACCTGTTTCAGTAACGCAATAAAACAACAATAATTGCGGAGTTACTACCCATAAAACACTATATTTTACGCCGTAATGCACGAAAATGTAATATATGATATACGTTTGCTCTAACCTTTAATTTCCCGTTCCAATAACTGTATCACAGTAATAAATGATGCTAGAGGGAATTGTAAAGTTGCGGTTTTCAAAATCTAGGTGGACTTGTCACGTTATTGCGCTCCGTTCACTTTTTATTAATGTTTGTCAACTGGGAAATATTAAAGTATTTTAGAGAGAGTTTGGCACAGAGTAGCTATATAATTGTATGAAATTGGTAAATATCGAACCTAAAAAAAGTATCAGATTAGAACTTTATATATTATATTGCACTTTATTACGAGACATTTTTTTACAAATATTACAATTTACATTCAAACTGCTATATCAACAGTGTTTTATCTTAAAAATGTTGTCCATAAGCCCAAAAGGCAGTAAAACAAACTTTGCTGGTAGACTAATGGATTCTTTGTTCCGTTGTGCATCATGGCAGCAGGATTTTCTTCTGAAAGAAAAAAAAAGTATAAAACTAATATTTTTCCAACGAAACTAGACGACTCGGTCAATTTCCATGGAAATTGGAAAAATTAGGAAGGATTTCAGTATAAAAGACACGAAAGAAGAGTGCAGTTGTTATCATTGATGAAAAATTTTATGACTATTCGTCCAGAATATTGTTTAATTAGTATTAGTTACATATTAGTCTATATTATATTAAAGGGTTTTCTGGCGTTATTCTTAACAAGGAGAAAATCAACAAATGTCACATCTTGTGTATCAAAGTGATAACATAACTTTATTTTTCAGTCGAAATGGAGTTAGTTTAAAAAAGCAGTCTGATGCACCTTTTCAAAACCATTACTATTTTAAAGAATAATGATGTGGAGCACCATAATTTTGTTGAAAGTATAGGTACGTATGTATACGTACGTACTGTGTGTAAACTTTTCATAACTTCTATTTACCTAAATAACTACAGTAAAATGTAAAAAGCTCTGACTTTTGCAACTTTTTCTCTATTATATATCACTTTTTTCGTGTTAGTAATATAGTAAAGCATTTGGGTCATGTTATATACGCTGTCAAAGAATTTCCAACTGGTATATGCAACCTAGCAAACTAGTTTCAAACTGTTTTCTTTACAGCACGTCAGGGTTATAATCAAAATTCCCCTTGACATGTTTCCAAACTTGCCCACGTCGAACTTTACACTTTCAACGTATATGCATTTAAAATGGCTAGCATAAAAAGTGAGTGAAAAGCAATCTTTTCGTACTACCAAGAAAAGAACTATAGAAATATCGTTTTATTACCGCCAATCGAAGGGAGGTTGAATACGTACAAATTCACAAACAATAGCTATTCAAGTCGGTTCTTAATTCAGGAAAGTAATGAAAAGCAACGGCCGAAACCGTTAACGAGAAATACATTAAATCGAATGCATTTTCCCGCCTCGTTCAATTGAAAGCAATTCCTGGATGTTTACGGCCCTGTTTGCTTCGCAGGTTTTCTGTTGGTTCTTTACCGTCATCGTAAAGAAAGTCTGTCTGATCGGATATTTCAATTAGAAAATCGAACTGAATTACGTAGATTTTACCATATATTTTGTCACGTTTAGAGGATAAATGTCAGAAAGGATTTAGTTTCGTTATTTTAGAGGCAGTTCAGGATCATCATCAATTTCTATAGAAACCGTGAAAACAGACGTTACTATTGGTCAATTCCGTCATCTCTGTACAAATTATCCTAAGAATAAACTAGGTGAGAGAGATATAACATTACAAATAACTCCAAAAACTCTGTCAAAACCGTATTTCATTTTGCAATGAAACTTTGGGTTATTGTAAATAAAGGATAGTTTTATTAAACTGAGGGTGCGTAATGACTCATTGGTATACAGGGTCGTCAAAAAAAATCTTAAACTTATACAGTGCGTTTTTTTTAACGCGCAACATAGGATTTTACGTGTTAAATTTTTAAGCCCATGTTAGACCATGTTGTTTTGGAACTACAAGTGTAAAACTTGACGGGTGTGTGTTTAGTACCCTGAAGCTTAAGTAAGTTTACCAATTCGGTCTAAAAAGTGTTTACAAACTAATGAAAAATCATCTTTTTTCGAAAAGATTTTATTTTTCCATGCTCCCTGTATGCATGGTCGGTGCTTTGTTGTTTCTGATACTGGCAGGGCAGGTAGCAGGTTGAGTGACATATTTATTTATAACGTCAAAAGGGCATTTTATAATCGTGTGGGATACTGTTTGGCTTCAAACTGAGGTCACTTTGAACAATCATTTATAAAAATACTTCTTTTGTTCTTAACTTTCTTGATACAAAGTTAATATTAGCATTTTGATCACCCTGTTTTACTTTCTAGGCCAAATTTTACCTGCTACCTGCCGTGCCAGTATCAAAAACAACAAGCACCTACCATGCATACAGGGAGCATGGAAAGATAAAATCTTTTCGAAAAAAAATGATTTTTGGTTAGTTTGTAAACACTTTTTAGACCGATTTGGTAAACTTACTTAAGCTTCAGGGTACTAAACACACACCTGTCAAGTTTTACACTTGTAGTTCCAAAACAACATGATCTAACATGGGCTTAAAAATTTAACACGTAAAATCCTATGTTGCGCGTTAAAAAAAACGCACTGTATTGGAGACCTGCAGGGCATGTTAATAACACTATTTTTGAGTGTTTCAACAACTGCAAATATGCCGTAGCGGTTACGTTATTCAAACCAAGATTACTTAAATCTGTTCATTATTTACGGAGAATGTGATAAAGTTGTGAGTAGAACATGTGAGGTATTTGCCGCTCGTTATCCAGAAAAACCAAAGCCATCACCAAAAGCTGTCAAGCAAATAATTGGAAATTTTAAGAATACGGGATCTGTGAAGAGAAAAGCTATTAAAACAAAACCAATCCTTAATAATGCAAATGTAGAACTTGCAATTTCTGGGCTATTTTGTTGCAAATCCAACTTCGCCAATAAGACAAGTTTCCGTAGAATCAGGCAATCCAAAAGCTCAATTCAAAAACTGAAGAAACATAAATTTCACTCTTTTTCATTTAAATTAGTGCAACACTTAAAAGAGGTTGACTTTCCGAGGAGAGTGGTTTTTAGTGAGTTTTTGCTGACTAGTCACTATGGAGAAGAATTGTTTTTGAATAATATTATTTAGAGCGACGAGGCCAAATTCACTACAAATGGAGTGTTCAATAGACATAATTCACACTACTGGTGTGACATAAATCCACACGTAATTAGAGAGAGAAATTTTCAAGAAATCTGGAGTTTTATGAATAAAAAATGTTTATTCTCAAATAAAACGAAATGGGTTGGATTTAGGTATAGGCAAGTAAATTGAAACGTATAGTAATTTTTAATTCTCAAAATGATTCCGTCATAAAAAATGTGGGTTTCTATTTAAAAAACTTGAAATTTTTCATTTTTTTTAGTGGCAGGTTTATGATTTTTTTTTTGACCATCCTGTATACAAATGAGTCATTACGCACCCTCAGTTTAATAAAACGATCCTTTATTTGCAATAACCCAAAGTTTCATTGCAAAATGAAATACGGTTTTGACAAAGTACAAAAATATGTTAAGCGTTGCAACTGTCACTTTTTTGGAAAAACATCAAATATTTCGAAAACGGCTAGAGATAGGCATAGGGCATTGTACACAAAAGTTGGTCAGAATTTTGTGAGAAATCCAAATATGTAATAAAATATAGGATGTTCTATTTAAAATAAGAAAGTTGTGATCGACTTCCGGGATAAACGGAAGTGCGACCATCTTGAAAATAGTTTTAGTTAGATTGGGCATGCCCACATCAGTATCCTGCCAAATTTTCAAAACTCTCCTATTTATACTTTTTCCAATATCAATCTATGTCTTTCGTTGTGGGACACCCTGTATAATTCAGTAAAACTGAATTTTTGAACAACTCTGTACACACATAAAAATATTACAAAGTTTCTGAAATTCACATTTTATGTAACAAGACCTTCCGCAGTTTAATTCTCATTTTTCCCCCTTGCGTATCTAGGGGGCTGTAATTCAGCAGGAAATTCCACGAAGTCAAGAGCTCTGCGTCCTATTAATCTTTTAAATGTAAAATATTCATGTGAAAGTCATCAAAACTTTTTTTACAACGTTTTAAGCGAGAGATACGTTCGTACTTGTCGAATCCGCACGGATTATATTAAAAACTTTTCCATACAAAGCCGTAACTCACTTTGCGTTTATCGTACATTGCCGAATCTATGAAATACACCAATTTCTCTTCCGCTATGCGTCTTTTTTCCCTTCAAGTAAAAAGATTTGAAATTTCCATTTCCAGTGGAATTAAATCGAATTCGAATTGAATTGAGCTCATCTCGCTAAGCAGGTGATTCCGCTTCGTTCACTATTCGAATTTGCGACATTAACCTTATCCTAAAAGTTCAAAAGTTTGTCAGTACGAGAGCTTTTATCTTTGATTTGCCGTCCCCCACAAGAGACGCTGAAAGTTTTAACAAGATTTTTACGTTTTTTTTTTTCCTTGCTGTAAGCATCAAATTAGTACTCAACCCTTTTTAAGTAAATAAAATAAAGTAACCTTTTAAATGAAGAACTAAACTCCCATTCTCACCTTTTAACCCAGAAAAAACTTTTTTTAGGCCCTTCGGCGTATCTAAAGGTTCGTTAAAAGCTTCTCACGTTCCGATAAGAACGAGAGAGCAAATCAAGGTAAAAAGCATCGAAAATGGATAACCAGGTTTCACAACTATATTAAGTTTTCGATCGTGTTGACAAGAGTTAGTGTCCTAACGAGAACAGAATACGGACTCAAATAGGATTGAAGTTATTAAATCAGATTTATCGCAAGGAAAAAAGGGTTTCAAAAACTCTCTACAACTGCTTCAAATGGTGGTAAGGTAATTTTCAACACCCTGTATCTCTAAAATACTCTTGATTTAAAAAGGTTTCTTTCATTGTTAAAAAATTTCAGAATATTTAAACTGTCAAATGTTAAAGTATACAGGGTGTTCCGTAAAGAATGTGCCAAAAAACAAGGTTAGATTCTAGACGTTAAAATATTAGGATTCCATTATACTATTCCTATAATTATTGTAAATATCATCGTATGTACATGGAAAATATTAATTTTTTTGACATCCTGTATATCGAAGAGAACAATATTTTACTAAAGCATGTTTGGTGGAATCCTAATATTTTGACGTCTAGAATTTCACCTTGCTTTTTAGCGCATTCTTTACGGAACACCCTGTATAAAATGTCAAATTATTGTGTAAAAACTGAAAAAAGTTAATCGCCAACATTTCAAATGACAATAATGTCTAAAGTGGCTAAACACATACATTATCAAATAATCCAAACTGTCAGGTGTGAAGTGTCAAGCTGACCAAAATTTCAAATGTCAAAAGTGTCAAATTATTTGATTTGCTAAACTGACAAAAAATTTATATGAAATGTCAAATTATAAAAAATGTTGAATCTCAAAAAGCGGAAGTGCGAAAATAGGTAACTAACCTGTCAAAATATTTCCAAATTTATACTTATTTATTATTGTAAAATAAAAGATAAAAGAAATTGTGAAAAAAACATGATTTCCCACTGTTTAAATCTAATGATGACATTTTCCGGCTCACACTGTTGTTGACAGATTTCAACTTAACTTTACTATGTTGCCAGCTCCAAAGTTATATTGCCACGATCACGTGACGGTGCTTTTACAATTTCAACTTTTCCAAGTGTTTAAATATAATGTACAGACTTTAAAAGGTTAAAGTTGACTTTTTATGTCATTAAGGGATCGAACGTCACGATGACGTAATTTAACAGCTGGTCAATCTATTGTTTTGTTAAACTACGTCATCGTGATCAAATTTGAAGGTAAAAGATAGTTCAGACCAAAGGCTTTCTAACGGTATAATCAAAAAATGTCATTAATGTGGCGGTTTGCTCGCTAGAGGGCGTCAAAAAAAATTTTTTTTGGTTTGACCGTTTTTGAGATATTTAATAGAAACGAAAATGAAACTTTTCACTTTTTTGACAGTTTTTGGGACACCGATTTGAGACACTCTGTATACTCCTCATGTTAAACTATTTTGACACGACACCTTGAGGAACTCGCTTATTTGACAGTTGACGGCAAAAAGTCATTGAAGCAAAAATATAGTCCGGATTTTAGGCTTTCCAAAATGCACACTGGATTTAGGAGGTTATTTGGTAAAAATTTGCCCGCTTAAGTTAATCGGTTGCACCGTTTGGCCGCTAGAGGGCGTCAAAATCAGGCTTTACAGACCTTTTAAGTAACTTAACCACTTTGGCATTAACCTTTAATAACTCAGTTATTTTGACAGTTACAATCAAAGATCATTGAAGGTAAAAGATAGTCCAGATTGTAAGGTTTTCAACGGTATAATTAGAAAATGTCATTGGTTTGCTAGTTTGGCCGCTAGAAGGCGCCAAAGTTAAAAAACACAATGATTTTGAAATTTTTTTTTTGGTTTGACAGTTTTTGAGACATTTAACAGAAACAAAAATGAAACTACTCATTTTTTTACTGTTTTTGGGACACCCTATATTCACCCACTAATTTGACACACCCTGAACTATATACAATATGATTACTTAAGGTCCTTGCGGTCATGTTAAACTATTTTGACACCTCTCACTCTGACCTTGAATAACTCGCTTATTTGACAGTTGACGGCAAAAAGTCATTGAAACGAAAGGGATAGCCCGGATTGTAAGCTTTCCAAAAATATTCCCACCTAAGTTGATCGGTTGCACCGTTTGGCCGCTAGAGGGTGTCAAAGTTAAGCTTCACTAACCTATAAAGTGCTTTAACCATTTTGGCTTTAACCTTAAATACCTGGGTTATTTGACAGTTGACAGCAAAAAGTCGCTGAAGGTAAAAGATAGTTCAGGCCAAAGGCTTTCCAAGGGTAGAATCAAAAAATATCATTAATATGACAGCTTGACCGCTAGAGGGCGTTAAAGTAAAAAACTACTCAGTGATTTTGACCATTTTTTTTGGTTTGGCAGTTTTTGAGATATTTACCAGAAACGAAATAACTTTTCACTTTTTTTACAGTTTTTGGGACACCCACCAAATTAAAACAATATCAAAATATTAGTTTAGTGCAGCATACATAGCGTGGTGCTGCACCTAACTGTGTGGTTGATGGTACCGTTGATAACGCAAAATATTGTAGTGGTTTTCTTCTTTAAGTGTGTGAGAAGACATGGGCACTAATAAAGAATAAAGTAGAACGCGTAGGGCCTCAGAAACTCTGAAATCAGACGCTGCTATTGGGCAGTTTTGTAATTTCTATGGAAACTATCTTAAGAATAAATTTATCTGGAGGTGAAAGTAGCAGCCCTTATTCAGTTTTAAATGCCTGGACCAACATCACTAAACAATATGGTTTTAACCTGATTTTTGGCATACTGGACGTTCAGTTAAGTGTTTATGATTTAATGGGTGTATTAATAAACAAAACTAATTAACCATCAAAAACAGCAAAATTATAATTGAACTTTATTTTTCCGGATAATTTCTAGACGAAATATAGTTATTTACTGTCCAAGCATAATCCAACTTTCAACCATTGTAAAAATTCTTAACTGTCTTTTAAACAGCTGTTTGCCAAAAAATGATAACTATAGAGAAACACCATTACTACCGGGTTAAACTTGTATGGGTTTTTGAGTTTCCCTGCACACAAAACTTTTATAGTTAAAAGCGCGCTTTAACAGCTGACAATCCCGTTTGATGCAGCTCTCAGCACACACATAAATCATCCCCCTAAATGTAAATATACGATTTCTCGATTTCGTCTTATTTTCATGACACCTAACATACATATTTATGGCGGCCCTTGCACTCGAAAACGCGTTTATGACCTATCTGGGCAAAATTTATTATGCATTGATCGACAGCGAGAAAATACGTCGCGTACATAAAATTTGCAGCAAGTGAATCCAAAGGTGAAAACGGTTCTAAAGATTAATGACAGCGGGCTTTAATACGTTTTTTTCTTCAAGTTTTGCACATGCAATTTTTGTATGGATCCTGGTCGGCACCTTCCCACGTTATTGGATTTACTTTAGATGCTAACATTCTTGGGTGTGTTGGTGGCAGTGGAGAGTAAACCATTTCAGGTCCTAAATCGGTTTGGATTTTGTATGGACGAAGTCGTGGCCATTTTGAAAACAAATATGCTTCTGGTTTCATTTTGGTGTAGTCAGTTTTGACAGTTGACAAAACTGGTCGTCTAGGATCTAATACGTCACAGCCCCATTCTTCCTTCAAGTCATTAGTGAGGTTCAAGCGAGTTGATAAGTTTCCAAAACCATTCAGGTACTCGTCAGTTGGTTCGAATTTTAGCAGTCGAAACCTTTAAATTTCTGGGCATTAGCAAGGAAGACGAGATTTACCATTTAACTACCTCATTTTTCTGTCTAAAGTCCCTGGTATCCATTTAGGGAAATATTGAAAAGATAAATCGTAGATTGTGGAAAAATTATCGTAATAATTGGGAACCTCGTCAGAACCTTTCGATGGTGCCATATTGCCCAGCTCAGCTTTGGTCCGTATATCATCAGCTTCTTTTTTGGGGGCCAAAACTTTTTTTTTATTGTAGTCTTGTGCGTAAATTGTGATATGTCGGTAAGGATTTTTTTGGTATTTACCCACTCTCTGTTCCAACCAATTACCGATCAGAACTCCATTAGAATAATTTTGGGGTTCCCCGGATATTTCCCTTGATGATTTCATATTTTTCTACAAAAAGTTACTTACTTAAAGTGTCGTTGTCAATGCCAAAAAATGACAAACAACTCTCTGAAGCCGGATTCATACAACAGAAATATTTATATGATGTTATGCGTGTGTGCACATGTTTGTGAACATCCTGGACGTTTAATATGAACAGCAACACAAAAAAGCAATTTACCCCCCAACTGGAATATTCTTACGACATTTCCGATCGAACACTATAGAAAATCAGTCAACTAGTAAATAAGAGGAGGGATTTGCAGGAAAGATCCGAATTCCAAGTGCCATTTTTCCCTAAAACCGACGGCGGCGGGTAGATGGATTGTGGAGCAACTAAATTAGGGAACTTTAAGGATTTCGGGATTATGACGTTTCCTTGTTCTGATTGGTTTTTCTACCCCTGCTTCTCAAAACCGAATTATAGTCGGACAAACTTGTCCTCGGGGGATGAATATCCTTACCTTCGGTCGCATTAAGCACGTGAACGTTAACGTAGGCCGGAGTGGCTTTAGATGGACTACACGTGTAATTTCCATTGTAACTGGGATCAACATCGTCGATCCGAAGGACGCTGTTTGTTCGATCTGCCGTTACTGTCACACCAGGGTCATGGTTGATCATACGGTTTTCGTGGTACCTAAAAAGAAATACGAAAAAAAAATTAACATTCCAGAAGTTTTTACTTTATTCAACTATACTGTGTCACATACTGTAATAGTATACCAGTACAGAAATGAGGATTTTGTGTGAGGCGCAGCCGAACACGGGAAGTCATGCAAGAACGGAAAATCCATTTCTGGACGAGTAATGGACGATATTTTTTATTATACTTAGGTACCTGAAATCAACATAAACAAAAAATATCGCAAAAAATTATTAAGAAAATCGGGAATATTTATTTTTATTTTTAAAACAGTAAAAATGTAAATACATACAACTCAAATTAACAAAAAAAAAAACAAGTAGGTAATTCTAAGAAAATTAATTTTGGACAGAACCGTTATTATTAATAGTAATATTTGTTGTACAATTCGTATTATTGTTGAAGCTCAATCCCTTTTGCATTTCTTTTTGTTGAACTAAAGACTCTGCTAAAGATGTTGAAGCGGAGTGTTCGTGTGTGCTTTGGTTCTCTTGATTGACTGTTACAGATGTTGTAGTTTCCAAGTTACAAGGGCTAAACAACTTCCGTGATACTTCGATTTTTCTTTGTATGGACTCTTCTATATATCCTTCTGCTACATTGGAAGAAAGCCATCCTCCGTGTCTTTTCAAAGTGAGCAAATCACCGCCGTTTTCCACCAACATGGTTGCCGAAGAGCGCCTTAGCCCATGTTCGGTATATTCTTCGGAATTTTTAAGTTTTAGGTATTTTGCAACAAGTTTTGGAATACCACTGATAGTATGGCACCCAACATGTTGAGCGTAACATCTTTGGTTTCGGTATGCAACAAATAATCTTCTACTCTCCATATGTTTAGGGCGGAGATCTGCGTATTTACAGTAAATTGTACAGGGATCGAATTTGCAATTTTCATTGGTAATGGTAAAACTTCTTGACCTGTGAGTTTTTCCATCTCGTAAGAACACGACAAGGAAACGCCCATTATCTTCCACATCATCTAAACTCAAACGTATTAAATCATCTCTGCGGCATGCACCGAAGATGCCAAACACTAAAATTACTTTCGCTAGTAGATATTCTCCATCTGAAGCTTCACATAAAAATTTGGTTACTTGTTCTGCTGTAAGAATCTTGGATTTCTTTGGTATATATCATACAGCTTGTCGTTTCAAAAAAGCAATCGTTTTTGGATATTGCTGGTGAGTATTTTCTTTTATTGCCAAACAACTCTTTAACATAGAGAATCGACTCCATAAAGTGGAGGATTTCATAGTGTTGGCTTTTTCAGAAAAATATACTAAAAGAATATCGTCACTCACAATTTTGATTCGTTTCTGAGTCCGCCATTCGGTAAAACTGTTATATTCTTGTTCATATCTCAACCTGGATTTCACTGGTAATAAATCTGCACTCACTTCTGCCGCTCGTTGTAAGATTTTTTCGGGAATATCCCGATTTTCTTCACAATCTGAATTCATTTTTGCAAAATGTAATAAATACATAAATACTTAATTTTCACTGACAGAAAATAAAATTTGTCATTAATAAATAAATCGTTGCTATAGACACATTACTCGTTTTTTTTTTTTTTCTTCGGGTTGCCATAGGATATCTAGTATCATGGATATCTATGTTTATTATTAAGCGCACGGAAAGAGGGATCGGGAAAAAATTTCCGTGCGCTGTTCCGAAAATGTCATATTTACTGTATTTTATAAACAGTTGAAAATGTAGTATTTTCTGTTAAGTATAATAAAAAATAGTTTAACTGTATCAATAAGTGAATAACAAATTATGCTTATACTTATGTGCAGTATTTCCATAAATCACAGCACTGTTTATAGTTTGTGATTGGTTAAGAAAAAGTAGCAAGCTGAAAGCTGTCTTTTTTTCCTTAATCACAAACTACCCACTGTGCTGAGATTTACGCAAATGCTGCACCTGTAACCCTTGTTTTTTTGTTTGAATTAATGTTTGTAATGAAAACAACACTGTGTAATATGCATGGCAAACATAGTTACTCAGTTGTTTTCATTACATTTTCTGCTAGAATATTCTGATTTCGGCCCGCTCTGCAATGTTAAGGGCAGCTGTGTTCTTCGGATCTGTGTGATTAATTGCACGCCCGAAAACCAACAAATTCACGTATGTAAATTACCCAGAAAATATCATAAATTTGTTCCTTCTTGTTTGCTTTAAATGTACAGAGTGTCTCAAAATCGATGGTGTTACGGGGTATCTACAAAACTAGCAAAGATCGAGCAATGCGGTTTTTGCGAATTTGTGCTTGATTTTTGTGAATGGAACGATGGAGCAGTCGTACAGGGTGATTTTGAAAATATGACAATTTGGAACCCCCTTCGACTTCGTTTCCAAACCTTCCAGATCTTTGCAGAATCTTCTATAACTTGCTAAAACATTCTATAACCTTCTGCATCTATTTAAAACCTTCCAGACCTTTGATGAACCTTCTAGAACTAGTCAGAACGTTTTAGAGCTTTTAGCGAGGTTTCCAAACCGTCCAGACCTTTGATGAAACTTCTAGAACTAGTCAGAACTTTCTAGAGCCTTTGGGAAGGTTTCCACACCTTCCAGACCTTTGCAAAAGCTTCTACAACTTGCTAAAACATTCTAGAACCTTCTGCATCAATTTAAAAGCTTCCAGACCTTTGATGAAACTTCTAGAACTAGTCAGAACTTTCTAGAGCCTTTGGGAAGGTTTCCACACCTTCCAGACCTTTGCAAAAGCTTCTACAACTTGCTAAAACATTCTAGAACCTTCTGCATTAATTTAAAATCTTCCAGACCTTTGATAAAGCTTCTAGAACTAGTCAGGACGTTTTAGAGCCCTTGGCAACGTCTCCAAACCTTCCAAACCTTTGCAGAATCATCTACAACTTGCCAAAACATTCTAGACCCTTCTGTATCAATTTAAAAGCTTCCAGACCTTTGATGAAGCTTCTAGAACTAGTCAGAACTTTCTAGAGCCTTTGGGAAGGTTTCCAAACCTCCCAGACCTTTGCAAAAGCTTCTACAACTTGCTAAAACATTCTATATCCTTCTGCAACATTTCAAAACCTTCCAGATATTTGATGAGGCTTCTAGAACTAGTCAGAATGTTCTAGAACCTTTGGCAAGGTTTCCAAACTTTCCAGACCTTTGCAAAAATCTTCTACAACTTGCTAAAACATTGTAGAACCTTCTGCAGCAATTTAAAACCTTCCAGACCTTTGATAAAGCTTCTAGAACTAGTCAGAACGTTCTAGAGTCTTTGGCTAAGTTTCCCAACCTTCCAGATCTTTGCAGAAGCTTCTACAACTTGCTAAAACATTATAGAATCTTCTGTATCAATTTAAAAACCTTTCAGACCTTTGATGAAGCTTTTAGAACTAGTCAGAACGTTTTATAGCCTTTGGCAACGTTTGCAAACCTTCCAGACCTTTGCAGAAGCTTCTAGAACTTGTCAGAACATTCTATATCCTTCTGCGACATTTAAAAACCTTCCAGATTTTTTATGAGGCTTCTAGAACTAGTCAGAATGTTCTAGAGCAACTTGTCAACGTTCCCAAATCTTTCAGACCTTTCCAGACGTTTTCTAGAATTTTTAGAATATTATAGAAGCTTTGACTGACTTTGCAACTATGACAGTTATCACCTGCCTCCATTAAAAACACAGTAATAACATGACAATTGACGAATTTTGGTCCACTAGTTCCAGCACAACAAAACTCGAACATATAAAAAACAATATTTTGATCCTCCACCCAACTAAATTAATTATCTATTGGCATACCTAATAGATCAATCAAATACAGCTCACGCACACGTTATCTGCAATGCGTTAATGTACAATTTGTTACAGTATTGCACCCCACTGGAAAGTAATTTTTACAGCATGTTATACGATAATAGCTCGTGGAAATGATCGATCATTTTATTCCATTTTCGTTATTACGAAGGACAAGCGAAAATAGCATCTTTGGGGAATTTTTGGTTGGACAACCAAGAAGCCTGCAAATTATGGTTTTCTCGAAGTTATAATTAAGAAGTTACAGTTATATTTCTAACCAGCGGCTTAAAAGCTATTATACACTGTATAATAGTAGGCTAACGGTAAATGATGGACCGGTAATTTAAAGGTAATTTGGGTTTAGTTTACAGTGAGAAATGTTTCATCCTGATTTATAGCCACTTGGAAAAATGCACATTTCTCTTGATTACTATGCAATTATAAGTTAATTCGATGCAAATTGCTTTTAATTTGTTTTTAAGGCTAAGAAAGGTAGTATAAGTAAAAAGTTTCATGTGAATAATTAAGCCTTGCTCTTTTACACACACTGTCTATTATACATGAAGAAAGTTTTTTAAACAAATTTAATAATGAATGTAGTCTGTCATTATTTAGTGTTTTTTTTAATTTGTAAGAAAAAAAACGAAGACAAACAATTATGTTTTAACAGATACTCTGACTTAATCTAATACGGATATTTTTATGTTGCCTTTTTATTTAATTTGAAATATCTTGAAACAAATACTTTGTATAAAAAGTATGAAATACAAATAGTTTGATTTTAGATCTGTACAACCCTGTGCGGTAAAAATAATTATTTTGTTCTGTGGGCTACTTCTGACACCTATAATCTCATTTACATTATAAAACATCAAAAAAACATAAGTTTTTACAATGCTTTAACCAATCAATTTTTTAAAATGGTGATTAGGAAGCAACACTTAAAAATAGAAGACTTTTTTGTTATTTTGAGTCTCCTGTTTACGTGCAACATTTAAAACGATTGAGTGTTTAACCCCACTTTGTGTAGAATTAGAATATAAAATTATCTCATAATCTTTATGCATATGATACACACCGATTTTTGCCATGGGTCCATAAAGTTTAAACTTTTTTGTAGCCTAAATTAAAGCCTAGTATCAACGACTAAATAGATATTTTAGCATAGAAAATACTCGATAAGTATCATTAGATGTCTAATAATATTGATTCGCCACTTATATTCAAATTCGTAACACTAATTAGTAAACTGGAGTAAATGAGTAAACTTTTATTCAAAATACAGGCTGACTAATTGTCAATATAATAGGAAACATTGTTATGAAGGTAGGAAACAACTATAAAGGTACACTCTAAATTTGTTGTTACAACTAACAGTTTATATTATTGTATAAATTGAATTCACCATCAGACAGTTTAAGACCACAAAATGAGAGATGAAGAAAGAGAAGAATCTTCATTTTGTGTTGTGAATTTAAGATTTAAAATTTTAAAATTTAAATTAACTTGACTATCAAAATTAACCAACTAGGTAGCCTATACACTTGAATCTACTAACTATCCTAATTAGCATGTGTATACACTCATGTTGTCGTAACATCAAATACAGCTTGAGTACATTGCTGACACGCTGTTGTAATTTGATGTGATATTATTGATTTTCTGCTGTAGTGACTTTAAATTATAATAAAATACTCATTTTAAATCTAAAACCATTAAATCTTGTGAAATTGTATGTATTTACGTGTTATTAAGGTGTCGTGTTTAAGTGGTTATTTTACGGTGACCTAACCGCACTTTAATGGCTACTTCCATTCAATTTATACGGTTTCAGCCTGATTTATTCCGAAGGGAGTGCGTTAATGTTTGTGTACCTTTCATCACTTTGTAAGCAACTGGTAATTAAACGCCGGATTACTATATATATTTGTTTTTGCCTGATTATAAATGCTGATCAGCGGACTTTGGTTGTTCAACCAGTTACGGCGCATATATTAGCATTAGATTGTCTTTGATCCCTTGGTATCGATATTTATTCAGGATAACTTATTATCAGTTTTCAGGTTTACCCTTATATCTTATATGTACATTATTATAAATGGTGCAAATACGTTAGGCATAATTTGCACGAATATTTACGACTGTGTGTGTCTCAAAAATGTCTCTTTGGAGAATTTACCGTGTTATAAAAGCGCGAAGTGAGATTAACTTTTATCGGGAATCCCGTTTGCACAGAACGCGTATAAATATTAAAATTATCTTACCAGAAGACGTATGCAGGCGGTTCGGTGCTGTGACGCAGCTTGCACACTATACGGAGCCGTGATCCTGCTCGAATATGGAGGTCGGGAGCCCCAGAGATTTCCGCTACGGCTTCTGTAACAATGGAACATGACTTGAAGGTCGTTCGGGTTACCGGTTTATTCCTCTCTTATTTCAGAAATGTACGAGTAACTTGTATTGTGGCTTTGTAGTCTAACATTCAAATTAAATAGCTTGACCACCGTAAAATTCCCAGGTGTAAAAGCTCGAAGTATTGTTTTAATTTGTAAGTGGTTTTCTTTACTTATCCAGTGAATAACAGGCCAGGTGAGAATCTTAAAATCAACAAAAAACGCCCTAAGTTATTACTTTAGTTCTTCATTAAATACAGCGATTTAGGAAAAGAGTTTTGAAATTGTTTAAAGTTATATGGCAATTTGCATGTCATGTTTACTCTGAGTTTTGGTATTCTTTACATCATCTGTGCGTTCAAAGACCAAAAAGTGCATTATTTCAAAATGAGACACCCTGTATATTATTAAGTACAGGGTGATTGATTGAATTTTGACCACCCCCTTAACTTCCATAATTTTGATTTTAGCAAAAAACGTTAAATACAAAACTAGAAGATATTTAGGTCTACTTTATTTTTAGATAAACAGTTATTATACAGGGTGTCCCAAATTTGAGTAACAAACCAAACTTATGTTTTTTTAAATAGAATGACCAACTTTTTATCCTTATTTTTACTTGTTATTTTTGGGTAAATTAAAATGTACTCTTTAATAAATTCACGTTTGCCTTGGAAGCTGAAGGTTATTTTTGATCAGTATCTATTAGGAAAAGAAGTGTACAGGGTGAATGTTTATATTTTACTAAATCTCCAGAATCGTATGTGAAAACTTACCAATGTCATTTGAATTAAAACACCCTATATATTTTTAAATCAGTTGGTAAAACTTTTCATTATGTTCTCAATAATGTATAATATTTTGGTTAATACATTTTTGTATTAATTGCATTTAAAAATCGTCATTTGTTATGTGTCTAAGGGGTTATTACACCGTCTTACTTAGATTAGAACTGTGAATTTTGCCCTCGTTCTGTCACATTCAAAACCAAACTCAAATTTGGTTTAAAACACGATGATGCAAATTGGGGTAAATGGCAATTGTTATAAAAAAACACAAATTCTGGTGGTTCTCACACAGTAATGACGGTGATTATATTTGACTTTATATGGTAACATTATATTCAAATTAATCATAAATTAATTACAAATTTTAAATGCAAATAATATGAAAACCCAAGATTTTTTTTTTGATTTTGAAAGCAAAAGAAAATTAGTCTAGTGTTGTATAGGGCGTTCAATTTGAAATAATCATCAATACATGTGTCAAACAATTGACATATGTCATTTTTGCTTCAACTTAGCTAATATAAACAATACTGTTCGAACAAACTTAATGAATTTATCCATTGGTCACCCTGTATGTACATAAGGGAGTTTCGAAAACAACATAATGATGTCAGCATGCCTAATTTAACTAAAATATCATCAAGATTAAAACACTTACGGTTATACGGAATGTTGATTATAAATTATTTTAAATATAACATCTTATACTATTATATTTTCATCATCATGGATCATTCGTCAGTGATCCATTCAAATAGTTATATTACAGGCATATTAAAGCAGGTTTAACAACCAATGTTGAATATTGACAATGTATTAATTATTACTTAATTCTATTATTGTTATTAATCGCTTAGGGACCTATACGTATTTCAAATTTGCTATTTTTCTTTTACCATAAAAAAATCTTCAAATCAAATAAAATAAAAGTAATAGCACAACTTTAATATTATATGTATGTTTACGATAAAAGCTTCTCCGAACATGTTTGTGTAAATATGGCAAATTAACTCATCTGAAGGTTGAGCATAATCATTTTAGCTTTTCCGGAAGCTGCAACAATAACAGTACCCTGAAAAGATTAATTAAAATACAACCCGCTAAAAATAGCTGGAATTAATGGACTTATTTTATCATCTCGGCATTTACTAGTATAAACTGTAAAGTATGTCATAGGAGGTTGTACAATAAACGGTTTTCGAAATGTTCCCACTTTGGCAATTTCCTTAAGGAACCGGATCCTTTATGTAATATACTACAATTCACCGAACATTAGGTTACAATAAAGGAGGGATAACATAAGGCAAACCCTATAATATAGAGAAATTTTCAAGGAAGCCTAGATCTATAAATATTTCACGCACCCTCTACCGAACATATTTATTGTGTGGAAGTTTGCAGGTGGATAGCCGAAAAGGAAAGTTATTAAATTTTTAACCATTTCTTTGTGCACCTTATATAGTTTGCCAATTTTTTGGTTTTCTTCAAAAAACACGCACATGCATAATGTTTTTGTTAGCTGATTACCATCTTGTGGAATAAATTTAATTATGTAACATACTTGCAAATTTTTATCGCTATTTACAACCGTGCATTAGTAATTAGATTACATAATGTAACAACCCATTTCATTTTATGTTTTTCTTTGATGAAAAGTTAATTGAATACCTTCTTTTTAAAAAAAAAATTAGTATTTCTTTCACAATGATACGTGTGCAAGTTAGTTCTACAATATTTGCTGTATTAAGACACTTATCACCATCTCCTATAAATAATTGAGTGAATTTTGGAAGTACGACTGTAATTGTCAAGTGAGATAATCTCAAAAAACTAGAAATTTCATT
Organism: Ips typographus; assembly: GCF_016097725.1. Classification (NCBI taxonomy): domain Eukaryota; kingdom Metazoa; phylum Arthropoda; class Insecta; order Coleoptera; family Curculionidae; genus Ips; species Ips typographus. The sequence continues at coordinate 24,356,846 of NC_138423.1, read as the reverse complement.
CATATATGTTAGAACGAAAACAACAGAAAAAAAATCTGAATAAATTCAATGTTCCCCTACAATTATTATGCGGTCGGATTTTTCACGAACAATACAGCCCCAACTTCTATTGTTGTCGCGCTACATCACATAAATATGTATGAAGTTCTGTTATGTCTAACAACCGAGACTTCCAGGCGTTTATGAGTTTGCTATTACGGTTTTGCGCCATAAGGAAATCGTTTTTTCGCTGGAGCCGTAAGAAATTGTGGTTTGTTTTCGAAAATGTCCGAGACGCTAAAAGTGTGTAGGCGTAAGTGCATTTTTGAGATACAGAAAACAAATATTGTGTAAGTGAAACCTGCGATATGGAGAAGAATAAACATTAAAGCGCAACTCCACAACACGCTCCGCTTATGTACACGTGCTCGATATTATTTGCTATTCTAGTTGACATAGGGTTTACAATAATATGCATATGCATATATTCGAGAGACGTAAACATATCGCTGTTATCGCATGAGTGGAGAATATGACAAGATGTTGGTATAAAAAAGTGTCTGTCAATGATTCAGACACTATATTGTCATAAACCAAAAACATCTCTAACTATGGTTTTGTACGATGTCTTGAAATCAAACTTCACAGTAAAGCCAACTTTAGCAAAAATAAACTTTGCGAAACGTTGGCTTTACTGTGAAGTTTGATTTCAAGACATCGTTGATCCTTAACTATGTTTACTTTGTAACGTTTCCAATAGTAATCCCAAAGAATCCAAGTCAGCTAGTTTAATAAAAAGAGATGAATATACTTTTGGGTCACACGACAGCACATTAGAGCAGAAGAATAGTGGACTGAGTGGAGTAGATCATAATATGTTACTTTATAGCCTTTTCCATTGCCTCTTTTTTTATTGCTTCCAAAGTAAATAAACTTGAAGAAAATGAAAATCTTACATTATGAAAAGCACAAACAAAAATCTCTCTTCCACATGTTTTACTTTTCGAAATAGCCTACATTTCATATTTGATTGAGATTGACTAATCGGAATGAATCCGTTTGAGATATTATTTCATGAGCATGTAATGCATCACAAAGATGATATTTCATTCATTTTAAGTCATTAGTCTTCATCAAAAAATAACTAAAGTTTGTTATATAAACTGGGGTCCAAATTTGTTTCAACATCCTGTATATTAAGCAAAAACGATTTTGTCGACTTATTATTGCTTCTAAAGAAATAGTGAAAGTTGTAATTAACAGCAGAAAAACGCAGAATATTTGTTTTTCTAAAAAATCTTTACTTATCCAGTGAATAACAGGCCAGGTGAGAATCTTAAAATCAACAAAAACCTCCTAAGTAATTGCTTTAGTTCTTCATTAAATACAGCGATTTAGGAAAAGAGTTTTGAAATTGTTTAAAGTTATATGGCAATTTTGCATGTCATGTTTACTCTGAGTTTTTGGTATTCTTTACATCATCTGTGCGTTCAAAGACCAAAAAGTGCATTATTTCAAACGAGACACCCTGTATATTATTAATTACAGTTTCAGAGATATAAAGGGTGAAAGTTTCAACAAGACTACAGTGCAAGTTAAGAGTTTGAAAAATTGCATACATGGAAATTGGATTCAAAAATATCGTTAATAGACTAAAATCAAATTTACTTATCCTGGCAATATTTTATCAACAAATTCACTAAAAATAAGTTTGTTATATAAACTGGGGTCCAAATTTGTTTCAACATCCTGTATATTAAGCAAAAACGATTTTGTCGACTTATTATTGCTTCTAAAGAAATAGTGAAAGTTGTAATTAACAGCAGAAAAAACGCAGAATATTTGTTTTTCTAAAATTTCAGCGTTTTGCACATTTTTAACGAACTTTGTAGTTATGCTAGTTTCTGATTTTTTTTTGCATTAAGAATATAGATGATGTTAAAAACCTGCCAGCCAATAGTAATAAAAACCCTCAAAACGTCCTACAATATGTCGCAAAAATATCCTGGATGAAAACAAGTGGAAATATTCTAACTCGACAACTTGAACCGAAAAAAGTAGGGAAAACTCAACACCGGGGACGTTTCTTATTTTTCCAACTTATACGCGTTTCCAATCTTCGTTTTTTCGACTGCAACTTGTAATAGTATATATTTCCAATAAATATACAAATATGGAAATGTCACAATTAGGAAAAAAATAAGAAAAATAAAGAATTCAGGATAATAAGAGAGAACTGTTGCACATCACTGCTCTGGGCAAAGATAGGGGATCTGACATAGATACCATCGGTGATATAAATAAAACTGAAAAAATTCTGGAAATATGGACTTAAATACAGAATCTATAATCAAAGTAAAATTTGGGATGACGTAACAATGAACTAGAAAGGTTAAAGGTTTGAATGTAACATTTTCTTTACCAACTCATTTTAGGGTCAACCCATTTTATTTTCAATTTTGCCATACATGACCATGCAAATTTTATTTTTCATTTCTTCTAGACATGGTATTGAATTTAAGTTGAACCTTAATAAAGACTGAATTATAGCTGAAAGTTTGGTTTATAATAGTATATTACATACTAAGGTGGAAACTGTTTGATCTAACACCCGGGTGGAAAGTGAGTACTTTCCACCCGGGTGGAAAGTAAAAGCAGGTAATTTTTATCTTTCCCCCTGGTTTACACATAAGAAATAGCGTTATTACATACCTGGTTGAAAATAAAAACATTTTATCGAATTATAAATTAACCGAGACACACAGGTACAAATCAAATTTAACTTAAAATAGCTTGCTCTCTCAGTCAATTTTGCCACTCTGACCTTTTGAAATAACATTTTATTTTAGACGATTTAACAGGAAAAATCAAAGCAGTCAATTTAATCAACCGGAATGAATTTTCTGGTCAAAATTGTATTGTGGTTTATCAGAGTGTAAACCCGCACAGTGTTTATTCCATAACTCAATTAGTACTCCACAGTCGTTGTGGAATGATGTAATTTGAAAACTTAGTTCAGCTGTCGCCAGTTGCTGCAAATTGTTTTGGATTTAGTTTAGTATTTAGTAGGATATCCACACTCAGGCTTTTATTATTGCGGTCCAAGAAAGTATAGTAGTTTTCCTATTCAGTGTGCAAAGTTATGTTTTCCCACACGCGAAAGCAGTTAGAGGATAAGCTTCAAGTGCGGGAAAACTACTTTGCACACGTGTTAGGAACAATATTTTTTCTACGAATGAACTATCTATACATTTTGTTTTTAATTTTTATTGATATTAAAAACAACAACTTATAACTATTTATTGTTATTAACAACATTAATGTTAAATGTACAGTTGGTCGCGTTTTTTAAATTGATCGCAGATTGAGCAACTGAAGGTAAAATACTGGTACTTGGAACTGCTTCACTTTCTTTAGGATTGAAGGTCAGAATTTTGTTACTTAATCCTTTTTTATAACTTGTGGATTCATCAATGTATTCTTCAGCTACCGTAGTCGATTTCCAACCCCCCAAGCGTTTTATGTCAGTGATTCCTTCTCCAGAATCGGCCAGGAACGTTGCCGATGATCGACGATAACTGTGCCCTGTGTAGAGTTCTGGATTTGGCAACTTCAAAAAAATAGCTATTTCAGAAGGCATTTTTCCAAAACTGTTTACTCCAACACTTTGCGAAAAACATTTACCCTTTCTGTAAACTAGGAAAAAACGATTGTTTGACTTTTTTGAACGTAGGCCGGTGTATCTTCTGTACAGTTGCAGGTAGGTTCCCTTATGAACTTCTTCTGATATTATAAAGTTTCTTGCTGTATGATTTTTAGAATCCCTAATTTTAACAATTATGAGGTTTCCTTTGTCTTCAATATCTGTAGTGGTTAAATTGGCTAGCTCTTCCCTTCGACATGCACCAGCAAGTCCGAATATAGTGGCAACTTTAATTAACAGGTAAATTTCATCTGGTGCGGAGTTCATAAAACTGAATATTTCTTCTTTTGTAAAAATTTTCGCCTTTTTAGGTTTAAAACCAACATTCTGCTTTTTCAGAAATGCAGTGAGCTTATAAAATTCACCGATATCGATGTCTCTTTTATTTTTATTACATTTTGAGCATTGAATACTTTGACCACATTGTGTTAGGTTTGAATTCTTTGCTTAAAGTAACAAAATACGCTAAAAGTACCTCTTCCTTTAAGGTTTTTATTCCCTTTTGTTCGCACCATTGAGTAAACAACTCGTACTGTTTCTCGTATTTTTCTCGCGATTTGAGAGGCAGCAATTGCAAACTAGCCATGTTGGCGGCTTTTAGAACATCTTCCGGAAGTTCATCTTCAGTGATATCCATTATTAAAATAGTTTTTTTTAACTTAAATAAGTAAGAATAAACACTGTTGTAGACTTTAAATTGAATATAAATGCGTTGTTTGACAATGAGCTTTGGTTTCTAAGGAAACAAGCCTCATTTTCAAAGACAGAGACAAGGTGGTTTATTTACCTAAACTGTACGGAAGAATAATGTGAAAAAAGTCGTGTTTTTTATATGAAACCACTGAATATTATTACATTTTTGAATTCTACGCAAAATTCTAAGCAGATTTTATGTATAATAGTCTATATAAAACCACTGTTGCAAGGTATAATCAGCATTTTAAAAAGTGTGCGGGAAAAAAAAATTTCCCGCATAGTGTGCGGGAAAGTGCCACTTTGCACAGACTTTTACGTATGCAAAGTAGCTTATTTGCAAACATTCGTAGAAAAAATAATTATCAATTTACAAAATTATTTGTATGATAATTAAAAACTGGGTTTTATGTGGTACGTACTAGAAAAGCAAAAATAAGATAACGTTGGTTTCTTCAAATAAACAATGTTTTGAAAAACTTCATTTTCATCATAATAGAGTTGTTGGAACTAACTGAACGTATTTCCAATACAATGGAGTATTATGATAAAATGATCTATAAATCTTACCTATAACTTTCAATTCAATGAATATGCTGGTAGTCGGATGTAGAGAGACTAGACATTCATAAGTTCCTGCGTCCGAAATTTGGACATGTTTAATGACCAAATCCCAATTCTGGAGATGACGGCCGTGTTCCACCAAAAACCGGTCGTCTGCTATATAAGTGCTCACCCCTATCGTCAGTATTGTGGGCCCGACATCATTTTTCCTTATCCAGGAGACCTGAAACAATGTCGGAGTGTTAATGACAATGAATGAATAATGAGGTGCGGAATCTATTTGTCCGTTATTGACGGCGACAAGGTCCTGAACGTTGTCGTTTTTGTCCAGATATAACCTCCAAAAAGCCGTGGAGACTCCAATTTCACTGTCAACCGCTTAATCAGGAAAATGGAGTTTCCATGCTTTGTGTAACTAACTAACAAGATTCATATCGATCAAACAATCCCTGCTCAAGTTGTTATTAATTGAAACAACCATCCGATGGGAATTGGCAAATTGAAAACCAAATTAAAAAAAAATGTTGATACAACTTTAATTTTAATTTAAATCGTCTGTCAGAAGCATACAGAGCTTTCACGTTTTTGTTTCAGTTTTGCAATCAAACGGGAGTGGTTCAAAAACAAAGCCAAGTAGCTAACGATTAGAAAAGTCTCCGGGGCTATGTAAAACCACTCGAATAAATTCAGGAAAAATATATTTTTCCCCAAAGGTACGTCCCTTTTTAGCGAGACATTCGTTCAATCGTTTCCCCACATTTCGAAAACTCGGGAGGACCAAGAAACGTGGGAACGTGCCGGTGACAGTCGATTTCTATGCTAATTTGAGGAATAACATCAGAAGTCTTGGGCGATACCGCCTAATTTATTTATTGATGTCTCGGCCAGTTTGATATAGTTTGATGCTGATAAAATTATAAATAAATTGACGTTTATCGTAAACGAGTATTTAATTGGGTTGCTAGGAGGAGTGCAGAAGAGAGAAAGTTTAAAAGGAAAAATATATGGAAAAACAATAAAATAAAGGAAGAAATAAAGAAAAAGGGGGATGTGAAGACAGACAGAAAGGAAAAAAATATGTGAACATTGGAAAGAAAGAGAAAATATAACTTTTGTAGAATAAGGGCAAAGAAACCTTCTCCAACATTGAACGTCCCTGATGTATCATAAATGTAATGTTTATGGGATGTAATAAATAATATAATAAATATAAAATAAACAATTTCGCTATTAAATTTTTTGAAATTCTAAACAAAAACCGGCCTTAAGGTGTAATCTTCAACAACAAGAGAATTACTCCACAATTATTTTAATATGTACTATTATTTGATATTGTATTTGTAGCCAATATGATTTATTAAAAATAAACACAATAGTGGTCAAACTAATATTATATTTTTTAAAATTAATGATTGGCAACGTTCGTTGCGTGTATTTTGTTTCGGGTTTTGGTCCAATTAAAACAAAAATTCAGAGGGTTTCTGTATTAATGAAAAATTGATTAATCCGTTCACGTCCACGAATAAATATTAAAATCTCGCGGGGTATTTTCGACTTTTGTACGTGATCCAATATAATGGCGATACGTATTGTTTTATATTATTTTTTGGAATAAAATTTAACGATTTGTGATGTCAAAAGGTAATTCTTTTATGTATAAATTACAACGCAGTTTAAAAATTTGTTTAATAGTATATTACGTACTAGTGTTGTAAGAAGCATTGTACGCGTAGCGGCGATGACGATTTGTTCCTTTTCTGTTACATATAAACTGAGAGAAATGAAAATTTGATGTTATTTACCCGAACCAATAAGAATTTATCGTACTGGTTCAAAACTGGCGCAGGGCCGCATTTAGAAATAAGTCCACGTCCGTTTATTGACAATATGTCACCTGATCAACATATAACAAAAGAAAGCAAATGAATGGGGCCATCACGTGACGTAGACCGAATTAGGCTAAGTTGTACCGTTTGGCCGCTAGAGGACATCAAAGTTGATTTTTTTTTCGAATATTTTAAGAATAAGTTAAGAACTAATCTAAGACAGAAGTGAATTTTAATATGATCTCACAGTTAATATCGTCACTGCCACTTCTCCTGGAATAGAGAGTACTATACTTTACCCACGACCAAGTGTAATGTCCTGCTTTCGCAACTCACATAATTCAGAGTAAAAAGAAAACGAAAACCATTTCCACCAGGTTTACCTGACCACCGACCTTAAACTGTGCGTTTTTAAGCAACTGTGCGTAAACACGATCATTACTAACTGAAACGAATTGAAAACAGAAATACTTGCACAAAAAGTCTTACTATACAGTTGACATAACTTTCTTTCTTAATAACTCTATTCTGCAAACATTTAAGGAATCACTCATAAACTCTCAGAGTTAAGACCGTTTGTCTGAAAATGTCATAAAAGAAAAAAAGATCACGTGACAAGTAGTCGGGCAACGTGATCACTTACAAAGCGCGCATTTTAATCAGAAGGAAATGCACAAAGCTAGAAGTGCCGCTTTGTAATATGACTCCAATGTTGGAGGGGTTTTCGTCCTCTTTTAGTTTATTTTTCGGATAAAGTTTAATTGGACAGGGGCTTTGCAAAGACGACTTTTCAGGACTTTCAGGATCACACGCAACTTAACATTTTCTATCAGAGTTAAAAAAGTGCACTTTTCCTCATAAACAGAAAACGCTTACCACTACATTGTTTGATTTCCGCACTTCGCAAGGTAGTCGTGCTGTTCCACCAATTTGAGCTGTCACCCTGGTGGAGTTTTCTGTCAAAAATATGTTTAAGGCCCGACTGGCCTCATTGGCAATAGAATTCTCTGGAAGATGCTCTTTACTTCGGCTCCTGTAACTTCTAATTTTTCTTGATGTGGGGAAGAACGTGATTTCTGAAACAATATTCATAAATTGAGCTAAACAATGTATGACTAGACAAACAAAGTTTCTCGATACAAATGCATAATAATTACAAAAGCTAAAGCTTCGGCCACGTTTCGCGAAAGTTTTATTATTCAACATCGGAGCAGTTTTGATGTATCTCTGTACGTGCGTTAAAAACTATATAGAGGTTCTACTAATGGACTCGGTTTCCAGAAACTGGAGTTTTGTGGCGTAACGACCAGGACGCATTAAACATTAATAGCGGTTGTATTGTACACGATGTCCCAGGTCGAGGAATAGTGGCTGTAAAAATGGCGTTTCTATGTTTTGTAAAGCAGTTCCTGACTTATTATTGCCACTTGCCAACTGAGCTGGAATTCCATTAGGAGAAATGGACAAGATTGTTTGAATACAGTCAGTTGTAGCAGAAACTGTATCAAAAGTCGTTGTTATCCTTATTGCTTAAAATAATACACAATTATCTTACGAAAAGGTGGAAATAACACACCCTCCTTTTGGTATTCACACAACTTTATTAATATAAACTAGGTGTTGAGTGTCGGAAAAAGAAGATTACGCACGGTGCCAAAGTTCGAGCGCAAACTTCCTTTCGGCCCGTGGTACGTAAAACGTTTTCCGCACAAGTGATGTACTTTAAAGTAAAATTCAAATTATTTTTCTACGACTCATGTCACTTTTCCTCTCTAGGGAGTAAAAGTGACACTTTCTTGACAAATTAACGTAGTATTTAACGCTTTTGCTTCATAAATAACATAATATTGGTGGTAGATAAAATTAGATGCGCAACTCTGGAGTAAACTGTTTTTTGCACTCTCAAATTTTTCGCAAGAGCAAAAGTTGCACTTTCCTCCCTAATTGCACAAATAACCATTTTTTACAACCTATATAGAAAATGAAATTTTCTTCATTTGAGTAATAAAAATGAAAATTAGATGCGCAACTCTGGAGTAAACTGCTTTTTGTACTCTTAAACTTTGAATCCGCTTCGTCTCGGGCCTCAAATTGTTTGCGGGAGCAAAAATAGCACTTTTCTTCCTTGTTGCGCAAATAACTATTATTTTAAACTTTGAGGGATTAGGCAATGTGTGGGATAATATAATAGAAAGTTAAGTGTTCTAAATATTGTGTTCTATATTTTTTTAAAATAGCAAAGTCACTGTATCTGACCTTTAAATAATGAATGATGAATGATTGGCAAACCACATGTCTCTTAAATTATCCATCAATTGAACTCCCTCTAGAAAAATATAACAAGTTATTAATGAAATGAATAAAGTTCGAAATTAATCTGAAATTACCTTTTGGCAGAAAGTCGGCTGCAACAAAGATGGATGGAAAGCCTGTAAGAAATAAAAACTTATTACAAAAAAAATATATATTATGAACAATACTTTTTAAACCTACAGATTAAGAAATAAGGGGAATACAAGAGAAACCTACTTACCTATGCTCGTGTAAAGCGAACCTAAGGCTAAAACAGCCCAAAGGGCAAATACAATTTTAACGATGCCAGACATGGTTAACTGAAATGCAAACTGCAAACTGTGATGTGAACTATGCTCACACGGAATTTATAATCCGTATTCACAGTTAAAATTACTGTTGGTACCCTATAATTATTAATAAAAAACCTAATGTTAACAACAATCAGCACCATTTAGTACCAAAAAAAGGAAATATTAAGATTAACGTACCTAATTACACTTAACATTAATTATAATATTGATTTATATATATAAGAAAAAAGTTATCGTAAAATAACCACGTGGTAACACTTTTTCCAACTGATAATTATTGTACTTTCGTTATTTGAACCATTATTACAGAGGCATTATCGTACAATTTAATAATTAAAATTTAAATTTTTTACAGATTATGAAGTAAACATTTTCTTGTAAAAAGTAGTATACTATCATAAATAACAACGTCAAATGTCTTCTAAAATCTAATGGTGTCGTATATTGCTAATATACAGAGTGATTATTAAAATTGTACAAACTTGTAAGCGGTGAATCTGACCTATTTTAAGCAAAAAAGTTTGTATAAACCTATAGCTTCACAAACTCATCAGTTTTTGTCAGTTTTTTTGTATACTTATAGTTCGTACAGTTGTTGAGCTATTAGGCTTAAACTTGGAACACAATTAATTCCCTAGAGCCATTAAGTTAGGTTAGATCAGGAAATTGAAAAATGCATTTAATTACTGTAAAACTAATCCAAAAGGGTTATTTATACTTTATTTGAAAATAACTTAAAAACCATAAGTAATCAAAAGAAATGCAAAATACAGAAAGGAATGTAAAATTTATGGAAATTTTTCCAGAAAATTTTCGGTAATTTTTCGCAAAATTGGAAAATCTGAAAATTCAAAAATAAATCGTTTTTACATTTTTGTACTATTAACTGGAAGATATTCAGGCAGTGTAGATTAATTTCGAAAATAAAAAACTTTCACTTGAAATTTCTTGACAATTCTTGTTTTTAATTTTTCCAGGTCAAACAAACGGTGCATGCTGTCTCTAGTACCCCCCCATTCTTTCAATTTTTTTGAAAAGTGAAAAATTTTAAAGTGTTTTTTTTGTGCTTATTTCACTTAATTTAAGGTTTTTTTGTATAAATATGCCCTTTGCTGTGCATTAGAACCCTTATGGAGCAAAATAAAAATTTGCCAAAATTGCACTTTTGACAAAAATTGAATTTTTTGACTTTTTGAAAAATCGTAGCTCTTTTATTTAGATTCGCAGGAAATTCGTTCCTACGCCATTCGAAAAAGCATAAAAAATACTACAAAATGAGTTAAAAATGGCCTCTCTAGCTCCTCATGTTCCCGAGATATTGAATTTCAAAAAGTACCTAAAAAACCTCTCTAGTACCCCCCCCATTCTTTCAATTTTTTTGAAAAGTGAAAAATTTTAAAATCCTTTTTTTGTATTTATTTTAGTTAATTTAAGGTTTTTAGTTATAAATGTGCCCTTTACTGTGCATTGGAACCCTTATGGAGCAAAAAAAAAATTGAAAATTTTGACAAAAAATGGCATTTTTCGAATTTTTGAAAGGTTCAAAGTGGTTATTTCTCTTAATTTGAGGTCCTTTGGTATAAATATATCCTTTGCTGTGCATTAGAACACTTATGGAGCAAAATAAAAATTTGCCAAAATTGCACTTTTGACAAAAATTGAATTTTTTGACTTTTTGAAAAATCGTAGCTCTTTTATTTAGATTCGCAGGAAATTCGTTCCTACGCTATTCGGAAAAACATAAAAAATACTACAAAATGAGTTAAAAATAGCCTCTCTAGCTCCTCATGTTCCCGAGATTGTAAATTTCAAAAAGTACCTAAAAAACCTCTCTAGTACATATATAGTAGAAATGTCACGCTACCGAAAGATGAAAGCTTTTATACCGGGAATGTGTTGTCCAGAAGGGATAAATTTATAAATAATATTTTAAAAAAATTCATATTATTTTGAAAAGTGTTGAGGTTATTTATACAATACTTTTCAGGTAATTTTCTGGAAAAAATTTGGAAAACCTAAAAATTCAAAAATATGACAAATTTGACAGTTGTTTTCCCTATCAAGAAAAATTTTTATTTAAGCATGAAGTAATTTTCCGGTAAATTTCCAAAAATGGAAATTTTCCGACCCGAAAATTATCGCTTTTACATCTTTGATTGTAGATAAAATATTGTACATTACTCGGGTGGTATGACAAATTTATGGACTCCTGTACTCACTATAACTCGGTGTACGACCTCGTGGAAATATTTCCCACTCGTGACCATAAAAATGCTCATACCACACTAGTAATGCAAATAACTGTTATGTCACTGATATAGTACTGCTACACATTATCGATATAAACGAAAGGTCAATTTTTCTAGGTTATCGTCACATTGACGAGCGGGGCCCAGTCGGCTTTAGATCCGAAATCGTAAAAATAAAAACGAAATTGGAAGTTATACTGCCGGTTTTATAGTGTTTTCCATAAGGAGTAAGCTGGAAAAATTGAAGATGCCTCAAGAGCTCTGACCTGGATCCGGTAATGAAAACGCGACTGGCTTTATTTGTCCAAAAGGATAAAAATGTCGTAATAGAAAAAATTGCCCTTCGGGTGCAGGTGCATCGGTCAGCAACATAATACCATGTTATGACATATTGCAGGATAAAGTTATAGCCTGGATTCTTTTAGTAGAAAATTCCAATAATGGATTAATAAATGCCTGTGAAATTATGTAGGAAGTTTCTAATTAAAGTTACTTGATTCAAGTTTCCTTGTTGGAAAATTTCAAGAATTTCTCAATAGAAAAGTTACTCCTAAAGATGAATCGTAAGCAATTTTAATAATGTACATAATGCCTTAAAGGGAGTTACTTCAAGTAATTCGTTAAGAAGAAAGAAAAATACATGCCTAAAATAAAGACAAATCGGATAATTTAATTCAGCCCAATTTAGCTGTAGGTTTTAATGATTTTCCTTAATCAATTGCTTATTTAAAATAACTTGAGACAAAAATATTTTAACCTAATTTTTTTGCACCGTTTACGAAATTATTTCAGGATTCAGTCTCGCTCATCGGTTGTATCGACGTCAAGATTCCTTTAATCTTTTATGAAGCAGGAATGATATATACTCTTAAAATGATCGACGTCAGCCTACGATCTAACTTTCATATCCCGCCCCCGAGATGTCCTTATTCGATTAAGTGATAGATGCACCCCCAGAAAGAAATTTAATGCATCACCGGAAACCATACTTCTTACTTATCAGATCCAAGCTAATGGATAGGGGCGTTGAGGGGAAAAAGCTCCAATTTCAATAAGTTCGGTTATTTTTCTTTGTTTTTACCATTTAGTATACACAAACTATCTCAATCAAGATAAACTGTCTATCTCACTTACAAGAACGAACAAGTTCAATCATTTTTAGGCATGTTTATTTGAACTTTGAAGCTTTACGGCCATTTTGAATATTTTTAGACGGTTTAGATCATTATTCAAAGCTTTTAGAACAAGCTAAATAATTTTTAGACACGTTTATTTAAACTTTGAAACATCTCAGCTTGTTTAAACCATTTTAGTACATTCTAAATGCTTTAGAAACGTTTTCTAAAGCCTTAGGTTATTACATCAAAAATTATTTCTTGTATTTTTTTAAAAAACCGAAAGTTTTTTAAAATAATGCCATTTTATCAGAAACGACTGATTTTACATAAAGCATAGGAGAAGATTTTGGTAGTTTAGAAGTTTTCTGAAATTTTGTTTTTACTAGAGTTTTACTAGAGCGCATTATATTCTGAAATCAATCACAAGGTAATTGAGCCTAGTGTATCGATAAGTATGCAATGTAAAGCAAAGCGCAATAGTAATCGAATTAATCTGAGAATCAGTGGAATAAATTAAGTTCTTAAATTATGCATAAGCGTCTATAGCTAAGTATTAGATTTTACCTACGACCTCAGTGTAAATAGCTAATTACGCATAGTTTTCCGTTACGTAATGAATAGAGTCCGGATTTCTAGAAATTTTGCTTTTAGTAAATAATAAAAGCAACCAACCTTTGACATCTAATGTGAACGATTTATGCAAAAACGACTTATTTGACAGATTTTGTTGATGCTTTTTTTGCTTTTTTCTTCGTTTGGTGATTATTTTAGTTTTTTATGCTTATTTACTGCTATTTTTGTATCATTTAACTAGTTTTTGACATGTTGCAAAATGTATGTATCAATTTACAAATCTAAACTGACCACAAAATTTCCAAATGCTCCTGAAGTAGTCTAAAAAAATGTAAAAACATTCCAAAACACTATAGAACCTCTAAAATGCCTTCTAAAAGCTTCCAAATGTCCATTCCAATTTATCTAGAAGCTCCCAAAAGCTTCCGTTCTAAAGCAGTTTAACAGTTTCCAAGGTTTCAAATGCCTTAAAGGCAGTCCAGAACCTTTAAGGCTCTTTAAACTGTCGAAACATCTTCCAAATGCTCCTAAAGTACTCTAAAAAGGTTTTAAAACACTACAAAAACTCCAAAATGCTTCTCAAGCAGTCTAAAGCCTTTCAAAAGTTTCTAAAACCGTCTACAAGATTTTTAATTGCCTTAAAGGCAGTCCAGAACCTTCAAGGCTCTTTAAACTGTCCAAACACCTTCCAAATGCTCCTAAAGTAGTCTAAAAAGGTTTTAAAACAGTACAGAAACTCCAAAATGCTTCTCAAGCAGTCTAAAGCTTTTCAAAATAGTCTAGAAGGTTCCAAACGCTTTTAGAACACTCTAAAGGCTTTCAAATAATTTTAAACTAGTCTAGATGCTCTTAAAAAATGTCAAGGCAGTCTAAAAACTTCCATAAGTTTCTAGGGCAGTTTAAAAACTGTCTTAAAAGCAGACCAGACACTTCAATGCTCCTAAAGTAGTCTAAAAAGATTTCAAAACACTAAAAAAACTCCAAAGTACTTCTAAAGCATTCCAGACAAGATTTCAAAACAGTCTAAAATCTTCCGTGCTACAAGTATTTTTAAAAAAAAAATTGCATCTCTGAAAGAGTTTTGTGCTTTTTTTGATGAAAATGATTTTGCTTTTTAAGCTCCTTTTTTCACGTTTTTTGTGCTTTTTAATCCGGACTCTAGTAATGAACCTCTTTACTTTTTTTTCAAATGCATAAAACGTTTGAGTAATGGTAATACCTATGATTTTTTTGATGTTATCTACAATTTTAATTAAGCAGATAAACATAATTAAACTGATTGTTAAACATAACGAGCTCTACAAGCAAAAATTTTTCTAATTAGGTGTACTAATCATCCCTAATTAAATGTGAACAAGTATAAATTCCGCGTGCACATTTGTCATACCACAGTTTTCAGTTTGCATTTCAGTTAACCATGTCCAGCATCATTAAGGTTGTATTTGCCGTTTGGGCTGTTTTAGCCCTTGGTTCGCTTTTTTCCAACATGGGTAAGTTAGATTGCACATTTTAGATGGTAAAACTTCACCCAATTTTTGTTATTAGTACATCAGAATTTGAATTTGATTATTGTTTATGGTTGTGTAGTATCATTTTATTTTGTTACTAGGTTTTCCCTCCGCTTTTGTTGACGCTAGAATATTAATTGATCCACCGGCGCTTGGTAAATTCGACTCGGTTTATCAATCTTCTTTTATAAATAACTCATATTTTTTCATAGATCTGACAAATAGAATCATCGACCCCAAAATTATTGCTCTTCTAGCAAATGGTGGACGTGGACAGTAAATGGAAAACAACCCGACTACAGAATTAGTAATTAATTGGAACCTATTGCTATTTTAATTGGAATATAAGTAATTAAAATTCAAAACAATGGACTTTTTAATACAGGATATAACGTTCATAAATTATTTTCTGTAATATAGCAAATCAACGTTTAAGTTGCTCACTTTCTCATAACTGATTTTTAGTGTTTTTTGATTAGTTTAAAGCGTTTTTCAAAGTCGTACAATCTTTATGTAGCACAGCTGTGCAAGTTATCAAAAACAAGTATCAAAAAAACTAAGGAGAGATTATGCATCTAAAACTATGAGAAACAGTTCCTATAAACTTAATTGTCCCTTCTTTGAGATATGTTGGAAAAAAATTTCTGCAAATACATGCAAAATTCAAAGTAAAATTTTATAAAATATAGTCTATGAATAGTATTATTCCTGCATAGGTGACTCCATTATTGTGTTGCCTAAGTAATTGATTATTATTTCTAATTATAATGTGATTCTCCTTGAAGTATCACCAGCTTGGAATAACTGTGTCGTCGGCATAAAGGAAAGTAAGGGCGATGAGAAAAACCTTTATTCTAGTTTCTTCATAATATAATCTCTCTTTTATGTATGAGTTCTAAATGCTAAATTTCTTTTTAGTGACTTCGTAATTTTGCAGTTTACAACTTGCTATTAAACTCATGAGCATTATCTATTCTTTGAGTATCTTTCAACAAAACACAAACATCTGAAGCACAAAACGTCTTTACGATTAAGATATAGATAGAGCAAAAAAAAAGCAGTTTTATTGAAAAACCATATCTATAAAATGAGTATCAGTGCGTGCTTATGAATCGTATCTCAGAAGTCGTTTGTCCCAACGCATCTGGCCGATACGAGTTGTCCCGATTTTATGTCCCGAAAACGGCATAATCTCGAATACATAAAACCCTAAAAACTGTCTTTATCTGCGATGATGTTGAATGGGAGGACGTGATTCCAGATCGTCAATTTACAGAACGCAACGTGCTTTCTAGTGTCCATCACTGATATTGAAAATACATTTTTGAAGCAAAAAGTGGGTATTTTCCGCTCTTACTTTCGTGTACCTATACTGTTTCTCTAAACGGTTTTTTTGTGTTGCTGTCTGGATTAGTTAAGGGACGAAACAGATTAATAAACAAGCCTTTAAAAGGCAATTTATGCGTATAGAGGTCCGATAAAATCGAGGCGACCTCAGGCCCGTTTTGCATTTAAAGGGGTCCCCCTACTTTAAATCCAATACTCGACAAAGGGTAGCACGATATATCTTGTTTTTTTTCGTCCATGCAAGCTGATCCTTGTCTTTTCCTTTTTACCCATAAATTTATTATGTAGGGAACTTCGACGAACTTAAGTACGGACATGCTCGATTTTGGAAAATAAGGTCAAGATTGTGTAGTGTTAATAAAAAAATATTAGTTTCTTAACTAAATTACCGGTAAAGTAAATATTTTACTTGTATCAAATTTTGTAATGTTTTTTCAGGTTATTGGATAGTAAATTCCAAAAAAAGGATTCCAAAAATGTGCTCAAAACTGTCATTTCGTCACTCAAAGTGGGTTTTACAGGCGATTTTGTCTCTGACTGTTCTTTCAAACTGTGTTTCGGTCAGTTCAAACTTGGACACCGGTTTTTTAGATGACTGTACCAATTTTTCTAGTGTTTTTCAAGTTATTGGATGAGAAATTTAATGAAGATTCCAAAAATGTGCTTAAAACTGTCATTTTCTTACTCCAAATGAGTGTGACAAGCAATTTTGTCCCTGACTGCCAAACTGTGATCAAAAGTTGCAAAAATCAGGGTTTAGAAAAGTTTTTTGCAGTATTCGATACAAAACGAGTTTCTGAGACATGACAGCTATTTTCACAGTGGTCACGTGACTGACTAGCTAAATTGTCCACCAAAAACCACGTGCTATCTGTCACTAATGTTAAAACTGTCAAAATTTGCCTAGAATTTGCAAGAATTACATTTTAACACTGTTTTACAGGTTTCGAAACAAGACGTGTTTCTGAGATTTATGATAGTTATTTTGACAATTATCATTTTGTAAATGTGAATTACAAATTGTTTAAATAATAATCCATCAAAATGAATGAATAATGAATAATCCATCTTCAGGCTAATAATCATTTTGACAATCAGTCAATATAGAATTCACCAGACCAAAACTGCATTAACACTTGTAGCAATAAATTATTCAAAAAAAAACATTCAGAACTGCCATTTATTACTAGTAAAATTCCATTTGTATTCATGAGTGACGTGAGTTTAACATGTTTAATTCAAATTTATGGTAGAAGTTAATTAAATGTAGGGGAAGAGTGTAACGTTGATCGATAGAGTGTGGAATATTTTATGTAATGTACAAGACGAGAATAATTTGTTATTTTTGTCCAGTGCAAAAATATGCATTTTTATTATAAATTTCAGTTATTTTTTGCATATTTTTTCTATAATAACGGTTTGTAAGACATTTAAAACTCGAACAATGACAATAAATGATTGAAGGGTGTCTTAAAATGTGATAAGTGTATAATAGGACGCCGACTCTATATTTGTGGATAATTTTCCATTCAAGTTTTAAAGGGACGTCCTGTCCCGTCACTCCGATTGACTTTATATTAAATGGTTGCCAGAGATAATGGAATCGGTTTACAAAATTTCATTTTGATGGACGTTTCTGCGGCTTAGTACATTATGGAAAATTACGGAAATTGATTACGTTTTATTGCCGGTTTGCGTTTAGTTTCTAGAAGCTTTCACGAAGATTGCTAATAACGAGATAAGAAACTGCCGATGAAATAAAATTGACGTTTTAATTTTTTACCTAAATTAATGGTGGATTGAGGCAGTCGATTCAGTTCGGTAAATTTATAATTTCTTATTCAAAATTTAAAAAAAATTCTTTAAAAATCAGCTCAATTAACTAGTCAAATCGATTTTAAAATAAGTCTTGATTTTGTTTAGCCCAGACAACTAAAAAAACCTTAAAATTGAGGTAAATGAAAGGTAATTATAATATAAATAAAAATAAAAAAAGTAAGGTATTATTAATAAATTAAATCTAAAATTGTGTCTTATATTTTTTTTACAAAACACTCTAAAACGTGGTTAATAATTAACTTTCTAACACCTCGAAAAAATAGTTACAACAACACGTTAGTATTTTCATGTCCCATATCGATTTTGCCAGTATCTATAGCACATTTCACCAGCAAGTAGGTCGTTTAGTTCTAATTACTATTGAACACACATATTATTGACATGTTACATCTGTTGTCGGCTTACAAACTGACAATTTGAAGGTTACAATCACTCAAATTCAGCGTTCCAGCCGCTAGAGATATTAGCATATAGGGTAACGGTTTTCTAATAATTTTGTAATCGACAATCACGTACCAGTAATTATTTATAATAACAACGAGGACGATGCTATTAACTAAATAAATTGGTAATATGTTTGGGTTTGACTGGTCGTTAATTAATGATCAACCTTCAATTAACGCGAGTTGTACAAATAAAAAAAAAAACTCGTTTAATTATTACTGTGATATATTTTTAATGAAACTATCAAAGCGATGAAGGTTATGAATTTTCTAAATTTATTAGGTACATTAAATTTTACAGTTGGCGTACAAAAAAGTATAATTTCTAAATATTACCACTAATTTTAGTTGTGTGTTGCTGCTGAAAGCAGCTTTTGTATTTATCATCAATATACTTGTCCAAAGGCAATTTACGTTAAAAAAAAAACATAACCTAAACCAGTAAAATATCAGAATATCAGCCATAAAGACCAACTTTATCTGGTAGAACCCCACTTGAACTACTGCAAATAAATAAAATATATCTGTAAACACAAACGAGTCGCGTTTTAGCGATTGTCGAATCTCCTCTCTTGCGAACTTTGATCTCCATTTATATTGGAGCTCTTTTGCGAGAAAAATTGCAGCTTTACCAGGTTTTGCACGGTTCGTTTCATGCCGAGCTTTTATTTTGATGTTTATTTCTGCAAATAACACTTGTTTTTCTTTGTCTTGTGCAATTGAACGCCCCAATTTTGTATGGCACATGACAACCGCATTTTGTACTTTTTTAGGTTTGAGCCCTCGCTCACAAAAAACTTGAAATTACCACAATGTTTGTTGAACAAATAGTAGTTAGTGTTAGTTAGGTTTGCTTTTTCTAGCAAATTTTTATTGTAACCATTAGTATAACTAGAGATGGTCCAAGATAATTTTCTCCACTTAAAATTTTACGAAAAACTTTCTTAGTTTAGTTTTGATTGTTCTCAGATTTCTGAGTATTTCTTTTTAATCTCAGTAATTTACCGAAAATATTCTCTTACGCTTCTTTTTATAGTTCCACAATCAAAACATTCGAAACATGATGATTACAGACCGAGAAAATGTCATTTTTCCAGACTCTAAAACACCTTTTCCATGTGGAAAAGCTTAAAAATTACATTCAAATCAACGTTGCTAAGTCAAAACTCTTGATTCAGTCATTTTAGCAAGCCGAAAAGCTTGACCAACTGAAGTAACTATGACGTTTAATAACAGGCTTATTAATAAAATATTAGTCACGTGACGGCTGTCAAAATTGAAAAATGTCAAATAGTCGCGTCTCTGATAAATTACCCCGCACATTCTAATTTGTAATTTTGTGGAGGTAAGTATGGCAGATGTGTCGTTAAATGACAGTTTAAGATGTTAAATTTGACAATTATGACACTTTACAGCGTGGCTTACAGTTGTACCCCAATAGAATCCCAAATTTGACATTTGTAAAGTGACGTTTTAATATTCAGCGCTAAAATTCAATTGGAATACGCAGATTATCTGTATTTCTTTAATAAATTGCATTGCAAGTTGAATTTATAGCTCCATAGAGTTAAATTTTACAGTTGTGACATTAACAGACACTGGGATATGTTTTCTAACGTCACCTGACAGTTGTCAAAAGTCACGCAGCTTTGCCGCAAAATTTAAAAATAGTTTTACCACCCTGTACAGGGTGCTGTTTTTTCGATGGTTTTACGGGGTACAGAGAAAACGGTAATAGATAGAAAAAAAGTAGCATACGTGTTCTGATCTCTTTTTCTGAGCTGAGATGGCTGGCAAAGAGTGGGCTGCGCAAACTTCTTTTGTTTCAAAGATACGGGGGGTTTTTGAAAAATGGTCATTTTGGAACCTCCTCTGTATTTCATTGGCTGTTAAAGTTATCAAAAAAGGAAAAACGGTTTCCGGTAGAACTTTTGACGTAGAATCCAATGGCGTAGTCAGTCTTTTTCTATTACGTTTAGTTTCTGACATATGACACTAAGTTATATTTTTTTAAATGGAACACCCTATATATTTTTAGTTTATTTAATTCTGTTGATTTTTACTTTTTCAATGGTATATTAAAACATATAAGTTTGTAAACGTTAATCTTGGTAATTAAAAAAAAGCGTTTCCTTAACAAAAAAGTGCTAAATAATATGTATAAAAATACCCATAGTCGAAACAAAATTTGGCTATGTTCATATTAACATGTTACATGTCGTTTATAAACAGTTTTTTCAACTTCCACCTTAAAAATAGTAGAAAATAGAAATGGCCACTTTTCTTATTAAAGTGACGGTAGAACTGTTTGTAACTTAGATTTTTTAATAAGATTTATTAAAAACTTTTAATTTTCTGATGTGCTAGTTTATATGATTTCCGATTTTGTTTGGTATTTTAGATAGTAATACACCGTTGAAAAGGTAAAAATCAACAGAATTAAATGACGTATAAATATATAGGATGTTCCATTTAAAAAAATGTAACTTACTGTCATATGTCAGAAACTAAACGGAATAGAAAAAAACTGACTACGCCATTGGATTCTACCTGAAAACTTCTACCGGGAACCGTTCTTCCTTTTTTGATAACTTTAAGAGCAACTGAAATACTCAAGAGGTTCAAAAATTACCAATTTTCGAAAACCCACCGTATCTTTGAAACAAAAGAAGTTTGCGCCGCCCACTTTTCGCCAGTCTCAGCTCAGAAAAAGAGATCAGAACACGTATGCTACTTCTTTTCTATCTATTACCTATAGAAATATACAAAACAAAATATTGTTTTTCAACAGTATGTTTATATGTTCAGGTACAGATAAGGATAAATCAATACTACACACCTTTTTTTGTTGAACCTGAGTGAGTACTTTTTCTGATATACATACTCACTATGAAATATATTAGATGTATTCAAACCAGCAAGAGGGTGGTTTCATTTTGTGCGTTGTACGCTGTATGTCTTCTTTTAAACCCATATTCCAATAGGTTATGGGCCCAGTCGCGCTGGTGTAGTGAGTTAGTGTTGTGAAGTTGAAATGGAGAGTGAAAAGTTGACAAAGCGAAATATTAAACCATTTAATGGTGAAAAGTATGCTGTATGGAAATTTCGAGTGCGTGCCTTCCTAGCAGAAGAAAATGCATTAAATGTTCTCGACGATGAAGAACCTGATGTGCTTACCGAAAAATGGAAGAAATCGGAGCGTATTGCTAAAGGCATTATTATCGAACATTTAAGTGATCAAATGCTTAGTTTTGCGACTGAAAGTGAAACAGCAAAAGCAATAGTTCAAAAATTGGACTCTATCTATGACCGGAAAAGTTTAGCAACACAACTAGCAATGGAAAAGAAGCTACTAACTTTCAAGTATCGTGGAGATACCCCTTTAGCAAATCACTTCATGTTGTTTGATGAAATGATAGTTGAGCTACAAGCAGCTGGAGCTTCGCTAAATGAAATGAGTAAGATAGCGAGACTTTTGTTAACTCTACCAGCATCGTATGACTCAGTGGTCACCGCAATTCAAACAATGTCGGACGAAAACTTAAGCCTAGGTTTCGTTAAAATTCGCTTGCTGGATTATGAAGTAAAACTTAATAACGAACAAATGGATACCAGTGGAAAAGTGCTTCTATCAAGTACAGACTCTACAAAAAGAAATCAAAAACCTGGTGGTAGCAAAGGAAAATGGAAGAAGTTTAAATCAACCCATCAGCAGAAATTTTCAAGAGCCTTTAAAACTCAGTATCAGAGAAGAGGATATGATGGCCATTCAAAATCCATGAAATGTGATCATTGTGGCAGAAGAAACCACGAGAAGAAAAATTGCTATTACTACAAGAAAACGTTACAAGTACCGGATGAATGTCCTCAAAGGGTGGCTCAAAATACCCTATCGGCCGGAACTAGTGGCAGCTTTGTTTTTGGAGCTGCAACTACATTTTCTGAATTCAATAACAGAACTAATTCAAGGGAAGTTACATTTCTATTAGATTCCGGCGCAACGGATCACTTAGTCAATAGTTTAGACTACTTCTCCACTGTTGTAGATTTGCCGGTACCTCTCAAGATTTCAATTGCAAAGAAAAATGAGAGCATTAGTGCTTTGAAACGAGGATCAATTAACGTCATTACCAATCTGGGAGTTTCTGGCACACTGGAAAATGTTTTGTATGTACCTGATATTCCGTACAACTTACTATCTGTTCGACGAATTCAGGAAGCCGGGATGAGTATTCTGTTTAGTGAAAATGGACAAGTAACAGTAAGAAAGGATGGCGCTATTTTACTTACTGGTAAGTCAAAACAAAATCTAATAGTTGTCGATTTCATTATAAATAACATAAGCTGTAACCAAGTTATTAACGACAAAAATGAATTAGATGCAACTTACCAGTTATGGCATGCAAGAATGGGTCATATTGATAAATTAAAATTTCTTGAAATAAAAAGAAATAATTTATTCTTAAATATGGAACCAATTAAACATATTAACCCATCAGATAAACTTTGTGAAGCATGCATTTATGGTAAACAATTTCGATTGCCTTTTTCAAAAACACGAGATAGAAGTCATGTAACAAGACCTTTATTTATTGTTCATACTGATGTATGTGGCCCTATAACACCATCAACCATTGATGAAAAAAATTATTTTGTAACATTTATTGACGAGTTTACGCATTATACTGTTGTTTATTTACTTCAAACCAAAAGTGAAGTCTTTAACACCTTTCAAGATTTTTTGGCAAAGAGTGAAAATCACTTTAATTTAAAATTGGCATATTTATATTGTGACAATGGAAAAGAGTATCTGTCTAACGAGTTTAAATCATTTTGTGGGACAAAAGGCATTCAATACCACTTAACCGTACCATATACGCCTCAACAAAATGCGGTTGCTGAACGCATGAACCGAACCTTAACAGAGAAAGCCCGTGCTATGATACATGGAGCTGAATTAGGTAAGGAGTTATGGGGTGAAGCAGTTTTAACTGCTGCTTATTTACTGAATTTAACACCTACTAAGTCTCTTTCTTCAAATAAAACTCCTTTTGAACTTTGGCACAATAAAAAGCCAAAGCTAGACCATTTAAAAATTTTTGGGTCTACTGTCTATGTTCATGACAAGAACAGAAAGAATAAATTTGACAAGAAGTCATATAAAGGTGTTCTTGTAGGCTATACGCCTAGTGGCTATAAGGTACTAAATGTGGAAACGAACAACTTTGTTATAGTTCGTGACATTATTGTCGATGAAGTAAATTTCAAAACTTCAAGGCCTACCTCACAAAATGATTCTGATCTAAATGATTTAGTTGTCAAAAGACAGAAACAAAATCATATCAATGTCGATGAAAGCAATGATTTAATAGAAGTTGCTAATAAATTTGATGTCTCAAAATCAGATGACATAACTATTAGTACGAACTCTTTTCCGGACACACCCAATTTACGGAGAAGTGCACGACTCAAAGGCAAACCAATTGTCTCTTATAATGAAAATGACAGCATATTAAACAACTGTTATATAAGTGCTCAATCTGTAATTGGCGATGTACCACAATCCTATGCGGAAGTAAAAAACCGCGATGATAGAGATCAGTGGGAGAAAGCGATAAATGATGAATATAAATCGCTAATTGAAAATAATACTTGGACAATAATACCTCGTCCAAATGACAAAAATATTGTCAGTTGTAAGTGGGTGTTTGCAATAAAACGAAATGCTAATTCTGTACGATATAAGGCAAGGCTGGTAGCAAGAGGTTTTAGTCAACAGTATTATTTAGACTACTTTGAAACTTTTGCACCGGTTGCTAGAATTACAACATTTAGAATAATTGTGGCTTTTGCAAATCAGTATAACCTGTTAATACACCAAATGGACGTAAAAACCGCTTTTCTAAATGGCGAACTCCATGAAGAAATTTATATGATGATACCTGAAGGTGTTAAAGCAAAAGAAAACCATGTATGCAAATTAAATAAAGCGCTCTATGGACTAAAGCAAGCAGCCCGTTGTTTGGTTCCAACATTTTGACACTCTAATAAAAGAACTTGGTTTTGAAAGTTCATCTGTCGATAGATGTTTATATATTTTAGATAAAGGAAACATCTCTGAAAATATTTATCTATTGCTTTATGTTGACGATATCATAATTGTGACTTATAAAATTGATATTTTAAACAAATTTAAACATTACTTACAAAAGCAATTTTCAATGACTGACTTGGAAGAGATCAAAATGTTTTTAGGGATAAGAGTCAATAGAATAAACAACATAATTACCTTAGATCAAACTAACTATCTTGAAGGTGTTTTAAGTAAGTTTAATATGACTGAATGTAACCCAATAAATACACCTTTACCAACAAAGTTAGATTATGTAGCATTAAATAAAGATGAGTTTTATGATGCACCATGTAAAAATCTTATAGGTTGCTTGATGTATGCAATGCTGTGTACTCGTCCAGATTTATGTATGGCTGTAAATATTTTAAGTCGTTACCAAACGAAAAACAATAAAGAGCTGTGGCAAAATCTTAAACGAATATTAAGGTATATTAAAGGATCAATAAATTTAAAGCTAGTATATAAAAGAAATGATTTTAAAAATATTTTATATGGATATGTTGATGCTGATTGGGCAAATGATCAGTTAGATCGTAAAAGCACCACTGGCTATATCTTTAAACTGTTTGATCAAAATACAATATGCTGGAATACCAAGCGACAAAACTCAGTAGCAACTTCATCTACTGAAGCTGAGTATATGGCCCTTTATGAGGGAATTAAAGAAGCTTGTTGGTTGAAAAGTCTTTTAAACAGCATAAAGTTGGAAATTTTAAATCCAATAATTATCTTTGAAGATAATAATGGATGCATTGCTATCGCAAATAATCCAACAGATCACAAGAGATCAAAACATATTGATGTAAAATATCATTTCTCTAGGGATAAAATAGCCCAAAAGGAAATAATGCTTAAATATATCTCTACAGATAAACAACTAGCTGATCCATTTACAAAGCCACTTCCTGCAGTACAGTTTCAAAAGTTGAGAAATGAATTCAATTTAATATTATGAATTTAAGATAAACTTTGATATAACTGATTGATTTATGCTTGTTCACATTGTGATTATAGTTTTTGTTTTGTTTATTAAAGTTAAAAAAAATTATATTATTAATTAAGTTAAACAGTTGATTTGAATTGTTAAAACTGTATTATTATGATCTAATTGGGTTTTTCTGAGGTTTCCCCAATTCTTAGCAACAAATGTTGGATCATTGTATTTTTCCTCAGATTAAAAATTATAAAGCTGGTTTAACTATAGATAGTTAATTAGACTAGAATTTTTGTTTTGAGTGGGAGTATAGAAATATACAAAACAAAATATTGTTTTTCAACAGTATGTTTATATGTTCAGGTACAGATAAGGATAAATCAATACTACACACCTTTTTTTGTTGAACCTGAGTGAGTACTTTTTCTGATATACATACTCACTATGAAATATATTAGATGTATTCAAACCAGCAAGAGGGTGGTTTCATTTTGTGCGTTGTACGCTGTATGTCTTCTTTTAAACCCATATTCCAATATTACCGTTTTCTCTGTACCCCGTAAAACCATCGAAAATGCAGCACCCTGTACATGGTATTTATGGTTCTACGAAGCAAAATTTGACAGTTGTCACGTTAAGTAACGAAAGTATCAAAGCGTTTCT
Source organism: Ips typographus (assembly GCF_016097725.1). Lineage (NCBI taxonomy): Eukaryota > Metazoa > Arthropoda > Insecta > Coleoptera > Curculionidae > Ips > Ips typographus. The sequence continues at coordinate 24,330,668 of NC_138423.1, read as the reverse complement.
TAACTTAAGAACTGACAAATTTGGCTCCATGGAGCTATAAACTTTAAGTAATTTTACAATGGTGAACGGGTTTTGATAGTTAAGATGTCATGTGACGTTAGTAGTATATAAACGTGTTTATTAACGTCAGAACTGTCAAATTAAAAAAAAAATACTTACAGTGTGGTTATAGGGAAATAGTCCGAATTCCATTGCCTGAATTGTTACTTTTGATGTGCAATTATTAGCCTTAAAAATTTTCTATCTCTAAGAAAAACACACAAAATGAATACTTTCTAATTAATGGAACCCGAAATAAATCGGTACTTTTAGCGAGTTTGTAGGCAGAAGTTCCTGATATCCGGAAACTAGTTTAGGTATAATGTCTTGTCGTACATCTTATTTCCTGTCACTGACTTAAGCTTCCTGCCGTAATAATCTGGAGAAAATCCCGGCAAAGTGGAAAGAGAGAAGCGTCGTGGAAAATTTATCTAAAGCAAAAAGTAAACGGCGCGACATAAAGGGGATTTAGTGCAAGTTGGGAAAGACCACGATTTTTCATTGGACAAACAATGGTTAATCGAAATCGTTTTTAAGACTAAAAGGTCATTCACATCCCCAGTTGGTTTATCTCATGGCCTGTCTACTGGAAATAATTATTATAAGTGTGAATTTTTGAATCACTAAAACCCTCATAACCTACAGAAGCTTATTAAATAATAATTCTCAGAGTAACTTCATCATTGTTAACGTTAAAATTGACTAACTTCATTTTGTCTTGGCTTTGGTTGTTCCTTATCTTAAAGAAAGCAAAGTTGCTCTCCCTCGATTATAATTTCCGGTCGAATTATTGAGGTCGGCAAAATTGGAGGTGAAACATAGAGGAAAACCGTTTATCCCGTCGGCCTCGAGCCAGATTCGCACCTCGGGCTAATTTATCAATTAATAATCCAATTTTGGCTGCCGTCGCTGTTTTCAAAGCGTGCACAACCTAACAAAAGAAACGCACCGAGCGCAAAAATTAACCCCCTGACGCCGGTAAAATGTTTAGGAGGTCGGTAAATAGGGATGACTCGAATATAACCAAGTTTAACTTTCATTAACGGTGAACAATTCAGTAACCAGAAATTTACAATATAATAAACAAAAATGTGCTTGTAAATGAAGAAACTTTTATTATAGTTTCAGAGTAAAAGTTTAATCCAGGATTAAAAGAAATTCAAAGTTTTATATTTTTAGTTTAAACTCAAACTTTTAATCTCATGACAGTAAATTGCATATTGATTGATATTATGGCCAATCAAGGTCCAAATCTAGAACTACACAAAAAAAAGTCCAGCGGACTGACCGGTATGTTTTAGATTCAAATCTGTAACAAGGTTTAACGGTCAGTGCTTTTCAATTGTTTGGGCAATTAGCCAACTTAATCATTATAACAGATTCTTCCTCTTGTCTTTACTGACGCTGAGGAAACTTATTTTTTGATTGTTCTTTACAAAATATGTTTGGTTTTAACATCCCACACTAAGTCTTCTTTCTAAATTTTTGGACATTAAATAAGCTCAGTCAACAAACATATTCTTCCTCTCTTGTTTTGATGAGGATTTTAAAAATCTGCTTAAAAGTGTGATCTGGTTACCACCATGGTTTTACGGGGTATAGAGAAAACGGTAATAGATAGAAAAAGTAGCATACGTGTTCTGATCTCTTTTTCTGAGCTGAGATGACTGGCGAAAAGTGGGCGGCGCAAACTTCTTTTGTTTCAAAGATACGGGTTTTCGAAAATTGGTAATTTTTGAACCTCTTCTGTATTTCAGTTGCTCTTAAAGTTATCAAAAAAGGAAGAACGGTTTCCGGTAGAAGTTTTCATGTAGAATCCAATGGCGTAGTCAGTTTTTTTCTATTCCGTTTAGTTTCTGACATATGACAGTAAGTTACATTTTTTTAAATGGAACATCCTATATATTTTTACGTCATTTAATTCTGTTGATTTTTACCTTTTCAACGGTGTATTACAACATATAAGTTTGTAGAGGTTAATCCTGTTATTTTAAAAAAAGACCTTTGCTAAGCTAAAAAATGGCCAATATCTAAAATACCAAACAAAATCGGAAATCATATAAACTAACACATCAGAATATTAAATTTTTTTAATAAATCTTATTAAAATCTAAGTTACAAACAGTTCTACCGTCACTTTAAAAAGAAAAGTGGCTATTTCTATTTTCTACTATTTTTAAGGTAGAAGTTGAAAAAACTGTTTATAAACGACATGTAACATGTTAATATGAACATAGCCAAATTTTATTTCTACTGTGGGTATTTTTATAAATATTATTTAGCACTTTTTTGTTAAGGAAACGCCTTTTTTCTAATTACCAAGATTAACGTTTACAAACTTATATGTTTTAATACACCGTTGAAAAAGTAAAAATCAACAGAATTAAATTAACTAAAAATATATAGGGTGTTCCATTTAAAAAAATATAACTTAGTGTCATATGTCAGAAACTAAACGTAATAGAAAAAGACTACGCCATTGGATTCTACGTCAAAACTTCTACCGGAAACCGTTTTTCCTTTTTTGATAGCTTTAATAGAAAATGAAATACAGAGGAGGTTCCAAAATTACCAATTTTCGAAAACCCCCCGTATCTTTGAAACAAAAAAAGTTTGCGCCGCCCACTTTTCGCCAGTCATCTCAGCTCAGAAAAAGAGATCAGAACACGTATGCTACTTTTTTTCTATCTATTACCGTTTTCTCTGTACCCCGTAAAACCATCGAAAATGCAGCACCCTGTACAGACATTTTTGTCGCAGACTGTCCTTTAAACCGTCATTTTTATAGTTTCAATTTGGGCTTCCTCACGGATTGTACTGAATTTTGTAGTGTTTTTTTTTTGTTTTAGGATAAGAAATTTAATGAAGATTCCAAAAATGTGCTTAAAATCGTGATCCGGCTACTACAACTGAGTTTTACCGATGATTTTGTAGCGGACTGTTCTTTAAACCGTCATTTTTACAGTTCAAACTGACAGTATTCAGATCACTCATTTAAACACGTTCTTCTGCTCTTCTTTTTTGACGCGATTTTTTTTATTTTGGCGTTTCACATCGATCAGTAAATGCTCGATTGCACCGTTAGCCTAAACGTCGATTAAACCCTTACAGTTGGTTAGTGACATGCAAATGTCATAAGGCTAATCAGTGATTACATTATAAACGTTGTTTAGGCGAACGGTGCAAACGGCCATTAGTCTTTTTTTAAATTTGTTTGGCAATTCGCCAGCCCAATTATTTTGACACTCTTCTTTCCCTCTTCTTCTCTGATGCTGCTGGAATACACTTCCAAAAGGCGGAAAGGGTGAAAACCTAGGAGAAGACCACGTGGATGTGACAGTGACGGTTATAGTTTCCATGAGGAATGACTATATCTTTTGCGCGGATCGTGCCTTTAAGCGCTTTTTAGACCTTTTTGTAGCTATCTGGGGCTCTAGCCCGACTATCTGAGCCTTTTATGTTTCGAGCTGGCGAAATACCCTAGTTGGTGGAGCCAAAATATCAGAAACCAAACCAACCAAACATCATGTAAATACCACAAACACTCTTAACCTAACATTTGTTCTTCACAATGTATCAACCAATTACGAAATGTTACAAAAGAAAAGAGTGTCTGGCAAACTGTCCTAAAACCTATTAGACGCCCCTTCATAACCGCAAAAAGAAACGAGGCGAGAAACCAATAGTGATGATTCATAGCCGAAAACATAAGCGGCGCCGTCAAATATTGGACCCAAATGAAATGACTTTCTGTCTGGGACCATATGACATTCGCTCTCCCCCTCGAATTGTAACAAGTGGATTGCGGGTTGAGAGGGGGGGAGAGGGGTAGGTCCTGCAGGCGATTGTAACGCGATAGTGTCAAATTGCGGGCCCCCGGTGGCTTTTTCCGCCCTCATCCCCATCGAAATGAACGCTAAATAATGGCTAATAAATCATGGATGATTACGTATCGAATGAGACTTGGCCCTTTGTTAATGGCAAGCAATACATCAGCACAGAGCCATTCGAAGATTTTCGGATTTGCGCCAATTCGATTAGTTTTTAGGTATGGTATAAATTTGACTGTATCGTTTGATTCGAACAAAACAAGAACGAGGGTGATTAATGGAACAACTGAAATGAAACGAGTGAGTTAAAATTTCAATATAATGGAACATGGAACAGCGCAATCAACTAGACGATGGGTTATTTAGGGTAACCATTTTCTGTTGTTCGCAGCTCAAAGCTTTGATTTGCATTCTTTTTTAAAATTCAGTCCTTTCTGTTGATCATTTCCGTGTTTCGTTCAATATTCAAATTTTAATATACATTTTTCATTCAAGTCTCAAAAGAAGTTTTTAAAGCTCTGAGGAACATTTAAATCGCTTTCTAAAACTCGTTAGTTTAAGCTTAATGAGCACGTACTTCTTTGTCGCAGTTAACGAAAAGTGCTGAATAATGAAAGATAAACTAGACTCGAATTTCTTGGACATTGCCTTTGTTCTCTCTAAAGTCTGGAAAAATACACTAATTTCAAAGTTGAAAACCATGCACCTTTAAAGTTTTCAATTTGGTTTTTTTTATTGCTTTACGAAACGCTGTTCTGTCTGTGAAAAACAATTCTACAGGAAAATTGTCTTTGCATTATTTTTCTGATTGTTAAAAATTCTGGAATATTCAGGCAAGTCCAGAAACTGGTATTCAATGCCAAAAGTTCCAAAAGGTAAGCTATTCAATAAAGTAATGACACTCAAGATCACTACAAAATGTCAAGTTCCAGTTCGAAAAAAACTTAGAAAGTCAAAATGCAAGTTAATTACATTGTAAAATTCAAATTTTTGCCATTTTTTTATCTGCACAGCTTTCAAGGGCAGGTTTTTCCAACACGTAGAGCTTTGACAAGCTTTCCCTCAATAACTAAACGGTCAGATCAGATTTTACTGTCACCAAAAAAAAAAAATCTGTGTTGGAAAAAAATAAACCTCAAAAACAGATAACTAATTTGACAATTATCATGTGACTGCGCTAATTGCACACAAAAGATTGTCATGTGACAATTGTCAACTTTAAGTCTGAACACTGAACCTAATGGTGGGTTTGCAACATGAACGAGAACGTCAACGTTAATAAACTCTTTAACCTAACCTAACCTAATTTATTTGTCCTTTGTTGTCATAATCATTAAACGAATGACAGAGCCACGATGCCACGTTTACCCAAGCATTGTGCACAGTTGTCACATTCGTGTTAAACACTCGTACCTTTTAACAGTCATAGCACTTACTACCCGTCAAAATTACAAAAGTAATCACGTGACCATGGTAACCAAAAACATAGCAAGTCGCTCAAACTCTGCGTTGTCAAATTTGCTCATTGCCTAGCAACGTTGCAATTGAAAGTTTAGAGAAACTTCAATTAGACTAAGCGAAATCAAAAAACTTATTGATTATTAATTTACAAAAAATTGGATTATGGGTGCTGAACTAGTATTTGAAAGATCACGTAACCGTTTCTAAGATTAAAATATCATTCTTAAGGTCACGTGATTATTGTCAAGTTAAAAATATCATTTTTAAACGTCACGTGACTATTTTTAAGCTAAAACGTTGTCGTGTATGTTTACATGCCACGAGACCATTTTTAAAGTGACAATGGAATCGTGATGCTCACGTGACTGTTTTTGATGTTAAATGTACATTCTTAAGGTCACGTGATTATTGTCAAGTTAAAAATATCATTTTTAAACGTCACGTGACTATTTTTAAGCTAAAACGTTGTCGTGTATGTTTACATGTGTGTCAACGTGTTTTTAGCAATCAAATCCAAATATGGCCACGAGACCATTTTTAAAGTGACAATGGAATCGTGATGCTCACGTGACTGTTTTTGATGTTAAATGTACATTCTTGAGGTCACGTGATTATTGTCAAGTTAAAAATATCATTTTTAAGGTCACGTGACTATTTTTAAGCTAAAACGTTGTCGTGTATGTTTACATGTGTGTCAACGTGTTTTTAGCAATCAAATCCAAATATGGCCACGAGACCATTTTTAAAGTGACAATGGAATCGTGAGGGTCACGTGACTGTTTTTGATGTTAAATGTACACTCTTAAGGTCACGTGATTATTGTCAAGTTAAAAATATCATTTTTAAACGTCACGTGACTATTTTTAAACTAAAACGTTGTCGTGTATGTTTACATGTGTGTCAACGTGTTTTTGGCAATCAAATCCAAATATGGCCACGAGACCATTTTTAAAGTGACAATGGAATCGTGATGCTCACGTGACTGTTTTTGATGTTAAATGTACATTCTTGAGGTCACGCGATTATTGTCAAGTTAAAAATATCATTTTTAAACGTCACGTGACTATTTTTAAGCTAAAACGTTGTCGTGTATGTTTACATGTGTGTCAACGTGTTTTTAGCAACCAAATCCAAATATGGCCACGAGACCATTTTTAAAGTGACAATGGAATCGTGATGCTCACGTGACTGTTTTTGATGTTAAATGTACATTCTTAAGGTCACGTGACTATTTTTAAGATAAAAACGTTATCGTGCATGTTACAACGTGCTTTTAGCCATCAAACCCAAATTTCGAAGACCACGAGACCATTTTTAAAGTCACAAAGGAATCGTGAGGGCCACGTGACTGTTTTTAATGTTTAAATTACGTTCTTAAGGTCACGTGACTGTTTTAAATTCAAAATGGCATCTGCGGTTTCAATTATCACGGAACCAGCGACAAGTACTCTGTCAGTAATTTTGACGATTTGCGGGTGGTGCTCAGGTGGGTAAGATTGAGTAACTTTCTCAACTTTGTATTTATTGATCACCTCCATGAAAGTAAAAAATGATATTTTTTTAACAACTTTTTCACTGGTAATTAAAACAACAAATGTTTGTATAAAGTAGAGAGAAGAGATTACAAGTTAGACGTTGGTATAAAGAAATAAATGAAGTTTGACACTTCTTATTTCTTTTTTTGATGTCAGCTGTCACTGCTGTCAACTTGTACTTGTCATATTTGTGCTAGTTGTCCTCAAACTGTAACTATAGTAAGACAAAAGACACGTGGTATGTCTTCATTGGTACAAAACTGTGTACTATCTTGGGTAATATCGAATAATTTGCCTCCACTTATGGACAAAACTATTTTGCACGTAACAACCAAAAAACTCAGGTTAGGTTAGTTTTAGAAGTATGACCAAAGAAAACTGAATAAATTTGATTGATAAACTACCTCTCTATGAATAAAATTTACAATTTGAATATTTCTTTCTGTCCTCATTTGTTTTCACGATCCATGGAGCGAGCAGAGCAAATGTGACGTCACGATGACGTATTTTGGCAATATTACAATTTCACCAACTGTCATATTTCGTCATCGTGATGTCACAATCAGTCTTCTCACTGCAACTAGCAACGTCATTAACACCTGTTCTGTGATATAATTAAAAAAATTAGATTACAAACCGAGTACATCACAGCAGTTTTGTGCGGTACCAATCTGAAATCTTTTGCCCCCTACTGCGAAAAATTATACGAAAAATTGAGCGATGCATATAAACAATAATGAACTTCGACCACGGGTGTCATTAATTACAATGTAAATGACGGGTATAAAGTAAGCCATTAAAATTTTTACGGTTGCCCCCAGTCAAGTACCGATAATTGTGAAGTTTAAAATTTTCATTCTGGTCGAATATTGGCTTCTAAGTGACTTTTAAAACATATTTGCATATTCAAATGCGACTTCAGGCTCTCTTCACCACCTCGGTTTGCATTTTTCGCGATTAGAACTTGACGAGCTTGATGGCAATTATTCGGGACATTTAATTCGAAAGCAATTACTCAACGTTCATTTCTGCATAGTGGCTTTCCCTTAAAAATTATTTAAAAGGAATTTTCCCAGCAGAGATTTTACGGAAAATGGCTGGAAATAAATGACTTTTTTCTGCCAGTTTTGTCTTGAAACGTTCAGATTAACCTTTATTTGAAAATTTTTGTGTGTAATTTGTTTTACAGGAGTATTTCCTTAGCGTGAATTCAAGATGCTCTTGCATACCTGCTTTAATATATTACCTCGACTGAGAGAATTTACGTTATTCGCCAACATGGTAATAACCATAAGACAAAGGGTGTATTAAACAATGCGGTAGTTCGTGTGCTCACATAAATGGTGCAATTATTAATAATGCAACGTTCATGAAGTTGTTAAAACATTTAGGACAGTAAAACCAGTTTGAATAGTTTCCTAATTATTTAAGGGCGTCTGCCAAGTCCAAGCAATTTTCAAAGTGCAAAACTTTTTAATTCGCGAACTGTACAAATCTTGACGTCAGTTTTATTCCTCCAGTAAAAACAGCATATTAGAGGTAACGTTTTTAATATAAATTATTTCCAGAATTTATGTTTTCTCAGTCGACTCCCAACTTTGATGTATTTATTTGTCTGGTATTTATGTACTAAACCATACAGCTCCCAGTGAAAGGAACTCTGAAAAGGGCCTACGGAAAATCCCTATAGAAATGCGTATAAATTGAAAATGATGTAATAGCCTGACAGCGTTATTACGGGTTTGATTGAAATGCTGAGATTCTGTAAGTATTTCTCACAGAAAATTAGTGATTTTGGAGATGTCTTAAATTGCTATTGTGTACGGAATCCATTCATTTATTACGCAAATGAATTGAAAACCATTATTATAATCAGTTATTGTAATGGTAGAGAGATAAATGATGAAAAAATGTTCTTGTTATAAACTGTAATATTCGGGTAACACATCATTGAATTACGATCGTACGGTGACGAAAAAGTTCCTCTGTGGTACAACCTGTAAAACTAAAAAACGTTGGCAACGCTGTAAATTATATATTTTAATAGCTTTAAAAATAGCAACAAAATATTGACATACAAGTACGAAGGCGTAGAAGGGCCACAAACATTTTTTTTCTTCAAACTCGGAATTTAGATAAATTCCGACTTTGAACTCAGAATTTACATTGTCACATTGTAAAAGCTCTTCAAACCAAATTAGACAAAATTTTTCAGTTTGGCAACATTGCAAACATTCTTCGAAACAAATTAGTAAAATTTGTTAACTTTGGCTACATTGCAAACACACTTTAAAGAAATTAGTCGGAATTGTCAGTTTGGTTACATTAGAAACACTCTTCGAACCAAAATTGTAGAATTTGTTAGTTTGATAACATTGCAAGGACACTTTTGAACCAAATTACCAAATTTTGTCAGTTAGGCAACATTGCAAACAGTCTTCGATCTAAATTAGGAGAGTTTGTTAATTTGGCAACATTGCAAGCAAACACACTTCAAAGAAATTAGTTGAACTTGTCAGTTTGGACAGATTGGAAACACTCTTCAAACCAAAATTGTAGAATTTGTCAGTTTGAGAACATTGCATATACTCTTCAAACCAAATTAGTAAAATTAGTCAGTTTGGCAACATTGCAAACACTCTTTGATCTTAATTAGTAGAATTTGTTAATTTGTCAACATTGCAAAAACACTCTTCGAACCAAAATAGTAGAATTTGTCAGTTTGACAACATTACAACTAAATTCCGAGTTTGAAGTCAGAAGTTAACTAATTTCCGAGTTCGAAGTCGGAATTTAATTAATTTCCGAGTTTAAAGTCGAAATTTAGATAATTTCTGAGTTTGAGGTAAAAATTTAAGAAGAATAACGTCTGTGGCCCTTCTACGCATTCGTATACATGTCATCGTAAGAAAGGAGAACTATTGCAAATCAATGCTCTACTAGACAAAGCTGGAGAGAAACTTTATAAGTAACCCACTGACACATGTCACTTGACGTCATTCAATAGTTGGTCTCGTGACTACTCAACAGGAAATCTGATTAAATTCATGTGACCAACTGTCAAAAGACGCCTCCGTTTTGGCACACTGACACACATGTCACTTCACAAAGTTTATCTCTTACTTTGTCTAGAGCATTGATTGACAGTTTTCCGTTCCTGTCCAACTCATAAAGTACGTTCAGTGAAATTCGTACATTTTGATCCACTTTGACGTTTAAAGTATAGCGTAAGTCATTAAGGGCAAATATTTATAATAGTTTTGTTCGAAATATTATAGAGACTTTAGAGAATTGTCAACACAATGTAAATGTAAGATGGGATGGCCTACGTAAACAAACTAACCTCAAATTACTCTTCTAAGGTTAGGTTAGTGGGTTTTGACGCCATTTTTTTTTTTTTTCGTTTTAATTACTGAAAAAATGGCGGCAAAACCCACTATTGCTTAACAGACCATAGTTAATATCGTGTACTAGTACACATGAGTGAGAATGAATCACCATGTATAATCCTAGCGTTTTCTCTTGACAGAACATAAAACTTCCTATCCCTATACAATTTATTAATGTAATAAGTATATATTTCTTAGAAATAAAAATATGTATACTGAAATATGAATAGTATTAGTAACGTATAATTTTCTTAGTAAAGCGACCAATAATTTCCGGAACAAACTTATTCCCAAATGATTTATGTTATTAGAGCAACACTCACGTTGGTGTTATACACCTCAAATGGGACACATTACAATACCTCCCACACGCCATTCGCACTAAACCGCTTTCCAAGAAGAATGTTTGCCTTAAATTATTTTTTAGACAAGGGCGGTTACGTTAGTAAGTAGCAATCCCTACACAACACCCACATATTTGCAGGCAAGGGGGGGACGTAAAATTTCCACGGCGTGTTGTTCTTTGGCAGTCGAAAAACAGAGTGCTTTACGAAGCTATATTCATTAGCATGTAATTATTTAGGAGTGATGACGGTGATGGATTAATCCGTTCTTTGTTCATTAATAAACAAGAAACTTCGGATTTCGCAAGCACTAGGAATATCTCTCCTCGAATACCAATTAATTTTCGTTTTACGTATCGCTTTAATTAAGCATTGAGACTAAATATGAAAGTTTTATCGAAATGGTTAGTTACAGTACTATAATTTAATTTAAATTTAACAAGCGAAAAAAATTACTATACTCCAAAAATGTTTTCTTATTTTATTTTCTAGAATTATTTTTCAACATTTAGTTTGATGTTATTTCCGATCACTCAGTATATTATTAAATTATTAAATTCTGTGAATATCATCATCTTTTAAATGAGAGATAAAAAATAGTAAACATGACTTTGATAAAGCAGGGAAATGTAGAAATTTGGCAAAGGAATCGTAAAATGACAACATCGCAAATTTTGGTCATAAAGTGTAGATTGAAAATTGTAATTTAAACATGACAAAAATGTAAAAACCATGTGTTTCATTTTAGTTTAACCATAAATGGTATATAACTGTCAATTTCCTATAATAATAAATACATAGTAATAATAAACATAAAAAATACTTATTTACATAATTGTATACCATAACTTTAATTGACTTCAAAAAACCAATCTAGTTTTACTGACCAAATTTTTTTGAAATTTTATTTGCATATAAATAAACTTTATTCATAACAAACATTAGAGAGAGAAAATGTATCTGTGTTTTAAATGCAACATGACAAATTCTGGTAATGGAATAAGAAACTGAGTAAAAGTGAATATAGAAAGGTATAATTATACGAAGCTTAAATTTAATTTTTACAGTAACTTCTGTCAAAATTAAACATAAAATGCCAACATTGTGAATTATGATGTTACAACAATAGATGTTTTAAAACTTGACTTGGAGAAGCAGCTTTCAAATGGGCAACATTGCAAGTTTTGACCGAAAAACTAGCAAAATGTCTGAAAAGTGGTTTAAGTTACAATTTTTAAAGTAGAAATCTAGTTTTTAGACCCTTGAATTAAATGATTTATGTGTAAATCAAATCGGCATGTGTTTTCAATGATTTGGTGGAATTTTCCGAATAAAATTTCTGTTCGATAATATATGACTTGATAGTCTTTTAGTGTCTTAGTTCTACATCTAGATACTTTTTGACCAAAGTATTGAAAGTAACTAGTTTAATACTAGAACAATCTTTCAAACATTTAGCTACATTTCCTTATTGTCTTTTACAGCTTTACCTGTATAGTATATCCAGAAAAAAATTATAAATAAATCTAACAACTGGAACCAACAAAATTCGTTGAAAACCTTTTAGCACATACACTAACCCCATTATTGCCAGGTTTTTCTTCATATCGGATATCAAACTCTAATAACTAGTAGGAATTTGATTAATGAATGCTCACCTTTTGTTCGTTTCGTACTATTCGCCAACACACACCAGCTTAGCAAAAAAACGACAATCAATACAAACAATGTACTGGAACGTGTTTCCATGATTTCCAGTTCATTCACTATAAACGCTATTTAAGTTTTACCGTTTTCCACTAATTCATATTGTTGACGCATTTTTTGATTCACTCTAGTAACTCCGGTTATTGTTTGTCACACCCAATTCCAGGCGGAAGTAGTTATTTCCGGTAAATCCCAAGACCGGATTCTGGATAAGGAAACCTGGATGAATTTTCGTTATGACGATCCATTGTAGCGTCACTCTGTAAAAGAAAAATTTCGTTTGTATGGATTTTGCGTAAAAAGTTAGTAAAAAAACGTAAACAAACTTTTTTGTGAACAGTTAGGAAGTAATTTGAAATGTTCCATCCTCAGGGTTAGGTCATTAAGAATGGTTCAAACAAAAACAGGGTTTCACTTTAATTTGTTTTGCCTTTGCATCCCAAATCGTCCAAACTTCGGACCCCGAATAGGACTTTCTCCTCTAAATATAATCAAGAATGTTAATAACTCGGTGCGGTTTGTAGGCCATGTAATTGTGTTAGTTTAAAATATGCGTACAGGGTGGGCCAAATTAGAACAACTACTCGTTTTAAATAGAAGTAGGGAAAAATTAATGTCGATTTCTGAGATCTGTAACTGTTTGGTTCTGCTTGAAGAAATATTATTTTTGTTGTTTTTCCAAAATTTTGCAAAGGTCTTAAGATTTTCTAAAGTAGATTGATTTGTCGAAATTTCTCAATTTCGCTAAGACTTGGTCACGTGACTGATTAAAGCAATAGGCAACTACACTACAGAAAATTACATCTTTAATGTAGGAGGTGTGCTGCAAGACATTTTGGTCAATAACCTACAAACTGTCAAAGTTAGAAAAGTAAAACATGGTCACGTGACCGCTGAGACCAATAGGCAACTTTTACCAAGTTAGACATTTTTTCATTTCAAAAGTTACAGGTTTATGAGATATTGACAAAAAATTACATCTTACAGGGACATTTTAGTTTACAACTCACGAACAGTCAAAGTTAGAAAAGTAAAACTTGGTCACGTGCCTGGTTAAGCCAATAGGCAACTTTTTCCAAGTTGAACATTCAAACAGTTTTGAAAGTGATAGCTGTCAAATGTCCCTTAATAAGTCTTCCTCGCAAGCGGCTTTATGACGTCAAAATCCTGTTGACCTGACTTAAGTACGTAAATGTAAATAATTCATGCAGTAACCTCACAACAATTGACCTTAAAATATCCAGTTTTGTCCAGATTCTATACTTTTAAGACTAATTATCATACACCAAACAATTTGTCACTTTTTCACATTTTTAATCGATTTTTTTTGCGGTGTCTAGACAGAAAACAGACATTATTTGCTCCATAAGTTTATTAGCCTTTAAGAGCTTTTAATTTTCCCGCGGCACTTGTTTGTTTACGAAAAAAAAACAACCGAGATTCGGTCGTGTTTATTACTTACAGAAGGATCCTTTTTAGTTTATTTTGTTTTGCTACATTCTTGAAAGGTTAAGTAAACTCTTTTTAAAGGAAATTTAGACAATAAGACGTTATTAAATAAGCTTTTTAGCTTTTTTCGAGTAGTAACTGAAACATTGTTACAAGGCATTAAATTTATCTTCAGTTAGTTTTTTTTAACGATGTTTTGTGTGAAAAGTTGTATTATATTTCATAAACAATGTTTGTGCACTATTTTTACTCTTTCAAGTATAATACTCAAAAATTATCTCATTTCTATGTTTCTGGAGATGTTATCCGTTTTTACAGTTAATAAAACACAAATTTGTAGAAATAATTTGCATTGTTTTTGACACAAAACATTTCATATTTTATAACATATTTTTTTTGGTTTTTGGTTTATCGTCCTACAAGGGTACCAATTGTTTTGGGGTCGATTCTGGATGAAATTACTGAGTGAAGTGGTGACTTAGCGCCCACAACAGATGGAAAACCTATAAGTAAAAAAAATACTGCACACAAAAAATGGACGTAAAGATAAAAATATACATGTAAAATTACACTTTTCATAATTAAAGTTGTCTAGAAAAGAAAAATTAACTACATACAGAGTGTCTCTAACAGTTCTAATAAGTGGAAAAAAATACCAACTTATCTTTGGATATAATTTTTGGACAGAGATAAAAACGTGATTGATAGAAAGAGATATAATTTTAACTTGGCTCAAGAAAAAGATCAAGTCAGTAAAATGTTAATTTTGAAGTTTGAAAATGAATTTTCAATAAAAGCTACGTTTTTATCTCACCCTGTATATAGGTGAGGAATGTGCACTTTCAAACTTGTCGTATCTAATGGGACGTTTGAAAGCTAAAATAATATTAGAACATTATTGTGTCATTTACTGAGTTTCGTTGGTATTTCAGGACATTTCGCGGTTTTCGAAATTTTTGGTCCAGCAACTGGAGAAAATTTACTGTATTATGAGAATATCGAGGAAATTTTTAAAAGATTAGTCTTTAAAACCTTATTAAGAGCAAAATCAGTGACATCTGCTGATAGTTAATAAAACCTTTTTGTGCAAAACGTAAGATTCAGAAATGTGCTACTTATTCGTAAATTATTCGCTTTACAGAATCCTTGCTATAGTATCTTTAGGAGACACCCTGTAAAATAATTTTTTGTTATTTGAAGAACAACTGAACATGAACAAACTTATTGAAGAAAACAAATACAAAAGGAAAGTTGCACTATATTTACCCATGCTGGAGAAAAGCGAAGCAAAAGCGAAAACAGCCCAAATGGCAAAAACAATCTTAATGATGCTGGACATGGTTAATTGAAATGCAAATTGCAAACTGTAATGTGAGCATTGCTCATACGGAATTTATAGTCCGCATTTACTGTTAATTACAGATAATTATATGATTAGTGAACCTAAAAAATGTCAGTGTCCTGATAAAAATAGCTAAATACACGACAATTTCTATTATATCAAGTAACTTTTAATTATATTGATCTACAAGTAATAAGTAATTTTAGAATAATAAATAACATCATAAATGTGGAAATGTCAATCACGTGTCTAGTTTGAAAACACGGTTTCTAGTTGATAATTAAAGGCTGAAAAACTTGTTTTTTTAATATTCTGGCAACATTGTAAGCCTCATTATGTTTCCAATTCAGTCTATCGCTATTGTCACAATTGTCAAAATTTTACTAGAATTTACATTTTAACACAGTTTTCGAAACACGACGATTTTTTGAGATTTAACAGTTATTTTGACAATGGTCACTTCATGGTCTAGCTAAATAGTCTTCTGAAATCACGTGACAACTGTCAATAATGTCAAAATTATTGTCAAACAATGCTCAAAAGTTGCCAAAAACAGGATTTAGAGACGTTTTCTTGCAGTATTTGATATAAAACGTGTTTCTGAGAATTGTGACAGTTATTTTGACAATTATCAGGTGACGTCTAGCTAAGTAGTATTTTACAATCACGTGACAACTGCCACTAACGTCAAAACTGTCAAATCATGCTCAAAAGTTGCAAAAATCAGGATTTAGAAACGTTTTCTTGCAGTATTTGATATAAAACGTGTTTCTGAGAATTGTGACAGTTATTTTGACAATTATCAGGTGACGTCTAGCTAAAAAGTATTTTACAATCACGTGACAACTGTCACTAACGTCAAAACGGTCAAATCATGCTCAAAAGTTGGAAAAATCAGGATTTAGAAACGTTTACTTGCAGTATTTGATATAAAACGTGTTTCTGGGAATTATGCCAGTTATTTTAACAATTATCACGTGATGTCTAGCTAAATAGTGTTCTACAATCACGTGACAACTGCCACTTACGTCAAAACTGTTAAATCATGCTCAAAAGTTGCAAAAATCAGGATTTAGAAACGTTGCAAAATGTACAATCACGTGAAATCAGGGTTTAGAAATTTTTTTGTTGCAGTATTCGATATAAAAAGTGTTTTTGAGATTTATGATTTTTTGACAATGGTCACGTGACTGCCTAGCTAAATTATCTTTTAAAACCACGTGATATCTGTCAAAAACAATTATTAATGAAAAAATTAAAAAACTTTATTTTTGAAGTACGGTTTTTATAGCAAGAATCAATGATGAAATTTTTGACGACTATTGAGAGACACCCTGTATAATATAGTAAAATTAATGAATTTGTTTTCATCTACCGTTTTTTGACTGATTATTCTACCGCTATTAAATATTTTGAAATGACAACACTGCCTAGACTTGGTGTAACCTGACCACTTTCAAAGCGTTTGTTTTGCGATTCTTTTCCCAAAAAACAGCTTCATCCACCCTTTTTTGGGTAGAACTAAGTTAAATAAACAATCTGAGGATCTCTTATGATATGTAGTTTAGAAACAACTTTTTTAGTTAACATTTCTGGATTGACAGCAATCTACAAAAAGTGAATTGTGACTGAAACACTGTGCAAAATCCTGGATTATCTTAAGAAATAGATCTAATTACACTATAACCTAAAATTGATGCTTTTTAAAAGTTGAGTTTTAACATTATGGAGACAATTTCCATCTGAACTTAAGACGTTTCAGCCTGCTTATTGATATTGAGGTGGAATGAAGATAAACGAGCACCTGTCATGCTCCATTTCACTGAACGCGCACCATCATCGAATTTTCTCAGCATTAATTAAATCAAAATCATTATCAGGCCTACCGTGGCAAAAAATTATCCGTTTTCTCTTATTGACTTGAAAGGGGTTCGTTTTCCTGGCCGAACCTGCTTTTAAACAAATCTTCATCGATTATCGATCGGGCTCCCGCTTGTCTGTTCCCACTTTGATTTAGAGCCTCGATCCGGTAAGAATGCAGCAGAAAACTGTATAAAACGGGTCTGAAATTGTTAATCAGGAATACCTGGAATCCAGAGTGGAAACATTCGTCCCGCTTTATAAGGTAACTTTTCCCCCGGAAGTTATTTATTTTTCAAGTGCGGATCGAACGCAATTACGAATTTAGTACGTTTCGACTGATTCTTAAATTGATTCTTGTTATTAGATCGAATTTTAAACGGTAGACTGAATGCTAGGAACTTTGCTATACACTTTTAAAATAATTTCATTAAATCTTGTTGATCTCTTGAAAAGTCACTGAAATCTTACACAACAGCAGAAAACACATTTTTAATCTATAAGAGAGTAGTATAACTGATTAATTAATTAATTACAACGTAACAACATGATTTGATATTGTTTACTGTTTCATTAATTAACACTAATTAAATAATTTCTGAAGCTTCATATTACTTCATCATATACATCAACTGATTAAATAAGACTATTATCTCTAATTCTTATTAAAATATACAGTAACTTAATACCCCCGGGTTTTCGATAACGAAGATATAAATTCAGCGGTTAATCTGGATAGAAGTTTCGTTTTCGCACCAACGTTCCTGGAACAGAACTTTATTGATCCTGGATGGAGTTTAGGTTTCGTTTTCTCGTCTGATTTCAGATCGTTAATGTGAAGATTTCGCGATAAAGCATCTAAAAGAGTTCGGAGAATGGCTGGGTATTCAGTCTGATAGACGATTTTCATTTTGCAAAGAGTTTCATTAGCGGTTTTGATAGGAAATCATACCCAAACCTGGAATTTGTAGTAGAGCATTATTCATCAGTCAGAATTCAGAAAATAGTATATTATTCAACCAGCATGTAATGATAGTTATTACTCACAAAGTAAATCATTGAGTGAGTAATACTACTTTTACGACTGTGATAAGTATTCACAAAGAAAGAAACAACACCTGCTATGTTACAGAACTGTAAAACTGTCAAAATTCCACTCATAAAATCTTAAAATACTTTTAGTACTATTTATACTAACTTTATGGAGAGGATTTTGATAGTTTGCACATTTAAAAATAGACTTCAATTAAGTCAGAAACAGAAAACCAAATGTTGCAATTGTCAAAATTGCACTGATGAAGGAATAAAATGCATCCAATAAAAGTCAAACTTTTCATGTATGTTTTGTTGTTTTGTACCTCTATGGGATTGAATTTGCCAGTTTTCAGGTTTAGAACAGAACAAAAGACAGAGCTGTAACTGATAGCCAAGTGTCATCTGTCAAATAGTTTGTATCTGTAAGTAAAAATGATAACATTACAACTAAATTACAAGAACTTGTACGCTGGACCATTTTAGTCTCTAAAAATTTACTTCTATTCTTTATTAACTTTATTTCTTTTTACTATTTGTACACACGTAATTGCTTCTTTTTCTTTTCTAGTAAAAATTGTTTTGATTTTTTTATTTTACGTTTTTTTACTCTGAATCAATTGTGCGTCACAAGTGACGCAACTCTTTTCCTCAAAATCGATTTCAAACCAACATTTTTCTTTTAACTAGGAATAATAAAAAAATATAAAATATCGGAAAATAAAATGTAAAAAAGTGAATGCTTACTTTGTTATTATGCAGTGTATTATTTATTAATTATTGTTTATTCCTCTTTCTAAATATTATTAAATACTGAGCCCACATTCTGTAATTGTAGAAAGAAATTAATGGCAAATATCACAATATTATTTAAAAAACGTAATACTTTTTTACAAAAAAAAACCTGTTTTAAAATTGAGGTACACGTTTAGTTCTGTTAACAGTTAGTCAGGCTATTAACTCACTATGTAAAACTATATACAGGGGAAGCCAGTTTATACTAGCAGGACATTGGTCACTTACAGGGTGAGTGAGAACCTTATTGTTCTTATAAGCAGTCAACAGAGCGTTAAAAAATAGTTTTAAGCTGTCAACTGGAGCCTGACCATAAAAAAGCACCACCCTATACATTTTTCGATCATTTTAAGCTGCCGGAATCTGCAGCTTATCAAAGAGGGTCAAAATTTGATTAAACCATTTCAAAAACTGTAAGAGTAGGGTTGAAAGGGTTTGTAGTAAAAAAATCAAAACTCCCATATGATTATAAGAAACTTTCATCTTAAAATAGGGTGTTCTATTCTATTTGAAACAACCTGCAAAAAGTGTTAACACAAAATTCGTAATGTACCAAGTGAATATCTAAAGATGCAGAAGGAAAGACATAATATTTTAAGCGCTTTGACATTCTGGTTTAAAACTTGTTAACGAGTAAAGTCTCTAAGGCTTTCGAAAGGATTGAAAAGTTTAATTGGCAAGTCTCTCCGTCTCCATCTCCATCGTGTGAAGTTTTCACATAAGTAATTAATACTGCACCAGTCATTTCGAGATGGCATTCAACCGTATAATTTACTCTAAAATACACCCTATTTCTAAAGTAAGAATTAAGTTTGTTAAACTGAAAGAGATTGATAAAGTAGAGGGGCAAAAAAAATAAATTTGATTTTTTATTAGAAATGTATCCGGAACAGAAAATTTAAAAAATTCAATAGTAACTAGTACAAAAACATGATGTTTTGAAAAAAAAGATTATTATTTAAATTTGTCTCTTATTTCTACAGGGTGGTCCAGTTTTAAGTGCCAATAATTCACCATTTGATAGCCAATCAAAAAATAAGTTGACTTGCATTATGTCATTTTTCTGAAAAACGTTTCCTAAGGAAGATACAGACCTCCAAATTTCAATTTAAAAACTCGTTTTATAGTTTAAAACTGAACATTCAAGACTTGTGAAAGTCCAAATTTGTACTGAATAGTCTAAAAACTTTTTTACTACTAGGAATGGTCTTATGATTCGCTTTCTCAGACTGCCATCCTGGTTGAGTGTCTGAAACTGGCATTCAAGAACTAAAAAAAGTCCGGAAATCAAGACAAACATTGTATTGTGCATGAAACTCATTTTTTACTACTAAAAATAATATAAAAGTTGACTTTTAATGCTAGAACTGACTTTACTAGGACTAAAGAGAGTCCAAAAGTATATTTTCATGACTTTAATTGGTGTACAACTGAATTTTCGGGACTGGACAACAAGTCTAGAAGTAAATTAAATTTTCGGACTATTTTATTTCTAAAAATTAGTCCTCAAGACTATTATTGTAGCATTTGGTACCAAATTTTTTTACTTTTATTACTGAAGAAACTTGACTTTTTGAAATAGTCTTAAACTCGATTTTTCAGTCTTAAAAAGCACTAAAAACAGTCTGAATTTCTTAGAGGTGCTACAATTTATTGCACCTATGAGTGTAGAAGTCAATTTAATAGTGAAGAAGCTTGAAATAACATTTTCAAGAGTATGGTCAGTGGACAAACTGGCTTTTAGGCCTGATAAGTCAAAAACTTTGTAAAGATAGTCTTGAAACTCGATTTGAGGCACTGAAAACAGCCTTAAAACACTTAAAACAGTCTAGTTTAGTAAGAAATACCCGAATTTTTAGCACTGAGGTGTCTAGAAGCCGATATAATAGTGACAAAGCTTGGAATGCCATTTTAAGTCTATGAAGAATGTAAAAATTGTTTTTTAAGTTTGCTATGTCAATAACTTGGTAAAGATAGTCTTGAAACTCGATTTTCCCATCTGAAAGCAGTTTTGAAGCACTAAAAATAGTCCACAATTCGAAGAAAATGAAAAGCAAAGTAAAAAGCACGAAAAGTTAATTTTTAAGACGATTTTCATGAATCAATGTCAATGTCCTGCATCTAAGACTATTTTCAAGACTAAAATATTGAAACTTGTCTTCAAATTATGAAAACTTACTTCAAATGCAAATTTTAAGCTTCTGGTGTCACTTTTCATTAGTTCAGTCACACTTTGGGGTTCAAGTCAATTTTTAAGGTTTAAATGTATGAATTTGTAGTAACAGATTCTTGAAAAAGTACTTAGTTTTTATGTCTACAAGTCAATTTTCAGTATTAAAGTCTCTCGATTTGCATAAAAAGTCAATTTTCAAAACTAAAGTCTTTCAGTTTGTCTGGAAACTATGAAAACTGGCTACAATAATATTTTTTAAACTTCTTAAGTGAATTTTCTGTTTCCAAGACAATTTTTAAGTTGGGTTAGGTTAGCTTTGGGTCTTTGACCGTAATAACGTGTAATAAAGTGCTTGTTCCAAATTTGATCAATATTTCTCCAACGGTCTGAACGATTTTTTAAACAGAAATTTGGCTGTATTTTCCCTAGGAAGCACTTTTCAGGAAAATGACATAATGAATTTCAACTTATTTTTTAATTGGCTATGGATTGGTGAATTATTGACATTTAAAACTGGACCACCCTGTATAATATTATTAAAAGTTGTTTCATATTATGAGTATTAAAAGGAGTTTATCAAAACTTGATCAGTTACAGGACTGGTAGGTCAGAATTACTACTGACCAGAGACTTATGAAATCTCCCAATTACTTACTTGCAAGTGGCAATATTGCCGAAAATGTATTCTTGAAAGATTATCAGAACTTGTGATTTTGGTAGACAAAAATAAACCCTATAACACAATTTAAATTGATGCAGTAAAAAAATTAATTTGTCATTATTCTGCAACTTTTTGTCTCTATTAGCTAAAAAGTTCATTTCATTCAACTTAAGCTGGGCTTGAAGTTCGACAGTGCAAATGACGGTCAGACTAGTTATTCACTGAAACGTCATTAGTGGATAAGGTTGGACGACAATAAATAAATCAAGCGACATATTACCTTTTCAGGAAAACATTGAGTCAAAGTGGATTCCCAAATCCCTAAAGAGGCCGGCAAAAGAAATGGCAGCAAGGAAAAATATTGTCACGACAATAAGACCCCTCTAACTTACGCGGATCTCATAACTGTCGCGCTTAAGAAAACCGAACCCCCGAATAATCCGGAGGCCGCAAAACCGAAAAACTTCTCGCAACAACTCCACGAAAATTGCTTCCATACGAGACGGGAAAAATAAAATAAAGTTCGTGCCTGAACGCCACGACACCACCGCAATCAACTGACTACGACGGGCGTAAAACTACTAAACTTTCGCCATGACTTCAATGGCTATTTATAGGGTTTTATTCCCCCAATTTGCCGAATTAGGGGCCTGAAAGAAACTGATTAGGGACAAAAAGTTTCCTAATTTTATTTCCTACGTGGTTCCCCTATGACAGACGCGCGACAATGTAAAACACGATCTTTTCAAGTCGGTTGGAGCACAAGACACTTTTAGAGATCTTTTATTTGATGATGACAAATTATAGTTGATGTATTTTGCCTGTACGGCTAATTTGAATGTCGACACTATCAATTTTTTAAGTAATCAAATTTACAGCTTAAAATTTTGTGGGTAATTAACAAATATTCACGCATTTGAATGCAAAACAAAATCATAAACTGAAATCCATATGTCAAGCATAATTTTAATATTTAATTTGTTTCATTATGTTAAAACAACAAATAATAGTATGTTATTAACCTTTAAGACTTATGTCTCGTTGCTTCACTCCTCAGGAGTTAAACTAGCTGTCTAAACCGTGGATAATATAGCGTTTTTTTCACTATTTTCCACTATAACCATATTTTTTATGGTCCTTTTATTGAAAATTAAAAAATTTAGGATAACAACAAAACAAGCACATGAAGAGACAACCTAATTTCTAAATCTATCTCTGTCAAGTCAAGTATATTTCATATGTCATGTGTCTTAATAGACATTGACATTATTATTTACCTAGGGCAACAATGACCATTCTCAAGTTACTAATCGGTCAATAATGATATGTTTATCATGTTGGTAGTGGAAAAAAAAACTTTTTTACTGAAAGTCTAGTGCCAGGTACAATGATTCCACTTAAGTGTGGTTTAGAGTGTGACTTTTTTCACCTGGACTGTCACAGTCTTAATACTATACTGTCCACAAAATGGATGGGTTAATAAT
Source organism: Ips typographus (assembly GCF_016097725.1). Lineage (NCBI taxonomy): Eukaryota > Metazoa > Arthropoda > Insecta > Coleoptera > Curculionidae > Ips > Ips typographus. The sequence goes on along the minus strand of NC_138423.1, from coordinate 24,307,567 downwards.
TATTTAACCTCAAAATTTTGTCTGAATTTCCCTGTTTTGTAGTTTGTTGATTAGTTGTTCCTTATTATCGGATGACATTTCTAAGTTTCTTACGTACTATACATCTTCTAAATATATTACAGTGTCTTCAGAATGAGTACACCACATTTTACAATTTTCCAGATAATTTTTTAAGTAAAGCCCCTTAAAAAACATCTTTTTTGCTCTCCTCAGATAATCTATAAGGATGACCAAAAAAAACCAAAAGAAAATGCTGTATTAAAATCACAGGACATTTACATTTTTTATGTTTTTTAACGTTTTCGAAACTCTTTTGTTCCTAAAATTTCATCACCCTGTAGCATGGATTTCACTAAGATTTTATGTTATCCAGCTGTAAATTATACTCCTAGTATTGTAGTGAATTACCTCAGATACCTGATGTTTTTTGAAAATTAGTGATTGCTGAGTGTGCACAATGTAGAATCGAGGATTGACAACTTTACAAGTTATTTCTGTTGAATCCTGAATATTTCTTAAGGCTGATTGAAATTCAATAGATGCAAGCTGTGCAAAAAGCAACAACAAAACCTTTACAAAAATAAAGTTAAAAAAATGTTACTCAACTGTTATTTTTCTTCTTATCAAACTATTTTCCAAGGGTCATTGTCGTCAAATAAATAGTCTTATCTCTTTAACTGATTAACTTCATTTTTCAATCAAAGTGATAATGCGCTGTTGTCACGATTTGATAATAATGTAAAGTCCAACCTGACATCCATAACCCACAAAAACATCCTGCGGTGATGTATAGGCTTGTTTTGCGTGACTCTCCGTATTTACATAGTGTTTATTAGCCCTTAGGTTAATCTTCCTAATCGCCCTCAAACCTACTTTAGCTCCATATTAATAGCGTGGAAATGCGATATCTCTATTTTATGTCTCTAATAATAGTAATAATAACAATTAAAATCTTTTTTAAAGAAATAACCGTTCTCACTAATTGTACAGATTATGAAGAGTAAAAATTTCAAAATTGTACTCTCTCTCCCAGAAACAGTGACGACATTTACTGTGGCGTCATATTGAATTTTGATATTTTTTGGTTCCGGATGTGTGTGGATAACTGAATAAATGTCGCCATTTTGATACGTAATAATTGTATTTGTAATATCAAAATTATAAATAAAATTTACAGAAAATAAAAACTAAGTAAATAAATTCAAGTTAGAGCTAGAAAAGTAAGAGAGAATTAATGAAAATCAATGCATCAGACAAAAATGAAGAAAAATGTCGTAATTGACATGCGTCACTTGATCACTATTGATATCTTTATCAATCAGAGTTTCTGATAAACTGGTCATGTGACCTACTCTCGTTTGTCGTGACAGCCTTTTAGACAAACTGGCACATGTCACGAGGTTTATCTCCATCTTTGTCGAGAGTATTGAGTTCCAATGGTTCTCTCTTCTGACAGTTCTAACCGTTCTGTTCCTACGTATAATTTTAAAACTTCTATAAGATAGTTTTTTTGAAATTTGAACTTACTAACTAACCTTGCCTAATCTGTATTAAAACTACATCAACTCTAACTTAATTATTTTCAACAGCTCATAGCCAAATTGACGTAATAGAATTACTCACCATTAGGTGCTCGTCAAGGCAATCGTTAATTCTGCAGGGCAACAAAGACAATCCATTGAAGCCCGTAAAGCGCATTTAAATGAATTCTATAAACGCCGTTGAAAAGGGTTTTTGTGTCTTTGATTGGCCTTTGTGCGGAGCATTACGCCTTTAAAAGGAGCTCGAATCCAGACGTTATTTAGTAGCTTGCACGTTGTTTCCAGTAACACAAAATTGCATTAAAGCTTGATGAATGAGTAATTAATACCGTTAGCAGAAGCGCGTTTTAAATTAATGTGGGAGATTCAATCTATAGACGACATCAAGAAAAGTGGCGGTCACGTCATGGATAGTCATGTTGGTCGAGTTTGAGTTTTTGTCCCTGACTGAAATTTTGTAGTGTTTTTTCCGGGTTTCGGATAGGAAATTCAATGGGGATTGCAAAAATGTGCTTAAAACAGTCATTTTCTTACTCCAAGTGAGTTTGACAGGCGACAAAATCGCCTAACCTAACCTAACCTGACTGTACTTTCAAACTGTGTTTCTGGCAGTTCACACTTTAACATCACTTTTCTTTATGGCTGTAGCAAATTTTGTATTGTTTTTTTAGGTTGTTGGATAGGAAATTTAATGAGGATTCCAAAAATGTACTTAAAACAGTCATTTTCTTACTCCAAGTGGGTTTTTCAGGCGATTTGGTTCCTGACTGTCCTTTCAGGCAGTTCAAATTTTGACGCCGCTTTTCTACCTGACTGTACTAAATTTCGTAGTGTTTTTTTAGGTTGTTGGATAGGAAATTTAATGAGGATTCCAAAAATGTGCTTAAAACTGTCATTCTCTCACTCCAAGTGGGGTTGACAAGCAGTTTTGTCTTTGACTGTCCTTTGAAATTGTGTTTCTGGCAGTTCAAACTTTGACAGCGCTTTTCTCCCTGACTGTATTAAATTTTGTAGTGTTTTTTTGGGTTGTTGGATAGGAAATTTAATGAGGGTTCCAAAAATGTGCTTAAAACAGTCATTTTCTTACTCCAAGTGGGTTTTTCAGGCGATTTGGTTCCTGACTGTCCTTTCAGGCAGTTCAAATTTTGACGCCGCTTTTCTACCTGACTGTACTAAATTTTGTAGTGTTTTTTTAGGTTGTTGGATAGGAAATTTAATGAGGATTCCAAAAATGTGCTTAAAACTGTCATTCTCTCACTCCAAGTGGGTTTGACAAGCAGTTTTGTCTTTGACTGTCCTTCGAAATTGTGTTTCTGGCAGTTCAAACTTTGACAGCGCTTTTCTCCCTGACTGTATTAAATTTTGTAGTGTTTTTTTGGGTTGTTGGATAGGAAATTTAATGAGGATTCCAAAAATGTGCTTAAAACCGTCATTTTCTTACTCCAAGTGGGTTTGACAGGCGACAAAATCGCCTAACCTAACCCGACTGTACTTTCAAACTGTGTATCTGGCAGTTCACACTTTAACATCACTTTTCTTTATGACTGTACCAAATTTTGTGTTGTTTTTTTAGGATGTTGAATAGGAAATTTAATGAGGATTTCAAAACGAGCTTAAAACTGTCATTTTCTTACTCCAAGTGGGTTTTTCAGGCAATTTTGTTCCTGACTGTCCTTTCAGGCAGTTCTAATTTTGACACCGCTTTTCTCCCTGACTGTACTAAGTTTTGTAGTGTTTTTTTAGGTTGTTGGATAGGAAATTTAATGAGGATTCCAAAAATGTGCTTAAAACCGTCATTTTCTCACTCCAAGTGGGTTTGACAAGCAGTTTTGTCTTTGACTGTCCTTTGAAATTGTGTTTCTGGCAGTTCAAACTTTGACAGCGCTTTTCTCCCTGTCTGTATTAAATTTTGTAGTGTTTTTTGGGGTTGTTGGATAGGAAATTTACTGAGGATTCCAAAACACTGTCATTTTCTCACTCCAAGTGGGTTTGACAGCCGATTTTGTCCCTGACTGCACTTTCAAACTGTGTTTCTGACAGTTCACACTTTAACATTACTTTTCTTTATGACTGTACCAAATTTTGCATTGTTTTTTAGGTGGTTTGATAGGGCATTTAATAAAGATTCCAAAATGAGTTTAAAACAGTAATTTTCTTACTTCAAGTGAGTCACGTGACTGCTTAGCTAAATTATCTTTTAAAGCCATGTGATATCTGTCACATATCAAAATTTGCCTAGAATCTGCAAGAATTAAAGATTAACACAGTTTTGAAAACGAGAGGTGTTTTGAGCTGTATGACAGTTATTTTGACAAACTGTCACGTGATCTAGCTAAATAGCGCTCTAAAATCACGTGACAACTGTCACTAACGTCACAACTGTCAAACTGTGCTCAAAAAAGTAAAATTGTCGAAAATGGTCACGTGACCATACGAATTTGATTTTTAGCTTGTAAAACAGCATTACTCTATCACGTGATATTAAAATGATCCACTCCAAAAAAGCCAAAATCCATTTGCGAGGTTTGGAAAAGTGAGAATTGTTAGAAACTGTCACGTGACCGTAAAGTCCGATCTGAAATGAAGAATTGTTAAAATCGGTCACGTGACCACAACAAACAATGTTTTAACATATTCTAACCTTTTTTACGGTAATTTAATAGTTATGCCTGTTTTTCCGATACACAAACACCAAGTTGATTTTAAGTACATCTTAAGCTAAGTTGAGGTTTGAATGTGACAGATCGGGTGTAAAATAACACAGCCTAATCTAATCTGTCCTTAAACCCAACTTAGCCAATGTTGGGACAACGGACATTACGTTTTTAAGATTAGTTTATGCTGATTTTGAATGTGATATCGCATAATATGTTATGTTGGCATGCCTGAACGTAGACTTAGTTTTTAGTTTGACATTTGACACTTGGTTTTTTATACTTGACATTATAATAATTAGGAATCAGGTTGAACTTGACGATGTTCATCAATATTAATTGTTAATTTTACTCTTTTAATAAACCTTGAATGTTAATAAACAGTGTTTTAATAAAAAAAAATTTAAAAAATGTGTAGCTGTTTTATGACGTACCCACCAACTGCTCTGACTTACTTTATATCTTTGGTCTGTATGTACAGAACATTGGAAAAGCATTTGAGTTATTAAATAACTATCATACTTTCAAGATGATGCAGCTTATTTCAAAATTATATTAAATTTCTTTCATTTTTCTTTCTTAGTGACGTGTTTAAAGACGTTCCCTATTTGCATTTGATGAAATATTTCGACTAGGTCATAGACGTTATATTGTTACGTGCATAAAGCTTCGACCTAAAAAGTCGTTTCGAAAATGCGAACTTTGCATCGGTAAATTGGCTGGTAGAGCCAATTTTAATATCGCGATAAAACCATGTTGCAGAAAGTGCAATAAGAAACCGCCGACTAAAAATAAATGGGAATTTAAATAACCGGTCTCGTCTCTAAATATTAAATTTTCAATTTTCATAACTGCTCAACAAACTCGGAAATGGTTTCGAAAGGGCATACACAAGCCTGGACGTTAATAACTTCGGTATTTAAAATGAAAGTTGCTACAGCTGATTTTCGTAGTGCTCCTAAACTTTAATATAAATTTACCATACAGAATGTTACATATTTATTAAAGTTGCCATTTTTTTCTTTTAAAAGTATCCGAGGTTTTGCAACATCTGTTTTTATATCATATCAATGAAAACGCTTCTATTTGTTATAATAATATTAACAAAATTAATCCAAAGTCCGGTAATCAGCCAATTTGTAAAGTAATTTTAACACTACCTGAAATAGCTTCTTATAAACTGCTAACGTAAATTCTTCAAAGGAAAAACTTGGAAGGCGTCCTGGCTAATTTAACAGGAAAGGAACAAGGTATAATGAGGCATAAAATACGTAATAATTGCCCCCCACCAATGATATCGACAAAAATAATTCCAGTAATAATGTGGGTTCTGTTTTGATTTAAAGGATATAGGAGGAAAGGAAATAGGTATAATGTAGGTAAACTGAAAAAATAATACATTTTTTATTTTTACCAGTACAATCATGGCTCTAATTGAAATTTGCTGTCTGTCATTAGTTTGAGAATTCATAAATCTGAATCATCTGAAACTGGTTTGATGCAAAAAATTTTCAAATTAGTTGAAATTGTGGTTTGAAGTTTGAGCACCCTGTAACTCAGTTATTTTTTAGAGTTCAGGGAGGTTAGATCACTCAAATTAACCGTCTTGAGCTCCTCTTTCCAGTGGTAAAAAGCAAAAAATTCTATCTGAAAAATTGCTTACAGGATGACCAAAAAATATAAATCAGTACATTTTGCATGCACCCCCTGCCTAGTAATGGCACTGACGGACTGTGAAACTCCCAGGTATGGATTTAGTAGTACTTTACGGACATGTTTGCTCTCTTTTAAATTTTTCGTAACTTTCACCATTTGAGAGTTGTTAAGCAAAAACTGGTTTGTAGTTGAAATTGTGGTTTGAAGTTTGAGCACCCTGTAACTCGGTTATTTTTGAGAGTTCAGGGAGGTTAGATCACTCAAATTAACCATCTTCAGCTCCTTTTTCCAGTGGTGTTGAGCAAAAAATTCTACCTGAAAAACTGCGTACAGGGTGACCAAAAACAGTCAATCATAATACTATAAGTAAGTCTGTGGTTGAGTTAATGAGTGTTGATTAGTAACATTTTTGGTCTCCTGCAATTTTTTTGAAAATTTCACCGTTTTTCAGTTATTTAGAAAAAAAAAACAAACAAAATCGCCTGTAAAATCTATTTGGAGTAATAAAATGATTATTTTAAGAACACTTTTGGAATCCTTATTAAATTTTCTACCCGATTACCTGAAAAAACCCTACAAAATTTTGTACAGTCATAGAGAAAAGCGATGTCAAAATTTTATCTGCCAGAAACACAGTATTTATGACCAAGATGAAAGATGAAGACTGATTTACTAAAAATCTTTAAAGAACAAACAAATAATTTATTAGCTTGAAAAACACTTTAACCAATATTAAACTAAAATTGCAAAACTGTTCATTTCAATGTGGAAAAATGTTTTCTGTTCCTATTCGATGCAGTTTTCGTCTATAGATAGGAAGAGTCCCCAAGGGCACCAGCTGACTGTCTCCGAACCGATAAGTTATGATAGCTTCAGAGATCTCACCAAACACGACGTAAATAAATAACAAAAAAATAAATTGATATATGGCCGGCTAGACAGGTTGTTTAAGTTTTATCAGCTCAAAATAGAATTTATGACACTTTCAACACTCGAACAGGGCTTTTCAGCAGGACGCTTTTGTTGTTGACTGGCTGGAAAAGGGCCATTAATTATTATTTCAACAAAAGTATACGAGAGTTACAATTTTAATTCGTTATTCAGATTTACGTTTATCGTTTATGTTGTCACGTCTAAGATTAGTAGCCTCCAAGCTATATTCAGATTATTCAATCAATTTATATGAAACTTGATATCTAAAACGTGCTTATTACAATTACTACCGATCAGAGATTTTTTGTGGAACCACTCTCAAATTTTAATATGAAATGATTGTGTTGGCTAGTTGCCTAAAATTTTCAAAAGAAAAATAGTAGAAATGATTAAGTGCCTATATTTTTGAAAAGAGCAGAAAATTTGTTAAAATGATGTTAACTTTTAGAAATGAAAAACCGTTTCTAAAAGGTAACAACTTAATTATTAGAGGTATGAATGTAGCTAATTATATTGCAAGAACAATTTCAATGCACAGTGATAAGCAATTACGTAAAATTCTTTAGAAAAGCGAGGAGGCATTGTTCCAAAACGAGATTTAGCAACGTCAAACTGAGAAAATTTCTCGGAACAAAACGTAATTACATCTTGAGTCGCTTTACCTTTTGTTACTGTAACATTCACTCCTGTTAAATAAGGAAGCAACAAGCAGTAATTAGTTTTTGATTTTGGATTTTTGAATAGACAAAATGATTTAAGTAAAGTGTGTTTCGTGCTCGAAGTTTGCAATGTGATTTTTTTACCAGGCATACTGTACAGTCTAAACTACGTTGAAACCAAAAATCACCGTTCTAGAGCGTTTAGAATGTGAGTTACGGCCATTTTGCCGTTCGCGGACATGGAAACTGTTCTCACTCCACTTTTTCCTTTACTACGGTCCTGAATTCAGTCCGAAGGACTTGATTTTTTTACCAGACATACTGTACAGTCTAAACTACCTCAAAACCAAAAATTACCTTTCTAGAGCGTTTAGAATGTGACTTACGGCCATTTTGCCGTTCGCGGACATGTAAACTGTTCTCACTTCACTTTTTCCTTCACTACGGCCCTGAATTCAGTCCGATAGTCTTGATTTTTTTACCAGGCATACTGTACAGTCTAAACTACCTCGAAACCAAAAATTGATGAGATAGAATGTGAGTTACGACGTTTTTGCCCTTCGCGGACAGTGTTTTTTAGGATTATCAGTTTTTTCTCGGATTTGTCGCACTGTAACGACCGTGCAACCAGTCCGAAGGACTTGATTTTTTTACCAGACATACTGTACAGTCTAAACTACCTCGAAACCAAAAATTACCTTTCTACAACGCTTACAATGTGAGTTACGACGTTTTTGCCCTTCGCGGACAGTGTTTTTTAGGATTATCAGTTTTTTCTCGGATTTGTCGCACTGTAACGACCGTGCAACCAGTCCGAAGGATGATTTTTTTACCAGGCATACTGAACAGTCTAAACTACGTCGAAACCAAAAAGTTACTTTCTAGAGCGTTTAGAATGTGAGTTACGGCCATTTTGCCGTTCGCGGACATGTAAACTGTTCTCACTTCACTTTTTCCTTCACTACGGGCCTGAATTCAGTCCGATAGACTTGATTTTTTTTACCAGGCATACTGAACAGTCTAAACTACCTCGAAACCAAAAATTACCTTTCTACAACGCTTAGAATGTGAGTTACGACGTTTTTGCCCTTCGCGGACAGTGTTTTTTAGGATTATCAGTTTTTTCTCGGATTTGTCGCACTGTAACGACCGTGCAACCAGTCCGAAGGTTGATTTTTTTACCAGGCATACTGAACAGTCTAAACTACGTCGAAACCAAAAAGTTACTTTCTAGAGCGTTTAGAATGTGACTTACGGCCATTTTGCCGTTCGCGGACATGTAAACTGTTCTCACTTCACTTTTTCCTTCACTACGGCCCTGAATTCAGTCCGATAGACCTTTTTTTTACCAGTCATACTGTACAGTCTAAACTACCTCGAAACCAAAAATTACCTTTCTACAACGCTTAGAATGTGAGTTACGACGTTTTTGCCGTTCGTGGACAGTGTTTTTTAGGATTATCAGTTTTTTCTCGGATTTGTCGCACTGTAACGACCGTGCAACCAGTCCGAAGGACTTGATTTTTTTACCAGGCATACTGTACAGTCTAAACTACCTCAAAACCAAAAATTAACTTTCTAGAGCGTTTAGAATGTGAGTTATGACGTTTTTGTCGTTCGCGGACATGGAAACTGTTCTCACTCCACTTTTTCCTTCACTATGGTCCTGAATTCAGTCCGAAGGACTTGATTTTTTTACCAGGCATACTGAACAGTCTAAACTACCTCAAAACCAAAAATTACCTTTCTAGAGCGTTTAGAATGTGACTTACGGCCATTTTGCCGTTCGCGGACATTTAAACTGTTCTCACTTCACTTTTTCCTTCACTACGGCCCTGGATTCAGTCCGATCGACCTTTTTTTTACCAGACATACTGTACAGTCTAAACTACTTCGAAACCAAAAATTACCTTTCTACAACGCTTAGAATGTGAGTTACGACGTTTTTGCCCTTCGCGGACAGTGTTTTTTAGGATTATCAGTTTTTCTCGGATTTGTCGCACTGAAACGACCGTGCAACCAGTCCGAAAGACTTGATTTTTTTACCAGGCATACTGAACAGTCTAAACTACCTCAAAACCAAAAATTACCTTTCTAGAGCGTTTAGAATGTGACTTACGGCCATTTTGCCGTATATACATGTAAACTGTTCTCACTTCACTTTTTCCTTCACTACGGCCCTGAATTCAGTCCGATAGACTTGATTTTTTTACCAGGCATACTGTACAGTCTAAACTACCTCGAAACCAAAAATTACCTTTCTACAACGCTTGGAATGTGAGTTACGACGTTTTTGCCGTTCGCGGACAGTGCTTTTTAGGATTATCAGTTTTTTCTCGGATTTGTCGCACTGTAACGACCGTGCAACCAGTCCGAAGGACTTGATTTTTTTACCAGGCATACTGAACAGTCTAAACTACCTTGAAACCAAAAATCAACGTTCTAAAACGTTTAGAATCTGAGTTACGGCCATTTTGCCGTTCGCGGACATGTAAACTGTTCTTACTCCACTTTTTCCTGCACTACGGCCCTGAATTCAGTCCGAAAGACTTGATTTTTTTCCCAGGCATACTGTACAGTCTAAACTAGGAGTTATGACAGTTTTCACCAAATCACCAAATTAACCAAGTAAACAAGAAGTAGTTGTTGATTATTACAATTTTTTACTTCCTTTGTCCGAAATGAATGTAAATTTCAATGTCCGTTTATAATATGATAATTGACTATAAATTGTGTTGCCAGATGAACGTAATTTAGAAGCCGATCTGGAAACTAATATTCAAGTTTTGTCCTATATTTCGAATTGAAACTCGAGTTTCAAATTCAGTGGAATTAATGCGGAATAATTTGTATTGTATACAAACCTCGTTTGTCAGACATTAAGGACGTATCGTCGACATGTTTACCGCATCCGTTTAATACTTAATTTATACATCTCGTCTGTTTTTGGTCCATTCCTCTGACATATATGAAATATTGAAATGTGGTCGTGTACCACGTTATATTCAACGAGTGATTGTGGCATTTACTCAAACTGACCGATTCTCTGGTTTTTGAGCATTTAACTTAGTCACGTTCATGCACCTCTATAATTTTGAGCGGAAATGTGTGTTTACAATTGACCCTGTAAAGTGTTTTGGAATAATCTTGTGTATTTTATGAAATTGTTTTTAAACCTGTAAATGATACACGAGACGATAAATCATAAAAGTGGGAATCTTTGCCGCCTCACCGTTTACTTAAGTTTATCTTTACCATATTTATAACGCCAAAAAGAATTACTAGTAGCACGTGCCAAATAGCCTGGTAAGAAGCCAACCCAGAGTTTTGTAATTTATTAGCATTTGAGGATGCTGTAAATACTTCTTTTGAGATTGTTTGCCTTTTAGTTGCTTTCAAATCCAAGTTGAGTTTAATTATGTATGTTTTGATAAGTTGTGCAGTAAGAAGTTATACAACTGCTTTGAAAGCCACTAGCCCAGTTTTGTTTAGATTGCGTTTTGGTAACTGTGTGGTAAAATTTAATTATCGCACTGTTTTGCTTGTGCGAATTACCGAATTGTAGGGACAATGGTTTGTCCCAATTTATAGAACGTAAACAAATAAATTCAATAACCATTCAATGTTGTGTTAATCCACGGATTTCGTTTCTTTCTAAGTTTCAGTATTTGATTTTAATTCCCATTAACGTTATTTTGCAATTTATTAACCAAAGTATCTGGTTTTGGTAACCCTGGCATTTACCAGAGGCTTATAAGTAGAGTCTGGATTTCTAGGAATTTTGCTTTTCGTAAATAATAAAAGCAGCCAACTTTGACATCATTTGACAGGTTTTTTCATGCTTTTTTCTTCTTTTTGTGCTTAATTTAGTTTTTTATGTTTATTTGCTGCTTTTTTTGTGTGTGCAATTGAGATATTGTAGGCTTCTGAGAGACAAAACATACCAATTATCTGTTGGAAAATGGGTAAGTATTAATTTACAAATTTAAACTCACCAAATAATTTCCAAATGCTTCAAAGTAGTCTAAAAAAATGTAAAAACATTCCAAAACACTATAAAAGCTCCAAAATGTCTTGCAAAAGCTTCCAAAAGCTTTCAGAACAATCTAAAAGCTTCCATATGTTTTTCAACATCTATAGAACCTCTCAAAAGATTTGAAGACAGTCTAGAAGCCTACGTATGCTTCTAGAGCAGTTTAGCAGCATCCAAAAGTTTCTAGAACCGTCTACAAGGTTTCAAATGCCTTAAGAGAACACAAATCTGGTGTCTGTTTTGCTGTAACTGCCGCCATTTTGTCACTGACTTTGAAATTTGGACATTTTTTACATTTTTCAAGACATGGCACCCTTAAAAATTATATTTTGACAAATGACACTTTACGTTACATTAACTTTAACTAACTAAGGCAGTTAAAGACCATTTTCAAAATTCAAAAATTTTCAAAAAAAATGTATAGTGTTACCCGCTTTAAATATGTCAAAAATCTAGTTTTTTATTTCATAAACATTTTAAATATAATGAAAGTTGCGTCTCTTTGAGGGGCATACATGAAAAAAATTTTACACTGCTAACTCAAACCGTTTTCGAGACATTTGGGAAAATGTCCGAAAAAAGGTAATCAAATATGACGCCCTCTAGTGGCCAGACGGGGCAAGTTAGCGGTGCCCGCTCAACGTCACGTGATAGCTCCAACCATTAGCTACTTACGATCATTTAATGTGTCTATACGGAACGTTTTAAATAACCAAGTTATTTGCGATTTTTTGGCAAAATGCACCGAAATTTTGTCCAAGTGAAGGTTATTCCTGGCCTGCTATACTGACCGCCGCCTAAATTAAAGCGTAATATTTCGAAAACGGTTAGATTTACATAAAAACTACAAGAGTGCAAAATTGTTTCTAATGGACCACTAAACCAAACTGCGTAACGTTTGAACTTCAATACAGTTGCCTGTAAACAGGGTGTGCACGAAATTGTTAATAGGTCATTATTTTTGCTCACCCTGTACACAATTTTTTAGACAGAATTTTTTGCTTTACACCACTGAAAAGAGAAGTTCAAGACGTTTCTTTTGAGCGGTTAAACCTCCCTGGACTCCCAAAAATAATCAAGGTACAGGGTGTTCAATTTTGAACTAGGTTTTAAACTCATTTCCGGTAAAAAGTGCATCAAAGTAGTTTTTGGAAAGAATCTCTAAAACGATTAGATTTACAAAAAAAACACTGCATATACTCCAAAATGTTTCTCAAGCAGTCGAAAGCCTTCCAAAAGCTTTTAGAACTCTCTAAAGGCTTCCAAATCATCTTCAACTATTCTAAAAGCTCTCAAAAAATTTAAAGGCTGTTTAAAAGCTTCCATAAGTTTCTAGAACAATCCATAAGTTTTCAAATGCTTTAAAAGCAGTCGAAAAATCTTGAATGCTTTTTAAACTCTCTAGAAACTTTCCAAATGGTCCTAAAGTAGTCTAAAAAGATTTAAAAATACTACAGAAATAACCCCAAAATACTTCTAAAGCAGTCGAAAGCCTTCCAAAAGCTTTTAGAGCAGTCTAGAAGGTTCCAAAAGTTTCTAGAACCTTCTACAAGATTTCAAATGCCTCTAAATCATTCCAGAACCTTCAATATGCTCTAAAACCTTCCTCCTCAAGTAGTTAAAACAAATTTTGAGAACAGAAATTTTCAAAACAGTCTAAAATCTTCTGTATGCTTCTAAAGCAGTTTAAAAGCTTGAATGCTAGAACTTGAATTCAAAAAAAAGGAAAAAAAAATGCTTCTCTGAAATAGTGCTTTTTAAAAGCTTTTTTACACATTTTTATGCTTTTTTGTGAAAAATAAATTTAATTGAAAAAAAATAAAAAAGCAAGCTCCTAGCTGATTTTTTGTGTGTTGAAATTGACGTAAATTCTACCATGTGAACTTACCATTAAAATTTGTTGCTTGTAACAAACATTTGCTTAAAAAAAACAATTTCTTGTTGCTGTTTTAATTATAAAAAGTTAGCTGCGTAAATTATTCCCATTCGTTCGTCTAATTAATGAACAAAATGTTCTTTGCCGTTCCATATTTAAATTCAAAACTCGCCTGGACACAAATACACGCTCCCTCGATAGAGCAGACGAGCTCTGCAGCTTCGTTACTCAAACTTAATTATAAATATGACGAGCTTAGTAAATAAAGATGTTGAAGCTGTAAGTACAAGCACTAGCTTCAATTTCCATCTGTTGGAAACTTTTAAGGGAATTCCGCAAAAGGGAGTAATTTACTTTCCGTATGTAAGTTAAAATGTGTTACTTTCAACTTGACATAACTGTGTAAATTAGAAGTTGGGGTTTCAAATCGAAAATTACCTAACAGCACTTACACCTCAAAGTGTAATAAAAGTTTTTCTTTAAATCAGGTTATGGAGAAAACATTTATTTTATTCATGGGTTTAATTATGAATATTTCAAATGACATAAATTTGATATTCTGGATATGTGTTAATTAAAAATGTCGACTTGAGTATTTAAACTGCATTCCTAATATAGGCATAACAAAATACCAACGTAGCGTCCTTTTAAAAACTGGCAAAAAATAGAACTCGCCATTATCCTGTCAATAATATCAAAGTGTATGTAACACCCTGTATATTATTAAATTTTTGAATACTTTAACAAATTTCAGATATTTTTCATGTATCTTGACGTTTAAAAAAATTTGACATTTTGATGTATAAAAGACATTTATGACATTATAATAAGATACTTAATAAAGACTCTCCTAAATTCAATTTTATTAAGTTAAAAAAGTCTCAAGAAAATCTTGGAAAATCTGCATTAATTTAGTAGAAGATCTAAAAGCAACACGTTGAATCCATTTTCCTTTATGACCAATTAAACGTCACAAACCACATCATTAGGATTATATTTAGGACGTCCCGTACGGTCTAATACAGCGTCCGCAATATTAAAAGAGCGATTTATAACACTCTTATCGCCCAATTTAGTTTAGGAAAAACACGCAATAAATTGCCACATTTACTAATGGACATGTTTTTAATCCTCATCAAAGAGCGGGGGCTAATGATTAAAAAGGCCACAAATCAAAGCGGTCGTCGTTCGTGTTTCGGGATCAAAAGGAACTTTAATCTGATGGATTACGGTTCTCGCACCTATTGGGGGAGCCGTGTATGTCCCCACTTTTCGATTTAATGAAATGTTTGTCCGGAAGCTTCAGGAATTCCAAGCGGTGCCGTGGAATGATGAAAAGCCTCTTTATGGCCAATTTACCGTATGCATGACGTATCGAGACGCAGAACCGCCTTTCATGGTCGTTGTAACATAAAATCATATTGATGGGCCAAATTCAAATCTCATAATAAACGTTCTAGACAGATTGGTGCTGCTTTTGTTCTATTCAACGATTCTCAATCGGTTTCAAATTGATTAGAAGGCTCTAACGACATATCTATTTGAGTGCACTGCAATGCATTGTCTATTCAAAAATTAAATATTTTGTTTTCAGAATAATAATTATTAAAAATTACCACAACAATATTCAGGCCTAACATATTTTTACTAAGGGACAATAAGAATTGAAAAATAACACCCATTTGCTATTATACTTCAAAAATACAGTTTTTCTTTTGTTTTCTTCTAAGTTTTAACATTCGTGACAGATGTCACGTGGTGTAGAGGATAATTTAGCTGGACAGCCACGTGATAACTGTTAAAATAAGTGTCAAAAATCTCAGAAACACGTTTTATATCAAATACTACAAGAAAACTTTTTTACATCCTTATTTTTGCAACTATTGAACACAATTTGACAGTTTTGACGTTAGTGACAGTTATCACGTGGTCGTAGAACACTGTTTAGCAAAACGGTCCCGTGACTACTGTCAAAATAACTGTCATAAATCTCAGAAACACGTTTAATATCGAATAATGCAAGAAAACTTTCCTAAACCCTCATTTTTGCCACTTTTTTGTTCAGTTTGACAGTTCCGATGTTAGAGATAGCTGTCACGTGGTCCTAGAACATTATTTAGCTAGAAGGTCACGTGATTACTGTCAAAATAACTATAATAAATATTAGAAACACGTCTCGTTCAGAAAACTGTGTTTAACCGTAATTTATGTAGATTCTAGGCAAATTTTGACATTACTGACAGTTGCCACGTAATTCTAGAACATTATTTCGCTAGACGGTCACGTGACTACTGTCAAAATAACTGTCATAAATCTCAGGAACACGTTTAATATCGAATAATGCAAGAACACTTTTCTAAACCCTCATTTTTGTAACTTTTTTGTTCAATTTGACAGATCCGATGTTAGAGACAGCTGTCACGTGGTCCTAGAACATTATTTAGCTAGAAGGTCACGTGATTACTGTCAAAATAACTATCATAAATATTAGAAACACGACTCGTTAAGAAAACTGTGTTAAACCGTAATTTCTGCAGATTCTAGGCAAATTTTGACATTACTGACAGTTGCCACGTAATTCTAGAACATTATTTCGCTAGACGGTCACGTGACTACTGTCAAAATAACTGTCATAAATCTCATAAACACGTTTAATATCGAATAATGCAAGGAAACTTTTCTAAACCCTGATTTTTGTAACTTTTTTGTTCAATTTGACAGATCCGATGTTAGAGACAGCTGTCACGTGGTCCTAGAACATTATTTAGCTAGAAGGTCACGTGATTACTGTCAAAATAACTATAATAAATATTAGAAACACGTCTCGTTCAGAAAACTGTGTTTAACCGTAATTTATGTAGATTCTAGGCAAATTTTGACATTACTGACAGTTGCCACGTAATTCTAGAACATTATTTCGCTAGACGGTCACGTGACTACTGTCAAAATAACTGTCATAAATCTCAGAAACACGTTTAATATCGAATAATGCAAGAACACTTTTCTAAACCCTCATTTTTGTAACTTTTTTGTTCAATTTGACAGTTCTGATGTGAGAGACAGTTGTCACGTGGTCCTAGAACATTATTTAGCTAGAAGGTCACGTGACTACTGTCAAAATAACTGTAATAAATATTAGAAACACGACTCGTTCAGAAAACTGTGTTAAACCGTAATTTCTGCAGATTCTAGGCAAATTTTAACTTTACTGACAGTTGCCACGTGTTTTTAGAATACTATTTCGCTAGACGGTCACGTGACTACTGTCAAAATAACTGTCATAAATCGCAGAAACACGTTTTATATCGAATACCGGAAGAAAACTTTTCTAAACACCGATTTTTGCAACTTTTGAGTAGAGTTTGTCAGATTACACGTTAGTGATAGTTGTCACCTGATTTCAGAACACTATTTAGCTAGACGGTCACGTGACTACTGTCAAAATAACTGTCATAAATCTCAGAAACATGTCTTGTTTCGAAAACCGTATTAAATTTAAATTCTTGCAAATTTTGACATTAGTGACAAATATCACGTGGTTTTTGGAGAATAATTTACCTAGGCAGTCACGTGACCATTGTCAAAATAATAACTGTCATAAACTTCCGAAACACGTCTTGTATCGAATTTTGCTAGAGAACCC
Source organism: Ips typographus (assembly GCF_016097725.1). Taxonomy (NCBI): domain Eukaryota; kingdom Metazoa; phylum Arthropoda; class Insecta; order Coleoptera; family Curculionidae; genus Ips; species Ips typographus. Next base: position 24,290,572 of record NC_138423.1, on the reverse strand, counting down.
TGATTTGTGCAACTTTTGAGCACAGTTGGACAGTTAGGGACAAAATCGTCCGTAAAACCCACTTAGAGTAAGAACATGACTGTTTTAACCACATTTTTGGAATCGTCATTAAATTTCCTATTCAATAACCTGAAAAAACACTACAAAATTTGATACAGTCAGATAGAAAAGCGGTGTCAAACTTGTAAGCTTAAAGCGTTTGACACATGCAAAAAATCATAATTTTACTAAAAAAAACCTTTTTAAAAACTTTTTGGAGAACATATTTGGTACATCTGAAACCTTTTTACCACGATATGAAATAAACCAAAACATGTAAAACTGACAAAAATATGAAATAAGCCAAAATTTTACAAAAAGTCTATTTCAAAAGGATATTGGACCAGAACTTTGTATGTACGGACAGTCTTATGCTAAAATCCATCTGAAATACTTTAAAGATGTTAAGCAGACTTAACTCGAAAATTAACATATTATTATTATATTAATTATTTTGCACTCTGTAGGAAGTGCTTTGACACACTTTGCTACTATGAATAATGAGTCATTATGTTTTTTTACTATTTTTACCAAATCTCTTCTAATCCCCACATCTTCGAAATACCTGCATCTCACCTTCATTTAATAACAGTCATCCATATAACTAACACTTAACAAGAGCCCTGCTCGAGATGTGCGAACGAGGATTTACCCCATCCTATATTTCCTCGTATTTGCCGGGCATTTTTTATCATCCATTTTCTTTCATCCCCCTGCCGGCATCCAGACCGTTCATCTTAATTTTAAGTTCTCGCGTTGGTTGCTGGTTAATCAATAAGAAGTGGCAGGTGGATGTAATAAATGATTGTGTATACCTGCGTTGAGGAAAACTACATAAATTCCGACGTTTCATATCACAGGCATGACATTTCGATTTAATGTTTTTGTATGCCTTTGGGAGAGATGGAAGAATATTTTGCTATTCTTCTTAAATCAACTTTCATCTTCCTGTTTTTTCTTCACCAATCACAAACCACAAACGATGCTGTGATTTACATTGCTGGACTGGAAATCTCAGTAAAGTGTGATTGGTCAAAAAAGCATACAAATAATGTTGTAATTTACCCAAATTCTGCACATGTGGACTATGCCACTAGAATAACGTTGAACGATTCTGTCTTAAACATTCAAAATATCTGCTCTACACCAAAAATTTGAAAATAATTCATATTCTAATGGATAGTAAGAAATAAATACAAAAAATAAAAGTGAATTTTCTGGTATCCGTTGACAATGCTCTCTGTTCGAAAATATCCTGTTTGATATGGGTTAAAATCCATAAATACAGTAGTTGTTGACGTTCCATTAAAAGCTTTTTTATCGGTAAACGGATAAAAAGGATCAAAAGCGTTCGGCTCGGTGTTTCCCTCCAAAACAGATATAGGATCGAATGTCACGAGATATTAGAGACCACGATCAAGTCAGTTTTTCCACTGTATGCAAATGATTTTATAATGGATCAGGAGTGATATTAAATTTCCGTCTGTCAGACTTAAATAAATCCATAAATCTACCAGAAAAATATCTGCTTATGCGCTATAATCGAAGAAGCTAGCGGAGAACTAGCAATCCTAAATGCAAAACTCGAGAAACAAAAAGTTGTGGTTGGTAAAGCCACAGCAGAATGTGAAGCAATGTTAGCTGAAATCGAATCAGGAACTAAAATTGCAACAGACAAAAAAGATATTGCTTCATTAAAAAGCACAGAAATTGAAGAACAAGCTAAGTTAATTAGTATTGAAAGAGTTGACGCTGAAGAAGCACTTTTCGCCGCACTTCCAGCCTTAGAAACTGCTCGACTAACTTTAAGCGACCTGGACAAAGCTGACATTACAGAAATAAGATCCTTTGCCACTCCACCTGAACCTGTACAAACCATCTGCGAATGTATAGTCATATTAAGAGGATATAAAGAGGTTAGTTGGAAAACTGCTAAAGGTATGATGGCCGAAGCCAACTTTTTACGAACCTTACAAGAAATGAATTGCGATGCAATCACTCAAGCTCAACAAAGAGCTAGCAAAGCCCACATGAAAAAATCGTCCAAAATGGACGAAATGGCATCCATCGGCAAGGCTGGATATGGTTTGTACAAATTTGTTCAAGCAGTCTTGGGTTATTGTGCCGTGTTCCGGGAAGTAAAACCGAAAAAAGAACGTGTGGAACAGTTGGAGACTGAATTCAACAACGCTAAGCGAAACTTGGAGAAGCTTTACAGTGAAATATCAAAACTGGAAGAAGACTTGAATAAATTGAATCAAAAGTACGCTGATGCGATGAAAAGACGCCAAGAGTTGCAGGAAGAAACGTATCTGATGATGCGTCGTTTGGAGGCTGCAGACAAACTTAAATCTGGTTTGAGTTCGGAGAAAATCAGATGGACTGAAGACCTCCGTCAACTGCACATAGAAAAAGAACGTTTAGTGGATAATTGTTTATTGTGCTCAGTCTTTTTAGCCTACTGTGGACCGTTCACTTTTGAATTCAGAAGAGACATGGTTTACGTGAATTGGCAGAACAACATACAAGATCGACAAATACCTTTAAGCGTACCCTTTAGATTAGAAAAAAATTTGACAACTGACGTTGAGTCAGTGGGTTTCGAAGTCACTCCCTCCTGATGAGCTTAGTATTCAAAACGGTATTCTTACTATACGTGGTTCACGGTTTCCGTTATGCATCGATCCACAACAGCAAGCCTTAAACTGGGTTAAAAAGCGTGAAGAAAAAAACAAAATGAAAGTACTCAGTTTTACCGACAGTGATTTCTTGAAACATTTGGACATGTCCATCAAATACGGTGCTCCAGTTCTGTTCCAAGATGTGGACGACTACATTGATCCAGTAGTAGAAAACGTTATTCAGAAGAACGTAAAGTTGTTGGGAGGACGCGTTTTTGTTATTCTTGGAGATAAAGAAGTGGACTGGGATCCTAATTTCCGGTTATACATGACCACCAAGTTTGCTAATCCAGTTTTTAATCCTTCAGTCTATGCTTCTGCTGTGGTTATCAATTATACGGTAACTCTATCCGGGCTGGAAGATCAGTTGCTGGGCGTTGTGGTGAAGAATGAAAGACCGGACTTGGAAGAACAAAGAGAAAATTTAATCACTGAAACCAGCGAAAAAGTTATTGCAAGTGCTGGAAGATGCGCTGCTTCGTGAGTTATCAACCAGTACAGGTAATATGCTGGATAATGTAGAACTTGGCTTCGTACTTGGAGATGTTTGCTTACTCTCTCAGGAAAGCTTAGCCACATACGGTGCTGGAACGTCGATTACATCTACCAGAAAAATATCTGCTTGATAAACCTTGCAATTATAAAACGTGTAATTACGTGAGCGTAGAAATGGCATTCGAGAAAGCGGTCCCGAAATTTATTTGTATCACGCACTTCGTCTTCGCTTATGGCCCTTTTTTATGTTTGAAAATAATAATTTTTTCGTGGATTTCGGGTGGAAAACGTTGCGTTTCGCAGTAAACAAGAAAAATAATACCGAAACCTACGTCCTTTATTCATTTCCAGCGACGCCCTAAATCTTTATTATACTCTCGAGGTTTTGTTTTATTACGTGTCGGTTTGGACTCAAGAAGCCGGAGCACTGATTTTTTTCTGGTTTATGGTTTTCTGCAATTTTTTTAGTTGACACTCTGGACCTGGAGCAATTTAGAATCACCCCATGTAGTCCCAAATAGTCAGAAGACACACCTAAAAAAGATTGTGATTTCACTTTACTTGCTCACGTAAGTTTCATCAATCCACTGGCAAAAGGTCAGTTAACGAGTTAAAAACTTGGATTTAAGAAGCAAACCCACGGGATCCCGTATAAACAAAACTGGAACAAGTTACTTTGGCTTTATTGTTCGCACAGGCCCGAGAACTTCTTGAGATATATCGAGAAGTTAGTTGCAAATGAGAAAACCCTGTCAAAAACATTTACGGTTTGTAACTTGGGCTCGATTTTATGGTAGACGAACTTTAAGGCCCTCGACCTTTCCCTAAAAAAAGTTAGAGTGTTATTTATATGCGGTTGAAAAACTTTAGACGTTGTTAGATTTATATTTTTTAAGAGAATTAAAAATTTTTAAAATCGACTAATAATGAACATGGGAATGTAACTCACTAGGTGATGCTAGAGACAATACTCTACTGTTATTATAAGGTTGATTTCAGAAAATCAAGCAAAAACAGCTGATATTCAAAGGTTTTAGAGTACTACTTAATATGGTTTTAAGAGCCAAAAATACATACGAGCAAAAGTTTGAAAGCGCCCTAATAAAATTTCACTCACACAGTCCCTATTTGCTATGCATGAAACTAAAAACCACTTTAATATTTTCTAATTTTTTTTCATCTGCGACGAGTGTCGTTCCATTTGTGCAAAACCATCACCGTACACATTTCCTATTTATTCCATTCTTTTCAGTTTCTGCGGCTTTAAACGGATAGCTTAACAGCGAGCTCCAAGACTGAAAACTGTTTTCCCCCAACTCCCCACCCAGAAAACGACGAATCTCGTGCATTTTTAACTAAGGGATGCCCGTTTGCGGTTTCAAAATAAATTCAAACAAAACGGGACTTTCCGCAATCTCGAAGGAATTTATCGGGTTTCCGGCAAGCTTGGAAGGATGTTATGCAATTCGTTGTAACTTCATCAGACGGAGAGTCAATTAGTTATTTCGGTTGAAAGTTTGAGTTACGAGTTTATTTGCAAGTTAATTTTGCTGTATTAGTAAACGTTTTTAGAGAGATTATTTGATTTGAAAGCGGATAAAAGATGCAAATGCTAAAGTTTAAAACATTTTTTAAATAAAAAAAAGAGGAATATAAGAAAGAGGATAAAAAATACTACAAAATGAGTCAAAACTGGCCCCTCTAGCTCTTCATGTTACCGAAATATCGAATTTCAAAAAGTAGTAAAAAATCAACCCCTAATACCCCTTGCTGTGCATTAGAATCGTCCTGGAGCAAAATAAAAATTGCCAAAATTGCACTTTTTGTAAAAATAGCATATTTTTTGACCCACGTTGCTTTGACCCTAAATTACTCCCTTACCTGACAAGCTACGTCAAAATGTCATAGAAAACAAAAGATAGATCAGATTTCAGGGTTTCCAAAAATATCCCCACATGAGTTGATTGATAACACCGTTTGGCCGCTAGAGGGCGTCAAATTTCCTTTACCATAATATCACATATTATATTGTAAATATTTTTTAGTCAGATTTTATGTATCTCTTAATCCAGCCAAGTTCCTGGCAAAGAAATGGTTAAAATGTTAAATTTTAAGTCTAACTCTGTTAGTTTTTGAGTTATCTTAAAATCGACTGCACCAGCGTCTTTTCCGGGAAATTTTAACATGAAATGACACCGAGACGTCAACTGTAACTTGACAAATAAATTAGTTGTATTTTTTGACGGTTCCAGGCCGCCATCTTGAATTTTCTGTCAAAATATTGGCTTGCACCTCATTCTGAAAGAAATTTGACGTAGTTTCAAGAAATAAGAGACAAAATGGCGTTCCAGGCCTCCATTTTAATTTACTGCCATAATATTGATTTGCGTCTCATTTTAAAGAAAAGTTCACGTAGTTTCTAGAAATGACAGACAAAATGGCGTCGCAGGCCGCCATTTTGAATTTTCTGTCAAAATATTGACTTGCACCTCATTGTAAAGAAAATTTCACATAGTTTCTAGAAATGACAGACAAAATGGCGTCGCCGGCCGCCATTTTGAGTTTCCTGTCAAAATATTGACTTGCACCTCATTGTAAAGGAAATTTCACGTAGTTTCAAGAAATGACAGACAAAATGGCGTTCCAGGCCGCCATTTTGAATTTTCTGCCAAAATATTGACTTGCATCTCATTTTAAAGAAAATCTCACGTAATTTCTAGAAATGACAGACAAAATGGCGTCGCAGGCCGCCATTTTGAATTTTCTTTCAAAATATTGACTTGCATCTCATTTTAAAGAAAATCTTAGATAGTTTCTAGAAATGACAGACAAAATGGCGTCGTAGGCCGCCATTTTGAATTTTCTGTCAAAATATTGACTTGCACCTCATTGTAAAGCAAATTTCACGTAGTTTCAAGAAATGACAGACAAAATGGCGTTCCAGGCCGCCATTTTGAATTTTCTGTCAAAATATTGACTTGCATCTCATTTTAAAGAAAATTTCACGTAGTTTCTAGAAATGACAGACAAAATGGCGTCGCAGGGCGCCATTTTGAATTTTCTGTCAAAATATTGACTTGCACCTCATTGTAAAGGAAATTTTACGTAGTTTCAAGAAATGACAAACAAAATGGCGTCGCAGGCCGCCATACTTAAAAAACGAATCTTTAAGGGTAAAACAGAAATGTATTCACTTCGTTTTCCACCAGAAAATATTCCATCAACTCAAAAATGGGCTCAATACTGGACATAGGAGATTCCATGTCATTATTGACAAGTAATGTGTTGCATTCATATAACTATTTAGCTATTACATACATAATGATTTCTAACTACTACTTAGCAATTAATAAGTTATTTTCCAATGCAAGTTGTGATTAAATCCTTTTCTTATTCGTTTTAAAGGTAAAGTAACATTGAAAGTGCTTAGGAGTATTAAACATTGCAACACTTAAGATAACCAGTTGGTTGTTAATAATGATGCGCAAAACTGAAATGTTGTGAGATTTAAAAAAATATATGGTGACCAACCTATACTGCTGAATAATTTGCTACAAAAAACCCAGATTTCCGAAGGTTATTAAAAAGAAAAAAATATTTAAAAAACACCCTGACACCCTGTATTTTGATGACTAAACATTTCAATGCAGATGAGTTTATATGCCTAATTTTTTCTACTAAAAATTGTATACTAAATTATTAATACTCTAACTGCATCATATTCGTAGATTCTGTTACGATTCTGACCAGCGTAATGTAAAAACTATATCAAACTATACTTCTCTCTTGTGATAATCACAACTTTAGTTTAAGAAGTTGCAAAAGCAATTAACTAAAGAAATACCGAGACTTCGCAATTATTTTGAAAACAACGCAGGTTGCTTCATTTACGCTCAGCGTGTTGCCTCGTTCAATGGAGCCCCCCCTGTCAATAGAAAAACTCCGACAACCCCTTGAGTTTTGCTGAAAACACGATAAATGATGTGTTTACTTTGAGCACGGGGGTGGAAATAATCGACCCTTATCTTGTCCATGTCAAGCGCTACCGTTCCGTTCACGTACGTCGTATAATTTTAGAACAAAAGTTTAATTACAATGTAATGTTTGTAATTTATTTAACTGGTTAGTGATGGTTACGGTTGAAAAGAGTATTTACCCATTTATAAGAAGATTATTTCACGTCCAAACATCAACAGGTTTAAATATTATTTTAAATGCAAAAGAAAACAGTTGTTTTTTAAATCAACATCAAATAAACTGTTCGTCAAAAAGAATGGGATAGTAAGAATTTTGGTCATTTTTGAGCGGCTTCACTCGATTTTAATAATTTTTTTGAGGATTGAAGAGGGTATTTTCTTTCTCTTTCTGAGGACCTAAATAATCTTATTAAAAGTTTTCACGGATCCGAGTATACAGGGTGTGACTGAGGTGTAGTTAAAAAATGAAAAATTCAGTCTAACGCCATTTCTCGCAAAAACATTTTTATTTTTCATAATAGTCTTAATTTAGCCTTATGGTGGTGATTAAGGGCCGTTTACAAATTTTATTGCAAAATTTAAAAAATGGGGTTATTTTTACTTTTCTTGTTTTTAATTTAAGCATTTTTTAAAATCTTTTGTGGGAGAAGAAAAGATTAGCAAGGTTACACTTAAAACTACCCAATTTAAGTAAAAAGTTTAATCTGCGTTATACAGGGTGACCCAAATAAAACTTTGAAAACAAAATCATATTTTTGTTTTTGATTCAATTTTGTTTTTTTGGCAATTAAGAGCCGTTTATAAAATTTTTAGTAGATTTCTTTCACTCACTACTCCACTGTGGACTACTTCTTTTCAATTAAACTGGGTAGTTTTAAGTGTAATTTTACTTATCCCGTATTTTTTCAGCAAAAAATCTAAAGAAACTGTTAAATTTGAATAAGGAGATGTAAAAATCAACAAATTTTTTAAATTTACCTTTTATAAACGGCCCTTAATCGCCAAACTGGTGAAAACGTCTAGATATATCAATTGGATCATTAAACAAATAGTGTGCTCCTTTATCCAATATCATTATTTTCCATTAAAATCCCTGAACATGCCAAGATTTATGATAAAAATATAATTTTGTTTTTAAAGATTTATTTGGGTCACCCTGTATAACGCAGATTAAGCTTTTTACTTGAATTGAGTAGTTTTAAGTGTAACCTTGCCAATCCCTTTCTTTGCCCACGAAATATTTAAAGAAATGGTTAAATTAAAAACAAGAAAAGTAAAAATAACCTCAAATATCATGCAACATCTGGTGACATCTGTACTCAACTCTATGAGCTAGAAAGTACAGTTCTGGCATCCAGTTGACTATACTGGAATGAAGGTTTTGTTCTTTGCTCAATGTTGCCACGTCTACCGTTTTTGTAGTTGTTCTACCGTTCTCCTGTTTTTTGTTTATAATCTACCGTTTTTAATTACGTTATTGCCATTATGTTGGTTGTAAAACTTTTCATATACTTTTTCAGTTTATTGAATAGGAAATTAAATAAGGATTCAAAAAATGCGCTTAAAATAGTCATTTTTTTACTCCAAATTATTCTCTAAAACTACGTGATGTCTGTCACTATTGTCAGAATTGTGAAAATTTTACTAGAATTTGCAAAAGAATTACATTTTAACATAGTTTTCGAAACAAGACGATTTCCTGAGATTTAACAGATATTTTAACAATTGTCATTTCATAGTCTAGCTAAATAGTCTTCTGAAATCACGTGACAACTGTCAATAACGTCAAAACTGTCAAACCGTGCTGTAAAGTTGCAAAAATCAGGGTTTAGGAAGGTTTTCTTCAGTATTTGATATAGAACATTTTTCTGAGATTTATGAGAGTTATTTGGAAAAGTGTCATGTGACCGTCTAACTAAATAGTGTTCTACAATCACGTGACAATTGTTAGTAACGTCAAAACTGTCAAGCCATGCTCAAAAGTTGCAATAATCAGGATTTAAAAACGTTTTCTTGCAGTACTTGATATAAAACGTGTTTCTGAGATTTATGACAGGTATTTTTCCGATTGTCACGTGACCGTCTAGCTAAATAGTGTTCTACAATCACGTGACAACGGTCACTAACGTCAAAACTGAAAAAAAAAATAAATAATTTCAAATCTCCTATTCAATGAAATGAAAAAAACAGTACAAAATTTAGTACAGTCAAGGAGAAAAGTGATGTCAAAATTTGATCTGCAAGGAGCACAGTTTGAAAGGACAGTCAGGGACAAAATCGTCTGTAAAACCCACTTGGAGTAAGAAAATGTTTGTTTTAAACACATTTTTGAAATCTTTATTAAATTTCCTATCCAATGAAATGAAAAAAACACTACAAAATTTAGTACAGTCACGGAGAAAAGTGATGTCAAAATTTGAACTGCAAGGACCACAGTTTGAAAGGACGGTCAGGGACAAAATCGCTTGTAAAACCCACTTGGAGTAAGAAAATGTTTGTTTTAAGCACATTTTTGGAATCCTCATTAAATTTTCTATCCGATAACATAAAAAAACACTACAAAATTTGGTACAGTCAGGGAGAAAAGCAGTGTCGTCAAAATTTCACCTGCCAGAAACACAGTATTGTATTTCTTGTAATATGATGATGTAACCCAACTTAAGCCAAAAGAGGATGATGTCAGAGATACAGAGTGTCGAAAGTACAATTTATATTTTATGGCTCTAAATAAAACCTAAAATATAAAACAATAGTCAATATGAGACTTTAAAAATAAAAACTTTATTTAATTTAAAAAAATGTAATTAACACAAATTGAGGTAGTTTCGAATATTGCATAACTACATTGAGTGTGAAATCCCTTTTTTTGTTGTCTAAAATAATCCAGGTTCGTATTAAAAAAAAAGTTGCCAGCAAATTGCGGCAAAAGTCCAATTACAGCAACTTTTTCCTTATTTCACCGAACTAGTATCTGTTTTACCGTTTGTGGAATAACATTACTGGTGTAATGGTACTTTAGGCAATAATTTGTCATCCGCCATTTTTGTCTAGCTCATTGATTATCTTATGGTTTTTTCTTTACATAAAATTTTTTTAAAAAGTTTTATACCTGCATTGAATATGCCGTTTTTGATCAGAGAAAGTCAGGCTTTTGGCAATTTGAAATTGATTCTAGAAGCATCTGGCAAAACTTAATTGTATTTTTTTAACGTTTTAAACGGGTTCGGGGAATTTTATAATAATTTTTAAAGGCGTCTGGTATTTTTTAAAGTTAATCTAGTTCCAGAAGGATCTGGCAATTTTAAAATCATTGAAATTGATTGAAACGAATGACTTTCGAGATCTTTAGCAACTTAAAAGGCAAAAGTTAAGTTATATGGAAGGTGAAAGGTTTGGTTCTGGCAAAAAATGTTTGGTGCTAATTGCAAAATAGTTTTAAGTTTTTTTCAACTTTAACAACAATGCAAATTTATTGAAACATTTTAAATCTTGGTGTCTTCTGTCTTTCTTATCTTACCATTTTTGACCAATAAATTTGAAACATGCTCTATAAGAGTGTAGCTACTTTATGTGAATCTAACGATTTGAACAGAATAGAAAAAGCACTGTACAAATTAGGAAATAAATCGGGCTCTGAAGTATCGTTGCTGTAACAAAGAAAAATCCTTTTGTGATACCACAATAAGCAAAAATCCATACCCATTTGAGATTTCTTCTCGTTTACGACAATCGTTAATTAAAAAAGTCAATTAATTTTGGCGACAAAGAAGTTGACTACAAAGACCGCTAGAGGGTATCCATTCAAGGCATTGTACGCATCAGATTACAGAATCTTGTAACTGACTAAAACAAAAAAAAAACACTACTCTTTAATCCCGTCCCAATAATTTGATGAATAGATTTTCAGAAAACGCGAAAATCCACTTTGAAAGTTACTAATAATTTCAAAATGACTTAAAAGTGCACCAAAACGATTTCTCTTCCAAAACGTTTGTGTATTTGTTTTAATTTTATTGTGATCATTCTAACTTAAAGTTTAATGGAATCCTTGGTGGGATTTATCTTTTATGACGTTGATATTAATAGACGAAACGTTGAAATTGCAGTAGCGTAGCAGGAACTGCAATAACTCCTAATAAAATTAAAGGCACGAGCTGCTAAAGGAAATAAATTCTCCTATATTATCTGAGAAACACATGCAGTGAAGTAAAATTAAACAAGCCTGAACTAAAATGTAAATTAAAAAACATTATACAAATAAGTTGAATTTACGTTATTTATTTTACATCCAAGTTGTTGAGTAGGGTCTATATTAAGACTGTTATTAAATCATTCTGTATTTCTTTAGACAGGGAGCGATTAGTAAACTTTACGAGACTCAATAAAAGTGCAGCTAAATGCAATAAATTGTTGGTGAAAATAAAAAGAAACACACGGTCTGTTCAGCATCTAAAGCATCAGGTGCGTTTGCATTTCAGCTTTTAAGTTCTAAAATATCCGATGTTTAAGTAAAACGTTCGGTTAATTGACATTCCTACTTCACTTTGCGACGTTTTTGCCATTTGCCCGTTCCTATTTAAATAAAGAGTTTAATCTGCTGTGAAAGATGGTTTTCATTTTGGGAGATCCAAGCAGCAGCATAACTTTCCGGATCAGCAATGTGTTTTACGTCTTTTTCAAAACGTTAAAGTAATTGCACGTTTCTCAGTGGTGTTTAATGAAAATTGAGTGTTTAGTGCACTCAATGCCTTCTTTAGTAAGTTTATGTTCTTTCTTTTTCAAGGCGTTATACCAGTTTGTAAGTTTCTTTGATGAATTCTTATTTAATATTTTTCCGATGATGTTTTCAGAAGATTTCTACATTCTTCATGAAATTTTCTGTACTCCAAACCCTCTTATTCTTCTAAATACTGAAAGACTTCTTACGAAGACTTTTTAGTATATTGATCAATCTCTTTTGTCGTGGGACACTCTGTATAACAAAGTACTTTGATGTTTTCTATTACAAATCTGCCATTTCAAGTTTGCAAATACCCGATTTTTACTATTTCCCTATTAACTTTAAACTAAACTGCTCGTCAAAAAGAATGGAACAAATTATTGGTCATTTTTGATATTTTTTTAACGATTCAAGGTATTTTTTTTAACCAAGAGCCAAGAACTCTGTTGGGCTAACTATAGCTCAAACAGTGTGGTTGGGTGTGTAAATAAATCACCAAAATGAGAAGACTTTTATGTGACAATATAGTATTATATTTCCTAAAATGGTTTCAAATATACCACACACAAATAAAAATCCAAGCGTTATAATCAAAAATGTTGCATTAAAATTGTCAGATTATTGTTATAGCGGGTGTTATACCACAAAACAATTCTGATTTCGCATAAAAAGCTCGCTTTTTCTAACCGGGGAAACAAATTTTCATGAACGGCTAAATAATTGAAACTGGTGAGCTAAATACCCCCCCATCCTCCATTGTGCGTGGTGGAAACAACTATTATTCTGCAATGGTGCCGTTCGCGAGGGTTTTATTTTATGACGTGATATGACAGTGGTTAATTGTGTTGTTATCTGGACCGCCCATTTATGTTCAACCAGCAGTGAGGAAGCGTTGTTTAAAAATGAAATATAATCCCGGTTTCGCGAATCGCGAAATATCTCAAAGCCCAGGTCCACTAAGAGTTTATTTATTGTTTGCATTTTTCTTTCTTCATTTACTCGGGCGACTTTATTACCGAGCTATTATGTCAGATTTATTGTTGATTAAGAGGTTCACGTTACGGTTTCTTTACGGTCGCTCGGGAATTATTATTGGAAACTCCCGAACATAAAACGAAACTGAATTAGAGGGAGTAACAATATTGTTAAAGTCTAAGTGGGTTCGTAAAATTTTGATGGTTTCGAGGGTAAATTTATCTCCATTCTAGTTGAAAATTGTCGTTAATTTAGCTGGTCGTTAAGTTTATTCATATAGCTTTATATTCTGTTCCCTTCTCTCAAAGGGTGTCCCTTGTAGAGGTGATCAAAATTATTGTATTAAAAATTAAATTTATTAATTATTTTATTAAAAAAATGTTTACTTACCGAGAGAAGCGTAGTAATATTAAGGGAAAATAGTGAAAGTAGTTTCCGTTTGGTAATTTCAAAAGACCGGCGGAAAAATTGGAACAGGCAACCCGCACGAGAGTAAAATCCTAACTAAAGGGAGGTATACAACGATTGGCCTCTCTCTTGCCTCCACGGGATGCGCATTAAGCTCTCTCTATTGGTTCAACCCTATTTAAAACTAAGCATACAAGTGAATTTAACTGATTAATTATTAACTTATTTTTACCTGTCAGAGTGTAATTTTTGAAATATTTAAAGTTTTTTTTTTAATACTTATCAGAAAACACAAAAATTATTTTAACTTAATTTCAGTAATTTGTAAGAGATGTGACAGTAGTCAAGTAAAGTTTTATATTCATAACTATTTTTATTTTTTATTTGTTTTTTCTATGTTTATAATTCAAATTTAGAGTTTTCCTGGACATTCTGTATATTTCCTAGAACTTTGATGATTCTGGTTAATTTTAAAAGCTACCAAACAAACTAGTGTAGTGACCAGGAATGTAAAATTTCCAGAAAATTAAATTTATGGAAATTTTTCCGGAAAAATTGGAAAATCTGAAAAATAATTTGTTTTTTATATTTTTGCACTATTAACTTGAAGGTATTTAGTCAGTTGAGGTTAATTTTGAAAATAAAAAATTTGCACTTGAAATTTCTTGACAATTCTAGTGGCACCCTTGCAAAATAACATTTTGACAAATGACACTTTACGTCATTTTTGTACTATTAACCTAAAGCTATTTAAGCAGTTGAGGTTAATGTTAAAAATCAAAAAATGTCTGGAAAAAATCAGAAGGTAAAAATTCTTGACAATTCTAGTTTTTAAGTTTTCTAGGTAAAACGGTGCATGGTACCAAAAAATTGCATCCCATCGAGAAGCAATTGTGGTAAAAATGTCAGACCTCTAACCTAAAATGCTCCTGAGATATTGAGCAAAAACTGCAAAAAAACTAGAGTCAACTTTGACTCCCTCTAGCGGCTAAACGGGGCAACTTAGTCGTGCCCACTCAATGTCACGTGATAGCCCCGTTCATTAGCTTTCTTTTGCTATACGGTGGTTTTATACAGGGTGTTTTAATCGCCCATAAGCGAGTCGTGGACGATTTTCTGGAAAAGTACACAAAAATTTCGCTCAGATTGGGAATTTCTGATTTCGAGGAGGGTGATCAAACTAGAGCAAAAACAATTGAATATCGATACAAACATTTTACATCAAGTAGGCCTAGAATTTGAGGTAGATTCCAAAAATCGAATAAAAAATTTTAAGTGAGGTTTGTTGCTCAAATTTGGGACACTCTGTATACTGATTATCTAGGAATAAAATATATGCAAATATCTACAAGATTCTTAGTCGGTATTTTTTTTTATAAAATGAAAATTAAACAATTTATAAGGATGTTAAAAATTCATTGAATTACCCTGTAAACTACTCCAATGTATTGTCAATAACTCGGTTATTTTGACAATTATAGGGTGGTTCAATATACCAATTTGTAGCACTTGGAATTCTCTTTTGACCACCCTGTATAGCGTTTTTACCTAAAACGTCGAATAACTGAGTTATTTACTGTTAAAACTGGTTGTTTGACAATGACAAATTTGACGGTTGCTTTCCCTATCGAGGAAAATTTTCATTTAAGCTTGAAGTAATTTTCCGGTAAATTTCCAAAAATAGAAATTTTCCGACCCGAAAATTTCTATTCTCTGGTAGTGACACCTAACGGTGAAGTGAATTGGAGAGCCTATAGATTATATCGTTTTCTCTTTTTGTGTACCAATTGACATACACTAGAAAAAGAAAAAACATTAGCTGATTTTTGAGATTTGTGGAAAGACATACGTCACTCGTAACGTCAAATGTCAAAGATCCCAAAATCTGTTTTGATTTTGTCCTTTGTTTATTTGTGGAAAAATAGAAATTTTGTGAAAATTCCTCATTTTGCTGTAACCTGCTGTAACTTTAAACGATGGAAAAGCCGCCAGAAACTACGGATAGTGTTTCGATAAGCCCCGGCAAAACCAAAATAAAATCTAGTCAAAACGACAACAAAGATGAAGAGATCTCAGCTGATAGTATAAAACCAAAAACTCCAAAAGCAAAAAAACGCAAGAAGCCTAAAGACACTACTGCTCCCAGGCAGCCCTTAACAGGTATGTGACTTTAGTTGTTCTTCAAAAGGTTTCAATAACCTCATGGATCCCCGACTCAACACATTAGGGCTCATGTTGGCCCCCAACAGTATTTGTTCAATGTGTGGACTGACAAAATCGCGTTGGGGCCAATATTCCCCCCAATGTTTTTGTTGCTCCATGTTCCTAACCTGCCTGACATAATTTTATCTCATAAAGGAGGTTCTGGGACACCCAACTCTCTAAAAAGTTAATTTGAATATACTTATTAAATAGTGTGGGATGTATTGAAGTGTAGCAATTTTTTTAATAAACAAATAGTCCATTTGCTACAAAGCTGCTGACTCTCAGTCTATTTATCATACATTGTTAAACTGTATCTAATTAAGTTTAAGTAATTTAAGGAAGAAATCTTGTTAGACCAGACTGCATCCCCATAGTAGCAAGAGTTGGTAATTATTTTATTACCAATAGCCTGGTTTAATTTCATGTTTCTCCATGAATTAGAGCTGTTTTAAGACCCTAATGAATTAGAATTTATAATACCATACTTTGATCGTATTGGCATTTTTTGGGATATGATCTGATACCTATTTGTTTTTAAAAAACAAAAACATGTCTGATGTGTGTTGTTTTTTTTCTTGGTAGGCTACATTAGATATCTGAATGACAGAAGGGAAGCAGTGAGAACAGCAAATCCAGCATTGTCTTTTGCTGAAATCACAAAAATCCTGGCTAATGAATGGAGCAATTTGCCAGTGGATAAGAAACAACAATATTTAGATGCTGCTGAACAAGACAGAGAAAGGTAAAATTTTAAAAATTATTGTGTGTCTGAACAAACTCAGATTACAGTACTTTTTAGGTACACAAAAGAGTATGAAGCTTACAAACAAACTGAGGCTTATAAACAATTTAATCAACAACAATCTGAGAAAAAAGTGAAAGAAAAGGAAAGTGACAGTAAGTCTTCAATAACTAGTGTAAGTATATTTGATTTGAAGTAAATAGAGTGTGCTTCAACTCATTCTTAGGTGGTAAATAAATTAACACATTTACAGTATCACCTACCTTCTTGCAAAGAACCTCAAGAGATGGACTTTGGAAACTTTGATATTCCAATTTTCACTGAAGAATTCTTGGATCATAATAAAGTTAGAGATTCTGAACTCAGGTAAATCATCAGAACAAACTAAAAGATCTGTTAATTTATTCAACTTTGTTATAAAGGCAACTAAGAAAAATCAACACAGATTATGAGCAACAAAATGCAATTCTAACAAAACACATTGAAAACATGAAGACAGCTATAGGAAAATTGGAAACTGAGATTATGCAACAAGATAAAACTAACGCTTCCTTGCAACAGCATTTAGATCATTTAAGAAGCACTTTGTCTAAAGCATTTGGGGGAGTGAAGTTGCCAGGTAAGTTTCAGCATTTTTATCAAACTCTAATTAGCATGTTTTTTTTGTCAAAATAATTCTTCAAATTGTAAAATTGAGATGTGAGAATGCCCAAATGAGTATAATTTTTTTCAGGTATTAAAGACGTGGCAACGTTGCAAAACATCGACAATTACATGACCAATTTACACACCATCTTATTAGAAAACAGCAGCCAGGATACAAAATTGCTAAATACGGTCAGAGAAGTGGTGGCAAAACTGGAATTTAACGGATGACTAACAGTCATGTCGTCATTACCTGCAAGAGTCTCAAAACGAAAAAGAAAAGTTAAGAAGTTTTTTTAATTGTGTTGTTCCATTAGTGTGTGGGTGTTTTATTGTGATTTTTTTACTTTGTTAGTCACTTAACAGGGTTTAGTCAACATTCTATAGTGTTCTTGTATCTGAGTAATTATAGTTCTTTGATATAGTATGGCCTCTTAAATAAAAAGCGTACATTTTATGCTTCATTTTTAAAATATATGTTTAAAGGTAACTGCCTTTGTAAATTTACTGCCAATAGGCTTTGTAATTTTGAAAAATAAAATAAAATCTCTAAATACAACACTGTTCTTTTATTATACTTCATTGTGATCATAATGTCAGATAGAAGCGTGAAAGTGTCCTAAAGTTTATCAGGGTTACTAGGAAGAATATTTTTTGAGGAAAAAACACTGTGGCTACACTGCACACTAGAACTCATAGATATATCTCGATTTCTCAAAATAATAAAAAATCTCATAATACAGAACAATTGGTTTTCTGTGATTATTTTTCAATAAACCTATAATACAGGGTGTCCCATAACTATATGACAATCTCTCGGGAGCATACAGGGGTCAAAATAATACGGTTTGTTCATATAAAAATTTTTCCCAAAGTCACTCCTAAGGGAGATATTGAGCCCCAAAGAACTGCCTTCCAATTAATGTTTTTTGCCGTAACTTTTAAACCACTTTGTATATTGTAATGATTTTTGGGTTTAATGTTTTATCGAAAGAGACCTTCTATTTGACATCAAAACCAGGTATCTCCTCTTAGCAGAAAAACAGGAACTAACTGGCAAGTACCTAAGACACAATTTGCTTAAACCTTGATAGCTGTCATTATTTTCAGCTGTAAACGCCATTAATGGATACTCTTGACATTTTTAACGAAAAATCTTCTTTTATTTCGATAAAATGAACGGTTTTCGAGATAAATCGATTTTTCATTGAACTGCTTAAACCACAATGTTATTAAAAATATTCGTTAAACTAGTTTTTTTAGGTAAATTAGTAATAATTCAAAAAAATGGATTTTGACTTATGTTTTGAGGCAATGAAAAAGTCGTTCAAGTTTCAGTTAGTGTTCAATTAAAAAATAAATACATCTACTTTATTATATGAGAAAGCAAATGATACAAACTTACAATTTACAATGAATCAAATCCATTCAACACCTCAATCTAAAATAAGTAATCAGCTGTCAATCCGGGACTAAATTCGGAAACGTTTCAAACAAACATTGAGTGTTTATTTGTGTGAAATTTGGTAAGTAATTCCCATTAGTCGTAAAAAAGATAGCCTGTACAACTCAGGCGAATTGTCCATATCGCCGTCATCTGATTGATGAACTCTCGTCCTTGTGCGATAGGGACATCATATTCATCCTTGTTGTACAATATACTATTGTAATCACGTTTGTACCTACTACACTAGTCCTCAGATGTCGCCAGTCTTGCGTTGATGTCACACACAAAATTGTAGGAAGAACAAAAACCCAACTGCATACTGTTATACTTTAAAAATGTATTCACTGTACATAATACAAATAGAAGTAGAAATGTAAAATTGAAAATTGGATTTTTGTTACAAAAATATTATTTAGTCGTATCACAATAGGGCCAATATGAAGATTTAAATAGGAAATGATTCTACACGTTGTCGCGGGCCATCCATAAATAAAAAGTACTAACCAATACAGTTCACTTACAGTGTCATATACACACGAAAATATAAACAATATTATAAATTATTAATACGTACATTAAACCATTGGGACTCTAAATGGGAGTTAAAAAAAGTGAGATTCGGTTTTCTTCCGTTTCATTTTGACGTCGTAATGTAGCGAATAATGGCACAATATAGAAAATAACAAAAAAATGACAAAATAAAACGTTCTCCTATAACATATATTATTAATGGACCAGTTCTTGTTACGGTTTAAGGTTGCACTTTTGTAAGTTGACCATTTTGCAAAGAAACACAATTTTCACCTTGTTAACACTTGAAATCCTACAAAAGTGGAAGCCAACCTCAAAACCGAACGAAAAATAATTAGTAATTATTATATTAAACCTATCTATTGTCTTTTTTTGTAGATTACACAATTTACCATAAGAAAATAGACTGTACACTGGACTGTTTTTTTTTCGCAAAGTTATCTACACAAACATATAAGTCTTAAATTCGCTTGCAGCAAATTTATACGCGCATATTCACCGGTTCTTCCAAACAAAGAATTAAATAAATTAACACTGATATGTCAGCCATGTTATATACACGAATACCGTTCATAACCACTCACTAATTATTTATATACAATTTATCATTCCGCGCACATTTTTAGTTTCGACTATTTTAACGTTTATACACATTTTAGTTGATTATTTAAGAAAAAGGTAGTTAACTTAGTACTTAGAGTCGACTTTATACTGCATTAAACGGGACTCGATATTTTTATTTTTTACACAGGTATATGTTACATTTTTTTGATGTTAATGAACTTACTAATTGCACGTTAGCCATTGCCGCTCCTATTTGCAGTATTGCAATGCGTAGTAATTAAAACAACACTTTGGGGCAAATCAATATTGCAGATTTAGTTTTATAAAGCTTAGCGAAGCGTATCTAGCAACCATTTAAACTATACAGAGTGTTGTCAAATGAGCAAGTTATGTCAGTCAAGTGGTTAAAGCTGAATACTAGGTAAGTGTCACCAATAAGAATCAATTAAACTTTTGATGATTCTATGAAATGTAAAACTCCAAAATTACGATTTTACACCTTGAATAAAATTTTCAGAGACACAGTAGAATGGGAGCGATCGAGTTTGATTGAAAAAAAAATTAAAATACAATAAGTAGTCTTAGTCAGCCGGTGGACTGTTATAATGATTACCATGCATGTTTCTGTCTCATCCAGAGTGTTTCGAAAGATTGAGTGGCATATCTGAAAAAAATTAAAACAAGACTCAGTAAAAATAAAACAGTTATTTTTTTTGGTCAAAACAAATTACTTTTGGATGACATAAAGTTGGGAAACAGTTATTTTCTTAAAAAGAAAAAAAACTAACTGAGAGTATATAATCTGTTCAGTGACTTCTGACTGTTGCGTCACAATTACCAGCAAAAAACGTATGTCGGTGATTAAAAATGTGATACGGATTGATTTTAGGTTAGGTTAGGTAACTTAAGGCAGGGGATACAGTAAATTATATAGTAAATGATCAACAAATGTTTTTTACGAGATACCAACAATCAAACAATTTTTAGAAAGTTTACAACACTTGTACAGGGCTCTGCCACGTTTAAAAGGTTTTCAATAGCATTTAGAGGTCTCCGACATTTCCAAAATAGTTCTAGAGACCTCTGGTAATTTAATACAGTTACGGGAAGGATTAAGACACTTGTAGAGGGCACTTTTTAACAGGTTCTCAGTAGCATTTAGAAGTATTTGACACTTTCAAAACACTTGTAGAGGCTACTAAAATGTTTTCAATAATTTATGGAACTCTCAAAATGGTCCTAGAGGTCTCTGGCTTTATTACAGATTAAAACAGTTATGGGAAAGTTTAAGACACTATTGTAGAGGGCTCTGGCACTTTTAAGAAGGTTCTCGGTGGAATTTAGAGGGACTGGCACATTCAAAATGATCCTAGAAGCTTCTGGCAAATTAAAACAATTCTAGGAAGATTTAAAACATTACTTGTATAACCCTCTTCTTGCAAGAGCCAGCCACTTTCAAAATGGCCCTAGAGGATTTTGGCAATTTGAATCAATCCTATTTTTACTCTTGAAAGTCTATGAGAACGAAAACATCCTGACATTTATTGAACCGTCAAACTGACAATAACTGGTACTATCATGTTATAAAACTTTTGATTGGATCTTTGTCTAGTGAAATGAGATAAAGGATTAGTGACGTCTGACGCAAACGTCACTGAACAGAGCTTATTAATAAATTACCTTGTCTGAGTATTCAAGGGGTAATAGCCATTATAAAAAAATTAAAAAAATTACCTGCAATACTTTCGTCCCTCACTTCGACTGGTTCTCTGCCAACATTCTCGCGTACCCAACTTGGTCTTGGCATGTCTCTTTGAACTGGCACCAGTTGCGCTACTGGATGAACGGGATGATGTCCAGAATGAGAGTGGACCGCATTGTGGTGATGGAAAACTGGTTGGGGGACCACGTATCCCGCCCGTCCGTACAGTCCCGCGCCAGCGTAGTACGGTGACAGGGAAGGAAATGAATACATATAGGGTGAGGGACCGATGTAGTGCTGAGGTGGTGTCGGATAAGTTTGGGGATAACCGCACTTTTCCGCTTGCTGTACAACAAAAAAGCATAATTAGTCCACTTTTCTGTGTTAATTTTTTAACTTACTTAACTCGAGCAAGTTTGTAGTACTTACCGACAGCTCTATTGACCGTAACCTATCGACATTTTCTGAGTACATTCGTTCCTCTGAAGAGATCGGAGAACAGTACCGAACTCCAGAGGTCGCTATCGGTCCCACTTGCGACACCACTGGAGAAAATCGACTAGGCGAATGATTAGGTGAATTTTTTAAATTGCTTTTATGATGGTCTTCGGCGAGCAATGAGGTAATACTAGATAAACATTCAAAACTCTTAGAAATCCAAACAACTCAGATTACGACTTACTAGCTTACCTATAGCTACTATTCTTCGAAGACTTTACATTATTTACAAGCGTCTCTTCAACGCCATTGGTTTTGATTGAAGGGTGATGCGACAGTGGCGTGACGCAGTCCGATTTTGATACGGGACAAGGAGGCGTCCTTGGAGTTGGAGGACCCGTTTGAGGCCTGACTCTACTTCTAAAAAAAAAAACAATCTTATCAATGTCTAGAAAAATTAATTCCACATTAGCAAAAATGATAAGGAAGCAAATATAGGCAATTTGGTCCAAAAACGAAACAATGGTGTGCTTGAAGTTTGTCTTACGCTGCTAAATTATAAAAACAACCAGCAGCAGTTTTCAGAAGGATTTCTAAAAAAAAATCGATAAAATATGCGGTTTAACTATTTTGGTAAACAGTTTATTTTTTTGCACCGTTGTATATGACTTTGAAGTTTGAAGTAGCGTCTTGTTTAAAAAACACTACTAACTTATCAAGATTGCGTTTTTATGCTGCTACATAACCGGATCTGCGAGAGGTTTTTCGGAAAAGTCATTATAGAAACGATTTTTAGGAAATATGGTATTAAACAATTTAAAAAAAGTTAATAATAAACTAGAATAGTATGTTTATGCAAAATGCTTCTGGATAAATTTTGCTTGTCAGACAAATTAAAATTATTATTGGTGATTGAGAGCCCTCCTGATAGCAAAGAAATATTTCAAATTCTTACAAATTTACCTAATAAGTACAGCTCAGGACTTGATGGGGTGCCTATTAACATACTCAAAGCAGTTACCGAATACATTTCGATAACTAACTTCATTTTCGAAGGTAGCTAAACTTGTGCTAATTTTCAAAAATGGCTACCAATTTCGTTGCTCTCAGCGTTCCCAAAGGTATTTGAGAAAGCTATCTACAGCAGAATTGTACATTTTTTGGATGCACACTCTATATTTTCTGAAACCCAGTTTGGTTGGTCAACATGGACATGTATGACAACAATCTTACTTTAGTCACAAGAACAAGGGGAGATTTGAGAATACCCCAACATCAATCAACCTTTTTTCGAAAGGGGCCACATTACAAAGCAATCAAAGCATATCAACTGCTTCCTAGCTCAACTGCTTACCTTAAGTCAATTGAAAATATAACATTTTTTTGAAAATCTGTGATAAGCTTCCTGTTGGAAAAGTGTCTGTACACATTTGAGTTTAATGCAGCTTTTACTGTGTCAATTATTAACCAATGGGCAATGGGTACTCTTTTGTTGTACCTGGAATTGTATTTTGTGACGTTGCTTGTGTTACTTTGTAATTGTGCTAGCAATAAAGAGTTTATTATTATTAAAATTATGATACATTCACTAAGAATTTAATACCTTTATTACTATTAAATTCATCATTTTTAAAGTCTCAACAGCACTGTTTTAAGTAAAAACAAAGAAACACATCATTTCAAATAATTACAAGCGTAAAGTGGGAAACGTTAACCATAAAATTAAATAAAGACGCTAAAAAACAGGGACTTGTGATTGACCTCTAATCATTCACACTGCTGTGTTTAACTTCAAAATTAGAAAAGAACTAAATAGGTACCTTTTTTGTGCGGAATTTGAAGAGCCATCGTCGCTTGAACCAGGCCGATCAGAAGTTGGACTACTGGAAGCCGAGGGCGTTCTCTCCCTTTCCATTTCCCTCAAAAATCGCTTCCTAGGTGACACTACTGTTTCAGGACGTGGCGGCGTACTAAAATAAAAATATTTTAAAACCAACTTCAATTGTAAATAATTGACAATTACCTAGTCCTCAAACTTCTATCAATCAATCTTTGTATAACTGCGAGCAGCGAACACCTTTTCCGCTTTTCTTTGTAAACCACTTCCGTTTCCTCAACGTCGGCCGTGGACAGGGGACGGCGCCTTTTAACGCCGCGCCCTCTACAAGAACGACGCTTTCGCTTCGATCTCCAGTAAAACAGCGCCATCTCTTGGGAAATGTTTTTCTTGGGGCTGTTCTGCTTCCAGGAATGGTCACGTTGCCAGGGAGAAGACTGGACCGAACTGTTGTCATCTGAAACTGTTAATCAAGAGTGTATTTTCATTTTGCCAACAGATTTATTTAGTAGTAGGTAAGCCTTAAAAACAGCATAATTTTTTTTCTCTAAAATGCCAATAACTTGTTTTAACTTCTTAATTTAAGGCGTTTTAACTTCTTAATTTAAGGCGTTTTGTTATCATTCAACCACTAGAATTTCCGATGCTAAACGTCTTGGAGTGCAACCTAAAAATACTATAACAAACGGCTTCATACTTAACAATCAAAAAAATAACTGCTAAAACAAATGTATGTTACATTAAATATTAATAACGCAGTTGTAACCGTTAATAATTTGTAGAGAGTTTTATATTCTGATTTACCTTAAAGATTAGACTAAAGCTACTATTAAAATTAAAGGTTTTTATATTGAAAAGTCTTCCTAATGCTTTCAAGAATAGCATATTTTAAATTACCTTAAAAGTTAAGTTGTCTATGGCTTGGTACATGGATCTCATGTTGAAAAAAAAAAAGATAATTGGTTTTGCCTTTTTAACATTAAAATCATATAGGTACTTGTCTCTGTATTGTTAAATGACTGTGGAATGAATCATATTGTATTTCCTATAGTGCTACTAGAGAAAAGATCAGATATTATTATTGCTTGCTATAACAGTACCTTTCAACAATTAGGGTAAAAGGCAACTTAAGTACCATTCAAAAAAAGTTAATTACCTACGCTAATTACCGTCCGATTCGCAATAAAATAAGAAATTTTCTATTTAACTGCTGGAGACAAGCATGGCTTAGCATGGCCTAAAAAGCACTCCATGTATTAAAAACGTTCTGTTCTACATATCACCTTATGCTAAAACAATAGGACCATTTTCATTTGCGCAGTGATCCGAGTGCTACAGCTTTTTATTAGAAGCGTGCCGCATTTTGCTCTTGCTGATGGAAGCACCGTCGAAAGACCAGTTAGATTTTCTAATTATTATGTAAAAAAAACGTTGCCTTTAGTTCCGTCAGAAGTTTTTCGCGAATAATCAATTAGCCACAACTTTATTAACGCTTACCGCTAAGTGACGCACTGCTTTCCTGTCTGTAGGCTGGTGTGCACGTTGCGGTACCTGGTGGTGGCCAAAACGTTTTTCGAGGTACCGACACCCACGACACCCTTTCACCTTCTCGGGCCCTTTCCAATTCCAGGATGAATTTTCCATCTGCAATATAAATAACATAGTATCACATTGTAATTCATTTTGTTGATGCAATATAACAAAGAAGGTTATAAAACTAGCATCAGCATAAAATTTGCCTTATCTTGAACACCCAAACCAGCATAATCAAAATTCACAAGTGAGGTCTGATACTGTTTAGGTATTTGTTAGTCCAGAAAGTAATTATAATAAGATTTATTGTTCAAGGTGTCAACTTACATTTTTCACACAATGTAACAAAATGAAACTCAGTCTGGCTCATAAAAATTAAATAATACAGTGTAGTTAGACCTTTATAGGCAACTATTGTACAAGGTTTGTTAAAAAAATGTATTACAACAATTTCATTGCAAATATTGTTTAAGTAAAAATTGCATTCCTCCAAATATCTAATCTGTCTACTTATAAATCCTCAAGATACGTAAAAAAATTGTTATGTGACTGTGCCTTCTTAAAGATCGCTAATAATATCAACAACTGTTTATTAAAACCATTACACAATAATGGGTAATACATTAAATCAATTTTTTTAAATGTGTTAATTTGTTAAATCAACTTAAAAAGACGTTATCTCTTGAACGTTGTTTTCTGGATTTTGTCACGTTTCACATTATAATCGTCTTGTGTTTGCTTAAGATCTCGTGAATGTCTCATGAAAGATTAAAACCTATAACAAAATATACAGTGGGTTTCTCTCCCCGTTTTAATGCATAAAAATAGTATTTAATGCATGTTGTTCCTTTTTATGTAGAGAAAACTTTTAGTTCTTCATTCTGTAGGCGTTGTTTTGACTAAGTGACTATTGTGACATACAGAATTAGCCATCTCATCTACTCTGATACTGAAAACATAGTAGGAAAGCACTAAATTAAATAAATCCCTTCTTAGACCCACTTTGGAGAAAAACACATCATGAGTTATGTCAATACAGATAAACAAAAGTGGGAAAAAAATAACAAAAATGTATCACGCGATATTTGTTGCCACGTCTCGTGAATATCTCGTGAATAATTTTAATAAGAGGAGTATTATTTCAAATTATTTCGGATATTGACTTTAGATAAAAGTTTGTTTGCATTTTGCGTATAATTACTTTAATTACCGTTTAATATAAATATGAACTTTGCTGGGGAAATTATGGTAAACTTTTGAATGAATGTTATTTCAAACCACTTAGGTCAGTTAAAGACAGGTGTTATGTTTTCTCAGAAAAATTAGTTACAAAAGAAATTTAATTAAGCAAAACATGTTGATATAATCAAAAGATAATAAAGGGTAAATAGTACCATTGTACATTTCTATGGGAATGTTCGAATTTTTGTTATTTCTTGATATGAACTGAAGGTTGTTATTTGACAGTTTTATTTGTGAAAGATATAATAGGTCACATCCAGGTATCCAAAACAATTTTTCAGCATGGAAACCAAATAAAATTTTCACCTCTGTCCAGAACACATTTTTAGGGAAACATAACATCTGTATTTAAAGGGTCCATCAACATTTTTTGACCCTTTTCCAAACATGGGCAAATTTTCTTCAAAGATGATCAATATGTGGTATTAGTTCTATGAAAACCTCATCAAAAATGCTTGGATCTTAGGTTAAGCATAAAATAGTGGCTACATAATGATTTGAGGTAGTTGTTAACATTAAATCTGTGCTTTTTACTTGGCTTTTTCTATTTTATCTGTGCTTAATAAAGGGTGATTAGAATACTGCCCAAAAATATAATTAAAAATACTGTATCCTATTTAATAAAACTCCCATTTCAATGAAGCCATATTTGTGCCTTTTAGCACTTAATTACTTTCAGTGAATCTGTTCCTAATATAGGTCTATTGCTAATACTGTGTGCAAGGCTTGGTTGAAGGTTGATTTATGGCTAACTAGGTACATAAACTGCTAATTTCTTCAGCTGTAAGGTTTACTTGAAATCAAATCAAAAATTGAGGCTTTGCCCCATACTTTTGCTACAGACCTTCATTAACATTAGTTTGAATATAAATACTCTTTGTGGTAGGCATGTAAGTAGGCCTGAATCAAAATAACTACATTTTACCTGTTTTAAGTGTGTTGCAGGCACCCTTGCAGTGAAAATTTGAAACATTTTTTGGTGTTCATATTTATTTTTCCTTTGCTAGTCAATGGTGTTCTTTTAAAACTATAGAGCATAATCTAGACAAATTAATGTAGTGTAATACTTTAAAACCATCCTGACAAATTAATAAGGTTAGGAGAAGGACATTAAAAACTGCTGTTGATAATCAACTGAATTTGTTAACCAAAACTAATCCAACCAAGTTGGTACACAACTAGACAAGTAAAAAACAGTGTAAATTACCTTTAAAGAATTTGAGACGACCTCCCTGTCCATAATTAGACTTGTGGCACTCCTTTGAATTTTTGTCAACATTTCCATTCATCCCATGTCTTCTGTGGTTCTCCTCTGTCATTTTGGCACATTTTGTCAGGATGTTATTGGGGGGTGGCTGCGGATCTGATATATGCATTTCATAGTGTTGGTTCACCACTATAAGTCCATTTCCTCGAACAAATCATCGCCGAAAACTTTCTGTAATCCGTTTTCAATTCATTCCACCTGCTGGCACGAATACGACTGGCCGCAGTAATATCGCTTTCTCTGCACACACGAGCGATGGAATCGCATTACTACTCAAATAAGACCCGAGCATTGTTTAAACATTATCAAAACTTCCTCGGTTTTGTTTATTTTATCGAAATCTTAGCGAATTGGTCGGCTCCCCACGAATCCCGTGCTTAAAAATTTGATGATGTCGACGGCTGGGTCGGCCTCACAAAAAGTTCATTCACTTTTACTTTCCGAGTTTTTTTTTACTATTTCGGTCGGAAAACAACGTTTTTGCCGTTGCTAGCGTGGACTGAACCCTCCAGGACGCTTTGGAAATTGTATTCTAGTGAAACAGAAGCCAAATTATGGGCGGTCAGAAAATAAATAAAATAAAAAACATAAAAATTAAATTTATCCGCCTCGTTGAGCCCATTTACGACATTTACCGTTTTTTATTTGGTCGATAAAACAGAAAATTAACGTTAAATGTCACTCAACGGACTCGCCCACCGTGTTTCAATCACCTGTCTATCTTTTTCTTGCATTAGAAACTAAATTGAATGGTCTTTGTTCAATGACAGTTACAGATCAGGTATTAAAACTAAAATGAATTGACGTTTGTCAACATGCCTCACTGACACTGACTATAAGTTATTTCAAAAACAGCTAATCACTCAATTAAATAAAACTCCAAAAGCACCAAAATGTTATAAAAAACAAGTCAAAAATGTAATTTAAATACAAAAATCACGAATTAAAAAATTAGAAACAACAAATTTGTAAAACATCTTTGTTGACCATAACCTTAAAATTATGACATTTGACAAGACTGACAAGTAAAAAGTTTATCATTTGTTTATAAACACAAACTTAACCTCACTTTTTAAACTTTTATAAACACCTAAACAGCAATTTCTAATTTCGGTGATTTTTACTTAATAGTGATGTTCAGAAAATGAATTTGGAGTGCTTAAACACTATTGACTGTAATCAAGGTGCAATTAGAGCTGTTCGATTCAATGGTAAGTTTACATTCTTTTTATCTATTATCCATTTGACTTGATTCAGTTATTTTTTAATTAATTAAATCATCAAAGTGGGTGATGTTGGAAATTATATAGGCTTTGTTTAATTATCTCTACACAAATTGCAGAAGAAGCAATATTTAATCTAAAATTTTGTCTTTAGGGTTCAATTTGAAATTAAAACTTGCAGTTTGAGTGTTTTACATACTTTTGGGTTTTTTACATACTGTACTGAAAGTATTAGTACCTACATTAAGGAACAATTGACCCTAAACCTGAAACATACCTACATTGTCTTGAAATTTTTAAAGACTGTGGAAATGGTTTATATTTTAAATGTTTCATTCCAAAAATTTCATATATTTCAGTAATAAATGTATTGATAATGAGTTTTGCTAATTGTCAGAAATTTGGTTTTCTGATCAGTTACATAGTTTAGGTAATTCAAGGACAAATTTAAATTTAGAATTGTGAATCTGTCTTGTCTTGTGTTTCTAACTAAACAATATGAAGATCTTAATTAAATAATCTTGAACATTTCAGTTGATGGTTGTTACTGCCTCACCTGTGGCTCAGACAAAAAACTAAAACTCTGGAACCCCTACAGGAAACTATTGCTTAAAACTTATGGTGGTCATGGCAATGAAGTGTTGGATGCTTGTGGTTCTTGTGATAGCAGTCAGATAGTATCCTGCTCTTCAGACAAGTCAGTTATTGGCAAGTTTTTTTTTTGTGAAAATTTCCAGGCAGTTTAATTAGGATATAAATTTAGTGTGGGATGTGTCCACTGGGCAACCCCTACGACGGTTCAGAGGACACGCAGCGGCAGTGACCTGTGTTAAATTCAATGAAGAATCATCAGTGGCCATTTCTGGTAGTCTTGACAACACGGTGATGTGTTGGGATCTTCGGTCCAGAGCTCAAGGACCTTTTCAAACCCTGAAGGAGGCTAGAGATTGTATATCTTCAATTAGAGTCACTGATCATGAAATTTTGACTGGTTCAGTTGACTGTTCAGTGAGACGGTACGATTTGAAAAATGGTAGATGTGATGCTGACTTTGTTGGTGGTGAGTTTTTGTTATTTTTCTTCTTTAACCCTGAAGAGACTTTATGATTAGTATTTTATATGATAATTAGCTGCAGTGACTTCTGCCACATTTACCAGAGACGGTCAATGCATTGTAGTAGGGTCGGCAGACAATGTGGTGCGATTGCTTGATAAAAATGGTGGGGAGCTTCTTGGAGAGTAAGTATGAACACTGTCTTTTTTGGCTTAAAACACGAACTTCATTTCAGGTATACAGGACATAAAATTGGAGGCTTAAACATAGAGAGTGACATTACGGCTAGTGACAACTGGGTTCTAAGTGGCTCAATGAGCGGTGATTTGTGGTGTTGGGACCTGGTCACAGGGGAAGTTAAACTAAAGTTAACTCATACAAGAAACAAAGCTTTAAACTCAATTAGTGTTCACCCCAGAAAGGATATAATCCTCACAGCTTGTGTTACAACAGTAAAACTATGGGGAGATCCTAGTGAGGTTGTTGAACAAGAGGAGCAGGATGTTAATGAGTAATTGTGTTTTAACAATAATAATTATTATGGTAAGAACTTGACAATGTAGACCATAATTCATTCTTCAATGTTTTCAAAAGGATTTTTTTTTTTCTATTTACAATATGCCTATAAGGAGTAATTTGAATTGAAGTTGTGGTAAGAATAAATATTATTTTTGTTTTTTTGAAACCAAAACAAAATTTTTAGAAAATGTGTTACACTATAAACAAACTTTAGGAAAAACTGAAAACGAAATCACAGAAAGAAAAAAATAGATTGAAACGACGCAGGACATAAAGAAGAGTTTCTCACTTAGTTTATTATTGTTCTAACATTCATTGAGCAATTTTTTCCTTACTGACACTATAAAAATGCTGGTTAACAAAATTCTTTAATGTATTATAATTATTATTTTCTTGGTAAAGAAAGTATACTCATCAAACACTAAACTGAGGCCGCCAAAAGTCCAAAAACCGGTAAAATACTACTCAGATTATTTTCTAAAGATCACCATTAGCATTATTTTTACCACGTTCTAGGTCCTGCGGTCCGTATGAATGACATTTGAGAGTATACATATCACTGTTCAACTACAAAGAAAACATAATTAAATATGTTGTCGACTAGAATTAGCTAAGCAAGTAAGAGCCTCGGCTGCATCTAACTCTTCTCGCCCATGTACTCCAAAAAGATCACTTTCAGCTTTAGAGGGTTTTTTCTTTTGAGGTTTACTCAGCGTCCATTCAATGTTGTAGTTGCCCTCGTTCGGTCTGAAGCGTTCGGCACTCTGCAACCATTTGGCAATCATAGAATTCTTATCTGCCTCGATAGATTCGGAAGTCTGACAGTCACGCATATATTTTTCCATTATGTGGTTCTTGTATTTGTTGGCGGATTGAGCAAACGGGTTGTCTTGATCGGTTTCCGTTGTAGAACTGACGAAGTAGCATTGATTTTGAAAGTCAGTGCTGTAAAGAAAGATATGATCTGTTTACCATAAATTAGAATTATTCTACAGTAATTTACCTGTTATTGTTATTATTATTGGTGCTATACAATTGTCCGTAACTGTGATCTATTTGACTTCTAGCGTATTGTTCCTCAAACTTCTGTAGTTCAGCATTATCGTAAGTACACTCTGGCTCCTCCCAAATGCTATCCTCGGAACAAATACTGAAATGCTCCACATTGCCTTGCACCTGACTGTTGTACGTTTTGATTAGATCACCCCACGTTTTTCTTTGTGGATTTCTTCCAGCGTTTTTCAGTTTTCTTCGCCAGTTTGCGAACCAATTGCATACCTAAATAATATTGTTTTTTAATAAGCATATTTTTACTGTTATCGTGGAAAATTAACCTGAATGTAAGTCAGTCCGGTTTGCACTGCCAGAATTTTCTTCTCATCTCTATTGGGGTAGGGATTCTCTCTTCGTCGTATCAGCCAGTCTTTAAGGAATCGTTTAATTTCTGGTGTGAATAACCGTTTAGGTGGACGTCTTTCTTCACCATACGTTCTCCTTAAAGTATTGTTGTATTTATTAAAGATAAACGTTAAAAATGCATGCTAAAATTGTTCAAGCAAAAAAAAAACAAATGCAATGTATTTGTGTCCGTAACAGGAATACCATGCAAAACTTTTTTTTGATGAAAGAATATTCCAGGAAAACCGTAGTGTGTACAGTGTATTTTTGA
Organism: Ips typographus; assembly: GCF_016097725.1. NCBI lineage: Eukaryota > Metazoa > Arthropoda > Insecta > Coleoptera > Curculionidae > Ips > Ips typographus. Next base: position 24,258,659 of record NC_138423.1, on the reverse strand, counting down.
TGAAAATAATATTAAACATGTTCCACAAAAACATACTATAATGCAGTATTGTATAGCTTTAGTATAAAATACTTTACAACTTTCGTTAGAAGTTGGCATTTTAAGAGGTAAAACTAAACTTGGAGATTCGCGATACAACATCAGTTTAATTCAAATTAATTGTAAAAGTATTTAATGAAACCCCAGTAAAAATTAAACAGAAAAATGTAATGCTGTTTTTATACAACCTTGTTAAGTTTATAGTAAATTTTACCAACATAACAATCAAAAAATAAATTAATTAAAGGGCACACATTAGAATCATTTAAAAATCAAAACAAGGCCACACAAAAGAAAAACCATCAAACCTGTTAATTTTCTTATTTCGAACGGGACGTTTTGCCTTGTCCTTCGCGCATTCGCCCATCCTCGAGTCCATTTTCTGTTTTCTTTTTTAGAAATAGAGAATTTCTAAGTTGAGAAACATGTCACAAACGTATAGTAAAAATAGACTGGGTTGGATAAAGTTCAAAAACAAGATTCCCGCAGCCATTTTTGCGATGTACATGCGTTACATGTAAGCCATGTTTTTGTCCCTGACTGCCCAAAATTTCATTGGTTTCTCCTTTTAAATCTGTTTGCAGGGTGGTTTTGGAGGGTTTGAAGGCGAGTTGCAAGCAAATTGAACCAACCCTGCGCGTTTACTTGCCAAAACAAGTCGAAAATCCGACTGAACGAAAAACATGAATAATTCCGACTGCGTGTTCTCTTGTTTTAGACGGTTCAAAGCGGTTTTTATTAAAAATAAGGGTTGAAACGTATCGCGGGGTGGTACTTACCAGCTTTCCAGTTCACGACCACTTAATTATCACATAAAAATCGTTGAACTTAGGAAATTATGTGTATAAACACCATAAAAGATTGTGTGAAACTGAACTTACACAATCGGGAGACATTTAGATGCTGTTTTATTTTCAGATCTTTCAGTCTCCCGCGACGTTGTTTTTATAATTTGATCTCTGTATTTCGTTTCGGTGGACGATTTTCGTTTTGACATTTATTTAGGGTAGTTTTAGTAATAAAAATGTTCAAAAGTATTTCTTTAATATCTGCACTATGATTGGTTTCATGTCAAACTGGGAAAAAATGGATTAAATGACCAAATTGTGCTGATTTATACTGGGTGAAAATGACAGAGAACATCCACATCAGAATCACATAACATACAGGGTGGTCCTCTGGGAATTGCATCGATAGATTATGGAAAAACAGTAGGTAGTAACCATAACTCTGAAATTTTGGTACTACCAAAGTAATAATTTTCAAAATGCATATACCAATATATCAACTAGCTTATTTTAAATGTAATACCTTTTATATTGTTTCTTTTTTGGATTCTACGACAAATTCTAGACATATTTCATATGTAGGTATAATGTAATATACCTATCTGTATTCGTTTCTGAGTATTTGCATTAAAGTACCTAGAACAACTGTAATTTTTTGCATATAAAATCGTTTTTCTTGGTTTCTGTGTTTTGTCGTGTTAAACAAGATTGGTTCTAAGAGTGGGTGCAGAAATTAGTCTCAAAAATTAATTTAAAAAAAATTCATAAAGTCAAGTTTTTCAAATGAAACACCTCCATTTTTATAATTTTATCTTGTTGTCCGTCTAAAATTAGGGTCAGTTTTATTAACTTACATTTTTAAAATAAGTAACATTTACAAACTCTCTGATGTCAGTTTTTGACCACCCGCACCAACCTTGTTTAATACGAAAAAACCCCAAGAAAACTAAATCAAGAAAAATCTATCATAAAATGGTAAATATCTCAGAACCGGATGCAGACATGACATTATACACGAAATATAGTATGTATAAAATTTGTCGTAGAACCCAAAAAAGGAACAATATACAGAGTGTTTCATTTAAAATAAGCTATATATGAGTTGGTATCTATTTTCGCTATAACCAACATTTTGAAAAACTCTGTCCCCATGAAGTCTTATATTGACATCTGAGTGTCCAATATAACGTAATGTATAACACTATTTAGTATGCACAATCACCAGTCTAAAAGTCAAAATAAAGCAAAACGTTGTTTAATTTTTTATTTCTAAAGAACCAAAAATTGTATGGTGAGAAAAGGTAGCCTTTTTGACTACTTTTTAAGAGAATATTGAAATTATTTCTTTTCAGGACATTGGTGTCCTACCTATTATCAAGGACGAGTTAAACACTGCAAACTCAGAATATTAGTCCACACCACATCAGTTTTGAGTTGGTGAGCATCAGAAATTGGCGAATGATACCAGACAACAACTTCATAAATTGGCGGACTTTTTCTGCGATTTTCGCGCATATGGTAGAGTTAATCATATTTTTTTCCATTGTCCCATATAATTGACGGAATGGGTTTGGATTTTTTTATGCTGAGTTGTTGAAAGTTGCGACCCTTAGGCCACCAAGAACAATATTTAAAGGTTTCCAACATTTTAATTAATTTTATATACAATGCAATATCTTTATTTTTTTTGTTTTGTCCATTCACAGATCAGATGTGCTGTTTCTCCCTCATGTACTATCTTACTGTCATCATTGAAATCAGTTGGTGTCAAATTGTCCAGAAGTGGACAGAAAGCGATGACCTCCCCTTGGAAGAGGGGATATCCAGGGAGAAGGGTATTGAAACTGGTTTGCACAAACTTTTACAATTTTGTGACGTTTCCCTACTTAGTTGGGTTTTTCGTACTGCATACGGATGTGGTTTGCATGCACGTGCAAGACCGCATACGTGTTTATAGAATTAATTAAAATATGAATCACCAGCCAGTGTGAAACTGGTAAAACTTTAATTCTAGTACAGTTGCTTTTGCACACATAGCAGTATATTGCGTTCACCATTTTTCAAAATTGTCGATTCAACGCAACAGATAAGTACAATTGGTTTAGTTTTAAGGCATCCTACTTGCTGACACGCAGACGCATTTTCATTCAATCCACGTGGGCTTCAATTTATTATGGTAGTTTATCTGCCCAAAAATGTCCTGTTTACCGTACATTTTACAATGGGTTCGTATACCATAGTGGAAGTTCAAAATTTAAATACAGTTTATGCCTTACCATGTGCTATTGTCTTGCTTTTTAATATTAAATCGCCAGTATTTTTATACAACTTAAATAAAATGTTGAGCCTGGCACGATCCCCCGTGACGTAATTAGAGACTCTTCAATTCCGTAACGTAGGTGGAAGGTGCATCAGTGCATTGTTTGTTGTATCAATCAACTAATTTTTGTTAATTTGGGTATGATCTGTTGGAGCAGTCCTAAAAATGTAAGAAGCTGAAAAAATATTGTTTTAATGTGTCTGGGTTTAAACTAAATTAGTGAAACACTGAAACCAAAAAACAAACATTCTGAAGATTTTAAAACTGAATATGGAAATCTGTTATCTGCAAAGACATTAAAATGTGATTCAGTGTCATTCACTGAATCGCAAATTAAATGGAATCTGTTAACACTACTTTAAAAGTTGAAACTTTGACATTTGGTAAAAACTTATATAAGAAAAATATGTCCATACATATTTTTTGAGACTTTTTCGTATATGGTGTATTAAGTGTGGTTTTCACAATGGTGGTTCTGATTCTCTTCAAGAGGTTCTATATGAATTACCAAAAAAAAAATAAATTTTGTGTATACGGCTCCTAAGAAAATAATCTTTTCATTTTTGACATACTTCGTCAGTTCTTACTATTTTTCTATGCTTGGTGGTGGATGGTGATGGTACAGTCATACAGTGGTGCAAATTCGATTAACGCTGTGTAGGTGTCGTTATATTCTCTAAACCGCTGTCCTTTCATTTCAAAATGTACTATTCTCAGTACTGATAAAAACAGGTGTACGTACAATTATTTGGATACCGTAATCAGTAACGGAAAACAGAAAGTGAAGGCTGGCCTCAAAACGTGGAAACGCGAAAACGGCCAGCCAAACAACTCTACTCGAAACTAGGGAACACGCCGTATCAAATATCGACCGCGAAAACCGCATGGCCGATAATTTCGCGTTATAAATCGCGTTTGTAATTGAAAATGTGTACAATGTAAATCGTCTCGAGTGATTATAAAAAAAAAATATATAAAAGGGCCGTAAAAGTCGCTTTTCCACATTTTGATGGATCCACCGGTCCTAAATGGTCACGACCGTCAGGACGAAAAATTTCCCGATGATTCATCCAACAAATTAAAAAGAAAAATCACCCTGCTGAATGGTGTTGGACTGATTGTGGGCACTATTGTCGGTATGTTTAATTTACTAACCGAGAATACTATTTTTAAATTTATACCAATTTCGAAAAATTATTTGGCGCCAAAAAATTTCATCATAACTAAAAAATTTTTTTTTATTAGTAATCAAAAAATTGATTGGAATACTTACATTATTGTTATCATATAATACATACTAAAGTACTACATTACATCAAAATCTCTTACCTTGATATATTATGTATTTAGTATATGGGATGATGCAACAGAGTTTAAATTTTGAAAATTTCGTTTACTGCATCAAACAAACCGGTTTTCAGATTTACAGCGCGTTTTATTGCTTCTTTGCTTTAAACGCTATCTTATTATATTATTCTCAAGTGTTGATCGTCCCAAAAATTAGCATATTATGTTTGCTAGAGGTTGTTTTTGAAATTTGCAATACAGATTTCTATTTGAAAATACGAATCTGCGTATTCTCATTACACGTACAAGTTTTATTGTCCTTGTTTGTTTAAGTCCACAAAATCTAATTTTTAATTAAAAATATAAATAAGTGAATAATTTTTCCACTTTTTTGCGCATTTAAAATGATGATTGTGGGATTGACCTCCAGGAGCACTCAGTGCATTACAATTTTACATATTTATAGACTAGATAGACAATTTAAAACAATAAACTCACTGTACCACAGGTTTTTGCTGTTCTGTTCGAGGCAACAAAATGCAATTCTAAACAAAAATTGTGTAACATAAAAAAATAAAATATTGTTGCCACTAAAAAAGGAAAAAATATTTTGTTTGGTGCAATATTTTTTTTTGATTACGATGATTAAACATAACAGCTCAATTATTCTCTGTTAAGTCAATTGACACTTGTTTACGTGACATGATTGCCATTTTCAAACCGATTAGAATGTGACACTGTCAAATTACGTCACAGAGTCCCTTCTAAGTTACTTGATATAACTCAAATAAATGACATTCCAGCGTGTCACTCTTCCTCCTCTAAAAAAGTTTCAGATTTTGGCAACCATCATCAGCTTTTAGGTTTTTGTTTTGGGGTCGCCATATTAGATTTCTACTGATGATACGTCAACAATTAACTAAGTTAGAGCGCGTTCATTTCATCATGTGACAACTGTCATTCTTTTTTGTTATTATTACGAAAATAAGAAAATCAACAGTTGATGATGGTAACTTAAAAACGAAACGTTGGATATCAAAAAATGTGATGCTTCCACATTGTAGAGGCGAAAATGAGGCCAAACTGTTATTCATTTATCTCATCAGACAAATTGGCAAAAAAATAAATTTTGAAAACTTTAAAAACAAAAACAGAAAATTGATTGGTTTTACTTTTGTTTTAGTGGCCCTTCTACGCCTTCGTATATTGTCCCATTCTGGTTAATTTTGTTTTTTTTTCCTGCAATATTTGTTTTGGTCATCTCTATCATGTCACACACTAATATGAATTTATTGTTTTATTTGTCACGCTAATATATGAATAATATAATAAACGCTATTAGTTTATCAACTTTTGCCTAGACCTGAATATATGCAATATTGTAGGTAAAGTTAAAATGGTTTTCTGGGTCACCTAAATAACTTTTTTTCAAATTTGAAGTTATTTTGGCGACTACATTGCGCATTTAAACTTTGTTATTTTCTCCACGTGTGAACGGGTTTTGCTGAGATTGTGTATTATATTTATAGACAGAAGTCCTCAACAAAGAAATTACATTTACTACGCTGTAGTATTTTTTTATTTTATTATACAGGGTTGTCCAAATCTTAATTGTAGTACCTAAAGAAATAAATGTCAAAATGTCATATAACGTATAGTTGAGAAGTGTCTTCTAGAGGTGTTAGTAGGCCCTAAATATGTCCCTCAATAAAACCGTTTTTTATTTTAAATTCTAAACAAAAAAAAAACTTATAATTATTATGTAATTTGGTATGCTTGTTTTATTGTGATCAATACAATGTTTTACTTGGAAATTGTTTCACATTTTTCAAATAATCTGGACAGGTACAATTTGTTTTCATCATAAATTATTGTTGCGAACAAATCTGTTTTTTATAGTGCTAAATACGGAACGCTCCTGTGTGTGTCGTTTTATTTCGGAACGCGCTGCTCGCGAAAAGAGACATTGCGTTTTTAACCTAACCTAACTTGTTTTTTTGGTTATTATTGATCTTTGCACGGCCAGTGTGGTCTAACTTATTTTTTTCTCCCTTTTGTTATTTTTTTCAACAATAAAGTTGTTTTAGATGTTATTTTTCGTGAAATTTTTAGAATCTACACACCCGTACATTACAATTATGTATGCAAAATGAGTATAGCAAGCAAAAATGTTCAACAATCTCTGGAATTTCTGACAAATGTATAAATTTCAAAAAATATGACAACCTGAAATTTTTATTAACAAACTCTGGAGCTGTCATTTTTTACAGGTAAAAGTCACTAGGCCGGAAACTGTTTGACAGATGATATTTCTCAAATACATGACAACTGCATAATGAAAATGTCCAGACAAAATTTTCTAAAGCTGTGTCTGTTTATCTGTCTAGATTATTTTCAAAAATTGAAAAAAATTATGACAACTTAAAAATAGCGAATATGCATGTCAAATTTCATTTGGCTAACTTTCTTCCTGTAGGAATTACAATTAAAATAATGGTTTTTGTGTATCACTTATATGATGTTCTAGTCTACCAGTTTTGTAGCTTTATGGAAAGAATTTTGACAGTTTTCACATTCATACTTCACCAAATTAAGTCAAAAACCGGCAGCCATACGTCACAACTGTCAAAACTGCACTCATGAAACTATAAAATGCATTCAACCTAACTCCAACTGATTTGACACTTTTTCATGTAAATTCTACTTTTATAGCTTTGTGAAGAAAATTTTGACAGTTGTCACATTCATACTGAACCAAATTAAGTCAAAAACCGGCAGCCATACGTCACAACTGTCAAAATTGCACTCATGAAACTATAAAATACATTCAACCTAACTCAAACTGACTTGGCTATTTTTCATGCATGATTTCTACATCACTAGTTTTATAGCTTTATGGAGAGTATTTTGACAGTTATATTCTTCTTATCACTAGCTCCGTTAGAGGGCACTTATCGACTACACTTTTTTAATTTTTTTCAGGTAGTGGGATTTTTGTCAGTCCAACTGGAGTGTACAAGGCCAGTCAGTCGGTGGGCGTGTCCATATTGATATGGAGTTTGTCCGGCATTTTTTCCATGCTCGGCGCACTTTGCTACGCCGAGCTTGGCACTTCGGTCACCCGTTCAGGGGGCGATTACGCTTACATTTATGTTGCATTTGGGCCATTGGCCGCTTTTCTTAGATTATGGATGGCTATCTTAATTATAAGGTAATTTACTTTTATCTTGGCTAGAATTTTGGTGTAAATGGTGTAGCTGAAATAGGAAATTTAAGAGAATGATTGCGCACAGCAACAACTCTTTCTGTTAACTCATTTGACCCATCCACACGTGACATTATTGTCAGTTTTACACCAAGGATCATGTGACAGTGACACACTGACTCTTTAAACGATTTTGCATAATTTCATTGCACAAAAATTAAAAAATAATAATTAAGTAATCTTCAGAAGGTTTTACATGTTCCAAAGTGATCCTGGACCTCTTAAAAAGTAAAATAATTAAGTTGCAATTATTGCCTTCTTCTTGTAAAGGTAAAAAATGTCCGGAAGAGTGTTCTCCAGGTTTTTTCAACATTTTCTATAAATTTTTTTAAAAATTGCAAATTCTCCAAGTAAATATCTCCAGAAATTTTCAAACAATAAAAGTATTAATAGCTGGGGTAAGATTATTTTCGAAAGGCTTTTTTCATGTAATATACTTATTTAAGGTTTCGAATATCCAATTTTTCAAAAAATCCAAATTTTGCCTTATTTCAGCTAAAATTCTTAGTCAAGGGAAACTTTGATAAATATTTCATATTTTTTAACATATTATACAGTGGATCTAAGACTTTTTGTCACATTTTCAAGAAAAGATGATGAAAAGTCCCCAAAATATGCAGTTCAAAAAGATTTTTACGAATTTTGTCATGATTAAGTCAAAGTATTTAAGTAAATCTCAATATCTTTTTTAATTATCTTAACCAAGCTTGTTAACCCAAGGTTTTACCACTACACAATGGTTTTATTTGTTTATTTTATAGACCAACAACACAAGCTATTGTTGCTATAACATTTGCGGAATACGCTGCCAAGCCATTTTTTCCGGAATGCAAACCTCCTGATAGCGCCATAAGGCTATTGGCCGCAGTATGTTTATGTAAGTAACTTTCTCCAAAGGTCATTTTGATTTCAGTATTTTCTTTTAAAATCTGATTGCTTTCGTACTATCCAGAACTGTCTGACCCTGTTATTAAATTCGGTCTCGTTTATAATTCAATTTTGAGAGGCTATTCAGTTTCAAGACGGGCCCAATTAAGTTTGAATAGAGACTGGATGAAAGCTCTCTTGTACCCTTTAATTGTCCAACATTCGCTCTATTATTATGCCCTAATAATTGATGAATTTGTTTATAAGCTTTATTATTATCTATTTTAATTCCAATATAGGTATCCTAACTGCAATCAACTGTTTGAGTACAAGACTGTCAATGAAAATCCAAGACATTTTTACGTTTGCCAAAGTGTTTGCCCTAATTGCCATCATAATAACTGGACTCTACTATTTACTAACGGGTAAGTTTCATGTTACAAAATATATTAGATTTCAAAGTTGAAAAACATAAACATAAAAAATATGTAATTCAATATAATAATAATATAGTGGAGATCAAATCTTCCAATGATGTAATTGTTTGTTCAAGTTTCTCAGAAGGGTAATCCAAAACGGAATTATAGGATAATAGTGTCAGTTAACCCGTTTTTTAATTTAATCTGATTAGATGTATGTTTATTTACAGACAATATCAACAAATATTGATGTCCTGTGTTTGTTGCACAAATAAAAAAAAAAGAAATTAATGAATGTATGATAAATGATAAACTTTCTCTCAGCCTCATTTCGTACACGACCGTGAAAGTATAATATTTCCTGGCAAAAAGTGAAGAGAACGGAATAGCCATCCGGGTCTCCCGATTTTGTGCCATGTGAGTTCTTTTTACAAGCAATCAAAATAAAAAATCGAAAAAAACTGGAAAATTTTGAAATAATCAACACTCTGCATATCCTACAAGGTGTTTGAAAAACAGGATGTATTTTTTATTTTTTTTGTTGGTGTTATTTCATGCCAGACACCGTTTGACAAAAATTTAATTTTTGCTTGGAAATTAGTTTTAGACGCACCTAAACTGTTAATGGTTTGAAATCAAAATGTAACAGTCAAATTTCATATCCATCTGACTATAACCGTTATTTTAAGTTTTGAATGGACGCAGTTAAAATTCCTAGGGCAGCAAACAATTACAGCACAATTATAATAATAATAATAATTATAATTACTGTTGATAAAGTAACTGCTTGTGTTACTAATAAAAATTCCGTTCGCTTTGTCATTGCACGTGAAAGTTCCAATTTAAACCTTTATTTGACCAGCCTATTATACAGGGTGGTGTAACATAATGCTTTTTGTATGTAGATTCTAAAATTTATGTTAAAATGCATATTATAAAAGTTGATAATTTTATATTGATTTCAATAGAAAATTTACTTTATTACTTATTCTGTCAGTAACGTTCGGTGGAATTACCAGTGTGGAATTTCCTGTATAACCTGCATTTTTGAGACATCTGAACATTAATTTATAATAAAATGCAGTAATAGTTAATAACCAATCAATGCATAATTTATTGAGAAATTAGAATAAATGCATTAATTTATTTTACTTCGATAAGACCATATGTTATTATATGGTAGTGTAATACTTTTATATGGTCCTAAAGAGTATTGCATTTGATTTTTTCGAGATATCTAAGATGAAAGTGCAATTTTTGAAAAAACTCCCTCTATCCAAAAGGCCGAAAACTAAATGGAACATTGTTTTGGGACACTCTACAGGACAGAAAATGCTTTTTAAAATGCCGCAAAAACAAAGTCTCTACCATTAGCCGTTTTCGAGATATTTCTCTCTCTTGTCCACATTCATATTACCAGCCATACTACGATGAACAGCCGCGTGCACAGCTTATTGGGACACCCTGTACATTAAATCTCCTCTTTTCTTCTACATACTATAACAATAATTGTTTTTAGGTCATACCGAAAATTTCTCCAATGCATTTGAAGGAAACTATGACGTAACCAGTATCGCTTTGAGTTTCTATTCCGGTTTGTTTGCATTTGGAGGATGGAATTATCTAAATTTTGTCACTGAAGAGCTTCAAGACCCTTACAGGTAAGCGCCAATTGATTAACGTGAAAATATATTTAATTACTGTACAAAGTGGGACAAAGTGTCTATAAAACATCTCGAACGCAACAGATTTTATTGATAAAAGCTTGAAAAGGAAACAAATTGGATCTATTTAAGAGAAAGCACGTTTCCAATATCGAACCGGTATTAACAGCAAAATCCTTTCCACCGTTCCTCTCTGGCTTTTTTCCATTATTTGCTTTTATCTCCACTTGAGCTTTATCTTTTATTCAAACCTTCCGCAAAGTGTATTAAATGCATCAGGCATTTAAGGAATGAGAAGTATCTATTTCAAGCACCGAAGCAAAGATATCGTTGTTTTGTTCTAATTACTTTAATAACATTACATAAACAGTAGCTAGAGAGATATGATTTTTTTGTTATTTAATAAAACAAATATGCTACTCTAGGAGAATTCCGTATAAAATGACCCAATAAAGCGGTAAGAATGTCAATAACGTTTCCATTAAAGGTAATAATCGTAATCTAGAAGAGTAATTATTTTTGTAGTTAAAGTTATGACCTTTTATATGTTGATGGTTGTAATCTGTGAAAGACCTCTCAAGGTAATAGCATATTTGCCATTCTAAACTTTACCTCTAGTTTATAACTGCAAAACAATTGTAATCTAATTATTATAACATATTTTCATTAGAAACCTACCCAGAGCCATATGGATTGCATTGCCATTAGTGACCATTATCTATGTATTGGCCAACATCGCATATTTTGCTGTCTTATCCGGAGTGGAAATGGAAAGTTCTTACGCTGTTGCTCTCGTAAGTTCAACTTAATAAATGTTATACTAGTAATAATTTGTACTAATTTTCAGTCATTTGGTATGAAAATATTCGGTAGTTTCACATGGTTAGTACCCATATTTGTGGCTTTGTCGTGTTTCGGCGGTGTAAATGGAATCTTGTTCACTTCATCCAGATTGTTCCTAACTGGAGCCCAAGAACGTCACCTTCCTGAAATCTTCGCTTACATTCACATCAAAAAAGGCACTCCAATTCCAAGCCTAATATTCTCGGTAGTTTAATACACTTAGAAGATTTAAAAATAAAATTAAAATACTTCTTCTAGTGTTTGACGTCGCTGGCGATGTTGTTTGTAAGAGATGTACTCGTGTTGATCAACTACTACGGGCAAATACTGTGGTTTTCTGTAGCGGCCAGTATTGCAGGTATGATGATTCTGAGATATCGACAGCCGGACGCACCCCGTCCTATCAGGGTTAATACGGCGATTCCCGTCTTGTTTTTGAGCGCCTGCGTGTTCCTGGTGTTGTTCCCGATTCCGTCCCAACCGTGGAACACCATAATTGGAGCAGCCATCACTTTATCAGGTAAAAAATCTCCTCTGTCAGCCCTCTTAAGATTTAAACATAATTCTCCTAATAATTTTTAGGTATTCCAGTGTATTATTTATTCATCAAATGGGAGAATAAGTCGGAGAAATACAATGCATTTACAACAAAGACCACCAGATTCCTGCAACAACTAATGGAACTTACTTCACCCGAAGCCACTCAACTACTCTCGCAATCGTAAATCACTATATTATATACAAATATTTATTGATAAAATATACATTTTTAAATCTTTTTTTTTGAGTCTCGCATACTGTAGGTAGTTTTCTTTTTTTTAAGAATTAACGACCAAATTTCGAAACAGCTTACATGTATACAAAAAATGTACAAATATATTATATTGTATTTACTGAATAAAACTGAAGATCAAAAGGAGGTGTCACATTTTAATTTACTCAAAAATCAGTTGTAATGTAAGCAAAAAAACCCTTTGTATATCAAACAGTGGATTAGTGGAATGATTATATTACAAAGAAAATACTTTCTCAGTTTAACAAACTTTAATAACGACAAAGTTTACTTTTTACGTTTATTAGTGTTGATGTCTAAGACTTTCTTCTTATTTCTATTTCTGTTCTTAACATTGGTCACCTCATAGAAGTTGCTGCCGATCTTCTTCCTCTTTTGCGCTCTTTCCAGAGCTCTCTTTTGTTTGCTTTTCAATTTTGATCCTTTACCTTTCTCAACCATTTCTTCCACATGGAAATCTCCACTAGTTGTCACGGCATACTGTTCAGTATCTTCCATATCTGAATAGAAACTAATATCGGAAGAACCGTCTGAATCTTCGTTAGTTTCACTGATTACTGATTGGTTCTCTGAAGTCTGAGACGTATTTTCTTCTGTTTCGCCACCGTCTTTGAATTCTTCCACAGCTTTTTCAACATTTTCTATCGGCTCCAAGTCCCTGACATCTTCGCCTTCATAAGATAGACCAACTTTGATTTTTCTAAAATCTTGCACAACAGTAATGTTGCTGTCGTCGCTGTTTGGCTCATTTTTGGAAAGTCCAATTTCGAATCCGGGCGGGCAGACAAAGAACGGCAACTTTCCCCTTTGCCAGTCATTCAGCATCATTTTAGCCACACTGGATATATCAGGCTCTCCACCTTTAAGCAACCTCCCCGATCTTTGTGCCAGTTTCTCCAAAAAGTCCACATGGTCCTTCCAATCTTCAATCTTGTAAGTTTTGATCATGTACTCTTTCTTGACGCGTTCAAGAAGTGGGGCTATATAATCTTCAGGATTGCTAACCAGCTCAACGCGGACGACGCCTTTAAGCACTTTCTCAGTGTCAGTTTCAGCAGATGGATAAACCACACCAGGACAATCAATTAAGTAGATGCGTCGCATCAAAGTAATGTACTGCCACACTTTAGTTTCTCCAGCTATGGGGGCAACTTTACACACTTTTTTGCTTCTCAAAGTGTTGATTATTGATGATTTGCCTACGTTTGGGTAGCCGATAAAACCGACAGAAATTTGTTTTTTGTCAATGTGCAGCTTTGCTGAAATGATAAATTAAGAAAAATTATTGTTTAATGTTTTTTAAAATATCATGACTTGATGTAACTTACCCAACTGTCTTAATAAATTGATTAAAGAGCCTTTTCCAAATGGGTGGGTCATACTGGCATGGAATGCAATGGTGGGATATTCCTTACTTAAAATTGCTACCCATCTCTGGGTAACCCAAGTGGGCACCAGATCCACTTTATTCAAAACAAAAATCAAGTGCTTGTGTGGTTTTTCTTTTTTAAGAAACTTTTCCAAATAAGAGGATCTGGTTCCCATAGGATCTCTGGCATCTAAAGTTTGTAGCAGCACATCAGAACTATCAATCACTTTGTGCAACTCACTCCATATTCTTCTTGACTGTCCAGCAGCCATTACCCAATCCCTTTGTATGTCCTTAACTCCTCCATTGTCCCTGACAATATTAGAGTCTGTTTCATCACTGTATTCCTGTTGTTTTTTCTCGGCCCGTTCAGTTAATTCTTCAATTCCTCTAACTGCTATGTTGGGGCGTTTTCTGCTTTTTTTAGGACCAAAAACACTCTGAAAACTTTCAGTATCCAATAAATGCACACGGGCGTTTTTTGCTTTCTCATTCAACAGCGTTATGGGCAGAGTAGTTGGTTTCATAACCACTTGATAAGGATTTTTAACTGCAGCCCCCAACTCATCTTGAAACTTTTGCAAAGCATTTTGTGATATTACCCTGCTGTTGCCAAACCATTTTTGACTTGGTTCCACTCTCGCCTGAACTCCAGACGGCAGCCAGCCTTGAAACGGTGCTGGAGTAAGAATGTTACCTTTACTGTCTCGCTTTGCTTTAAAATTCCTGTACATTTGCAGTCGCTTTATTGTTCCCTTAGTTCGAGGTTTGGCAACGCCTTTTAGACCATCTTTAGATCTTTCCGGGTTCATCGAGTGGCCCGAACGATTGAAGCCCTGTTTACGGGGGGCGCCCCCAGATGAACTCACTTTCGGCATCTAAAAATTAATAAACATGAAAGTTTCCAAATTAAAAGTTGTAAAGTGTTTAAAGCTCACCTTAATACACTTAAAATAAAAGCCTAAAACGCAAAATAAAGTATATTTTACAAAATCAAAACATTAGACACGTTCAACATTTGAGGTTATGTTGATTTTTTGATTTTGTACGTCTTTCCTGCATTCCTGCCAGACATGAAGTAGAATTATGTTACATAGTTGCCAAAATTATCGATTTATTTAGAAAAATGGAAATACCATGCTGTTTCGTGTAGTAATATGGTAATATTGGTAAATAAATAAATAATTTGTCTGTGTAACTTACACTTGTTTCACGGTAAAGGTAAAGGACCGTTTATCAATGTACTGGTAAATTTTTCAAGATGGGATTTCCATAATATACTAAATAGGTAATTAGATTTATTTTTTAAAGCATTGGTAAAATAAGCAAATAGCATAATATCTGGAAACGTGTAACTACTTCATACCAAGAATATGGTTGCTTGAATTATTTTATTTGTATGAATATTGTCTATATATTCAAGTTAGCATATTTTTCTGTCATCGATTATGGTACGGTTGGTACGTAATACTCTGGCAACGCTGAATTGATGTTTTGGGAAGTAGTTGTCAGCCGTCACTGCTGTCAGTTCGACGTTCGACGTAATGTAAACGCCATTCTGTATTTTCGTGTCTCTTTTCCCGTTTGTCTCTCTTTACGAGTGAAGTTACAAAATGGGTAGGTAGTGTTAAAGTTTTAAGTAAAATATCTTTGTAAATCTTTGATTATTTAAATAATCTTGGTTTTCCTTCAATTGGAGTTAAAAGAATTTTCAATTTCCTTTCAGTTAATACTAATATTTCACTTTGAAATGGGTAATAACAATCAAAATACTGTTCTAACCTTGTTTTCCATTTGTCTCTTGTGTCTTTTTAAATGATGATACTTTTGTTTAAATAGTCCGATGTGTGTGCTGACGACTCAAAAACATCCCACAGCGATCTGATTTGAAAAAAACTATCCAAAACATGTGTTTATTTACCGTACAGGAGTTAAATAACTTTGTTTAATTTTAGGTATCAGCCGAGACCATTGGCATAAAAGACGTGCCACCGGTGGCAAAAGGAAGCCTCTCCGTAAGAAGAGGAAGTTTGAGTTAGGACGTCCGGCCGCCAATACTAAATTGGGAGCACGCAGAGTTCACTATGTCCGTACTAGAGGTGGTAATTTGAAGTACAGAGCTTTGAGGCTGGACACTGGAAACTTTGCCTGGGGCAGCGAAGGCACCGCACGTAAAACCCGTATTATTGATGTTGTTTACAATGCCAGCAACAATGAATTGGTCAGAACCAAAACTTTGGTTAAAAATGCCATTGTTGTTGTTGATGCCACACCATTCAGGCAATGGTACGAAAGTCATTACATTCTGGCTTTGGGACGTAAAAAGGGGGCTAAACTGGTAAGTTTACTGTAGTTAAGTAGTTTTGTGGCTTGTAAGTCTTAAAAATGATGTTTCCATGCGTGTCATCTGATTTATTAGATGATTAGAGTGGCAGTACCTTCTGATTAGTTTAGGCAATCATAGTGTGAAATTTACAAACTGCATTAAGAGGGAGTGATGTTAAAGTGAGTTTTTTGTCCTTAGACACCTGAAGAAGAAGCTCTCCTAAGCAAAAAAAGGAGCAAGAAAGTTGCAAAAAAATATGAGAACAGGCAGAAACTGGCTAAGGTGGAACCTGCTGTAGAAGAACAGTTTACCACTGGTCGGTTACTAGGTGAGTTTACCTCTATTTTTTGATTACCATTTAGTTAACTACATGATGAACACATTTTAGCGAGGGCACACTAAAGTGAGTAGTCTGTTTTAGGCTCTCACTGTGCTCCCATGACTTGCTTGTCATAGTTACTCTGATTTTTTTTATTAGAAAAATAACTTTTTCCTTGACTAAACTACCACATGCTTACAGTCATTTCATTTGTTTTAGCATGCTTGTCTTCTCGTCCTGGACAGTGTGGTAGATCAGATGGATACATTTTGGAAGGCAAAGAATTAGAGTTTTACATGAGGAAGATTAAGTCTAAGAAGGCTAAATAAGTTGTAAATAAGTACAAATACATGTTTGTACCTTATGTGTGGTTTTATTTTTTTTTAAATAAATATGATTTAGAAGAATTGGTTTTAAAAGGTTTTTACTAGACAATTTTGAAGGTTTAAATTTGTCCCATACAGGTGTGGTAAATCCAAAACCGACCATAGGAAAACCGTGTAACTGACAGAAACGTAGATAATTGCATGCGTGGGACAAAGACAGAAAACGAAAAAATAGCAAGTAGGCCATATTTTCAGTACGCTGTTGCCAAAATCCAATACCGTCGACAAAATGTATTGGATTTTGGCAGCCTAAATCTGGCCTACTTGGTATTTTTTTCGTTTTCTGTCTTTGTCCCACGCATGCAATTATCTACGTTTCTCTGTCAGTTACACGGTTTTCCTATGGTGGGTTTTGGATTTACCACACCTGTATAAGGGGTGTTCAATAATTGTTATGGTCAGGTTACCTATGGTTGGCAATTATCACAAAAAGTGTATGTCTTAGGTAACGTTGCAAACAATTATTATATGACAGCTGTCAATCCGCCGGTTTGATTTCAAACCATATACGAACTTATCAACGGCCCTACGTTCATGCTAGAACGAGAGAACCACATCCAACTAGGACCATAACAATTATTTGAACACCCGTTATTAATCACACTGTAAAGTGTCTTGTATTTTAGTCCTCTGGTTACAGGATAATGGTCCAATAACTGTGATTCAAACAAATCTGACTTTTTGACTTTATTCTTTATAAAACGGTTTCAAAATACAGTAATTATTAAGGCAAGAAAAATAATTGCAACCACGTTTTGCAAAAAGTGTTTAAATTCACACACAGAGTAACAATTACAAATATCACACCACTAAAAAAAACGTTACTTCTGGTTACTAGTGTAGCTTCCAAAAGAATTGTCCTTAAAATTTATTACAATAACACTGATATTATCCATGCTACCTCTATAATAAGATTGTAATGTTATACTTTTAGCACCATAATCAGGTTCATTCAACCTCTCTTTAATGAAGTTTACTGCATCCTCATTGGTGAATATATCCCACAAACCGTCAGAGGCAAGAATGATAAACTGGGGTTTGTGATCTTTCAAGTCGAAACTCAACACGTCCGGATCGGCGATGACGAGCTTTTTATCTTTAAGGGGGTAGTCTCCCAGAGCTCTAGAAGTAGCTAAAATGCCCGCAACCCGCCATACTCCATTAAAAGTTACAAAACCACCTGCTTCTTTGATTCTTTTCTTTTCTCTCATTTGTTGTGGCTTGTGATCAAAAGATAAGGGTATTGGATTGCCTTTACTATCGCACATTACCCCTCGGGAATCTCCCACATTGGCTACAATTAGTTTGTTACCTTCCAGAAGGGCTATTAGGGCCGTAGTGCCGGCAACATCTAAGGATTTTTTGGCCACTTCCACCAACTTTTCATCAGCAAATAAAACCTCATCAGTGATAAGTTTTTCGTAGTTTACAGATCCAGTTTTGTCAAAGTAACTGGTAATGGGTACTCTCTTCATACTGGGAGTTAGTTTTAAAGGTCTGGAGCCCCTTGTGATAGGTTTCATTGTGTCCAACTTAGTCAGGATCTCTGCATCAGTGACTTCTTTAACTTCTTTGAAACACTCATCAGTTGTGGAACTAGTTCTTCTAAAACTCTTTCTTCTTTCTGGAGCTAAGGTGACTGAAGCCACAGGTGGTTCAACATCAGGTTTATCATTACTAATATCACAGCTAGCTTCTTTATCTATAGGTTTCCCAGCTATCAAATCTTTGATTTGTACTATTTTGTGGGATAAATTGTGCACCAACT
Organism: Ips typographus; assembly: GCF_016097725.1. Taxonomy (NCBI): domain Eukaryota; kingdom Metazoa; phylum Arthropoda; class Insecta; order Coleoptera; family Curculionidae; genus Ips; species Ips typographus. The sequence continues at coordinate 24,240,206 of NC_138423.1, read as the reverse complement.
TCTCTTTGGCATACTCTGCAGCAAACTCTCCTCCATGACCATCAAACACGGCAAACATAGCTACTCCAGTGTTGTTAATATTATCATTAATCACAAAACGGTCTTCCATTTTGGGGCGCCTTCCTTGAATAGCATAAGCTGCCACTGGTCCCACCTTCATTTGCCAGCAGTTCTTTTCTATGTCTCCAGGTCCAAATAAACTGAGCTTGTCTACTCTGCTTCTGGGCTTAATGGTGTACTGGAGTCTCCCTAATAAATTACGACTCCATAAATCCAGACCTTGAATATAGAAAACAAGAAGAAACAGCATTGCTCCACAGATGATCAACTCAGGCTTTAAAAGGTAAGTTCGAAGCATCCTCCACAGGTAGGACAAATAAGATGTGTTAGATTGGGTGATGTTGGACAGCTTCAACGGCACACTCCATGCAATTCGGGATATAAGTTTAACGTGGGATACATAAGTTTGGTAGATAATTCGGTCATCTAGTTCGTCTTCCATTATGTTCAATAAGTCGCGGCGGTGTGTGGCGCGTATTTAAAAGACGGCATTTAAGTACTTTTGTTGATGCACATCGCGGTTCTACAAAAATAAGAGCCAAAATGCTATTAATAGAGCCCTAAATTAAAATAGATTGAAATTACTAACCTCCTTTGATTGCGATGAGAGCAAAGAACGAAATGAAAGCAAACAAAAGCTGGTGGACCTAACTTCCTTTTGGCATTGCGTCGGGAAATTAAAAATAGTTAGTCGATTATTTTTTTCACTGATTTCTCTTGCATTTAAAAGCGAAAAATTTTAAATCATAATAAAAAATAAAAATACTCAAATACACATCTTATGAAACACTTGCGTTGCTGGTTGCCGAACCTCCCGCATTATCCACATTGACATTGACTTTGGACCAACCACAACCGTAAAAGCAAAAAATAAAAATTGTAACAAACAAATCTAAATGATACAAAAACACTTTAAAACTTACTATAAATTGTATTAATCTGAATATATACTAATATTTCTTCAAATCTATAGTATTTTACTTTTGTTTTTGTTGAGACAGAGTGGTTTTAACTTCGTGTAAAAGGTTAACTCCATCAATACCATAACCACGCCCTTGTTTACATAAATCGCGTGACAGCTGTCAAGAACTATAGGAGGCGGATCATGTCTTTTTAAAAAAATACATCAAATAGATTAGAGAATAATAAAAAACAATATTTTTTCGGTTTTTTTCATACAAGTACATTACTGAATGTCGACATGGGAATTGACGATGCTTTTCCTCTAAAAATACGTCGTTCGGGCACCGTAAACCATTAAAACATGACCGAAAGAAAATTTGCCAAGGGGCTAGGAAAACCAGGAACGGCGGCACAATTAAGGGAAACAATTTCCCAAGTAGTTAAAGAAAACACCGTAAACGTGAGTTAAATGTTGAGTTATTTGGGTTAATTCGCTGCTAGAATGGTTAATGGTAGTTTTTTTCAAAGGTACATACATTTAAAACTTATGCAGGCCATCATTCCATCAATTCTAATTGTGCAGTTGATACTAGGGTCTATTTTAATTCCAATTATTTTTTATTGTTCGGTACAGAAATAACTAAAGGTGTTACTTGCCAATAAGTTTATTTTTACTGCAATAGTTTTAATTCATTGAATTTGTGGTACAGTTGATGCTGATTTATGCTATGACTGAGGGGTGTCAAGTGTACCAGGAGGAAATAGAGTAACCTACCAAGTAAAAAGGCTATTTTTGCTTGAATCTATTGACAATGTATTGTTGAATCCTTTTATTTCATATTTTTGGGAATTATTTTCGTTCTTCTGGTTTTTATGATCACTTTAGTGTCCAGCAGCAGTATACCTACATTACCATAAAATATTTATGCTCTACTGCTATAGGGTGACTCTAAAAGGCTCTAACAACTAGCACAGCTAGATGGAACCAAAATAAGTCAACTTAGCCAAATTTTAAGGACAAAAAAAATTGTAATACAAATTATGTAAATTGAATGTAAAATTGTATTATTTATAAAAGAAACTTGGACGTAACACCTAGCAAAGCACTTCCAGCTTAAAATCAAACACAGAAAGGTTAAAAATAATATTAATTTAAATCAGGTAGTAATCAGTTATCTAGCTAGCAAACAGACTGTTAATTAGCACTCATTACTTCAATTGGTGGGAAAATATGATGTTCAATTCAAAACACACATACCTACATCATAAGAGTAAAAACTATGACAGAACTAAGAAATGACATGACTAAAAACAGAATTAAACAAGGATTTAGAACTGTAAATTGCGCCCTCTATGAAGTACATAAAAATAGTCAGATTTGAATTTTGCCTATTTAAAAATCCCCATCCCATAAACAAAACTTCATGCATTTCCAATTCACCCTTGAAATAATACCAATTATAATTAATTAAGGACCCTTATTAACTAAGCTAACTGTGGCTGAATTGACTTCCTTTGGTACCATCTACTTGTGCTTTAGAGACACCTGTATATGGTCACTTTGACAATTGGGGTAAACCCCATTTTGTTTGATTTTTGCAATACATTGTATCTGTACTGTCTATTCTGAAATGTTTTCTAAGATTATTGTCAATCCAGCAAATTGGATTTTACTGTTTGCTCAAAAAATTGTCAAAAATTAATTTAATAATGTGATGATATAAAACAAGCCAGTCTAGTTAACTGTTTCATCATTGTATGCACTGCTATATTGAATATTTCTCATTTTGAGTTGTCTTGTTAATTTCTGTTTTTTTACAAATGCTTCACATTGTTCAGTTATTTACAATTACTTTATATTTTAAGCAGTTGTCAAATACTTTTTATTTAAAATGAAATAAATAACAGGTAGTTTGCATTATTAGATAAAAACCTGTGTGTGTGCATGTTAATGTTACATTGCTGGCGGCATTGTTATTTGAATGACCAAACTAGTTGGTAATTAAGAATTTAGTATTCAATTATGCAACAAGGTATTGTATGTGATGATGCAATGTATAGGTACAAAACACACCAACAATTCTAGTGGATATTTTTCAACATTTTTGTAATAATCTAATACTGTTTCCTCTATGACACTCTCTGTAAATACTGATAACTGATATGAGTAATTCAGACCATTATCATGACAGTTGCACCCTGCAACCCGAATATTGGTACTAAAGCTAATTTATATACAGTGTAAGGTGCTTCTTTGCAGTACTTGGCAGGAATTTTAATTAGTGATTATTATAGTAATTCATTGCCCCAGACATTTAGTGTACTTAGCAAGTAATAGACCCAACTGGTTGAACAATTAAAGCCATTCAAGTGACTTTATTTTAATGCTTTTAACAGTATTTTCATCTGTGTTTTATGTTAGTTTACTAATGGTTTTTGTGAGTATTGTGAAAGTTATCAGAACGGCTCAATGGGAGTAGCTCAGGCAAGCAGTTATTTCTTGATATGACCCTACCCACATCCTGTAATATATGTGCATATGTAGTTTAATTTATCTTTTAGTGATAAGTGTACATGGAATGGCGGTTATTGATTTCTCAAGTCAGTCCCTGAAAATTATTGTATCCCAATGTTAACAAAGTAGGAGAATAATTTAATATGGTTAGTAACTGGAATTGTTAATTACAAAGTGTTGAGTGGCTGCAGAGGGTAATCAATAACTTATTACGTCCTTGAATCTTAGTTAAGAAGTTTAGATAAAGATAATATTCTTGAGGTGAATTTTAATTTCTTAAAAATCATGCTTTTACTTTAAAAATTCTGTTTAGCCAGTTTTTGTGTTTTTTCTTGTGAATGTCATTTACCAGAAGGTGAAATACCTTGAACACCTTGTTATTTAAAAAGTCTATTAGTCTTGCAACAAAATTTAAATAATTAGAGAACAAACCAGTTTAATTATTATAATTAACAACATAACATATTTTGTCCTGCTTTAGGTATACTAAAATTGACAGACAAAAACCATTTTTATTTCAGAGTAAACCCATTTTCGTTGATCCCCTAGACTTCGAACAATTTTTAATCAAGCACAAAACAGTCCTTCAAAATGACCCTCAAAGAGAGTTGTTGCTGTACCCTCCCGATGACATTTCCGTAAGTGTAGTTGCGTAAATTTGAGACGTTTTTGACTTGAAAACATTGCAGCAAGTGGTTTTACCTCGACGTTCTCGAACTCTATCACCCGCCTTACCGTCGGACAGTGAAATAGAACACTGCAATTTGTTCACCAAACAATGCGTGAAAAGTTATTCCTCGAATTGGCAGGTGGTTCATTTTCGCTACTCTCAGTATTCAGGCGGTTACCAGGAACTCCCGAATCTCCCTAGTTGTGATAGTTTTAGTGAGGAATTATACGAAGTCGACATTGACGAAGATTCTGGTGATATTAAGTCTAGATCTGATAATATAACTAAGGAAGGATGGTTGATGAAGGGACCTGAGATTGGTTTGTGTTCAATGTTGTTTGTTACTCTGCGATAGTGGTTTTTATTTATGTTACAGGCTCTGAGAGGGGATTTGTAAATATGGGATCTAAAAGCTTTAAGAAACGCTACTGCTATTTACGGCAAGAGGTGGACGGCACTTACATACTGGAAATGTACAAGGATGAGAAAAAGGGTGAAGCTAAAATGACCATTGTCATGGATTTTTGTACTGATGTAGTTAAAGTGAGTTGAGTGTCTCTGTTTGTTAAATTCACACCACGTCAGTTGATATTCCAGAACCCAAAAAGAGGTAGATATTGTTTTGAGCTAAGAATGACCGCCGGTCATAAATCATACCTATTAGCAGCTGAGAATGAAGTGGATTTTAAAGATTGGCTGGGTAAATTAGTTTCGGTGTTGCAGCAGTATAAAATACAAGAAGAAAAGCGGGCTGCGTCACTAGAGAGAGGTATATAGTGTCTATGGGAAATCCAATTTTTGGTGTTCAAAACAGTCAAATTGTAGAAAAAAGCACACCACCTCCTTCCCCCCAAACGCAATTCTTTGGGACTCTAAAAGGCTTAGAGCAGAGCATGAACCCTCAACTAATAAAATATGCTCGCGAAACCGACATCAGCATAGCTCTGTCTAGAAAAGAGTCGCGACCAAAACTTTTCGTTTTATTTCCCCCCTTAGCGATGAACCTAAAATCGCCAAATGCTAGTCAAGACCAAGTCGAACCGTTCAAGGAAGTATTCGGTCACAGGGTGTTTTTAAAGTGCGAAAGCATCAAAATGAAGTTACAAGTAGTGGACGACAAAGACAATCTCTGTCAAGTGGAGCCATACTACACCACTTTGTGTCTTTACGACGCGAAGAACGGCAGGAAACTGACCGAACACTTCCATTTTGACGTGAACAGTGATAGTATTCGCACAACTCTAGTCACTAATCAACATTCCGCGACCAGCAGCCCTAAACTGGACATTCTAGATAAAGTCTCGTCCGAATGGCTGTCGTATCCTAGAAATGGGCTGTGCAGCATAGCCAATCCCCACCCCGATATTTTTTTGTTTGTTAGAATAGAAAAAGTACTCCAGGGCGGCATTAGCCAAAGTTCCGATCCTTACGTGAAGGCCAATAAGGATCCGAGGATCGGGATCAAGTGTTACAAAAATATTGCCGCCTGTTGCCAAAGACTGGGAAAATACCGGATGCCTTTTGCTTGGACTGCCAGACCTCTTTACAGGTGAGAGTCACATTCAGATGACATAATGTAGAAGGCTCATCAAGAAATGTAGAAATTATCACTTGTGACGTTTTACTAGTTTGTTTTGAGTGTGAATGATTCTTCTACCTAATAGTTTTATGTAGCTGTTAGAAGAATAGATTGTACATTTTTTAACCTATTTGTGGTTGTTTATAATTTAAGAGCAATCAGACAAAAGTCAATAAACTCACAATATAAGTCAGGATAGTCATAAAACAAGTTACAAAAATCTCAATTTCTTACATCAATACAAATACCAGGTCCAGTTTCAAATGTCAATAATTCACCAATCCATAGCCAATTAAAAAATAAGTTGACATGCATTATGTCATTTTCCTGAAAAAAGGAAAATACAATCCTTCAAATTTCTGTTTTAAAAATCAGTTTTTTGTCATAACTGTCAGACCGTTGGAGCAATTTTAAATTATCTCTTATAGTAAAATTCTGATTTAAAACTTCGTTTATGAGATAATTCAGTTATTACGTTCAAAGACCCACAACTAACTCAACCCAACTTAAAAATTGCCTTGAAAACGGAAAATTGACTTAGAAAAACTTTAAAAAAATTATTTTAGCCAGTTTTCATAGTTTCCAGACAAACTGAAAGACTTTAGTTTTGAAAATTGACTTAAGATAAAAATTGATTTCAGAAGCTTAAAAATTGCGTTTGTAACCAGTTTTCATGCAAATCAGGAGACTTTAATATTAAAAATTGACTTGTAGACATAAATAATAGAATTTTTTACTACAAATCTATACATTTAAACCTTAAAAATTTACTTGAACACCAAAAAGTGACTTTGAATTAATGAAATGTGACATCATAAGCTTAAAATTTGCATTCGAAGTAAGTTTTTGAAATTTGAAGACAAATTTCCATATTTTGACATTAGATTCATGAAAATTGTCTTAAAAACTAACTTTTTGTGCTTTTACTTTGCTTTTCATTTTCTTAGAATTCTGGACTATTTTTAGTGCTTCAAAACTGCTTTCAGCTTGGAGTTTCAAGACATCTTCACCAAGTTATTGACATAGCAAACTTAAAAAACAATATTACATTCTTCATAGACTTAAAATGGCATTTCAAACTTCGTCACTATTAAATCGACTTCTAGACACCTCAGTGCTAAAAATTCGAATATTTCTTAAAAATCTAGACTGTTTTTAGTGCTTTAGGGCTGTTTTCAGTGCCTCAAATCGATTCAAGACTATCTTTACAAAGTTTTTGACTTATCAGGCCTAAAAGCCAGTTTGTACATTGTCCATAGTCTTGAAAATGTCATTTCAAGCTTCTTCACCATTAAATTAACTTCTACACTCATAGGTGCAATAAATTGTAGCATCTCTCAGAAAATCAGACTGTTTTTAGTGCTTTTTAAGACTGAAAAATCGAATTTAAGACTATTTCCAAAAGTTAAGTTTCTTCAGTAATAAAAATAAAAAATTTTGGTACCAAATTCTCTTGAGAACTAATTTTTAGAAATGAAATAGTCCGAAAATGTAATTTACTTCTAGACTTGTTACACTACATCAATTAAAGTCCTGAAAATAGACTTTGGGAGTCTTTTTAGTCCTAGTAAAGTGAGTTCTAGCCGTAAAAGTCAAGTTTTAGATTATTTTTAGTAGTAAAAAATAAGTTTCACGCACCAGACCCCGCACCCAGACTGTTTGTAGTTCTTGAAATCCAGTTTCAGACACTCGAATGGCTCACCAGGATGGCAGACTGAGAAAACAAATTATAAGACTATTCCTAGTAGTAAATAGCAAGTTTTTAGACTATTCAGTACAAATTTGGACTCTCACAAGTCTTGAATGTTAAGTACTACACTATAGAACGATTTTTTAAATTGAAATTTAGACTGTATCTTCCTTAGGAAACGTTTTTCAGAAAAATGACATAATGCAAGTCAACTTATTTTTTGATTGGCTATCGAATGGTGAATTATTGACACTGAAAACTGGACCACCCTGTATATGACTAATTGTTTTAAATTGCTAGAAGCTTTTAGAATCAGTTTGTTAATATCAGAGACCTTTAAATGCTACTGAGAACCTTCTAAAAAGAGCCAAAATACTCTGCAAGTGTCTTAAACCCAAGCTTAAACCTAACCTTCACAGTTTTAAATTTCCAGATGCTTCTAGGACCATTCCACAGACCTCTCAATGCTATTGAAAACCTTTTAAAAAGTGTTGGTATACGTATAAACATTGATTGGTTTTTCATAAATACTACATAATTATTTGTATCGCCTGCCTGCCTAAGTTATAGCTTAAAACTATCTTATCATTTTGACTTATTTACTTTGGCAAATAGTACCTTCCTCAGTGATGTTATTGCTGCTTCACTGTCATTTTTTTGACTCCGGAAATTACCTACATCCACCCAGTATTAACTCCGTTTTGGTTCAAATGAAACAATTCTAATTTTTGCTGGATTTATTCACTTTAGCTGAATTATTTTAGATCCAAATAGATTATGTTGGATAGAATGGGTTTACCTCACGAAATTGAACAAAAATAGATACTATGCAATTTGTAAAAACATTATTTACTTTGATTGCTTTTCAATTGTGTAATTTTGAGACGTTTACACAACTAATAGGCCAATAATAATGTAATTTGGTATTTTCAGGTTGTATAGTAATGAATTAGACACTGTGTCCGACTTTCATGCCATTTATCGACAGGAAAGTAACAAAATGTCGGACGAGGAAGTAATCAAGATACTATCCGATTATCGGAAGCCAGATAAGTTTAACAAATTTACTGTGATCCCTGGATCTTTAGAGATAAAGATTTCGACATTTAGTGAATTACCACCCAGTGAGTGATATTATTTTATTTATGACAAAAATGTTGACTTTGAAAATATTATTGTATTTTACTGAGCAGTTTTCAGTCAAAGCTTAAATTTATTTAACTTGAAAGTCAAAATGCTCGAAAATTTACTAGATTTATTACTGCAGATTGCCTGACTACCTCTCTAGTTCCATTGAAGCCGTTCCCATTACCACCGACAAACGAGCCAACATTTGAAATACTCGAGTTTGAGAGTCTGTCCGAAAAAGAAGTGCACCCCTATACCACCTTTTTGAATCATTTATACGTTTACCCTCTTAGTTTAAATTTTGATACGCAAAAAGTTTTTACAAGGGCTCGGAATATCGCTTGCGTTGTCGAGTTAAGAGACAGCGACAATGACGAGGCCAAAGGAATTCCGGTAAGTCACCATTAAGCTTGTAGGAATTTCACAAATGAGTCGAATGCGGAATTTTAGTGTATCTATGGACGTCCAGGACAACCGCTTTTAGTGTCCAGCGTGTCTTGCGCAGTGTTGCACCACAACACGACACCGACGTGGAACGAAGAAATCAAAATTCGACTTCCCGCCAATATACTGTATTCGCACCATTTATTGTTCACGTTCTACCATATTTCCTGTGATATGACCAAAAAGCGGGACAGCGCTGTCGAGACTTGCGTTGGATATGCGTGGTTGCCGCTTTTAGTGAAAGGAAAATTGAACGTGGACTCTCAAAGTATTCCGGTGGCGGCTAATTTACCACCAGGCTATTTAGCCATTCATCCTTTCGGATTAGGAAAAGGAGTAAGTATATTTAGTGTCACCTAGAAGTTTCATTGTAGTACCGGGTGAAAGTTACATTCACTTTATATTTGACTATTAAACGTGATATTTTTAAAAAATTTATAAAATAGGCAATAGGTATCAAAGTTAAATATATATATATAGGCCGGTTTTTCGACGTCTTTCGACGTTGTCCGACACCTAATTTCCAGCCTCTTCGGTCTTCACAATCTTCAGGTGTTAGATTTCTCTCACTCATGCATTTATGCATGGTTGTCTGCCACTCCTGTTTTGGCCTTCCTCGTTTTCTTCTGCCTGTTGGTTGCCAATGAAGTACTCTTTTAGGCCATCGGGTATTTGACATTCTTTCCACGTGTCCGTACCACGTAAGTTGCTTGTTTTCGATATCCTGTGTTATTGCGTCTTCTATTCCCATCCGTTGTTTTATGATGTCGTTTCTTATTCTTTCTCTTCGTGAAATGCGCATCGACCTCCTAATTGCATCCATTTCAACTGCCTCAACTCTTTTCTTGTGTCTATCTGAAATTCTCCAGGTTTCTGATCCATATAGGAGGGTGCTTTTTACCATTGCCTCATAGATATTAAATTTCCGCTTCTTGGTTATTTCTTTGCTCCATAGGATTCCATTCAGAGCTCCGATTACTTTTTTGGCTTTGACTATTCGCTTTCCGATTTCTTTTACATCTGTTCCTGTGTTGTCGAATGTAATGCCCAGATATTCATATTCCTGACACTGAAGGATTTCTTGGCCATTGTCCAGTTCCAAATTTCCGTCCTGAGTTCCCACACATAGATACTTTGTCTTGGCTATGTTGACTGTTAAGCCCCATTCTCTGTATTCCTCTATTAGCTTTCGCATCATGTACTGCACATCCTCTTTATCATTGGCTACTATGACTTGGTCGTCTGCGAACTGTAGGGTAAACAAGCAACCATCATCAATTTCTATTCCCATTCCCTGGACCTTTCTTTTCCAGTTTTTTAGTGCCATCGCTATGTATATTTTAAAAAGAGTGGGAGAGACACAGCATCCTTGACGCAATCCTTTATTCACCATAAGATCTTCAGTGACACATTTGCCTACCCTAATTCTTGATTTTGATTCCCTATATAGTTCTTTAAGGGCTGTTATGTAGGTGTGATTAATGTTGGATTGCTCTAAGACCCTCCATAGTTTTGATACTGGGACTGTATCGTAGGCTTTTTGTAGGTCAACAAATGCTAGGTGCGTTTCCAAGTTTCTAGCACTTCTCTTCTCTATACTTGTTTTAGAGTAAACACGTTGTCTGTACATGATCTTCCTGCTCTGAAACCGCATTGTTCTTCATCTTCTTTTCCTTTATAATCCTCTTCAATGAGATCACATAAAATTCTACCATATAGTCTGCTTAATGTGCTTGTAACCGAGATGCCCCGATAGTTATTGCAGTCCAGTTTATTTCCTTTTTTGTGAATGGAGGAGATGAGAGCCATTTTCCATTCCTTAGGGACGGAATGTCCGTTCAAGCATTTATTGATAATAACTGTTAAATTTCTAAACAGCTTTCGAGTTCCATATTTTAACATTTCGGAATATATTCCTTCTGGACCGCTAGATTTACCTGGTTTAAGGTTCATAACAGCTTTTCTCACTGTTTCCTCAGATACCTCAACTTCCTCTCCTTGTACATTGAAGTGTCTTGGAGACTCAGTTAAATATTCTTGTCTAGATTCCTGAAGTAGGTCTTTGTAGTGTTTTAACCATTCTTCGGCTTTAATCACTTGAATGTTCGCCCCGTCTTTTCAGAGTTAAATTCACAAGTTAAATTCAGTGTATTATTTTGATGTTTTGTAAATAAATTAAGTCATTTATGAGTAAGTAGACAATTGTGGTTTTTAAATTAATTTCTACCAAAGTAATAACAGATTGGGTGGTATTTTTTTTCTCAAAAAGAAAATGAAATGTTACATTTTTACCTGAGGATCATGAATTGTTTTAGAATGCCGGACCGGAAATAAACTGGGTAGACGGACAAAAACCAATATTCACACTAGGTTTCAACCTGGTTTCGACAATAAACACAAAAGACCAACACTTAAACAACCTGTTTATGCATGCCGAAAAATTACTGGACGCCAAACCAGGAGCAATACCGTCCGAGTCGGAGACGTGCAAAATCCTGAAAGCTTTACACGCCATCCACCTGACCACTTTAATCACTTTCATGCCTACCCTATTCAGCCAATTGTTCACTCTGCTGGTGGCTACCCACAGCGCCGAAGTGGGCTTAAACGTAATCAGATTGCTGATCAATTTAGTGAACATGTTGTGCGACTCGAATCGCAAGGACATTCTTAATTCCTACGTGAAGTACAGTTTTGTGTCGCCAGTTAGTAAACGGGGCGCCACTGTTCACGAAGAAATCAGCAAGTATTTGCCGCCCATTTTGGATCCGAATAATCCAGATTTTTTGGTTATCAATAAGTTTATGCATCATTCGGATTTCTTTTTTGAGATCATGATCAAAAGTATGACCCAACATTTATTGTCTACCGGCAGGATTAAGGTGAGTTCTTTCTGCTTGAAATTTATATACAAATACTTTTATTAACAAGAATGTTTTAGATGCAACGGCATGAACGATTTCCCGCAGACTACCTCACCAAACTGGAAAGCCTCAGCCAAGAACTAATCACGTACATAATAAAAAAGTATAAAGAAACCCCTTTAGAGACTAAGGAGTTAAACAAAAACTTAGCGAATTTCTTTAAGGTGATTTTCTATTACATTCTTTTGGCGTATTTTAGAAATTTTAAATTACACAGCGTTGCATCTCCCTAATCGATCGTGGATTCATCTTCAAGCTAATCAAATGGTACATGGACAAATTCAACCCTGGCGATCCGCGACTACTACAAGAAATCAAGTTTGCCTTCTTGGAGATCGTGTGCAACCACGAACACTACGTGGCCTTCAATTTGCCTATACAACAATCGAAACTAAGCCCTAGAAACCGATCGCCAGATCCTATGGATGAACTGTCGTTATCCGAAAACTTTTGCAAGCACCATTTCATTGTTGCGCTGCTACTCGAAGAGGTCAAAATGTCGCTAAACGAAATGACGTACGTACGTAGAATTGGGCTGAATACTTTGCGAAATCTAGTGGCCAAACACGAGTTTGACGATCGTTACCAGAACAAAGGACAACTGGCGCGAGTTGCATTGATCTATCTGCCCTGGGTGTCCATTGCCATCGAGAATATTAACAGGATTTCCTTGGAGGAAGCTGATGACGAAGGCGGTGGTGGGGACAGCGTGGTCAATCGAATGTCATCCGCCAGCTCGTTTCTGTTTGGGAAAAGTTCAGCAAGCGAATATACCCCCAAGAATCATAGGTTCACTTTGCACTTGGATAGGACGGACAGTCCGATGCATTTAAGAAATTCGGCCCTTTTCGATGCCATAGCTGGACAGTGTAAGTTTTGTGATATTCTTTACATATAGTATCTCAAAAAAAATTAACATTGTTTATATTTAATTTTCTCTATATTTCAATATTATAATATACACATAGTTTACTAAAGTTCGTCCCAGGGTTAGTGGCAGTGTCGTACCTTTTCTATTACTTGTCAACTGAGGGAGATAAAAATTGACGTATGCAATTTTAGGAATCTTTAAATTCGTCAATGTTTATAATAATTTAATATAAAATAATTTAATTTTTTGACCTTTGTCGTCAGTTTTCTCGTATTGTTTCCAGTTGTAATTTTAATTTATTGATTTAGTTTATATTTTATCCGATAAGGAAAAGGTCAAAGTTTCAATCAAAATCCGCAAAGTGACGTTCGATGTAAAGTAGTAGTAAAAGTTCCATAGACCTCTAAATGCTATTGAGAACCTTCTAAAAAGTGCCAGAAGCCGCTACAGGTGTCTTAAACATTCCCAGAGTTGTTTTAAAATGTCAGAGGTCTCTACAAGCGTTTTGAATATGTCGAAGACCTCTAAATGCTACTGAAAACTTTCTGAAAAATTTCAAATCGCTCTACAACTGTCTTAAACTTTCCCAGTACTGTTTTAAATTTGCCAAAGGCTTCTAGGATCAACTTTTGAATACAGTTTGACAGTTTTGATACTAATGACAGTTGTCACGTGATTTTGGAATACTACTTAGCTAGACGGTCACGTGACAATTGTAGAAATAACTGTCATAAATCTCAGAAACACCTTAGATATCAAATACTGCAAGAAGACGTTTTTAAATCGTGATTTTTGCAACTTTTGAGCATGATTTGACAGTTTTGACGTTAGTGACAGTTGTCACGTGATTGTAGAACACTATTTAGTTAGACGGTCATGTGACATTTGGCAAAATAACTGTCATAAATCTCAGAAATGCGTTTTATATCAAATACTACAAGAAAACGTTTTTAAATCCTGATTTTTGCAACTTTTGAATACAGTTTGACAGTTTTGATACTAATGACAGTTGTCACGTGGTTTGGAATACTATTTAGCTAGACGGTCACGTGAAAATTGTCAAAATAACTGTCATAAATCTCAAAAACACGTTTTATGTCAAATGCTGCCAGAAAACGTTTTAAATCCTGTTTTTTGCAACTTTGGAGCATGATTTGACAGTTTTGACGTTAATGACAGTTGTCACGTGATTGTAGAACACTATTTAGTTAGAAGGTCACGTGACAATTGTCAAAATAACTGTCATAAATCTCAGAAACACGTTTTATATCAAATACTGCAAGAAAACGTTTTAAAATCCTGATTTTTGCAATTTTTGAACACAGTTTGACAGTTTTGATACTAATGACAGTTGTCACGTGATTGTGAAACAGTATTTAGCTAGACGGTCACGTGACAATTATCGAAATAACTGTCATAAATCTCAGAAACAAGTTTCATATCAAATACTGCAAGAAAGCGTTTTAAATCCTGATTTTTGCAACTTTAGAGCATGGTTTGACAGTTTTGACGTTAGTTACAGTTGTCACGTGATTGTAGAACACTATTTAGCTAGACACGTAGTCAACTGTCAAAATAACTGTCATAATTCTTAGAAACACGTTTTAAATCCTGAGTTTTGCAATTATTATTAATATTGACTTTGCCCCTACATTTTAGGGAATTGCCGACCATTTCTGCTAATTCATTCAACTTTTCAAATCAAAATTACTGAACGCGAAGATTTACGATAAAACATACGATATTTTGTTTTCAAAGTTTTTTTGAATCACCCTGTTCTCCCATGTCCCATTCTTTTTTGACGAGCAGTTTAGTTCTATTTTTGCGTGACGTCTTCTCTCCTAAATGATTTAAAAGTTCCATAAACCCCTAAATGCTATTGAGAACCTTCTAAAAAGTGCCAGAATCCGCATCTTCCCAGAGTTGTTTTAAATTGTCAAAAGCTTCTAGACCCATTAAGAAAATAGCAGAGGCACACAAGGCTACAAGTCTAGTTATGGAGAGTATTATTTAACCTTACAAATATATTGATAAATTGATGTTGCTTAATCTGTGGGTGCAAAAAAAATAGTGTTTTAAATCTGCACTCTAACAATATGTCTAATTCAACAAAAACTTTTTTAATCAGCGGAGAATCAATCTAAGACATGAGTGAATTTCAATAGGACATCATAATTAATGTCGTCACTGCCACTTTTTCTTAGAACAGGGAGTAACTAACTAACCATAATGATTCTTTATTAAAAAATTCTGAAAAACACTTTATACTAATTTCAGCTTTAGTAAATGGTCATTCTTTGAGCATTGACTCGGACATTTCCGCATTATCGGGCGATGATAAATCCAGCCTCTCTCAGGACACTACAATAGTTCGTGAGGACGCCGTTAATAATGGCGGCGTCGAGATCAGAGCGCACGAACGCACCGCTTCCGCTCACATGCCACGTTACGACAAACTTCATCCGCACGAAATCAAAGACATGCTTTTGATTTATCTGTTCGTAGTGAAGTACGTTAGCGAGGAACACCTGGTGACTTGGTGGCAGTCCTTCTCTGAAACCGACGTAGTCAGCTTCTTCGGCATGCTAGAGGTCAGTCTGCGCTTCTTTAAGTACGCAGGACTGCGGAATGTGACGGTGGTGCGGACGCCTGATGCGGAAAGTGCGAAGCCGAAGCCCAAGAAGGCTCATACACTTCCGGCTAGAATTAACCCGTCCGAGATTACTCACGAGAATACTGGCACTCTGGTGATACACACTAATAGAGAAAATCTTATTGACAGCGGTAAGTGCTTGTTTATGGTGTGTAATCAATTATCATATCAATTTCAATTTCCTCAGAAAATGAAGTTCACAAAAAGCAACAGGCCATTCTCGAGCAGCATTTGGCTACTGAAGTGGGCCTCATTACCTTAGATTGCATCGGGCTTTACTCCCTTCATTTCAAGAAAAAACTGGTGGCCACTGGAAGTGATAATGAAGTGATGAAGAAGATTTTCTCCATCTTCCTCACTATGATTCAAATCGGTCAGAGCGAGACTCTGTTCAAACATGTTTTTGCTGCGCTTCGTGCTTTTATCAACAACTATTCAGCCGTATTCTTTCAAGGTAAAATATAGTGATTTTTGTTTTTTTTTTGCGGTGCCAAGTCTAGTTTTTAGGTAACGCTTTGTTGTGCGGTAAGTTGTGCTACGAGTTGCTGAAATGTTGCAACAGCCGCGTGCCGTCTATCCGACAAGAATCCTGTGCTCTTCTCTATTTATTGATGCGGAGCAATTTTGAATTTACCAACCGCAAAGGATTGACGAGAGTACACTTGCAAGTGATCATTTCAGTGTCACAAATGTTGGGCAACGTTATCGGTTTAAATAACGCTAGGTTCCAGGAGAGTTTGTCTCTGATCAACAGCTACGCTTCTAGTGATAAGGCGATGAAAGGAACAGGTCGGTGGTTAATGTTGTAGAAATTGCAGGCAAGAAAACTGTGTGGGTTTTTTGTAGGGTTTCCTGGTGAAGTCAAAGATTTAACCAAAAGAATTAGGACAGTTTTAATGGCCACAGTTCAGATGAGGGAGCATCATCAGGATCCAGAAATGTTAGTGGATTTACAGCATAGTTTGGCCAATTCTTATGCTTCAACGCCGGAATTGAGACATACATGGCTGGAAACTATGACTAGGAATCATGTTAAAGATGGCAATTATTCAGAGGTAAGTTTCATGAAAATGTCTGTTAATGTTCTCGCGGAGTGAGTTTACCCGTGCGTCACGAAGGCTACGTCATTTATAATCATATGAATCAAATCAAGTTTTCGTCAACAAACCTGTTGTGTTCATATTATAGAAAAGAGCGTGTCTAAAGCATCGTCACGTTTAAAATTTTGCGTGTATTGTCAGTCAGAAAGTAGAGATCTTTGGCTGCAAATTTGCACTAAAACAACCTTATAACACTTCATTCAATAAGTTCCGGGACCAACTAAGAAAAACCATTATTTTTCATGAAATTCGTCTTTATTTATCAATATAGTTCCCTTCTAGAGTGATACAATCATTCCAACGATTTTCCAACTTTTCTATACCATGTTTATAGAACGATTTTTCCTTGGCCTCAAAATACGCTTCAGTTTCAGCGGTGACTTCCTCATTTGATTGATATTTCTTTCCCTGGAGCATTTTTTTGAGGTCTGAAAACAGCCAGTAGTCGCTGGGGGCCAGGTCTGGACTATACGGTGGGTGGGGAAGCAATTCGAAACCCAATTCGTTGAATTTGACCTTCTTTTTTATGGACTTGTGACACGGTGCATTGTCTTGATGAAAGAGAATCTTTTTCTTCTTCATATGGGGCCGTTTTAGTGCGATTTCATCCTTCAATCGGTCCAATAATGCACAATAATAGTCGCTGTTGATTGTTTTTCCCTTTTCCAAATAGTCAATGAACAATATACCGTGTGTATCCCAGAATACAGAGGCCATAACCTTGCCAGCCGATTGTTGCGTTTTTGGTCGCTTTGGACGGCTTTCGCCGGGTCCAGTCCACTCAGATGACTGGCGTTTTGATTCAGGTGTGTAGTGGTGGATCCAGGTTTCGTCCATGGTCACATATCGATGCAAAAAATCCTTTTTATTACGGTTAAACAGCTCCAAACAGCGCTCTGAATCATCAATTCGTTGTTCTTTTTGGTCAATAGTGAGCACTCGCGGCACCCATTTCGAAAGCAGCTTTCGCATACCCAAATGTTCATGCAAAATTGTTAACACACTACCTTCTGATATCTTTGAGGCCTCAGCTATCTCACTCACTTTCAGTTTACGATCAGACAATATCATTTTGTGGATTTTTTTTATGTTTTCTGGAACAACAGCCGAATTTGGGCGTCCAGACCGTTCAGCGTCATTTGTGTCTGTACGACCGCGTTTAAAATCAGCAAACCACCTACAAATCGTTGTTTTCGATGGAGAAGAGTCCCCGTAACATTTTTTAAGACATTGTTCTGTTTGGACGGTGTTTTTTCCCATCAGGAAACAGTGTTTAATCAGCACACGAAAATCACTTTTTTCCATGTTTTAAAAAAACTCAAAAGTTGTTCACTTTAAAAAATTCTCACAAACAAAATATTGGAGGGAATGAGCTCAGGATTTGACAGCTGTCGTTTGAAAGATGGTACTTCAAGGGAAAAATATAAAAATGCGATTTGTAGTGCCACCTGTGGGTTAGTCCCGGGACTTATTGAATGATGTGTTACCAAAGCAAATCAAAAATATCTTGACCAAAATAACATTTTTTATTTATGAGAAGTCTCCGTTTGGATCATAGAATTACGTCTAAATTTGAAACCTAATTTATTTACAAAAATTCGCAGAGATGTATCACCAATGTGTAGTATTTCTTTAACTTTAAGCTCTTGATTTAGGTTCTGGATGGTTACATGTTTCTCTAAAATAAATACAACAAATTAAAAATTCAATAAGACATTCTGAGTGATGCTGTAGTATCTCATATCTCATTTTCAGGTTGCAATCCACTTATTTTATTTTTTCTATGACTTTATTATTAATATGTTTGAAGAAATTTTCATGAAAAATCTATAATACATCAAAAAATCTCAGTCTCTGGAAACAATGAAATGTTAATAGATGATTCTTACAAAAGTAGATATATTTTACTATTATTAACATACTATCGTTGTACATATCATATAATGTATTTCGAACATCCATTTTAATGCTTTTTTAGATAAATCAGTGGTCTTGACCCGTCGATAACATCTAGATTTACGTTTTCTAGGTGAGGAAATTATAAGATTACTTGCTTGCTTTTTCCGAATCGAATAAACAGTTTTGCGGGAAATTTTCAAAGCAGCTACAACCTTCTAGTATCAAAAAAAATACATCAGTAAGAATATGTAAGGTCTGCTGCTGGGCTTGTCTGTGGAGAATTTTTCCAGGCATTTTCTAAAAAAATACTGTAATAGTAAGTAATTTCGAATTTAGGAAAAACCAAATGGCTAAATAAAAACCATAATAGACACTCCCACTTTTTTTTCAAAACAGGTTAGTAATTGTGCCAATTTTGGTTAGATCGTGACAGCCGACATAAAAAAATAAAAATATTAATAATAATATTATGACAGTACTTACAGAATTTTAAAAGCGTAGAAACAATAGCTCTTAAAAGAACTGTGGTGGTGTGGTAAATAGAAAACTTTATAAATGATTAACAACACAAAGAAACGGAAAAGAATGAATAGTAAACAAAACAAATTTCGATGCTTTTCAAACTGACAATGACTGAAATAGAAGCGCTAATCAGTAAATGTTTATTTTGGAAGACATTCACTTAGATATTTACCCTTTCTGAAAGTGAACAATAGACAAGGATGAAGTCAATATTGCATGTCTACTTCTAAATCACAGGGGTATGACGCACGGGTAAACTCAGTCCGCGAGAACAGTATGTAAGTCTGTAAGCTCCCTTTTTGAGTCCAAATCAATGTATATTTTTATGATTTAGGCGGCTTGTTGCCAATTACACATCGCAGCTTTAATGGCCCAATACTTGAAATTGAAAAATGTTCAAAAGTGGGGCGCCGAGGCATTTGGAAATATCTCAGCCAACATTCCTAAAGATGAAAAAGGCCTGAAACTAGACAGTGGCGTTCAAGATATCCAATACACTGAATTCACCTTGTTGGAGCAGCTGGAAACCTGTGCCGACTACCTGGACAAAGCGGAACGTTATGAAGTGATGGGGGAGTTGTTTAAATTGGTCATTCCCATTTATGAAAAGAAGAGAAACTACGAACAGTTGAGAAAGTGTTATCACAGTTTGGCGTCCAACTACGACAAAGTGATCGAAGTAAACCGATCAGGAAAACGGCTACTAGGACGGTACTACCGGGTCGGATTCTATGGCAGCGCCTATTTCGAGGACGAGAGCGGCAAAGAGTACGTGTACAAGGAGCCTAAGGTCACGTCCTTGAGCGAGATTTCCGAACGGCTGGAACGTCAATATACTGAGAAGTTCGGCCAGGATACGGTGAAAATGATCCAGGACTCGACGCCGGTGGTGCAAAGTAGCCTGGACCCGAAGTTGGCGTATATACAGGTCACCCACGTGGTTCCGTACTTTGACAAGGATGAGTCGGAGGAACGACAGACTGAGTTTGAGCAGAACCACAACGTGATGACTTTTATGTACGAGACGCCGTTTACGAAGGATGGACGAGCCAGGGGCAATCCAGAAGAGCAATGGAAACGTAGGACTATACTGAAAAGTAAGTTTATCTTTGATTTGTTTTGTAGTATTCATTACTTAAATAAGAGGAAACTGACATTATACAGAGTTATAACATTACAATCAACCAACAAACTATTTATAGTCTGTTCAGTGACTTTTGACTGTTTGTCGGTGATTGAAAATTTGATTGTCAAAATGATTATAGTTTTAGGTTATAACTTAAGGCATCAATGTTTATACAGGTGTGGTAAATCCAAAACGGACCATAGGAAAACCGTGTAACTGACAGAGAAACGTAGATAATTGCATGCGTGGGACAAAGACAGTAAACGAAAAAAATACCAAGTAGGCCATATTTTCAGTACGCTGTTGCCAAAATCCAATACCGTCGACCGTCGAATTAATTTTGTCGACGGTATTGGATTCTGGCAACAGCGTACTGAAAATATGGCCTACTTGGTATTTTTTTCGTTTACTGTCTTTGTCACACGCATGCAATTATCTACGTTTCTCTGTTCGATTTTTAGAAGGTTTAGAATACTTGTGGAGGTCTCTAAAGCAGGTTTTACACCGCGCTTTGATGTCAAAGAAATTCATGAGTTTACTCATGAAGCTGCTTCAAGGACAAATTTTACCAGTGTAAAACAAAATTTTATGTCAAATTTACCTTCAAATAATTTTACTTCAAATTTTTCACCAAATAGGACAGGTTCTATTTTCATCCAACTTATTTGATCAAACTTGCCGTTTTGCGTAATGTCAACTGCCAACAGATAAAAACGAAAAATAAAGTGAGGTTAAAATCAGAGACTGACTATTAGTATTCAGTTGAAGCTGCAGAATTCAATACATAAATACAGTATTCAAGGCGATTATGAGATTTCAAAATATTCAAAAAACCAGAAAAATAAGAAAACAAAGTAGGAATAATCTTCTTGGTTGGCCAAACTCTTTTCATTGACAGCTTTGACATAAAAGTTTGATAGGTGTAAAACGAAATCACATTATGCTTCAAGAAATTCATGAATTTATTTGATGCATAAAATTTGATCAAATAAATGTGTCCAATATCTTTGAAGTAAAACTTTTGGTGTAAAACCTGATTAACACTTTTTAAAAAGTTTTCGCATTAGAGTAGAACAGTCTAAAAGCTTCCGTACGCTTCTAGAGCAGTTTAACAACTTCTAAAGGTTTCTAGAACTGTTTACAAAGTTTCAAATGCCGTAAAAGCAGTCCAGAATACTTTGTTCAAACACTTTCCAAATGCTTTGATAGTAGTCTAAAAAGATTTCAAAACACTACAGGAACTCCAAAATGCTTCTCAAGCAGTCGAGTCCAAAACAGTCTAGAAGCTTTCAAAAGCTTTTAGAACACTCTAAAAGCTTCCAAATGATCTTCAACTAGTCTAGAAGTTCTCAAAAAATTTCAAGGCAGACTGAAAGCTTCCGTATGCTTCTAAAGCAGTTTAAAAGGTTGTAGAACCGTCCATAAGGCTTTAAAAGCAGTCCAAAACCTTCAATGCTTTTCAAACTCTCCAGAAACCTAGTCTCAAGTCTAAAAAGATTTCAAAATACTACAGAAACTCAAAAATGCCTCTAAAACAGTCGGAAACCTTTCAAAACAATCTAGAACCTTCCAAAAGCTTTCAGAACAGTCTAAAAGACTCCAAATGCTCTTCAACTAGTTTAGAAGCTCCCAAAAGATATCAAAACAGTACTTCTAACAAATTTTAGAACCGTCTAAGAATTTTCAAATGCCTCTAAAACATTCCAGAACGTTCAATATGCTTTTTAAACTGTCCAAATACCTCCCAAACGCTCCTCAAGTAGTTTAAAAGCTTCAAAAAATTTCTAGAACTTGAATTCAAAAAAAGTACAAAATGTCGCATCTCTGCTTTCAATCACGTATTTTTACAGATTTTCATGCTTTTTTGAGGAAAATAATTTTGCTTTTTAAGCGCTTTTTTCACGATTTTAGTGCTTTTTAATCCGGTCTCTAGTTATAAAACACATATTCTTATTCGATGTTTGTTTAGTGAAATGAGATAAGGGCGTTACAGTCAAAAGTCACTGAACAAAGCTAAACGACATTCAGGCAATACATAAGTCTTAATTTGCAGCAACATACGCTTTTCCCTACGTCAAAAAGAAAATTCCTATTGAGTCGCGGAAAATAATCGAACTGAAACCGATCGAAGTGGCTATTGACGAGATGCAAACAAGAGTGGCTGAACTAGAAGACGTGGTTTTCACCCAACCAACTGACGCGAAAAAACTCCAACTGCGACTACAAGGAAGCGTGTGCGTTCAAGTGAACGCCGGCCCTTTGGCCTACGCGAGCGTTTTCTTGGACCCGTCCTTGTCCAACATGTATCCGGACGACAAAGTGGAAGAGCTGAAGGACATCTACAGGGAGTTCGTGAAAATTTGCTACTCGGCGTTACAGATCAACGCCAAATTGATAGCGCACGACCAGCAAGAGTACCAGGAGGTGTTGAGGCAGAACTACAAAAAGATGTGCTCGTCGTTGTCGGCGCTTTTTGGGGAAGCCCTTTGGCCCCACGACGAAACTGGCAGTTTTAAGAGGAACAGCATGGCGTTATTCAGTCCTGTTAGTGGGGCCGCTCAAAACTCCAGTACGGCGTAAGTGGTGGCTTTAGGACAACTTTTAAATGGAACTATCAGGTGAATGTCCACGCACGAGGCTAAATAAGAAGTCAATTAAACTCGAATCTGAGATGGTGTAAGAGGCTGGTAGGATTAAAACCTCTTTGAGTTTTCAGTTTTAATTCTAGTAAATCATACGCATAGTTGTACATACAGGATGATTTATAACAGAAACATCATTTGAAACTACTTTCACAAATCACCCTGTACTGAATGTAAGTCAATGCAAAATAATCAATAATTAATCCTCTCCTCACTTGTATAATGTAAAACATTCAATGTTGATTTGTTTAGGAAATGTTTTAGTCGTTTTTGCCATTTACACTGGTTTAAATTTTTGTTTGTCCATATTTTTATTGGTGTTATTTAATTTAGTAAATTCGTTGGCGCCTCGTCCGATTTGTTTCTAGTGATATATTTTCTACTTCTTGTCAAAGACAACTAATTTATTTTCAGTTTGAATGTTTAGATATAATTTGATAGAAAAATGGCCAGAAGTAACTGTATTTTTTTACGTAAGTGTTTCGCTTTATTGACAGTACAAAAAACTGAAAAAAAACTCCTGTTAGAGTGATGTCTTTTTGTAATGTTTTATTCTTAAATAGTTAATTAACCGCGAGCGATGTAAACCAATTATTTTCCATTTCTGAAATAGCCATTTATATGTATTTTACTCAGGAACTTAGTTGATTAAGGAATGTCTTTGAATATTCCGGATATCTAAGATAACCATGACACTAAGCGGAATTTGCTGTAATAAATCAGTAACAAGTATGTAATAAAAGTTTGTTTGAAATAATCCTTTAACACTGATAATGTTGAACTGAAGAAAGTTGGTTAGGAATTGGGTCTCTAACCAGCTTTAAGTTTTGTGAGAATGCATTTGGGATCAGTATTTGGAAAACTAATTTACTACTCAGTGATTAGCATCCAATCAACCAAGGATTTGGTGTTAAATATAGTTGTAATTTCATACTTTAAATTCATATACAAATTTTCTGAATTTGAATTTAATGTAATAAAAAAAAAGGAATGTCGTACTGCTACCTGTTATTTAGTAATCATCATAACATGCGGATTGCGCAAACTTTTTTCATTCAAACTCGTGATCGCACACAGACATTCCACTACAGCTGAATATCACACAATAAGATGAGCGTATCAGCGAGTCCTTGGCTGATTTAACCCGATAATTTAAGCGGTTTTAATGTAAAACTGAAATTATAATGGTCAAACGCATTAAACTTGACCGCATTTTATTGGTCGAGGATGACGCCTTATTAGACGAAGATGTTGCTGCCGATTAGCAGAAGATTCTTCTCTGTTGTCGGTTTTAATTGATATTTGTACAGCTGGCTGCTTCATTATCTTTATTTATTATATGGTAATGCGGGTACTGCAGGCATTTATCCAAAAAAAGTACCCACGTTTAATTTAATTATCTATTTAGTGTCAGAAAAAAAAATTACAGAAAAAGGTCAAAGTTGATTAATCTGGGGCCTACTTCACAAAGATCCAAGTTCGTTTTTAGATGCTTACAAGTTGCACAGGATTGCAGTCGTTAATTACGGCATTCAAATGTCAGCAAAGTTTGAAATACGACGATAGTTTGAAACTGTAAAATAAACTTGTATATTTTTGTTTTTTTGTTAGAAATTTATCTCTGTTTTTGTTTGTTGGTAGAATGAAGAAGTCAATCGAATTCGCTGATAAGAGTAATTAAAAGGTCTGTTCGCAGAGAGAATCTTCAACTAATAATCAGAGAAAATAGATACATCAATTGGCCACAAGTCATAGTCACGTGAGCATTCAACCAATGAAACTTGACATTTACTGTTTCTGAGTTGGAAACCAGTCAGTGATTGCCTCTGCGAACAGACCTAATTACTGCTCAAAGCATCTATCTGATTCTGTCTTTTTTACAGGTATAAAAGTCTCAAAATTACACATATAATCCCGTTATAAGAAGAGAGAACTATTGCATATAAATGCTTGAAACAAAGATGAAGTATAACTTTATAAGTGACATGTGTCAGTGTGCCAAAATAGATTCAACAGTTGGTCACGTGACTTCTGTGGGATTATTATTTATCATATGATTTTTAGATCATAACGCCTTTGGATCCCAAATCACAGTTTGAATGGAAACGCCTCATGGAGCGTGAAAACGAATGCGGCCCAAGTGATCAACTGTCAAATGACGTCACATCCGTTTTGGCACACTGACATATGTCACTTACAAAGTTCCATCTTTGTTGAGTTGAGCCGCTCTGTATCGCTCTCAGGTGTCATTTCTGAGATTCCCCAAAATTTCATAATTTACCAATTTTATAGGAAAATAATCGCAATTCCTTGACACAAATTTCATTAATTTACAACTTATCGTAAGCCGACAGGCTCAGTATTTGCGTAATCACATCACTATTCATAGTTTGTGATTGGTCAAAAAAACATCAAGCTACCCACTGTGTTCTGTGATTTACACAGATGTTGCTGTAGACTTGTTATTAATATTAAACTAAATATAGTTTTGTTTTAGCGGCAACGTTGGACAAGACCACTATTCTTGTTTAATTTGTTTACCAAAGATGACATTTTTTGGTCTTCATACTCAACTTCAACACAACCAGTGTATTACCATACTGTTTCAATGACATTTGATAAAGCAGGATACAGATACATTAGATTTCCAGTAAATCTGCCATTAGAATTTACTTATTAATTACAAAAACTGCAGTATAAGCATGAAACGGAACTGACGACATTGACCATCACTTTCAGGAAAAAGTCAACATAATTCATTCAATTCTCTTGTAGGTGATATATGGAAATCATATCTATTTTTGGACAGTGGAGAATTTTTTCTTACCTTTCTGAAAACATCGGGTTTCCCTGAACGGGTAAATGAATAACGCTAACACATCTAAACAAAGCTATTAGTGCTATGTGTATCACATACAGATTAATTTACAACCAAAATCAAGGTAACGACGAGAACATCATGACGGATATAGACTAACAATTGAGTAGGATTGATTATACAGCGTGACCTCACTCTTTAAAAACTCGTTTAATAACAATTTTTCTATTGCTATGCAGCAGCAAATGGTTATTATCAAAAACTATCAATTATCGCGAACAAGGAAGTAAAATTATATGTCTCGAAGATGAGAAGGAGTGCAATCGGACAGAATAAAATAGACAATGCTGCAGCATGATCTGAAATTGTTTCTCGAGAAGGTTATTTATGCTGCCAGGTAGTACATTTACGCATCTGCTCGAATATTTAAATACCAGTGTCAATGGGCAGGCTTAATTAGAACCATTTTAGGATAGTCCCGTTTCAGTCATCTTTATATGGTTCACCAATTTGACCTCGGAGAGATGGTCACATTAAATGTTAAATTCGTAATTATTCTGTCTTTTTGCTTGATATAGGTATGGGAGGACAATTTGCAACTTTTAAATATCGAGTGGGTGCTCCAGAGGTCAGCGTGTAGAAGTCTACGATACAGGGTGTCCAATTTTTACTTGAACAATGCTGCTATATACCCCTTATTCTTGAAATTTTTTTTTATTATACTTAACAGAAAATACTACATTTTCAACTGTTTATAAAATACAGTAAATATGACATTTTCGGAACAGCGCACGGAATTTTTTTCCCGATCCCTCTTTCCGTGCGCTTAATAATAAACATAGATATCCATGATACTAGATATCCTATGGCAACCCGAAGAAAAAAAAGAAACGAGTAATGTGTCTATAGCAACGATTTATTTATTAATGACAAATTTTATTTTCTGTCAGTGAAAATTAAGTATTTATGTATTTATTACATTTTGCAAAAATGAATTCAGATTGTGAAGAAAATCGGGATATTCCCGAAAATATCTTACAACGAGCGGCAGAAGTGAGTGCAGATTTATTACCAGTGAAATCCAGGTTGAGATATGAACAAGAATATAACAGTTTTACCGAATGGCGGACTCAGAAACGAATCAAAATTGTGAGTGACGATATTCTTTTAGTACATTTTTCTGAAAAAGCCAACACTATGAAATCCTCCACTTTATGGAGTCGATTCTCTATGTTAAAGAGTTAGAATAAAAGAAAATACTCACCATCAATATCCAAAAACGATTGCTTTTTTGAAACGACAAGCTGTAGGATATATACCAAAGAAATCCAAAATTCTTACAGCAGAACAAGTAACCAAATTTTTATGTGAAGCTTCAGATGGAGAATATCTACTAGCAAAAGTAATTTTAGTGTTTGGCATCTTCGGTGCATGCCGCAGAGATGATTTAATACGTTTGAATTTAGATGATGTGGAAGATAATGGGCGTTTCCTTGTCGTGTTCTTACGAGATGGAAAAACTCACAGGTCAAGAAATTTTACCATTACCAATGAAAATTGCAAATTCGATACCTGTACAATTTACCGTAAATACGCAGATCTCCGTCCTAAACATATGGAGAGTAGAAGATTATTTGTTGCATACCGAAACCAAAGATGTTACGCTCAACATGTTGGGTGCCATACTATCAGTGGTATTCCAAAACTTGTGGCAAAATACCTAAAACTAAAAAATCCCGAAGAATATACCGAACATGGGCTAAGGCGCTCTTCGGCAACCATGTTGGTGGAAAACGGCGGTGATTTGCTCACTTTGAAAAGACACGGAGGATGGCTTTCTTCCAATGTAGCAGAAGGATATATAGAAGAGTCCATACAAAGAAAAATTGAAGTATCACGGAAGTTGTTTAGCCCTTGTAACTTGGAAACTACAACATCTGTAACAGTCAATCAAGAGAACCAAAGCACACACGAACACTCCGCTTCAACATCTTTAGCAGAGTCTTTAGTTCAACAAAAAGAAATGCAAAAGGGATTGAGCTTCAACAATAATACGAATTGTACAATAAATATTACTATTAATAATAACGGTTCTGTCCAAAATTAATTTTCTTAGAATTACCTACTTGTATTTTTTTGTTAATTTGAGTTGTATGTACTTACATTTTTACTGTTTTAAAAATAAAAATAAATATTCCCGATTTTCTTAATAATTTTTTGCGATATTTTTTGTTTATGTTGATTTCAGGTACCTAAGTATAATAAAAAATATCGTTCATTACTCGTCCAGAAATGGATTTTCCGTTCTTGCATGACTTCCCGTGTTCGGCTGCGCCTCACACGAGAATTTGTCACGCGCGCACGGAAAAATCCTCATTTCTGTACTGGTACAATATGAAATATACTATTTAAGTACTTTTTTTGTGCTTATTTTACCTAATTTAAGGTCCTTTGGTATGCCTTTTGCTGTGCATTGGTATGCAAAATGTTTATATTTTTAAGTCACTAGCTTCGTCAATCAAAATGTATGTATACGGTGTCTCAAAGTACAATCTACTGTCATGTAAAATGCAGATTACAAAACAAACGTTTATTCG
Organism: Ips typographus; assembly: GCF_016097725.1. Classification (NCBI taxonomy): domain Eukaryota; kingdom Metazoa; phylum Arthropoda; class Insecta; order Coleoptera; family Curculionidae; genus Ips; species Ips typographus. The sequence continues at coordinate 24,212,065 of NC_138423.1, read as the reverse complement.
CTACATTTTACAGTAATTAAATTAACAATGCAGTGTAAAGCAATGCTCTGATGGTCATTTATTGTTAGTAAACATCCGTAGACACTCGTTTAAAAGTAAAAGTAACACCTCTACGGTTTTTTTCTAAGTGACGAAGGTCTGCGACTAGAACATATTTTTATTTAAAGAGACCAATCGCAGTAGTGGGTAATTTCGATCACGATTCAATCAAATCAATTGAATTGGGACCAAGATCAGCGAAAACATGATCGGCTCCTCCCGAACTTACCCTGATAAACGTTCGACATCAGTAAATAAAGAGATCACGAAAAAGCGAGCTAAAAATCGAAATGTCGGCGGCTATTAGTCGATTAACCTTTCGTGTTCTATGAAATATTGATGAGCCATCCCTTCGATCGTCCTGGCATTGACTCGAATTACATTGGCGAAAGTCGACCAGATCTGCAAGGTCGCCATTCTACTTCTTATCACGATATCTTTTACCTCATCAGTGGAGATTATCAAACTGAGATAATTGTATGGATATCTTAATGTAACCCCAATACATACTTATGCACTTATTTGTTTAAAGTTAATGGTCAGATATGATGATGACATCAATGTGTTCAATTGATGATAAAAGTACAAATAGGTCGCTATATAGCTTTCAAACATAAACAATTGAAGCATATATCTAGAAAATTTCACCTGTTTGTACAGGATGTCCAAATAATATAAAAGTGGCTCTCGCCTTTTTTGACTAAACGGTTAGTCCTAGAGCTTCGGGAAAAAAATTGTTATAAAGAAATGACCACTAGAAAGTATTTTCAATTTTGGAAACTTGCAAAAAAAGTACCTACATATCTCCAAATTTTAAATACAATGGCACTTTGAAAATCTTTTCAAAAGTGCCTTAAAAAAAACTGCGATAACTTCCAAACCTTTTGTCGTAGAGCATTGAATTTGACACTATTAAAAAGAGCAGATTTTTTTCTATCGAATACATTATAAATGATTGTTAAAACGTTATTTCTACAATTCAACCCCTAGTGTTGGTTAATGACAAAATAAAGACGGCATAATTTAAGGGCACCTTAGACTAGGTTTTAATTTGACTATGACATTTTGCACATGATCTGTCACAGTCAAATCACAACTTAGCCTAGGTGAACCTTATAGGAACCCTTAATATCCCATCAAACAGTGAAAACCGCAACTTTCTAGTTTTTCATACGCCCTCTTGTGGACATTTCCTAAAACTGAAAATATGTTAAAAAGAAAATATGAAAAAAACAGCTGTTAATACAACAGTTATGGAGTTTCCTCTAAATCACAGTAAAAACTATTATTGAATAAAAAAGGTTGTTTTTAAAAATCACATTGGCCAAGTATAATTAAAGGTACTCTGAACGTTATCATTATTTGACGTCACAATGACGTAATTTAACCAAATAACACATTGGTCAACTGTCAAATTACGTCATCGTTACGCAAGGCCGCTCCTGTTCACTCAACAAAGCGGCCAAAAGTGTGGTTAAATTTATCATTTGACGTCACGATACACCGCCCTCTGGTTTTCGTTTTATACACAAGCGTATGCAGATGTACTAAGAAATATGTTTTTTTATTATTTTGTGTAGTTGATTGCAAGTTGTGAGTGAAAAATCAAAGAAAGGTTCATTCTTGATCCAGATATGTATAAATAGAGCTTTTTATACAGAGTCAAGTCCAGCCTAAACAAATTGGTTAGAACATTTTTCCTGGAAAGTACAACACACAGCAAACTAGCTTAAACACTGTTCAATACAAGAAAATCTGTAAATCCTTGAAACTAGGTAAGCAAAACTGGTAAATGGTTCTTATGTTATTACCAAGAACATTCATTCAAAATTATTTTTGTTGCTCTCACAATGAAGGATGCTCTAAAATAAAACTCACTTACCTGCGCATGTAACAAGTACCTAATAAGTTTACTGTACTAGAAAGCACTTGTACCTACCATTGAGTATAGTGTTGGAGTAAAATCATCCCACTTCAAAGTGTTCAACCACTGTTGAGTTAGATCCGGTTTTTTGTAAAGTAAAAAACTGACACGATTGGGCTTTTTCCTGAATTGCTGTTACAATGTGGCTTGAAAACTTATGAACGGCAGCAAACAAAAATAACTTACACAAATAACCTCAAGTTTTGATTTTAAACCGTAAAAATTCATCTAATCCTCAAAAAACTCAATTTCCACAATACAAACAAACGCAAACTGTCACCGCCATATTGGAATTTTTGACAAGCACCTTCTAGACTTTCTAGTATAGTAGGCGGTGCACGATAACGTAAAATTGAACAAAACAATATATCAACCAACTGTCAAATTACGTCATTGTGACGTCAAATATGTTCAGTCTCTTTGATTATTCATGGCAACTGTGGTTTCGAAAACCAATAATTTTAGAATTTTTACTTTCTATTAACTCGAAAAAATTGTTAAACTAAAAAATGTTATATACAGGGTGTTTCACGATAAATGCGTCAATATATTGTTTACCTACTACAGATATTTTTATAAAGCTTTGTAGGTGTCAACTATAATAACGATAAAGCAAGTTTTGCAGAACTGTTATGATTAACCTTAAAAATCGTCACGTGACTCTCTGAAATTTGTGTTTGTTTCTTGAAAATAGTCACGTTACATATGCACGATCACAAATTGAAAACAGTCACGTGACCTTTAGAATATTCGTTTAAAACCCTTTTAAATACCATTTTTTCTTGGAATGTAATTTTAACAAAATCAAGTCACTTTCAGGATTCCATTTGAACCTCCTAAGGTCATGTGATCTTAGGAATGTCATTTTATCCTTAAAAACAGTCGCGTGACATTTAGTATTCCATTAGTGACCTTAAAAATGGTCAGGTAACCGTAAGTATGTCATTTTAATCTTAAAAATGATCACGTGACCTTTAAAAGCGGATTTGATGATTGAAAACGGTCACGTGGTTTTAGGAATGTCATTTTAACCTCAAATAGTCTTTCTTTGTCGGCTCCGCTGCTTTCGCGCAATCTGCCACGTGACTACGTCAAATATAGTCCTGTAATCTTTGTGATTTGAATTTGATCATTGAAAACACGTCACGTGACACGCAGGAAAATAATGGTCACGTGACTTTTTAAATGCTTATTTCACTATTAAAAATAGTCACGTGACATTCAGAATATCATGTTAAACTTGAATTCCAAAATGTTATCGAGAAGGCACGTTTTGCAGTGGAAAGAGTGTTGGTCAGTTTTACCAGTGGCGGTGCATTTTATGGAAAAACAGTGGCGTACCCATTTTTTTGCAAACATATTCAGTGACTTGTTCGATTGGACGCCACTGGCAAAATTGAAAAATATCTTTTTCTACGAGCGTGCACGAATGATAACATTTCCGCACTATTTTTGTTCTCAAAATGTAACCTTTCCTGCACTAGGGTGGAAAAATTAAATTATATTAATTTATGGATTATATTCAAAATTATTATTCCATATAATAAAGTGTTCATTTATTATTATTTTTAATGTGCTATTATATTTTAGTAACATATACAAAATATGAATTTGAATAAAAGAATAATATTGACTATTATTAAAAATTTGTTTTTAAATTTTAATTTATCATTCAATTATTGGAAAACTTGATATTCCTATAACATGCGGAAAGTGTCTTTTGGTACAAAAAATAGCAATTTTACACTAAATGCTCTCATTCTACAAAGCAAGAGAATTCTTGTTTTTCCTGGCATTAGTGAGACAAGAACTGGACATGAAACTATAAAGGGTGATCAGTTTAAGCTAAAACAAAAATTGAGCAAACTAAATGGGCGAATAAACGTTACGAGTGCACGGCACCGCAACGTTACGCCGTTCCCCCAAAAGTTACGAAAAACATCTTACCACTAAGGTATAAAGATGACTCTCACTCTCGCTCGAGGATTTTGTGTGTTTCGTGCTACCATCTAACAAGGTAAGGATTACACCGAGTGTGTGATACTTTTTACACGTTTGTAAGTGGGTGTGTTAATACTTTCTATATTTCTTGTACCCGTTTTGGATTTAAGTGCGGTAAGTTTTTTTTTTGCGACTGTTATCTGCCCTAGTCAAATATCCATCAGACTAGTTAGGTAATCCATTCACTATGTTTGTTATTTTGTTCTCAATTTTTTTTCTGGCGAATGACGTTCGTTTACACAACTTTGGACGGATTTGAGAAGAGGTCAACGGTAATTACCATAAAAAACTGACAGAAGTTTTAACTTAATTTGTCTGAACTTTAAAACATGATATTTTAAAAATTATACGCTTACCAGTAAGTTTTAATATTGCAAAACCAAACAAATATTACTTAGTCAAATTTGTAATATAGCTAGTCTGTTAATGATCATGTTACCAGAACCTTATTTAAAGTAATATCTCAAAACCTTCTACAACTACAAATATATGCAGGGTGTTTAAAAAATGAATATTGAGAGTCATACTTTTCAATACTCTTATTAGATGCAAAAAAAAATAAATTAAAATTCACTTGTTCGAGCGTTTTTTACTCAGTTGCTTCGTTTACCTGAAAAAGGTACGGTTTTCGTCACTGTTTAAATTTATTTGTAACGCCCTGTATAGTATCTACAGGGTGTCTCTAAAAGGTGTACAAAATTCAATGAAAAAAAAAGTTTAAGGATGGAAAATTCTCAGAAATTTGGTTTTGAAGAAAATACGTAGAGAATATAAGTAATTTTAGGATAATTCAAGAGAATGACGAAAAAAAGTCTAGTAAGTGCACATCAAAAGCAACAATTGGGGCTTTAGAATTTGGAAAATACAAAAAGTCAAGTAGATGTGTTTCTTGGAGGAACAACACTGTAAAAGTAGGTTCTACAGCTCCATGGCACCAAATTTGACAGTTCTGACGTTAAGAAACATATTTACACTTTTTTTGCGTCACGTGACAGCTGTCATAACTATCAAAACTCACTCACCAACGACCTAAAAATATAAAATGACAAATATATGTGTTTCTATGAGGAAATGCACTGTAAGTTGTGTTTACAGCTTAAAGTGTACCATGGAACCAAACGAAGCCATAAACATCAAAATTGTCATATTTTACTCTATACAGAGTGTCTCTAAAAGGTCTGTACAAAATTCTATGACATATTCCTGACATCAATAATTAGCCGATTTAAGGCAACTTACCTCTCTGTGTCCAAATTCGGTTCCTCTGGCTACGAGATTGGAAAGTAATATTCTACAAAATGTACAATAAATTTAAAAAAAATATAGATTTTTATTTTTTAACTTTACCACCCTGTATCTCGAAAACGGACCAATTTTGGACTAAGGTAAGTTGCTTTAAATCGGCTTATTTTGATGTCAGGAATATGTCATAGGATTTTGTTAGAGACCCTGTAAAACCCATAATATTCATTATTGTCATTCCTATAGAACGTTTTACTGTAACTTTCTAAACAAATTATAATTTTAACATTACAGGGTGTTTTAAATTTCCGTATAGACATAGTCCAAAATTCAATTTGGCAACATTATTTCTATAATATCAGTTGGTTCTCAAACTTTGCAGTTTTTCTCTAATTTAATCAACCTTGTTCAACTGTTGTATATCAACAAAGAATTGCGTGTGAGACTTCTATTAAAAAAAACAATTATTTCGATCTTAACATTGGCCGACCTTTACAGCTAAATATTTAGCAAAAAAAAATTATAAATTATCATGACCAAACCGTGACTGAGCCTTCATTGATGATTTGGGCAAAACAATTCACGAGATGATGCCAAAATGATCAATGTTATTGTCAATATATGAGATGTGACTTCATGGACATCTAAACTACTGCTTGTAGTAATGAAACTTTTGTGCATGTGCAGTAAATGAAGGAAAATCACGATTTTGTTTATTATGCATCAGTCGTACATTATTACTTAATTTCTATACCGATGATCTGTTCAGTGTGTGTCTTTGAATTGCACAATACGAGAAACAGTATTATTTGTTAATAATGATCTGATGTGGAATTCTACACACACCGGATGACCCTGACGATACTGTCAATCATTCATCAGCACATGAAAACCTATATTTTATTATTAATTATATATTTTTTTAATTTGATTATTATACTATATGCAGCTAAGTAGTAGCTTGGATTGGATGCAAACTATAGAATGTATTCTATCCTATTTGTCTAACTAATCTACACAGTAATTCCGTTATCCACACTAATGAAGTGTCACGTGACCGTTAGATGACGTCACATCCGTTTGAGCACACTGACATATGTCACTTAAAAAGTTATGTTTCATCTTTGCCAATGAATAAAAAAAATATAGCAGGAAAGAGCAACATTGTACAAGAAATCACAAGTGTTTCTTTTTGGTGTTTATACAGTCGCACAACATATAATTTTTAACCAATGAAAAGAGTTTATGACAACTGGTGATAAATGTCATTGCAATGTAAAATGTTATTTTTCACTGTCACTTGCCATTTGTCAATCATGTCAAGCACAGATAAGGAGGATAAGGCAAAAAAGGTGTGCTTGCTGTTGTAACGTTGGAAAAGGGGAAAAAAAGCATTTTTAATAACAACAATATATTAGAATTCTCCATATTTAGAAAGCCAACACAAACCGACCATGCCATCCCTGATGATTCCAACCACCACTCGCAACACAAGATGGCAGCGTTCAGGTGTTATTATTCCATGCTATTTCCTGCATAGAATAACCTTCTGATAAATAACTGAAAAACAGAACTGGCAATACTACACATTTTTATTTGGAATTGAGAATATACTTACTGCAGAGTGAGGGCAAGACATTGTTTTGGGCTAATTGGATTTTTTGTCTTGTCTTTCTGCAGGAATGGCCCCACAAGAGCTAATAACTTATGGAACATTCTGGAGTCATACGCGTATATTTGAAAAACTGCTCTGTATCATGTTTTTCTGCAAACTGAACTATTTTTTCAAAAACACTATGTTCATTGCGTTTTCTATTCATAGGTCGCCTTTTTGAACATCCGTATTCTCCTTTTCTTGACATCTAAGCTTAATGCTGTAGCTGCAGCACCCATCAAGAGTAGAAGCCCCAATTGTTGCCAAGGTTCCATCTGCAATTGTTTAATAAATTCTTGATGTAAAGAGAAACTAATTAGCTCTAGATAATTTTTACCACTAAACTCTGTTTTTCCGTAAACACTTCAATTGTTTTTATTGCACTAAATGACCAAAAAATCACAAATACAAAATCAACAACAAACCACAATTCTTGAACAATTCAAATCCACAATTCATAAGCAAAACAATAACACAATGCAATGACGGACGGCGGATGTCAAAATATGACATTACAAAATTTTGCTCACGCGTACAGGTGTTTTCGCATAAGAATTGCATAGAAAGTTAAAAATTATGAACTTTTTATGCGGTATTGTGCGCTGTATAAACGACAGTAGGCATTACTGTAAAGCCAACTTTCTATGTTATGCATTGTGCGCTGTATAAACCCAGCTTAACAGTTAGACACGTGACAATAGCTGTCATTTGTGTACCGCCATCACGTGGTAAACAGTCCAGTTTCATTACGTCGCACAACGAATCGAATCTTTGAAATCAAACATGGTCTGGGTCTTAACATTTCTTTCTGGGCTAAATTTGTTTGCAAAGTCCTCAAGTAATAATAATAATAATAATCAAAAAAATGTGGGCAGACATTTGACACCAGTTACAAAATGTCACGTGTGACTATTCAACCAATGAGTGCCGACATATTTCTCCGATTTTCAGTTGTTACTTTTTTTGAAACTAAGTTCAGTAATTCTAATTGTCAAATTTAAGTTCGTCTGGTCTAGCGAGAAATAACCGAACTAAAAGAAAACATTCAACTTTATTTCTTAACATAACTCCGTTTAAGTGGAACCTTGTACCGTGTGCATCATTAACATTTTTTTTTCTAGAAATTTTATTTACAAAATTACTCAATGACCTAAAACCAAAAGTTAATGTGCCGCTTTGCTGGTAACAAAAAAGCGTGTCAAACACTCGAAATAACCATATTTCGATTGTTTAAAGGCACGAACGCTTCATCTCGTTAACATTTCTCCATCTTAAACTAACGACGCAACGTGTACCTGCGTAATTTAAAATGATCTTTAAAGGTATACGCGTCGAGTCAAATAATAATAAGTTGTAGGATTTATGTTTGATTTGATGCAATCGGTGGAATTACTTCATGTCTTCATATTCTTGTCTCATCCATCATTTTCGTTCCTACCAATTAACCAAATTTTCAATGATTTTTTGGTATTTTAGATGAAGGTGGCTTGTTTGGTGCTGATGGGCGCCTGCTTAATTGCACTGGCCACTCCGGCTCGTGCTCAAACCAGACCAGTGTCCAACAGGCCTGGAAGGTTTTTGTCACTGCCCAATCCACAAAAATGTGCCAACCGTAAGTAATTTATATTTTAAATAGTAAAACTAACTTAAACTAAATAAGTATGTATAATGGTTCACATGTGCATCAAAATTTGTGCGTAAAGTTTGTCTAAAATTTTCATAAATCTCTCTCCCAAAATATGGATGTCACACAGCTTCAACCAAGTGACTGCACCAAAACAAAGTTAATAAAATGAACGGAAACTTTGAAAATTCATCACAAATTCAGTTTTTACGTTATTTTTGCAGAGAGTAACGCAAATGCTGCACATGTAGACTTTTAGCATTAGAATCTCTTTTAATTTTTGATGATTATGGTTGGAAACACTACTTGACCAAAACCAAAACAAATAACTATTATTAATTAACTGGCAGATGTCTTTCTGACTAACCTACTTTTCCTCCTCAATTCATATTCAACTTCCCATTGAATGGTTGTACTATAATAATGGTGGGTTGAATTCCAACCGTACTACGGATTTAAAATCCGATTAAGACGTTAACCCAGAATACATAATATCATTGAATCACCGCAAGAATTTCTAAAAAAAAACTACATCTCCTAGGTATGAAATAATATTTAACAAATCGGGTTTTTTTCCTCTCTATTGTTATTATAGTACAATAAAGGCTATTGCACTTTTAAGGATGTAGCAACAACATTGAGATAACATAATATACGTTACCTTGAAACCAGCGTCCTTGTTAGGAAAAATTAAGATGCTCGAATGTTTAATAATTGCATTTAGACGGATCTCGGATAATTATTAACATATTGGGTACCATCGAGACGGAACTAATGAATTATGGCAGTATAGGAGTAGTACGAACAGGCTGTTTTGTATGTTAATCAGTTTTTAAAGAGTGGTACCAAGTTAAAATACTATTAAATAGTTGTAAAACCTGGCGGGTACCAAAAAGGAGAATAACGTGGCGACGACTTTCTATATTATGGCGATTTGGCAATCGTCGACGGGTTCTTCAGAGACCGCAAATCGACTTTAAAATGCACGCGTGGGAAATTGTTTATTCGGCAATTGATGCACATCGGTAATTAACGAATTATCACCCTGACATGGGTTCTCCATATTGATTGCCTAATTCAATTAAGAAAAACAAGAATTTTTCAAATTTTAGGAACCTTATCAAAAATCCTGATAACATTCTTGACATGCCATCGAGTTGTGTAACTCTGGCCCAATTTGCGTCGACCATGTATCAGATGTGTGTCTTGCAAAATTTCGCATTATGCAAACTATCTGATTAACTTTTAGTTTCATTATTACCAACCAACACAGAAAAAGGCAGCTGAACTGGACTAATTTTACCAATTGTGTGGGAAAAAGCCTAATAATGCCACAATTATAGTAATCAGTACATAAAACATCCCTCGAATATACTACATAAAGTCTTTGCCAAAAATGTCTTAAAAAGAAGAAAAATTATGTTATTTGACGGTCTTGTTTAATTAACTCCACAGAAAGCTAAATCGAGTACATCCAAATGAAACTATCCGTTTTGGCTTATTTTGTCACTTACTAATTCAAATGAAGCTTTCATATACAATTTCTTATACTGACTCATGGAGTCGTTTGAGTTTGCAATTTGTACCTGATTAAAGCATTTTTAGTCTGTTTGCACATTTACACTTCGGTGTTAATATTTTTCTTCCAAAGATCCAATCAACAAAAGCCAAAACTTTCACCTGGTTCACCGTTGTATTGACGTGACAAACATTTATAATTGTCACAAATTGTATCAGTCTCTCTCTTCCCCTGTTAAAATTGAAATTATGTAACCCATCCATTTGTTAAAAATCCAAAATTTAAAATCTTAAGCTGAGGTTTAGCAACATTTTTCCTATACCTTCTAGAGGTGAAGGTGATCAAGTTACCTTACAACACTCAGTAGTAAATAATTGAATTATTACATAAAATCTGATAATAAAATAATGTAATTATTTTCAGGACCAAAACAGTTCTTCTTCAGAGGACACAATTACTTTTTCACCGGTCACGTGCCCCAATATGCCAACCGTAAAGTCGATTGGTTGGATGGCAGAAACCTGTGCAGAGAGTATTGCATGGACCTCGTTTCCATTGAAACTCAAGAAGAAAACAATATGATTTTCAGACTAATTCAACAGAGTAAGTAACAAAAGTATGACAACCAAATATAGAGTTTATAGTACATCCAAATGATGATTTTTCGAATAGAACTTGCTTCAATTTTTTGATTTCAAAGTATCTTCATTCGTAATATGACCTTATCTTAATGCAGCAGGATTCAATACAGTTCTTCTGATTACTTATTTTGATTTCATAAACACAATTCAACCAGGATACATGATTCGATTAAGGATAGAAAAAATAAAATTTTACATAACTTGAATATTTTTCTGAACTACAAGGCCGTCAACTGTACACTCTTGAAATGCGGTGTTAAAAGTTGGATATCATCCTTTGTTTATTTAAAAATAACTCTATCGAGTATTAGCAATTTTAATCACCGATCTCTGGGAAGGTCAATAAATGGTTAATTGTGTATGGTAACCCGCTGATTTACAATATACAGTCCAAGTGTCGCATTTAATTTACTGAAGTAGTGAAATATTAAGGATGAACTGAAAATTGTGCATTTAAATAAGGTGTGAGATAAAGCTGTTGTAATTAAATAAAATTAAGCGCCTGACCTTCGCAAAACGTGTAAAATTGAAAGAATGTGAAGCAATTCGGAGGCATTGTAAAACTAAAAATAATGGCGAGAAATAGAAAAATATCTATGAGAAGGCTAGGTAGATGAGAAGTTCTCACGAATGTGGGTCGTAATGCACGGTTCATATACTTGCGATTATTGCAAGTTGCAACACTAAATTTACTATTGTGGGTTGTTTTTCTTCAGCGGTTTTGTTTGCAATCGTAGAAGATGCACCAAAATGTTTCTTCATTTGTAATCTAACTTAAATTGTTCTAGATGACGTACCGTACATCTGGACTTCGGGTCGTCTCTGCGACTTCAAAGGCTGCGAAAACCGTTCCGACTTGGAACCCAAAAACATCTTTGGTTGGTTCTGGTCCGCCAACAGGGAAAAGATGTCGCCCACTAACCAAGTACCGCCTGGTTTCAGTTACAACCCATGGTCTTCCACCGGACACAAAAAACAAAGACAACCGGACAATGCTGAATTCGACATTAACGGTAAAACCAATTATACTAAAAAACAACTTGTTTTACTAGGTTTGTTTTGTTCAAAATATCAATTAAAATAGGTACCTTTATGTCATAGTTTCAGTTGACTGAAAGCTTGCTTTGGGTTGAGCTGTAAAAGAAAAAGTTCTTAGTTGTTGTACCTACGTTACTTGTGAATTAAGACATACAAACCTTCAACCCTTTTCTCTTGAAAGCATTTTTAAATAACCTTCTTTGTTGCAACCTGCACATACTTACCTACTTTATATAAACATTTAAACTAATTACACATCTATGCAGGGACCACCGAATCTTGTTTGGCAATCCTTAACAACGTATACAACGACGGAATCGCATGGCACGACGTGGCCTGCTACCACGAGAAACCTGTCGTCTGCGAAGATTCGGATGAACTTCTCAACTACGTCCGATCCACAAATCCAAACCTTCGGCTGTAAAAAACTAATTTTTACGTAGAAACGGCTCGAAAATGAGCCGAGCCCCATGTATTTGTAATATACAACACAAAAATCCCCCACTTTCTTTGTACATTGATTCTCTGTTAGATGTGTTCAAGTTATACCAGTAAATGTTTATAATAAATCATTTTTTGTAATTGTGGCTATAATTATTTATTACCATTGTTAAGGTTGTCACTATAGGAGAAAGCTGTGTGAAATCTCAATCAATTCACATACAATAGAAGTGTAAAATATATTTTCTAATCAAATAAAGCAAGTGTAAATATTTACATACAATAATTAGATAATACAGATTGAGATTAAAAAACAGTAAGAAGTCCTATAAAAAATTACTTTGGTAAAAACCTACTTAACTTTAATCAGTAAAGGAGTGGCAAAATTTTTTGGGAAGACAGTTTGAATGAATTGGAGCTGCACTAATTTCAATGTTGTGCGTGATTTTTATATTAACCAGAGAAAATCGTCCCCCTGATTACAGGGGAGTTCAAGATTCTTAAAGAGAGAGATTTTTAGATTATTACACTGCTTTCCAGCTTAATAATCTCAAGATAGACAGATGATTTGATTGGCCAACTTTCATCTAAACCCAGTTAATCCTGACTGACAATAGATAAGAAACATTATTCCAAAACAACAAGAATTTTAATAGAGAATTCAAGGTAAAAACATAGAAAGTATTCAATTTTAAATACCCAGAAAAAAAGTTGTTTTGTAAGTGATACTTCCATTATCACCACTAATTAACCACAGTTACAGCCAATTATCCATTCAAACTGCCCCATAATCACAAAAATCTTACTCTCTATGATCATTATACTTAAGACAATATTGCTACACTTCTACGCGCTCCCACTCCACCATTTGAAATATTGTCCAAACTAGACCATTTTTTTAAGCCATTTTTAATCGCCTCCGCCGTGTACTTGTCCTCCATCACTCTGGACATGGCCTCCAATTTCTGTGCTCTCTCCTTACTCAAAGGCTCGCTGGGGAATGTTAAATCATTGGCTTCGGCCAATGTGCGCAAATCAAAGTAGTACTTAGCATAAACACTAGATGGAACATTAATATTAAATTGCAATAGTTCAAGAAATTGCCGCTCCAGTTCATTCATGTCTTCAACTGTTATGTCTTTCAGGATTTGACAGTAGTCAACATTCCACACTGCCTGGTCATCCCATACTTTGGAGGCCAGCAAAATAGCACCTAGTATAAGTAGAAAAACAGATTAGGTTTACCCACAACTTTAAGATAACAGCAACTTACCTAAGACTATTCTTTTCCAGTTTGAAGGTTGAATATCAAGCTCTGAATAAGTCAACAGTCTTTCTAAATACACTAAAGTGATAATGGCACATTCTGCAGTCAACTGAGCTGCATTAAATAAAGTCCTTACAAACTTATAGATTTGCCTATGCTCTGGATTATGTTTGTCATAATCACCACTAACTCCTTCCCTTGTCAATGGATGAAGCTTCTCATCAAATATGTCAATTTCTCTTTGAGATGTGCGATTTTTAATATGATAGTACATGGCTAAGGCAACACATTTAACTGTATTTTTTAAATTAGGCTGTGATACTGTGCTATCATCTAAGTAAATAGTTGAACAAGAACTACTTTTTTTAAGTGGTCTAAGATCAGCAATCTGATGCTGACTTCTCCTACGGATCATACCATTTTCAATGGCAGTTTTGGATCTCTCAATGAATATGGTTTTAGCCATAGGATCCTGCGACGGGTCCGCTTCTCCATCATCCAATTCCCGCTCACTAATATGTTGCAAATTTGTAACACTGACTTCTCCTTCATTTAAAGTCTCCTCAATTGGTGGGATCCCTCTATGAGGGGGCTGTGGACTGGAGTATGAGCAGCAACTGGCTTTGTTGCCCATATTATCAGTTTAAATCACTGAAACCAGCTCCCTGAGAAAACATCAGCTTTTGTTGACTTTCCTAGCATGAACCAAGATGGAATTGATAACTTCATTGATGATTATGTAAATAGAATTTCATTATCTTATCTAGGCTGAGAGATTACCACTAGAATCAATGTGAAACGGAGACACACACAAAGATTAAATTAAGCTGAGAAAACACTGCACACCCACAACAAAATTAGGGTATTGGTCCAACTCCCTAGCATCAATAGGCGGCTAGGAACATAATAAACTTGGCTTAGCGTGAACTTCTTATAACCCAATCATTAATACACATTTTAGTAATGTTTAAACTAATAAAGGCTTCTGTTTTTTTTCTTTTTGCAAGAACAAACACACCGTAATGCAAATAAATGAAAAATTGAGAAGGAAAAGGGAATGCCGTAGAATTTTACCGATTGTCACTGTCAACAGTGTCAACTCTCTCCTGGTTATCAAAGACACACGAACATAGGAGCTTAATTCAAAAAGGAAGAAAAACCAAAGACGTAAACGCCAGTGATGCCAATTCTACTGAATTATCCCTTTAGTTTAATACTTTATATAGAGGCAAATGACATAATCAGCTTTTATACTGAACCCTGGAGTGACCTAGAGATAACGAGGTAATTTACATATTTACCACACTTTAAGAATTTTGGTTAAAATTTAAAAATCCCAAAAAATTTCCTACATATTCTAAAGTGTTTTGAGTTTGAACAGTAGCTACTTGGCAACGCTCACTAATCGTAAATCTAACCTAAAAAAACCTGACATTCCTAACCTAACCACTTCAGAAACAACAAATAACAAAACATCCATAAACAATAAAATAAAATAAAATAACATGTCTAAGAAAAAATCAGTACCCTGGAAAAAAGTACTGTACGAAAAACAACCTTATCCAGACAATTACATTGTTCATGAAAAATTTCTACAAGATTTAAAGAAAAACTTACATTTAAAGGAAGTCACTTTTTCAGAAGCATTTTTAGGAGCTAACTACCTGCTTCAGGAGTTCTGTACAGTGGTGCTATTTGTTAATATCTACTTTTACATAATTAACCAAAAAGTGGAAGGGCGAAAGGTCCTATACCTAACCAGTTGCATTAACTTCTTAGGGTTCATTTATTACAGGCTGTGGTGTTCAAAGGTTCCAGCTGGTATGTTCTGATGCAAAGCTATATAAGTTTAGTGTAAAGTTTCATTTTTAGCATTCTCCAAGCAACTTTATCTGGGTTACGATATGCGCACTGTGTTAACTTTTATTGCATTTGGACAGTTGTTTTCTCCAGTGTTGCATACACTGACAGACACGATCAGCACAGATACTATCTATACTATGACATTTTTGATGTTACTGATACACTTGATATTTTATGATTATGGAGTTCCTGCGGCAGTTGTCAGTAAAAGCCTCTCAACTAGTGCTGCTGTGTTTGCTTCAATTTGTTTAGCCTCTAGACTCTCTTCTGCTTTTGATGCTTTTGTTTTACTGACTGTGGCAACTCAACTGTTTGTTTTGTCTCCAATTTTGCGCAGAGAGCTTCAAAGTCCTCTGGTGTTAAGCTTCATCCTGTTAATGTTGAATTTGTATTTAACTTACAGTATTTCTTTTATTGTAATTGGATTGTTTGTCAGTGGGGTGGTTCTTATTAATGTTTTGTGTCCCTTTCTTTTTGTACAGTACCAAAAGTACAAAGACAACATTTATGGACCTTGGGATGAGGCTGTAGTGAAGGATATTGATAAAATGGCTTTCTTGATGGAAAATACAAATAGAAAAAATGTTTCACATTCATAATGTATTTCTTAAATAAATGCAGAATACCGCTATTTATGTACAAACATATAAACGAAAATTAAATAACCTAAATAGTAAAAAAACTGTACATGAAACCTTAACAGCTACTGAGATTTATGAAAAATAAATATACACACCTTAGGTCCTAGAAGCTAAGAAATATGTAGGGACCAAACGCTAAACAGTGTTTTCCACATTGAACGAGTGACAATAAGAGATCGATATTAGCGTTGTGACAATTATTGCACAGTATTTTTTTCTTATTTTGAGTTGCCGCTTTTTTGAGGTAGAATAAAAACTACAACAAACGATAAAAACTATAAAACGCTTCTTTTTTGTAAGTAATAGGGACGTTTGGAAGACCTCTAACTCTATATAAATCTACAACTACATAAAAACAGAAGAGTATTAACGACTCCTGTTATATTTTGTTTTCATTACAGTAGTTTATAGGTATATAGGTTTTGGGCCAAATAAATGGGAACATGTTTGAATTTAGCAAGCTTTTATACACACTAGTGTTAAGTAATTTTCATATTAATTATAGAACTACACCGTGGCGTTTGAAACACCAATTATCGAGTTTCTTTGTCAATATATTTGTTTTCTCTGAAAGTATTAGATTGAAATACTGACTGACCAGGTGTTTGTTAAAACCTAGAAAATAAATAAATAAAATTGGCACCATATCGGCGCTAAAATAATTTGTAATCTTACCGCCTTATGGCGATTTACTAGTTCATTTGGAAAGAACTAGACCAAGCTACGTTTACGCTGTCATTAAACAGCATTTTTTTAACGTAAACCTATTTCAAAAAAGAAAAACCACTAAACCAAAGTCTTACATTTACTTAGTAATACATAATTACAAGTGTATACCACAGCTTTAAAGGTTTTGTTTGTCGACGTGCATGTTCAAAATCTACATCTATCAATTATACATTTTTAGGAGCTTTTTAAATTGAATAAATCTTCTGTTAACTAACAAGACTACTGATACCTGTTGTCAGTTTACTAAGGCCCAATGTTTTAGCAAAAAATGTTCTTTGAACTGGTTGGTAAGCTCATATTAGCTCAATCACATAAAGTTCCTTGCAGATTCTCCACTATTCATTTAAATATATTTTTACTTCACCGTCATGGTTTTCTCCATTTTAAGGATTTTGATTAGAACAAAAGTCTACAGTTGTTATGATGCAAATCAAGTACTTGTTGAAATGATGTAATAATAAAAATTATTTTAATCGTTCAACCACTTGTTTGTCTTGAAATGTATATTAATGTCATTTAGAAGAGCACAATATAATTTGTATAGTATTTTATCCAATAAATATTCTATTTGAATGGTTTACAGCATCTAAAATACAAATCCCGTTCAGAAAGGCCTTGTTAAAAATTTTTGAGCAAAAAGTTGGAGTAGAAACTTACCCAATTAGTACATTTTTGTAGGTATATCTTTTATGTCAGGAGAAAAAGGACTTTAAACAAGTTTTTACACACTGTTTCTTTCGAGACTTGAATAACCCGACAAACGCGTCAACGAACAAAACCGTTTAATTCCTAACCTACCTTATGAAGCAAGTCCTGCAAATTTTGTTCGGTCCTATGCAGTCGTCGTGACAGAACGCTCCGCATTTCTTGCACACCACCATCGCCTTCAAACTGCACGCGCAAGAGTCGTTTTTGGGCTGTTGCAATGCCATTTGATGGTTTTGCATGACGGCGGCAGCCGGATGGTCTGCCGTTAACATATTATCGCCAATGACCGTGTAATTGTTGGGGTGATTCTCGATGCTGACGTCACCGTAAGCCATGCCCGTCGGTAGTCGTTGACGGCGCGTGACTGCCTGCGTTCCTGGATTTGGACATTGCACCACGAAATCGTTTGGCTGATTCTGATGCAGGGCTGGATGATCGGCTTCCACACTAGCCGGACGCCCTCTGCCGGCAATTATCTGGGACATGCCCACAGTGTTGATGGCGCTCCCTACCGGCGGTTGTTGTCCAGGAGGTGCAGATGATGAACGTGGCACGTTGTGTTGGTCTACGACGCCTGTCCGTTGCACCAAGATGTACTGCCCTACTGTACCCATCTGATTTTGACCATCTACAATCTAAAGTAAGCCACACCACAGTAGAATCACAGTATTTTTCAAGTGAATTTAAAAACAAACTTACCTCCGGACTTAACGCTGATCCTTGCGGAAGAACGGCCATAGTTACGGGAATTCCCTGACCGGAAGTAGTAAAAACATGACGCACTACAACGGGAGGACTAGCCTGCCGCTGTTGGAACGGCAAACCGGAACGCACTTTCTGTCCCATCGCTTTGATCCCGTTGTTGTCTAAGTGCACCACACCCAATCAGTAAGTACCACAAAGCTGTCACCCTACAAAAACACTTACTCGGATTTGGAAAACTACCAGGTGCGGGTAATGGAGGTGTAAACGTTTTGCTGCCCCTAGATGACGTGACCGAACTGTACTGCGTCTGGCGGTTGTCGATCTTCTTGGGATTATTGCCGGTCGCGGCTGCCAACAAACTTGGCGGTGGTTTCAGCTGAGCTTTGAGCTGCTCTCGGTTGGGACTGTTTTGTATCACTGCCTGACAGATTTGGTAGCTGCGCTCCAGGTTGACCGCACCCGGGGGCGGTTTGTTGCTATTGGCACGGTTGCGATTACCTGCTGATGATCATTATTACTGTGATATATGGTTTTCTAAAAAGTCATTCTGTTGAACAATAAAAAGATAAAACCAAATTAGAGCAGTTTGGTCAGAATTAAGCAATAGAATAAAACTTTTTCAAAAATTAGCCGCAAGTTAATGTGTCACATGTAGAAAATTGGATTTTATGGCAGCTTCCTTTTTCCAACCCATCCAAATTTGAAAAAAAAAACTTGTCTAATAAAAGATATGGTATATCAGAAAATTACCCTGTAAACCTTTATTTATGCTAAAGTGAATGTAATGTTTCTATTGTTATTATCTGTATACTCTCTATAGTACTCTACTAAACTAGTTACTCTATTTAAAAACTAGGAAGAACGATTATGAATTAGCTGGGCAATAGTGTGTCGAATTAGCCAGTTGGCGGTATGATTTACAGTGCAGAAAGCATAAATAAATAAGGATTTCAAAAAACACCGGCGGGCCAGCATTTGAGTTTTCAGGTTAATTTACTGCCAATCTGTTTCTTTAGCATTCTAATGTTTCTTGTTGAATCAGAGTCGTTTTAACACATTTTCACCGTTCACAAGACCCGGATGCAAAATCCGTATATACCTATTGTGTCAAAAATAAGGGGGTGTTTATGTTTGTGTAAAACTTTGCAAGTATTGCTAAATCTACGGAGTGATGGCGTATTTTAAAGGAATACAAGACGTCAGGAGCTGTTGTACAATAATATAGCATTTTTCACAATTTTTCTAAGGTACTTTCCTGTAGACGACCTTTGAAGATATTTTTTGATCCTGTCCGCAGACTTTTGAAGATACCATGGACCCGAAGAATAACAAATAAAAATGTTTTAAGAATGATGGGAACAGACAGGGAACTTTTACAACATGTGAAACAGCGCAAAACTGGTTATCTGGGACATGTATACAGAGGAGAAAAATATCAACTTTTGAGACTGCTTATGGAAGGAAAGATAGAAGGCTGAAGAGGACTCGGAAGACGAAAATGCTCATGGCTTAAAAATATAAGGGAGTGGACAGGATTAGACACATGCACCCTATTGAGAGCAGCAAGAAATAGAGAGAAGTTTGCTGGTATTGTCGCCGACCTTCAGTAATGAAGAAGGCACTTGAAGAAGAAGACTTTCCTGTACGGAAAGTCTACTGTTTCCGAAATATTCAGCGTCAAATTAAATACTTGATCAGTGTTAAACAGCACCGTTTTCTATTTAAGGTTCAATATTTAGTGTTTTTTTTTAAATGGTACAAATTGTAAATTTTTACCTTACGACATTCTGCTTTCCTTGGGGTACAATCTAACGCAAAATTTCCTGTATAGAAAATCCACAATTTCCGAGGTATTCAGCGTCAAATTAAGTACTTGATCACTGTTAATCAGTACAAAAAAAGTGGTATAAAACATTCGTTTAAACTCCATGAAAACTGGATGTATTGGGGCTTTATGGATATTTTTTCGGTTACTAGAAAGGCATTAGCATTGCAATAATAAAATGGGGTAGTGTGAAGCTTGAGTTTAGCTTCAACCTTCAATAAAAGTTTAAATTAATGTGTTCTTATTTTTAAATACAAGAAGTGTCTGTTAAAACTGGAAAATACCCGCAAAAATCATTAATTTTATGCTCAGACTGTGAAGGCTTTTGCAGACAGTAAAAATGGATTTTTGTTGATTTTCCAGTTTTATAAGTACCGAAATTCATTAAAAATCAGATTAAGATGAGTTCCTACATTGCATATAGCGAAACTAGTGTATAAACCGGCACTAAAGAAATTTATATCAAATGTCAGGAAAACTGTTAGTAACTTCTGCTTGTGTAAGTCAGGCTTCTTCAATCGCTTCTCCTAATTTTTAAATAGTGAGAGGTATAATCAAAACAGCAGAGCAAAACAATAAAAAAACAACATACGACCATTACCTTTACCTATGTTATTATTCTTTGGTTTGTTCTTGCTATGCGCCGATACGGCCCTGATCGGTTGACTGGTGCTCAGCGCCAAATACGGTAGAGCGCTGGAACTTTGTACCAATCCGGGCCTGCTAATCTGCGGCGCGCATTGGGCTCCTTCGTTCACGGCCGGTATTTGCATCGGGGCGGTACTAACTACTGATGGCAGACACACAATCGTGGTGGGCGGTATTACCGTGGTGACCGTTTTGGCGGTGGACGAGCTAACTGTTAGGTTGGTGTCGTTGTTGGACGTCACCGTGCTGGTGATCAACGTGTCAGAGCTGGCGATTTCTGGCGTTAGCGTCACTTCCAATTCCAATTTTACTTGGTTTCCTTGAGCGTACTCCGCGTAGGGTGGATGATCTTTGTTTTCCACTTTGTCCTCGTTTTGGGTGGGACACAACGAGGCTTCTACCATTTCCGAATTCATTTTGACGTCGTAAGGCCAATCACCCGGTACAGAAAAAGTCCCTTGTTTCAGTCGGACCTCCAATTCCTCTTGCATGGGAATGACCTAACATGTAAACAACAAGCTTTAAAAAAACTGGTCACTTAGACTGAGCTATCATCAAAATACACGTCGTGTTACAACAACTTTTTATCAGTTTATCAATTGAATAATAATGAACAATTGCACACAAATCAGCTAAACAAGAAACTAATGATTGTTTAATATCAATGTGGAGATTTATTATTCATTCACGTGGACAAATTCACATCTTCTTAAAATAATTACCTGAACATTTTCAGTGGCACTAATTTCATTAGAAACACTGACTGTAGGTCCAACTGAAGCCTCCAAACTGTGCAAGGGCGGTACTTGCAGTAAATTTTCGGTGCTCGAATCCACCAAGCCCCAGCAGCATTCTTCGGCAACTGGAAAAAAAATGTAAGACTATTTAAGAAACAAAAACATCAATAAAGACGAGCGTTTGCTCGGCAATACGGCTCGCCGTGTTTATGAAATTTAATACAGGTAAAGCCAATCAAATAAGCAACGTCTGGGTGATACCACAGACAAACCCAGACACTGATTTTATGTTAAATTTTTGCAAGTACTAGTGTTTGTTCCGACACTTTGGGTACCACAGTGCGCAAGAGCAAAGACAAAATATCAAGACATAATTAAAGTAAGTGACTGTAACAGTTTACTTTTGTAGTGAACTTTAACTGTTGGTAGATGTCTCTATGTTTACAGTCTGTAGTATCTGAATAGTCATAAATTTTAATTACTAAATATATTTTGATTACTATGCTGGACAGTTTTTTTTCCAACTTGTTTAAGAGTGTTTCTTAATTTTGGTGCTCTACTGCTCCCTTTTGCTAGAAGATTTCAATTAGGTATGAAATTTGTTTTGGGTAAATATAATTGAGCTACAAAGCCAGCAGTGGATGTTAAAACACTAAAATTACATGTACAACATGTCTCACTGTAAATAGTAACTACTTCCTAAAGCAGTGTCAGAAAATACAACCAACCAACTAAAAAATCACATTGGATAATATGAAATAGTTTTAAATTTTCTTTTTCTTCAAATGAGTTATTTTTTTAGTTCTAAATTACACTAACTTATTGTTTACAAAATTCGGCAAAATTCCAATGATGCAGTCCTTACAGCAACACCCTGTATGAACAACAATGAAAACAAACAAGAAAAGGACAATATTCTTCCTGAGCTAAATTCAATTTAAATACAGGGTGTTGCTGTAAGGACTGCATCATTGGAATTTTGTAAACATAAGTTAGTGTAATTTAGAACTAATGTTTTGTTAAAAAAATTTGTTTGGAAATTACAGTGATTATTGATAGGTACACACAACTGATCTGTTTTGACAAAATAATATTTTTTTCTGTTAGTAAGACACAAAACACAAAATTAACAGAATGAGAATTATGGAATTTGCTATTGCTGGTTTTTTGCTTCTATTCTGACAAAATTTTAGTCCTTTGCTGTGGTATGCTTTATATCAATTATCAATTTATTGAGTCAAAATTGATGAACTTGACAGAATTAAACCATCTAAATTAAAACACAATTTAGCACTTACCAGTGGTTACATTCTCTCCAAATAAAGCAGCATGAATGTCTCCCTCACACTTTTTCTCTGCAGTCTCAGTGGTTGACACCGAAATCTGGCCAGACTCCAGAACATAGTTTTCTGCATCAATAAATCGGTCCTCTCCATCATCATCCTGGATAATTTTACCGCTATGAAAAAGTTGAGGAACCAGATCGGCTTCTTCAACAGTTTCTTCCAACCTCTCTGCAGTGACTGCTGTAATGTTATCCTCCACGTTCTGGAGTACCAGAGATTCCTGCTGAATTATCAGAGTGTTGGGTAACATCTGAAAGGGTTCTTCTTCAATCTTCATGTCAGTGTCATTTATTTGTTGCTGGGAGTCATATGCACTTGGTTCTTCTATGATGTGTTCTGATGTGGTGTCCTGGACTGTATCTAGAGTGCTCTCAGTGGAATGTTCATCAATTATTTCTGGGATGATTTGGTAGCTTGTCTGAGGTTCTGCTTCTAAAATTGTCTCTTGCTGATTCATAACTATATCAGTTTCTATAGTGTTTAGAATAAGTTGGCCAGAATCTACCATTTCAGCTGTTTGGCTCTTCTCATCTAAACTTGAAGAACTGCTGCTTTCTGGCATACTCATTGCTGATTCTGATATATCTGGAATTGATGTCATAGTTTCATCTTGATCTTGAGTCATTTCAGATTCCTGTTCAGACTTCACATCAGTGTTGGTGCTGGTTGCTGATGTTGTAGATGATGTTTCATCCACAGGACAGACATCTTCATAGTTCATATGCAGCTGTAATGAGTCTACAGTCTCAATAGCTCCACTACTAGATATTTCATCCATATTCTGAACAGGCATGCTGCATGAGCTGCTGCTGTTTTCATCAATAATTCTCTCCTTTTCATACAAATCATCAATAGCTTCTATGCTTTCTGATGTGTGATCACTAATTTTGTCATCATCACTAGCCACTTCAGAGGTGAGGTCCAAAGGATCCTTTAGCTCAGACCCATGCAAACTTTCTCCTGTTTCCACAGATAAAGCTAAAGGACTCATAGATTTACTACGTTTAGGTGAATTCTCATATACTCCTGAACTAGCAGATCGCGGCCGTTTATCGGTTTCAACTGCTGTTTCATCTCTACATATGATGATTGTCTCTTGATTATTCTCTAAAATTGCGTCGCTTATATTAACTATACAATTATCATGTATTTCTACAGTGGGACTATCACTACTTGGCTGCTTCAATTCTTCAGCTGCTAAAACTTCATCAGACTTTTGAAGGTTCTCCTCGATTTGTACTATAGGTTTAATTTGTTTTATAGGTAGTAGATCGGGGATAGGAGACTTATTTTCACTGGGCTTTGATATTTCTTCCTTCAAAATTGTACAGGACCTGGTCATTGCTCCAACTGTTCTTAGCCGCTTTATGGGAGGGGGTGGAGGTGCTTTGGTTTTAGTAGCTGAAGTAGTGGAAGGTCTTAATTTAATGGTGGTTTTTATAGGAGGTCTACTAGATGCTGTTGTAGCTTTACAGGTGTTAATTAAATCTGTAGCATCTGTTGTACTCCTGTCTCCCCAAATGGGTTCAAAATGCTTCAATTTCCATGGATCCAATTTGCTTCTCTCCTTGTCAGCTTCCAGTTTTAGTTTCTGCTGATTCTCTGGTGTAAACTCTCCTTCTGCTAGTCTATATTGCCACTCTACACATGCTCGAGCAAAAAATTCATTATTCAATCCAGAACTGATTTCTATACAATTGGGGTCAGTAGAATTGTTTACTAATTGTCTATCAACAAGGGGCAGAAGCTGTGCTAATTTATTCTGATACAGAAGTGGCAAAGAAGCAAAAGTACCTCTATTCAGCAATAACCTTAAATTGGTGTTAACCAATATAGAGTCAGGTGTTTCCAAATCTATGCAACCAGCTTTAGTTTGTTCAAGCTGAGCTGCAGTTGAAAGTTTCTTGTTGGTTCTTTTCCGGGTTTTCATATTAAATCCTGGAATTGATGCTAGTATTTCCTTCATTGTTAAAGTTCTAGATGAGGTTTGCTGAAGAAGTTGGTTGGTGTCATCATTACCAACCTCAGGTGGAACACTTTTTACCACAATTCTTGGCACTGTACCTGACAAATCATTTGCAACTAATGTGTTTTTCCTTTTACGCTTAGCTTGGTGTCGTAATGCATGTCTAATATTTTTCTTTGAGCTACTACTAGCAGGGTGACTATCCTTATTGTCTACAAAACTAACTGAACTAGCAGTACCAGCATCAGTTGAACTGACACTGTGGTCAACAGCACAGCTTGATACATTTTCTTCTTCAACATGACAGGAAGCTTCTGAGTTTACCAACAAATTACCATCAGGAGTAACGTCTATTTCCATTACGTAGCCACTTCAGAAGCATTAAATTCCGTATATTCTTTGTTGGGTATCCAGTAATTATAATACAATGATTTTTCTGCACAAAAGCATTCACCCCATATTAAGGACTGATTCCGAGACCAACGAAGACGTCATGGATAGAATTTCTCCGTCAGGCTACCGATCCGGGAAACTAATTTGGCATAATTATTCATATAGTTTCCAAATGGGCACCGTTTAAAGGGGTTTTTTAACAACAAATATCCGCCATTTCATAATCGAACCGAATCTGATATAAACAGGGCATATTTTTGTGTATTTGATTGATCAAAATGTCAAAGTCATATTTGACAGCAACCAATGATAGGTCAAATAACACATTAGACTCTACAGACAGCCAGTTGAAATATCACGTGATTATGTATACAGTCCGCTTTTAGCAGGTCACATGATTGACTTGTCATTTAAGCATTGTCGTCTGTCAAAGAATATTTGTTTGTTTATTACCATTTTTCAAATTCACTGTTTTCCATGTTATTTAAAATAATCTGTACCATCATTAATACTATGTGATTTAACAAAACAAGTTCTTATCAACGCCTAATTATCTTATTTGACAATTTTTCTAAGAATTTGGTGTGTTTACTAAACTTTTATCAGTAAAGAGGCACTTAAAAGGTACTGTAACAAGACTGTTCATACATTGAATTATGTGTATAGTTCCAGAACTATGGCTGCAGTAATACCAGCAGTAACAAAAATATCACCAAGAGTAATCCGGATACTAGGCTGCAACCCAAGTCCTATGACACTGCAAGGCACCAACACTTACATAGTAGGCAGTGGTAAAAGAAGGATCTTAATAGATACTGGAGAAGCAGATACCCCCCAGTACATTAATCATTTAAGAAACACATTACAAAATGAAAACATTGATTTGGCCCATGTTTTCCTAACTCATTGGCATCATGACCATGTTGGAGGACTCAGTGACATTTTAGCTGAACTATCTGACTTTACTAGCCACTGTGAGATTTGGAAATACCCCCACCAGATTGATCCTGACATTCACAAAGAGTTAAACATTTTAAAAGATGGTGATGAGTTTTCTGTAGAAGGTGCTACACTTCGATTATTACACACCCCTGGACACACCACTGACCATGTGATATTTCATTTAATTGAAGATAATGCAATTTTCAGTGGAGACTGTATTTTAGGGGAAGGAACTGCAGTGTTTGAAGATTTGCATGATTACATCAAGTCTTTGCAGTTAATACTAGACCAAAAGCCTAGTGTAATTTATCCAGGACATGGCAATATAATTAATGACCCTGTGGATAAAATTCATTATTATATTAACCACAGATTGCAAAGAGAGCAACAGATTTTGGATGTTTTAAATCAGGCCAAAGGGGAGCTTTTCAGTGAAGGTCAAATTGTTGGCAAGATTTATAGTGGTTTGTCTGAAAGATTAGTCAAAGCTGCTGAAGTTAATGTTTTGCATCATTTAGAAAAGTTGTTAAAGGATGGGAAAGTTAGGAAAGTCAATGAGAAATGGCAGTGTTTCTGAAAGTTTTCAGTTATTTACAGTTGTTGGGTTTTTTTGAAAAATTATATTCCTGTTAAAATGTTAAGTAATAAAAGATTTTTTAAGTGTTAGCAGTATTTTTTAACTTATGAGGGTGATTAGTAGATGTTTAGATAAAGATATTTTCAGATAAAAAATTATTTTTAATAATAAAAAATACAATAAAAAGTAATCTTACAATTATGCCTCTAGATCATAACCCCAGGGATCTTTCTTTATGTCAGTTAAGGCCAAAGCTGCCTCCGCAATTTTAGCCAAAAAGTCGCTAAGTTGATCTTTTGAGAATTCCTAAAACAATATAAACATTCATAGACAAATGTTTAATTTAGTAATATTATATGACAAGTAAAACAAGACTCTGTTTAAGAATAAGCAGTGTAAATCAGCAACTTACCTTATACAAACAGTGTTGTTCTGAGGCAATTATATCGGCTAATTCAACGCATTTTTCGTACATTTCGCTCTCGCACAAAATTGAACACAACAGAAAAGTGACTTCAGGTAAAACAATCTTCCGCAAATCACTATCGCTCCTGGCACCTACCAACCAGCCATCCGGAAACAGCAAAACATTGTACAGCAACGTTTTCGCTGTATTGGCCAAATGTGACGTTGTTAGCTTCCACCTAAATTCCCATTTAAAAAAAAATCTAAAAAAACAGCTTCATATTGCCCACCTATCGAGTTCAGCTTTATATTGGGACACTCTGTGCTGGTGAGCAACTTTCTCCGGAAACTGGGCGTTATCTGACAATTCGGCCGGCGGTGAGGGTTTGTTCTTAGCTTGCGTAAACCATTCGTTAAACGCCTCGTAAGCGTCCAGGTACGCTTTGTAGCTGAGGTGTTCCTTGATAATTGCGTTGACTTCTTCGTTGCTGTCGCCCAATTCGGCGGTAAGGTCAGCCACCGTCTCGTTAGGAACTTTGTTGAAAGCCAATTGAGCCGCGTCTGGTTTGCCCAGCACCAGGAAATCGAAGATTAAGCCATTTGATTGGGTTAGGATTTCGACACGTTGCGATTCGTAAAATACCAACCAATCGAGAGCTGAGATTTTCAATTTATCAGTTTCGGTTAAGTGTTTCTGAAAGATTTATTAGTTTCTTCATACACTGAATTGTTTAATTTATATGTTATATTAAAGAACATACATACTTAGTTGTGAATGGTTTTCATGATTAATTGAAATGGCAAATCACATTTTAAGTCATTTTTTTACAATGTATAACTCGCATCATATAAAAACTGACCTGCAAATTTCCCGCCGCATCAACTTCCTCAGGTTTGCGCCTCACATTTTCCACTATTCTTTTCGTAATGGATAAAACGTCCATACCGCACCGTTCGGCATAATCCAAAGCAGCTCGGCGCTCGTTGTCTTCCATGATTTTCTCCAAATGCTGAGCGTAAAAATAAACCTGACTAGTTACGTTCAGTTTGCTCACGTAATAGGCGACCAGTTGGGTTTCGTTCATTTGCATCAAACTCTTAATGTATCTGTCAGAGTTGTGACACTTTCAGTAAGGGGAAAAAGTTTTAGAAAAATAACTTACGCTTCAAGCACTCGTTCCACGCTTTCGCGGTTATTGGCTCGTCCTACCTGATCTAAAAACAACACCAAATGGGCGGAAAACCGCAAAAAGTGGGTGGTCACGTTAGCTCCTTCCGCCCATTCTTGTAGATCTTGCACCAGTATGTTAATGTCATCCAAAATGATATGTTTCTGAATGAGATGTTGAGGTTCTTTAGCTTCCTCGCGTACTGATTTGCTTTTTGACGATTCCAGGCTGGTAAACACTTCGTTTAATGACATACTAAAATTGAGACATTTAAATGAAGCGACCGTAAAGTAAGACATTGTTTTATCACCGCTGTAACCAATATTCATCAGGCAAAGGAACGTAGCCGTTGTCTTTAGTGCAACAATCGCGAATTTCAGACTCCACACGGATATCTACGACCGTTTTCATATAGGCCCACAAGTGATCTTCCCAAGACACACAAATTGGAATTATCGCATTTAAGTATCCGCAAAAAGTGCCGATTGAGGCCTTCTCGTATTGACCGATCCAGTCCTAACAAAAGTTTTACACCCTTGTAAAGCCCAAAAAAAGTTTTTTCCCTGTTCAGTGACTTCTGAGTGTTGGGACACAATCACCAGCAAAAAACGTATGTCGGTGATTAACTATGATATGGATTGATTGCTAAAATGATTATAGTTTTAGGTTTTAACTTAAGGTGTCCCGAAGTTACACCGACAAGGTTCTAGGGCAGCTTCCTCTCATCAAAACAAGAAAAAAAGTTCCCATGGACATGGGTCCGAAAACGGTGTAATTTTGGGACACCTTGTATAGTAATATGACCAACCAATCATAGTTTATATACCAAAACTTAAACAATTCTTATAAGGTTTAGAACACTTGTATAAGAGGCCCCTGGCAGTTTCTAGAAGGTTTGCAATAGTGTCTAGCTAGAGAGCTCTGGTACGTTAAAAATAGTCCTCTGACACTTTTTAGAAGGTAGTCAGTAGCATTTAGAAAGTTTTGGTACTTTTAAAATGGCTCCAGAGGCTTCTGGCAATTTCTAGAAGGTTTGCAATAGTATCTAGAGCTCTGGCACTTTAAAAATGCTTTTAGAGGCCTCTGGCAGTTTTTAGAAGGTTGTCAGTAGCATTCAAAGAACTATGAAACTTTAAAAATTGCCCTAGAGACCTGGGGCAACTTAAAACAATTCTAGGAAAATTTAAAACACTCCTAGAAGGCTACTGGCACTTTTTAGAATATTGTCAAGGCAATTGGAGGCATTTGGTACTTTCAAAATGGCTCTAGAGGCTTCTGGCAATTGAAAACAATTCAGGGGAGGTTTAAAACACTTGTAGAGGCCTCTGGAACTTTTTAGAATTTTGTCAGTGGCATTTAGAGACCTTCGGCACTTTCAAAATGGCTCTAGAGGCTTCTGGCAATTTAAAACAATTCTTGAAAGGTTTAAGACACTTGTGGAGGCATCTGGCAAATTTCTAGAAGGTTTGCAGTAGTATCTAGAGAGCACTGGCACTTTCAAAACGCTCCTAGAGGACCCTGGAAGTTTTTAGCGGATTGTTTGTAGCATTTAAAGAACTATGAAACTTTAAAAATGGCCCTAGAGGCCTCTGTCAATTTAAAACAATTATGGGAATGTTTAAAACACTCCTAGAAAACCACTGGCACTTTTCAGAATATAGTCAGGGCATTTAGAGGCTTTTGGTACTTTCAAAATGGCTCTAGAGGCTTCTGGCAATATAAAACAATTCTTGAAAGGTTTAAGATACTTGTAGAGGCCTCTGGCACTTTCAAAATGATCCTAGAGGCCTCTGACAGTTTTTAGAGGATTGTCAGTAGCACTTAAAGAACTATGAAACTTTCAAAATGGCTCTAGAGGCCTCTGGCAATTTAAAATAATTCTGGGAAGGTTTAAAACACTCATAGAAGCCACTGGCACTTTTTAGAATATTGTCAGGGCATTTAGAGACTTTTGGTAATTTAAAACAACTCTGGGAAAGTTTAACCATCAAACATCATGTTATAAAACACACATATTCTTATTTGTTCTTTGCCTAATGAAATGAAATAAGGGATGTGACTCAACAGTCAGAAGTCACTGAACAGAACTAATTACTAGTTAAGAAAATATTTTCAATTTATGTTTGTTAGTCAGTAACAGCCATAAAACAAATAATCTAAATTTTATTAACACATACTTTGTATGCATATTGTTTGAAAAAATTCACAAACATTTATAAATCAAAACAAAGCAAATCAAACACTTACCTGCTTAGAATACCTCAAAGCCATAATTTTCCAAATATCTCTATTACAATTTCCTTCAATGTCCTTCAATTCATTAGAGTCCATTTCTTCATAACCATCATCAACATCAGACTCCCTTTCCATCTCAACATTATCTTCTTTAATATTAGCATTGTGATACAAATGCCAACCCTCAAAAATAGCAGCTTTCCAGGAATGACCACATTGACGACCCAACTAAAAATTTCAATATTAAATCTGCTTTCATCATTCATCAGTCACTAAACCTTCTGGGCCTCCTCCAATTTTCCACATCTGATTTCTTTGAAAATGCTTTTAGCTAAACGTTTGTCATCTTCTGAATCCAAATCATGTAGAGATTTTTTTTGGTAGTGGGGGGCATCTGGGTCAACAGAATCCACAATAGGCCTGTGTAAAAATAACCTTAAAACCAGTAGGTACAAACTAAAGAACAAACCTAGAACTTTTAAAAGCTATAGAATCTGAGGACTCCAACTGATGTAAAGTGTTCTCCCAACCAGCTGCAGCATCAGAAAAATGTACAGACTGTTCATCTTTTTCACATGCCTGTACTTCCAACCTACAATTTTTTACTTATTTTTTTTACAAAAAACTTTCATTAAACATAAAGTCTTACCAGTCAATGACCAATTGGCATTCACGAATTAGATTGTCACATTTAAATAGGTTTTCCACACAACTTTTCTCAGATTTTCCAAAATATTGTATCATTTCAATATCTTCTTCACTAGCACCTTGGATAAGCAACCTGAATAACAAACAAACTCTCAATTATAATTTACTTACTCAATGTAGTTTATATCAACCTGTCTTGAAATAAAATAAAAATCAATCTCCAGGTATCCCTCTCCTTCTCTAGCCATTTTTCTTCTTGTTCACTATTAGTGGCTACTTTAGATTTTAAACCTCTAACCACTTTCAAAGCATCAGCACAAGATCTAGCAAGTTCAGAGACAATCTCCAGAGAATCTTGACTTCCAGTTTGTCCTTGCATTATCTCAAAGAACTCAACAAACAAACTGTCGACTGTAGATTTCCAAGGGAATTCCTTTTGAATGATGCCTCCAGGTATAGTTTTATCAAGGCTCAATAAGTCATTCATTGTAGTTTCATAGAAAGCTGAAGGATGATTTTGCAGGGCATCAATCTCACCAGGACACAATGTTATGCCTAAATCGGGTACGGTATTTTTCTTTTGACTCGTTATGGGAGTCCTAAATAGGCCTCTGGCTGGTGTGGACAGGGCATCCTCCAAGAAGCGCACTGAACGGTTCAGGTCGTTATCCATTAATTCAATTTTACGTTTCGTGTTTAATAGCAGCTAATAATAAACAATACACTTAAAAAAGGGGTTCCCGCTCTTTAAAAAAATCCCTAACCAAAAAGGACCAAAACTTTTAGGTTATGTTTAGATTTAAGTCTTCTAGGCTCTTCTTTTTTAATAAAAAAGTCAAAATTGAACTTTAGTTTAGACAGAATTGACGTTAGTTAGCGTTAGGTGCGAGACATTTGACATATTGTATTGTGTCCATGTCCCATGGCCCATGTTTATTTTAGGCCAGAAGCCCTTTAGACATCATTTTTGTGGTTCAAATCAAGTTTGCAACTTTGTGCCTACATAAACCTTAGGTAAGAAGCGAAATTTTGTGTAAAAATGACAACTGCAGCAAGACCCACATTCGAACCAGCCCGAGGGGGCTCCGGAAAGAATGAAAAAGACCTGAGCGCCATTTCTCGACAATACTCGAGTCGAGATCTGCCCGGACACACTAAACTGAAATACAGGTAAGCTGAACCACAAAAGCCCATTTGCACAAACATTATTGGAAGTTGTTTTCAGGGAACATGGTCAAGGTACTCAGGATGAAGTCCGCACTAGAGATTTCCGCCGTGAGTTGGAAGAGAGGGAAAACCAAAAGCGTGTAGGTGGATCTCGCCCTGCTGAACATGCATCTGCAAAAAGGTTAAAACTGGACCAGGTACCTGCAGCTAGTCTTGATGCTGACGATCCAGTTGATCCTGAAGAAGACTCAGATTCTAGTGAAGATGAAGATGATACTGAGGCTTTACTAGCAGAATTAAACAAAATCAAAAAGGAGAGAGCTATAGGTAAAAATATAATGTAATTTGACAGATTTAGGCCATGTGCTGTTTTCTAATAAGGTTACCCAGTTGGTTCAGTTGGTAAAAACATATAAAATATGTCTATCAGTTTACTGGAAAATCTGACATTCATGGAACAAAATTTGATGGGATATTTGTTGGGCATGGGGTACTTTAAGCCAAGCTTAAGTTAAGTATAATTCAAACTGAGTTTTTTTCAGTTGCTTTGTCACATTTTCAAGACCAAACTCAGCTTAGGTGCAAAAGCAAAACAAATGGCCAGTAACTTTGGCAATACTTTTGACATACTCTTTTCAGGAACTGTGTTAACCAAGATTGGAAACAGTGCACAGCTTTAGGTATCCAGCTCTTTAACAATCAAATTACTTTCAGAACAAACCAAAAAAGAAATTGAAAGACGACAAGAAGAAGAAAGGATCAGAATGGAGAATATCCTGAGTGGAAATCCACTTTTGACACACTACAGTTCAGGAGGAAGTAAAGTTGACCATAAGGTTAAACGGAGATGGGATGATGATGTAATTTTCAAGAACTGTGCTAAGTCTGAACCTGAAAAAAAAATGAATGTATTTATTAATGACTCCCTGAGATCAGAATTTCATAAAAAGTTTATGGATAAGTACATTAAATAATGTTGTTAAATAGTAACTAGTGTAAGAGTTTGTGTTGTTAAAAAACCATGTATATCTATAAACATTTTTATTACCTAAAATGTGCTAGAATTTATATTTAGTTATAATTTTTTTGACAACTAATGCAAAATTAACTAGAAATAACACCACAATGTGATTGAATTAAGGTTACTTGAATTTAAAGCTTGTTCCCCTTTTTGGTAATATAATGACTTAAAATCGACATTTGGTAGTGATTGAACATAAAACTAGGAAAAATTCGGGACAGACTTAATATCAAAATCCACATCCGATTCCATTTCGTTTTCGGATAGCGACAGAGAGCCTCCAGCCCGTCGAAATCCCCTGAGATCGTCTTTTGGTACCTGAGAAAGGTTACATTAACATTAAAGAATCAGTATGATTATTAATTATAGAGAAAAAAGCGTTTTGGAACTGGTTTAATATGTCAGACGGGTCAGATATAGTAAGGATGATGAATAATGACAATCACGGAATGATAAGCCCAAAACAAAATAATAATAGTTACCAAACAATACTAAAATACTAAGGTGCAGTGTTAGAGAGCGAGACAGAGGCAAAGTATAATACGTCTTCTGATGCGTCTTTAGTGTTTCCGTGCCAGCTCATTTGGCGTTGGTGCTAGAGAGTGTTAAAGTTATTACGTAAAAACGACACGCTCACGTCATATTTTCACTTGTTAATCGATTTAGTTATATGTACAACAAGTATAGTTTTGTTTTGCAAAGTTGACTTACGTTCGAAAATCCTCCAGTTGGTTCAGAAGCATAACCACCCCTACCTTCATCCTCATCATCAGATTCTGAAGAACTACTGCTAGATGATTCATCTTCGTAAGGTCTACAATAAAATAAACAGTAAGCTTTCAAAAACTGATTTTTTTTTTGCTACTTTAACACAGAGCTGTCAATATTTTAATTGAAAAATATAATTCAGTTGTAGCTAATTTAATTCTCAATAGTACCTAATTTAATTCTCTTAAAGACACATTTTGTCCTTAAGGGCTTCAGAAGGGAGATATTTATCGATTCGTGAGTAGTTCAAAATTTTATTGTAAATCAGAAACTTTTTCCAGTAATTGCGACAGCTCTGCTTTAACACTATAATTTCTGACAATATTTGATTGATTTACCCACTTTTATCAGCTACAAAACACTCACCTCGAAACTTTACAAACCATTTGTGCTAAATCGGTGAAAGTGTACTGAGACAGGTGCTCGTCGCCCTGTTGTGACTTGGTGCTTTCCAACGATCTGAAAGTGGGTAAATTTCCAGCCCTACTCTGTCCCTCAAAGTAGGCTTTGCCGTGAAGGTACCCCACTTCTTTGATTTCATCGAAACTGCCGAACTGCAACGTTTTATATTTGTCTATGGGTGGACGGATGTATTCGCAGTAGTCGCTACTTTTCACTTCCTGTAAGATAAAATTATTCTATTCCTTCCTGTGCAGTTTTTACTGCAACGGTTACTTGGCTATAAGTATTTAGAAAAGTATCACATTACTTGTGGATATTGGAACAGTAACAGAGCTTAATATTCCAGTTTTGCTAATAAAGACATACCTCCAATTGTCTGACACAACTAACATATGCCAACCTTGACTGAATATCAGGTAAATTTGGCACTTTGACTGGCTTGGTAAATGGATTCCATCTCTTCCACAACAACCACCAACCAGAAAGCACATCTCCATAATTGGTTAGGTCTTGATCGTCTACAGACCCTACATCTATGGCTAAGATATGGTCCGCACCCAAACTTCTCATTACGTCGGCTTAACAAAATAACACATAACAAAAAAATAATACTAATGAAAAGCCTATAATAGTGAAATAGTTGTGATTGAAAATTTATATAAAATATGATTCATGAGAGGAGCTGTCCTGTATTTTAACTCCACCCATAAAACATAATATGTGCTAAAATTAGACAGACAGTTACCTGGAACGTTATTTATATAACACCCGTCGACCAACATATGACCGTCCCTAGGGTCGCAAAGGGGAGGAAAAATCCCCACTATCGACATGGAAGCCCTTACGTACCGCCAAAGTGAACCTGAACAAGTTTACGGTGTTTAGTAGACGGAAGTTTTGCGTATTAAGACTTGACATTTCGTGCCTCAGAATGATATAAACCGAAACGCCCGAGCGCGAATTGTGATTGGTTCACCAACAAATTAACTCCACATGCGTTCCCAAAAAAAAAAACCAGACGTCATTTTCATTTCAAAACAAACTAAGGCAGCCAAGCTTTCTAGGTAATTCTATGTTGGAAAACAAGTCTTACCTTCCAGCTTTAATCGGTCCAAGCGGTCGGAAAAATCATTTCAATATTATGATGTTAGTAATACATGAAACGTGAATCGGAAAATTTGTTAAGTCGTAAAAGCAACCCTGAACCCAATGAACCGTACCCTTTTTGTAAAAAAAAAGTCAAAATACTGTGTATCTGGATACCTGGAGCGGTCACATGTTGATCGGCAGCTTTCTATATATGTGAAATTGTACAATAAAACATG
Source organism: Ips typographus (assembly GCF_016097725.1). NCBI lineage: Eukaryota > Metazoa > Arthropoda > Insecta > Coleoptera > Curculionidae > Ips > Ips typographus. Next base: position 24,176,455 of record NC_138423.1, on the reverse strand, counting down.
TGGAAATGCTAATTCCGTGCAGTTACTCTACCCTACCTGGAAGGTTATTGGTGTATCCTCCGTCCAATAACAGATGTCCGTCCAGTGGGTCGCATAATGGAGGCATGTAGCCGGACAAAGACATTGAGGCGCGCACGTAGCGCCACAGAGATCCTACGGCAAGTCAAGCAACTACAGATAAGTAACTCGACTATTATTCTTTCGACGTTGAATACTGATTAATAACTACACAGAAATTGAGGAAAAAACATGTTTTTTTATTCATCGAGGGATTGTGAATATTAAATCTGAAATAGCAACATTATTATACATAAGTCCAATTAATTAGAGACATTTTAACTGTTATAAAAAATTAGAACATATTTACAAAAACAACGCATCACACTACCTCTTATAACTACCAAGATGCAAAGAAACAGGATAGAACAAACACAAGAATGTACAAGTAAACCAATCACAATTACTACACTGTCATTCACGGCGGACAGTTTCGCAGAAAAAAAAACTAGTAAAGCTACTTGGCATACAGAGTGTCCTAAAAATGAAGTTAAAGTGCTGATTTGAACAGCATTACTGTTCGGAGAATGTCAGATCAATAAATATGACCAAAGTGATGTAAGTGTGATGTAAAGACAATTAATGAATATTAATTTTTTGACTAGATTTTTTACTGACGTAATGTTTCAATGAAAGAGAGCTAGTTTTGCTCTAAACCAAAATTCCATTTTCTCAACAAACATCTTTGATGCCGAAAAATGTGTCACGCACGTCTTAACCAAGTAATATAAAACATTTTTCCTTCCAGTAGTAAACTGGCCTTTGCCTGACCTCCAAAAAATGAGTTAATTTTTAAAACACCCTGTATAAATGTATGTGAAAAAATTGGAACATAATATTTAGCAAAGAATATAACCTGAATAATGGCATATTAGAAATTTTGTACTAAAATTATTAAAACGTTTTTTGAGTTAATTTCTGTAGACGGTCTAATCCAAATCAGTGGTGTATTTTATCGATTTGGAAAATTTGCTATATAATTAAAACAAAAACGGTTACATGCTCAGACAAACCAAATATTGTAACAACGATCTTACCGTGAGTGTGGATGCGCATGCAGGACGACGTAATGTCCGTAGTGACCGTGAAATAGGGCAGCCACAGGTCTTCGATGTATGTGTCCCCTAAAGTGCCTTTTAGGGTCTGGTTGAAATCCCTGCCACTGAACATTGACGTCATCGGATAGGTTAAATCAAGAATTTGGCGCCACCACTGAGTCATTTTCTGAAAGTGGTTAATTTTTTAAATTTCAAGCGCCTTGACAGGGAGAATCAGTAGAATTCCTTATAGGAAATTGACATATTTGACTATAACAATTTATAATGCGCATTCAAAATCTGTGAAAGTAAATAAAAGTAGTATTTGACATAATTAACAAAATTAGTATAGTCAGACATCTTTCGATTCATTATTAAAAGTCATCCTGAACATTGTCAGATGTAAGTAAATTATAGTCCTTGTCCTAACGACAAAAATTATTCTAGTGAGACTTCCTAGTTAATATACATTATTTGACTCCGAAAAGGAAATGCAATTAACACCTAACCAACCACATTAACCATAATCAAGTTCCAACATAATTAAAAAGCTAGCTGAACAAATGATTTTGGAAGAACGTGGACTCGAAGTTCTTAGAAGCTTCCTCCATACCATTACCAATGAAACCCAATTAAAATAGCATTGATTCTGCTTCAGAGGTTTATATATACATATATAATGTCAAAATTCCATTGATAAGGTATATCCAAAAAAAATCGTGAAGAGACTTTATCAAATAGTACGACATTGTTCTTACCATGGACCATTCCCTCGCCTTTTGGGTTACAGTAGTAATATTACGTTCTTTACACCATAAAGCGCCCATAAAGGCTCCGATCGATACCCCGCCGACCATATCGATAGGAATTCCAGCCTCCTACAAAACACACTCAATTGGCTGGATAAAACCGGTTAGTAAATGTAAAAAATAAGCTTCAGCTTATGTATAATCTTTGAAATCATTCTAACCCAAAAAGGTCAACAAAATAAATGATACAAATAACATCCAAATAAATAAAATCTTGATTTCACACTTTTTGACCATTCTTCAAAATATTTAGCTAACCTGAATGGCTTTAATCATGCCAATATGAGATGATCCTCTGGCGCCGCCGCCCCCTAAAACTAAACCGACCGATTTTCCAGTCAACCATCGAGCCAACCTGGAGAAATCCGAATGAATGTTCGGATCGGAAGTACACACTTTCGAATATAGCTCGTTCTAAAAATTACTTAATTTTGAGATAAAAAGAAAGACCAAATTGGAGCGCATACAATCCTATACTGGCTTTTCCTGGCAAACACCCTATTGGGACAGACTATATGGTGGTGCGAGGACACCCACGATCTAATGTTAAGCCAGCCGATGGTGTTGGCCGGTTTTCCTCCTTCTTTATGCAGCAAAACTAGTTCTTTCTGCGTCCTGATCGCTAGACGTTCGAGTTCTTTTTCAACTTTACCTAAAAACTAACTTGTGAGTATGTACAACATTAGAAATTTAGAAACTTACCTAGCGAAGGGTGATTGTCACCTAATCCGATTATCAATATACAATCCGCCTGCCTGATACATCGTTGCGTCCAAGCCGAGACAGTTAAATCGCATTGGTATAGCGATATTTTATGTTGGTCCTCTTGCTGAGCCAACCACGAGGACAGCCTGTATTCGTTGTTAGGGTCCATTATGGTGGCTCCTAGGGTCTTTTTTATTACATCTGACGTTAGTCTCAATGTAGATCCTAAAAAAAAACTATATTTAATAAGCACGAATTAACGTAGTTATTATCCAGCTACCGATAGCTGTTAGACAGTGGTACAACTCGTACGTAAACGCTGTTAACGGCACATCGTCTGAAGCGGCAACAATGGCAACAGTGGAAAAATTTATTTGCGACGGCCGACTATCTAACGTTGAACTGCGAGTATGACCGGTTATAGTTGGTTTTTTCCATGATCCTACAAAACAACCCTTGTAAATATCAGGAAGCTCAGTAGAAACATAGTTGTGCACCTAATATTCTATGCCCCAATAAATTAATCAGTCTTGTAACTACAATAGGAAACCTGAGTTTGATCACATTAAACAATCCCTCAGGTAACTTAGCTAGTTCCGAGTCTCGAACCGCTATCACCGTTGTGCTTCTTTTAGTTTGAGTAACCATTTCAACCTAAAATTTTGGTTAAGGTTTGAAAAAGCTTCCGTTAAAAACACTACACTGCCCAACGTACCACCCCAATTAGATCACCTTTACCGTATTCGCCGACAAGTTCTTTTTTGCCGTTTTTGTCCGTAATAACTGAACGCAAACGGCCTGATAACACAATGTAGGTGGAGTCGCTCTCGTCGTCTTGCCTATAAACGGCTCTACCTGTAATAACAAAAATGTTTGTTAACAATCAAGACTGTTCTAAGAATGTAACACTTCATTCAATAAGTCCCGGGACCAACTAAGAAAAACAATTATTTTTCATGAAATTCGTCTTTATTCATCAATATAGTTCCCTTCTAGAGTGATACAATCATTCCAACGATTTTCCAACTTTTCTATACCATGTTTATAGAACGATTTTTCCTTGGCCTCAAAATACGCTTCAGTTTCAGCGGTGACTTCCTCATTTGATTGATATTTCTTTCCCTGGAGCATTTTTTGTGAGGTCTGAAAACAGCCAGTAGTCGCTGGGGGCCAGGTCTGGACTATACGGTGGGTGGGGAAGCAATTCGAAATCCAATTCGTTGAATTTGACCTTCGTTTTTATGGACTTGTGACACGGTGCATTGTCTTGATGAAAGAGAATCTTTTTCTTCTTCATATGGGGCCGTTTTAGTGCGATTTCATCCTTCAATCGGTCCAATAATGCAGAATAATAGTCGCTGTTGATTGTTTTTCCCTTTTCCAAATAGTCAATGAACAATATACCGTGTGTATCCCAGAATACAGAGGCCATAACCTTGCCAGCCGATTGTTGCGTTTTTGGTCGCTTTGGACGGCTTTCGCCGGGTCCAGTCCACTCAGATGACTGCCGTTTTGATTCAGGTGTGTAGTGGTGGATCCAGGTTTCGTCCATGGTCACATATCGACGCAAAAAATCCTTTTTATTACGGTTAAACAGCTCCAAACAGCGCTCTGAATCATCAATTCGTTGTTGTTTTTGGTCAATAGTGAGCACTCGCGGCACCCATTTCGAAAGCAGCTTTCGCATACCCAAATGTTCATGCAAAATTGTTAACACACTACCTTCTGATATCTTTGAGGCCTCAGTTATCTCACTCACTTTCAGTTTACGATCAGACAATATCATTTTGTGGATTTTTTTTATGTTTTCTAGAACAACAGCCGAATTTGGGCGTCCAGACCGTTCAGCGTCATTTGTGTCTGTACGACCGCGTTTAAAATCAGCAAACCACCTACAAATCGTTGTTTTCGATGGAGAAGAGTCCCCGTAACATTTTTCAAGAAATTGTTCTGTTTGGACGGTGTTTTTTCCCATCAGGAAACAGTGTTTAATCAGCACACGAAAATCACTTTTTTCCATGTTTTAAAAAAACTCAAAAGTTGTTCACTTTAAAAAATTCTCACAAACAAAATATTGGAGGGAATGAGCTCAGGATTTGACAGCTGTCGTTTGAAAGATGGTACTTCAAGGGAAAAATATAAAAATGCGATTTGTAGTGCCACCTGTGGGTTAGTCCCAGGACTTATTGAATGATGTGTTAGGAGGACTTAACCAATATTAATCTAATTTATTGTAAGCAATGGTTTGCAAGGTTCTCACATACTAAACTTACCTGATTCCAAAAATAACCAGTCTAAAGCAAAATCCACTTGCCGAACGAAGGGCGACAGCCTTTTTACCACCATATTAGCAATGTACAATACTACCTTAGGTCTCTCTTTCATTATACTGGAAAACGAGTATAAGAGTAATCATATTTTATTAAAGTATAATGTTTTGACTATAACAGTGATATTTACTTACTTGTAAAAAGTGTTTTTAGACATAAGAGCAATCCGTGTGAGATGTTTGGCTTTAATGGTGAAAAAACTTGGCTCGCCCGTTATAACTGCCAAACCGCCGACAATATCGCCAGGATACGACGTATACATGTGAATCTCGTTTGGGGAATCGGGTACCTTTTGCGATACTACCAAAGCTCCAGAAAGTACATAAACCAGTGCTACGTCCTAATCCGATAAAATTGTAGTTAATATATTTTTCTTAGACTTGTTTTCAAACCTTGTGCGAGTCTTCTTTCATCAAATATGTGCCTGCAGATACTTCTCGGATTTCCAGGTTGAGTTGGATCTCTTCATCTTCACCGCTTAATCCCAACTCGGTTACAAACACCTCGTGAGCTATTCGGATTAGGTCTTCTTCGGTCGCGTCGTCTGGTATAGACTGCCGCTTTTTGGTGGTTTCCTTCAAATTTATTAGAAATAAAATAAACAAGTTACAAGAAGAAAAATATGTTTTAAAAATTTATAGGAACATTTTTTTCACAAAATTTAGTTTTTTTGTCCTTGATCTGCCGTTAGCAACAACCAATACTGCAAAGTTATTTTCCTTCTTGATAAGGGTTTCCCAAGCCCACGAAATAGGGTTTTCCAGCCGTTTTAATTCGGCTTAAAGTTAAAATTATGTATTAGTTTAGTTAAATTAGTCCTTTTTTCTTTTTCTCCAGGATAAGTTTATTTCGCCTTTTAAGAAATGTTTCATTAAAATACTACATGCAACGGGTCACGCTGTCTATCACTGCGTAGAAAGACAATTCTGTTAAGTAACGCTTAAAAGCTGCTGATGGATGCCAGAAACTAGTCGATAACGCCCTTTACATTAGAGGGATATAATAAAGTTATAATAGAGAAAGACTGTGTTATTATACACCCTGTATTCTTATCCACTGCAAGAAAATGGACTTCTATTTCGAATATATTAAAACTTAGTTTCAAGTCGGAGTAGCCCTATCTTAATGAACTGATGTGACCAGTGTTGTAGACATAAATTTACAGAAAAAGTATAAATTTACAAGTGTAATTTTTGGCAATTTTTAAGGAACTGTATTATCCAAAATGCTTATACAGGATAAAGAAATTTTTCAATTTCTTGAATTTCAACCCAGTTTATTTGATAGTTGGGATAATTTTAGATTTTTATAAATTACCCTGTATCTCAAGTAATTACCACCACTAATTTTAAGGAGATAAATCAACACTAACTGTTTATTGGTTGTAAAATCAGTAACGTAGAACGGAAATTAAAACAAAATTTTTACTGTTGAGCAAAAGGGGTAAAATTTAAAGGAGTTATAGGACAATAATTACCAAAAGTTTATACATTCTTGTTACCCTGTACTGCAGGAATACTACATTTAGTAAATTTATTAAAAATATATTTAAAATTGCCTTGAAAATTAAACTAGGGGCATAGGCTGTTGATTAATAAAAGCATTTCTGCTGTAGGTAAACACCCCATAATTCCTTTTGTAGACCAAAATCTCAGCTATCAAATGCGATTGGGTGGAAATTTAAGAAATTTGCAGCACATTTTTCTTTACCTTGTATTTTGTCTTTACATACCTCGCTATACTTGTTGCCTTCTACATCCGCTACCATATCAGGGGCATTGTTCAAGCCTGGCAAAGATTTAGCATCAAAACTCGACCTGGTTCTTCTATGTCCATGGGAGTTGTTGGAAGAAGTTGGATGACTGGTGCCATTCGCGTCAACTGGTACTGTAATAGCGGATATTATCCATAAATAATTTATCATAAACCGTATTAGAAAAAATAATTTTTATTATTCAATCACAACAAATAAATCATTAATTACAGCCAAACTACTTATACTTACTTAACTGACTTTCTCGAGGAGCGTATGGCAAAGCCGATTCTCTAGATATTGGCTGTCCACCTCCAGATGGATCGTCTCTCTTTCGTTTTAGAGGGGAAGAGTACATGGGCCCTCTAGGCTTTACATTCTGTAGAGCAAAAAGACCAGTATGTATGTTAATATGTACTAAAATATTTTAAGATTCATATAGTTTGGTTCACATTGAATAATATACCATGCTAGTCACTTACCTTGGCCAAGATTATCTGTATAAAAAAGAATTTGCTATTAGAACCAACCTTAGCAGTATTAATTTTTTTCTGGTTTCACTAACCCTAGTAGCAATACAATTTATAGCTCAAAACACCCTTGGTGGTGTCATAAAAATAAAAATCACAATTATGAACACTTACCTGCCTTACTAATTCAGCGCTCAAACCCAAATACTGATGAAGGGCCGTAAAAGTAACCCTCTGCAACCTGACCATAATGACCTGCATTACTCTAATAAAAATATCCGGATATTCCTGGAATATGTCTTGAAACGCTGTCATTGGCAACTTCACCACTGTAGAGTCTTCCATAGCTTTGGCGGAGATGGTTTTATAAGGATTAGGATGTCCCTAATCAAAACATCCACTAACGACTAAATTAAATAGCATTACTACTCTACTTACGGTTAAAACATCGGTGAAACTCAGAAGAGAAGTGACGCTTTCGCCAGGTTTGACAATTTTCAAGGACGTAGTCCCTTCGTTGCTGCTGAGCAACACGTTCAGTCGACCGCTCTGTAGAATGTAAAAATTCTCGTCAGGATCGCCTGTAAACAAATTCTGTGACCGGAAGGGTTTTGGTATTAATTCCATCTCACCAATTTTAAATAAATAGGTACCAGCCGAAACATTAACGATTTCAGTGTGTTTGCATAGTTTTAGAAATACGGGTTTTTCGAAATGACCGAAAACCCTTATACTCTGTAGCATGTAGAGAACATCGGGTGGCATACGATCGTCGTTCAGTGTGTCTTCTTGCAAGTATTCAGCTGGAGGCTCGAGTACCTTAAATGAGAATATTTGTTCTGTAAAAATTGTTCTAACAAAATGTAGCAAAAATATGAAGTGAAAATATTATATGTTCAAGACCTCATTAATTGGATTATTTAGATAAAATGCTTTAAAAAAATAAGGTAGTGCAATTGTTTTTATTTAAAAGAAATTTCAAGTTGTTAATAACCTTTCAATTATTCTTGATGATTTTGTTCCACTTTAAAACACCAACACAATGCATTGTAAATGATAGTAACCTTTAAAATCCAATTATCCATTTGTATTGTTAATACCTTTCCTGGGGAACTTGAGTAAATTAAGTAAAACATAAGCATCACTTTGCAAGGTTTAATGACACCAGTTAAGATTTAACAAAGGTAATCTGTTGTGATCCAGACAAAAGCAATGTTTTTTTTTAAATGCTAAATGTGTGAAAAGTTTTTATGACTATTTGTGTTCCTGATTAAAATAAATTACCTCCAAAATCAAAAATCGCCTCATATCACAAATAACCCCGTCATAAACTACACATAATTTTAAAAAACTTGTTGATAAACAATTCCAGTAGCAACACACTTTAAAGGCTAACTTTCAAATTCCTTAATGCAAAAAGGAAATATTTGCATTGAATCAGTGATATTCATTGCTACTCTAGACATGATTATAGGATATGAGGTCTCCAGCACAGACAACCTCGCGTAAGTTTATTAGATAACAAAATGGAAATTGATATAAATTGGCCAGTTATTGTTATGGCTTCACACATGTTCTAAACAGTTAGACCTTGCGCATAATGTGCTTGGCCCAGGATATCTTTGTCATGACAAACAAAGATAAAACACTGACTGTGTCATTCACTAACCTTCAACTGTTCTTGTTCATCCTTCTTCATGGCCAGCAATCTTCTGGCAAACTTCATAACCATTTTCCGCTTCCTGCCCTGACCAGAATTCCTCACTTGACCGGAAATATTCTTCACTTTTCTCATCATCTTTCTGCCGTAAAAAAGCGCTTTGTCGCGCTTTCGAAACCTCCCTCCATCCTGATTTAGAATCACTTGGGATGAGAACACTGAAATATACCATAACATTGTAGTAACTAGGAGTCACTAAAGGTATAAGTTACCTTTTTGGTTGAACCTTTTAATGCAGATCACAGTTATAGTGGTGGTTAAAACAACTATGACAAAGACCACAAGATAAAGAATCTAAAAGAAAAAATAAATATTGACATTACTCAATTAAGAGAGCCAGGTTAATCCATAAGTTAGAAAAAACTTCAAAGTGAAGGTCATTCAATTGAAATTATACCATGAGTGTCCAGTTCCCTTATTTCCTGTCTGTTTTATTAATTTTTCAATTTAATAACTTTGGTCAAGGGCATAAATGAGATAAAGATAAATGAAATCTAATAAATCTCTTTATATCAAAACCGATCAAAACCTTATTTTTAACTGTGTGGAATTAAATTTGCATAAACTAACATGACAGAAATTATAATTAAAATAAACTTTTTTTTTCTTTCTGTGAACAGTTTGTAATATTACTAATAGTAAACAACTTGTTTATCATCATAATTTGCATGTCACTTACCTTATAACTTTCTTGTAACTGAACAATGATACTTCCAAGTAAAGTATTTTTGGACAAGGTTCCAAATTCCAATGTAGCAATGTTGGTAACAAGATTCCAAATATCCATTCTTGCTCTTCACATTGCTTAAATTAAATTACAGAACCTTCAAGACACTGCCAAATGACTGGTTCCAACACAATTCTTTCTTGTTTATTTTATCCACTATTTAAAGTTTTACGCAATTTGTTATCTTTTGTATCAATAGAAAAACACGTTAACTAATGAGAGCTTACAGGTGATGACCGTAATGACGCGACAATTAAATTATGCTACTAATCGTGTTTCGCTAGTCGTGTTTTAAAACGTAAATATTACAAATAAACATGTTATTTCCTTTCTGTTTAAATAATTTTTTTTAAACCAACCTCCTAAACAAAAGGAATACTTTGATGACAGCTGTCAGACGAATGAATAATAAATCAGCTGAGTACGTCACTTTGCTTGGCGAGGGTGCCAAGTTTATTACTTTTGAATGGACAAAATACATTAAAAATCAAACCTTGGAATATTATTTATTATAAATTTACATTGGTATGTTTAAATTAAAATGCGTGTCTACACTTTTACCTTTTACTTTTGTTAGCTCAATGTGTTATGTTATCGGAGCCAGTTGTGGGAGGAGTATGTGTTGCGTGTTGCCTAAAACCGTGGGAGATTGCTGCGACAAGGCGCAGTGTTGCCAACGTCAAACTTTTGATGATAATATAAGGGGCAATACGGGGTGTTGAAATAATTTTAGTTAGAAAAATTAAACACAGAAAGTATGTAATAAGAGAAAAAGACAACTAAATACAACAAGAACACATAATAAGTGTTCCAAAAGCAGGAAAACATAGAAAACCTTTCCAAATAGATTATTGAGAGTATTCGTTTCCTGAGTATTGTGACCAAGCTTAAAAAATCTGCAACTTTTTAAAAGTAATAAATAATTCAGAAATATAATATTTACAGTACATATATTACAATAGGACACTATGTAAAATTTGCTGCTTAAAAATTATAAGACAATCTATTTATAAGTAAAAATACAATTTGATAACACGTACACAGTTAATAACGTACATAAAAAGGTCGATCAGACCCTCTGAAATTATTTCGTTTGGAATATCATCTCCAAATATACGTATTAAACACAAACTACAGTTAAAACGTTTCTCTGTATGTACAAATTTTCATTTGGAATATCATATCGGTTGTTGCCGCACAGTTCTTATAACAAAGAAAACCTAATCAAATCAGTCTAGGAATCACATATAAAAACATCATTTTTCCTTAACAATCTAATATTTAGCGACACCCGCAGGTTTTGACCACCATTTGCTTGAATTTCTTCAATACCACATTGTGATCGTCCAAGAAGTACAAAACGGAAATTGGTGAGAGTTTGGTGGGTGCGCAACACGATTTTGGGTATTTGGTTGGATACATCAAGTGAACCAGAGTTTGGACAATGGCGTGGTTTGAGGCGTTCATATGGGCGTTGAGGGGGAAGTTGCACTCTCCGTGACAAAAGTAGGCAGCGTAACCGTCAGGGGCAATAATCCAATCCTAAACATGTAAAGTTAGAGTTAGTTTTAAAGTCGTTTTAAAAGCCTGCTCAAAAGCAATAAAGATACTGTGTCCCAACGGTTTGACGTTACAATGACGTAGGTTAAAGAAACAGTATTCTGGTCAACTGTCAAACTACGTCATTGTGACGTCAAAGTCGCGCTGTACAACGCCGAGTATGTATTACCTGCCACTCCAAATCCTTGAAACTAATGTAGAGCGTATTTATTTGGCAGGTGCTTCTGGCTTCCGGTTCGTAACCTAAACGTTGAAATAGTTCCTATATTCAGTACTGTCAATAATTAACTGAATGGGGTAAAAGTACCTCTAGGGCCAAATATGTTAGACATATCAGATTTTTTTACTCTGCTTCGGATTTCTCTCGTGTGTCGTGGTTTAATCGATGTCGATGCTTTTAGGAAAGCAACCATAAAAGGATGGGTGGCATCGTCTCCTCTCACAGTTATAAGTCCAATATCTTCAGGACGTACTTCATGTGCTAAAAAAAACAGAAATATGAAAATCAATGCGCTAGACAAAGATAGAGATACAATTTGTAAGTGACAAGTGTGGGTGTGTCATTTGACAGTTGGTCACAAGTTTTAAAGCAAATTCTGCGCATGTGGAGTGTGAACTTAGTTTTAATCAGACTTTCTGGTAAAGTATATAGTTTGTGACCAACGCTTAATGACGTCACAATCGTTTTGACACACTGATGTCACTTACAAAGTTATGCTTCATTTTTGTTGTCTGACAGTAGCTTTCAGGGTAAACCCTAAAAAAGTTTATGCAAATTCATATAATGAAATGATAAAAAAAGCACTATAATTTTTGTTTATTTAAACTTTTCTTGTAAAAATTGTTATTCTACCTGAAACCTGCTACACAATAATGGTAAAATGATGACAAAATATTAAAACTATTTTAAGGTAAACACTTGCTAACAGACAGTTTAGCACGTGGTTTAAACCGTATAATATTAACATTATTAATTGCACAGTCTAACACCTGGACCTGAAACCCCAAGAGTAAATAATAGAGTCCCGGTGTTTTAACGATTAATATATTCTAATAAGGATGATAAACATAAAAGAATTGAATAACGGCTATTTAACAAGTGACCGAGTGCTTATTTCCATAAAAAATCGATATTACTTTGTTTATACCAAGTGCACATGCAAATAAATCGACGGTGGCTATTTTTACTCTGGACGTACTATTTGTTTAAAGTAAACTTGAAACTGAATAGTGAGGAGAATTCGATTAAGTTTGCTTTTAGTGTTACCAGATGGGATTCGTTTAGGTTTAGTTTTAGGAATTTGCGTTGTTTTTGGGGGTCAACATAATGCGCACACACTGTATATTTTTTCAAATAAAATTATGATCTTTGGCCATGAGTAAAAACGTTAGGGTGACTTACTTTTATCGTGAGGTCGTACAGATAGGTAAATGCCTTTGTTGGACTCTGGGAAGGCCACCCAACTAGCTAAGCATTTAGTAACGTTGATTCCAATCCAGCCGGAAAAATCACCGCTTGTAACAACTTCTGACATGTATTCTAACTGACTTTCTCTGAAATAGATTTATTTATTAAGATACTTTCCACTTTGCAGACTTACCAACTTACCCTTCATCATTATCAATCAGCTGATAGGCTGTAACTATGTAATTACGATTGCGATGCTTCGAAAGACTGTCATTTTGGTATATCTTCAATTCCACGCCCACAATATCTTCAGCCACCGGCAACTCAGACACGTCAAACCACAATCTTTTGCCTCTTTCATGCCTCACACTGTCCACGTGATGATCTGAAGCAAATTCGGTTTGTGCAATAATCATTGTTGAAGAGATTTTTTAAGAAAATGATTTCTATCTGAACTATAGTTCTCAATTGGTCAATACTATAATAGTTTTTGTATTAGAGAAAAATCACAGTAAACTCCAATGACATCACAGCAGTCCTATAAGAAATATGTGACGTCATCCTAAGTTTAGTTTGATTTTCCATATGTACAGGGTTGTTGAGGAAAACCTGTTAACACAAAAGTTGTAGGACTTATCATCCAGTCCTAAATCACCAGAAAATAATATTAAATAAAATAGCAAAAGTGAAAAAAAAAAATACAAATTTGATACCGTTTTCGAGTTAATGGAAAGTAAAAATTGTTATTGTTTTTCAAAATCACAGTTGCCATAAATAATCAAAGAGAGACTGTCATTTGAAGTCATAAAGACGTAATTCGACAACGACAATTGAGTAATTTATAGTTTTGTTGTAAAATCATAATAAAACCATACATTTGGCCGTCCCAAGCGTGTCGATCGAGCTTTACGTCACAATGACGTAATTTGACAGTTGTTTAATTTATTAAATTACGTCATCGTGACGTTTAACGACCTCGCTCCAGTGCATGGCAACTGTCATTTTGAAAAACAGGCAAATTACAATTTTTACATTTTATTAACAATTTCAGCTTTTACAACTGTCTAAACTTGATGTAGCAAATTTTTACAGTTTAAACTATTTTTTTCTGGTCACGTCACTGTTTTGACAGGTGTCAACTGGCCATTGCAGTGTTGCAAGCTCACAAAAATTGGATTATCAAAATGTGGTGTAGAGGCATCTTACAATTGAGTTTTTGAAACTGTCTAAATTTAATTCACCAAGTTTTGAACGTTTCTACTACATATTGAAGGTCACCTGACTGTTTTTGACTGGCTTTTACAGTGTATGCAGGTTTAAAATTGCATAATTAACGTCAAAAGTGACGTGTATGTTATAATTTCAGCTTTAACAACTGTCTAAATTTGGGGTGAAGCAAATATTCACAGTTTTAATGGTCAGGTGAGTGCTTTGACAGGTGTCAGCTGACATTAACAGTGTTGCAAGCTTAAAAATTGCATTATATAAGTCACGTGATAGGTTTCTTACAAATTCAGCCTTTGCAACTGTCTAAATTTAATTTACGAGGTTTTCAACGTTTATGCTACATTTTGAAGGTCACGTGACTGTTTTTGACTGGCTTTTACAGTGTTGCAGGTTTAAAATTGCATAATTAACGCCAAGAAACGTGTATGTTATAATTTCAGCTTTTACAACTGTCTAAATTTGGTGTAGCAAATTTTCACAGTTTTAATGGTCAGGTGACTGTTTCGACAGGTGTCAGCTGGCTTTAACAGTGTTGCAAGCTTAAAAATTACATTATATAAGTCACGTGACGAGTTTCTTACAATTTCAGCCTTTGCAACTGTCAAAATTTGATTTACCAAGTTTTCAACGTTTAAACTAAATTTTGAAGGTCACGTGACTGTTAGGTGTCAGCAATAAGTGTCAACTGGCCTTTACAGTGTTGCGAGTTGTGTGTCTCTTACAATTTCAACTGTTGCAACTGGTTTAATTTAATTTATTACCAGATTTTGTTTGATTTTTGATTTAGAAAGCTGAGTTTAATTTCTGGCCATATTTATTAAAATAATTTTTTCCCGTTGCGCGTACGTTTTATTAGGACACCCTGTACAAATCGGTTAATATAATTAGGCCTAAAGACTTAATTGAAATCAACCTTACTACATGAATGACTTCAATGGTAACAGAGAAAATAGCTAAACTAAAAACGAAAAAAAAAAGAATTATCAATAAAACAAAAAATATACAGGGTGAAACATGTTTTTCCTATCTGTCAAAAATAAAATTGTCACAAGCTGTCTAAATATACGGACCAATCCTGTACTTTTTTCAACTTAATATGGTTCTTATGTTGCTATAGACACTTACTGATACTCTCAAACGTAATAATGACGTCACTCTGATCGATCTTCTTTTGTTCTTCGCCGCTCAAATTTAAGTCTGCTTCCCTTTTTATTCGTCTATTGCCTTCGTCATCTTCGTCCAACAATGATTTATAAATGTCCATTAGGAATTTTGGTGCAGATTTAGTGACTCTCGCTTTACTGAGCTTTTTAGGACGATTCGGTAATCCTGAAAAAAAATTGTTTATACAGATCATTTTCTTCAAATCAACAGGGTGATTTTTGACTCTGACTTTACTTTGAATTAACATCGAATGCAAAGTCGTTTATTAATGAGTCCCATTAATGCATGATCTTATCAGGCAATCAAATACGCTCATAGTACAGTTCTATCCTTTTTTATTTGTATGAAACAGAGAGAAATAGACACACATTCTTTAGTTGACGTTCACCACCGACAAAACTAACTGTCATTGTCATTGTCAAGGCTGCCTGTGACTTCGGTTTGCAGTGTCGCGCATACAACTGACAATTAGTTTTTTTCAAACTTTGTAGGATTATAAACTACAGTTGACGGAAAATGTTGTAACCAACTTTTATATTAATAAGCGATTAATATTCTCAATTTTATTAATCGCTTTCATTAATAGACTCGTTGGCTAAATGTCTATTATTATTTTAAGACAGATTTTAACATTCCTTCAGGTGATTTGAAATGTTTCGAAAAGGTGGTTTTTTTGCCACAAACAAGATAAAATTTCAGTATTACAAAGTCTACAGAGAATAGTAAGTGTACAAAGAACCGCTAATAAAATGTTATAAAAATAACCATTAGCCAATAATCAAATCCCAAATATTTAAATTAATTTTTATTTGCACAGTTCTTATAGGAGTTTTGCGTGCATAGTAAAAAGGTTTGGTATTTAATGTGATTGAAATTTATTTCATTTTATGGAAATTTACCCATAAACTATTCATACTGGTAGAGACGTCTATATTAAATTTTCTATATTTCTTCAATGCAGTAATATTTTCTACCTCTTGATGACAAAACATATTGTTTTGTAATGAACTCATTAATTATAGAAAACTGAATTTTTCCGGGGTTAGGAGTTCATTAAAATTTTTTTTTATAATTTGTAAGAAGTCATCCCTTATTAAAAAAATACCATAATTTGACACCGACAAAAAACTTCTTACGTTTGATTTCCAAAAATGATAAATCAACCATTTGGTACATTTCAATAATATAGTTTAAAAGCCGAAACTCAGCGTATTTTCCACTAATTTCACCTTTTCTACTGAAAAGTTTATTTGCTTTAAAAATTCTTCATAGAGTGTGTGTGTGTGTAGCTATTAGCTGGAAAGTTTGAACAAATAAACTTGAAAGTGCTTTGATACTAAACAGAATAGAGTATAGCCATCACATTGTATATGTGATTAAGTAATATTATTTTTTCTATGTTTATAGGATAAAAGCTGACCCAAACTTAAGTGACAAAATTTTACCAGTTCAAGCATCAGTCAGCACTGTTTTCTTAAATTACGCACAGTGTTTTGATATTTCTAAAACTAATTTACAAACTTTTAACGCATTCATTCATTAGTCTGTTCCGTGAAATCGCATGACGGTAGGTCACGTGACACCGGTTGGTTTTTTAAATACGTTGATCAGATGACAGTGAAGACACATTGTCAAATTACGGACGCCCTACGCCACCGCCCTCTATACAAGAAAGCCTAAAATACCACTTTTAATGGCGGCGTTCGTTTTATACACAAACGTACGCAGATGCAGTAAGAAATATGTATTTTTTTAATTGTTTCGTCTAGTTGATTGCAAGAGTGAGAAATCAAAAAAAAGGTTCATTTCTGATCCAGATATGTATAGATAGAGCTTTTTTATACACAATCAAGTCCAGCCTAAACAAATTGGTTAGAACATTTGTCCTGGAAAGTACAACACACAGCAAACTAGTTTAAACACTGTTCAATGTAAGAAAATCTGTAAATCCTTGAAACTAGGTAAGCAAAACTGGTAAATGGTTCTTATGTTATTACCAAGAACATTCATTCAAAATTATTTTTGTTGCTCTCACAATGAAGGATGCTTTAAAATGAAACTCACATACCTGTGCATGTAACAAGTACCTAATAAGTTTACTGTACTAGAAAGCACTTGTACCTACCATTGAGTATAGTGTTGGAGTAAAATCATCCCACTTCAAAGTGTTCAACCACTGTTGAGTTAGATCCGGTTCTTTGTAAAGTAAAAAACTGACAAGGTTGGACTTTTTCCTGAATTTCTATTACAATGTGGCTTGAAAAACTTATGAACGGCAGCAAACAAAAATAACTTACGCAAATAACCTCAAGTTTTGATTTTAAACCGTAAAAATTCATCTAATCCTCAAAAAAACTCTCGATTTCCACAATACAAACAAACGCAAACTGTCACCACTATTTCCGCCATATTGGAATTTTTGACAAGCACCTTCTAGGCTTTCTACTATAGTAGGCGGTGCCTACGCCTGTGCCATCTAGCTACCCGGCCACTACAAAAAAGTGCGATTTAAAAACATTTTTTAATTTGAGATTTTCTTTATACTTAATAGCATTTTAATGGGATTTGCCGTTATAATAATCTTTATAATCATGACAATTGTATATATTTGATAAATCAACGCTATATATTTAATAAAACGTAGTTTTTCCTGCTAAAAGTGTAAGTTTGAAAATGGCATAAAACAAACTGATATCTTAATGGAATTTACCGTTACAATTAAAATATAGATGGTAGGCGAATTTAATCCTAATTTACAGGAATTTGTTTTGATCAAAAATATTGAACCGTCGGTATCTCAGAAATTATATAAAATATATTTCATATTAAACTTCAATTAAATTATTAGTTTTTAACGGGTGTTCAATAATTGTTATGGTCTTAGTTGGCTGTGGTTCTCTCGTTCTAGCATGAACGTAGGGCCGTTGATAAGTTCGTATATGGTTTGAAATCAAACCGGCGTGGCGGATTGACAGCTGTCATATAATAATTGTTTACAACGTTATCTAAGACATACGCTTTTTGTGACAATTGCTGTCCATAGGCGACCTGACACTGATGATAATACAAAACAAAAACATTGTGAAACTGTTGGTTGTATAAGAAAGATCACATTTTTTTATTTATCCATGACACCCCAAGTGGCAAAAACTTATTTTGAACACATTTTCTACTGCACTGGTTATAAATTGGTTATAATTATTTACGAATTAACAATAACAAAAACCAATGTAATGACTTTTAAGACAACAACCAAAAGGTATACAAAAACGTTCACTAGACAATAATAGTTTAAAAATTGGGAGTAATAAAAGCGCTAATTAAAAGTGCCTCACCTAATAAATTAAGAAACTCCATTTCCATTTCCCGTTTTTCAGCCTTTGACATGAGTTTTTCCATGGCACTTTGTCCACGGCCATTGTCGACGTACAACCCTGCCCTTGGAGTGGCCGAAACTGCGTGAAAAGCGAGAAAAACCGCGACGAAAACCACCGGAATCGCTGGCTGCATTTCGGTACTAAAGCTGAAACGAGGGAAAAGTGTTCGGTACTAGCAACACTTCGTCGCTGGTAAATAAGGAGCTAACGCCCACGGCTATTTTAATTACAAAATAACTTTGCGCGACCGGCTGCATATAAGCATGGACCTGGTGGAAAAGCAACACGACAGGTACCATCGACGAACAGGTTGAAGATATTGAAACAAGTTCTTGAAACGCTGGTCCCCACCATCCTCTCGGTTTGATTAAATATTTAGCCGCCAATAAACAGTTGCCGTCCTGATTTCGGTTACCTGAAGTTATACCTGGCTTTAGTGGTTAAGAAGATAACTGTGGGGTACGTCGGGTGGGTTCTGGGTTCTAGGAAGATACGTTCTTCTATTCTATGCGAATTTTTCAGTTGGCGCCAGAAGCTTTTGCTTAGCGGAAGGTCAGTTGAAAAATGGGTTTACAATTTAGAAGAAATAAACCTCTCACATCTTATTGTTTCCAAAGAACCCACCAGTCTTCAAGTATCAGGCTATTTTTAGTTAGTAGCAACTCTAGTTTTGTTGACTTTTTCAGTTATTCTGACATGTAAACAAAAAAATCCATAAACACAATAAATATGTCAAAAGAAAAAGAATCCTTTTGCAGCCTAAACAAAAAAATGGCAACGTTGCACTTTTGAGAACAAAATGAACAGAAACTCGTCTCTCCTGAGATATTCAATCAATGGAAGATATCTCAGAAATGTTTTAATTCATGAGTCTAAAATTTTGACCCAAAATTTATCTAGACAAGACGCAACGTTTTTCATGTGTACGCTTTTTTCAAAAAAAACACCGTTTTTTTTTGTAAAAAAATAAAAAGAAAAAGTTTAAAAATGTACAAAGGAGTACCCTTGCAAGTTGAGAAAAGTTTTTAATTTTTAAATTTGTTTCTGTGCAAATACCTTTAGATCGATGGTGGAAATTTGATGTAGTGACATTTTGGCTTTAATAAAGGGGCTACACTGTGAAAAAAGTTTGTGTGTGTGTCACAAGACAAAAACGCCTGTAAAACCCGCTTGGAGTGAGAAAATGACAGTTTTAAGCACATTTTTGAAATCCTCATTAAATTTCCTATCCAATAAACTGGAAAAACACTACAAAATTTAGTACCTGTAATTATATTATTATATTTTTTCTTTTTAACGGTAGATGAAAGATGAAAACCTGGCAACATTGTATGAATTTGTTCCAAATTTCAATATTAAGCGCTGTATAAATGGTAGACTAGCAAAAAAGTGGGAGTTAGGTTAATGCGTGACAGCCAACTGTCAAGAAGAGTGTCAACTACTGTCAAAATTTTTCTCAATCTACACAGTGGCTACGTGTATTTTGGTATTTTCTCTTTTTTCCTAATTTTTTTAATTAAAGTAAGATCTAACTTTTATTAAAAGTGACTCCTTACAAAAAGACACAATGATCAAAGTACTTTGTCCAATTTTCGGGCTTTTTCTCTTAGCAAACCTTTCCACCGCTTTGTATTTCCACATAGCTGAAACCGAAAGAAAATGTTTCATTGAGGAAATACCAGATGAAACTAATGTAGTTGGTACGTAACATTGCTATTTTTACTTAAAAAACCACCTACAACTGAATACATTTCAGTAAACTACAAGGTGCAACTGTATGATCCAAGAACTGGAGGTTTTATGCCCTCTTCCCCTGGCATTGGAATGCACGTCGATATTCGAGACCCGGACGATAAAACTATCCTATCCAGAGTGTATTCCTCAGAGGGCAAAATCTCATTCACCTCCCATGTACCTGGAGAGCATGTTATTTGCATGTACTCCAACAGTTCAGCCTGGTTTGGTGGCTCACAGCTGAGAGTCCATTTAGACATACAAGTGGGCGAACATGCTATAAACTATGGAGAAGTTGTCCAGAAGGAGAAATTATCTGAATTGCAGCTTCGAATTCGACAGTTACTGGATCAGGTTGAGCAGATCACCAAAGAGCAAAACTACCAAAGGGTAAGCTTGTGGGTTGTCAAACGGAATATGAATTGATAATTATTTATTTCTAGTACCGAGAGGACCGATTTAGACAAACTAGTGAAAGCACTAACTCTAGAGTACTATGGTGGGCTATTGTTCAAACTGTTGTACTTGTCGGAATGGGTGCTTGGCAAATGAGGCATTTGAGGAAGTTCTTTGAAGCCAAGAAACTTGTATAAATTGTTGAATGTGTGATTGATTTGTAATAAAACTTTTTCAGAATATATTTTTTATTTATAAGTTAATTTTTTGTTGTTTAGTGACAGATAAATTAATTGCTGTATATTAAATTTAAGGCTGATATGTAAACAAAAATTTTTTGTTGATCCAAGATTGATTTTTATAAATATTATAAAATTCTTCAGTTTTAACTGTCATTTTGACTACCTGTTTAGTGGGTCAAGTATAGCAGTTCTGATCAATGTCCCAAATCAGAAAAAACCTGCCTGCATATTGGATTTAAATTATAATTTTTGAAGAAGGAAAATTGTTTTATGAGTATTGTAGAAAAAATTTATTAATAGGCTTTAAAACTATATTGCGTAACAATTAATGGTAGAATAAAAAAACACAATTAATCACATATCTATAAGGCTTAGTAAACAATATACAACGTATAAGTTACTTATTTTCGTTGTATAAAATATAACACTATTCATAATACTAACATATTATTCGCTATTTTTATGTGGCAGTTCAGTATTGGAAAAAGACAGCCTGGAAAAATCCCTGACCACATCATAAAACATGTCATCTCCCGTAATCCCCGACTCTGTATCTTTCATCTCTTCGTTTAGTCTTTCCAACCGTAATCTGATCAACATTACCATTAGTAACACAGTTTTTAAAAGTTATTAACACTTACAGTGTGACTATATCAGCGTGTTCTTTCTGTTCGGCCATCGACAATGGCACTTTGCCCTCTTCATCCTCAATATGCTGGTTCGCTCTGTACTTTAAAAACAAACACACTTGCGTTGTGTGTCCTTCCTTTGTTGCCAAGTGTAATGGTGTCCTGCCGTTTTGATCTTGGACGTTCACTTTGGCGCCATTTAATAAAAGATAAGCGCAAGGTATTACTGAACCCTAA
This sequence comes from Ips typographus, assembly GCF_016097725.1. Classification (NCBI taxonomy): domain Eukaryota; kingdom Metazoa; phylum Arthropoda; class Insecta; order Coleoptera; family Curculionidae; genus Ips; species Ips typographus. The sequence goes on along the minus strand of NC_138423.1, from coordinate 24,154,873 downwards.
TAACAGGATAATTTGTTTATAAGATTTTGTTAGATAAATGTAACACCATCAAAGCTAAGTAATTTAAAACTCACACTGTAAAAAAATACTTACTGTAAGGACGGCAGCATGTAACGGATGTCGGTTTCGATCATCTGGGTTTGGCCAATTTTTATCTGCTCCCAAAGCCATAGCTTGACACATTACAGGTAGATTATCAGCTGCTGAGGCAATATACAGTAAAAGGTTGGAATGTAAATTCGCCAGATCTTGTTCACCTGGATAAAGTTTTGTTATTCAAGTCATTAGTATAATTTGCTGCAAAAGTTGACTTACCAACATTGCTGGCATCTTCTCCTCCACTCTCTTCCGTACTAGCTGCGGCTGCGCCTTTACCAGGTTTCACTGTTAAATCGCTTCCAAACACCCAAACTCGACTTGTGGGAACGTCACTAGAAACATCTTCTTCAGAGGTCGAGTCTTCCTGTATACTCAACGAGTCGCCGCTATCATCTGCTAGTTTACTGCTGTCCGAGATATTTGATCGGTGCGAGGACGTTCGCTTTACTTTTTTTACAGTCCACTTTCGAATTCGGGTTGGTACGTTTATATCAGAGAAATTTGCGGCACCATCCAGCAATTCCCTTTTAATGTCCGGTAGTTTTCTGATAAACTTTTTTTCCACGTATTTTGATCTGATCCATTCTTCTCTAACTGTCCTGTGTTTATTAGAGAAAAAGTTTTTTAGTTAAGTAGGTTAGACAAGGGATGTATTTATTTACCCCGTACAATATTCGGAAGCTCTTCGAGCTTCCTTAGGCACGTCGTACTCGTAGATTTGATTGACAGTGTCGTTTCCCAGTTCTGCCATAACTTTAATTACTTCCGGTTCCCAGTCGTCCAAAGTTAGAGATCGTACCTTGCTGTAATGCACTCCTAAACTTCGGTGTACGCCAGAACATTCTGGAAAAAAGCGTAATAATTAGAATTTAAAAAGAGAAAATAAAGCAGAAAGAGGATAAAGAATAACCGAGCCAGCAGAAAGGATAACCGAGCCAACCACACGTTTTGTTTATTGGCTTCACCAGAAACGCATCAGTCAGAAACTTTAAAACAAACTATCATAAACGTATGTGTCATTGCTGTATTTCTGTCAAACTTGACAAACTTGAAAAAAAATTCTTGAAAGGTTTAAGAACTAGATTTGTGGAAAAGTTCTAATGGTAATCAAACGACTACAGAGTATTCTAAATAAATCCTCTGACATCTCCAAAACAATTTTAGAGATTTTTGTCAATCATAAAAGATTTTTGGGAGATTTTTGAAGTTTTGAGGGGTCACTGAATAAGGATCTAATTAGAAAAAGTCTTAATTTTTTTGCAGTTTGGTAACCTTGCCAATTTTTGCAGCTGAAACTTTTCATAATTTTGTTTGATTTTCGGCGTTTGTTGCTGATAAAGTCACCAACCACATTTTCCTATTTACAATATCCGCGCTAAACTGTTTTTGTTGCCCTTTAACCTAGAAACCTTAATAAATCAGTTTGCTTACCAATGCACAGTAAGATACCGAGATTTATGCTGGCCCAATGCGGATTCGGGCTTTTACAGTCAGCGCAACAGTTGTTACCTGGCTGCCTGAGGATTTTTTCCAACATTCTAAAAACAAAATGTAATAAATAATAGTTAAAGAGGTAGTATCAGAAACAAAACATAAGCGTTTTACTGGAGTCACTTATTATCACTAAGTTGGCAGCATTAATCAAATAACAACCTATTTGACAACTAATGTCACTGGACAAATAAGCACACAAATCTCATTCTGTCTCACTAAGTGACTTTTGACTGTTGCATCCCAGTCCCTAGCAAAATACGCATGTCGGTGATTTACTGTGATATGGATTGATTGCCAAAATGATTATAGTTTTAGGTTATAACTTTGGCAGAAGCTACAATAAATTATATAGTACATGACAAACCAATCAATATTTATATACCAACAATTAAACAATTCTTAGAAGGTTTACAACACTTCTATAGGCCTCAGGCAACTTTTAGACGGTTTTTAGTTGTATTTAGGAGCCTCTGGCAATGTTAAACTATCCTTACAAGGTTTAGAACACTAGTAGAGCCCCCTGGCAATTTCTAGAAGGTTTTCAGTAGTATCTAGAGCTCTGGCACTTGGTCCTAGAGGTCTCTGGCACTTTTTAAAAGATTTTCCGTAGCGTTTTAAGAACTATGAGACTTTCAAAATGATCCTAAAGGCCTCTGGCAATTTAAAACATACATGAGAAGGTGTAAGGCACTTGTAGAGGACTCTGGCACTTTTTAGAAGGTTTTCAGTAGCACTTATAGATCACTGGCACTTTCAAAATGGTCCAAGAGGCCTCTGACACTTTTTAGAAGGTTGTCAGTAGCATTTTAAGAACTATGATACTTTCAAAATAATTATAGAGGCCTCTGGCAACTTAAAACAGTTCTAGGAAGGTTTAAGACACTTTTTTAGAGGCTTCTCAGTAGCATTTAGAAGCCTTTCAAAATGGACCCAGAGGAAAGTTTTTAAAGCTACTTTTTACTTCTGGAAATAGTCTATAAAAAGTCTTGATATAAGAATTTAGGACATAAAACAGAAAAAACCAAGATAGCCATTCCTTAGCTAAAATGTTTGTGTTTCTCAAAGCAAATACACAAATTCAAACTATTAGAAAGTTGAATTACCAAATGAAAAAACCTCTGCATTTCGCAAAATTAACATCAACCAAGACTCACTTTTTTTTCTGTGACTTATTTTTGTTGTCCACCCTGGATAAATGAGAATTCTCAACAGCGCGAAAACAACTATTTTGGTTATCGGTACTTCCGCTTTGATCCGAGGTGCCCTGCACCGTTTGTATTGCATTCCCGATAGCCTTCTGAAGCGCCTCAATCCAAACCTGGTACATTTCCTCTGAATCTGCTTGTAATATGTGACTTCTAAAAAAAATCACTCAATCCATATTACCATTAACTTCCAACAATATTACTTACTTTGAAGGTGACACAATTTCAAAACAAAATCGACGCTCTCCTTCAGTGACCGGTTTTATAGTGCAAATTCTCAAGTCGTCTTCCATTACCGTTTCAGATTCATCTCCGGATCTTCTTCTATACAATCAACTTGGAGAAAACATGACACTTTCAGTTTTCTTCCACTTACCTGTATACCAATTTGTTGTCGTACAAATAAAACCAACGGCGATTCCAAGTTTTAAAAGCGTTGGAAGTGCGTTTAAAAAGATAACCTTCCAGTTTAGGAGACGCATTATCCTGATTGGTTGTTATACTAAATTCTGAATTAGAAACTAGCTTATGAGAGTCTTCAACTTTTTTTTCGATTCTGCGAGTCTCATCTCGCATATTAGCTATCTATAACAATGTCCCTCAGAAACTCTGCTTCAAAAATTAATTAACAACAAACCTCATTTGCTAAAGACTTAAAGAAAGGTTGCAAGTCATGGCATAAATCCTCCCCTTGATGGTAGTAAGCTGTACAGGCATGCATGTAAGATAAAAGCTGAAAGGTTTACTTTAATTCCGTTTTTTGTAAGTGGAAAAGGTACACTTACTGTGCTTAATACTTCATGTCTTTTTTTACTTTGCAGCACATAAATACTATTGACATAGTTTAAAGTTTGATGCCCAAAACAAGACTTTATAGCAACCAAAATGTTTTGCACCTCCTCCACCTCTAAAGGTTTACTTCGAGGCACTTGTGAGTTCCTCACTAAAACATTATCATACTCCTTTGATATATCTTCAAAATGAGTTTTAAAGTCCCTTACTGCCTTTATGTCTCTGAAAAAAGTTATGATAGTGCACATTGCTTTGGAAACACACAATAATTTACTTTTTAATAAATGAGGAAATATTTTTTAAAAATATTCTAGAAACTTGATCTAACAAAGTGGTGTGAAACTTGTTCATCTCTTGCAGGCTGTGTATTAGCTTGTTTAAAGCACTTAGCACTTCGGGGTCTTCTCTAAAAGAAGCACTTAGGTCCCAAAGACTATTGGCAAACAAACTGTAATTGGAAAAATTCATTTCAAAGACAAACTAACTTTTCATAAAGAGGTTTTTCAAACCTTTGCTGCCCAACATAGGTTTTCCCAGTTTCAATCATGCTAGTGCATATTTTTAAGATTTTTTCTAGCTTTTGCTCCAACTGGTCAATGCTTTGCTCTTCCTGCTCCAGCATAAGCCTGCAAACAAAATACATTTTGATAAGTTTGCAGTGTATTAAGAATGTGCAAGTATTCATCAAATTAAATATTGACACTGAACAGTTATAAAGCCCTGTAAATTGTAGTGCATTGTGTGTTGTATATTACTGTAATTACCCTGTAGACACTATCACCTGGTGATGGTTTTACTTATCAAAATCCAATGCAGTTCAAACAATTTCCAAATTAATCTAAAGAATTTAGTTCATGGATTAAACACACATGTTTGTTGTGTGTTTAAAGTGTCCTAAACTTGGATGCAGCAAAATATAAAATAAAACATCTTGGTTTTTTGTTCAAAAGAAGGTTGTCAAACTTCAATCAATCACCCTGTACACATAATTACTTACTTCAGTGTTTTATGCATAACCACCCATATAAACTACTACACTCTCATATACAGCAAAGTTTGTTAAATCTGGAATCTGTTCCACCTATCTAATCACACAAATACAATGATATTGAGTCATGTAATTATTAAAATGCCAGTTGATTATCACTAACTGGTGGGATGTGCAAACAAAAGTTTTATTCATTACTAATGTGGAGTTTGCAATTGTTATCTAAGGAACTACTTTGTAATGGGGCATTTAAAAAAATATGCATCCTCAAAATGATTCTCTATTTTATTTAGAGACAATATTATTGTAGAAATACTCATGTTTATGGTGCATTCAAAAATTTAATTGAATGGCAATGGCTGCAAGGAAAGTGGAGTGGGGTCTTGTGAACAATAACTAACCATGAATTTACTACGACGAGATGCTTTGTCCGCTGTTGCCATCTAAGTGATCAGTCACTTGGTTAGCATAGGTTCACCTAAGCATTTTTTTTTAATAATATTTAAAAAATAACCATTACAGCATAACCATGTTTTTGATTACTCTATGTGATCGGCCACTAGGTTAGCATAGGTTCACATATTCTCATATTCATTCTTTTTTCAAAACACTTCTACAATTTTTAAGAATGATGTAATATTTGATTTCAGACTACGCGTGCGATTTGGCAACAGCGCAGACGAACTTTCCAAATCAGCTGATCAAATTCCACAAAATGCTTGTAAAATCATGGATTTTTTGAACGATTTTGTGACAAAAATTGTGGATCGTTCGCATTTTTTCTTTTTTATCTGTACTATATAGGACGTAACCCAACCCAAAAAAAAAAAATTGACTCAAAATTCGTGGTTAGCTATTCTTCACAAGACCCGTGGAGTGATCTATTTAAGTATAAGGTGAGTAAATTACCTTGCCAATTTGTTTATTTAACTTAATAATGAAATAGTTGTTCTTTAAAATGATCACATGTGAATTAAATCATGTATTTAGTAGGAAAGCCCCACAAAACTATTGAAAAAAATCTTTCTAAATCCTGTTCTGACATAAAAATAGTTTAAAAAACTCTTACCTAAACTTGGGTGAGTCTCGAAGACAATCTTGCAATTCAATTTTAACAACCATTGTAACTTCTAAATCAAATTAATTTCCTGGATAAATACAAACACGAAAATATCAATTAATATGGAGTCAACATTCTCATGCTATCTGACCAATTTCACTTCAGTTAAATTAAAATTAACTAACAAATAAACACTTTGTTAATGGAACACAAACATTGGTAAAGACTCGTAAATCTTACATGAACTGATACATTCAGTTGAACTTTTAATGTAACGGTGCTGGAATTAATTAGTTCAATAAATTAGTCATAATCATAATACTAGACTGGTACTATTATTCCTGATTATTCATAATCAAATAATAAAAATCAACATTTGAAGAAAATACAAACGTGACAGTGACAAGACACGACACAATCAGTAAAACGTCAAATAGCTCAACAAGTGTCATTTGTTAATGTCAATTTTGTCATTCGGTTGTGTCAAGTCAAAAAAGAAGCCTTCCTTGAGCAGCTTTTTTTTTTTGATTTTTTGACCAATCAAGAAATTTGCTAGGCGTTGCTGGTGGAATGCCGTGGGCCGTGGTCATGTGATGGTATGTATCTATGGTCATGGCGTTTCAAGTTAAGATCGTAGCGCCATTTGGAACTAAACTCGGGCAACACGTTCCCAGTTCCTATCCTAACTCGTTTTTCACGCAATCCGCGATTCACCATTCTCATATTAATACAAAGATGTTCATACGGGCTCCTAAAAATACGGCCCTCGTTCTCTCATAGGTCATAGGTTCCCGCGTTTTGATCCTTGCCTCATTCCCTCGTAGGTCTCTGTCAAATATCATTTTTTAGTCAGTACTCATCGACCAAACTGTCTCTGTCATGTCAATGTCATTCATTTCTGTGTGTTCGGTGTGTTTTTTTATTTTACACACTTACACAGTTTGTCGGTTTGTCGTGTTGTGTACAGTACAGGTCATTTAATTTGTGATTCCAGTTTTGCTGTCCCCTAAAAGTGAGTAATTACTGTTTTTATTTTTGTAATCCTTAGGTGTTCAATTAGTTACAATTATTTGTGTGATTAAATGGCAAGAGTTAAACATGTTTGCGGTTATATTTTCGGCTTTACCTTAAAAAAAAATGTCCAAAAGTTTCTAACGCCGTGGCCGTGGCCGCCATCTTATGACGCTTGCCGCCTAATCGGCCTAATCAGTGAAAATTTGAACAGCGCTAATTTTTTCCTAATTATCCATGTAAATCAAATTATTTATATTAACTAATTTCAGTTAATTAGTACACGTAAACATGGCCGACGCGGAAGATCTTTTAGACTACGAAGATGACGAACAAACTGAGCAGACTGCAAATGAGGCCGGAACCGATGCCAAAAAAGCCGTTAAGGGTACCTATGTATCAATCCACAGCTCCGGTTTTAGGGACTTCCTTCTTAAACCAGAAATTTTAAGAGCTATTGTTGATTGCGGTTTTGAGCATCCATCAGAAGGTAAAATAAACCGGCAAGACACCACGTGCTAAACTAACATACTCCTGAATTTCTTAGTCCAACACGAATGCATTCCACAAGCAGTGCTTGGCATGGACATCCTGTGTCAAGCCAAATCTGGTATGGGCAAAACGGCCGTGTTTGTACTGGCCACTTTGCAACAACTGGATCCCACTGAAAATGTTGTTTATGTATTGGTCATGTGTCACACTAGAGAACTCGCCTTTCAAATCAGCAAAGAGTACGAACGGTTCAGCAAATATATGCCAAACATCAAGGTTGGGGTGTTTTTTGGCGGCTTGCCTATCCAAAAAGATGAGGAGGTGCTGAAGAACAATTGTCCACATATTGTTGTTGGGACACCTGGTCGTATATTAGCATTGGTCAAATCAAAGAAGTTAAATTTGAAGCATCTGAAACATTTTGTTTTGGATGAGTGTGACAAAATGTTGGAATTATTAGGTAAGTTCAAATAGCATAATTATCATTTATTTTTGTTTGGATACAGGTAAGATTCTACAGATTTTATGGCAGCAAATTTTGTCAAGGTTTCAAGGGTATTGTAAACTCTTTATGTAGGTATTCTAGCTCTTTGCTTATGAGTAGTACAAAAGGTACTATTTTCCTGACAAATTTACTATAAAAATTAAAAATATGCAGGCTTGCCATATTAGGAGAGTATTTTCAGTGTTGAATTGTTGAGTGTCTAAAATTGTTGCCCAACAGAACTCACACTGCATAGTTTTAATCAGTTTTGTAACTAAACAGTGTGAGTCATCTTAAATAGAGCAATTTTGTATCCAAAATGCCATTTAGGTATAGTGAAAAGGAACAAAAAATTGTTTGAAGTTGCCACAGGTCTCTAGGACCATTTTGACTGAGCCAGAGCTCTCTACAAGTGTCTTAAACCTTCCCATAACTGTTTTAAATTGCCAGAGGCATCTAGAACCATTTTCAAACTGTCAGAGACTTCTGAATGTTCCTGAGAACCTTCTAAAGAGTGCCCAAATCTTCTATAAGTGTCTTAAACCTTTCCATAACTGTTTAAAATTTCCAGAGGTCTCTAGGACCATTTTGAAAGTTCCATAAACTTCTAAATGCTATTAAAATCTTTTTAAAAATTGCCGCCAGAGACTTTTACAGTTGTTTTAAACCTTCTAAAAATTGTTAATTGTTTTGTTATATATGATTGGTTGGTCATGCCCCTGCCTTCAGTTATAACCTAAAAGTATAATCATATTGACAATCAATCTAACTCACATTTTTAATCACATACGTTTTTTTGCTGGTGATTGTGAGGCAACAGTCAAGTCACTGAACAGATTACAGTCTAAATTCTGTGCAATCTGTAAATATAACAAACATTAAATTATACAAGTAGTTTCCTGCATCAATTTCTCTGACCTGCCTACTCAAATTTAAAAATATATTATACTTAATCTACCGAAATACATGATGATAAGAACGTAGGGACATATGATATAAACATATGTGATTATTTACGTAGATGGGAATCTCTCTGATAATTACTTTGCTTAAAGTTAAGAAATTACAATAGTTTGTCTTTGCTAAGACAAAGATATTTTTTGATTGCAGACATGAGGCGTGACGTGCAGGAAATTTACAGAAACACACCACACGGCAAACAAGTAATGATGTTCAGCGCCACACTGAGTAAAGACATCCGGCCAGTCTGCAAGAAGTTCATGCAAGATGTAATTGACCATTATTATTTTCCTGTATTGAGGGACCAGTTGTCGTCAAATAAAATCCAAGGAGGGAGGGGGATAGGTTAGTGTACTGTAGCCCAACGAGTAGGTTCTTGAATTGGGAGGTTAAACAATCACTTGGGGAGTAACTGATGTATTTCGGGACTTTTTGGCCGTGCTACAGTACAACAAAATTGTGTCGTTATGTGGGTGGTTGGGGGGTTGTATTGGGACGCATTATGAACGTTTTCGGCCGCGCTACAGTACATCAAAATTAAAGTTACGTCATGGAGGTTAGAGTACTGTAGCCCAACGAGTAGGGTTATGCCAAACATTAAAAAAACAAAGAAGATGGAGAGCTTTTTTGGAGGGAGCGAAGCTGTGTCTATATGAGCTACCACACTGAGATATTTTGTAAAGTAATACCAGATGGAACTCTCAGTGACAAGCATTAGATGTGGAGCTGAGAATGGACTTCACTTGAATGCTCGGTTTCTGTTGGTATCACAGCGTTCTCTTATTTTTTTTAAATTCTCCCTTGTTCTTTAAACTTTAAAGGCGTTTAAGGTCTGTGTTCAATGTATGATGCCAGACTTCAGTTACAATCACTTTGAGGGACCTTTAACGTCTTTTTCGTGGTCCTGGATTTTGCCTTGACTTGAAAATCTAACACTTTAAGGTTTTTTTTTTGATAATTCAGAAAAAAAAAAAAAAATTCATCTTTGCAACTACTAATGTGTTAAATTTTCAAGATTGACTAAGCTACAACTAATCAGCAATTTGCTTAATGTTCTGTAGTGGGGTCAGGTTTTAATATAATTTTTAGCCAATGGAAGTGTATGTGGATGATGAGGCCAAATTGACGTTGCACGGATTGCAGCAGCATTACGTTAAACTGAAGGAAAATGAGAAAAACAAAAAATTGTTTGAACTCTTGGATGTTTTGGAATTCAATCAGGTTAGTGTATGATGGTTGTAAGTTATTGATAGAATTTTCGACTTTGTGAATGATAAACAAGATAAATTACACAAAAACATGATGAAACAATGCTATGATTTTTATGATTATATATCATTTTGAACTCTCTCACTGACTTTTCTTCTTACAGCTTTATGATGTAGATGCGCGTGATTGTGATAATTACCATAGATTTATGCTTTTTAGGTGGTAATTTTTGTTAAATCTATACAACGGTGCGTCGCTTTGGCACAACTTCTAACTGAGCAAAACTTCCCGGCTATTGGCATTCACAGAGGTATGGACCAGAAAGAAAGACTGTCCAGATACGAACAATTTAAGGACTTCCAAAAGGTGGGTATCAGTCACTTTTTAGTGATTGCGTTTATGGTGTTTTTTTTTTAATGATGACAAGAACGTAGGGACATATGATATAAGCATATGTGATTATTTACGTAGATGGGAATCTCTCTGATTTAATAACTAATTCCAGCTTGTCACTTTCAAGTCAAAGACCTTTGGTAAAAGTACTGTTTTTTGGTTACAGAGAATTTTGGTCGCGACTAATTTGTTTGGACGTGGAATGGACATTGAACGTGTCAATATTGTATTTAATTACGACATGCCTGACGATTCGGACACTTATTTGCACAGGGTGGCTCGAGCTGGACGGTTTGGTACTAAAGGTCTGGCTATCACGTTTGTGTCTGAGGAAAGTGACGCCAAAATCCTGAATGAGGTTCAGGACCGATTTGACGTAAATATCACTGAATTACCGGACGAAATCGATCTCAGTTCTTACAGTAAGTGTTTCCCCTTTACATTAGTAACTTTTGGTATTAACACTAGTTTTTTTGTTTATTTACAGTTGAAGGACGATGAAACATGAAACCTTTACAGTATAGAAAAAAGAATGACACTTTTTTTAAATTAGTGTATTTTGTTTAATTCGTTTTTTTTATTGCATTTTTGTGAATAGTGAGTAAGTTAACTTTTAAGAAATACACACTTTCTTGATTAGGATTATAGTCTTTATACTCCTTGGACCCATTTGTCTGAAAGTTACATAATTTTGAATTCTTGATCTACATGGAGCTTCAACTCAAATGGGGCTACAGTAGTCATAGTTAAGGATTTTGTTTTAGTTGAAAGTTGTTATGTCCTAAAATTAAAAATCTGATAGAACCCATAGAAAACATAAATCTGAATCTCTATCATAAATATGAGGAAAATAAGAAAATTTGACATTTGATCAAAAGCTATTTCGATAGAAATCGCCGCCGGAGAGAACAAATTAATTTTTTTCTAAAAATCACGTGACCCCCTGATTACAAAATTGTACGCAAGCCACGTGACCTTTGGATCATATCGCGTTTAGATCCAAAAGAAAACGACTAATTGTCATTGTTGTTGTCACAATGACATCTATTTTAAATTTAAAATTTGAATATCGTTCATTAAGGTGCTAAAAGGATAAATAAATATAAAAGTTAAAGTTGCATATTTGTGTTTTTTGTGAGTGATATGAGGGTGTCACATTATGAACCAAGAGCAGCTACAGGTTTCCTAATCCCGAAAAATACCCCAACTTATTTAAAGCTTATGAAAACCTTGTTGGAAATTAGACCTAGTTTTTAAAACCCATGAAAATATTTATCAAGTGCGTATTGTTGAATTACTTTTTTGTTGATTACTACTGTTGAAACTCATTACCTATACAGTATAAAATAGCATCACAAATAGTATGTTGTGGTCTTATCTATAGTATTATTGAATTTGTGATGGTAAAAGCATTATGGTACGACTTATTACTTATTTACTATAGTACACACCTTTTTTTATCAAAACCTGATTATTAACAAATAGAAATAGTGAAACATTTATAGTGAAGGAACTTTGACGCCCTCTAGTGGCCAAACCACAGTCTAAAAATCTTCTGTGGCCAAACCGTGTGATTAATCAATTCATGTGGGGAGGTTTTTGAATAGCTTGAAATCTGATCTATCCTTTGTTTTCTATAATATTTTGACGTAACTTGTCAAATAAGGGAGTAAACTATTCTAGAGTTTTTTTTTATTGTTTTATGTAAACCAATTATAATCGGCTTAGCAAAACATATCTAGTGTGCCATGCAAAACGCCGTATCGCGGAGTAATTATCATATTGGCCGGATTCGTTTTCAAGCTCCATGTAGCGAGCAGAGCGTTTTTGACGTCACAATGACGTAATTTAACAAAACTATAATTTGAGCAACTGTCAAATTACGTCATTGTGACGTCAAAAAAGCTCTGCTGGCTCCATGGAGCGTGAAAACGAATGTAGCCAATAGCTATGTCTATCAAAACGTGACTTCAAATAGTTCCATTGACATGTAAATTAGATTTATAATGTTTTCTATGATAGAACCTTCAACAAAATTTTATTAAATAAATAATTAGACCAACCATCAAGTTTTTCTAATTAATAATTACTACTTTTACTTTTATACACAATAGAACAACAAATTTAATGGTGATGGTCTTCCTTGTAGAATCTCAACCCACAATAACCACAGGAATGATTGCCTGGGGGATCCTGAAAAGATAATTTTTTTAGTTGTTAAATATAGGAGAGGCTTAACAAGTAAGACACTTTCCACCCCAACATGTAATATTAAGTGTTTATGTAAAAGTTTCTTCATGATTCTTGTTATTAAACAAGTCCCTAAACTACCTGTTTTGGGCAGCTTTCTACAAGTTAATCTTTAATCAAAAGATAACCTCTTGCAATGGTCACCATGAATTTTGACTTAACAAAAACTAGACTTACCAGATTGATATAAACTCTAGGGTGGCCTTCAGGGCCACTACCGCCGTCGCACCACACCACACGATCTTTGCAAGCTTTGGGTGGCACTTCAGCAATTAGATTTATGGAAAAATTAGGATTGACATGCTTGGGACGTCCTACAAATCTGGATAATCTGTAATCGTTCACAGGCCATTTCTGGAAGAGAGAGTCAAGGTTTTTACTATTGATTTTTAACTGAACCTATGCCCTGCAATTCACCTGTCCTGTGTGGGTTTCCTTCTCTTGGGGCACCCAGTTGGAGGATGTTGATCTAGCCACCGAAACCAATGTTTTGATTGGGCTCAACGGAGCTTTACTAGGTAATTTCGATAAAGCTATTCTTGACATTATTTTTTTATGATGTAACAATTTTCTTTTGATTTTACTTTAGTTTATTTTCATTCAAATTCAACTTTTTTGGTTAAAGTTGATACTGATAGCTGTCAGCTGACACTCTGACACATTGCAGGGCCGCCAACATTGTCATGTTGACCAATAAAGTTGTGTTGGCAACATGGCAACACTGGCGAACGGACAATATTAACCTAACCTAACCTTACTTTAGAATTTTCCTTCAAAACAAACGTGAAAACAAAAACGAAGGTTTGTGCTTGTTTTTAAACGTGGTCACAATTTTATTAACTTGGCTGCTTTATGGTACTATGGTACAGTACCACCGATTTGTTGTATATGTATAGTAAACATTAAGTCTTTCTTTTGGCTCAAATATGCAAGTGGCAGAACCAAACGACGTAAAAATCTACAATTTAAGTGCGGGAAGGTCTTTACCGGAGGTTAGTCTTAAATTTATATATTTTTTTTTGATTTTATTCTAATTGTTATTTCTCAGTGGTTGTCTGAAAGAAAACGGCGTGCACTGCTAAAGAAAAATGTGGACATTAAAAGGAGAATTGAGCTTATTCAGGACTTTGATATGCCAGCTCTTAGTACCACCATACGAGTGTCCAATGATGGGAACTACATAATGGCAACTGGAATCTACAAACCACGCATCAAATGTTTTGATGTGAACAATTTATCTTTAAAATTTGATAGGTGCTTTGATTCAGAAGCTGTTACCTTTGAAATACTTAGTGATGATTATAGTAAAGTAAGTATATTGTTATAATTAAATTAGAATAACTCACACAAGAACAAGATTATGAAAGAAATCTAAAACAACTTTTATAACAAAAATTACAATCTAGAAGTTACACTTAAAGGCTTTAATAAATATTTTTTTGTTTTAGTTGGTATTTTTACAATGCGATCGATATATTGAGTTTCACGCAGCCTACGGCAGATACTTTAGGCTGCGCGTTCCGAAATTCGGTCGAGACATGAAATATCACCCTCCTAGTTGTGATTTATTTGTTGTGGGGACATCCTCAGACATTTACAGATTGAATTTAGAACGCGGCCAATTCATGACACCCTACACTAGTCAGGCCTCAGCAATCAACAAGTGTGAAGTCAATCCTATACATCACCTATTATTCTGTGGAACACAAGAGGGCCGGATTGAGGCTTGGGACCCCAGAGTAAAAGAGCGTGTAGGCATTCTGGATTGCGCATTCGCCTGTGTTAATGAGAACAAAGAGTAAGTCTGCTTGATTTATTTTAGCACTAAGATTGTTTGTTTTATTAACTTGGACTTAAAGTGTTTTTTTGGTTTTTATAATGTCTTTTTAATAAGATGTTTGGCAATTATACCAGATGGTAAATTCCTAGATCTAACTAGAGATTTAGGTTAATCAAATTATGTAAAATGTATTTTTTTAAAAGTAGCTTTGAAAATGAGTTAGGAGTGAACTATAGTAGGTCACACTAATGGCGTTTTCAATTGGCATGTTTAGTGCAAAACCAGTGTATTGCCACACTGTTTCAATGACATTTGATTAGAACAGGATACAGATACATTAGTTTTGCACTAAACTTGCCAATCAAAAACCCCAACAAATGAAATGCAACCGTATTGTACATATCAGGGAGTTTGACGTTTTTAAAATGCATTCCTTTTGCTAAGTGATTAGTTGCGGGTTATGGCGCTCTCTGTCTCACCCGCAAGTCTTTAATCGACGCAGATCTGATACAAATGTGACCTTCTTAATCTCGATTTTTAATGAGTTGCATACCTTTTTGCCAATGTCCAGTTTTTGTTGATTTTTTAGCAATTTTTCACAGGTTTAGCAAAAAGTCAATATTGACTGATATTGTTGTTAAAAACACTGTTAAAAAAATGTGACAACTGTAAGAAATAGAAAACAGTGCACTATACAGTCTTGTCAAAATAACTTTTAAATGTTTGTAGAGTAAAAAATGTCAAACATGTATACATATACTACTGATAACATTTTTTTAAATTATATTATTTGAATTATTGTCAGGTTGCAAAATTTCCCATCAATAACTGCTCTTAAATGCAATGGTGCCGTACATATGGGTGTGGGCACAGCAACAGGTCAAGTTCTCCTCTATGATATTAGATCAGATAAACCATTCACTATCAAAGATCACATGACTGGTTTACCAATAAAAAACGTGGAATTTCACTATCAGCAGGATCTCGTTTATTCACTTGACAGTTCAGTGCTGAAAATTTGGGAACAAAATAACGTAAGTTTCCCCTTCAAAAACATCAATCAAAATAAAGTAGGATGACTTAACGGTTAAGTTTGCATATGTAGTTTGATTGACTCTTCGGATGTGGTTTGATATCGTGTAATTTTCAGGGCAAACTATACACTTCCATAGATGGTTCTACAGAATTTAATGATCTTTGTCTAGTCCCGAAAACTGGCTTATTTTTCCTAGCTAATGAGAGCCCAAAAATTCAAACATATTTCATACCAAGCATGGGCCCAGCCCCAAAATGGGCTAGTTTTCTTGACTCTCTCACTGAGGAGCTTGAGGAATCGAATGCGGAGACTGTATATGATGATTACAAATTTGTGACCGCTCAAGAACTAGAAGCGTTAGGCTTGGATCATCTGATTGGTACTAAACTAATACGAGCTTACATGCACGGATATTTCTTAGACGTGCGGCTTTATAAGAAGGCCAAAACAGTGGCTGATCCATTTGAATTCGACGAGTACCGCAAACGGAAAATCAGAGAAACAATCGAGCGTGACAGAGAGGCGAGGGTACAACTAAACAAGCTACCTAAAGTCAATAAGGACTTAGCCCTTAAACTAATGGACAATCAGTCCAGCAAGAACAAAAACACTTTACTCAAAGACTCTCGTTTTGCTAAGCTTTTCGAGAATCCTGACTTTGAAGTAGATAAGAACGCCGAAGAGTTTCGGCTGATCAATCCGGTGTTGTCACGTGTGGACAAATCAAAGCTGAAGCAAACAATATCCCCAGCATTTGAACCAATAGGTGAGTTGGAGGGCAGGAACAGCTCAGAAGAGTCAGAGGACGATGAAGTGGAAGAGGAAAGCTCAGATGATGAGCACACATGGACTAAGGAGGTTAAGAAGCAGCACAGGGCTATTCAAAGGGAGCAACGAGAACGGGAAAGGGCTGAAGAAAGGGAGAAGGAACAGGCCGTCACCCAACCTAAAATGTATGAACTAAAAGATGGAGTGAACTCTTTGACCGGAAAAATCAGCAGGTATAGCTAATTAGTTTTAATATACTAAAGATGGTGTCCGATACTTACAGCAATGTTATTGAAAACAAAAATATTTTTTAGAGCTGCACTAGGAGATCGTGTCAAGAAAGAAGATCATTCAGTTAAATACCTCTCAATGGGAAGCAGAGAAATGACGTTTTCATTACGGGCCAAGAAGCACGAAAACAGAATGGCGGAAAAGAATAAGAAACATCGGGAAGAAAGGAAGAAACTGATCCGACCAGGCTTTGGTCTCAAGTCCAAAGTAAAAACACGGTTTACCAAAAAATAAAACACTTTATATTTTTTGTTGATTGGGATAAAATAATTATTTTGCTTTTTTGTGCAAAAAGTAGTTTTGTACGTTTTTTAATAAGCTATTTACCACTCCACTCAGTGGATAAAAGTGACTTGAGATAAATTGTCGCTAGAGGTTATCATATTTACGTTCCCACAATGCATAAACAACCTCCAAAAAGCAGCACACATTTCAATAAATGCATCCTTGTTAACAGGTTTTTCGATGATGATTTATTTCTTAGTGGTTGGCAAGTTGTTTGTTTACTTTTTTAATTATTTAACGTTCGGAAATTGTCAAAATAGATTAAGGTAAACATGCAAGACATAAAAGAAAATGGTAAAAGTCAACTTGATGAACTGCCCAACGAAATGGATTATGGAAGTTCCGAACATTTGGTATCTTCAACCACGGCAGATGTAAGTGTTTTTTGATTATTGTATTTAAACGTTACTACTAATGTAAGTACCATCTAGTTTACACGTAATTACTTCATTAAAAATAATTGCTTTGCCAATAAACCGTGACAAAACCACAACCGGAATGGTGCTTTGTTTGTCCTCCACGAGGTTTGTTTACATTCATTACCCTCTTTAAATTCCTCGATTCTAACCTAACCCAACTTTTGCTTGTTGATTTTTGTAAAATTGCACTGCACGTTGCATAAGTTAAATGTTGTATCGCCGGAACAACAAAGTTTTTGCTTTTAATTTAAAGTAAAATTATTATTTATTATGGAAGTCGGTGTTATCGAAAAGTATACTAAAGAAGCCGAGAAAGCGGTAAGACAAATATACTTTTGTAAATATATTTTTAAATATTATCTGGGTTCTTTTCAAGGAAAATCAAATCAAAAGCTTATCTAAAGAGCTGGAAAACTTGAAATCAGTTATTAAAGACGGCACCGTGGACTCTAGTGTCGATCCTGAAGTTACTAAACTTGCAACCGAAAACACCAAGCTTAAGCACCGCCTAGCAGTATTGAATCGAGTAATGTTAAGTGCTTTAAATTCCAGTTCTGCAAACTCAATTTTAAAATGTTTTTAGGCAATTATGGCAGAGTCTTCAAAAAACTCTGGCACTCAAACTGGAGCCCCCAACAGCATTCTAAAAACACTGTATGACATTTTTTCTACTGCCATATGTTTAGCATGTCCTGATGTGGCTGATCCTCCAATTGATATAGCATTATCAGGAGCAAACCCAAAATTTGGAGATTATCAGTGTAATTCTGCAATGCCTATAGCTAATTTGTACAAACAACTTGGTAAGTAATCATTTTGATGAATTGCATCAGTTGTGTTTTTTTTTTATATCTGACATACTTGAAATTGTTAATACACTTTAAAACTTTAAATTGCATGTTGGTTGTATGTAATTTTTCTGATTTTATCTTTTTTTCAATTTGGAGGGAGTGGTTAATTAAGTTTCATTTTCTAACAGGCAAAAAGATTCCACCAAGAGACATAAGTAACAAAATAATTGAAAATATCCAACCTCATAAGTTAATATCAAAACTTGAGGTGGCCGGACCTGGATTTATCAACATTTATTTGAACAAGGAATATGTTTTGGAGGCTCTGTCTAAAATCTTTACTGAAGGCTTCAAGCCCCTTTCTGTGAAAAAACTTAAGATTTTAGTTGACTTTTCTTCACCAAATATTGCCAAGGAAATGCATGTTGGTCATTTACGATCAACAATCATTGGCGACAGTATTTGTCGACTATTAGAATATTTAGGTAAAGTTATTAATTTTGCCAATATAGTTAAATGGAAAACCAAATTAAATTAGGATGGCCACACAAATTTAATCAGTTGGTAGGGACATAAACAAGGAGAAAGAAACTTTTATTGCATAAAAATCAAGTTAAAGTTAGTTCTAGAAGGGAGTGAATTGTTTGGGGATGAGTGGTATTCTAGTTTACTTTGACTTTCCATTTGGATCCATTTTAACTCCTGAATGTGTCTTAATGGTGATCACGTAGGTCATGACGTTTTGCGTATTAACCATGTGGGTGATTGGGGCACCCAATTTGGAATGTTAATCACTCACCTGCAAGATAAATTCCCTGATTACCTGGTAAAGTCTCCTCCAATTAGTGACCTGCAATCCTTTTACAAGGAATCAAAAAAACGCTTTGACGAGGATGAGGAGTTTAAAAAGAGGGCCTACGCTAGCGTGGTTAAGTTGCAGTCGTTTGATGCTGACCATGTCAAGGCCTGGAAGTTGATATGTGATGTGTCTAGGCAAGGTATAATTTCTAGAGTGGTTGCGACTGGCTAGTTAATTTAGGGGGGTGTAGAATTCCAGAAAATCTACGATCGGCTTGATATAAAGCTAACTGAAAAAGGAGAGTCATTTTATCAAACCCGCATGGAGAAAATTGTGGAAGATTTGCAGAATGCCGGGTATCTCGAGCTGGATGATGGCAGGAAAATTATGTGGGGTAAGTTATCAATTTTAGTATATACTGTTCAGTGACTTTTTGTTGGGTCACAATCAGAAGCAAAAAACGTATGATGGTGCTTAAAATGACCAATCAATCAATGTTTGTACTATAACAACAATTAAACTATTGTTAGAAGGTTTAGAACACTTGTAGAGCTCTCCAACTTTTTCAAAATAGTTCTAGAGATCTTATTGGCAATTTAAAACAATTCTAGGAATGTTTAAAACACTTGTAGAACCCTCTGGCCGTTTTAAGAAAGTTCTCAGTAGCATTCAGAGATCTCTGGGACTTTCAACATGGTTCTAGAGAGGCCTCTGGCAATTTAAAACAGTTACAGGAAGGTTTAAGACACTTGTAGAGGACTGGAAGGTCTCGTGACGCTTTCAAAAGTGTTCTAGAGGCCTTTGGCAATTTAAAACAATTCTAGGAAGGTTTAAAACACTTATAAAGGCTTTCTCAGTAGCATTTAGAGATCAATGGCACTTTCAACATGGTTCTATAGGCCTCTGGCAATTTAAAACAGTTATGGGAAGATTTAAGATACTAAACTTGTAGAGGGCTTTGGCACTTTCTAGAAAAAAGTCTCTGGCACATTAAAAATGGTCCTAGATGCCTTAAAACACTTGTAGAATCCTCTGGCCGTTTTAAGAAAGTTTTCAGTAGCATTTAGAGGTCCCTGGCACTTTCAACATGGCCATAGAGGAATCTGGCAATTTCAAACAGTTACATGAAAGTTTAAGACACTTGTAGAGGGCTCTGGCACTTTTTAGCAGGTTCTGTAGTATTTAGAGGTCTCTGACACTTTCAAAACTGTTCTAGAGGCCTTTGGCAATTTAAAACAATTCTAGGAAGGTTTAAAACACTTGTAAAGGCCTTCTCAGTAGCATTTAGAGATCAATGGCACTTTCAACATGGTTCTATAGGCCTCTGGCAATTTAAAACAGTTATGGGAAGGTTTAAGACACTTGTAAAACCCTCTGGCACTTTTAAGAAAGTTCTCTCAGTAGCATTTAGAGGTCAATGGGACTTTCAAAATGACTCTAGAGGATTGTGACAATTTGAACTTTTTTCTGACGCAACACTCAGAAGTTACTGAACAGAACTTATCTGATTTTGACATTTTACAATAAGGTTATAACAACTTCTTACCTAGGTGACACTGGTACTATTCCTCTTACAATAGTGAAATCAGACGGTGGTTTTACTTATGATACATCTGATATGGCTGCCATTAAGTATCGCATTAATGAGGAAAAAGCTGATTGGATTATTTACGTGACCGATTTGGGCCAAGCAACTCATTTCCAGACGATATTTGCTTGCGCCCGCAAAGCGGGAATTTTGAATCCTAAAATACACAGGTACTTAGTGTAACTGCTTCTGCCAATCATTTTATAAGAAAAAGTTTGATAATTTTATAACTACCGATAATTTCTTCTAGGGTGGATCACGTGGGTTTTGGAGTGGTTCTAGGTGAGGACAAGAAGAAATTTAAAACCAGGTCGGGTGACACGGTAAGGCTGTTGGACCTTCTCGATGAAGGTCTGAATCGTTGCCTGGACAAACTGAAAGAAAAAGAACGCGACAAAGTGTTGAGCCCGGACGAACTGAAACAGGCGCAAGAATCAGTGGCGTACGGCTGCATAAAGTACGCCGACCTCTCCCACAATCGCAATCACGAATACGTCTTCTCCTTCGATAAAATGTTGGAGGATAAAGGCAACACTGCCGTATACCTGTTGTACGCTTTCACCAGAATTAAATCGATTGCGAGGAATGCTAATTTTACTCCTGAAAAAATTCGGGAATTGGCAGCTACCAATCCAGTATCTTTGGATCATGAAAAGGAGTGGAAGTTGGGTAAAGTGTTGCTGCGATTTCCGGACGTTCTGCTTAAAATCACTGACGATCTTTGTATGCATCACTTGTGCGAGTACGTCTACGAGATTGCCACTACGTTTACGGAATTTTATGATTCTTGTTACTGTATCGAGAGGAATTCATCTGGGGACGTCATTAAAGTTAATATCGGGAGAATTCTTCTAGCTGAGGCAGCCGCTCTGATTATGGAACGATGTTTTAATATTTTAGGTCTTAAACCTGTGTCTAAAATGTAATATAATATAGAAATTTTTAACAGGAAAATTTGGACAGTTATTAGCCACAATTGTTTACAAACAGAATGTTGATCAATTTTATATAATACTCATTTTTCAGGGAGAGGATAACAATGTTGTTATAGTAGAAGAGTCATCAGATCCGCACAGCATTGCTGGAATTTTGTATTTGTGCAAACGCAAATTGTTGAGACCGTATGTGCGTTTTTTAAGCCTTGTGGGGCTGCGCCCTATAATTGGAGATTCAATTGAGCCACGTTTTATTATCAAATGTTTAAATACTATTTATATCATTAATGTAAGTAGTCGTTACATTTCTTAAAGTGTGGGCTTATCAACAAACTTTTAGGTGGTATTCTTTCTGGTTCTGGGCTATTTTTTGCAGTACATTTCGTGTTTTCGAAGGGATAAGGGGTTTGGAAGCGTAACGTCCAATCGGGGTAAAACAGTTCGACTAATGAAAGCTATTTACGACCAATCGTGTAACGGCTCTCTAGTTTCCGCTTTTGTTATTCCCAATTTGTTGCATTTTGTCGGTTACATTTATGCCTTAATCATATGGAGGAGAAGCGATGATAATCAATTACTAATTTTGATTGAAAGGGTTAGTGATTTTATAATAACTTAAAAATCAAAGTAAAACTACTTTAAAATTAAACAAACAACAGGTCTTTATAGCATTGAGCCATGTACCGAATATGCAAACGAATCAACGTAAAATCGTAAAAACACTCTGGCTGTTTGTTATAGGCAGTTTTGTTTGGATGCTTTGTTCAATAACTCTGGTCAGTTACATGATGGCCGAAGGTAATATTGCCTTTCGATGGTTCGATCACAGGTATAATCTACAAAAAATCTAATAACTTAGAAATATTATTCAATGATTTTAGTCCTCCTAACATTCGTACAGTCCTTAAATGCTTTTTGGTGATCGGCATTATTTGGCAAGACATTGTGCAGGCCAGCGTTATATCCAGTTACTGTCTACAAGTCCAGCTACTTAAAAAGTATGTGGAGTTTATTAGGCAAAGGTTATTACTGCAGCCTGTGAGAGCTTTAGACTGGATAAGAGTAAGAGTTTGTAATATTTTGATTGTGGCAGTTAAAAAATATGTTTACTACAGGACATTGAGGAATTTCGTAAACTGTTGATTTACTTGAATGGTCAAGTGGCTCCTGTCGTCTGCATTTTTACTGTGATCAACTGGACTTATGCGATTTCTGGCACTTTATGGCTACTGGCGAATCGGTATGAAATAACCAACGACAGCGTCCCGTTATATGCTACCGTTAATATTTTGAATGTTGTTCTTTGGTGGTTTATAGCTGCTGTGCCGTTTGTACAGGTAAGTATTCTCTGTGCCAGGCAGTGACGTCATGTTGAAATTCACTTGTGTCTTAAACTAGTTTTCAAGATTTTCTTCAAAATCAAAATTAGAACTGTAAAAATCACCCAAGTTATGAGTTTACAAAGTGTCATTCTCCATGCAATAGCTTCCTAACTGTAGACATTTATTGAAACATTTTATTAGGGCATTTAAAGGGCTACACAGTGATCAAAACTAGAACTGTCAAAATCACTGCTGTCAAAGTGCTGATACGGCTAATTTTACATCAGTTTCATGTTCTTCATGCAATAGCTCCCTAACCGTTGACATTTATAGAAACATGTCTGTCAAAATCACCAAGTTACGAGCTGTCAAATTGTTTTAAAAAAATTAGCTTCAAGAGTGCAATTCGACAACTTAAAGGCAGTAATAATGCTTGCTGCTCTCAGTAAAAGGCTTCCAAATAGCTTCTTGTGTTGATGACAGTTTAAAGACTCCGAAGAGCCTTCAGGCTTTTATTTGCCAATCCACAGACAGCCTTCAGTTTGGCAGATTTAGTTTGACAAACTGAGGATTGTACTGAACTTCCTCTGTCTTTAGTAAAAGACGTTATTTTGACAATCTGTAGACGTTTAAAGTGCTGATTTGACAATTTAAAAAACAGTAAAGAATTGCTGATTTTGAGTACCGAAAGACAATAAATAACGTCTTTTGGACCTACTTGACAAGTACAGGCACAGTGTAAGAAGCTTCCTGCGTTCAATGACAGGTTTTTTATCTTCAATTTGACAATCTCACCTTTAAAAATGCTTAGTGTTAATATGACAACTCAGAGTCTTCCAGGCAGTACTTTTGACTATTCAAAGAAAGAAGCATTCTGGTTTTAATTTTACTACTGGAAGACAGTAATAAGAAGCTTTATATCTTCAATCTAAGGCTTTCTAACAACAATTTCTATAATGCTTACAGTTTTAATATGACAACTCTTTGAGGAAGGCTTCCAGGGGGTCAATTTTTGACGTCATACGTTAATTTACGTATACGTTCATACAGGTGTGGTAAATCCAAAAGCGACCATAGGAAAACCGTGCAACGGACAGAAAAACGTAGGTAATTGCATGCGCGGGAGAAAGACAGAAAACGAAAAAAATATCAAGTAGGCCATATTTTTAGCGCGCTGTTGCCAAACGCCGTAAGTAAGTTTGTCGAGGGTATTGAATACTTACGGCGTTTGGCAACAGCGCGCTAAAAATATGGCCTACTTGATATTTTTTTCGTTTTCTGTCTTCCTCCCGCGCATGCAATTACCTACGTTTCTCTGTCCGTTACACGGTTTTCCTATGGTCGCTTTTGGATTTACCACACCTGTATGTAAATATACATAGATATAATAATGCGTGTTCTAAAAGCTTCTTCGCAAGTTTGTTTATAATTTTCATACGTTTCTAAAGTCGTATAGTCAACATTAGACCCCCAAGCACAATGACGTAATTTGACAGTTGGTTCAACCATGGTTTGGTTAAATTAACAAACATTGTCAAACTCGCTCCATAGAGCGTCAAAACTAATGCGGTCAGTGGAAAATTATAGCGTTTTCGATTGACATGTTTAGTGCAAAACCAATGTATTGCCACCCTGTTTCAATGACATTTGATAGAGCAGGATACAGATACATTAGTTTTGCACTAAACTTGCCAATCCAATAATCCATTAGAATCACAACTGAGAAAATTTGCAATGTTGCCAAAGTGTATTTTCAGTCTTGAACTAAGCCTAGATTTATTTTGTCCTATTTTAGTTTCAGAAGTGTGTTAAGTGAAGCCTTAAAATCTTAAATCCTTTCAGTATAAAGGGTTTCTGTACTTTTCTGAAACTCAAACAAGAACAAATTAATTCCAGATTTGAAAATAGACATTAAACTATAAACTATTCGCTTGATTTTTAATGCATTACGTAATACAGGCAGCCAGACTAACTATTGCCTGCAACAACGCCAAAA
The DNA here is from genome assembly GCF_016097725.1 of Ips typographus. Classification (NCBI taxonomy): domain Eukaryota; kingdom Metazoa; phylum Arthropoda; class Insecta; order Coleoptera; family Curculionidae; genus Ips; species Ips typographus. Next base: position 24,130,426 of record NC_138423.1, on the reverse strand, counting down.
CTGTGGGACAGGAGGTGCGCACAAGACCGTTCGCGCATCAGGACACTCCACTTCAAGAGCTCAACTCCATTCTAATCTACACTGCCAGCCTAAAAATCAACGCCAAACTCTTTAATTTACCTATAGACGGAAAATACACTGGAATAGCTTTTGCCGTCCTCATAATATGTTTCTTAGTGTTAGCGCAGAACAACTTTCTTCCTGTTAACTAATTACATATTAGATTATCTTTTTACCTGCCAGAAAAGCAAAATGTTACCACCATATTTAATACAAGAATTTTCTTTCTGAGCGGTTAATAAACCCAAACGAAGATTTAACTTAAAGTAAAAGTCATGTAATATGGAATTAGGTTATTAACCATTAAATCGAGAGATCTTCTGCATAGGATGTTGGTTTATCGCGAATTTGTTACTTGCCCCCAATTCACCTTTCAAACTTATAAATAAATCATAAATCGATAATAAAAACTCTGTTTTGAATTTACTAATAGTTTAATAAAGCGTCCCCATTCATCCCGCTTAAATTTATAGTAAAAATATATTTGAATCTATACCGTTTGTAAGCAAAAATTGCAATTTGTTTTCGACTGCGCATCGTTCTAATTCTACTAAATTTAAATTAATTAAAGGGACTAAACTTAACGGGTCATTCTAAAATGAATAACTCTAGGTCAAAACATTGCTGATCTATGTCCGTTGTTTCGCCATCAACATTAACTGTTTGAGACTGAAGGACGAGACTCCGACACCGAGACTAGCTAGTAGGAAAGCGGCAGGCAAGACAAACCGATCCGCTGTAGTCCTCGTTACATGGACATTCTATAAAAAAAAAGAAAATGCTGTTATTCAAGTTTGTTTTTAGGAAAAATAATGTTTTTTTTTTCAATCACATGTTTTGAACAAATTGAGTAAGAAGTGTCCCTAACTAGGGGAAGTAGTTACTTTCTGTCCTTTCATCTGGCGCCTGGCTTTGAGAGGACAGTAATCCATAACTTTCTAAATTACTAGTGACTGAAAATAACTAAAATATAAATAAAATTAAAGTACCTGCATCGCAGTTGAAATCAATGGGATATTTTTAGTAATTGGATCGTTGCCACTTATAGCATAATTAAGGCGATTATTCTAAATTTTTGGAGATGATTTTTACAGTATGAGTTAACATAAGAGTCAGTTATAAATGGTGATAATCCACAGGATTTTTTTACAGCAAGTTAGAATAGTTTTTTTAGGTGTGATTTTTTTATCAGGAAAGCTTCATCAGTTAGCAGCACCCTATATGCTTTAGGAATTTTTCACAAATAAGAAATTACAACCACATTTTCAGAGTCAAATACAGAACAATCACAATTTGTGGCCACTTTTTAGCTAAAACTTTATGAACAAACTGAAATAGTGTGTACTTTACTTACAAGAACGGGTGTCACTGGCCTAGAAGGATACATTACTAAACGGAACTGCGATCTGACACAAATGCAGTGTATTTGAATCCATAATATACTTTCGCGATTGGCAGTTTTGGCGTCATAACTGACAAATGCAAACAATAATATTATCGAATTGTTGATCTACTAAATATTTTGGCGATAATTCAACAATTTTTAACGCTTTGAATACTACAAGATGTGGACCACCTTGACCTATACAAGTTTAGTTCAAATTAGAAAAATTGAAAAAGTTTGATAAGACAGCTCAAAGGTTCTTATTATTGTTCTAAAAACTTTTTTAAAAGTATAGTAAATATCACAATATCAAAATAAGCATTTTTTAATCATTGTCAATACACTTGTTGACTTGAAAAATACACGACACATTTTGAGGAAGTTCCGGATAGTACACAAATGTCAAAAATAGCCTGTTGTACGCTTTCTAAACTTGGCACAAGAAAATATTTGCTACAAGTCGTCATTGTTACAGTTTAAAGGCGCCGAAATTCTAGAGCAAATCACATGGACGATCCCGTGAGCTGTCGTATAATAAATTTTGCCAAGCTTTTATGAAAAAAGTTAATTTAAAAAACGTGGATAGTCCTGTACTGTCACCTTTGACATTTAAAAACATAGCACACATAGAGCGAGTGTGGCGTCACAATGACGTAATTTGACAGTTGGTCTATAGAGATGTAACATTCGCTCCATCAAGTGTGAAAATGTTGTATTGTTCATCAGAACTATCTAAATGACTCCTCCAGAGTGTTTTGGTGTTCAATTTTTTTAAATTAATTATTCAAAAATGTTTTTTGGCAAGGTAGTGAACCTTGAAAACATACTCTATAAATAAACGTCCTTGCTTCTTCTCTAATTACGTGTATTTTTAACTGTATGCGGGAGACGAATCAAAATTAAACAGTGACTAGACCTAAAGTTCTTTTTACAAGTTCTACTGCCGAAATGAGAAATAAAAATGACTAAAGACATGCGATAAGAGCACAAGCTAAACCAATTTAGATACAGGTGTGGTAAATCCAAAAGCGACCATAGGAAAACCGTGTAACGGACAGAGAAACGTAGGTAATTGCATGTGCGCGAGAAAGACAGAAAAAGAAAAAAATATCAAGTAGGCCATATTTTTAGCGCGCTGTTGCCAAACGCTGTAAGTAAGTTTGTCGAGGGTATTGAATATTTACGGCGTTTGGCAATAGCGCGCTAAAAATATGGCCTACTTGATATTTTTTTCGTTTTCTGTCTTTCTCCCGCGCATGCAATTACCTACGTTTCTCTGTCCGTTACACGGTTTTCCTATGGTCGCTTTTGGATTTACCACACCTGTATAACTGATCTGTTCAGGTCCAAAAATAACAATCATGACTAAAACAAACTAATTTATTTCAAAACATTATAAAAACACGTGATACAAAAAAACTAATAATTAATAATCTTGATTTTAGATTGGAATGACATTTTTAGAATAAATAAATCAACGGTCTGTGTGCCTATTGCATAATGGACTTTCTTTTTAGATTTCTGAATAACATTTTGCAAATAGCCCACATAAGGAAACAGACCGTAATAATTAAGCACTGAACAAAACATATAAACATACAATCAACAGTTTAATAACAATAATTTTAGAATTTTTTAGTCTTACACAGCCATCTAGGTGTTTTGTTTTTAGGAACTTGGCCACTGGTGGTGGCTGTACTAACTTGCGTCAAAGCAGCTCTTGGAGGTGAATCTAGAAAACCATTGGGTAATTCAGTTCTATCTGACTTCTCGCCTTGCTCATTATCCACTGCTGTTCCTCTTGGTGGCGAGTCCAACAGATTATTAATCTTTTGCTTTTTTGACGGGTATTCAAACTTTTGAGTAGCATCTATGTCTTCTTCATCCTCTGTGCCAAGCCTTTTTGACGGGAATTCTATTAACTGAGTAGCATCCAAGTCATCCAGCAGATCTTTATTGTCGTGTTCGTTTGAAGGATATTGGAATATCTGAGTGGCATCTAAATCATCCAGGATGTCCTGCTTCTGATCGTTCTCTACCACTTGTTCCATTTCGTCACACAAAGCCAACAGCATTTCGTCACTATAACCATCATCCACCATATCGCGGTCCACGATTTCTTGATTGTTATCAACTTCATCTTCAATGACCTGGTCGAACTCTTCATAAGACAGTTTTAAGTCGTTCAAATGTTTCCTGACTGTTAAATAAGTGCATATTGCTTCAATCTGATTGTAAGTAACCCACTCGGGGCAAGCAGCTTTTATAGGCGTCAACAGAGAATAATCACCTTCTAAAGTCTTAATGGCTTGTAGAATGCTAGTTTGGGCTTTGGGAGTCACACCCAAATCCACTAATTTCACCTGGTAACCGTGTTTCATCAATGAGATTAAATGACCAAAAACTGTTGTTTGTGTTAAACCTCTCTTAGTCGCTACCTGTTCCACTGATTTTAACTTCAACCATTGATCGTAAGTGGCTTTGGCTGTGGTTGAAACTGGTTCCTTTGAGATTGGATAACGCGAAAGAACTTCTTGAATAGTGGGTTTGGTAGATTCGGAGTGGGTGTTGTTTTTCACTACATCCAGTAATGGTTGACTGAACTTTTCCACTTTTGCTTCGTTAAAACCTTCAATCTGCAGGTGTAAAAGTGCATCAACCGTACGGGGCTTGTGCTTGGAGATCTCCATTAAAACATAATCGGATGCTACCATATATGGCATGCAATTACTGGTCGATGCAAGTTGAGTACGACAAATTTTCAGTAATCTGTAAAGCCTTAAGCGTTCTTGTAACTGCTCTGGGGTTTCGCCGTTTACGATTTGACTGTTTTGAGATTGATTACTATCAGAATCTTCCTGTTGTGGACGAGAAACTGTACTGCTTGGTCGGGAGTCACGGGAAGAGACCCACCCAGTGGATGGTTGAGCTCTTCTCCGGAAAAGTTTGAGTAAATCAGCAGACGGAGGTGCAATCAGTTTTTGTGACTGGTTTAGAAATAGTTGACCGGATTGAGTTAGTTTGACTACACTGTAAGCATAACCTCCGCCACTCTGTGCTATGCTTTCTAAATATAAGTTATTTTGTAAAAAGTTTCCAATGGCTTTCCACCATTCCTCTGATTTATCCCTACCAAGGCCATAACCTGGTAATCCCTGCATTGCAGGTTTTATTTTGGCACTTCTAGATCCTTTGAGAAACAAACCATACACTCCGTGTCCATAGCGTCCTTTTAGGGAGTTTACAGCTAACAAATATTTCATAGCATCCTCTGAAAAGTCGTAATTTCCATTCTGATCTAGTCCTTCATAAGAAATGTTAGATGTACTTTCCAGGCGTCTAGAACAGTTGTCACAGCAATCTGGTTTCACAACATCTTGCGGCTTTCGACCTTCAAAGTACGACAAAATAAATTCTCTTCTGCATTTCATTAGATTGATATAAGTTTTCATCATGCTTAGTAGATCGTTCCGTCTCTTATTGTTGCCGGTTTTTTCAATCAAAAACTGGTGCATATCAAAGTCTTTTAAGTAGTAGAAAGTGGCGCATTTTGCCGGGAGGCCGTCTCTTCCAGCTCGGCCTACTTCTTGATAATAGCTTTCTAATGAACCGGAAGGTCCATAATGAATTACGTTTCTAATGTCCGGCTTGTCAATTCCCATTCCGAAAGCTATAGTGGCCACCACTACTGGAATTTGATCTCTGACAAATCTCTCATGGGTGTCTTTACGCACGGGTAAGGTTAATCCAGCGTGGTACGGTAAGGCTGGAATCTGACACTGGTTCAACTCCTTACTGATGAGTTCCGTTTCTACTCGTCGAATAACGTAAATGATAGTGGGACCGTTAAAAACCCACTGGTCGTTTTCGCGTACCATAAAAGGTCTCAAATCGGCCATAAGACTGAGGCCTTTAGACTTCACCGAAAAATAAAGGTTAGGTCGATCAAACCCGGAACACGTCATCAGGGGATCATTTAAATGTAAAACGGAACTAATATCTTGCCTCACTCTTACAGTAGCAGTAGCAGTTACAGCCAATATTGGTGTATTGGGAAAGATATGTCTGATCACTCCTAGTTTTCTGTAAGCATGGCGAAAGTCGTGACCCCAGCTACTGACACAATGCGCTTCATCAACGGCAATCAACGTGATATCCAGTGTCGCGTTCATTTTTCGCATTAACTCCAAACCAAAGTCCCCAGTGCAGAATTCCGGAGTTAAGTAGATGATCGAGTATTGTTTCTCAAAAATCCCCTCTAACACTTTCGCAGGCTGGGTCTGAGCTGTTCCTAGCAAACAAGAGGGGATATTGGCCACCGTGAGCGCCAGCACTTGGTCTTCCATTAAAGAAATCAAAGGCGAAACCACCAAACTGATCCCACCGGAATACACCGCTGGAAATTGGTAACAGAGCGATTTTCCGTATCCGGTAGCCATGATAGCACAATTGTCGCGTTTTTCATTCAGAATCGAATTGATGATTTGCCATTGTGATGTTCTAAATTCGCGATGTCCAAATTTGTCTACCAACACCTGAAGATGTCTTATGGATGGCTGGCTACATGGTAAATCAGTTTCATTGGAGAGTGCATCCATTACGGAATTCTCCCATTCGTCAGCTTGACTTAATCTCTCTTCCGAAAATTCCATTTTTTTCTTTAGAACCCTTGAGGTGTGGATCACGTTTATTCCTAAAAAAAATGGAATTTTCTCAGAGATCTAGATCAGATTCAAGATTGAATTTAATGCCTCAAATACCGACTTAATAGTAAGAAACACAAAATGCAGCCCAAAACTTTAAAATTACCAGAATTGATTGATTGATATGGGACTATTTATCCTGTGAGTTTCTGTTTCATTGAAAATACTGTTTACAAAGTTATATAAACTGTGTTAATAAATTATTGCTTTAGAAACATGGGCTTTTTAAGTCTGAATCTAACCTTCACTAATACCATAGTGTGGTACCTACAGGGTGTATGAGGAGGTGCAAAAATGGCAATATACAGGTTGTCCCAGATAAAAGGGTATACATGGGGATTTCGGAAACGGTAAGAGATACAGTTTCGGTTAAATGTCATATGGTGCATTAAAATTAAAAATATCTACAAGGGTATTAAAATATCAGCCAAAAACTAAAAATCGTATTTTTCGAAAAATATCAGCCCCATCTTTTAAGCGAATTTAATACAATTTGGTAGATTTGTATTAATGTAAAAAAAATATAAATCTAAGTTGGCGGCTATAAGAAATAACAAAGTTGGCGCTGGTTGCGCAAAAACTAGAAGGCATAGAAACAAATCGTTTACGCCATTCGATTGGCCGTAGCACCGCCTACTATACTAAAAAGCCTAGAAGGTGCTTGTCAAAAATTCCAATATGGCGGAAATGGTGGCGACAGTTTGTGTTTGTTTCTATTGTCGAAATTGAATTTTTTGAGGATTAGATGAATTTTTACGGTTTAAAGTCAAGACTTGAGGTTATTTGCGTAAGTTATTTTTGTTTGCTGCCGTTCGTAAGTTTTTCAAGCCACATTGTAACAGCAATTCAGGAAAAAGCCCAACCGTGTCAGTTTTTTTACTTTACAAAAAACCGGATCTAACTCAACACTTTGAAGTGGGATGATTTTACTCCAACACTATACTCAATGGTAGGTACAAGTGCTTTCTAGTACAGTAAACTTATTAGGTACTTGTTACATGCACAGGTATGTGAGTTTCATTTTAAAGCATCCTTCATTGTGAGAGCATGAATGTTCTTGGTAATAACATAAGAACCATTTACCAGTTGTGCTTACCTAGTTTCAAGGATTTACAGATTTTCGTACATTGAACAGTGTTTAAACTAGTTTGCTGTGTGTTGTACTTTCCAGGACAAATGTTCTAACCAATTTGTTTAGGCTGGACTTGATTGTATATAAAAAGCTCTATCTATACATATCTGGATCAGGAATGAACCTTTCTTTGATTTTTCACTCACAACTTGTAATCTACTACACGAAATAATAAAAAAAAAACACATTTCATACTACATCTGCATACGTTTGTGTATAAAAGGAAAACCGCTAACGCCCCCATTAAAAATGACATTTTAGACTTTCTAGTATAGAGGGCGGTGGCCGTAGTCATTAAAACAAATCTACAAAATTGTATTAAATTTGTTTAAAAGATGGCGCTGATATTTCAGTTTTCATTTTAAAAACTCTGTATATATTTTTAATTTTAATGCACCATATGACTACCAAAACTGTATCTCTTACCGTTTCCGAAATCCCCATGTATACCCTTTTATCTGGGACACCCTGTATAAAGGTGAATTTATAAATAAACATACTTAATGATAGTTGAATAATATACAGTTCTTCTTATTTCAAACTACTAAGGTGGGTTCACACTTTCCATTACACACATGGTGCTTCAAGATAAATCTGTCATATTTCAGGACTTTTAATATGCACTAAAGAATAATCTTAATTTTTCATATAAGCACGATTTACAGAAAACTGTAGAACATTTCTTAGTACGTATTTGTTTTGAGTAATTTAATTACTGGCTTAGGCACTAAGAAAATCAGAAAACCTGTAAGTATTAGTAAAAATGTTAAGCACAAAAACTGGGTAGGCCTAATTGTTAGAATAAACAATGATTTAAGTCACTTGTTGTATAAATAACTATTTTATAGTGTTATTTTTCTTGAGCACTTGATCATACAAAATAGGGTTGAATTACAAAAAAAAATCAAAAATTGTTACCTGTGCAATAGATGTAATCCTTAAAGACAGTAAGGCAGCTACTGAGAGTTTCATTATCTCACTGACCAAAAGATCTGGAATCAATTATAAAAACTGTTTACAAATATGTTCTGATATCATTCAAATTCAAAGTAAATACAACTTTTAACAGTATAAATGACCAGGTTGTATTGTCCTTGAAGTTAAGGTAAATTGGTGAAGGGCAGAGGCAACTTAATCTAGATTTAAAGCAATACATGGCAAGTACTGCTAATCCTTGGATTTTGCCAATATATTTTCCAAAGTCCGAAATATTATGTAAGTTGAAAAACATACAAAACGTTTAGTAGAGCTCTTGGTTCTTGAATAGGTATACTTAGTAGGGCTAAAATGCTGTACTTACGTAACGATTTGGACGAGGAAAGTTTATAGCCGGTAAATTGCACAGAACCCCTTGAAAATCCGAGCAAACACGTCGGGTTCACAACCAAAAGTGAAAAGGATTAGGCGATTAGGATTGGAAAGTAAAGAAAGCCAAAAAAATCAGAAAATGAAACAAAACACAAAAATGACATATACGTCAAACCTCAAACAAAATGAAGCTTGTAATTCTTCTTCTTTTTTTATTTAGTAGTTTAGGGGCAAGGACGGTAAACAGTACAGGATTGCTCGATCGGCCGATTTTGTTTCCCGGCGGCGAATGAATTCTGACGTCACAGTGGGCCTTCGGGCGCACAATACGCTAAATATTCGCCCGAGACGCTATGTACGAGATTGTCAAGGGTGCCTGTGATTTCGGTTTACTCCGACCCCATGGTGACGTAAAAATCGTCACCGGCCCGAGCCGATACCGGCAAGATTGCGCTTATGGGATTAAGCACTCCTGTACTGTTTACAATCCTTGGTTTAGGGGCGTTAGCCCAACCTCAATTTACACATTAGATATGTAACCCCCCATACACCTATAAGCTGGGAAAACAGTAGTAATTTTTTGATAAGAATTTTTACAGCGATACTCTCAGAAACAACCTGGTACTATGTCACAGTAATTTTGATAAATATTTCCCTCATGTGTATTCTTTATTGTTTGTATTCTCTTATTGCGAACATAGTAACGCACAAAAATCAATAAACCCTATCCATACACTCATTTTCCTGAGATTTACATGCAAATTAAATTTTACCTTTTCAACTCTTTTAAAACTAAGCAAAATGATTTTATCTTGGGAAGACAAGGAAGTTAGCTTCGACGTTCCATACTCGTAAGTTTTTACATAAATTAGTCGGCTATAACAAACTAAATTGAATTTTCCTAGGGAGATGCGTTTAAAATTAGGTGAAACCATCATAGACAAACTGGATAGTATCGAAGATACTAAAGGCAACGCAGGAGATCGTGGACGTATTATAATAACAAATATAAGAATTTTATGGCATTCTTTAGCCAGTCCAAGAATAAATCTCTGTGAGTACTTAAAGGCTTCACCATACTGAAATAGTTATAATATAAACATTTTTATAGCTATTGGGTTTAACTGTATTGTGTCTATCAACACAAAAGTGGTCAATTCGGTAAGTTTACTTTTATGTATTTTGTATTAACATTTGTTAATAAATTTTTCAGAAAATTAGAGGTACAACTCATGCTCTACATTTGCTTACAATTTCTGAAGGAACCAGATACGAATTTGTTTTTACTAGTTTGGTTCAAGGCAACATGCGTCTTTTTACTTCTGTTGTTGGTGTCCATAAGTACAACGCGTTTTCTTATATTTTAATAAAGATGATGAATTAAGATTTTATATGTTTTTAGGGCATATGTAACTTCAAAATTTTATCGTGAACTAAGGCTCAGAGCGGGTGTGGTGTACAATAAAAAATTGAAAATTCTCCCTTTGGAACAAGTTATTTCTAATACGCATGGAGTATGGAATCTTTCCAGCGACCAAGGCAGTTTGGGTACTTTTATTGTCACAAACATTAGGTTTGTTTGGTTCGCTGATATCAATGAAGGATTTAACATTTCCTTGCCTTATCTACAAATTCAAAGTGTATGTGATCACAGTTCAGTCCGAATTGGAGGAAAAAATTATCAAACTATTCCAGATTCGCATTAGAGACTCCAAGTTCGGCAAGGCGTTGGTGGTAGAAAGCACGGAGCGTAGCGGCAACTTTATTTTAGGATTTAAGGTGGATCCCGAAGAAAAATTGCTGACTATTTACAAAGAACTAACATCACTACGTACAGTGTTTCTCAACAATCCCATATACGGAGTGGAGTATAAATGGAAATCCAACACTAAGATGGAGGAACAGAAAGAGGATATTTTGGATGACTTGGAGGTTGCCAAATATCAACCAATTCGAACCGTTGTAATGAATTGATTTATAAAACAGGTGATTGAAGATCCTAAGAACGAAATTGGCAACACTCTGTCTGCTTATTTAGCTGATGAAGGGCACAAAATGGATAGACATCCTGTGTATTCTAGCGAATTGGGTTTAGCTGTTGAAGCTGTTAAAGATGGATATTCTCTGAAAAAGCTATGGGAAGTTATACCTTCAAACTGATAATTTTTATTATTCAGTATTGTTTAATGTATAATACAATTTTTAAAGTACATAAATGAGGAAATTGTCCATACATACATTTGAAGTGCAACTCACCCTACCCGCCGATCGTATTCCACAGTTTTTCTGAACCAAATTTACAAAATAATAACTTTTTTGCTTTCTAAAAAAACTCTTTAGAGAATCAATTATCTTTTTTGGAAAAAAATCAACTGTTAAAGGAAAAAAAACGTAGCTGACGCCATTTTAAGTTTAGAGATTGACAGTAATGACAGTTAAACCAGTAGACACAGGATATTTGACAATCGACAGGACCGAGCAAAAAAAGCTATATTGTCAAGTCTACCGTTAAAACTAAACGGTATAATCTAGAGTTTTTGTGCTCTTATTACCGTTCTTCTGTTTTATTTTTTTGTATTTGTCTGGCCTGACATTGAATTTTCCATTATTTATTTTTTGATCTACCGTTTTTTGACCGATTATTCCACCGCCATTAAATATTTTGACTTGGCAACACTGTAAACAAGATTAACAAGAAAGGTGTGAAGTGAAGTGACGTAAGGCGTTGCTTTATCGGCAGTGGAGTTTTTCAAGTTGGGTTTTATTATTTTGTAAATACATTTTCAGGTAATTATTCTTGAAATTACCTCATAAAATCGTGGTCAATAAGTTTCAACTCTTTTCTACAGCATGGGCGTGCAAGTTCAGACTATTTCCCCTGGGGACGGTAAGTTCATGTTTCACCTCATACCTACACGCGGTTCCAGCATTTTCATTCAGTTTTCTAGTAATTTTGGAACAAATTTATACGATTTAGATATTAAAACGTTACGAAACTTTGGTCGAAACGATAATTGCGGTTACATCAGTGCTGTAAAGCACATTCTTGATAAAGGCTAGTTAAGAAAATCAATAAAATTTTCCTGAACATTACCAGGGAAAGCCGGCTTACGACCTTGAAGCTTTGTGTACATCAAGTTCTAGTAGTAATTTGATCTGTTGTTAAGCTTAATTTAAGGTTTTTTCCGTAATTTTGTTGTTGTGCTTTATATGGTTAGGGTGAGTTAACTTAAGGGATGATCTTGCATTGCCATATTTGGTCTGCCATGAAAATGTCCCATACCAACTTAATTTTGTTTAATTCATTCATTTATAGACACTGGAATATTACCAAATTAAATGTGCCCTGTGTTTCAGCCATAGGAGAGCAACTGTGAGGTTATGATAATGTAGTTTGACAATTGATCAAATTATGGCTTTTGTCACAGTTGGTCTGCTCACTCCAGAGAGTGTCAACTCCAGCGCACCCAAAAAAACATAATATTTTACAAGAAAGCTATATTTTTATTTACTTTTTCTTTCCTTACTATCAGGTTCCACCTTTCCCAAAACTGGACAAACGGTTGTGGTTCACTACACGGGTACTTTACAAAATGGAACCAAATTCGATTCATCCCGCGACCGAGGTACGCCTTTTAAATTCCGTATCGGTAAAGGTGAAGTCATCAAAGGATGGGATGAGGGAGTTGCCCAGGTATGATTAAAACTTCCTTTTTGTCTTCTTTTCTTTAAAATTTAAATGATGAATACTTATCCTTGCGTACTTAATGTAGCAACTAAAATACCTACATAAGTTGTGCAATATGTCGACAATAGTGGCTCTTTCTGAAATATTATTCATTCAAAACTTTAATATTACAGCTAACACACACAGGTAATTAAATTTTGAACTTTTTTCCAGTTGAGTGTTGGTCAAAGAGCTAAGCTCACTTGTTCACCTGATTATGCTTATGGATCAAGAGGACATCCAGGCATCATTCCACCAAACTCTACTCTCATTTTTGATGTAGAACTACTGGAAATCAAATGAGCAGCATTATGTAGTTTCTAAAAAGTTTCAATTTAATCAAAGTTCAATACTAAAATAATTATTGCTAAACTAGAGAATGTAATTTGTTTTTTTTTACTGGGTTTTTACAAGTACTAACATAGAAAACTTATTGTCTTCATCAATCAATAACATTTGGTTTGGTAATGTGGTTGTATAATTTACTGTAGCAACAGTTTCAAACTGGTATATCTGTGTTGTATTAAAAAAAAGAGTAGTTCAACTACAATAAAGATGAGTCAGTAGGTAGTACAAGTGTGTTTGATTGTCATAACCCTGATGATAATTTTTACTACTTGCTGTTCAGGTCAATTAAGCTATTTTTCAGTAGCTCCCAAGCGGGATTAATTTGAAACGTTTTTGACGCAACACGAAAAAGTGTGTTTTTGAATTATTTATTACTTTTTCAACAGGTAACCTCACAATTATTTTCATGTTCCAAATTACGTAAACGTCTACTTTAGAATCTCCACATCAATTTGACAGTTGGAATTCTTGATTGACAAACTGTCAATTTACGACACATTTGCTGGTGGTCCGGTATGACTCCTTATCTCTCACCTCTTGTAGAATAAACAAAAATTAGACAATAAAACAATAATAGGTATATCATTTAATTGTTGCTATCAACATTATGCCCACTGTTCGGATCAATTAAAACAATTGGTTTTTTTGATATGGCTCCCACGAGAAGAGCATCGATCAGTCTAAAAATGTTTAGGCACAGTGTAAAACAGACATCAAACTACCGACGGGCTACGCGCCTTCATTAAAGGAAAACAATAACATGTGACCTCTCATGCTTAATATTAATTAACAATCATTTAAAAAAAATAATCGTAGGCGCACTCTATTAGGACAATGATAGCAGTCAAGATTACGTATTACCACAGTATTGGCGTTTCAAGATAAGAGATACTCCCTCTGGTGATCAGTTTTGAAAAAAGTTTCCGGCATTCCAGCTGTCATTTCTCTCCGTTTGTTTACGTTGATTTTTGTTAGGAACTGAGCACTGGTTTCATAAATATGAAATGACAGTGTCATATTATTTATAATGTTAGGTTAGGAATGCAATCTTAATTTGAAACGCCGACAGCATTTGCTATACTGTGGTATAACCCAGGGCGAACAATTTTCAACGTGTAAAACTGCTATAAATATAAATTACCATACTTTCCTTCTACTAGTGAAAAAAATACAATATTAGAAAGGACACGCCCGGGTATATTAAATAAATCTTCAAATCTCTGGAGTATTAGGTATTGTTCATTTTCACTAAACAATTTCGAGTTTGGTGTACAGGCTATTGTCTAACTGCCTGTCAGCAATGTTGCCAGATTATCCGGATATGCTCACCGCCATATTTTGAAAAATTACTCATTGTGGTTGGTTTTTTTTAATAGCATAAGCTATGGGCAAATCCGGATATCTTGTACAGAGTTGGTTCGTATATTTAGGAAGCTTTTAGCGCATTCTATTATTACAAGAAGAAAAAAATTCTAATCCAATCTCCAAGAGATTGTTATTGAAAAAAATACAAGTTGAACCAACAGTAAGCTACCTAAATATACCGAATCCTAAACGTGACAAATTACTAAAAACGCACCAAAGCAAAACATAATATTTACATAATATGTACATAACTGGTGGCAACTTGTTTATTAGCCAACATGAGGCCAAAATTATACAAAACCACAATAAAAATTGTCTAAAAAGGCTGATTGGACTACGATTATTCAGTAGGACGTAGCCACGCCGGTGTCGCAGTCATATTTACGTTAAACTTTCTAATCAACCAACAATATAAAAAAAATGCGCGTAACCTTAATACACTTACAGTTAGAAAGTACGAAATAAATATGTAAAACACTTTACTACCTTACGTTCGTTTTTTTCCCGTTAAGAAGAAAACGAAACCAATTTGTTAAAGAGTTCACGTTGACGGATCCGATTTAGGGGCACGCGCGATGTTGCCACTCACACACAGTCCTTTTTTTTGCGCGCCGCACTACCGAATCGTAAACGACAAAAACGTCCGGAAAATACATAAACAGTTCTTGGCTTCGGTGTTTCCATTTTCTTTTTTTTTTTCAGATAAATTGAACAGTTTTTTTAATTTATATTTACGACAATTTTTATGAACAAGTTCGTCCACTCTGGCGAAACACAAGCACTGCACTTTCTTTATATTTTTTCTTGTTAATAATACAATCCCGATCCGAAAAGTGAGCCACTAAGTTTGTTAATTTTTGTTTTAACTACCTTACTATAAAATCCATATACCAATCAATCTTCTGTGTTTATCTTATCCAGTTTTTTTTTTTTGAATACCGTACATCTCTCTATCTCCAAGGACCAGCGTCGGTGAGAAACTCTAAATCATTAAATGAAAAATTAACGGAAGTTGATCCGTTCAATCCATATCTACGAGCAGCAATTAGTAAATTAAGAGTTCCATGTAAAACTGTATGAAGCGACAAGGGAAATGAAAAAAAAAACACTAATAAACTCGCGCAACCCGTGACCGATCACATGAACGAGTCTAATTTCTGCCATTGCCGCCACCTCTGCCTCCCCTACCACGACTATCACGGTCCTGCAAAAAAAAATAATTGTTTACTTTAAGTCAAAATTATTTAACGTAAATAATGTGGGAGATGGCAAATAAGTACAGGAATATCAAGCAAAGAAAAGTGAATAATTCTTTGTCAAATAACTGTTAGGAATATCAAATAACAGCTCAGCTTGTTCTTTTTGGTGTGCCGTATTCTCTAAGGACGTTTACCCATCTAACTTTATCCACCTACAATGGGGTCGTAAACCATAGTGGAAGTTTTAAATAGTTTTGAAAATGAATGCACTAAAACCAGTTATAACATCTTCTGTTTCCATATTACAGCGATTGTAATTTTATAAAAAGCTTAAAAGAAAGGTTAAATGGGCCGGGTAGGGTTCCCTGTGACTTTTCCATTTTAGAACGTACAGGGAAGTCCAAAGTCAGGACACAAATTACTCATTCCACAGGGTTATTGAGACAGTAGAAGTTTTTCCTATGAGCGGTTGTAAATTATACCTTTTCAACTTAACAACTTATTAAACAAATTAATCTTGTATGACTTACTCTATTGTGACCCCCACCACCTCCACCACGATGATCGTCCCGATCTCCGCCCCTATGGCCGCCACCGCCTCCACCTCGATGACGATCGTTGTCGCGATGATCACGCTCGTTGTTCCGTCCACCCACACCACCTCCACGAGGATGGTGATGGTGGTGGTCAGAACGGCCTCGTCCTTCACCGCCGCCGCCTTCGTGGTGATGAATCGGCACCTTTCTACTGTCTTCTTCCTCCTGGCGTTTCTCATAGTGAACAAAATCGTCAAAGATTGATGTCGAGTGTCGATACGAATGCATGATACGTAGAACCTAGAA
This sequence comes from Ips typographus, assembly GCF_016097725.1. Lineage (NCBI taxonomy): Eukaryota > Metazoa > Arthropoda > Insecta > Coleoptera > Curculionidae > Ips > Ips typographus. The sequence goes on along the minus strand of NC_138423.1, from coordinate 24,114,358 downwards.
TGTTAGAAAATAATTCCTAAAGGGATGTGCAATATAATGTGAAATTATTGCAAATTCAGGATTAAAGTTTTGGAATGTTCTCAAAGAGGTTTAAGGACGCAAGTCTTCTTGGGAACAAAAAAAACACGTTGAAACAGTCAAAATCAAAATTCGTAGTTAAGCTAATAAACACTTTTAATAGATATACAGAATTCATCGACTCACCTGTAAACCACGGGCGTGAGGGACTTCCTGAGCATCCCTCGAATTGGTCACTGGCTTGTTGTCATTGTTCTCTAAACGGATATGTCGCAGCTGCACATTGGGAACGTCTTTGACGTAAATCCATCTAACCTGAAAGCCAACAAAACAACGACTAGGGCATGAAATCAAATATACAGGTGTGATAAATCCAAAACCGACCATAGGAAAACCGCGTAACGGACAGAGAAACGTACATTATTGCATGGGCGGGACTAAGACAGAAAACAAAAAAAATATCAAGTAGGCCATATTTTCAGCGCGCTGTTGCCAAAGGCCAAGTTATTTTGTCGACGGTATTTGAGTGATACCTGGCGTTTGGCAAAATATGGCCTACTTGATATTTTTTTCGTTTTCTGTCTTAGTCCCACGCATGCAATTATCTACGTTTCTCTGTCAGTTACACGGTTTTCCTATGGTCGGTTTTGGATTTACCACACCTGTATACAAGCCTTTACCTTAAATTGGCCTTTCCACTTGTCCTGAGACCATACTGAACTGTTGGAATTATAGTCTACGGCCGATATCATCTGAGCCATTCCACAGAAATGCCCAGATCCATTGACGGAAAATAACAAGTAAACGCAACCGTTACCCTCGCGTTCACGATACGCCTGGTCCAAGCGCTTGTTTCCGTGTTCCGTACTGCACCAAATTTCATACTAAAGCCAGTTTTTTTTTAAACTATCAGTTATTTCCGTGATTTTGAAGGATTTACCTTGATGCTGCGATGAATGTCGTCTTCCGAGTAGGATTTAATAACAAAAAAACGAGCATTGGGAGCTGACAGATCAAACTCAGTTGGGTTATAGTTATTCTTTCCCTTTAACTGATCGAGGACGGGGTGAGTGATGAGTTGCTGATTTTGGGAATTTACGTCAAACTCCTTGGCCGCTGGTATCCATCTCTAAATTAACAACAAACAAATGCAATAATTCAATCTTATTTATTTGTTTTCCAGCAAAAAAATCATCAATTTCTACGTCGTTTTTTGGTAACATTAAGTTAGTTGATGTTATTGGCTTTCTTTACTAGATTTGCATGAGAAATAGAATGGAATGGAATAACAAAATGTTGTACTAGAAAAATTGGTAAAATTTGATTGGTTGGTTGGTCTTGTTGTTGGCTCTGCTACGCAAGGGCAATTCGCCAGCTACCCACTGTAGAAACCGCGGTGTTGTCTGGCTCTAAACCATATCGTGGCTCTTACTTTAAAACAAAAAAGTCTAAAAAAACGCTTAAAGGCACGATCCCAGTAAAAGATATAGTCATTCCTCGTGGAAACTATAACCGTCACTGTCACATCCACGTGGTCTTCTCCTAGGTTTTCACCCTTTCCGCCTCTTGGAAGTGCACCGCTCAAGACAATTCCCCGTAGACTTTTAGGAATCGACGTTAACTCGACCGGCTGCGAAATTCGGTCGTCAACTTCAAATTTCCCTGAACACCGTTTGAAGAAACGTGGTTTCTTAGTGGCAAAAAATGGCACCCACGAAACTACGTTCCAAGTGGAAAACCGAACTCCACCACCTGAGACCTAAATTGACTAGGCCCAAAGCAAATATGACACAAGCTGACGTTTCTGCTTTCAATTTTATTTTTAACATTTCAACATTCAACAAGCCATAACCAATTATTGTTTTTGTTTGTATATTTTTTGTCTTCATTGAATTTAGTGCTGTGTACACGCTTTCCTGTTGTATTGTGTCTACAGTAGAGTGAAAACTGGGGTGATAATCCGTTGGAGTGGTATTTTTTTTTAGACTTGAACGCAGGAAGCATAAAATTGCAACTCCTGTTGGAAGAATTATTAATTTAAAGTATATGTGAGTAATCAAAACTAACCAAATGTTAATATATGAAAGTGTGTCATATAATGTTAAATCTACATGTGCAGCACTTGCATAAATCTCCACACAGTGGGTAGTTGTGATTGGTCAAAACAGTAGCTTTAAGGTTGCTGCTTTTCTTGACACAAACTATAAACAATGTGATTTACACAAATACATGTAGACTTATTCGCTATTTAACTATTTAAAGTGCTTGATTTACGTGTAGTTGCAGAATTTCGAAAATGATAGATTTGATGATAAATTACACTAACCGTAATTTTTGGAGTTACCCAACATTGCCATATATTCAATATTTTAAATACGTTTAGTTTTTCCCCAAAAAAAAAGGTATGCAAACCAACCAATTTTAATTCTCTATTTGAAAATAAATTTAAAAAAACATGGGACTCCATTAAATAAATAAATAAATAAAATGCCTTTATTTCAACAACAATAAGTTAACAGAAATGTGTTGAAATACGTCAAATGGTTGCGTCAAAACGTCAAAACTGACACAAAGAACATTTACAGTACAATTATTACTTAAAATAAACTTAGATAGATGCAGAATAATGAAAACAAATACATATAAAACTAACACAAGACAGACAGCATAAGCGTGCACTGCTAGACCGAAAGTACCTCTTTCATTTTTATTATTATTTTTTATTTTCTAAATTATTTTCCATCAGAGTCCAGAAACTCCTGCAGTGAATACGGTTCAACATCACATAGGTACTTCTTTAAAGAGTTTTTGAAAGCCTGAATCGAGTTAATCTCCTTTATCCTTGCAGGCAGTTTATTGTATATGCTTATCATTGAGTACATGCAGTTGGTTTCAGTCAATGTTAATCGATGTTTAGGACAATTGTACAAGCGGTATTTATTGCGAGTACCATGTTCATGTGTGATGGCTGATAAAGAAAAACATCTAGGATGCTTCTTGAGGAACATTAGGCACTCGAGCACATATATGGCTGGAACAGTCAAAAACCCGTTCTGTCGAAAAACCCCCCTACATGATTGTTTAAATGCCAGATTTAAAATTATTCTCAACGCTTTCTTTTGGATAACAAAAGGTTGCTCCAAGTTGCTGGCATTACCCCAAAACACAATTCCATATCGAAGCATCGAAATGAAATTGCCATAGTACACCACCACCGATGCTTCATAGTCAAGAAATCTTACCACAGTTCTCAGAGCATAACATGCAGTATTCAATTTTTTACAGAGATTGCGCACGTGAAATTTCCATTTAAGCGAATAATCTATCTGGACACCAAGAAGTCTGGCCTCCTCAACCACAGCCAGCACATCGTCACCGAACCTCACCTCAGATGGAACGTGCATTTTATTTTGTTGGGTTCTATACACAATACAAAGTGATTTTTCAGCGTTTAGAATTAGCTTGTTTTTGGAAAACCATGACTTTAAAGAATAGTAATATTCTTCAGCCCGCGTTACAAGTTCTGCCAAGCCTCCACCACTTATTACAAGATTAGTGTCATCTGCGTAATTTGCCAGACAAGCGGAAGGGCAAGCCTGCCAGAGGTCATTTAAGTAGATAATAAATAAATAAATATTGATTTCGTTTTGACAATTGCTCCAAATTCCATTGTGTGTTATAATTGGAATTTACTTACCACTGTAACTTGCGGTAGGTTATCTAACGGAGCTGGAGATATTTGAGTCGGAGGCATCATGGGCGGTTGCTGGAAGGCCGATGCGGGGGCTGGTAAGTGGGGCTGAGCGCCTCTAGGCGGCTGCGTCACTTGTTGAGGCTGTCGCGCCGTCTGCGGTGGCATAGGACCTGACCAACCAGGTCTGATGGAGGCTGGAGGACCTCCCATTATTTGAGGCACCGTCACTTTGGGCTCAGGAGGCAAAGGAGCAGGAGCCGCTGCTAATACAGGGGGCAACGGTGCCTGCGGCGGAGTACTCTGTGCAACAAATTTGTTTTTATTTCCCGATAAAGTTAATTAGAGAATAACTATATCTATAAGTTTTAGATTCTTTAACTGGTGCATGCCTCATCATACAATAAAAAAATTCAAAAGGTCATTCAAAAGAAAAAATATATGAGAGTTATTAAAACATAATTGCCACATATAAACAAGAAAATAAAAAAAATAACAAAGCAACCTTATTGGTTTCCCAAGTGCCAATGTCAATATTGTGTTTTCCAGGAACAATAGGACCAGGAGGCATGCCAGGTCCCTTTTTCTTCAAGCTCTGGCTCTGAATGTTCATTTGAGGTTTGGCAGGCTGGCTGGCAATGCTAGCCCATGTTGTTTTTTTCTGTCCCAAGTCTTTACTATCATTAGACGATTTAAGTTCTGCCATTGGATGGAAAAAATCAACGAAAATTATTATGCAACACTCACAGTCTAATCAATGATGTTCAAACCTAAGTTTTGCATTGCATGCTCAACACTCTTGAGTGAATTGTCTGGTATCGCTTGAGCATACATGTTTTGTGGATCGCGATAGTAATCGTCGTACTTTCGCTGTCCGCTCAACTGGTTGCCCCAGCTGCTGTAGTCGCCGTTGTTTGGAAAATAATTGAAAGAGGAAGGCTGGCCTTGGAAAGTGGGGGTGGAAAATGTCGTCGACTGTCCGAACACTTTAAGACAGCACACATTACAGCAAATTGTCAAACCACTTAATATACTTTAGCTACCGTCCATGGAATAGGAATCGTGGGCATAGCCTCCTAAAAATGCCATGTCTGTCCCGTTGGACCATGTCCCATCTCCTACTCCGTAAGTTTGGTACGGATACGTTCCTGCGCTGCCGTAATACCCTTGATCACGAAAAAAATCAATAACTCTGACTTTTTGCCACACAGTTAATGCTAAATACCTGCTGAACCCATGTTGTAAATATCCGTCGCATTGGAAATCGGTACTGACGCTCCGTAACCCGTATGAGCAGCTGAGTTTTGTTGTTGTCCCCGCCATGGTTCAAATTCTTCAGATGCAGTAGCTCCTTCTGTCGTTTGTCCTATCTGCTCTTTAGACCCATTGGAAACTAAACAAAACTTATTCTTACTGGCCTGTCCTTTTAAAATTGTGATTCCTAGTTGATCCTTTATACAGCTATTTAAAATTGTTGTAACACACAAAAACATTCTTGATTGTTTGTTGATTGATTTAATGATTAACTCTATAATATGCCATGTCCTTGATATAGGGCAATAAAAATACTGCAAAGCATTGTTTGTACTTTATTGTTAAATAGGTATACTAATTAAAATTAAAGAATAGAAAGTAATTAAAAACTTCTTAAATTTTCTTTTTCCTGAAGATTAATTAAGTCTACCTCATTTACCTACCAGAAAAAGTCCAAGTAAATTTTACATTTAAATTATTTCTCACTGAAAAATTATGAATTAAAGCCTGTAAGTCACATTTAATACAAAACATACATGAAAAAGAAGGTGTTTTAAAAAAATATTTTTTTTTCTGTTTAATGACTAATAGTAATAAAACAATATGGTGCAATGGTGTCAGTGTTGTCACTGAAATTCTTCACTCTTCATAAACATGAGCATTGTTGTACAAAAGTTGTACACTATTACAAATCTTAGTACATTGTTAGGGTTGTCTTTAAATTCTTCAGACATGACAACTATCAACAAAATTAGCCAAAGCCATCTTTTTTTATGGAATGTTGGGTACATTTGTCTGTCCTGTTTGTGCTTTTTGTCTCAAGTTGTTTGACCCTTGTTTCACAAAGAATTGGGCATGACATTTGCCAAATTAAACATTGAAATTGCCTAACATTTGTAAAAAAAATATTTACATACATAAAATTTAAATTTAACCAAATACAAAAGATTATACCCCTAATTGGAAGCTTCAGGGAGTCATCTTTATGAGCAAACCTTACTTTCCTGTGAGCAACAGTTACATCAAATTCACTTCCCTCACTGAACTTTAAGTCAAAAATCAGTAATGTAACCTACTAGTAAAATTAAATAGCAGAAGGACAAAATCCCACATTGTCTTCATTATCTTGACATATCATGTTACCCCAAAAAGAATAGTTTTCAAGTTATAGTACTTACAAGATAAAGTATTGGTACAAAGTAAACAAATGACCTATAGGCCTACTAAAAATTACCTTAATGGCAGAAGTGGGTTCTTTACTAGGGTTTCAGCTTAGAAAATCACATCTACTCTCTATACACTGTAAACTCTTCAGTTAAATTGAGTTCAAATGTGTATTTCTGTTATTTTAAAGAAAAAACACTGGATTTTCCAGTTTTACTAATCTATCTACCATCAAGAAGCTGTGCTCATACACACCTTGATTTCCTTGCCCTTTCATCCGCTGTAAAAAAAAATTGTGTTAAATACTGTCTGATTGTACAAAGGAGGGCATTGCCGTTACCGGCATCATAATAAACAACGTATTTTTAAATAATTATGTCCATGAATGGCTGTTTTACCTGGTCCGACACGCCTGCTGACATTGACTAAAATTTTAAAATGTTACTACTAAAAAAGGAGTTATCCGGGAAGCACTTTCACTTATATTGCACTATCGACTACCGTTTTCACTACACTACCCTCTACACTTCTCTAATCACTGTTTATCCAGTTTATTTAGTTTAATTAACAGATTACAGTTCTACCTGTCCATAATTCACTTCCACACAACCACAATGGAGGGGCCAAAGCGCGGCTGTCGCTAGTGTCAGTGGCTGTCATTCGCACAACCAGTGTTGCCGGTTGCCACACAACTTGTTTTTAAGAAAGTAAATTACATTGCCTTTCCAGGTACTGTATAAAAATTGCTGCTCAGTGGTAGTAAACATAAGGTTACCGACCCGGCAGGTCCAAAAAAATAAAAATACTCCAAAACTTCTATTTACTAATTTGAAAAAGTACTATAACAAAACAAAATGGAACAGTTTTTTACTCTGCCTTTTGCTGTGCTTGAGGTTCCTCACATAAAATTGAAGAGGCCTACATGGCTGAAACAGCCCTCTCCTATGGTAGTTTTCTCCCTTGTACTGTTCTCATACTTTCTAGTTACTGGAGGTTTGTACAACTTGTTTAGCACCCAAAAACATTACTTTAAACATTTTGCACATTTAAGGTATAATCTATGATGTCATTGTTGAACCACCTAGTGTTGGTTCAACTACAGATGAGCATGGACATTCAAGACCTGTAAGTTGAAGATGTTATTAAAATTTGTAGTTATAATAAATACAACCTTTAGGTGGCTTTTATGCCTTACCGAGTAAATGGCCAGTACATAATGGAAGGACTGGCTTCCAGCTTTTTGTTTACTATTGGAGGTTTGGGATTTGTAATTTTGGATAATGTGCACAGCCCCACAATGCCCAAGCTCAATCGCTTCCTAATGACTGCTATTGGGTTTATTTGTGTTTTAGTTTCATTCCTCACAACTTGGGTCTTTATGAAAATGAAACTTCCTGGATATCTCCAAAATTAGTTATGAATCTCCTGGTAATCAACAGTATTTTTTATTTTATATAAAATAATTTGCGCGCAAAAATAAAACATATGCAACCAGTCTTTGGCATTACTTTATTTGACAAAAGTCATGAGATTCATATGTTTACATACTTCAAAATGTCATACCAGTATAAATAAATAATACAATTTGTTCAAATGCTGTAGAGACTCACAGGCAGTTACTAAAAATGATCAGTCAAGTATTGTATGCTTACAATCTTATTTGGAATGAGCTGAAAATAACCAAAATTTAGATTCAAGTAAGAGTAATAAACATAAAGCTTACTTTAAAAAGTCTGAAGATCTGTCAATAATATGCTCAAATTCTGCAAATGACAATGCTCCATCATCATCAAGATCAGCCTCATCTAAAATATTTTGAACTAAAATATTCATTTCTCCTTCACTCAGCTTGTTCTCTCCAGTTAGTTTACTGATAACTTGCTTCAAATCAGAACTTCCCAACATGTCATCACCATCATAATCTACAAAATTGTGGATAAGTCAGTGCAAGTTTTCACTTTAATCAGCCCACCAAAAATTCTGAATGCATGCTCTGCTTTAACAGATTTAGGGGCAGCTTCAGAGAATACTGACATCATATCAAGAAAGTCTTCAAAGGTACAGTCCCCATCTTGACTAGAGCTAAAAACTTTACAAATTCTTTCAGCAAATGGGTTGACACTCAACTCTGGATAGAGTAAAATTTTAGCCATTGGTAACTTGGCATTTTTGTTGTGACCCACTTTTTCTGGTGCCAAAGACTTAAATTTCTGATGAACGCTAAAGTTTACATTTAATTTAGAAAAAAATATTATAGTTGCAAAGTTTACTTACAATAGTACCTCCTTTTTAGTAAAATATGTGAGGTCCTAAAAAAAACGGTAAGGAAAAAATTACTTTCAATTGTAATAATTTTAAAATTTACCTGGTAATCTTGGAGCTCTTCTTGGGACAATTGGCTTTTAGCCTGTCCCATTTTGGACAGTTTTCACAATGGAAGACTAGCACTTTTTTTAAATTAAGATAACATAATACTATCCGATGCTCCTTTGTAATTTCGCTATTTATTTTAAGTGTAAAGCTAGAGTTAAATATCACAGACAAGCTGCCCCAAATTTGATTCTAAAATTACTTTTCAACTTCCAGTACAAACAAATACAAGTCTGTTGCCAAAATCAGCTGATCAGACTTAACCTAACTTACCTGCGCCAGCGTTGCCAAATATCCATATTATATTTTTATAAGTCGATTAATGGTAAAAATCATTGCAACATTTTGTCTTTTAACAATATTCATTCCAATATTTTCAGTGTATAATTTATTAATCGATCTGTAATGATTTATAAATGTTTATGGCTGTCTTCTACGCTTCTTCTTTTATTGTCTAACGCGCCACCTGGTGGCCAGTATAAGTAATATAAACAGTAATTCATTTTTTCAACATTTGAAAGTGCGGAAAAGCCTTTTTTGTTGTAGGATGATAATTTTGATAATAAACTTGTTTTATTATTAACAAACATATTATTTATACATAGAGTATATCAAATAATGTACCTGTCTTTTCAAATGTTAATTTTTAGAATTTGACCGGATAGAAGTACACATTTTAATTAATGTGGAAATACTATACTAATCTATATACCTACTTAGATAACTGCGTTTTAAGCGGACTTTGCTAAATAAGCTTTTAATTCAATAAGGAAAAAAACTTTCAAATGTACAACAGCCATTAATTAAATATTTTTTGTAGAACGTTTTCAGAGTAGTCATTTACATAAATTATATAGAACATAGAAAATCATTTGAAATTCCCAACAAATAATTTAAGTATGTTTTTCTTTTCTGTGTGATGTATGGTAAATACGAAAATTGTTCACAAACTGTGAAGCTAAAACGACTAAAGGAATAAAATGGCTTTGTCTAGGTTTTGCTTTGACCCTAGTGAATTAGCAAAGATATTGGAGAATATATTCGTATTTTGGACAGACCCCAGATGTAAGTACTGTACTAATTAATTAGAATTTTATTTTTAAATCTAAATTTCTTAATACCTTTTCTATAAGAAAACTGTGGCACAACAAAGTTGTATTAGTTTTAAAAAAAGTTTTAAATTAAATTGAAATTAATTTAATAAAACTGGATAAGACATTATTAAAACTTTAATTAAGATTTTTTATAGTAAAAAAAATTTAAATGAATTTTTTTAGCAAGATATATGTTAGAAGGACCGAAGAAAAGAAGAGGCACTCGAGTAACTAACCTACAACTGACACACGTCACTTTAAAGTCTGTCAAATCTTCTCGGTCTCCTGTCAGAGTCCTAATAATTTTGTTTACGTCGTCGACGTCGATATTCCTCAAAATAAAAAGTGGTATTTTAAGTTTAATTGTTACTAACTTTGGCACAATTTTTAAGATTAAAAGATTAGCAGAATTAAAGCAAAATGTGTAACGGTAACGTATATACTCATAGATAACCAAATTGTCTCTTATATAAGTGTTAAGCCACTGAGATTACAGTGTAGTAGTACTTAATATCAGAGTCCAAAATAATTAAGCATGTACTATAATCGCTATGGCTTTGAATCGTTTATTGAATTGTATTTTAGGTTGTTGTGGGTGCTGCAGCGCGTTTAGACCAAGATATAAGAGATTAGTCGATAATATATTCCCTGTCTATCCTCAAGATGGTTTGGTCAAAAGTAACATGGAAAAACTTACCTTTTATTCACTTAGTTCTCCGGAAAAGTTGGATCGAATTGGGGAGTATTTGTACCAAAGAGCGGCACGGGACATTTACAGAAGAAGAAATGGTTTTGTTATTATTGCAATGGAGGCAATGGATCAGTTGCTGCTAGCTTGTCATGCACCCACATTGAATTTGTTTGTTGAGAGTTTTCTAAAAATGGTGCAAAAGCTGCTGGAGTCCACTGATCCAGAATTGCAGATATTGGCAACACAATCTGTAAGAAAATTGTTTATGTAACTAAATTAATGTTTGTAAGGAGCAACTAACAAGAAACATCATTCTTTACATGACTGTTACTGGGTTTCCAATTAGTAACAAACTATTAACTTACAAAAAATACATTTTTACACAGAGCTAAATTTTGATAGGTCAGTTAGGATAGTTAAGAGGGAGGGGTAAACTGCTGAGTAAAATTTTGTACTTTAATTCCTAAGGTCTAGTTTTTCAAATGGAACATTCCCTATTTTTATAATTTAATCTGATTCTTTGTTCAAAATTAAAGTATTTTTGTATCAGGTATCACTCACCTAAAAAAAATACTTTTTTGGTGGACCATGTAATTAACAACATTTTTTAATAATTTTTCATTAATGAGTCCCATTAATGCATGACTTTTCAACTGTTTTACTTTAATGCATGATCTTATCAGGCAACCAAATAGTTCATAGTATAGCTCTATCCTTTTTTATTTGTATGAAATAGACACACATTCTTTAGCTGACATCTACCATTATCGACAGAACTAACTGTCATTGTCAAGGATGCCTGTGATTTCGGTTTGCCGTGTCACCTATCAACTGGCAATTATTTTTGTTCATACTTTGTAGGATTATAAACTATATAGTTGAGGAAAAAATGTTGTAACCATTTTGAGTATTTACCACTTTCATTAATATACTCCTTGGTTAAATAACTATAAATTGATACTAAACCACCCTGTAGCTGTCAAAACTGTCTTTATTGTCAGTAAATCCGTTATTTGACATTTTTCACCAGCAGACATGGTGTAGGGTGGTCAAGTGAGTGGTTCAAGACCTTTAAATGTAATATTATGTATATCGTCATACCTTGCCACTCCTTGTAAATAACTCGTTTATTTGGAACACTTAGTATAGACTTTTATATGTCAATGGATAGCCAATAAAATGGGCTATCTAAAAATATGATCCCTTAGGTTGATAGATTGCTTTGTTTAGCCGTCAGAGGGCTCCAAAATTGACTGAATGTTTTCCTATACTGCTGTCACAATAATTTCTTTGAGGGATTTTTTTTTTAATTGGGCAAGTACGGCTCTAATATTTGGCACACACCTAGCCTAGTGGTTGGCAAATGTAGGCAAAATTGTACAAAAAAAATCATTAAGGGTGATTTTCGCTTACACAAAGTGGCCAAGCTAATTCAAAACCCATTAGGATAGTGACAGTGTGTCAGACAAATTTGCCCTTACAAAAATTAGCATTTGAAAACAGTTTTTCAAGAAATTTCCAACCATTACGTTGTTGTAGGCCTTGTAGGTCACATAATCGTGAATTTTCCAATTTCCCAGGCTAAAATTAGCCCTTAACCAGTCAAAAAGTGATTCTGGAGCACCCTGTCACTAAAACATAAATAACATTCTTATTTGCAGCACTTTGTATAAACTTTTATATGTCAATGGATGGCCAGTAAAATGAGCTTTCTAATGACCTATAAAAGTTGAGTAGTTAGAGTTATAAAATACTAATTTAATGCCCAGTTTTATGCCTACTGATTACCTCTCGGTTAAGAGCAATCTGATGATGAATGATACATTTTCTTGTCTTATAGTTAAAACTTCTCATTTCAAATTCTTTTATTTCTAATCATTTTACACACAAATAGAACATATCAAAAATAAAAAAAGCAAATTAAATCTGTAATTGTGCTTACACTACCATTTAGTCTACACTCAACTTATCTACACTTACTTATTGTATCCAGTTTGTAAAATTTGCCAACATTGAAGAGGACACTCCATCCTACCACAGACGATACGATTTTTTTGTCAGTAAATTTTCCGCAATGTGCCATAGTGGCGACAGCAAAGAAGTGAGAGATAAAATCCGAACGGCTGGAATCAAGGGACTTCAAGCTGTTGTGAGAAAAACTGTGTCAGACGATTTAGTCGAAAACATTTGGGAACCAGTCCACATGGATAAAATTGTTCCAAGTTTATTATTTAACATGCAAGTATGGTGGGTTTCTAGATTTTACCGGTGGTGATATAATTGGTTGACGCTTTTTAAGGAGTCTAGTTTTCATAAAGAAACCCCCAACACCGACGCAATACCAGAGGATAATGTTGATCCGCCTATGTTGGCTGAAACTTGCTTGAGAGAACTTGTAGGTCGAGCATCTTTTGGGCACATTAGAGCAGTATTGAAACCTGTATTGAGGTGATTTTGACCATTCTTTGTCTTTCACTTAATGCGACTTGACTGTTTAGGCATTTTGATCTTCATAAGTTGTGGGTTCCAAACGAGTTTGCTATCCACACATTCAGAATTATTATGTTTTCAATACAGGTATTAAAGCATGCAATTAATCGAGAAAAAAATCAAAATCTGAATTTTACAGGCTCAATACTCCTACACAGTGGTTGAGACTCTAATGGCACATCTGGATGAGAATGCAAAGTCTAGTCCCACTATAAGAACAAGCATTGCAGAGGTTCTATCTAAAATCATTGCTATTGCTGCAGGAGAAAGTGTTGGTATGTGTTTTGTGACCTTTTGTTGGGTTATGTGATTATTATATGTTGTTATACAGGTCCCTCTGTTTTGGAGATAATTAATTCCTTACTAAATCACTTGAGGGATTCAGTGAAAAATGGCACAAGCCAAGCTGAAGAGAAACAATATCAAGAATCTTTAATAAATGCTTTGGGAGAGTTTGCCAATCATTTACCTGATTACCAAAAGATTGAAATCATGATGTTTATTATGAGCAAAATTCCATTTCCTCTGGTTGACACTCAAACTCCAGCTGATAATATGTTACAGAGCATTTTATTGAAGAGTTTATTAAAAGTAAGTAGCAATTTTGTATATAACTATATTAATAAAATAAAAAGTAATACACCCTGTGTGTTTTGTTTTTTGTTCAGATTTTTGAATTTCTGCATTTTTACAGGTTGGTACTAAGTACCAAACAATTCACTTGAACACAACGTTCCCGGTATCATTTTTGGAACCTTTACTTCGCATGTCTCTAGCTCCCGATCCGGAAATGAGACTTTTAGTCCAAAAAATCTTCCACACCCTTATGGACAGGCACGGCAACTTGGAGAAACTTAACAAACCCAGGTGGTTTGCCATATTTAAAACTAAAATCAACCATATTACAAGTTGTGTTAATTTTACAGTCTGAACGTAATAGATCTGGACTTAAACATCGAAAAATCGTCACGACCTGACCTAATCTTTATAAATAAACATGGTCCCTTAATATACGACGCCCTCTACACTAGTCTTCAAATGGACTCCAATTCGCCTGACAACATCGAGGCTGTTTACACCACTTTGGCTTTGTTGTGCGTCGAATTGGCCGCCACTGAAACAGCCATAGACTTGCTACAGTTATTATTAGGGTGAGTATTTGTTTTATCAAGTCAAAAAATCTTTATGGTATGATTTGTTATAACGTACCAATACCTCAACTGTGTTTTTTTTATGGGGGAAAAATTTAGGGAGTTACCCCTAACACCCTGTATATTTTCTGATGAGCTGATAGATCTTTTTCTTCTGATTCCAAAAATATATAATAAGTTGACATTTGGTTCAGTAGTTTTTGAATTACTGACATTTAAAAATTGCAATTTTTTTTTCAAAATCATAGTGGTCAGGACAATTTTTAAATGCCAATAATTTGAACACAACTTAACTAAAAGTCAACTTAATATTTTTGGAATCAGAAGAAAAAGATCTATCATCAGAAAATATATGGGCTTTTATCAACTTTGAAATTTTTTCATTTTTGCCATGGTCTATTATTTTATTCATTACCATTTTTTTCTGATTTAGAACACGTTCTATAACAATACAGGGTTTGTCAAAAATGTGAAAGTCTCAAAATTTACACAAATTACAAATTTTCTGTCTTACATTTTGAGACTTTGACTTTTTGACAAACCCTGTATTGTTAGCTGAGTCTGTTTGAGCAATGGACTATTTCTATGAAGTTCTATAACTTTTTTATTAACAATTTTTTCCTATGTGCAAAAATAAAGTCGCCACAAGCTGTTTAAATATACTGACCAACCCTGTATACGTAGAATACAATGGAAAGTCCGGATTATCGGAGTTGCATTGTACTACGTTTCTTTACGTTCTACGTTAATTTATAAATTTTAGAGAAAAGCTAGAGGCTCTTAGAATTATTTTGGAAATCTAGAGCCCTCTAAATACTGCTAAAAACCTCCCAAAAATTGCCACAGGTTTTCGCAAATGTGGTACACTGTCAAAGAATATTTTTTAAATTGTCATATAGTTCTCTAGAATTATTTTGAAAATGTCAAAAGCCGCTAAAAGCAAAGTCTGATTAAAATCTTGTTATTATTGACATAATATTTTACATTGTAGCATTCAAAATTTGGCCATCACCTCCACTAACTTGTCCAACAGCCAAAAATACAACTTGCACGTCTTGGTGATCAGTCTCTTAGTGTTGATTGCCGACGTGGTCAATATTCAACAATTGTCCGATTATGCAGTGCGATTAATCGAGGCCAGAAGAGAGGAGGCGGCTCACTGTTTGCCTGAAATGTTGTCACATTATCCACCCGAGTGCGAACCGATCAATAAAATGCCGCATTTGTTGGTCGACCAGGTATTATTTTAATTATTTATTCAAACAAACACACATTCTCGAAATTAACGGTTTTTTTTTTGTTTATAAGACGAATATTTATTTAAATTCGGGTGTGTATAAGGCGCATTAAATGTTTATAAATGGTATTATAATAATAACAGCTGTGTTAATTTGTGGCAGATGGCTGTTTGCGACTACCTTAAAGCATCTGGCATAGACGCTTCTCGTCTGTCACAGACTTCACCTTATGGAGCTGGAGGACCTGGTAAATTTTATTCTAATTTTTCTCAATGTTATTATTGGTTTTAAAGGTATTCTAGCTGGTAGTCACCGACATAGCTGGATGGAAGCTGGAGCCAGAGGCAGTATCATGGAGATTCCTTCCGTCCATGAAGTGGACAGTGCTGCCAGTTCACCTGGTGTTACTAGAGTAAGTGCCTTTTTATAAACGTAATAATTAAGTGACCATGCATTAGTAAAATGGTAAAATTATCATTAGAAACTTCCTGAAGAAGATCTGACATTTGAAAGTATGAAAAAAGTATTGACGGAACCGCCAGAAATCCGTAGAGAAGCCGAAGCGGAAAGACGAAAGCAGATAAGCCATACTTTCAGGACGGCAACGTTTTCAGAGTTGGTTAGACGAACTCAACCAAAAGTAAGTCACTTATTGCTTGTAAGCACCTATTTTCACAATTTACATTTTCTAGCATGACATCTTACAGAATAAATTGAACGAAATTTTTAAGTCTCTCAGCAACACTGAAACTAACACGCACATTTTGGACGAGTCGAAAAAGGAAGTGCCAACCTACGAACAAAACTTTCCGGAATTGTTCTATTATTAAAACTCTATAGAAAAGCTAAAAAGTAGATAGTGTGAGTTTCTAATGGCTTCCCCCTTTCTTTAACATGTTCGTAATACTGGTAAAAAGTAGATAGTTAACCAAATATGGTGGTTGTTGGTTTGGAAACTCAATTGTTAGGAGCTACATGTTATTTACGTATTTGTTGAAAGCAATTCCTTGTGATAACTTTATTGCCTAAGTTTTTGGTGTCTTTTTTTTTATATTGTGTAAACTATTTATTTTTTAGTATGTATAAGCAGTTTAAAATGGTTCTATATCTTAACTTTTACTAGTGGTTAGACATTCAAAAGTTTATCTCCCAACATTTATGACAAAAATGCAGAATTATATTACAGTTAATATGATAGTGGTGGTTTTAGTTTTTGGTTCCTCAGTTAACACACATAATACGACACTTCTACAGACATGATTCCATGTGCTCCGATCAGTGAAAAACTGTCAGGATATGTTAGGTTGTAGAAAAGTTAAAATTTTCCACATTTTCCTCCTTTTTATTTTGATATAATTCCTTACAAACAACCTGTATACTGTTACCAAGCCACTAGTATCTAAAGAGTGAACAGAATTTAAGTAAATATTACATAGGCACTCACATTACAATTTATTTAATTAAACACTTAAAGTTATCAAAACGTAATTCCAATCGTTAAATAAGTGTTTTTGTGCAAGTTAGATTAGATTACTTTTGTAAATATATCAGAGTGTCTACCAGTGATTAAGCTGTTACATTTTGTACTCTTGGTGAATAAAGAGTGAGAACATGGCAGCTCCTCACGTAAATTTGCTAAATGGTGCCCAATTTCCTTTAGTCGGTTTGGGAACTTTTACGGTAAGCATAAGTTTAAATAGCCCATAACAAATTTTTGGTTAACGAGATGAAAAATGTTTAATCAAAGGTTACAGAAGAAAAAGAGTTAGAGGTATCTCTAAACACTGCGCTTGCAGTTGGTTACAGACACATAGACACGGCTAGTGCATACAATAACGAACATATCATCGGTAAAATTCTGCAAGAATGGTTTAAATCAGGAAAACTAACTCGTCAAGAGCTTTTTATAACAACTAAATTGGCGTCTTCTGGGGTCCATCCAGACAGGTGAAATTATCTTAAAACGTGTGATACATATAATTTATTGGATGGCATTGTAGAGTGGAAGAAAGTTTGGTCAAATCGTTACAACAGCTTCAATTAGATTATGTTGATTTGTACCTGATTCACTTCCCTATTTGTGTACAAGCAGGTTCAACTTCTTCCAAAGACCCTTCAGCTTCCGAACCTCAACCTACGGATCATCTCGCAGTTTGGAAGGTTTGTACTCATTATTATGTGACAAATATCACTCACTTCCTAACGTATAAACTAGAAACTGGAAGAGCAAGTAGACAAAGGCAGGACAAAAGCAATCGGTGTATCCAACTTCAACTTGCGACAAGTCAAAAACGTATACGAGCACAGCAGAATTAAACCTGCGGCTAATCAGATTGAGTTACACGTTTATCTACAACAACCTGAACTAGTGAACTACATGCAAAGCAAAGGAATTGTCCCTATTTCCTATTTTTCACTTGGAAATCCTGGTATTAACAATTTCTTGAAAAAACAAGGACGCCCGTAAGTGTGAACAAAAAATCCTGTACACACAAAAGAACCAAAACGCTTTTTAGACCGCGCAAACATGGAAGTGAACTTCTAGAAGATCCTGTTGTTAAACAAATAGCAGCTAAACATGGAAAAACTTCAGGGCAAATACTGCTGAAATTCCTGGTTACAAAGTCTATTCCGGTGATTCCTAAGAGCGTGACACCCAGTAGAATTAAAGAAAATATTCAATTGTTCGATTTTACTTTGGATGCTGAGGATATTAAGGCTTTAGAAGGATTGGACAAAGGAGAACAGGGCAGAAGGTCCGACATGGCTTTTAATCAAGCGTGAGTAGTAATGTGTTTTATCAAAGAATCAGAAGTATATTTTGTTATTTTTTTAGGGTGGTTGATCATCCGGAGTATCCCTTTGAACGAATTAACCGGAATAAAAAGTAAACCAATACGGGTTTAACGAATAAACGTATCATTTATTCAACAAAAACTCAGCTTTTGTATTTCCCTCAAATTTAGAACAAACGTTTACTTATTGAGTTATAACTCACACTGCTCTAATACAAAATTGTCCACTTCAGAAACCACAATCATTCTATTAATCTGTACCAAAAAGCACTAACCTTATGTTAGATAAAATTGCATAATATCAAGAATTTTCAGCCTTCAGAGGCAAAATATTAAATATGTGACCACAGACTAAATAAGGATAGATCAAAGACACACACATTTGTCCCATTTACACATTCATGGAAATACTAATTGCTGCATTAAATGCTGGAAAAAGGAAACACAGCCTCATAGGACAACCAGGATGGCAAGATAATGGTTGAAAAAAAATAATTTGGTCTTTTTCTTTTTTTTTTATTAATAAGTTTAAAACTTAAGCAATGCTGCTGGCATTTGAAGCTATCCTAGGCCAAAGATCAGCACATTCCTTTGCCACAGGTCCTGTGATTGCTGAACCTTTCATTTCACCTTTGTTGTTAACTATGACGCCAGCATTGTCCTCAAAATAGATGAAAACGCCGTCCTTCCTGCGGAACGGTTTGCGCTGCCTGATAACCACTGCTGGCATGACTTTTTTACGAAGTTCCGGTTTTCCCTTTTTGACAGTGGCAACCAACATGTCACCGGACCCGGCAGCGGGCAGGCGGTTCAACCGCCCGCCAATACCTTGTACAGCGATTACATATAAGTTCTTTGCCCCTGAAAACAAAAGTAAATAATTGAAAAACTGTAGTCTAATATCTCAAAAAATGTGTGAGTTTACAAAACAAATATTGAATACAGATTCACATTAGTTAAAATTCTACTAAAAACACTATGTAACTGTGGTATTATTTGCTAAATAGTTGCCAAGCTAGAAATACAGTTTGCTCAACAGTTTGTAGTCTAAACACTACATGGAAAATTAGGTTATGTGTAATTATATTAATGCAGTCTTAAGAATTTAACTTGTATTTATAGGTAGGCTACGACGTAAATAATGAAAATATTTAGGAGTCAGTGGAATCACTAAAAGCAGCTTAGCATAACATAACCTAAATTTCTAGTTACTGTCAGTACTCAACTCCAAAAAAGATCTAGGAGACCAGAACTACAATAAATAAAATCGACTTACCGGTATTATCGGCACAGTTGATTACTGCACCAACTGGCAGACCCAGGGAAATCCTGAATTTGGCTCCGGCGGAACCACCACGTCCTGAAACCCAAACATTTCCACATCAAAACAATACTCAATCGGAAAGTGAAGGAAATGCGAAAATACGACCAAATTCCCACAAATCTTACACTTTGAAACGTTTAGCAGTTATTAAAATTTGTAACAATCACAAGATTAGCGGAAAATTTGAGGATTATTTTAAAATATTTAGAAAACATACCTCTCTTGGACATTTTTACTTGGCGAAAGAACTGTGAAGACTTTACTTTTTACTGTTTGACTTTGACGTTGCGTTGACTGTTGATAGTGTTGATTATGACTGACAGTAGTGACAGTTGATATTTCAACCCTCCCACCAGTTAGAGATGCGTTTATAGGAATGTTTTGTTTTGTCTGATCGATTAGGACGATTAGGTAAATGTCAATACAAAGAATTCAAGATTAAAGTATTTAAACTGCAGTCGATGCTATGGACAAAATGAACATTTATTAGACAAGTTTAAAAACAAGAACTTGTCTCTGGTTTAAGTTTAAGTAATTCTTTTTCGATTAGTAATCGATCTATTTCATTGTCATCAGAAGAAAATGAATACGCTCATTGATATTGGGCCACGTGACTTAACTTCAAATTTTTGATAGTCAAGTCATGTGACCCAGGTTTGGTCCAGCAAAGCTTTTAAACTGAAAATTGAAAATAACAGTTGACTTGACGTGTTAGGTAAATGTCATTTTTTATTTTAAGTTTCTTTGAAGATATTGCAACGCACAGATCACCTTTCAACGGTTTTATTTGTTGCAGAGGATTTTGCTATTTCTCCTCTTGAAAATTTGAAAGAAAACCATAACTGTCGAAAATAAGTTTTAATAATTTGTTAGTTTTCCTTTTGGATGTTTTTCATTTAATTGTTCGTTATTATTTTATTTAATTTTAATGGTTTGTAATCGTCTTTAAATTGGTGTACTACCTACCTTCATCAGAAAGTGGTTTTGGTAAAAAAAGCAAATAGGTAAGTTTTTTCTAGTAATTTTTTATTATCAACTTGAAACTTGGTGGATGTAGGTTCTAGACTTCTTTAGCTTTTCATACATAGTAATCATTGTTGTGTGTTTAGTTTAGACTAAGGGTAGGGACATAACGGGGACCCTCGCTTAGGACCATCGCTCCGACCAAAGCATGGTACTGTCGACCCTTGCTTTGAGCCTCGCTCAAGAGTGGTCATAACGAAGCTTCGACCTTCGCTAATTATTTGCGCCATTGCGCCTGTTAAACAGTAAGGAGGCTGAGATAAACATGGATTATCCTCTTTGTCAGATGAGGAAGACATTTTATGAAACCCAAGTGCTAAAATGTGGTACCTGTATAATCCATCACAATAAAGAACAGTACATCCATCTCAACATCTCAACAAAAAACGTTTCTTTATGTTATGGAGAATTTTATCATCTATATCAGGACTTAAGAAAAGATTTGGACCGTTTTTTTGAATATATGAGATTGAAGATGTCTGCTTTCGATTACCTTTTAAACAAACTAAATGAGCATGCCCCTTGGTCCAAGGTCTAAAAAATACTAAGCTCGGTTTGATGGTGCCAGGCTTTGGTTTCGTCCTATGCGCGGAGCGCTGCTTCGCGCTCCGTTATGACCATATACATTTAAAACTATGCGTTTATTATTTTTTGTGAACGATGCTAAAAACAAAATTTAGATCAAACAAGACACTAAAATAATAAATAATATGGCATTTAGTTCTATGCAGTGCTTCTGAACTCTCTTTGAAAGCTGACATGTTTGTCACCTAAGTTATTAAATGAAATTTATATAATATGCCATAAGGGAGAAACATTTGTGAAACAGTTAATAAACATACAGAATAGAAATAAATAGCTTGTCCAAAATAGAAATAAACATTTTAAATATCACTATTCACTAATAAGTAAAAATAGAAAATTATTAATTAGTCCTGTACCACTTTGAGGGATATGTGATTGTTCTGCAAAGAAAATGACAAGAGAGTCTCTAATATGATACCATTTGTGTTTAATGCCCTGAGGAAGCCAAAAAACTGGTGAAACTCAGCAAGTTTAGTACTCAGTTCTAAACCTAGATCCAATTCACATTAAAAAACACCAATTCTTGACCTACACTGGATCTAAGCTGTTTATGATTTTGGTTTGTAGGGAATATTACTTAAGTAGTAGGAGAAAGTATTTTTCACTCACATAGATAATTACATATCAGAAAGGGAAGATGAAGAGGTAGCTACAATATCAAACATTAAAGAAGTCTGTATTTTAGTTATTTTTTGTTTTAAATTTTGGTAATAATGGTAGATTGGGATAACTTATGGATTTCAATGACTGACAATATTGTTTTTAGACATTTGCAGAATTTAAAAGGAGAGCAGTGGCAGTGCACTAAGAAGACTGTTGATTAGTTTTTATTATTTTTATTATAGATTACTTTTGCATGATTTTTAAGAAAAAAAGTTTGTTGATTGAAAAGTTGAAAATTTCCTCACATTTACTAACTATCAGAATAACAATATTAATATGATCTGTGTTTCAGATTGTTGGGTTGAAAATACTGGAATTTAACATTTAGAAGACAATATGACTGATCCTTGTGCAGTAAAAGTGGCGGTCCGAGTTAGGCCTCTAATATCCCATGAGGTTGAAAGAGGTTGCAAGGGAATTGTGGAAGTAATCTCACAAAATGATCAAGTAGTGCTCAAGACCTTAGATAATAAAGGCTTTACATTTAATTATGTCTTGGGCGCTGACACACCACAGGATGAGTTGTACAACAGATGTGTGGCTCCCCTGCTAAAAAACTTATTTGAAGGTATAATCAGATTAAAATTAGTTGAATTGAAGATGAAAAACACCGCGACATGATTCTCAATATGAAGTTTTATCAGCAACAGTTCATCATCAGTTTGCCATCCATCCAATACAACTGTTCATTTTGTGATTGTTTTTTAGGACTAAATGTTACTATTTTTGCCTATGGGCAAACTGGGTCAGGCAAAACCCATACAATGGGTACCTCATATGATGGTGGTGACAGTAACTATATGGGGGTGATACCTAGGGCAATCAATGAAATTTTTAAACAAGTGAATGACAACTTCTCTGTAGATTTTACAATTACGGTGTCGTTTACCGAATTGTACAGGGAAGTTTTGTATGATTTGTTAGCAAATAAACCGAGGGATCAATGCACATTGGAAATCCGCGAAGACACGTCAAAAGGTAGTTAATTGCATTGAAAACCTGGAAAACTTTGTGAATCATCTCAATACAGATTTTTTTACTTTGACAGAAGAAAATACTTGTTCAAGTATCGAAGTTTTTCTTAACCCTTATAACTGGTATACTAGTTGCAAGAAACTGTAAATTTTCAAAGATATTTTGAAAATTAGAACTTTTTATGTTTCCTGCCACTATTCAGTCATAATCATTAAACTGATTGATTTTAATTTAATCTCAGTGAACTAAAACAAAACAAACGTTCTTCTGAGAAGTTTACAAGAGTTCAAAAACAAATAAAACAATTTCTGAACACTCCTAACTGAAATATCAATTATAGTTTTATAAATTATGAAAAAAAACAACAAAGCCATATGTAACAACATAAGATCGTTATCAGTCTCATCAAAGTCACTTAGACACTCTTGAAGGTCTTCTATGTCACTGAGATTATCATCAATTTATTCCAGCTCACTTTGGGCTAGAAGAAATTGTTTATGGCCTCACTGATAGTGAGGAAACAAATGGGAAAATACCAATGTGACTGCTACACTGGGGTGAAACTTTTAAGGGTTAAATTTGGTTAGTCAGTAAATTAAAAATGGTTTTCCACTTAATAACATTACAATTTTAAAGATTATAAAAAAAACTAACATGTTGATCACAAAGTTTTTCAATTTAGCAACTACATGGGGCATTACTGATTTCCAGATTATTACCTTTTTTTCTAGGGATTGTAATTCCCAATTTAACAGAAGTAGCAGTTGAAAGTGCTGAACATGTGTTAAGCATTCTTCGAAAAGGTTCCTTGGGCAGGGCAACAGCCTCTACTAATATGAATAAACAGAGTTCTCGAAGCCATTCAATATTCACAGTAAATCTAGCTATGCAACATCGAAATAACTCAAATGAAAACAAAATGGCAAAACTGCATTTAGTAGATCTTGCCGGCTCAGAGCGTCCGAAAAAAACCGGGGCTCAAGGAACAACTTTCAAGGAGGGCGTTGATATCAATAAAGGCCTGTTTACACTCGGGAACGTCATCAGCGCTTTGGGTGACGAAAAAACCCAGAATGGATTTATCTGTTATAGAGATAGTAATTTGACCAGGCTTTTAAAAGGTTTTCTCCTTCGACCATACTAAAATCAATCTCTTATACAGATTTAAACTGTTACAGATTCTTTAGGCGGTAATAGTGTGACCTTAATGATTGCCTGTATAAGTCCTGCAGATTACAACTTGGAGGAGACTGTATCGACCCTTCGATATGCGGACAGGGCGAGAAAAATCAAGAACAAACCAATTGTCAATCAGGATCCCAAAGTAGCTGAAATCAACACTTTAAAGAAACAAATCAAACAGTTGCAACTGCAAATTGTTGGACAAGGTATGTTTATAGGGTTATATAGTCAAGAAAACTATTAAAAAGTGTGGTCCATTTTTACATAGTGCAGTTGTACAGGGTGTTTGAATAAGGCTCTCGGCTTTTTTGACTAAAGGGCTAATCGTAGAGCTTTAGAAAAATAAATTGTTATAAAAAGTGTTAAGACAATCACTTTCGGAACTGGGTGGTTCCAAGGATTTCCTTTCTTGAACCTTTGGATGACTTGATTTGTCTAATAGCAATATTATGTCATCGAAACTCTCTCAAGAGTGATTATCTTGATTAATATTCATTCTTTCAAATAAAAACTACAAAAAAAATAGATCCCAGAGATGCCAAGTTATTTTATAAATGGAAAAATAACTAAACCTAAAACAAAACTGACTTAACTACCTTACTACAGTAACTCTTCTATTCAGACACTAACATGGGAATTGTTTGGCGCTCAATGTTTACATACATGACACTACATGACTACCACTACTACTAAATGAATAGATACTGTCTATATTAGCCTAATTACTTACTGTCTCTGACACCATTAGCCTAATTACTGTGTGTTGCACTCCTACTTCAGGTTTTCTGGAATTCGCTCACAACATAATCGGGGTATCAGTATCGTTATTAACAGCAGCAATCAGCTCAGTCTCTAGCTTTTCAAAGATGAAATCTGTTAGACAGCTTTGCAGTGTTCCCAGCTAGTTTGCTTAAGCAGCAACAAATGCTTCCAATTGGTACCTGACTGGAACTGCCCAATGCAGATTACACCCTCTTTAGCTTTAGTTCTCGAACATCAAACGACGGGGCGAAAATTATCGTACTTCCGGTCAGCCCTTTATGCAAGGTGTATTAACTGTTTGGAGCTTTCTACAAGCTATTCTTCCATAAGTCCGCAGCTTTAGCTTCGCAAGAAAATTCGATATATATGTCTGAAAATTCTATAAAATTCTTATCAAAAAATTGACATCTCTACCTCTACCTGAATATCCCTGGCATCCCTTATAAATTTTAATTTGCGCAAAAAGAGAAAACAAATAAATCAATCTTAAAAAGAATAGATATTTTTAAGACAAAAGGAGTTCAAAGAATCGTTAGAATATATTTTCAGTTTCAGAAAATGTCCACAAGAGAAAGTACTAACAAGTTTAATTTTAAAAAAGTGGTATTTCTCCAATATTACAAATATGGGAAATACCTACAAGAGAAAGCTACGTGTACTAATAACAACTTAGATTTAGTTTTTTTCTGTAATTTTTGAAATACACTATGGGGGTAACTCAAAATTTGCTTAAAAGAAACTATGATAACTTTGAAACACTTTGTTGTAGAGCATTGAGTTTGGCATCATTGAAAAGAGCACTTTAAACAATTGTTTCCATTCTTAGACAGGTAGCGCTTTTTACAAAGCATTGTTTAATGTCAAAATAAAAAGAACTAAATACTATCTATCTTTACTTTATTTCAAGTTACGAAAAAAGTGTCATTGCATTTGAAATTTTGGAAATATACCACTTTTTTGAATTAAACTTTTAGAATTAGACATTTTCTGAAACTGAAAATATGTTGTACATTAAATGTTTCTACCTTAAAAGATTAAACCTTCATGAATTATTTTGTAATGTTTTCCCCCAAAAAATGATTATGAAATCGTAACCCCAATTTTTGTCTCCTTGTATAGAATGGCAGTCTGATAATGTGCCATTCTTAGTAGCCCCTGAAGATGAATTGCTACTGAGTTCCAAACATCTAGGGCAATTTGTGTTTTCAAGGTTTTCTAAAAACCAAATAAATCCGTTGTGGATAGGACTGTTTCTGTTACAACAAATTATATCGTTTTGATGTTCTGAAATGTATATTTAAGTTACAACTTTTTTTTTTTTATTTAGGTGGCCCTATCGTATCAGCGTGTGAAATTGAAAAGTTCCAAAAAGAAAACGACGTGCTGAACTTCAAAATCCGCGAACTGAAAGTTCAACTATCAGCCACCCTACTGGAAAAAACAAGTTTACAAGAAAAGTTACAGATACTCGAGAATGCCAATACTGCACTAAGTAATAAACTAACCGAACTAAGATCCCAGTGCGATAACACTTTCCACCAAATCAGCCTGAGCGTGGAAAATAACGACCTGCAAAGTGTCAAAGCAAACTTAGATAAACTACAAGAGATCCAAACGTGTTTCAACGGTCTGAGAGAAGAACAAGTCAAAGTGGCCAGTCAAATGCAAAACCACGAAGAAACCTTCGGCGCTTTGATTAGTACGGCCAGAAATTCCACGGGTTCATCGAGCGAGGCGGAAAACAGGGCTGCATGCCACACAGATAGGCAAATGAAGCTGAATTCTGAATATCATCAGGTCACCAAACAGCTGGCTGTTAAAGAACAATTAGCCGCTCAATTAGCTGCCAATACTCAGCGAATGATTGACTCGCAAATCGCCCTTGAAACGAAAAAAAACCATCGAAGCATTGGAAAAAGAAAAAGATGAACTCATGCAACAACTGCGTACGATGAAATCGCAAGAAAACTCAACCAAATTGGCCGAGCAACGGAGAAAACGCGTGCAAGAATTGGAAGACCAGTTGAAGGATTGGAAGAAAAAAGCGTTGGATCAGTCGAAATTGTTGAAACTCCGAGAGAAGGACGAGTTAAAGATGAAACAGTTGTATTCGGAGATTAGCAACATGAAATCGATTAAAGTTAGATTAGTAAAACAGATGCGGGAGGAAAGCGAAAAGTACAGGGCGTGGAAACAAGTGCACGATCGGGAATTGGCCAAGGTGAAACAACAGGATCGGAAAAAAGAGACTGAAATTGCTAAAATGAAGGTAATGTTTTGTAGCCGTTTAACTTCAAAAGTGTGAAAAAAATAAATTAAAGTAACTAATCGTTAATTATTGTAACATGCAGTAAAACTGTCTACAAAAGGTGTTACACTGGAATTCTTGGTTGTTTTCTTTGTTGTTAGACAACTTGGTTGCCTTGTTCTAAAATCAATTTTTCCAGCTGACATACGAAAAACAGAAGAACGTGCTGAAACGAAAGTTTGAAGAAGCCGCCGCACTCAACAAACGTCTTCAGGCCAATATGATGAAACGAAAACAGGCGCAGGAAACCCGTTTCGTTGGCAAAGCCGAAAAAGTCGCCGCTTGGCTAAAAGAGGAGATGGAAGTGTTCGTCAATTTAATGGAGGCCGAGTCGACTTTGACTGATCTGCTCGAAGATCGAGCCACTTTGCAACACCAACTGGACGAGCTGAAGGCAAATCCTGAAACGGCTGAGTGTCCTGAAATTAAAAGTTTAGAGGAAGACATAGAACTACGATCCGTACAGATTCAGGATCTACAGCAGAAAGTGTTGGATTCAGATGAAGGTTAGTAAATTTGACTCAATAAACTTCAATTATGACCACTCTACAAGAATTTTATATTACATTTAGAAAATAAGTCAAAAACAAGGTTTGACACTGTTCAAACAATGGTAGAAGCCAAGTTTGCCCTTCGTGGTCTATTTGAACAAGCCGCTCAGTATCATCGCAATTATGTGCAGGCGCAAAAAGCGTTAACTGAAGTCCAGGAAAGTAACAAAGAGGTAAGTAACGGTTTAATGTAACACTATTTCAGTAAAAGATTGTGTTAATTTATATTTATGTGGTTAAGCATCACATTTTACTTACAATAGCTGTGTTGTCGTCGTAAGGCTCTAGTTCTTGTTGCTATTTAGTGATCTCATCCTAATTTGCTTCGATTTCCCGTGTAATTGAATTTTCCTAGTTTATTTGTTGTTAAGCGTTTTATCATCATTTCAATGGACCTATTGTCTCTTCAGAATAAGTTAAGTTAATCCTCCACAGCCATTTTAGGCAAGTTGTTGATAAAAGATAACCAGTAATTGTCTATCTAGCTGCTGGATAAAGTGGAAAAACAAAATACGGAAATAGAGACAATACAAACTAAGCACGCAGATCAGTTGGAACGAGAACAAAACACGTATCAGGAAAAGGTCGGAATTCTGCTAAAACAAATTAGCAGTAATGAAACAGGATGTAAGTTATTGTATTAATTCACAATTGAATTTGCTTTACTTTGGTTTACATTCCACAGTGGAAAATGCGGACGATAAACTGCTCGACAGATGCAAAATTCAAAACGAGAAGATAGAGCATCAAGAAAAAGTTATTGAAGAACAAAACGCGAAAATTGCAGACCTTGAAAAGAAGCTGAAAGACATTTATGACGTAAGTACAAGAAACAGTCTTGTTTTGACTGTGAATTGGTTTCTATTACAAAGTTTGTTGAATTTCTTTTGCACTATATAAAGTTTTATAAAATTGATTATACAGACACAAAATGTTAATTTTATAAAAATCGGTTTAGGTGTCCCAGAAAGCCCAAACACCAATCGGGAAAAAATTGAGGAATCGCGACAGAACAACATTTGCTGTCAACACTTATGTTCATCAAAAACCTGCCGCAGATGTAAGTTTACGGTCAATTTTATTTTTATAACAATTCACATTAGCATACATTAGTCAAGCTAAACTTAAGCGCATTACTTTCTGTTTTAAGCTTGATGTGACTTTCGATACCCCGGACAACATCGAAACTGATCCGGACTGGAGAAATACGCCGCTGGTGAAGCAAATGGCAATGTTCAAAAACAGCTCTAAAGTTCTGATGGCCGCCCAAAACCTCAGAGGTAATTAAATCCGGTGATAAGTGAAATAATAATAATTATAATGTGTTTTGTAGAACCAAATGGGACCAAGCGATCTTTCGAAGGTGGATGTGCTTGCAAAAAATGCAATACTCAACGTTGTAAATGTAAAAAGTTGGGCAACCCTTGCACTAATTCGTGTAAATGTTCAAGTGAATGCTGTAACAAGGAAACTTCTAATGACACCTCATCAGAACTGGTAAGTAAATTGTAAAAATATAACTAAATTGTTAAGTTTTCTGTTTTTAACATTACAATAATTAATATTTCCATTTTATTACAGAAATTTACGTCGGCTACTAGCTCTGTGGACTCAATAGATGAATCTAATGAGTCCAAAAGATCGAAGTAAGTATTTTCTTCATTCCATTCTAATAACGCTGCGTAATTCTGAAAATACTTGAAATTTTAGAGAAAACTCCTGTTTGTCCCTAACCCGTAGAATTCTCCGTGCTAAGAAGTCCTTTTCCTCCAGCTTTCAGTAAAACTTTACCAAACCTGAAAAGTTAATTGATTGCAAAATTTTTTTTAGATTGGAAACCAATAAACCGCCGACTCAAAAAACGCTGCCTCCCGCTAAAAAATTAGATTTTTTGGAATATTAATAATTATAGTTTGTAAATATTTGGATTTTGCACACACCCAACTGTGATAAAATGTATTTGTTGTTTACTGACTGATGAAGTGACATATTTAATGTTGTAAGTGTTATTATTAAATGAAGGGTGCACGGGAAAAACAAACTAAGTCAATTTTTGGCCAAATTAAGAAAACAGCTTCACCCGATAGACAACAGCGATGCTATACAGGGTCCAAACTTAGTCAGAAGAAAAACGAGCTATGTCGTCTAATAGAACATATTTTAGGAAAGGCGTACACGGGAATGACCTACTTACCTTTCATTCTTTTTAGTAACTAATTAGTTTAATAATTTTTTATCAACAAAAAAAAACAAGGTTTTAACTAATTATTTTTTGATATACATTTTAATTTATGAATTACCTTGTTTGCTACTTAAGTTTGACGAATTTAATATTTATAATATAAATCTGGTGAAAAACAGGCTAAGTCAAGACCTATTTTTGTATCTTCTTCAACAACAACCTTGGAATTATTATATTAAATAAAAAAGCATGCTGCTTTATATATAAAAAAATATTTATGTTTCTAATGCCTATAGGTGACCAGTTAACAATGATTTTAGAGATAAAACTGCTGTACTCAAAAACTTCAAAATTTGACTTAGCTTGTTTTTCCCGTGCACCCTTCAAATGTAAAGCTCATTGGTGCAAAAAACCCACTAGCTTTTTTGAAAATTTAGTAGTTTGATGCTTTTTCTTTAATTTAGTTGTTCATAAAATTGCAAAAGTCAGTGCTCATAAGGCCCTAATATTTTTAAGTACATCATACAATTTATTTTTATTACCATAGTTATGATATTATTGCAATTATTTTACAAGACTGACACAACGCAACACAAATCTTTGAACTAATTAAAGTATTTTCTTAGGATGATACTATTTGTTATTCGGTACGTAATACCGCTTTTTTGGTTTATGACACTCATTGTGGTTGAGGTTTAGATTATACTGTATGTAATTGAATAAATTTTTTTAAATATATTTAATAACAGACAGACTTATACAACTACAGAACAAATGGAAGAATAATCCAAACAACTGGACAATAATAAACCCACTGTGCATAACAAGACCAACCAGACAATCCCGTTACCTCTTTCCCACTGCCACCCTACTAGAGCACTTTAACTAAGACTACTTTTTTTTTTGTAAATAAATTGTAAATAATTAGAATAAGTTAACATGTATGATAAAACTATAAAAAAAATCCCACTGTAAACATAGGCAGAAAGACCAAGTGGTCGATAGCCTTTTTTCTGTTGAAAATAAAGATTATTTATATATATATATATATATTTTTTTTTAAGAAATGAAACATCGTTTTTTTTAATCTTTAAAGATAAAAAGTTTGCGACATTTCAAAAAATAACAGTGTTATACAAAATGCATTTGAGTTGTCGGCTTCTGTACTTTATAGAATATTAATGGTTTAATAATACCACCAGTTAAAAACGTAATCTTGATCAAGCATAAATTACAAAATAAAACTCTTTATTGCACAACGTTTATTAATCATCGGGCACAAGGAATTTGCATAAATATAAACAAGGATACCACTTAAAAGAGTTATTGGGCAGTATCAGCCAGCGCAAAAACCCTTAAAATACTTTCAACCAATAAAATAATAATAATAAAAGTTAATACTTAAAACCAGGGCGTATAAAATACCTTTCTGGTTGCTAGTAAAATTATATTAAACATTAAGGTCAATAAACTAAAATTACAAAGAAACAGGTAAAACTAACGACAAAAATACAGTTAAAACAGCAGTTTGGTAGTACTTCGGCAAACGGCCAATTTGGTCGTATCACCCGCTCTGGGAGTCCCGTTGGGCGTTCTTAACTGTCTGGGAGTCCGGACGGGGGTTTTCGGTAGCGGAGTTTTTCTTGGAGTGGTTTTCAGCGTGCGCACGAACGTGCTGTTAGGGCATTCCTCCTTATTCGATAGCTCGTTCTGCAAAATGCAACTTACAATAAGATTTTTGACATTTGATCGTACTATGAATAACACAACTAATATTTTTTCCTTTTTTAAAATGATGTAGCACAATCTAAAGATGTTATACAGTGTGTCCCAAATTGGTTCTACATGAGTCGGTTAAATGGGGAAAGTTTTAGAGAATTTTGTTTGAAACTTATTTCCGGTCTCCAAATTAAATTATCTTTCTCCGTTTTCCGGAAAATTGGGAAAACGTTAGAGGCTGCATTTAAAACACTCTTTAACAAAGCCAATCATCATTGGTTTCCAAGATATGGAGGACGTCATCTTGAAGGCGGCCATAAGAATTTACAAAGTTATCATCCATATCTCAGAAACCAACGACGATAGATTTTTTCTAATTACTTTATCGAGTTCTACGTAAAAAAGTGCCTTAGTAATGTCTAGTTTCAAAACTTTCTTTGGCTTTATCAAAGAGTGTTTAAAATCTGACGTTTTCCCAATTTTCCGGAAAACGGAGAAAGATAATTTAATTTGGAAACCGGAAATAAGTTTTACATAAAATTCTCTAAAACTTTCCCTATTTAACCGACACTGTAGCTCTTACCGTTTTCGAGATCCCAATTCATGTAAAACCAATTTGGGACACACTGTATTTCTGATACTGTGGATGGTCATTATTCAGTTTGACTTGTTAGTTCTTTGTTGTTGCTTCAGCAGAAACTGTGTTAGTTCTTCAAGTGCAAAGAGCTTTAAATATTCAGTACAATTCAAAAACACACCAATCAACTCATTTGCACGAACAATAAACAACTTTATGAGTAAACTTGCTTGTGACCAAATGTCAAATTACGTCACTACACTACATTAAATGACAGAGTGTGACAAACTGCTCAAAAAAGCCTGTTAGTTGCAATAGTTTAGATTTTGACATGTAGTTTTTCATTTCATTGCTTCATAGGAGAAATAAATCCCGATGTCGCAATTCTGTAGTTCACGATGTTTAAAAGGGGAGAATTTAAGTTGTTCAATGGTTAGGTGATAACAAGCCTTTTACACTAATTGAAGCATTAATAAATTCGATTAAAAAATGTACCACAGAATTAATATATTTTTAGACATGCCAGCAAGAGTTAGACAAAGTAAAACCCACAAAAATAATTACACACATACAAAGGTAAGGAAAATGCTTACTAACCCTCGACGATTGGCGAACAAAAAGAGCTAATTGCCACCGGACTTTTCTGGAAACAATTAACACATTTAATGCCACCATACCATTTTTTACAAACTAGACAAACTTTCAGTTAAACAAACTACGGTAAAGTTAGCATTGATGTAGTCAGTCAAGTAAGGACGCAACATAACGAAATGTTATCAAAAAGAAAATCACTCACCTCAAACAGGGAATAGGTGGTCTCGCGGTCATTATCCTCGGCATCTAATTGTTTCTTAGATTTATTTCCGGCAGATACCATACGCCCTGAATGCCGGCGTTTACTTTTCTCAATCGATTTGAGCGAACGCCGTTTAGGGCCCACGAGCATTGTCGCCTTGGTAATTGTGATTTTCGGGATCACTCGTGGTGTTACTCGTTTTGTTAGACCTATAATCCAGAACTATCTTTCATAACCTTGCCCGAAAGAGAAAAAAGGAATAATTTATTTTGATTTGAAACATTGGAAAAATTGAAGTTTGCGTATTAAAACTTGAAATAACAGAATAACAGAAAAATAAGCACTACATAAGATTTAAAACATCATGCATAGGCTAAAAATTAGTGATTTTCTCTTAAGTTCACAATTTACCAGTAGATTGGGTTCTCGCCCTCTTAAAACAACGTGACATACAGATCATTTACATACTCTATCTGATGAAACTAATTTCCTTCAAATATTTCAAGCTCAATTGAGCGAGCGAAGTGTTTTTGACGTGACGATGTCGTAATTTGACAAAACCATAAATTGAGCAACTGTCAAATTAAGTCATTGCATAGCAAAATAAATTATGATCCTGTCTGAACTTACCTGGTGTCACCCGTTTTGGCGTTTCACCTCGATGCCTTTTAGAATTTTCCGTCAGTGGCGTACCCAAAATTTTTCGCTTGACAGTACCCGAGCACGACGGCGTTACTTTGCTAGTTGACGCGAACAATCCCACGGGAGTTTTCGGCATTGGAGTTTTGTCGTCGTTGCCGCGTTGCTGTTTACGCGCACTCAGTTTTTCTTTACGTTTCTGTAAAATTTCAGTCAATACAGTTTAAATACCAAAAAGTCTGGATTATTGGAAATATTTCAAAAACTACTGGTTTTATTTTTCCCAAAGTTGGCATATTCTTATGCAGGGTGGTCCAGTTTTAAGTGTCAATAATTCACCATTTGACAGCTAATCAAAAAATAAGTTGACTTGCATTATGTCATTTTTCTGAAAAACGTTTCCTAAGGAAGATACAGTCCTCCAAATTTCAATTTAAAAAATCGTTTTATAGTTTAAAACTGAACATCCAAGACTTGTGAAAGTCCAAATTTGTACTGAATAGTCTAAAAACTTTTTTACTACTAGGAATGGTCTTATGATTCGCTTTCTCAGACTGCCATCCTGGTTGAGTGTCTGAAACTGGCATTCAAGAACTAAAAAAAGTCCGGAAATCAAGACAAAGATTGTATTGTGCATGAAACTCATTTTTTCCTACTAAAAATAGTATAAAAGTTGACTTTTAATGCTAGAACGGACCTTACTAGGACTAAAGAGAGTTCAAAAGTATATTTTCAAGACTTTAATTGGTGTACAACTAAATTTTCTGGACTGGACAACAAGTCTAGAAGTAAATTAAATTTTCGGACTATTTTATTTCTAAAAATTAGTTCTCAAGACTATTATTGTAGCATTTGGTACCAAATTTTTTTACTTTTATTACTGAAGAAACTTGACTTTTGGAAATAGTCTTAAACTCAATTTTTCAGTCTAAAAAAGCATTAAAAACAGTCTGAATTTCTTAGAGGTGCTACAATTTATTGCACCT
The DNA here is from genome assembly GCF_016097725.1 of Ips typographus. Lineage (NCBI taxonomy): Eukaryota > Metazoa > Arthropoda > Insecta > Coleoptera > Curculionidae > Ips > Ips typographus. The sequence goes on along the minus strand of NC_138423.1, from coordinate 24,080,130 downwards.
ATGAGTGTAGAAGTGAATTTAATAGTGAAGAAGCTTGAAATAACATTTTCAAGACTATGGTCAGTGGACACAGTGGCTTTTAGGCCTGATAAGTCAAAAACTTTGTAAAGATAGTCTTGAAACTCGATTTGAGGCACTGAAAACAGCCTTAAAACACTAAAAACAGTCTAGTTTATTAAGAAATACCCGAATTTTTAGCACTGAGGTGTCTAGAAGTCGATTTAATAGTGACAAAGCTTGGAATGCTATTTTAAGTCTATGAAGAATGTAAAAATTGTTTTTTAAGTTTGCTATGTCAATAACTTGGTGAAGATAGTCTTGAAACTCGATTTTCCAAGCTGAAAGCAGTTTTGAAGCACTAAAAATAGTCCAGAATTCGAAGAAAATGAAAAGCAAAGTAAAAAGCACGAAAAATTCGTTTTCAAGACAATTTTCACGAATCTAATGTCAATGTCCTGCATCTAAGACTATTTTCAAGACTAAAATATTGAAATTTGTCTTAAAATTATGTATATAACTTACTTCAAATGCAAATTTTAAGCTTCTGATGTCACTTTTCATTAGTTCAGTCACATTTTGGGGTTCAAGTCAATTTTTAAGGTTTAAATGTATGAATTTGTTGTAACAAATTCTTGAAAAAGTAGTTTTTATGTCTACAAGTCAATTTTCAGTATTAAAGTCTCTCGATTTGCATGAAAACTGGTTACAAACACAATTTTTAAGCTTCTGAAATTTTTATCTTTTCTAAGTCAATTTTCAAAACTAAAGTCTTTCAGTTTGTCTGGAAACTATGAAAACTGGCTACAATAATATTTTTTAAACTTCTTAACTGAATTTTCCGTTTCCAAGACAATTTTTAAGTTGGGTTGGGTTAGTTTTGGGTCTTTGACCGTAATAACGTGTAATAAAGTGCTTGTTCCAAATTTGATCAATATTGCTCCAACGGTCAGTTATGACAAAAAAAAAACGATTTTTTAAACAGAAATTTGAAGAACTGTATTTTCTTTAGGAAGCACTTTTCAGGAAAATGACATAATGAATGTCAACTTATTTTTTAATTGGCTATGAATTATTGACATTTAAAACTGGACCACCCTGTAGAATAAAAGAGCGCGTAACGTGAAGGTAAAACGAGGTTTGCAAATATACAGGATCAGTCACAAAGTATACCAACTTTCTTAATTCAAACCTAACACTATGTATATTACTTCAGATTTTAAGAGTACCTACTCATAAAGACCAATTCAAGAATATACGATTTTATAACTTCATTTGAGGAAATGATATGAAAAAAATTCCATTAAGTAAGTTCCCATGTACCTATTTAATTAAAACTTGTTTTTGAAAGGTTACCCACCTAAAACAATAGTGTTATAGGTTAAATAAAATGTTAAATTGTTATCAATTTTTTCTCTGTCCTAAAGTTAATCAAATTTTCGTACTAAAATGGTGTTTTTGACTCTGAAAAAAGGTTGTAAAAGTGGTTGGTCTTTATGAGTACTTAAAATCTGACGTAAGTAATATACAGACGGTTAGGTTTGAAAGAAGAAAATGGATCTGCTTTGTGACTGACTCGTTTCACCCACACGTCATGCACAAAAATAAAATCAGAACTTTTCGAGATATTTGCAATACTCCAGACCTTTCGGACACCTTGTATAGAAAAAATTAAACTTATATTCTATGTATAATAAACCTAATCTGAAAACACAAATCATTAAACATAAAACTGCGTGGTAATTTTACTTACAATTTCGCGGTCTTCGTGCAATTCTTCCAAATATTGTTTTACAGTTCGCCCGGAGTAAACACCCGGCAACAAGTTCGAACAAAATCTGAAAGGTCCACTATCTCTTTGTTCCAAATATAACTGAGCCAATTCCGTGATTTGTTCCTCGGTCTTTGGGATCAACTTTTGCAGCTTATTGCGCTCTTTTTCTTCTTGTAGTAATTTACCGCCCCGATTTTGGTAGCGATTGCTACTAGCAGCGCTGTTGTCCAATGACTGGACTTTCCGCCACAATTCTTCATGTCTTTTTATTGCGGTTAACAGATCTTGATTGTGGCGGTAAAAGCTCTCCCACTTTTCAATTTCTAGTTCGTGCAAGTCGAGCAGATCTTCAGTGTAGCAATCGTCTTCAAAGTATTTGAACGACTGTTTGGCCTGTTCAGTACAATAGCACTGTTTCCAAAGTTCCGATAATTTTGTACGAAGTTTGGTCACAAAAGTCTGAAACAAAGAAATGATGAATATTCAAGGATGTCCCCTATGAATAATTAAATATCAGATCATCATTCTAAAACTGAAGGTTTTGATCAATACAATGGAAGATTAAAGAGAAGTTTCAGAAATTATATAATTTTACAATACTTTGAGCTCACAAAATGTCATAATATACATAAAATGTAAAATAGCTGCTTTAGTAGGTAAATTTTGTTATATCAATGTACTAAACTCATGTAAACTACACTACTCTTTGTAATTTACATGAACGATCTGAATTCTATAGCAAAAGAAAATGAAAAAATCGTCAACTTTGCAGATGACACAAATTTACTTGTAGGTCAAGAGGAAATCAGCACTTTAATTCAGTCTGGAAAAGATCTGTTTATTAGGACCTCTGAGTGGTTTAAAAAAAATAAATTAGCTTTAAATATGGAAAAAACAAGTGTGATTATTTTTTCAACAAAACAAGGTACATTTGAGAAACCTAATGAAATACACCTTCTCACTGACAGGAGCCAATTACTAGCCAAGAACACAAAATTTTTGGGAGTGCAGATTGATGAATTTCTAGATTGGTCTGATCACATAAATGTTCTGCTAGGCAGGTTAAACTCAATTTGCTATGGAATTCGAATTGTCTCCGGGTATCTGCACTTGGCGGCCCTTAAAATATTGTACTTTGCCAACTTTGAATCGATTATGAAGTATGCAATTATGTTTTGGGGTAGAAATACTTCAATACAGAATGTATTTGTAATTCAAAAAAGGGCAATTAGATTAATGTTCAAAATGAAATACAAAGATTCATGTAGATCCATCCTTAAAAAAAATAAAATAATGACCGTTTATGCAATTTATATGAGTGTCTCATCTTTCTTAAAAAGAACCAAAACCTGTTTAACATCAAAGTCAATCATACATACAACACAAGACAAAAAGATGTAAACTGTCCAAAACATAGATTAACACTCACTGAGAAGAATGCAAAATATATGTGTATTCGCCTATTTAACAACCTACCAGACAGGCTGAAAACATTGACGGGCAAAAGTTTCAAAAAAGAAGTAAAAAATTTACTAATTGAATTAGAACCCTACATTATAGAGGATTATTTTGTTAAATAAATATTGCTTATTCTCTGAAATCTGTATTTAGGGAAAAATTGCTGAAAATGTATATAAGTATCTTTAAGTACTACATAGTTCATAGTTTACCATGACGCTATTTCCTTTGTATTAGTTGATAATGTACATTGTACTCTATCCTAATCACAATTCGAAGACTGTTATTATTATTATTAAAGCATCATTCACATAAACTTTATGGCTATTGCAACGGTAAGGTATGTGTACTGCTAAAGGTTAGATACATTATAAACTACGGTACTGTTCATACTTGTATACTGTGGAATTAATAACTTAATAGTAGTGCAAAACCTATCTAGCTTTTAGCTTTTACTCTTAAGTTTTGCCACCTTAATACAAGCAACCAATAAGGAGAGCCATTTCAGACGTTTGACACATGCATATTTTTGTTGTTAATTAACTTTTCAAAATTCGAAAGAATGCTTTCTTGTATTTATTTATGAATGTCTGTTTAGTGTGTACCTAATTATCTTTTTTGAAACCAATAGTCGAAGTCTAGACGATTATTAGTATGACGTTTATGTCTTGTGTTTCTGAAATTCTAACCTGATTCCTATTTTCTAATTTTAATTTTGAGTTTATTGTGAATGATGTCATTTGTCTACTTCACACAAATGCACTGCATGTTATGTGAATATTACTTAACTACTGTGAACACTGAAGACCCTCTTACCTTGATATTAGTTTTCTTAATTTCTCGGCATCGATTAACTTCTTCGCGTAAGGCTTCTAAAGTTGACATAGAATTATTTGAGTAAGAAGTCCTTAACTCATCTTGCTCTTTCAAATCAATGTCCAATAAGTTCCACAACTCCTCAACCTGTGTCCTCAACTGGTTTATTTCCTCAATTGTTGACTCCCTGGTTTGCTTTATTTCCTTGGCAAACAGTTCGAGTTTTTCCATGTTTGCTGTGGTAACTTGAAACTGATCCGACTGGACGACCTGAAAATAATTATCTTACACTAAAGCTTGAACAGTTAAAGTACAAATTAAGTACCATTTTTTCGAAATTCGTACTGGGTTTATAGTTTATTTCGTTTACATATTTAAGAATCTCTTCTTTCAAAATGTAAAACTGCTCTTCCCGTTCAAATTTAAGCGCTTCCAATGTTTCCAAATGTTTATGGAACGCTTCCAGCTGTTCTGAGGCGGGCAACGGAGGATAACTCAATTGAAACATTGATATATCACCTAACTCTTTGCAGTATTTGTTTTGTTTTTGCTGTAACTTTTCCAGTTCAGTCTTACGGGCATTGATGATTACTTCGCACCTGTCGTTAATTAAATGTTGCAGTTTAATTTATTATTAAAGCACTTAGCAACTTACTCCTCAATCCTTTTTTGTAGATCAAATTGTTGGTCTAGAAAACATCGGCCGTTTTCTCCGATATTTTGGGGAAACGGTTTACCAACTTCCTTGCAAACTATGGACAATTTTTCCAACAAGTTATTAATTTTCTGACAGGTTTCGTTGCTAAACCTGCACATGTCGAAGACCATTATACCAAGAGTTTCATCTTAAATCGGAAAAGTTAACGGTGGCTAAAATCATAAGCAAATACTTACCGATTTGGTTTAAGAATGACTTTTTCCAGGATTTGACGCGGTCTTCTTCAGTACCCGCCACTGGTTTTACAATCGTACACCAATTGTAATAACCTTTACGTACATGTGCTTCGATCTCTTCTAAAAATACGGGTGCCCATGGCATATCGGCCATACTGAAAAAATTATGAGAATTTAAAATAGTTATTTATGTACCTTGCCTAATGACACTGGCCAAATCATGAGGTTTAAAAGACAGTTCAAATTGGGGCTTTAGATAAGGTGCAGTATACCTCGATCTTGATTGTAATTAAAACCATCCACCCTGATTAATTTGAGTACTGCCATGTTTGAATCTTTGGACTCATGTCATTCAGCTCAACACTATTCAGGTAATAAAACTCAATTTACATATTTATTTAGTTAACCTTTTAAATTACTGACCCTTAACAGCCATACAATAATATAAGCTCTACCTTTTAACACCTTTTTCACAAAAAGTTTGAGGATTAATTTATCTGTAATTAAAATGAATTATATACCTACCTGTTCTTCTAAACAGCTAAGTAAACAAATATTTAACAATTTGAAAATTAAAGAATGTCACCAGATGCAATCAATCTGTGGTAGAGCATTTACCTAAATTACAGCACAGTGTGTTAGCTACTGAGATGCTTCTAAAAAGTGCCAGAGGCTTCTACAAGTGTATTAAACTTTCCCAGAGTTGTTTTAGATTGTCATAGGTCTCTAAGACCATTTTGAATGTGTCAAAGACCTTTCAAATCTACTGGAAAGTGTCAGAGCCCTCTAAACCTTTCCATAACTATTTTAAATTGCCAGAGGCCTCTAAAACTATTTTGAAACTGTCAGAGATCTCTAAATGCTACTGAGAATTTTCTGAACAGTTCCATAACCTTCTCCAACTGTCTTAAACTTTACCAGAACTGTTTCAAGTTATCAGAGGCGTCTAGGACAGTGTTGAAAATTCCATGGACGTTTAAATGCTATTGGGAACCTTCTAAAAACTGCCAGAGCCTTCTATGTGTCTTAAACCTTCCCATAACTGTTTTAAATTGCCAGGAGCCTCTATAACTATAATTTTGAAAGTTCTATAGACCTCTAAATGCTATTGAAAACTTTTTAAAAAGCCTCTACAAATGTTTTCAACATTCCTAGAATTGTTTTAAATTGCCAAGGGCCTCTAGGATCATTTTGAATGTGCCAGATGCTATAAATTCTACTGAGAACCTTTTAAAAAGTGGCAAAGGCCTTAAGTGTCTTAAACCTTCCCGTAACTATTAAAAATGTCCAGGGGTCTGTACAAGTATTCTAAACCTTCTAAGCATTGTTTAATTGTTGGTTAATTATAAAATTTGGTTGGTCATATACTATAATACAATCTTGTAGCCCCTGCCTTAAGTTATAATCTAAAACTATAATAATTTTCAAAGTAAGCCAAGAAAATGCTGTAGTAAGAAATGTATTGTAAGAAAAAACGTAAAAACTTTGCCTCATCTTGAATAGGTTTGAGCAAACAATTCAGACAAAAAAACAGTGGTTAACAATTTCAGACATGCCTCAAGAATACAAATAATTCAACACATTGTTCCCAAGTATTAAAGCAAAAAAATTGTAAAGTTTTTTGTTATAACACTTCCAAATATTAACCGACTTACCAATCAGGCCCAAGGTCTTCCATACATTCCAAATTTGCTCTGGAATCATCTGCAGAGTCAATTATGCTGTCGTATTGAGTTTCCATTTCTAACTTTTACTGAAAATGAGGGCAAAGATGTGACTTTAAGAATGCTGCTAACAAAATAGAATACAAACCCGAATATTCACCACTTATCTGCCGAAAACTGTTAACTGCTTGTCTTGAGTATTCTGTTAACCAACTGAACAAGTTTTAAAATTTTGAACAGGTCAAATGTCTACCGTCAAGTGTCAATGTTTGTGAAAGGTGTCAAGCTTACTAACGGCCACAGGTGCTGCATTGCCAAATTAATCTTCAATTGGTTTTTTAATGATATTATTGATTTGGACGGCATTTTTAATGGCGCGAATTGTTTTAAATATTTTAATAAAAAAAAATATTTTTATAAACTTGAGTTGCAATCGAAACCGCCAGCTGTTGGCGAAACTGTAAAACATTAAAATTGTAATGTAAAAGTAAAACTGGCAACATAACAGCTATTAAATTTATTGAATATTAAATTTAGGCACGTGATCAATATCACAAAACTGCATTTATGAGCACATGATCTTTTTTCATTCAAATGTCAAAAGCCAAAATCACCTGTAACCTGTAGCTTGTCTGTATATTTTTAAATAATAATGGCGGGAGCGGGTTAGAAGATTTTTACTAAATTTTCATCATCATTCAGTATTGTATTAGATACTACACGATCAAGTACTAGATTTGACTTACATTTTGTATTATGGAGGATCATAGCAGGACCATAATCCACATCGATATTGACTGCTTTTATGCCCAAGTTGAAATGGTCAAACAGCCCAATTTAAGGCAAGTACCCCTTGGAATTCAACAGAAAAATATTGTGGTAACAAGTAATTATGTCGCCCGAGAATACGGGATTCAGAAATGTATGCGTATTTCTGAGGCAAAGAAATTATGCCCCAATTTGGTTCTAGTTAGAGGAGAGGATCTGTATGATTACCGACAAGTTTCACAGAAGGTTTTTGAGCTGCTACATGGTTATTCAGTTTTAGTGGAAAAGTTGGGTTTGGATGAGAATTTTATTGATGTGAGTGAGCTGGTTAGTAAACGTTTAGGAAATTGTGATTTAAAACCAATTGGGTATGTGTATGGGGATATAAGTAGTCTGGAATGTGATTGTGGTTGTCACCAGAGACTGATCATAGGTTCTCACATTGCACAGGAAATTAGAAATGAAATTCTGAACAAGTTAGGTTTGACTACATGTGCAGGAATTGCTTGTAATAAACTGTTAGCTAAAGTGGTTGGTTCACAGAACAAACCTAATAAACAAACATTGTTGTTTCCTAATAGTGCATCAGAGTTGTTGATTCAATTGGACAATGTTAGGAAAATTCCTTGGTTGGGTCAAAGTACTGCAGAACTTCTAGCCACCCACAACATAAACTCTGTAGTTGATCTGCAGAACTGTACTTTCCATCAACTGCAAAACTGGTTTGGAGGGGAAAAAGCACAACATTTAGTTAATATAAGTCAGGGTGTAGATAACTCACCAGTGAAACCAACTGGGAAACCTTTGAGCATTGGATTAGAAGATTCAAGCAGACCTATGACCACTGAAACAGAAATTGAAGAAAAGTATAATGAACTGCTGAAACGACTTTTGGTATTAGTTAAAGAAGATGGGAGAGTGCCTAAGCTAGTAAGAATCTCACTGCGTAGATACAACTCTAACCAGCCTTTGGGAGGTGTAAAAGAATCAAGGCAATGCAGTTTTGATACCTCACTAAACAATGAATCTCAGATTCTAAACATAGTGATGAGCTTATTCAGAAAGGCAGTGGGCAAGGGTGGTGGCTTCAAAATAAATTGTTTGGGTCTGTCTTTTTCTAAATTTGTGGATAAACCCAGTGCTAACAATACTTTGACTGGATTTCTGACCAGAAAATGTGAGGAAGAGCCTTTGCCTAAAAGGTGTAAAGTACAGGAAGAAACTAATACTCCATCAACTTTTTGCCCTCCTGGTGTTGATGAGGAGGTGTTTAAAGAGTTGCCTGTGGAGGTTCAAGAAGAGTTGTGGGAGGATTATAGAAGAAGAAAAGATAGGGGAAAGACAATAAGTAATAGTGCCACCAAGACTAAAAATAGTACTTTGCTTAATTTTGTAGTTAGAGAAAAGCAAAAGTAGATTTATAAGGTTACTAATTATTTTTTTTGCAATATTTTATGGTTTAAAAAAAATGGAGTATACTGGATGTTGACTTAGTTTAATATACAGTGCAAAGTTTATTCTGATCTATTTTTGTTAATTATTATGGTTTGATAAGGGTTTACTAGCAATTCACTGGCTAGATTGCTGATTATCTCAATGAATTAATCCTTAATAAAAAATCATAATTATATAATCTGTTTTTTGGGGTAATGAGGAAATTGTTTGATGGTTTATTTCCTACTGTCCAATTTGTTTAAATCTCTTTATAAACGTTTCTCTTAAAATGTAGTTCTGGCCAATACTTTTACAGGATTTAAGTCGTTTTTTTAATTTTCATTAAAACATCAAATGAGTATTTCAAACCACTTTTAATTGAATGGAGAAAACGCACGTATTTAGATAAGATTGCTGACCTTCAATATTTTGTTATTTCCTATCAATAAAGTAATTGTTATACATTGATAGTATAAGTTTGCAGCGTCCATTATAAACGCCTGTATTAAAAATCTTATTCTTAGTAATTTTGTGATGGGAATTCCCCTAGAGGTGTAATTAATTCTGCTTGGCATGACGATATCTTAGTCCCTACTTGGAAAATTTATTATTGACTGCTTTCTTACTCTCAAACCACACCATTATTTGATCCCAAAATATGGACATTACAGAACCTGGTCGACGGACGAACACTTCAAATTCTAATACTACTTTAGGCAATTTTGGTGTAAACGTTGTTCGGTTTTGTTTCAATTATCAAACAAGATGTGCCATTGCTGGTATTTTAGTGTATGTGTCTTGGATTGCATTAGTTAACTACAGTTGGTTTACATGGCATGTAATCCTGTGCACTCTCGGGGTAAGTTTTAGATAGTGTTTGTTAAAACATTTTGCGGTCGATAAAGTCGGTTTATTAATTTAATTGTTATTAAATAACACTATTTTTAGTATATTCCGTTAATGGCAGAATCTGTAATGCTGTTTACTGGAGATGATTTATGGACTAGACAGTTATCAAGAACAGCAAAGTATACAGTACACGGAGTTATAGTAACTGTTGCCACTATTATTATTATAGTTGGGGACGCTTTGGTATTTCATTACCTTGAACCAGGTTACCACCTTTACACTGCTCACGGTATTACTGGCAAGTTTTCTTATTCTATAAGGGGAAAATTATTCATACAAAATTAATAGTTAGGATAGAACATTACAAAACCAATGCTGATGTGTGTCAACCAGATATAAAAGCTTTCTGATAAAGTTGACCAAAAACTTTTGTCAAGAACATTGGTTTGTAATGGTTCTCTTTACTCACCATTGTTTTGGTATGGATAATTTAGATTTTCCATTCCTGTTGACTTTTACAAAAATTCCACTTTTGTCTCGTCAGGTTTGGTTTCGTTAATCCTAATTTTGCTGTCCGTTCCTGCTGGCCTAATAATTAAATATCATCGCGAAGTTAGTCCTCATCTACCAATTGGTGTCATCTGGTTCAAAGCGCTACACAACCTGCTTGGCATAGCAGGTTACCTGGTGGGAATTATAAGTTTGGGTTTTGCCTTCTACACGAATTGGTTCGTTTTTTACACCGAGTGGCAATCTAGACTTGCCGCTTTGATTTTTACTATAACAGTGGCTGTATGGACTTTAAATGGTGCGGTGGTTTCTTTGTATCATCAGTTTAAGACACTTATTAGCCGTTAAGTAGTAATTTACATTTATTTATCCAGAAAACCACACTACTACTCTATTTGACATCTTTATTACAAAACTTGAGAGTGCAATGAAAAAAGATTTTAGGGGCTACAAACTGACGTATTCGATCTTCCTGTAACTGGTACAATACTTTCTGTACAAACCCAACAAGAAATAAATAATACACTGATTAAATGATGATGGTGTAAAAGTTGTTTATTTTAAGTTGAATTATTGATATGAAGCCTATACTTACACATAATACTTTTTATTATTTCCTATAAAATTTGTCAGTTACATAATCATAGACAATAAATAATAATAGTTTAATTAATCTTATATTCGACGTTTGGCAATACAAAACGCTTCACTAACTTTTTGGATTTACTCTTTTCTCCCGGAAAAATAACCTAATTTGGCAGTGCGTCAATTTAAACTTTTTTATTTTTTCAGTTTTTTAATTTTCAGGTGCAATACTGAGTTCAGTCAAAGCAACCGAGTCAAACTTACTGTTATTATAGTTATAAAATTAAAACAATCACAGACAACTAATTTTAATCATTCAGAGTATTCTTAACCCAACCTGTACAAGGTCGTGTAAGCTGTTTTAAAAAGTAAAAAAAAAACATACACTCAACTCGTACATTCATTATAAACACTCACTCGAAATTTAATTACGGCAACGCTACTTTGAAATGTTCTAAGTTGACAAGAATATATTAATAAATAGTACATTTCTTTAGTCGTTTAATAATGTTGTCATAGGATTACACAGTTTAGATAGTTTTTTTGTTCAGTAACTAAGCGTTGATTCTTGTGAATGTGATGATGGCTCATTGTCCACAATACTTCATTTATGACATCACAATTCGAATTGGTTAAAACTACTATCTGTCATTTAAAAATCCCTCTCCTTCGCCTTTAAAGACAACACATTAAGCGATTTATTTATAGAATATTTCTCTGCCTTAGAAGGGTAAATTTGTTAGTAAACCTATCAGTTCCTCATCTTCAGTCAAGCCGAGTCGATCCTAAATTAAACACTAATAAGTGTATGCGAAATAAATTATTCTGCAACGTCTTGGCGTGCTCTTCTGCAAGATTCGCAACAGTTCTTGGTGTAGAACGGGTAACTGCAAAGGCGCGCTTGAACTGCCAGTCTGCATTTCTGGATTCTATCTACGCAGGAACCTAGAGAATAAAATGTATTAAAAACATGTTGACTCAATCACAAAAAAAGTATTGGTCATAAAATCTACAAACAATTCAGATTGATGAAGAATAGGAACTTTCAAACATTGTATCACATTTACTTGAGAACTTTTCTCTGACGGGATATTTTTTTGAACGATTTTTGTGTATCATATTTGTAGCTCCTTTAAGAAGTTGTTACAGGATGTTGAAGTTATCATAATGCATGCAACAATGTGCATCAAGCAACAAAACAAGTCTCAGTTACTACTTACGATCCACCGGCTCATCATGGGGTAAATGTAAAGTGAAGCTATCGCGATTCTCCCTATGTGAAGGTTCGCAAACGCACGCGCGCTTGCCTGGAGGAACTTGGTCTTCTGGACACGAGTTGGACGGTCGTTTATCCAAGTCCAGACATCGAACTTCCCTACGTTGAACTCCAGTGGGACAATTTCCTTCGCATTTACCCCAATCACCCGTAAACCATTGAGGTGGGCAGACTCCTGCAGAATGGTGACATCAATATTTTCAGCTCAATTACACAAACCTAAGAGGGTAATACCAAAGCATGACTGCTCCTCGTAGGGTTTAGTGGCGACTGGACAAACAATGTCGTTGGTGACGTGTGGGACACCTCTAATTTTGGCAATACACAATACTTCCCTCTTCTGTTTTGCCGGACCTGTACAAGAATCGGAACATTCACCCCACGAACCAACAAACCATTGACCATCGCATTGTTTCTCGCTGGAACAAGCTCTGGAAAGTTCCGGTCTCGACTCTGGATTGCAATGTTCTTCTTCGCAAAGTGCGAATCGGGTCTGGTTTCCTAGACCTGCCAAAATAATACAAATGGATACTTGGACTTGAGTGTGGTCGTATTTGACGTCTCACCACAATGAGCAGAACATTGGGACCACTCTGTTACCAACCAAGATTGACTAGCAGACACTGTTGTTCTACTTGACTGTGATGGAGCTGAATCCAAACAAGGACCAGGATGACAATACTCAACATGCGGAGGCCTGTTGGCTGCGTCGCATTGTCCAGAAGGACAACTAACGTGTCTCGTTTTGTGTCCGTTACCGCAAGTCACTGTACACTAATTCCCCTCCTCTTATAACCCCGCCCTCGTTGTTTCATAACCAATCACTCACGTGAGACCACCCTCCTACGGTCCATTCCCTCTTCGGCTGCTCCACCTCATTGTCAGTCAAGCCCTTAAAAGGACTACACTCTCGTTCTCGGCACGCCCTCGTTTGCGGTATGGGTTTGTTTTCATGGCCGCATTGAGCGTCACTCACCACAATCAGTTTGCCGCCCACTTCTTTTTTGCACAGTGGCAGGTATTGCTGTAGGCCTTCTCCACAGGACACGGAACATTGGCCCCAAGCTCCGTCCCAAAAGGCTGTGACGCACGGTTCCACGTTGCATGGGACTGGTGTGAAGGCGGGTGGATCGAGATGGGCGCAACGTTTCTCATGGGTGGGAATGTGATGGGTGGGGCTTATGACTCGAACGCAAACTCTCGTGTAAGTTTGAATTCCTGATAAAAACAACAAAAAATTACATTTTTTTTACTTTCTTTTAGGCGCGTTCTTTCGACGCATGATTTAGGATTCTACAAATCACATGACACCACGGTTACAAAATCACACGGACGACGATGTAACTTTTGGATCATGATGCGTTTGGATCAGAAATCACAAACCGAAAGAAAACCGGTACTAATATACTGTCTTGAAAATAAGGATTTTTTTCAAGAAAATAAAGAAAATTTATTTATTTAATTTATAGAAAAGGTACATTTTTGTAGGGATGTCAAGTGTTTGCTATTATAGTTAGTTTTAGTAGGATTGTATGTAGTTATTAAGAAAATTAACAGTATTACTTGATGAACTTCAAAGGAGGTGAAAAAGGTGGTACGTGGAGGTAGAAGGTGGGAAAAAAGGTTTTTTTGTTTTTGGTTTGTCAAGAGAGACTATTAATGAGAGCTGGAAAGTCAGTTTTCTAAAAAGTTCGAGCAAAAATCAGACTATTGAAGATCAGGTGATCTTAGAAAGCTGTTTCCTTCCAGAACTGAAGTTACTGAGTGTAATACCGAGTGCTACCAGCAATTGTACCATCTAGTCCACGTTATGACATGGAGCAGATTGTGATAGGGGACCTATTCCAGAAGTGGTTAAATCGATAACCGAGGAGGCCTCCCGGCTGTTACCGAGATACAGCCTTTGCAGTTAAAAATCCACCTCAACGGAAAAGAAGAAGATTGATCAACTGACGGTTTATTTTGGACAATTTGGACTCTTTGACGAAGAGTATTAGTTGTAAGTAGTTTGTAATTTTTTGTGTTAAAGATATTTGTAGTTTCAATGATATATTTAGAAGCAGGATTTTCAGGTAGAAATAAGTTAGATAGGTTTAGTTATTTACCTTAAAAATAACTTGGCATCCCTATAATAGAATTTTGATTCAAGCTTATTTATTTAAATTTTCTTTCTTTACTAGAATATTAGAATGAATGGTCAGGGTGAATCTGATGCCAGATATGACGATATTATCATGCAACTAGGAGGTGAGGGAGATTTGAGTAAATCTCATCTTCAAGATGATAATAATCTTGACAATACCTAAACTAATGAGACCTAAATTGACACTTATTGACAGCTGCGTTATATTGGTACCAAGCCCAGTTTAAAATCGACAAAGTACAGGGTGAGTCTGGATTTTAAGCATAAAGTTGTGTCCGAAAATGCGTTGTTACCGAGATACAGGGTGATAAAGTTTCAGTAATTTTGATTTGCGACTAATGGCCTTTCCCACAATTTTTTTTTATTTCATAACTACAAAGACGGATTGAAAATATTATACCCGTATTTTTTTTGTTTTCAAAAATATCAAGTCTAAATAGAAAAAAAATGATGATTTAAAACGCCCGCCGCTGGTGACGTATTACACTATCAACCAATCAACGACAAGAAGTGAAACAGATGCCGTGCAACAGCCAATAAAATCGCCCAGAATTATGTACGTCACATGCGCGCCAAAACAGATCTTTTAAATTGAATGGACAAATTCAAACTAATGTAGGAATGTTTACGACCATAATTTTTTCTTCAAGAATATGAAAAATTAGTTTTTTGATCCTATTCTTTCGATTCCAGTCATTAAAACAAAAATTTATGATATGTGGGATAGGCCCATTCAGAAACTCACCACCACCGCAACTTTTTGAACACGGCGTGGTCCCAGTGATTTTCCAATGAAAATTCCGTCTCCTACGTCCAGCTTTTTTAGATCCCGCATAAACTATCGGTTTGGGATCGTCCCTTTGATTATTATAAGGTGCTGTAGTAGCCGGATTCGAATCCAGTCTTCGCGCGTCTGAATGAGACGCCTCTGAAGGTGACGGTTTCTTGAGGAGTGGTGGTGCAATAATCCCCAGAGGTTCATCTTCTGGTGGGTAGGAGTATCTGTATTTTACGCCAGGATTGGCCTGGAAACTGACAATCTACAATAAAAATTGTGGTTTTTTAACCATTGCATTGTTTTTTAAGGTAAAAATTACCATAACATCTAAAGGAACAGTTAAGGGACCTAAGGCTTGAATAGACTCCAGAGAGTTAGGGTCCTGTTTGACGTAGGTGATTTTAGTTCCAGCCGCATCTTGCGACCTACTAGGACCAAAATTCCAGTCTCCATTGAGGAGGTACGATGAGTTTCCGCTAATTTTCAAAGCTAAATTGGATAGTCAGTACTTCTTGTAACTCTAAAACGATAAGAAACTCACCTAAAATATTTCTGGTGTGCTTAAGTTGTTGCACGTGAAGACCGCATGCGCCTTTGGGGATTTGAGCTACCAGGGAGTAACCGGGGGGTAAATCGGGGCGCATGTAGATGCCGTTAGTTGTACGACAAGCTCCTCTAAGACAGGGTTGACACTGATGGTCGTTGTCATCGTTGCCGCCTACTACTCCTTGGGCGTTTACACTCTGTAAAGATACAAATAATTTTGTTTTGGGTAATTTTATACTGCATGGTTTATTTTTCAATTTTTTTAATTTTTTCAATTTTTTGTTTTGTTATAGGCTTAATATTTATGAGAAAAAATTTCTCGATTTTTATAGAAATTGGGGTTTTAAATTTATTAGGGGTTTCTATTGAAGGAGTTTTTTATTTTGACTGCAAAACTTTTTTATTCATAAGTTTTGTTTTTTTCGTTTCATCAATAATTTTAAATTATAGTTCAGAATATATAGTTGGGGATAAGTTTTTAAAACGTTTTATTTTTTTAATAGTTATATTTGTTTGTTCAATAATAATACTTATTTTAAATCTAAATTTAGTTTCTATTTTAATTGGTTGAGATGGCTTAGGTTTAGGTTCTTACGCTTTAGTTGTTTATTATCAAAATGTTAAATCAAATAGAGCGGGGATATTAACTGCTTTATCTAATCGAATTAGTGATGCTGCAATTATCTTAGCTATTTCTTTTGGAGTTCATTTCGGTTCATTTAATTTTATTTTTTATTTAAGATGAGCTCAAAGTGGAGGAGGCACAGAAAATTTAATTTAATTTAAATTTAAAAGGAGATATATAAACGCTTTTTAATATTCTTTTGTCTGTCAGATCGAGGCTTAAATTACCTATCAGTTCTGAAATGAAACGAATCCGCATAAATATCGATTATGACCACAGTCTTAAGATTTTGTTTAGGTATGTGGTGTGAAACTGTGTAACAACCGCCTGTTTGTACCAGTTACATTTTGTCAGATTGAATGACATCCGGTATATTATGTGGACTTTTAAAGAAATCGGGCAGCATAATGAAACGTTAGAAACCGCAATTATCAGCTTGTACAAAGAAACCGCCATAAATCCATTCGTATGTCATTAATCGGTATAAATATTAATAGCGGGACACATCAAAAACGAGAGCTTTCTGAACAAATACTTATCAGTGTGCTTGTCGATAGTTTCCTATTAGCGTATAAATCATGCAAATTTTGCAGCGCGTTTTTCAGATATTTGCAGACTGGTTCGTCAGTAGCGTCCGTATCGGCGCCAGCCATATTAAAAGTTATTGCACTAAAATGTACATAACGCAATTTACGAGCTCGATTTAGATAAATCAACCGTTTTTTCGGCCATGTGTTTGCATGTCGGCTCTTCAACAGAGAGGTGTGAGAATCCACTCTTGGCACGCAATCCTTTGCGTGTGTTTTTGTCAGTGAATTTTATGTAACCAAACCAGTGAGAAAAAGTTTGTTTTTAGTCATGCTGCAAAATAAATGAGTTGCAATAAAATAGTAATTACCGAATATTTATCTAAATAATTCATAGTGTAAAGATTTTTAAATTTGCACTGTAACCTTTTTCAAAGAATTTAAAATTTCATTCTTCATTGTTGACACTTGGAAGACAAAAGAAACCCTCTGACAATGAAAGGAAAGACACTATGACGGTATAGATTCTTCGATCTTGAAAGTTGTTGGCATCTATTGGAGAAAATCACAAAAAAGAGATCTTCTAGATATTCACTTTCAATGACGTTGGGGGAAGTAAAGACTGTACAGGTTGTCTCAAATTCGATGGTTTTAAAAATGCGCTTTTTACAATCCTATGCTCGATTTTTGTAAACTTGGAAGATCCTGCAGAAACCTACACTATGTCAAAAATTATATTTCTGCCTTTGCAAGCTATTTTGTGACAACTGACGATAAAATAATCCATGAAGAAGGTGTCCTAATGATCAGGAAACGAAAGAAGAACCTGATCTGACAAGAGAAGATCCTGTGAATTGGAGTCCTTTAGTGGAACGAGAAGAAATGTTTTGACCACCAAAATGCCTTTTTGCATACAAAATACCTTGAAATGCCTTTATAATACCTCACAATGCTTCATTATTGCCCAAAATGCCTTAAAACTGCCTAAAATGCCTCATATTACCTTGAAATACCTCGAATTTTTTTTTTTGGTCACGTGGCAGTTTTTAGGTCAGATTAATTAAGTAGCATGTCTGCTTTTACACTTTGTATATTTGTATGATTCAAAAAAATTACTTCCTTACGTTACCTGATTGCTTTTCCAAATTTTGAAGACCCAAAAGCTTAAAAATTAATATTTTTAAAAGTCACGTGACAGTTTTTAGGTTAGGTTAGGTTAGGACAACGTAAAGGTTTTTCCAAATTTTTGACTCTTGATTTGACCGTGTTCCGAAAGCTTAAAATTGATTTTCTAAGATCAGGTGACTGTTTTTTCAAATTCTAACAAACAAAAATATTTTTTGTACGGTTGTCTGGAATTACAGATTATATTTTGACGTTTAAACGAATCTTGTAACTGTCATAGTAAACAAATTAGCACGTGCCAAATAAAGATGCCTATCATTTAAGAGAAACAGTTGAAAAATTAAATATATAGGAAGTAAAGATAGTTGACATTGTCAAAAACAGTCACGTGACCTTCAAAACGCAATTTAAACTTTGGAAAATTGATAAATAAAATTTAGACAGTTGTAAAAGCTGAAATTGTAAAAGACACATCACGTGATTTTGATTATGCAATTTTAGAGCTTGCAACACTGTAGAGTCCAGTTGACACCTGACAAAAATAGTCACGTGACCTTAAACATGTAGTTTAAATGTAGAAAAATTGTTAATTCTTATAATAATTTGTAATGAATATTGTTTCAACTTAATATCATGTAACAAATGTTTTACCATAATAATTACATGTGCGGTTCAATTTTCAAAGTATACTTTTTTTTAATGATTTTTAGTGTAAAAAGGTTTATCTTTTTTGCACTGTGATATTTTTGCTGTGCTTTTATCATCAAACAAGTTGATTTTATAAAGAAATGTTGGATGAAACTCATGCAAAAAGTCCGTTTGTGCACTTACGTGTTGTTAAACTAAACAACTTTAACTTGCGTGCAAAAAATATGTACTTTTTGCATTGTTGCATAAATAACAATTTTTTTGACTTGACGCTAATAAAGTAGCTTTTGTTCTGCAAAAAAATCTCATTGTATTTCAAAGTTTACTTTTTGGATAAATTAACTATTTTGATT
The DNA here is from genome assembly GCF_016097725.1 of Ips typographus. Classification (NCBI taxonomy): domain Eukaryota; kingdom Metazoa; phylum Arthropoda; class Insecta; order Coleoptera; family Curculionidae; genus Ips; species Ips typographus. The sequence goes on along the minus strand of NC_138423.1, from coordinate 24,061,360 downwards.
GTTGCTTAATTGACTGATCCATAAACATTTTTTTCCAAATAAGCATTTTGCTATAACAATTTTAATTTCCAGGTCAATTGTGTCAACATTTGAAATTCTTAAATATTACACCTTACTTGGTGTAAATTGCTTTAGGATAAACACTAAAAGAATTCTTGATGTTGAGACAGTATGTTCGAAAGTGACGAGAGAGACGAGCCATCATACTTTATTTGTTTACACTTTTTTCTTATTTGATATTAACTCACCTGTTATTCTTTTCTTATATTTAAATTATAGGTGTACCATTTGCCCTAAATACCGGACGCGGTAATTATTATTTTTTCACATTTTGTCAAAAGAAACCGAAACCGTGGAAGATGAAAATGTTATTGTTTTTTTGAAGATCGTTTCATTTGTTTATTTTTAAATAAAAATGTAGTAAAAAAAATGTCAAAAAATTGAATGATTACATACAATACTAGCACATACTTTGGGATTGGATTTTTAGAAAACAATTTTTTCCTACGCTACTGTCCATTAAGTAAATTTGCTTCCTACCAAGTAAATTAACGGACGATTTTGTAAATTTAAAACATTTTGACCTTCGCTGTTAACACTGGTTCTCAAGCCAGTTAAATTGAAAAACAAATATATTCACGGATTACCATCAGCCCACCCCATATTCATGACATTGGAAGAAACCCTATAAAACCAAACGGCTTATCGATTAAGCAGCTCATTTACTACTGATTCCCTGATCTGTATCGATAATAAAATTTCGAGCGTGGGACTAGATGGGCAACAGAAAAAAAAACTAATTGGCTCGTTAAATCTTCTGAAGACTGAAGAGGTCAAGACGGAAAGTGAAGACACGCACGCGAGGTCGAAGTATGAAAAAAGTAAATTACAACGTAATTTCCGCCGTTAAAAATGTAATATGAAATACGATAATTTGAGGGCGGCCGTTTGTACGGATCGATTTGGGCGAGATTAAGATCGGGGGGGTAATTCAATCGAAGCCGACACGATATTAATGTTTTTATCGGGAAATAATGAAAGGACCGATTTACCAAAAGTAATTGCAACTCGAGAGACCAGCATTAAAAGAACAAAAGAGCGTCAGTCATGCTATGGAAATTGTAATTGATTTTAAAAAGTTTTACTCTGCTTAAGGCCAGAATTTTTTAGCTCAAAAATTACGTTATTTTAAGTGGAACATCTTGTATGTTATTTTGTTAGTAGGTCTGTTCGCACAGGCAATCCCAAACTGGTTTCAAACTGAAAATCGGAAAATGTTGGCTTTTATTGGTTGAATAAACAGGTGACATTGACATTTTCTGATTAATGACCAATGGCTGTACATATTTCTCTGATTATTAGTTGTGGATTCTTTGCGCGAACAGACCTAGTAAATTCTGCTTGTGAAGGCGTACTATGTGATTTTCGAAAAATGTCAAGGTGTCTCAAATTCGATTTTTACGGGGTATCTCCAAAAGTAACAAAGGTGCAGTCGTACCTTCGTCCTGTCGTACGTACACTGTACCTTCGTGATTTTGAAAATATGACAATTTTGAACTCCCCTCGTTTATTTCTTTATTATTAGCGACGCAGAAAAGTTACAAATGGCTTCTCATTTTTTCTGGAACACATCGTTTTAAAGATTTAAACCATCACATACTTTCATTTAAATGGGACGTCCTTTATACTTTTGCAGATTTCGAATAAGCAAAAAATTAGCTTTTCAAAAATATATATCACTATGGGGTTAAATTGAAAAACAACGTAAAAATTTCCCTTTTACATTTTTTTGATATTTTTCCAAATAACCGATGAGTTCAGCTTGGTTGAACTTGTTTAGGGTCTTTTACAGCACTTTTTAGTGCTTTGACACAGTTTTTAGGAAACTCTTCATTGTCAATTCTGCATGTTCTTGCAACACTGTAAAGGCCAGTTGACACAGTTGTCAATATTAGTCACGTGACCTTTAAAATGTGGTTGAAAATTTAAAAATTTGGTAAATTAAATTTAGACATTTGTAAAAGCTGAAATTGCAAGAGACACATCACGTGACTTTGATTATGTAATTTTAGAGCTTGCAAAACTGTAAAAGCCAGTTGACACCTGTCAAAAACAGTCACGTTACTTTAAAATATAATTTAAACGTTGATCATTTGGTAAATTAAATTTAGACAGTTGTAAAAGCTTAAATAATTGTAAAATACACGTTACGTGACGTTAATAATACAATTTTCAGCTTGCAACACTGTAAAAGCCAGTTGACACCTGTCAAAAACCGTCAGTGACATTAAAAATGTAGTATAAACGTTGAAAAATTGGTAAATTATTATAATAATTTGTAATGAATATTGTTTCAACTCAATATCATGTAACAAAGATATCATAATAATTACATGTGCCTAGACTGTTCTGTTCAATTTTCAGTCAATTTTGGTATATTGATACACTGTATTGTCCACTGCAATGTATTCCTTAAAATATCACAAAATTTCCTAAAAAGAGGCTTTATTTTGCTCAAAATTTCAATGAAAATACCACAAACCATTTTGAAATATACAGACAATGCCCTTAAAATACTCTCAAATGCCTTAAAAATTCCTCGAATTACGTACAGTGTGTACACCAAAATACCTGGGCGATTTGCCCCTCGCATGGCTGTCATTAATTTCGTTAAAGTAATCTTTGGTCAATATTTGTCAAAATAAAATACTGAATAAATGATTATGAATGATTTTTGTACCAAATAAGTAACAATCTTATAGCTTTCTTATGAAAAAGTAGCCTTTTCTACTTTAAAATCTCTTTACGGGGGAAAAGTGTCCTAATGCAATTTTGTGGAGGATTATTGAATTTCCTACAACTTTCTAGTCGTACACTTTTTCGATATTTTTTCAAATAACCGTAAACGTTAGAGTTGAATTTGGTTAGTCTTCCTGAGAAGGCCTTTGAGGGCAAAAGTATTGCAATCTAATGAAGGGTTAGTCCCTATAATTTTCCCCTTTTTCTCATATTTATTAGGAATCATCAAAAAAAAAGATTTAATGTTCAACTCGTTTTTTGCAATGGTTATGACTTGATATGTTTTAATCGTTTTATTGCAACCAGGTTTTCCAAAATCACGTGATGATTTTTTCGGTTGATAAGCGTTTTACTCTTTTTTTTACCCACGTACACACATCCGTCATTTTGACCGTTTTTTGGTTAAATGTCACGTGACTTTTGGCAGCTGTTTTTAACGTTTTTTGTTCGTTTAAAATGAGAAAAAACTACTTCACTTTTTTCACGATTACCCCACCAATTTTTTTACGTGTTTTCTAGATTTTGATTTAGATTTTCACACTCTGTGTAGACTTTTATACATCAATGGAAAGCTAAAGAAATGGCTTTCCCAATGGATATGGCAACACTGAGCCATTAAAATGCAATTTCTAAAGATATGACAAGACTTGTTGGTAGGTTAAACCACTAAAAGGTATCAAACAATTGATTTTCTCTCAACCTTAAGAATCTAAACAACTGTTTTCAAATTTCTGGTGACATTTTAAAGGATCAGAATCCAAATTGGGACACTTTGTATGTTTTAGTTTGTTACTAAATTGTGTTTGTCAAGACTATTTACGGTCAAATTTGTTTATTATTGTCAACAGAGAATTGTATTAAACTTGTTTTTGGTTTCAAAGGCTAAAAAGTGCACTATTTCAAATGGGACATCCTGTATATTTTACGTTACTTGATGCTGCTTGTCAATGCTCACTATGTGATTTTTAAAAAGTGTACAGTTTTTGAGATATGCAGAGTCAAAGATACTCTAGACTCTCTAATAGATTGCACAAAATCTGTTATCATCATATTCAAAGGCCTGATACTGCACTTTTTAAACATGGGACGCCCTGTATGTTATTACGTCATTTAATCCAGCTTGTCAAGATTTACATAATGTACGTACAGGGTAAAATATGAATTATTTAAATATTCGTAATAAAATGTATTAAAATAATAATTTTTTTAAATTACACTCAAAGAACCAAATTTTTTTTTCAGTAACATGCTTGGCAATTGGATAATAATTTGGCCAATTATGATAATCCAACTATCCAACTAATAACAACAACCATCCTACACATTTTTCAATAAAATTTTAGTTTTTTAAATTATCGTAATTAAGTAAATGCACGTACATGAATTTTTAGGCTAAAAACCTAAGTGTGACCCCCTTTTTCCCACGACAAAATTATTACAAAGATAAGCGCCACCTATAAACAAAAAGAAAAAGATTGCAAACATGCTCCTCACATGCAGGTTAATAAATTTGAATTGTTTGACTGTAAATAGGCTTAGATAATTCGATTACGCCATCTTATTTACACCAATCTATTTCTTTCCGTCTCCCGGCCTAGACTATTTTATTCATTAAGCCTGGTTTATAATCTGAAAACCGTTTGCGAGTTGTGCTTCTCAGGAATTAACCACCTGGGTTACTCAACTAGAGTCGGTCTAAAGTCGGTTAGGCCTAATCCTCTTTTGGGTTGCTTAATAACACCAAAAACTAGCATCCCCATTCTAATAATGGCCGCCACTGGATTTCAATAGGTCCGATTGTTTGAAGATGAACAAAAGCGTTTTTGAAAAATTATTTTTTACAGACATCGTAATTTTCCACATCAATCACGAAGGCGTTAATTGCAAGGAGGAACACACCTTCGTTGTCTTTGACTGATTCGATTTGCGCTTAATGTAAAAACCCAGGGGCGTAACAAAATCGAAACGAGAACGGCGCCACTGGCTCATGGAACCAATTAAATAATTGCAATATTCCAGATATGTTATTATCGTCATTATCTGTCGCTTAATTAGGTTTGAAAGGCGAACAGTTACGACTGGTGGCGTTTCGGTTTTAAACGCCACTTTAGCTCTGGTAATTGCTCTATTTGTAATTGATTAAATAGAGAGAACGGTTAGAAGCGAAAGTTTTTGCTTAATAAATATTATTTTGTTAACTTACCAGAAATCCAGTCAATACTAAGTAAGTCACGTAGAACATTTTGGTGTTACGCACTGCAAAGGTCACGAAAACTCTCTCGATTGTTCTTACATGGTACTACACTGACTAAACGGTTAATTTGGTCTTTAAAAAAATATTAAGATGCTCAAACTAGTCACTGGCCTATTAAGACAACACAACATATGGTTTACTTAATAACAAAACCATTTTTACGATTTCCTTCTTTGGACTAATCTTTAAGACAATTAACACAAAAAAAAAACAGTAGACTATAGTTAAATGGGCAAATTAGACCTAAACCTGTTTTTTAAATATTGCGACAGAACGTTTTTGACAAAGTTATACTCATTTGTTAAGTCTAAATAACCTGTCAAATATACAGGATAAATACAGGCAATAAGCCTCTAATAATAGTTTTAGAAAAAAGTTTGAATTAAGAGTCCTCAGATTTGTATAATTAACTTAACATTCTTATTATGACAATACAAGTTAAACAAATTATAATTTTTTTATTAAGTTTAAAAAAAAAAAACCCAATATTTATCTGGCAACTCTGACCGAAAAAATGTATTTTAACTTTGAAACTGGGAAAACCAAAATTTTTGCAAAACACCTAACTTAAAAACTAAACATTCTTTGGAACATCCGGTTGTAAGCATTCTTAATGTAGAACTTGCAAGACATTACCAAAATTTACAGGGTGAGTTTTTAAAGTTTTCTCAAAAATGGTGTTTTCGTAAAACTACCAAATTGAAGCACACATAAATTGTACAAAGTTTCGTTTAAAAACGTCATTTTCAGCTAGGATTCCACGTAGTTATTGGAAACCACAGTGATTTGACAATATTTTGTTATTAAAAGTCAATAAATGAAAAAATTACGATTTTAAGTTTGAAATTTGGAATAATAATCAATAATTGCCAAATTCGAACAGTAAATCCATAGATTTTAGACTTTGATAGCCTGAAAATACTTTTTTAAAACAGTGCGACGTTGCCAAAATGCTACTAATGATGATGTAAGATAAAAATGCAAATTTTGACAAAATAGGTTTGAAGTGGCAAAGTCGAATTGAAAAGTTATGCGATGTTGCCATACTTTCGTTGTTTCAGGCAAGCAGTTACTGTTTTTGACAAAAGTAAGAAGGTTTAAACTAAGAAAGGTTAAAAATGTTAAAATAAGTATAGTAACAGTTTTTTGATAAAAAAATATACTTAAATAAAACAGTACTTAATAATTTAGTAATTTGACGGACTTGTCACAATTTAGAACAGCAATAGTGTATCCGTTTCTGAGATATTTACCATTTTATGTAAAACTTGACATTTGCAATACCAAAAACAGTTGTAATTTTCGCATACCAAAAAACGTTTTTTTTCTGGGTTTTTGTGTTTTTTCGTGTTTAAATGATACAAAGTGGTAGAAAATTGGATTCAAAAAATAAATTTTAGTGTAAGTGTGTGTAGTAAGTGTAAAATACTAGTTTTTTTAAACAATTTGTGATTTTGATGATTTTTTAATTTTGTTTTATTTAGCAGCTGAAAATATACCTTTTTATTTTTTTGTCATTATTTTTTAAATCGCTTTGTTTTTGCAGAAAAAAAACTGTGGCTAAGTAAACTTTTCTCGTTGATGCGGTTTTGTATTTATTTTTTATTCTTCATGGCAGTTTAATTTTACATTTAAATGTTTTAGTCGGAAAAATGCACTTACATACTTTTGTGGCAAATATTTATAGGAAATATCTGTCGAGAAACGACGATTATGCATATAAACTATACAAATAACCTTAATAAACTTGATGATTAACTCTAAAAAGTGAAAGTAGAAAACAAATTCCATTTAATCATCAGTTGTGGCAGACAGACAGTGGTTTTGGCAAAATTAGTATAAACGTTTATCTCTGAGCCTTCAAACAGCCCAAACCCGAACCTGTGTGTTTGGTACCAAACCAGGAAATTACAGAAATCTTTAATGCTGCAGTAAATGTAGAAATGTTGTTTAATTGTTCATCCTAGAAATTTTAACTAGGTCAGTAAAATGAAAATTGTTTGAAAACTAATATTTTTCCACACCTCTACAGTAAAGATTAACAGATATATTAGCCTGTGCTGTATTTTTTAGGTCAAGTGCACATTTAAACCACTTTTTTCAAGAAACCTTATAAAACTTTCTATTTTTCATACACTATGTGTGTATCAGTGAAAAGTGAGACTTTTACCTTAAAAACCACAATTATTACAATAGCAAATTTACAAAAATTGCATAATTAATTTAACTGTGATGGTAATCCTTTAGATTAGTTTTAAAACTTTTATCAGTTTTGAAATCTGCAGTAATGATGTTATGACAGGTCGAGGTTGATTAATCGACAATTGATGGGATTATCTAGAAAATGTGCAATGTCCTTGATGGAGGTGCCTAGCCCAGTTATATGATGTTTATCGTGGAAAATTAGGACAAATACAAAGTTGTAATTATAGATGTGTTATTTGTTCAGAAATAAAGCATTTAGCAAAGTTATTGTTTAGCAATATACAAGTTGGTACATTTAATTTTTATGTTTTTAATAGAAAATTTTAAATTCAGAATTTGTTTGTAAACTGTACCCACAGTGAAAAATCAAAGTTTCAAATTTACAGTTTCACCACTAACCCAAACATGTAAAACATCTAAAATTTGAGGTCATTATTGACGAATTTCATTGAGTTTATTTAATTTATGACAATGGCTATAATTAGACAATCCTATCGATAATTTAAAGAAAAAAAAATGGTGATAATTTAATTTTGGACACTCCTGTTTAACGACATGCTCCGGCATTACTATCAAGTGATTTACGGCTCGTTAAATCGTATTATTCAAATTAGTTAAATAAATATGTCGTTTGGTTGTTATTTTCAGCAATAAAGCCGATTTTATGGGTCATTATCGACCGCTTTGCCAATAGAAAATTAAGGCGTTAAAACCGCTGAAAAACTCTTCAATGTAATCAAGATTTTGTGTATATTTTAAATGGTTTTAATTTGGTTTAAAAGCGCCAAAAACAACAGTGATGTCAACAAACACAATTAATTACCTTTATGACGATAATTAATTTTCTTGTCCTGTAACAAAAACGTAAATAATGCAAAAACGTTTTCAACACGAACATACATTTTCATGAATATTTTTAAATGAGATTTCTTGCGGTATTTTTTTTTTCGTGTAGGGCTATAAATGGCAACGCCGCACTTGCAATGAAAAACAGAATTCAATTTAGTCCGATCTATAAAACGAGGTGATTTGCAATTTAATCCACAAAGGAGATTCTTTGGTCGTCCACATCCCGGTTAATACTCAACATACTGCCACAAAGAACGTTTAAAATTAGGTTGGAAAGCCACTGATACGAATCAGATTAATAACGTAAACATCACTTTGATTGATAGGTTTTCATCTAAGTTTTAAACGGTTAAAATCATAGTTTTTTTTACCACCATGTTGAAATTTACGCACATGCTGCTTCGGTAAGAGTTAAAACAGAATGGTAATTCCAATTAGTGATGGGCGATTCTGAATCGATTCAATACTATATCGATTAACTACATTCTATGTATCGAAAAAGATGTATCGATTAATTTATACGCGATTATTTTGAGAATCGATTAGTGCATTCCGATTATTTGAAGCGATTCCTATGAATGTATGTGTGTTAAATTTAAATAGAATATTATGATGATATGACATTATGACCGGCTGTAAACAGGTTTGAGGCAGAGCCCTGAAATGTGAATTCAATTGAAACATTTGCATTTAGTTAGTAAATGCAGAGAAGAAAAAGATGAACGAAAAAGAAGAATTAGGGTTAAGTTTGTTTCAGGAGTGACAGGTTTGACAGTATTGACATTCAATTTAACTTGTGGTTGGCAGGTTGACTTTGATTTGATTTTTGTTGACTTCTTAATATTTACTTTGTTTTCTAATTTTCTACACCACGTACACCTTTTTTGAATTAAGTTTTAATTCAAATAATGAATAATGTCTCCACCAAAAACGAGCACTGTATGGAAATTTTTCATTAAAGAAGAGAGAGACATAGTAAGGTGTAAAATTTGCCATTTGTCTCTAAAGTTTTCTGGTAACACCACCAACTTAAGGAATCATTTGAGCAGAAAACATAAAAACGCAGGCCACTCAGATGTGGAAACAATGTAAGTAGTGTAATTTATTTTTAGATATCATATGCTTTGATTTTCGAATTTTTGTTTATTGCAGTCCTATGGAAGCATCAAACTTTGACACTGCTGAGCAATCTCCAAACAGAAGTACCCCATGTTCTAGTATGAGTTTTATTAGTTCACTATCTGCTGAAGCCAGTACTAGCTCAGTATCTGAACCGACCACTGTAAAGAAACTGAAGATTTTACCCATAGATGATGCTTTCAATTCAGTTAGCTCATTCAGTAGGAAGGGCAGTAAATCTAAACAAATTACTGAATCACTTTTGTTTATGATCGCCAAAGATGCTCTACCTTATTCTCTAGTAGAAAATGAAGGATTTAAACATTTTATTAAATGTGCTGTACCACTTTATAAAGTGCCCAGTCGGCGTACTATCACCAAAATGATTGACAGCAAGTATGACCAGTTAAGGGAGATTGTGAAATCCAACTTTAAGTCCGCCACCAACTTAGTCCTTACTACAGACATTTGGACTGAAACTGGAAATACAGTGAGTTATTTAGGATTAACTGTACATTATTTGAAACCAAAAACAGAATTGAAAACAGTACTTGTAGGAGTTTTTCCATTAAGTAATAGCCATACAGCGTCTTATATAAAAGATAATATGATAAGTGTATGTGACCAGTGGGCGATTGATTTAGAGAAGGTTGTTTGTGTTGTAACGGACAATGGTGCCAATATGGTAAGAGCTGTAAATGACACATTTGGACCTAACAAGCACATTCCTTGTTTTGCTCATACATTAAATCTAGTTGCAATCAAATCCATCGAGTTATCAGATGTGGCCATAAAAAATTTAATATTAAAAGTTAAAAGTATTGTTACTTTTACAAAGCAGACTGTGAGTGCATCTGATGAGATTAGGCGTCTCCAACTGAATGAAGGCAAAACAGAAGGCAGCATTTTGAAGTTAATTCAAGAAGTTCCTACGCGGTGGAACTCCACATATCATATGTTGGAGCGTTTTATTTTATTATCCGATGTTGTTAGTGTAATGCTGTTGAAGTTTCCAAAATCACCTCCTATGTTAACTGCAACTGAACTAGAAATGGCAAAAGAAATTAAAAAAATTTTGCAACCCATTGAATTTATTACAGTTGAGCTTTGTGGAAGTGATTATGTTACATGCAGTAGTGTAATACCATTAGAAAAATGCATGTCACATGCTATTGAAAGCTGTACTACTTTAAATTCCGATGCAGTATTAGACTTGAAGTCAAACATTTTGAAACAAATTGACAAAAGGTTTAAAAGTGTGGAATTGGTGAATATTCTGGCTGTGTCTACACTATTAGATCCACGTTACAAAAAACTTCACTTCAAAAACCCTCTTGCTCTTAGTTCAGCAATTCAGTTTATCTCTAATATTCTTAAAAAAAGCTGCATAATGACTGATTCTGAAAAGCAACAATCAGTGTCAGAGCCAGTTGAGCAAACACATAATGATGATGACTTGTGGTCTTACCACGAATTTTTAATGACCAAAGAGTCAACCAAGACTCAGATGGATACGTCATCAAATGAGTTGCATGTTGAATTAAGGCACTACCTTCAACAACCTCTGATTAACAGAAAAGATGATCCCATTAAATATTGGGTTGAGATGGAAAATATTTTTCCTATGTTGTCAAAATTAGCTCTGAAATATTTGATTGTTACTGCAACATCCGTTCCTTCCGAAAGATTATTTTCAAAGGCGGGGAATATAATGACGGAAAAAAGAAATCGACTATCCTCTAAAAGACTTGCTGCCTTACTTTTTCTGGGGTCTTTGAATAAGGATGATTGGCCAGAAACAATAACAATAAGTGATTTTGAATAGGCGTTTTAGTTACTTTTTTTATTACTTGACTGTTCTATGTGATATTTTATGATGTTGTACCTGACAAAACTCTAGTGTAGGTTAAGTTTTTGATGTAACTTAAGTTATGTTGATGATAAGAAACAAACCAGTTCCTTTAGTTCCTATTACTAACATATAAAATGCACTGTTTGAACATGTTTTTATGTTTTAAATAATTGCTGAATTACACTTGCACCACAGGCGTTAGGGAGAGTATAATGACCATTGGCCCGAACTTCAGGTCATTATGTTCTCTCTAATGTCCTTGGTACATAAAAAGCTACCAGCACATAGCACGTAAGTAGAATTAAAATGCAACTTTTGGAAACAATGCAAACTTATTTTTGTTGAATACGTAGGTATGTAGTATTTTTTGTAATATTGTTTAAATAAAATTTATTTTTGTATGAAGTAATAATTGATTTATTGGCTTTCGTTGAACATACAGTGCAGTGTGTAGTGCACTAATTTGTTTGGTCCTACCTCCCACATTAATGATAACTGAATTGAATTCGATTCGATGCATCAAAAAAAAAGTGCGTGATAAGTAATCGAATCAAATTATCACCATTAGATCTGAATCGATTCAGCTAAATCGAATTCTTCATACAACTTGCCCATCACTAATTCCAATTGTGCGTAAATTACAGCACTATTCGTAGTTTGTGATTGGTCAAGAAGTCACGTGACTCTCTATCTAAATTATCTTCAAAAACCACATGATACCTGTTATGAATGTTAAAATTTTTTAAATATGATTTATGTATATAACAAATTGGCATTTGTTGATGTAGAATCAATTATTAGAATTTTTTGCAATTATTTAAAAAAAACATTCTGTATAATAATTGTTTATTTTTTTAAATAGCGTTTTTTGGCCGATTTATTCCATCGCCATTAAATATTTTGACTTGGCAACACTGTCTCTGCTTATTGTCTTATATCTTCAAAAACAGACATTGGAACTACTATACTCATTTAAAAGCCGCCATTAACAGTTAAATGGAAATTTTAACAAAATTGAACAAACTAAAAGCTTCGCAAAAATGCCATTCAAATGTTTTAGATTGTACTTGAATTGAAAATGACGATTTAGTAGCCTCATAGTAGAAACAGGCGCCTAATAAAACGAGTTTTATCGTCTTTTTATTGCCCGCTCGCTAAAATTTATGCAATATCAATAAAATGTTTATTTTTAATTCTAATAAGCCATTTCGCTATGGCCTCTGAGAGTTTACATGCGGTTTTTCAAAGTCATTCAAACTGTGTATTTTTAAGTTAATAACTTAGTTATGAAATAATTATTTAGACAGTGGGAGAATGAAAACACGATGGCCAGCGTAAACATTCAAAAGAATATTAGATTTAGACAAGTAATAAATTTTCTAGTACAATTTAAATTTGTAAACAAGTTCATTAAAAGATCCTGAATTATTACGTGTCTGATTTGAAACGAAGATAAATTAATGTAATTCGTTCTGGTTGAATCTGCAAAATGGACTAGGATTTGTCGAATGAATTATGTTTTCATTATTTAACTCTCACTCAAAACTTTTAAAACATCTTTTAGAATTTTCTGAGGGCCACTAAGAATTTTTCTTTAAATTGTCAGACTAAAATCATTTTGGGAATGCTAGAGGCCTCTAAATACTACTGAAAATCACTATAAATACAGGGTGTTTCACTATAAACAAACATAAGCTACATATTTTGAAGAAAAACTAATAGCTATAACTACTGTGATGCCTTAATTGCCACACCCTGTAAAATGTCACTGGCATACGTGACTGACTGCTTTGATTAAAGAAATTAAAACTACTTATTAAGAGCCCTATTGCTAGTGATCTAGTTTTAATTAATAGTTAATAATATGCAAATTACTAAATAAATCAATAGGAAGCCCCTATTTCTTCAAATTTAAATTAGCTTTAACTGTATGCAAATGCAGAGCGACACAAGGCAAAATAAACCCATTTTTGGGTTTTGTCTAAGTGCAGAAATCATAAAATAGTAATTAAAAAAAAAAATGAAATTAATAATACGTAAAACGTGACAATGATAAAATTACTTAATTTTATATTATTTAAAATGTGAACACGTGATTTCAATAATTACACAATACTCCACTAAACTGAGTTTTCACTAAAAAAACTTGATAAATCTTCGAAATTTGTTTGGTACAAAACTAATATGGTGGCGTTAAACCTGTCATAAAAAAAACTTGAACTTTAAACAAGACACCCTGTATAATATGGTATTGAATTGACTTAAATCGTTTGAGTTAGCTGTGATTTGGCATTTTCGGTGAAACTATTTTCCAGACATACTTATTCCCTACTCCCCTACGGTAAAGTGCACTTTCCGCACTTAAGTGTACTAGAGAGTACTTCTACCACTCAAACCTGTTGATCAAAAACAATAATAACTAAAATTTTGTTCAATATTCAGATGATGTTTAAAATGTCGATGAATTTAATCGACTTAAAGGTTTAATCACATATTTTGGCTTACATAAGTAAATGTTTCCTGCAATAGATTTTTCAGGAAGAAAAATTTCAGTTTCCAGACGCACCAAACAACTTTTAAGGTTACTGAGTGAGAATTTAAAAAAAAAAGACCAAATTAACCGAAATAAAAAGGAAAACACAACTCACAAAAATGGCACCGATTTTTCAACTATTTGAGCGTTTTGGTACGACCGAAATTACCGAGAAGTGCTACGGTACTATACTCGGAGCGCGTGCCGTACCACCCGTGTTATAGTTCGAGAAACACAACTTTTATTTGATGTGCGCGTCCGCAATAATGCCGATGCTGGGTGTATTCCCTCTAATTCACGACTAACATTTCGATAGCGGATAGATTTTTGAATTCAGATTCCGCGGTACCACCGATGACGATGCACCAGGTACCCGTCACCGTTTCGCTACGAGAAAAGAGAGTAATCGAGGCGCCTGATCACTAGAGACCACCCTAGTTTACGGCGAATTGATACCACTAATAGAGACACTAAATGACAAGCTTGAATATGGTTAATCTGAAATTGATGATTCTGTTTATCTCACTCCGTTGATACGATACAGCTTTCTTATTTTAAAACTCAGGAAAAAAAGTGTTTTTACTTTTCAATAATTTCAAAGTTTGTGATTAACACATTGTGTCTGCACAAAACTATCACATCCCTGATAATCAAAACATAATGATCAGTTTATTTTGATTCTGTGGTACTACCTCGGACTTAAAATTTTGTGGGACCACGCCCACTTAACCTAACCTAAAAAATTTTCATGAGAAGGGTCAAAGAATTTGTTAAAATGATTGAGCAGGCTAGAGCCTAAAATTTTCAAAAAAAGAGCTAAAGAATGTGTTAAAAAGATTGAGCTGGCTAATTGCACAACATTTTTACGAGAAGAGTAGAAGAATGCGTAGAAATATTGTGTTAGCTAATTGCCTATAATTTTGTGTTGAAATGATTAACTCACTCATTGCCAACAAATAAAAAAAACTTATAAAAGAAGAGAGGAAGAATGTGTTGAAATGATTGAGCTTGCTTTAACACAACAAAGGCATACATTTTTTAAGAGAAGAGAAGAGATCAAGGCTATACTACAGAAAACCGGACACTCTGTATAATTTAAATTCATTTTAACGCTACTTCATATCTAGCATCCTAGTATGGCAGCTACAAAAACTTAAAGCTTAGTGTAGTATTTTAGAGACTAATTATTATAGAAGAAACAACTATTTTAAAAGATGGTAATTTCACATATTTTTTAAGAACAGTTTTTGAGATTATTTTAAAAATCAAAAGAACATAGGTCTTATGTTCCCGAAATTGGTCTTTATGCAACTAATTAATTTAAAATAGTTTTATTGTTTGTTTAGGAATTAAATCGGCAATTTGCATTTTGCGAATGTCACACTTTTATGGTCGACCATAAGAGCTATACCGTGTGTCTTTTTTTTCTGCGGTAGGAGATGAATAAGTTTCTTCGCAATGTGGCGATATTTCTCAACCGCAATAATGGGTGACATTTCGATTTCGCGTTATTTATAAACATTACCGCTTTGTGCTAATGCAAATAGACGTTTGCATATTGAAGCGATTTAAGTTTAAATTAACCACAATATACAGGGTGATTCCAAAGTTGGGGCTTTCCTTTCACCTGCGAATAGGGCTTCAAAAAATAGGGTTTTTTTTCGTTTGACGCTTTTTTGAAATATGAACAATAACGAAGATACAAGGTGTATACTATCGACATTTTATAGCATTTTTTATCATCTTTTCAACAATATATAGAAAATCTAGATTGGAGAACAAATTACAGCGTCACAAGGCTTCAAACCTGGCAACAACGCTGCAAACTCACAAAAAGTGACACAATTTTCGAATTAAAATTTCTCAAAAACTGAAAAAGTTAGAAAATTCGCTCAACCGACATTTTTTAACATTTTTCATCCTTTTTCTAATGATATATAAAAAATCTAGATTGGAGTGCAAATTACAGCTTTACAAGGCTTCAAACTTAGCAACAACGCTGCAAACTCACAGAAAGTGACACAATTTTCGAATTGAAATTTCTCAAAAACTGAAAAAGTTAGAAAATTTGCTCAACCGACATTTTTTAACATTTTTCATCCTCTTTCCAATGATATATAAAAAATCTAGATTGGAGTGCAAATTACAGCTTCACAAGGCTTCAAACTTAGCAACAACGCTGCAAACTCACAAAAAGTGACACAATTTTCGAATTAAAATTTATCAAAAACTGAAAAAGTTAGAAAATTTGCTCAACCGACATTTTTTAACATTTTTCATCCTCTTTCCAATGATATATAAAAAATCTAGATTGGAGTGCAAATTACAGCTTCACAAGGCTTCAAACTTAGCAACAACGCTGCAAACTCACAAAAAGTTACACAATTTTCGAATTAAAATTTCTCAAAAACTGAAAAAGTTAGAAAATTCGCTCAACCGACATTTTTTAACATTTTTCATCCTCTTTCCAATGATATATAAAAAATCTAGATTGGAGTGCAAATTACAGCTTCACAACGCTTCAAACTTAGCAACAACGCTGCAAACTCACAAAAAGTGACACAATTTTCGAATTAAAATTTCTCAAAAACTGAAAAAGTTAGAAAATTCGCTCAACCGACATTTTTCAACATTTTTCATCCTCTTTCTAATGATATATAAAAAATCTAGATTGGAGTGCAAATTACAGCTTCACAAGGCTTCAAACTTAGCAACAAAGCTGCAAACTCACAAAAAGTGACACAATTTTCGAATTGAAATTTCTCAAAAACTGAAAAAGTTAGAAAATTCGCTCAACCGACATTTTGTACCATTTTTCATCCTTTTTCTAATGATATATAAAAAATCTAGATTGGAGTGCAAATTACAGCTTCACAAGGCTTCAAACTTAGCAACAACGCTGCAAACTCACAAAAAGTGACACAATTTTCGAATTGAAATTTCTCAAAAACTGAAAAAGTTAGAAAATTCGCTCAACCGACATTTTTTAACATTTTTCATCCTCTTTCTAATGATATATAAAAAATCTAGATTGGAGTGCAAATTACAGCTTCACAAGGCTTCAAACTTAGCAACAACGCTGCAAACTCATAAAAAGCTCACAAAAAGTGACACAATTTTTGAAATGAAATTTCTCAAAAACTAAAAAAGTTAGAAAAAAAAAATGTTGATAAGAAATAACCTTGCCAGTTAGTTAAAATTAAGTCAAAGTTATTTTTTATTTTCGTTTTTTCAGTAAAACTTTGACACCCTGTATCTTCGTTATTGTTCACATTTCGAAAAAATTTTATTTAACCTTGAACCTCATTTTTTGAAGCCCTATTCGCAGGTGAAAGGAAAGCCCCAACTTTGGAATCACCCTGTATAATAATATTAAGCCGGTTCAAGGTTTTCTATATGAGCTAGTTTGGAATTATTTCTGTGTTAATTAAGCTATAAAATCATCTAAAACTTTATTATCCTTAAACAAACCACTCATTGTAATTTTGCTTGAAATAATTTGTCGAATAGTATTTATTAGTTTAAGCACATGTATTGTCCCCAGTTATATTAGTTTGTTGATAATATGCACATTAAAGAAAGGTTAATGGGTTAACCTTAGGCTAAACCGGGTATACTCAAACAGCGCATTTTTAAATGTATAATAAATAGTTCAAAATAATCGATAATAATAAAAACAATTTTTAATATAAAGCAAATTAAGATTCAGATTAATTTAGAGGATAGGTTTGTATAATTTGTTTCTGTTTGAAATGTGGGTTAAAACCTTCAAAATTTTGCTTTAAAGTGTATTTGAAGATTCAAAGTTTGGCCTAACCTAACCTAATTAGATACAAAAAAAGCCTCAGAAAATGTTGACAAGCAGGAGAAGATGCACATTTGAATTATTTTTTATTCTTATCTTATAATACTCAAATCTGGTGGATTGTCTGAAGAACTAAAAACTATTTTTTCTATGATTGTTGTTTAATAATAATCTGTCACTTACTAGTTTTGAATTTATTCACTTGTGACTTCTGACATAAAAAAAACTTTGTTGACTTTTTCGATTTCCTGGATAGTCAACATTTTATTGCGCGAATGAAGATGCAGACAATTTATACGACATTAAATAGCAAAATAGTAGGCTTGTAAGCCTATAATTCTTCTGAACTGGATTGGTAATGGTCCCCAACACGGGTTCGCAAATAACGAGGCAAGAAGTGGATTTCTCTCGGGAGCCGCCATATTTCAGCAAATAACGGCCCATTATGTTAACTCGTATTGCCCCGACCCTGTATTTAAACCAGGGACGTAGGCGTGGGACCAGAAGCCGCTTTTAATAAATCTTATTTTCCTTACATTTTACTACGCTGTATACACTAAGGAGTATTTAATTAAGTTGTATTTTTAGTAGTTTATTATTAAGTTTTGACGTCTTAATAAATCACGTTTTTTTTTGGTGCCGGATTAAGTAGCCCGAGCCATATTTTATCTCTAATTTATTTTGGAGTTTTACAAACGGCCTTGTTCGAGATAGGAAATCGGAAAAAATGCAAACAACGATGAGAATTTTCGGTTTTTAACTTATTTAAATTGGACTCAACCGTGATTTATAGGTTATAACAGATAACGGGTTTATCTGTTTTTAATAGATGCCATACAAATTAAGACTGAGTGGATTTATTTCACGCTATTAAGAAACGCTTTTGTTGATTTTATTCCGAGAGCCATCCGGTTTAATATCTCAAAAACAACACTAATACAGAAATAAAAGTGAATTCCCTCGTCGACACACGGAAATAGCACAGTCGTACATCAATTTAATATGATACCATACACATGTTTAACTGATCGTTGCTACGCTAATAAAAACAATATATCTTAAAGCCGTTGAAAGCCGTTTGCTATTTTGCACTGAATGGAGAAAAACGCATACCTTTCGATTATTTACGGAATGTTTCATTGAAAGTGCACTTGATTTATGTATAATTACCACATTACCTGTTTTTTAGTTTTTATAAACACTACCTGCTTGAAACTATCTACAACTATCTAAAACTATCAACTTTGACGACCTCTAGCGACCAAATGGTACAAGAAACTTAGCCCTGCCCGTTAGAATGTTTCAAATTAACGACTTAAAGACAATTTTTTAAATTATTATAAATTTTTATTTTTTTAATTATAAATTTGGGATTTTTGGGCCTACTATACCAACAACAGCCATATTGAAATTTGCTCATTCAAAGTGATCGTTTTTTACTAATTTTAAACTGGAGAATACGAATCTGACTTTCTGCTGATTTTGCTCTAACTGGCTCGGTTTCGGATATGATCTTAAACTTATGACAATTTTTGACAAAGTTTTAGGGTGTGGAACGCTTAAAGAATGACATTCTGACAAATGATACTCCACTTCACCTGTTTACCGTTAACCTAAGGCTATCTAGCCAGTCAAAGATTATTTAAAAAAAATAAAAAATTGTTAAAATCCATGAGGTAAGTCAAACGGTACACTCTACAGAAAAATGTCATATACAGGGTGGTTCAAATTGATTGTAGGATACTTGAAAGGTAGAAAGTACATACAAAATAAACGCCAAAGTGTGATATACCCAAAAGTTGAAAAGTGCCCCCTTTCGGAGCTAGTGGGCCCTAAGTATATGCACCAAGAATAAAAAATTTTCTAAATTAATAAACTAAAATAAAACTCATATGAAATTTGGCATGCTTGTTCATCATTTCATCATTGAAGTATTTGGTTTTTTTTTTCCAATTTTTTAAAATAATCTGGACAGGTACTATTGTTTTTCATTATGGATTAGCGTATAAAAATGACGGTATCAGAAAAACTATGCAAAATAAAAAGAAATGTTCAAACAAACCTTTCTTAGAAAAAAGTATGGGCTATCACATGTGCCCCATCAGAATGATCTAAAATTACAGTTTAAAGAAATTTAAAGCTGTCAAACTTTTTGAACAGCCCCCGTATTTGTCCAGATTATTTTGAAAAACTGAAAAAATTCTAAATGATTACTTCAAAATGGTGAACACGCATGGCAAATTTAATTTCAAGAATCTTTTTCGTCTGGGAATAAAAAATAAAAAAATGGTTTTAGTGGCTCACCTTTAAGGTGCTCTAACTCCGCTAGGGGGCACTTTTCGACTACAGTTTATATGACAATTTGGAGTTTATTTTTAATGTACTTTCCACTCTTGAATGATCGTACAATTAATTTGAACCACCTTGTATAGTAATAGTAATTTATTTTTTCACCGGGGTGTCAATTTTGATGGCCTCTAGCGGCCAAACGGACAACTTGGCCTGATCTAGTCAACGTCACGTGACAGCCCCATTCATTAGCTTTCTTTTGTCATGGTGCTGTCTTGAAATTTTTTTCCAAAATTGCACTAAAATTTAGCTTAAAATGAGTTTTACTGAGACAGTCTGCAATGGATTTAAAAAAAAATTCAAAACAGTCACGTGACCCTATAATGATCAAAGTGTAGAAATTGTAAATTTTCTAGGACATCAAATTAAATCTGCCAAAGTTCAAATTGAGTTAAATTTAAAGTGACAAAGCTTAAATTCAGCGAAACAGTCTAACAGAATTAAATTTGAAACTATCAAAGTGAAAATCAAGTTCAAATGTTACAGAATAAAACAAATTGTGTTTAAAAAAGTTAAAATACTAGTCACTGAGATGCTGACTCAATCAATGATATTTAAAAACCTCCTTATTATTAACAATTGACAACTGACAGAGAATCAGATTTTCAAGAGTTTCAACTGATTTAAATTATTTTCTAATAATTATTATTATCCACTGAAATAAAGTAAAACAAATTATCAATTTTCCCTTACATTTAGAGGTATCGATGGGGCTGCAACTAATCAACATCCGGAAGAAGCTCGATTTCATTTCTAAATTCCTCGACGTCTATAATTATTATCGATAAACGATCAGTGTCTCCGGGACAATTGAAAATGAAGCAATTCTATTGAAAGCCGTCTTCGATGGTACCGCCCGATAAACCGGGTACTACCTGTTGGTACCATTGTTCTCTTAGAAAGTAAAAAATTGTTATCTGCGTTCGTATACGCAGTTTGATTGTGTGGCAAACCTGCGTTTTGCTGGATAAGCCTATTATTTTATTGTGCGTTTATTTTATATGGAAGCTGTATAGCTACTAGTTCATATTTTTTATAATGTCTTTATTTTGCATGACATAAAATATAACAATATGTCAGAGAGACGTTGAGACTTGCCGGCATATTTGCTGGAGGGTAAACAATGTAATTTTTGTTCATATCCATTATTTAAGCTTTATAGGTATTTTGTTTCCAGGAAAAGCAATTACTTCTCTATCATTCATTTAAATGGAAGAACAAACCAACAGTAAACATTCTTCAAAGAGTCAGGCAAGGTTGTATCCTGTTCACTCATATTTAATCTCTACTTTCTACTCGTAGGAAATCTTTAAAGAAATCCTCGAAAATACCGACTTACAGGAATTTGGCTGAATGGAGAACGAATGAACAACATCCGGTAGGCAGATGATACAGTGGTTTTCACAGACAAAATGAACGACTTACAAGAAGTAATGAACAAAATAAAAGACCTCATCAGTAAACATAACTTGAAGAAATTGACATTAGTAAAACCAAATTCATTCAGTAGAGAAACTGGTGGAAGATACGGCTTAACGATCAACAATACACCAATAGAGAGAGTCTTACAGGAGATCAGTAGTATAGAATAGACCAGCAAAATAACTAAATAGTTTAAAAATCATAACCTCAACATCGACATCAAAATCAGACTCTCTTTTCTGTGGGACCAAAGAAAACTCGAAACCTTCGAAAGGTAGCTTGGAAAATGCTGAGAATATCATGGGTGGACAGATTGACCAACAGGGCAGTGATGGAGAGAATGAAGAAAGATTTGGAAGTAATGAACACCAACAAGAGAAGAAAGCTTGTGTACCTCAGACATATCATGAGGAACGAAAGCAAATATCACCTTTTAAAGTCAGTTCTTCCAGGAAAAGTTTATAGCAAAAGACCACCAGGGAGAAGGAGAATATCATGTCTTCAAAACTTAAGAACATGGTTCTAAAAAACTACTACCAAACTATTAAAAGCAGCCGTGAACAAAGTCATCATATCTAGGATGATCATCAATATTCGGAACGAATAAACACTTGAAGAAGCAGAAGAAGAAGTTTTTGTTTTCTGGTCCATTTGAACTGTCTATTCCTCTGCCCTTTACCTTAAAAGAACCTCTTTTTTATAGATTTTCAGTCAAAAGACGTTACAAATGAGCTAACGTTGTTCCAAAAATGGAATTGATTAGACAACCTAAACAAAATGGTTGATTTGTGTAGCCCTTGGGGGAATCATGCGGCGCAAACGATCACTTCCAACTTAAGGCCGCATCTCTTTTACGCCACGTTAGGTTTATACAGTGTGTAACGTGTAGTTACGACCGCTGTCGTCTTAGATAATGTAACGGTTAGATAAATTGCATATTAAACGCCAGTCCGGGCACGTGACGCCATACGTTTTTGAATCGTGGAAATCGAGATTTATGGTTGGTAACGTACAGGGTCCGGCTTTCAAAAATTTCGACGAAATACTTAACACCGAAAAGGTGGATTGTTGCCGCATGTTTTTCCACTTGTTCAGTGGTTGATTTACTTTTGTATTAGCGGAAAAAGCAGACGACAGGTGGTCTGATTACCTGGAACAATACGCGAAATGTTTTACAGTGACAGGTATGCAAGAAGTGAAACAGCTGGCTGCGATGGTGGTTTGATTACTCGACTTTGTGCAGAAATGTTAAGCTGATGAAACTGGATACGCAATCAATGAAAACGAACCACCCGTAGTGAATAATTTATTAACTGCTACTTGGACGAATCCAGTGGCGTAACTACCCTTTCGAAGTTATTATATCTGTAAAATGATGTACTGAGTGAAGAACATTATTATAAAAATTGACATTTGTGAGTTAGAAATATGCTGAAGAGAAGAACAGAAACAAAAGCAGTAAGCTGCAAAAACTTTCCAAAAAACAGCATAGATAATAATGATATACCTACTTGAGCAGTAATTTCAAAATTATTAGTTCAACCGAACTAAATGTACTGATTATGATTGTATGAAGCTTGGCAACCATTTTTAATTGATAACAAAACACGATTTAGTACATCCAAAGGCTTTCAGTAGTATTTAGAGGACATAGAGGCAGATTTGTCCTGGACAGCCTTTGGCAGACTAGGATTTATTTATTTGGACTAGAAACAATGGCAATTACCCGCAAATTTGCCAATAAACTGCAAACCACCCAACGAGCAATGGAGAGGGCTATGATAGGAATCACTCTAAGGGATAGAATCCGCAACGAGGAAATTCGTAGAAGAACTAAAGTGACAGATGTTCCAAGGCTTGTGGCACAACTGAAATGGAGATGGGCTGGTCATGTGGTAATGCACATAGTATACTAGTTTGGCGCCCAAGAGAGACCAAATGGAGCATTGCTAGGCCCTAGAGACGATGGCGAGACGATATCCAGAATGTTGCAGGAAGGAATTGGACCCGGACTGCTAGAAATAGAAAGACGTGGAGGGATTTCGAAGAGGCCTACATCCAGGAGTGAATAAATACTGGCCGAGAAGAAGAAGAGGCAGATTTTGGAAAATCTCTTGTAGAAACTCTGACATATTTTTCAAAAAAATTTAATTCAGAAAAATAACTTTTAGTTTAGGACTATGTAGAACTTTGTGGCTATTTTTTGGGATGTTTTTAGTGGCAATTAGAGGCCGCTGGTCAATTATAAAAATCTTGAAATGTTTAGGACACACGTAAAGGCATATGGCAATTTTTGAGTCGTTGACAGAAGAATATGGAGGCTGCTGACAATTTAAAAAAATAATTTTTGAATAATCAACTCAACATTTTTATAAAATTCTCCGACACTGGACAAATCGCAGGTGCGAATATTAAAACGTTCTTTTCATCTCGAGGCGTCGATCCCATAATTAACACTTCAAATTATACAAACGGTGTTTAAAATTTAAATGAAGAAGGATGTTTGTTGTTGTGCGGGCTGATTAGAAATTTAAACCGAAACCGATCGCAGTAAATCTTTCGAATTTGACTTGTAATGGATAAGTTATGCGTTTAGGTACCTGAGCAGCAGCACAAATCAAATCATTATGTATTTGTTGTGTTAAACAGCTCATCGCCCAAACGGTCATATATCAAAACGCAACAGCATTACGTAAATCAATAGAATATCGATTAATTTTCTCAGGAAGTGTTGATAATTTTTGTAATAATATTTATCGATGGTTGGTATGAAACCACGTCAAAAATCAGTATTTGCGTATGTTTTTGCCGAGGAACTTTCCCAAATTAAATGCCAAAACCAAACTCAATTCAGTGGATCGTAAAACTTGACACTGAAATTCCGATCGGAAAACTTTTCTGGATTAACTCCAGATTGTCTAATATTGCATAGATTATCGTCAAGTGCATAAAATTGGGTCAAACTAACGTGTGTTTGTTAAACATGATTTTATTAACAAAGTAATTTTTAAAATCATCAGTTATGCAACTGTACTTTACAAAGCAAAAATACACTAAATGACAATTAGTATTGAAGTATGTTGAAAACTGGTACAAGGTTTGTTTTATCTTACACAAATTTTTCTAATGAATGATTTGTGCAGTTTTTAAAAAGCAACTTATTTCGTTGAATCAGGTAATCATTGAATGATTTCCAAAAAAATTATACGAACACTTATTGAACGTCAATTATTCTGGGAGGTGTGTATGTTGCAGCAATCTATTTTGCCAAGAAATCCAAAAAAATCGAAGGCTGAACGTTGCGCATTTTTGCTATAAATAATCCAGCTGGATAGTAAAGTCGTTAGCGGTTGATTGTTGGAATGTTGTCAATTTGATTGCCAATAATTGGAACTGTTGAAATTTGCTTCCTCCGGTAAATATTTTATACAGGGTGTCTCAGATACAGCAATTATTTGTCTCTGTTATTTTTGCTGTACGTCTCAAAAAAGATGGTAAAAGAAAAAGAAAATTTAACGTTAGTTAAATTAAACACAAATTTTGATACATTTATATTTTCTCACATAGGAATTCACTTTCTTTTAGTCGAGATGAAAATTTGATTTTGACCAGTTTTAAGGGCCGATTACACCGACATATTCAAGGGCACAATAGACTAGGTTTTAATTTGACTATGACATTTTGCTCATGATCTGTCACAGTTAAATCACAACTTAGCCTAGGTGAACCTTAGGGTGCCCTTAATTACCTCGGTGCAATCCGCCATAGTACACAAGAGGAATTTTTACAGGTCAAAAAATGTATAATGTATGCAAATCTTCTGTATTAGAAAATGAAATTATAAAAGTCATTAAAAAGCCCCATTCAACCACATAAAAAATATCGTGACAATCGAAATCCAATTTAGATTATATTTTTTTATTACGTTATTATTAACCATAAAGGTGAGAAAAGTAGACTTTTTGTTATGGAACTAGACTTAGATTTGACTGTAAAGTTTAATTAAGTTAAAGACTATAAAATATCTTTATCAAATGTTGTTTTTAAATCTGAGTCAATACAATTTTAAAGCAAAAACTTGGAAAAAAAGCACTTTTAAATGATAAAGCTTAGAAAGCCGAAGGGCATATGTCAAGAATAATTGTAGCTAGAAATAATAGCAGGTATAATTTCTGACTTTAACAACTTTAACATTTTATTTTATTTATTAGTTATACACCGCAGTGCGTTCTTGAACGAGCTTTGGAAATTTATTACTGTTTCTATGTTCTTGGGGTTCACGGATTTTGTAAATATACGACGTTAAACTTTAATGTTTTGTGCGTAGAATTGAATATTAGTTGATTTCAGGGTAACTGGAATTAAGTAAAATTGCTGCGTTTTCTCGTTTGTCATTCCCTAGAAGACTTTGGATATGAAGTTATTCACCTCATAGAAAAAGGTTTTGTACTGTTTAAGTGAGTCTTCTTTTTCTTCTGTTGCGTGTCCATTAATGGATGTTTGCGATCACATTTGTCCACTCTTCCTTATTACGTATGGTATGCATTAGTTCTTGCATTGTCCTCAGTCCTGTCCACTGCCTAACATTGCGGAGCCATGACATCTTTTTCCTGCCAATTCCACTCTTTCCCTCAATTATCAATTGCAGGAATTGGTACCTCTCATTGCGTATTACATGGCCCAGGTATGCTGTTTTTCGACGTTTAATGGTGTCTAACAGTTCGCGGTATTTATTGATTATTCTCAAGACCTCATCGTCATCGTTGGTTCTTCTTGTAGTCCATGGAATCCTCAGTACACGCCTATAGACCCACATCTCGAATACTTCCAGCTTGTTCATAGTTCTCACCTTAGTGTCCATCCCTCCATGCCATAAAGCAACACTGTCCAGACATAGAATTTGGCAAATATAATTCTCAAACCAAGATCGAAATCAGTATTGGTGACACTTTTTTGAATTTCATGAACGCCCTGCGGAATTTTCAATCCCAGCATCTGATTCCCAGTTTTCCCATAGCCACCATCCTAGATATTTAAATTTATTTACTCGCTCTATTGGATGATTCTCATATGTTAGGCTTGAGTTGTGAAATTCTTGTGGCTTTCGAGTAATTATTATGAATTTAGTCTTCTTGGTGTTGATATTGAGGTTCGTGTTCCTACTGCATTCCCCGACAGTCCCAAGCATATCCCGCAAATCCTCCATGTTATCTGCAATTAGAACTGTGTCGTCCGCATAACGAATATTGTTGTCGCATACACCATTCACCTTAACACCCACGTTGCGTTCTTCTAGGGCATATTGAAAGATGGCTTTAGAATATAAATTGAAAAAAAGTGGCGAGAGAGAACACACCCTTGTCTGACCCCTCTACAAATTGGTCTTGCTTCTGTGAGATCCTTACCAACTCTGACTTCAGCTATTTGGTTCCAGTATAGGGATGTCTTTTTGGTCTATGTCCAATCTATTTAGGATTTGGACCAGTTTATGATGTTGGACTCTGTCTAACGCCTTTTCATAATCGATGAAACACAGCATTATGTCCTTTCTCTGATCGTTGCAGTTTTGAAACAAATTGTGTGGATCCGATGTTTCTATCGCACTTTATTGATATTCTGTAGTGGATAATCTTAAGGAATATCTTCAGTGTGTGACTCATGAGGCTGATTAGTCTTTAAACTTTTTGTACCAAATAAAAATCACAAAAGCAAATATTGTATGTGTACAACAAACAGTCATATAGTTGGTATTCAATTTTAAATTGCTTTTGCTACTTTGGCTGATTTCACTTCACATACAAATCAGCTTGTAGGCGGTTTATCTAACGAGATTTCGAAAAGTTATTTGTGTGAAGAAAATTAGTCAATTTGCACTTATGACATGTTTGGCTGATTATAATATGATATAGTTTTCGAGATATTAACTTGCCAGAGCTAACGCTAAGTCTGATCGATGATCAAAAAATCGACTATTACGAGGTTTGCTTTAGTATGGAAGGACTTCTTTGATCATCCGCAACTTTGTACTTTTCCTAATAATAATCCCATGATGATGTGGATTGGTGAGAAAGAAAACGTCTGCAAATGATACAGGACTTAAGTGCGGTTGTCGGCGGCATTTCAAGTGTGCTTGGCACCGCGCTCGTCGGTTTATTAATGGCACATCAACCGATGATTATACCAGATGCGCTTTTTTTCACTTTTTGCCTCGGATGCAGTAGCTTAATGCAATTAGCCTGGGCGATTTCGAAACGACCTTATACAACTCAATTATAAACCTTCTTATTGGATTGAATTAGGATTCGTAAAGATAACGGACAAGCTCCATTATATTCTTGACACGTGAAGTGAAATTGTACAAAATTCACTCTATTTGCAATTATTTCCTTTAACTGATCAAATACGTTATGATGGCAAACACTCGTATGGTTACGCAGACGTTAATTGGCGAAAGAGCGGTTTAACATTGGAAAGAGGCACATTACGATCCATTAACCGTTCATACGCGTTAAACTAATTGCATCTCTCTTCTATTGTCGGCAGTAAATTAATATCGAACTAGGATAGCGTAATAGGGATAATGGATTCGCAATTGAACTTGTCAAACGTAAATTACGCGAGTATAAAGTTGTATTGCGCCGCCAAGACGGTTGTTTGCATTGCACCAGAACACGCTCGTTCAGCCCCAGGCCTAGATGCGGAAATGTTTACTTTCCACGCCCATGTATTTATGCACTGGGAAATGCTATATTTCACTAGCGTCCCAATGATAATTTACCTTTTTTTGGTTTTTCTAAATTTAGTAGATGGTTTGGAAATCCCCTACCGTTGTTTACGGTTACATGCCAATAAACACAATTCAAATGAAGTCATGTTAGCTATACATTTTACAATTTTAATGCATCTGGACAACCACCAGCAGCAACAACAGAAAAAGTTGAAAAAATAAACCAATCTTAAAAATGTTGCAATGTTTTTCTGACTGTAAAAAGCCGAAAAAAGGAAGTCAATTTAGAAGGTTCTGAAATGGAGAGTAGATTTACATGAAATTTCAAGAGTGACACAAAAAATGTTTTGACCAATGATAATAAAATGAGGAACGGAAGAACCAAGACGTCAAAAACCACCAGAAACCCATTTTACTTTTCTGACTCAGGAACTGCAGGATTAATTATTTTTACCTACGACCTCAGTGTAAATAGCTAATTACGCAAAGTTTTCCGTTACGTAATGACCCTCTTTACGCATAGTTGTTGTTTGCCATTGAATTTAATGAAAATTGATACTCGTAGGCAAAAATGTTGCACCTAGCACATGTGGAAACCCAATAAACGTTGAAAAAATGTCGCTTGAATTAACTTGCAACAACAACGTTGGTTTGCAAACGTAATTCAACGTTTGCAAGAAATATTTATTAATGCTTATTTAACGTTATTACCCTATAAAAACAACTACATCAAAGAAACGTTGTACTGAAACGTAACCTAACGTTATAGATTGGGAAAAGTTAAAATATCGTAAAAATGCTTCTTGAATTAATTTGCAACAGCAACGTTGATTTGCAAATGTTATAAAACGTTATTATATTCTCGTTTAAGAGTAACAAATGTACAAATTGACGTTGAATTTCAGAGTAATATAAACGTGTTATAAAAACGATAAATGTGTAACGTTGAGTCAACTTTAAGAAACGTTGCAGTCACGTAGAATTTGACATGTAAGTAACTGTTGAATTTTAGTTTTTGAGAAACAAGTTATTTAAAATAAGGTTGTTTTGTAACGTTGTTTTGACGTTATATGGTACCGGTTTTCTTATCAACGTAAAATCAAATAAAAATAAACGAGAAACGTTGAAACAACGGTCAGAACGTTGCTCAACGTAAAATGAAAGTGTATCTGTTTTTTGGAAAACGTCTTTCCCGCCCTTTAACTGCATGCCCAAACTACGCTTTGCAATTTTTTTGCGGAAAAGTACCACTTTATGCATTTGTTAGGTAAATAATAGTTATTTACATTACTGGTGTGGTATGAGCATTTTTATAGTGCTATAAAACTAAAATAGTGGATAAAAATTGACAATTCAAAGCAGTTGCCAAACGAGATGGTAAAACTGACTGTTTTGAACACAAGAACAAATCACTTTGGACTAACCACTAAATGGAAAAGGCAAATTACAGAGTGGAAAGGTTATGCAATCGCTTTCGTTCTAATCGAATTTACAGTTCGAGTTATTATTAGATAGTAAATTATTCGAACAAGTACAAAGGGGACATTGAAGGAGGTGTGAACCGCCCATTGTAACGTGTACGAATTCTTACGCAGGAAAACAACACTCAGCATTCATTTAAGGGGAGCATTTGCATACGAAAATACTCCCGTAACGAGATTGGCGTTTCGATGATCTTGGCCTTATACCGCCCACAAACGCGTTTGTTCGAAATTATCACTACAACCCAATTTTTTCCTAATGGGCACCACTGACATGTATTTAGTTATTAAAACATGGTTTCTATTAAAGCAAAAGTGCTGGCGCCTGCCGACCTACTGCCAGGTAATACGTGGTTTTTCTTTATTGTTCAACATATTTAAACAATAATTTATCATAATTATATAAACAAAGAAGTTGTCAGGTAAATACCAGCAAAACTGCATAATATATTATTGATTTATTCAAAGTGCAACTAACAAGCGAATTGGAGGTCTTTGCAAGAAATTAACAAATGTCAGATAGTGATAATTTACTAAAGGAATGAATTTATTTCAATTCGAGCTATTATGACGGATGGCAGTTAATTTCATTAGATTACCCCTATTTGCATCATTTAAGTTGCAATGACATGCATTTTAATTTAACAGTAGCGACTCGTTATCCAAAGTTAATTTTGTTTGTTAAATTTGACTAAAATTTATTGATAAATTTCAAAAATGCGTTTATTTTTACATTTCTTTCAAATTCAACACTTTCTTTAGCTTTTTTGCTGAAGAAATACGGGATAAGCAAAATTACACTTAAAACTACCCAGTTTAATAAAAAAGTAGACCATAGTTCCACAAAATTTATTAAAAAACTGTTATATGCTATCTGCCCTGAAAAAAATCTACTAAAATTGTTGAATTTGAATAAACAGACGTAAAAATAAACCCATTTTTGAAATTTACCAATAAATTTTATAAATATGATTTTGTTTTTCATGACAAGTTTTTTTGGGTCACCCTGTTTAAGTTTTTTACTTAAATTAGGTAGTTTTACGTGTAACCCAATCTAAAGAAATTGTTGAATTTGAAACAAGGGAATTAAAATAAACCATATTTTAAAAATTTTGCAATAAATTTTGTAAACTGTCCTTAATCGCCAAACTGGCGAAAACGTGTAAAGATATTGACATGATTTTTTGACTACACCTCAGTCACACCCTGTATACTCGGATCTGGGGCAACTTTCAAAAATATCATTTAGGTCATCAGAAAAAGAAAGAAAATACTTCTTAATCCTCAAAAGATTATTAAAATCGAGTGAAGCAATTTGAAGATACAGCCGCCCAAAAAAGACCAAAAATTTTACTGTCCCATTCTTTTTGACGAGCAGTTTAGTTTAAATAGATTGTAGAGGGTGGAAAGAAACTCTCCACCATTAATTAAATTATAATTTTCTAGTGAAGTCGTAAATAATTAATTCAAAGTCACAATGAATACAGGGTGAACATTAAAACTTCATGACAACATTGTCCAACAAATTCATCGCTTTAGAAATACAAGCAATCATGCAAGATAGAACGTCTGCTCTTATTTTACCAAAAATGATAGAGCTACATTACAGTGGCATACATTTTGGGGTTGAGAGGGATTATTTCGCCACTAGAAAAATTAGATTTAATTAATTTAAGACTCTTTAAAGAATTACTCATCAGGAATTAAAAACAGGCGTGCGCCTTCGCCAACTCGTCTACCAACCTCTCAAAAATCCAACACACTGAGTCATTTAATTACTTCTACGGTAACAATGAGGGTCACCATTGAATAAAAATGATTAAGTTTAGCTTGAAAGCAAATAAACACTTACCTTGCAATATCCGTCGATGCACACGCCCTTCGTGCCCTTAGGGGCCGCTTTTCCCGTCGATGTAACCGGACGGTAACAGGGTGTCCCATCGATCACAGTCTTATTGAGGGTGGCATAGAATTGATGCCCTTTGGGCCGGCAATTAAGCACGCACTCCGCATTAGCTGCACAACAAAAATTGGCAAGTTAATTACAATCGGTTTGTCAGTTTTTCAGATATTAAATACCTTGATAAAACGGTTCCCATTCGTAGTATTTGGTACCTTTAAAGGGCCGTCGATTAAATGCCGCACATTGTTCGTAGCGAAAATCTCTTCGCTCGGGGCAATCCTGCGGTGAGGTAAACGTTATAGTTAATGAATCGTCGAGATTAATCGATTTAAATACGAGAAACGTTTGTTATAGTGTTCCGAATGTCTGATTCAATTAACCAATCTCTTCCAACCTATCCTTTTTTTTTCTGGGTCGTAAAACCGTACGAGGATTGGATTATGAGGTTTTCAACCGTAATTAGTTCCAGTTTAGGAGCATTAAACAGTTTGATGTCTTCGTAAATCGGGTGTATATCACTGAATTTAATCTAAAGGACAGTGCAATGTAGACATTCCTTTGAATTAAATATGCAAAGTGTGTGGGAGAAGAAATACAAATAAATACGAGTGAATTACGATATGGATGTTTAGGATGGTTTTTATAATGCTTTTACCTGTGTATTACAGAGATGGATTCGTTTGTACAGGCCGACGCATTCATTACCGGGTTTCCAGTCTTTTCTACGTCTCTGTCGCTTTACAAACCTGGAATAATAATTATAAAATAATCTGGTATACATGTATAACCATATATCAAGTAAATCAAATATAATGCGCTCACATACATTATAATCTCCAAAATAACATTCAAAATTAGACACAAAATTAATTTCATGTTTACGTAGGAGTCAGTCAAAGCTGTCTTCACAGTTACAAATCTCCATAATTTTAAATGGATCACCCTGTATATTTTAAGGGCTTTCGATTGTATTCAGGGTATCTACTATTTGCTTTATAAAAAGTGTAGAGTTTCTGAGATATTTAGAGTCAAAATGGTACCTGTCTTCAACTTTTTTGTTGGTCAGTAAAAATGTCAAATATCACTTTAACCATCTAGAACTTGGTTATTTTTATAGTTATAGGGTGGCTCAATATATCCATTTATAAAACCTGAAAACTACTTTTGACTACCCAGTTTAGTGCATATAGTGAAAGTGTCTATTAAATAAGTTATGTAAGAATAAAGATGGAACTTCAAAATTCTGTTTTCTGACGTTTTTTGATAAATACGGATAGTTACCATATCTAATAATAATATAGAAATTATTATACTAATAAATTTTTTTATAAACTCAGGAAAGTATAAAACAGTCTCAAATGCAAAGAGTTCTTGTAAATGAACTGTTTAAAAATTAACAGCTATAGCATTTCTTATTAGAAACTTTTTGTTAAAAAGACTATCTCTCAGTGTTATTTTAGCAGCAATTTTAGAATGGCCTGCTAGAAGACCAGATGTGAATCCAATTGAGCGGTAAAAAGTTTTCAACGACACTAGAAGAAAAAGTTGCATTATTAGAGGAATGAGCTAGTATTTTACGCAAAACATAATTAATTTAATTGTCAAATGCCATATACTAACTACCTTTTACTTTTCTTTGTTGTTAAGCTGTTGTCAAGTGTGTTCTTGTCTCGAATTAGGTGTGCTCTTTTGGAACTGGGTATAAAGTGAATGGTGAATGTTTTCTTAGTTCTTTTAGGTTTTAAGATGTCACATACAGCATTCGTTTTCACGCTGGATGGAGCGAGCAGATCGAATATAACATCACAATGATGTAATTTGACAGCTTTCAAAGCAAATTACGTCAGGGCCACAGCTTCAGTCACCACTCTGGTGACACAAAAGTAGCAGATAATTTTTAACTTTTCATAGAAAGAGTTAGGTAAAAACAGGTTATGGCCATTCCAGAACGCTTTGTCAACTTCAATTCCAGGGGTTATTCATGTGATCTGTATGGGATACGACTATAGCTATAGTACCACTTTCAAAGCCTTAATAAACACCATCAACTGACTAGAAGAAATCTATCACCATCATTGATAAGGTTGCTTTGAAACAAATTGGTTCTAAGTGCGTCACTTTAACAAAGCAGTTGTTCGAGAGGTTCCTCCTCATCATCTCCACAGAATCTACAATCTTTCTAGGCCTACAGTGTTCTGAAAGGAAACCTGATGTTTAACTCAATACTACAATTCTTTTGTTATAGCCTCTAAAAAATTTTTTGGCTGCTCCAAAACCTGTATCGTTCTTTGTAAGAACCATTTATGCCTTGATGGAACTCAGACTTCTCTTGCTTCTAGTTCAATGAGACGTTCTCAAAACATTTTAGAGTTGATATACAATCCACTAAGCCCAGTTGTACAACATTGGTTCAACCTTGTCGCAGTTCAACTGAACTAGTCTTTGAAATGTGTGATTGTACAACCGGACCTAACTCTGTAAAACTGTCAAATTCATCACTAGAACTTTAACCTTTCATATATTGATAAAACAAACTTTTTGTATATAATCTGATTGTTCTCACAATTTACGGTAATAATTAATTATTTTGTTTCTTGGTTGTCGATAGTTATCTGTCTCTACTAAGTGCGACTCGTAAACCATCCGAGTTGCAATTTCTGCCCACCAATCTGATTTAGACGTCGCCTCGACCCAAACGGCATTCTACCTGATAATTACACGTAAACGCGGTGTAATAACATTGTACCGTCGTGATTTATAGTTTTATCTTCTATGGGTACGTATACGCATTTGTTAGGCCAAAGTAGACGATATAAGGCCATAGATTTAAGCAAATAATACACTCTCTATCCCAGCCTTTCTACTTTTGCTCACCTGTCTACAACCAGATCTAAAGTACTGATCTAGAATCGATCGGGCGCCTATTAGGAGGCATTTTTAAAGATGACATAGTGCGAATTAAATGGGATAAAGGCTGTTTCGACAGTCCTGATTTAGTGCCCATTGTTCCGGTGCAACCAACTGCTAGTTGGGCGTGAGAGGCTGTCGTTTCCGCTTTAATGTGCGCTTATTTAGATTTTAGGTCAGGGTTTGGGTTTGATAGTTACTCGGGCAGTGACAAAATGGTGAAAGAACCGTGTTACACTATTTTCAAACCAAGAAGTGGTAATAAAACAAACAAAAAATGTAATAAAGTACCAGCTGGGTGCTTCAAAACTGCACCGAAAAAAACTGGCCACGCATTTATCTTGTCGAAAATCCCCGTTTCGAGTGGGTACCCCATCAGAAAAATTAAAATTTAATATCGTCGGACCGGTAATTTAACAAAATTTATTGGTTCCTCCAAAAAAACAACCAGAAGACAGTGATCAACATTTTAAACACGTCAAAGTTGCGACAAATTGCGATAAGGAATTCTTTTTAGTGCGTGCCTGGCGCCTCTGCTTCCTAAATCGAGCACGCGCAACCCATTTTTGTTTGGTACTTTTTAGTTTTATGAGTTACGTGACACGGGTACTGTGTGCTCGTTGGTACTAAATCTACACCGACTCACGACAACAAAGAAGAGTTCATTAATTGCTGTTAGTCCTATAGTTGTGTACAGGGTAATCCAAATTCGACTCTCACTGAACCAAATGCTGTTACAAATTTCGATTTACTGAGTACTTTTTTGGAAAATTTGATTTTTTGTTTTTATTTATCTCTAAACTTATTTGCAGATCTAACTTGCTATAACAAGTCAAAATACTTGCAAAATAGCAATCTGGACGCTTCTAAGACACTCTATAAGCTTAAGTCATTTTGTTGAAACTGTCATCGTATATAGCTGATAAAATGTGACAATCTGGGTCAAATTTGAATTATTCAGTATTTGAGAACATAATGATTGAAAAAGATGATTTTTAAGACACTTGATCTCCTGGTGAGTGACGGTGGCAGTAAGTAAAGTTACCAGCATCTCTTTTACATCCTTCGAATAGAAGAAGATATCCCCCGAGGTGGAATTCCCGCTGTGGTAACAAAACACCAAACAAAATAATAATATGGCTAGAACAGCCACGGATAATTTCGGGGGGTGCTGATGTTTGTTTAATTAACTGTGATTGATCGTCAGCTCGAGAAACGTATAGTTGTTTTCATTAGGACCGTTTCAGTATTGTTCTTCTGAGAGCCATAAATCAGCTTACAAGACCGGTTCATAAAGAAAATTCGAGACGTCCTTGGTAAATTAAGTTTAGAAAAACGGAGACCATCTGTTTCAGAAACTTTTTAAAAGCTCTTTCAACTGCCCGTTAAATATAATGCGATTTACCAAACTTCAAAGGCCGATGATCAGCTGATTACTTTGCTCTCATCGATATTCGACAGTTTTTCTTTTATAGCAAGGCTGGGTTATTTTTTCTAAACTAGATTTGGAGTTACTGAAGTAATAAAACATTAAATCATCAAATCAGTCAATATCTATGACCCCCGTGATGGTATATTGTAATATTAAGTTTTCTACTATTTCTTTCTAGCAGGGTATTGTTGTACCCCATCTTCTTCTGCTATCTCAAGGTTTCCTTGTTCATAGCAGCCCCTCAAGATTTAGTTCCTTTAGGAATTTCAAGATCTTGAATGGATCTGTTCGAGGTATTTGTTCCACAGCCAGCTGGGGTAATCCCAGTGTTTTTAATCTTCTGTGGCGTACAGCATAACACTCCAGCAAGTTGTGGTGGGGTGTTTCTGGTTCTTCTCCGCAAAACCTGCAGGTACTGTCCTCTTCTAGGCCTAGCTTCGTTAGGTGTTCTCTGAGTCGACAATAACCCATTAGAAACCCCGTTAATGCCTTGACACTAATTTTGCTGAGGTTAATCAGTTTCTGTTGTTGTTCGTTACCCTCTACTCCGACGTGCCCCGGAACCCAGAGGACGGTTACCTTGTTGCTCCTTCCTAGGTCATTGAGCTTTCCTAGGCACTCCAGAACCATCATCGACTTGATGTTAGATGAGCTCAACGCTTTGATGGGCGCTTGGCTCTCGGAAAGGATCGCATTTTCCTTGTTTCGGTATTTCCTGTCGAGGTTAAACTGAATACACCTTTCTATGGCGTAAATTTCCGCCTGAAAAATGCTAGGAAACTGGCAAATGGGTTCGGAGTATTTCGTGCCAGTGGTTCCAGTCCCCTCGGGAGTTTTTGATCCGTTCGTATACCATATTATGGTATTTTTTCCCAATGTTTGAATGGATTCTCTGCTCCAGGTGTTCTGGTGCTCAGTTCCGTTCGAAACTAAACTGTCGATTCAGAAAATTGTTTATATCTTTCAATTTTTAAGCTTACTTTTGCTAAATAACTCACTTTAAACCAACTATTACTAATCACTGACCTCTCATTCATATTTCTTTATTACCCTTCCTGTATTTTTTATGTGCACTACATCGTCCCGGTTATTATTCGCACCTGACAAATGATTATTAAGGCCCCATAAATATGCAAAGCACCTGTTTACAGGCAAGCCTATTAATCTGTCGCATAAATCAAACTGTTGCTGTTCTACATATCAGATTATGAATGAATTCTTGTGCGTTAACTGAAACTCACCTAGAATCTGCCGGTCTATTAATGCAGTGACGAACTTGTTGAGTAATACCTCCTCCGCAGGTGCGGGAACACGTGCTCCAAGGGCTCCAAGGCGACCATTCTCCAATAAGTTTTGGCTTTTTTTCCGCTTGGTTTTGGTAAATGTCATATACCTGAAAAATGCCAATTTAATATGTAAATTTATGCAACCAGAGTCAAAAATGGAAAATGGTATTTCCTGCACGAAACTGCAGTTAATCGGCGAAAAAAATTCTTTCTGCATGTGTTAGGTAGAAGATTTTTTTCTCAGAGAATCAATTTTTATAAACTTGAATGAAAAAGTTACTAAAATAAAAGATTTGGTTTGCAAAGATGTTTTTAAAAAATATACAAGTAAAATTAATGCATGGAGAGAGTAGATCAGAGGGCAAAAGTCCAGAAGAGGGCAGCACAATGGGAATAGAAG
This sequence comes from Ips typographus, assembly GCF_016097725.1. Lineage (NCBI taxonomy): Eukaryota > Metazoa > Arthropoda > Insecta > Coleoptera > Curculionidae > Ips > Ips typographus. Next base: position 24,024,037 of record NC_138423.1, on the reverse strand, counting down.
GGAAGAAAAGAAAAGGCGTTAGAAGTTCAAAGAATTGAAGAATGAAGACAAAGCGTGGTTTACCTTCTATTGGTTATATGTATGTGTTTTAATGGCTGATAAGCATCCGCTTATTTGTGATATTAGAATATGAAAAGTAAAGTCATATGTAAAACCTTTTTTACTAATCCAACACACTAAATCAATTTCCAAACATTTTATTGACTTCCGCTTTCAATCAGAATCTAAACTCTACACGCAGAGTGATATTTTTAGAAGATAAAAGTATTCGTTCTACATTGCTTTTGAAAGTGAAAAACGTGCCGTTTCGCTGCTTGTTTTTATTGACTGCGAAAGCGCCAGAGTGCCGAAAGTTTATTTTTCCGACCGCTTTTATTACGGTCGAAAATCAATTGTGACAGCTACTAAAAGTGCAATAACAATCACAAGCCACCGGTTTGTTGTTATTTCGCCGATTTATATCGTTCGGCCATAACGCAATCTTGGTTGGGACCTTAATTTCCGCCCCGGAATTTAATTAGGCGCCTGCCGATCCATTGATTTCGGGCACTCGCCTCTGCTTACGTTTAATCTCGATCGTAATTCTATTAATCGAATGATCGTGTTGATAAGATTAAGCTACGTGTAGTTTATTCGTGGCTTTGGATTATTTAAAGCGTTCGCCTCAAACTAAGAGGATTTGCGTCAATTTATCTCAGAGCCGCGGTACAAAGATGGACAGGGTTGCGCGCAATGTTATTGGATTAGAATAACAGATCGTTCTGGACGCTTTATTGTAGAACCATTCAAGAAAAAGGAAAAAATGTTGAAACTTCTCTTTCTTATCTCGTTGCGAGATCTCGGTTGCTTGTAGTAGTGAATGCTGTAACGTGTAATCATGTCAATTATTGTAATAGTTGTCTGTTGCGAATTAATTTCAGAATCCATCATTCTTGACTTTGCCTTATCTGGTAGTATTTAATAATGTTTGCATTTCTAGACATTTCTGGATGCAATATTTACCTGAACCTAATGGACAATCAGACTTTTGCAGCCTTAAGTGAAATGTATTAAAAGTGTCCTTTAAGTGTCACTTTTATATACTGACCTATCACCACCAAAAGGACATGACATAACAACATCCCAGACAAAGAAGTAATCGTCTTTTTCGGTTTGTTTTTGTGTTGTCTTTTGTCTCCAAGTTAAATTATTACTTACTCAATATGTTGAATGAAAAAAATAGTAAACTATACTGTATAATAATGTTTATCTTGACGCTGCGATCAAAATGGTTTTCTCTACAATAATCTAACCTTTTTGTTGAGTATTGTAATACACTACTATACAAGATACAAATCAATGATTTTGATGACTTGTCAAAAGTGACATATTTGAAGAAATTATTATTTATCTCATTTCATCAAATATAAATACAGTTCTTACTTAAAACCATCAAACTGTTTTTTAATTGATTTTTTGATACAATGCTGAATATAATTTCAGAATAACAAAAGTATACAGCTAAAATCTCGCTTAAAACACCTGTAATAATAGAAAACTTTTCAAATTTTTCGTCGTTTTAAACTTGAAAACAATCTGTAAAAATAAAAATCTTATTAAAATAGCGTTTTCATTGTGAACCCTTCAGACTGACCTGCAATACTAAAAACTCTTTGAGAGACCAAAAAACACGTAAAAGAATAATGTTAGCACTAACTTGTTTTAAAAAATGCTTTTTTTTTCAAGCGGTCTAAAATAAGCCTATTGTGTACCTGTACTGCCGGCGTAGAAAGGCTATTTCATATCCTAGGAGGTAAAAAAATAATGTCCAGAACTTGATTCAGACTAAAAGCGTTGCATTTAGAAAAAAGCAGATGAAATTAATGCAACACTTACTTTGCTTTGATTGGCTTGTCAGGCTTGGCTCTGCAATACAATCCTTTCATGTTCTTATTCTGAAATACAGTTTTCCTGAAGGTGTCAGGGCTAAATTTGTGATCAAATTCAAAATCACCATAAACAAACGGACTGACACAAAAAGACAAAAACTGATTGACACAACACGGCTAATACCATAACATGATAAAAATACGAAACTATTTCCAAAGTTGTCTAACAGAGGGCGTATCATGGCTGTCTAGCGTCATCTGTCGATTACGGTTACGCGCTCCGAATTTACACGGAACGCGGTTCTTGAAAATAGGCTTTCAAAAATTTTATCGCCCATTTGCTCTGGTTTTCTGGCTTCAAATCTCCGTTGTTCTATGAGAATGATTATTTTTCATGGACCGTTATATATGTATTTACCAGTCCGAATTAATCTGTTAACCTGGCTAGGAAACGATACACATCCTATGTTTACCTTATTACGCTTTCACTGTGTCATCTGTCAAAAATCGTGATGTCCATGGCACACTAATTCAAAATTCTAATTGCGTTGTTGTATTGTCAAATAAAGTTTCAGTGAAGCCGTAAAGCGACCTAAATCGCCGAAATGAGTGATAGTGATAAAATAAGTTGTACACCACCTGTTTTAGCAGCAATAGCGTCAAATACGCTAAATAATTTAATTCCTGGCAGCTCCCGCGAAATTTATGAACGAGCGTACAATAAATTCACCACTTGGGCCAGAGAACACCAAGCGGTCAATTTTACCGAAAATGTTGTATTGGCCTATTTTGCCCATTTAAGTAAATCATTGAAGAGTTCGACAATGTGGGCGCAATATTCCATGCTTAAAGCTGAGCTAAATATTATAGACAGTATAAATATTCTATCGTATAAAAAGGTGCAAGCATTTTTAAAGCGAAAAAGTGAAAACTATGCAGCTAAACCAAGTAGACACTTTTTTAACAGAAGCACCTGACAAAAAGTATTTAGCCATGAAGGTAAGATCCGAAACAAAAATGAATTTATGTTTTTTTTTAATACCTATATTCAACATTTTTAGGTTGTTTTAATATACGGCATATCATGGGCATGTCGATGTAATGAACTGGTAAACTTGAGAATTGAACATATTGAATAGGTACATGGAAAAATTAATTCTGGTTAAAATTACAAGCCCAGAACATTTACAATTATTGGAGAATTTTACATAAATATTTGTAAAAGATACTTGTCTCTTCGTCCAGATGTTATTGATACAGATCATTTTTTCATTAAATATCAAAATGGAGTTTGCCACAGAGTTGTAATGGGTATTCACAAAATCTCAAGTATTCCCAAGGAAATAGCGTTGTTTTTGAAATTGGCTGATGTCAAAGAATATACTGGTCACTGTCTTCGCCGAACCTCTGCAACTCTTCTTGTAGATAATGGTGGAGACATTTGCTCATTGAAAAGACACGGTGGTTGGAGGTTTACAACTGTAGCAGAAGGCTACATTGACGATTCTTTAAGAAATAAAAATGACACAGCAATGAAAATTCTGGATGTAAATGATTGTAATTTAATACCAATGGAGAAGAATACCACAGATGATATCAGAGAACCAGTAATTTCAACAAACCCACCACAACAACCTACTTTAAATGTAGACCATGAAGTAAAGGGGCAGGAATTTCATTTATGGCAGAATTGTAAATTTGAAAATTGCTCATTTAAACTGACGGTTCATAGTTCGAATACCGACAAAGAAAATGTGTAGATTATTAGTTACATTTTTCTATTAATTGATATTTTAATTTATGTTAATTGTGTTGTGAATATAAAAAGTTTGTAATGCAAGGAATAAAGCAAACAAACATGAAAAATCAGTGGTTTATTATGCCTAATGAAAAAGTTGAATTTATAAGATTGTGTTAAAATGATTGACCAAATTATGTATGCTAGTATTATCCTAACTAGCCAACAAATTGGGTTTTCCGGTCAAAACATCTTAAATCCATACACCCTGTATACATGCCGCTTGAAAAAAAAATAGTATACGTTACACGGACGTAGAAAGCGATTATTGTGCTTCACTCAATTCCAAACTCAGCACAATAATCGCCTCTTTTTACGCCTAATAACATAATATACTTTATACATACTAATAATTTATATAACATGTTAAATCTTTGTCGGCTCTATCCACGCCTCTCTTTATTATTAACAGTTTCTCGCTGTCGACTAGTTAATTATTGGTTTTCCATATAAATTGGGCAAATAACGAAGCTTTGCGTGGATCTCAATTTCTCAGACTGTTTGTTTTAATTACCTGCTGTTTATAATTAAACCGTTTAATCATCCGAGGAATTTTTGCTTTTAAAGAAACGCGCAATTTTTTCGGTCGGATTTACGCATGCACGCCGCTCACGTTCTCCGGTTTGATGAATAGAAAACGACTCTGAGCAACGATAACAATTCATCGCACAAAGGGTCCATTATTTATGCCTAACGAGTCCGGTATAAACTGTATTATCTGTCATAATATCGATGTCGGCTGGTTCTCTTTTCTACCGTACCCCGTCGAGGTTCCGATACCGTAAGTGAATTCGTAATTCGGTACCGCCTTGTATATTATGAATGTATACAATTGTTTGTTCACCAGAAATAAGTAGAACAGTGTCATTTTTTCAATTTACAAATGATTGTATTTTAATTTAATGAACTTGCACGAGTTGTAGTGTGCTTCAACCTATTGAGTATATCCACTGACAGCTTCTTCAATCATTAACCTTAAATGCTACGAATAATAAATAGTCTGCATTACTGAAAATTCAAGTTACCTCCAAAAGCAAAGGTATATAGATCAATGCGATTTTTGCTAACTTGTGCTCGATTTTTGTGACAGGAACCTTCCACAGCTGTCTTCGTTTCTTAACTACAGGGTGATTTTGAAAATATGACAATTTGAAACCCCCCTCGTATTTCCTTTATTATTAGAAACGCAGAAAAGCTACAAATGTAGAATTTAAATATTTAATTCGTTTTTTTTCTGGAGTACCTACATCGTTTTAAAGAGATGGACCAACCGTGTATTAAACTTGGATAGAGTCTTTTCAAGCACTTTTTGTGTGTTAAACATATTTTTAAAATCACTGTGTAGCTCACACCATCATTATTATTTCTTTCTCTAGGCTCTCAGGCATTTGATTATGATCTCCTACTTTGAACCATTTGATCAAATTTACTAGGATATAGGATCCCACTATTTTTCCACACATTGAAAACCGTTATCCTACAGCAACAGTGCACGTTAAAGTTAAAGCTCAAAAGCGATTCGAACTCGACAAAATTCCTAATTTTCCGCGCAGTTGATTCCGTTAATTCGACAATGAGTTGCGTCATCGGCAAAAAGGATCGCCCGGTATGTCGGCTCGCGTTGTTTGATAAATGATTCCGTTTTCCTTTCCTTTTCTTCTTCGCTTTTTGGTTTCTTTTTCCCATTTCGTCCTGTGGTCTGCTGCAATTATTTTAAATGGCTCGGGCACAATGTATAGGAAGTGTTGTGGTTAAGGCTCCCAAACCCGGATTGTGTCAGCGCTGATGGTTGATTTACCGGCATATTTTAAATTACTTTCTCGCTCAGACTATAAATAGAGCAATTAATGCGATCTATGTGATGCCGTGACACTGGATTTTTGTGAAGCTCAATAATTAAATTCGCGTACGCTTATGCGGTCGATAACCTTTTACGGTTAAAGACCCTTAAATTTTGTTGTTTATTTTTTTCACACACATAAACTTTGTAGACCTAGTTTTGCGAATCAAACGACCGTTAATAGTCGTATTTGTTTTCATTTGAAATTACCAGCACCGCGGTTTAATTTATACGTACACACTCTAGGGAATAATCAAATTACAAAATACTGGACGTTCATTCGTATTACATATTTTGCATATACAATGATGTATTAAAGTACGCTTTAAATATTCTCAGAAAATTTGTCTTTTATACTTTTGTGATTTATAACTTAACTTATATCATATAACGTTCTTCTGGTTAAAGTACTAAATTATTCAATTTTCTGTAATGGGTAGCTTTTAGAATAAATTTACATAAGTTGCCATAAATTGACCCGATCTATCTCCGAAGAACTTATAAGTATGTATAACTGTGGTATAACTTTGCAATTTGTGTAATTTTTAAACTGAATAACCAATATTTCATCCACTACGTAATATATACAGTATGTCCTAAATTGGTGCCACACAAATTGCAATCTCGGTAACATAAATAGAGTCGGTTTAATGGGGAAAGTTTTAGAGATTTTTAAGCTCCAGTTATTCTGGAATTATGGAAAATTGGAAAAAGGCCATATAGTGCATTTTTAATATTTGTTTACAGATTCTTAACAAAAAAAGTTAAACATTATGAAAGACCGTTTTTACGTAGAAAACCATCGTGTTTAGATCTGTGTGTATCTTAGTTGGCTTTGGAAAAATTGGCCGCCATTCCGAAAAACAAGAGATAATCATTGTCAAACTGTCAAAATGTGCCAAAGCACCGCCCTCTATACGACGTTGTTCGTCGGGTTTTCGTTTTATACACAAACGTATGCAGATGTAGTAAGAAATATGTTTTTTTTTTAAATTATTTCGTGTAGTTGATTGCAAGTTGTGAGTGAAAAATCAAAGAAAGGTTTATTCCTGATCGAGATATGTATTGGCGTTTCAAGATAAGAGATACTCCCTCTGGTGATCAGTTTTGAAAACAGTTTCGGGCATTCCAGCTGTCATTTCTTCGTTTGTTTACGTTGATTTTGGTTAGGAATTTAGCACTGGTTTCATAAATCTGAAGTGACAGTGTCGTATTATTTAAAATGTTAGGTTAGGAACGGGTTGCCCAATTTTAGTTTAACTGGCGCTGCAATCTTAACTTTTTATACACAATCAAGTCCAGCCTAAAAATTGAAAAATTGGTTAGAACATTTGTCCTGGAAAGTACAACACACAGCAAACTAGTTTAAACACTGTTCAATACAAGAAAATCGGTAAATCCTTGAAACTAGGTAAGTAAAACTGGTAAATGGTTCTTATGTTATTACCAAGAACATTCATTCAAAATTATTTTTGTTGCTCTCACAATGAAGGATGCTTTAAAATAAACCTCACGTATCTGCGCATGTAACAAGTACCTAATAAGTCTACTGTACTAGAAAGCACTTGTACCTACCATTGAGTATGTTGGAGTAAAATCGTCCCACTTCAAAGTGTTCAACCACTGTTGAGTTAGATCCGGTTTTTTGTAAAGTAAAAAACTGACACGATTGGGCTTTTTCCTGAATTGCTGTGACAATGTGGCTTGAAAAACTTATAAACGGCAGCAAACAAAAATAACTTACGCAAATAACCTCAAGTCTTGATTTTAAACCGTAAAAATTCATCTAATCCTCACAAAACTCAATTTCCACAATACAAACAAACTGTCACCACTATTTCCGCCATATTGGAATTTTTGACAAGCACCTTCTAGGCTTTCTCGTATAGTAGGCGGTGGCCAAAGGCAAAGGGATGGGGGATTCAATTGTCAAAGGAGGAGATTTTTAAATGTCATTTGTTTCTCAAAGGGTAGGAATGGGATTGTGAAAACACCTGGTGCATATTAACTATTTTTTAACATCATTTGTTTTACCTTGTTAACATTTGAAGTTTGACAGTTGCAAATAAAACTTTTTTTTGGTGTCACGTGACTGCTTTAACTAAATTTTTTCAATTTGAACTTTGACAGTTTCAAATTTATTTTTTCAGGCTCTTTTACTGAATTTACACTTTGAAAGTTTTAATCTGACTTTTCGCAACATTTTAACGTACAAAATTGTATTTATTAAGGTCACGTGACTGTTTTAATCATTTTTAAACTCAATTTCTTTATCAATGTGAACTTTGAGAGATTTATGTTGATGTCCTAGAAAATGTTGAATTTCAAAACTGTGTTCATTAAGGTCACGTGACTGTTTTTTTTATTTGCACATATTTTTAAAGACATTTTCTTGTCTTAATTCAAATTGTGCTCATTAGGAAATAAAATTTGCTTTAGTCATTTACTTTTTCCATAATTCATTTTGTATCTAGGAAGCTGATCTGATGTACTAGACTTGTGCAGTTAATATGATAACATTTATAAGATACCATTCTCCGGTTCATAAAAATTGATATATCTAGTCCGTCCCTGCCAAGCCACTCATTACATCATACTGGTATTTGATCTGGAATGACCTTATAAATTCTCCAGACCCAACAATTCCTGTTCAGCATGGACATACATAATTTAATCGGAACAAATTCGAGTTGGACTCGGCTAGTTAAAGGCGACGCAATTCTAGGAAACCATGTGAGGTCTGTTTAATGTCATCGAAACATCGTCCATATGATTTACAATACGAAATTCCACGGTACGATATAGTTTTTCGGTTACGCGATACTGTTTTCCGTAAATTAATCGGCCTCAATTAAAAGTACGTCGGCTCAAAACGAGGCGGACGATAATATTCGGCTTCAACGAGAAGATTTTGTAAAGGAAGACGGATCGTTGCTTGTTATCTTATCTTCCGATTTCTTTAAGGTGGTAATTGGTTAATTTCGGTCGTAAATCTTCTCTTACAACGTGTGAAGCTTTGTTAATGTTGCCAGAGCAAACACGCCGCAAAGAGTTGAAGAAATGTTCCTGGTCGTAAATATGTCAGATTGAAAAATAGAGCAATCAGATACGTTGTTGTCACAATGCTGTATAAACTCTATTTAAATATGAATCTGGCCAGAAGTTGCCAAAATTTGTTTTTATTCTCTCTATTTGCACTTTTTCACAGTTGAAATAATTTTACTTTTTTTTACAATATCTCAAGTTTCATTTTAACGTAACTGGTTCTTTCCAACCACTTATTGCAGGAAAGTTGTATTGTTGTGTATTGTTATTCTCTTCTTGCAATGATAAATATGTACCATTTCATAGTCTTTCTTATATCTTCTCTTTTCTACTTTCAATTCTTCTTCTTTCAATCTAGTAGAAATATTATCTTTGACAAGAATATTGTCCACTTTTGACGCCTTTTTTTCTTTATTTTGAGTTCTCCTTCTTTTTTAATCTGGTAGAAAGATCTGCTACATTTTCGGCTATGTAGTACTACTACAAAAGTACTACCACGCATTATGTGTTCAAAAGAGTAAACATTGTTTTTGAACCACCTTTTATATGCACCCTTTTTTCACTATCTCTTATTAATTATTGCCTGAGTCGGCAAGTTGTATACTTAAGAGCAAAATGACTGGATTATCAAACAATTCAGGATTAAAAAATTTGCTAAGATATTATATCACTATATTCTAAAAAAAAATCGTTCATTCAAACTAACTCTTTTCATAGTTTCTTACTCTTGACTCTCAACACTCTACAGAATAGAGTCTTATATTCTTCTCTATGTAATTTTTACTGACCAATTGGTCTTATTTTGGTTTCTGTACTCTCAATATGTTGGACATCCTTTGGATAATAAATAATTTGTAGTACTTGACTTAATTTGTTCTCCTTCTTCCTGATTTTCTGATTTGTCAAAAGTTTTCAACTTATTCATAGAACTTCTAAAAGTGGGAAAAACACAGACAAAAAACAATATAAAAAAACAATATATTTATGGCCAAAAACCAAAATTAAATTTTTGGCTTTTATTTAAAAAGTCTAAGCAATATAAAATAACTTACCTTTGGAGGATATTTGGAGTATTTCTTGTCTTTTTTGGGAGTATCGGCTTTTTGGGCCACACACAGATCAATGAAGGCGACCAATGTCGTGGCCCTGCAACAAAATAAATACAAATTATTGTTTACATCGTTGTTTCCTGTTAATAAAACGTCGATATAAATCTCCACCATACGCCCACAGTACAATAATATGGGACATCCGATATGTACTCGCCAATTAAAAATAATTGAAGAGCATCGAACAAAAAGGTGCTTTTATAGAACGCTTTGTATTTTACCAGGCAATTAGGCTCAATAGGTACTGACTTATTAATATCAGATGGGCAGTTCCATATTGGGATGATTGATCGTTGGAGCTATTAAAATTGCTCAAATAATTAATCTGCATTTCTCGCCTGACACCACCAGTGACGTACGTCGATTTGCTGCATTCGAGCTGTCTTAGCAAATTGACGTGGCAACGCCAATGATCTACGAGATCTTTACGTATTCATAAAGCGCAACGAAAATTATTTCCAAGAAAGAAAATGAAGACTTATTCACGTTTCTTCGGCTAAATGCGGTGGCTGATCAAGATTGATCATTTCTAATAAACGGATGACTAGTTTTAATTAATCTCAGCGGGCCGAGACAAAGGTGAGATTACGGTAAGTTTACCGCACTCGTGCGTGTATAAGAATGGTGTTCTTATCTTTGGCAAGCATCGGGAACGTTGTACTAATCGATCATCTCTGCTTTGACAACGTGTGTTTTTGATTATGATCGTTTGCAATTCGAGATTTTAACTTGTTTATGTAAATGTCTGTCCGTTAAGGTTGTCAAAGTTACGTGTCTTGATTAAGATAATAATAATTTGCGATTGAAACAGGTTATTTGTCTTTAGGTATAACAAAATATTACGTAACGTATAATAAACTGGGTAACTGATGTCAAGACTATACAGGGTGGTCCAGTTTAAATGTCAATAATTTACCATTCGATAGCCCATCAAAAAAAATAAGTATACATACACTATGTCATTTTCCTGAAAAATGCTTCTCAAGGAAAATCGGTTTCTTGTCATAACTGTCATACCGCTGGAGCAATAATGGTTTTCATTTTTCTGCCTTATTCTCTACGTCACTCGATATTTTGCAAAAATTTCAGTTTTTTTTTACTTTACTTGTTCAATTTGACAAATAAACTATCTCTTATAAAATTCTGATTTGAAACTTCGTTTACGGGATAATTGAGTTATTACGTTCAAAGGCCCAAAACCAACTCAACCCAACTTAAAAATTGTCTTGAAAATGATGAAAATTTACTTAAGAAGCTTAAAAAATGTCTTTGTAGCCAGTTTTCATAGTTTCCAGACAAATTGAAATGCTTTAGTTTTGAAAATTGACTTAGAAACCAGTAAATTTACTTTGAAACGGTGAAAATTGACTTGAGAGGCTTAAAAATTGTATTTGTAACCAGTTTTCAGACAAATTGAAAGACTTTAGCCTTGACAATTGACTTGGAAACTATGAAAATTGACTTGAGAGGCTTAAAAACTCTCTTTCAGTTGGTCGTTATAGTTTTCAGATAAGTTAAAAACTTTAGTAGTGAAAATTGACTTGTAGCCATGAAAAACTACTTTATCGAGAATTTTTGACTACAAATTCACACATTTCAACATTGAAAATTCTTGAACATCAAAAAGTGACTCTGAACCAATGAAAAGTGACATCAAAAGCTTAAAATTTGGATTTGAAGTAAGTTTTCATAATTTGAAAATACATTTCAATATTTTAGTCTTGAAAATAGTCTTAAATACAGGATATTGACATTAGATTTATGAAAATTGACTTGAAGACTAACTTTTCAAGTTTTTTACTTTGCTTTTAAATATTTTCCATAGGCTTAAACATGCCATTTCACGCCTTGTCAGTATTAAATTGACTGCTAGACGCTTCACTGTACTTTAAGACTGAAAAATCGAATTTTAAACAATTTTTTATAGTAAAAGTTAAGTTTCAGACACTTCATTTATGAAAGTAAACAATTTTGGCATTAAATGCTACGTCTTGAACACTAATTTTTAGAATTAAAATAGTTCGAAAATTCGGACTGTTACCAGAGTTTAAATGAATAAAAAAAAAATTTGATTGAATGATCAGTTTTACACTACTTATAGTCTAAAAAATTGAACGCCAGTAAACATTAGTCCAAAAATCCTGTTTTTTGACTATTTTCAGTGTCAAAAATTAACTCGTTAACCTCACAGATGACCAGATTTGAATCCTTTTGAACCATTTTAAAGTAAATAATACAATAACCCAAGTAGACATTTTTGTCAATTTTGAATAATATCCAGTGAGCGTAGAAAATAAAGACTATCCCCCTATATCGACGCATCTAAACAATTTTGAAGAATGTCATTTACATCTAAAACTAGACCAAACGTCTGGCAACGTGGCATATTTAACGTCAAATGACCATGTTCACATCGTCTAAAACTCGATCCGATTTTTCCATCGGATGAAAATAACCTTGATTCAATCTTGTCTATCCTCTTTACTTTAAATTAGGTTAGAAAAGCATAAGAACTAATCTAAAGATGGTCACATTTAACCCGTAGGCTACTAATATTATTTAAAAATGAAGAAAACTGGTAAAACGCATATTGTTGTAGATTTAACCAAATTGATCTATTTACTACTGTGGTGGTCACATGTCATTGTTGTCATTTCAATCCGGATTGGTTTTGAAACCTGTACACATCGCTAAAAACATAGTTCAATCCACTTTAAGGACAATATTGAACTGAATTACTCTATCGGATCAAAATTTCAATCTGTGTACGTGTATACATGAACGTTTTTGAAGTAATTTTCTACCTTTGACACAGAAAAAAATACTATCATTTTTATAGATCATTCTTTATCCATTTGTGTTCAATTTGTTCTAGATATTTGATCATGGATCTAAATCCACAATACCTTCATCCTTATATTCCTCCTCTTGAAGTTTCGAGACGTAAAAGTGACAACATCAGGATCGTGACGCCCACAAGTTTTCGGCCTGAACACGAACCTGACGACGAGCTTTTGGAGAAACTGGATCGGTACGACAGTTTCTACGACACCACCAAAAGTTTGCTGGTACTTTTCCAAGTAATGGGTGTCATGCCCATTGAGCGACAGCAAGGAAAAACCATCTTCAGGTGGTTCTCGGCGGTGACCTGTTGGGCGTACTTCATTTACATTGTAGAAACCATTTTTGTGAGCATTGTGTTCAAAGAAAGGTTACTTTTAATCGTTAAACCGGGAAAACGATTCGACGAGTATATCTACGGGGTGATTTTCCTAAGTATTTTAATTCCACATTTTTTGCTACCATTAGGAGCGTGGAGAAATGGACACCAAGTGGCTAAATTCAAAAACATGTGGACCAAATTTCAGGTAGGTTTATTTAATATAGTATTTCTCCAGTGTTGATAACTGTTATTCTAGTTAAAGTACTACAAAATGACTGGTATTCCCATAATATTCCACAATCTGACGTTAATCACCTATTCGCTGTGTATCTTCTCTTGGGTTGTGGGGATTCTGGTGATGTTGGCCCAGTACTATCTGCAACCGGACATGCTCTTGTGGCACACATTTGGGTACTACCATATCTTAGCTATGCTGAACTGCCTGTGTTCCTTGTGGTACATCAATTGTACCGCAAAAGGACGGGCTGCAGGGTGGATAGCAGAAAACTTGTCTCTTGCTTTGGAGTCTAAAGAGGATGCCGCTAAGAAATTGAATGATTACAGGGAGTTGTGGGTGGATTTGTCTCATATGATGCAACAACTAGGTAAATTTATAATCTGATTTTTTTATACCAACAAAGCAAGTGTCAAATATAAGATTAATGGTCAAGATTGGCCTGACAGAGATACTTGGTTTGGCCAGCTGTATTACATGGTAGTGCAATTTCAGGTACGGCTTATAGTGGCATGTACGCCTTGTACTGTCTGCTGGTACTGCTCACGACCATAGTAGCGACTTATGGGTGTTTAACAGAAATCCTCGATCACGGGCTGTCGTTCAAAGAAGCGGGCCTGTTCCTTATTGCCTTTTACTGCGTCACGTTGTTATGCATCATTTGCAACGAAGCCCATGCCGCCTCCAGGAAAATGGGGCCGGAATTTCGGTAAATGCTCGCACAGATGACATTTTTTATGAAAAAAAAATTGATTTGTTTAGGGAAAGACTTCTCAATGTCAATTTATCATCGGTGGATGTGCGCACCAGGCAGGAAGTACACATGTTCTTAACCGCCATTGAGAAAAATCCACCAGTTATGAATCTGAACGGTTACGCCAATATTAATAGGAAACTAATATCTTCAGTAAGTAGGTTGAGAGCAAAAATATTTTTTTGCCTTCCCTGTAGTTTTAATAGTCAAAATAATGTTGATTTATACTGACAATCAAGGAAAGTTAGAATGACGTCACATGTAGCTGAAGTTTTTGATAATTTATTGCCACTGTCAAATACCATCTTGTTTTTCAATTTGTTATACTGTTGGAGAATTTGGATCTTTTTGCATTTTGAATCTTTAAAAACTAAATAAAATTAAGCGAGAGAGAATAGTTTACAAAAAAGTTATTTTTGTCAACTGTCAAAAAAGTCAATCCAAAACGTTGAAAGTACTCGCAACCCTAAAAAGTACCTTTCAATCTGAAACTTTAGAGAAAAAAATGTACAAATTTAAATTCTAAGCTTGCATAATACAATTTTGAGTCCGGAAAATCGCGATTCCAAAATGCCTGACAAAAACAAAGAAATTTTGAAAATTTTAATTCAATTGCGTTTCTTCTGATGACGAAAAATTCTTAATACGTAATTAAGGTATCCTGTATTAAGGGCCGATTGCACTGACGTATTTAATGGCAACCTAAGCCAAGTTTTGATTTGACTGTAACATTTTGCAACTGAATTGTCACAGTCAAACTATATCTTAACTTAGGTAGAGCATCTTTAAATACGTTAGTACAACCTGCCATATAAGGCAAGATAGGAAATTTTCACTTATTTCTTATACTTTAACTTTTTCCAAGATAGCAATAGTAAATGGTATATTTTAGACACCCTATATACAGCACATACAGGTGTGGTAAATCCAAAACCGACCATAGGTAAACCGCGTAACGGACAGAGAAACGTACATTATTGTATGCGCGGGACTAAGACAGAAAACGAAAAAAATATCAAGTAGGCCATATTTTCAGCGCGCTGTTGCCAAACGCCAAGTTATTTTGTCGACGGTATTTGAGTGATACTTGGCGTTTGGCAACAGCGCGCTGAAAATATGGCCTACTTGATATTTTTTTCGTTTTCTGTCTTAGTCCCGCGCATACAATAATGTACGTTTCTCTGTCCGTTACGCGGTTTTCCTATGGTCGGTTTTGGATTTACCACACCTGTATATTTTGACCATTTAAATATAGGTATTATTTGATATTTTCCATATTTTTATATACGTATGATTAACATAAAAAAAGCCAGCAATAGTGCCAACATTTTGTCTCACTTAAATTACACAAACACAGAAGAAACGCATGTAATGACGCACAATTTGCCTTGATTTGAGGCATATCATTTTCATGAAAAGACAATACAAATTTTGTGGATGAACATTATTTAGAAAAATACCACATCACTACTAACATAAAACATCTTCTGGTAAGTAAAAATTAATTTGGGTACCGCCCAATACGTGTAAAACAATATTGGTACCAATCCTTTAAACTGGGGGCGCACCTACACGTATCGTTCGCAATAAAAACTTAAACGTATTGACTTTATTAAGTTGATTCTTCAAAATTTTCGAGTAATGGAAATTATCGGGGCGCATCAGAATGAATGGAACATGAGCGACCTAGAAGTACCATGAATTATTTATGGATTGATGTCCGAGTTCATTTACATTTGAAAATCAATTCCCCAATTTTACATTTTTCTATTATATTATGCACTATGAAATGTATTTTGTCTGGGTCTAGACTGGGAGTTCAGGGAAAATGGTAATAAATTATGGAACAATTGTTGACTTTAACAGAGAGTCGTTTCTTGGGACACTCTATACAAGAAATGTGCTTCAACCGGAAGTAAACTCTTCTTGTTTACGCATACAGTAGTCCGCGACCACCTAGAAGGGAAGATATCTCAATTTTTTCCTGCTCTTGTAATTGTAAACTACACGCGAAACCTTTTAATTCGAAACGTCACGACACCCAGTAATTACTTGTTGCAATCGCGGGGGGGGCGCAACGATCAATTACTGGAGGAATCGAGTTGATTTTTTTCTGAATTAATTTCTTCTCTCTCTATATAGGGAAATTATTACGTCAACATGTATTTTCTTGCAGACAGTTACTTCAGCGGCCACCTATTTGGTTATGTTGATGCAGTTCCGCTTGACTTTGATGAGAAACGCCGCCATCGCCAATCGGAAGGGTAATGCTACTATGATTGGTCATCAAAATGCTTCGTTTGGATTTTAAGCCATTTTGACTGCACCCTTTAGTGATGTTAAATTGTTTTACGAATAAAAAGTAGAAATATGTTTATTTGTTGCAAGAAAATCAAAAAATCAAACTAGCACAGTATGAAAAAATCCTTTACAATTTTGAAACTATATTGTAGAAAAACAAAAAAAGGGTTGTTCTATATGTTTGTTGAGACGAGTTACTCATTTTTTCTTTGTTTATTGGGTCTTCTGTCTCACACAAAAAAAGGTTTGTTGGGAAAATGGAATTTCGCACTATTTTCAACTAAGTTGAAAATAACATTAACCTAGTCGTTCCAACACAAGACCACTGACTTAGACTCGGTCTTGTTACCTAAAAACGCCGACGTTTCAGTGGAAAATCTACCACCGTCTTCAGAGAATCTAAAAAAGAAAGAACACAACGGCAGAACACAGAAAACAACAACTTAATAAATATTAAACCTGATAATGTTCAATTTGGAACTCTGAGAAGGGTTTTGTCAATAAAAATTGACATAAATTTTGACTTTTGTCATTCCAATAGGAAAGGTTATCTATTGTTGTAGTGAAAGCTGGGTTTTATAATGAAAACAAAATTACAAGAAATTTCAGTTTTGTTTGATATGACCAATTGTTATCTCCTCCTCTAGAATATTTAACAAAGTTTGGTCAATATTAATAGAGCATGTAGCAACACAGGAGTCATGGTTTAATCTAATATATGCACTTTCTTTTATTTTACGTCTTTTTGAAAAAGTTTTTTTGTCTATGATACTACATTCATTCCATTTGACTCTATGATCATTATCAAACGCGTGTTGGCATATATTAGATTTGTGACAGTCTCCAGTTCTTAAATAATTTTGGTGCTCTTTAATACGTTTTTTTAAAGGTCTGGAGGTTTCACCAATATAAAATTGATTGCATTCGCAAGGAATTTTATATACCAGGTGTCCAAGAGCACCCTGGACATAGGAGATTAACATGGGAAAACGGTTTTGATTTTTTTGCGCCTGTACGGTTTATTTGATTGAAAAATCGTATTAATGAAAGTTGTAGTACCTATCACGGACTAGTTTTCTGTATTTTTTTCAGATCTCTAACTTGAGCCCTTTCGTCGTAAAACACGAACAAAAATGAGAAAATTTAAACTTTTGGCCTGCACTGTATAGGCGGTTGTCGGGCAACGGGTAAACAGATCATTGTTGCTGGTACGGTTGCTCGACAACCGCCTATACAGTGCAGGTAAAAAGTTAAAATGTTCTCATTTTTGTTCGTGTTTTACGACGAAAGGGCTCAAGTTAGAGATCTGAAAAAAATACAGAAAACTAGTCCGTGATAGGTACTACAAGTTTCATTAATACGATTTTTCAATCAAATCAACCATACAGGCGCAAAAAAATCAAAACCGTTTTCCCATGTTAATCTCCTATGTCCAGGGTGCTCTTGGACACCTGGTATAACGTTTCTTGTAGATTCATTTTCATTGTGAGGTTTTGTTTTAGTTAAGTGTGATCTTAATGTGTTTTGAGTTCTAAATATTGTTCTGATGTTATATTTTTTAGCTATTCGTTTGATTTTGTCAGAAATACCTGGAAAATAACGAATAAAAAGGTTAGTAAAAGGTAAAATTTGATTTTGATTTCCAGATTGTTTTGGATGTTCTAAATCCCTAAAACATTTATTAATAAATGTTTCAGGATAGTCATTTTCTTTTAGAACATTTTGAATGAATAATTTTTCTTTATTAAATTGTTCATTTTTGCAAATAATTTTGGCTCTATCAAAGAAACTTTTTACAATACATACCTTTTTTTACCATTATTGGATAGTTGGATTTGTAGTTTAAATATCTATTTGTGTGGGTTGGTTTTCTGTATACTTTTGTTTCAAATTTGTTTATGTCTTTTTTGATTAGAATGTCTAAGAAAGTTCGTTATTTTGTTCAGTTTCTGTTGTAAATTTGATTGTGGGTTGTATTGAGTTTATGTGAGTTAGAAATTGTTTGAGATGATCATTACCGAATGGATATATTGAGAAAACACCATCAATATATCTCCACCAGATTGTTGGTTTATAATTGAAATTATTAATGTTATTTTCTTCGAAATGTTCCATAAAAAGATTACTTAATATTGGAGACAATGGAGAACCCATTGCCATTCCAGAATTTTGTAAGCCATTGAAAAGGGTAATTTTGAAAAACTGTTTATCCAAAATATCTCAAAAACTATTGCCCCTTTAAAAGGTTAAAAGTTTTATCTACTAAGTTTAAGTTCTATCTGTTATGTTTTACCATATCACTCTAAAGTAATAAAATGTGTATAGTTTTAAATTTGTTACCATATTCAAATTCAAACTGCATTTGTACGAGTCATGTGTGTTTTGAGAAATTTTAGCATTTACCTTAAAATTGTACAAAACTTTTAAAATCAAAACTCGATTTTTTATTGGTCACGTGACAACTTTAGATTTAGATGCACATGGCAATCAGAAAATATGGTCTTCAGGTGACTTTTATATTAATAAGCAAATAGTTATACTTTTTAAAAAAGGAGCCTCACTCACTAACAAATATTTTCTAAATATTACTTAGAACATACTTTTCTCCAAAACCATTGATAAAATATAAAATGTATTAAAGTTACTAGATTATCTGTAAATTCGGTAACATTTTTCACTTTTGTAATGCAGCAAAATGAAGACCGATTACCGAAGACCATTCTTTCCTTAGGGATTGTCAAATTTAGTAGGCATTAATTTGCCAAAAAAATCCTTTGTTTAAAATAACAATAACTTTGTATGAAATAGTACATAAACCATGCAATTTTTCGCTTCACTAAAGTATTAAACACACAAAATATAAGGAAGACGTTTTCAAGAACCTGTCAAATTTAGTATGCGTGGTTGCATAACATTAAGTAAACAGAAAGTTGTATTGGGGATTTTAAGAAACTGTCATTATCAGCTGTTTTCTTAGACACTCCAGCAAATCAACTGTTTTTTGAAGGACAAAGAAAATTCTAACTTTTATATGGGAAATCACTTTTATATTACGTTTTTTTCCTTTATTTACCGGTATGATAAAGTAAAATTAAGTGTGACCAGAAAACTCGAAAACACTTGCTTACATCTTTAAAAAAATAGAAAATAGAATGTTCAGACAAAATCTATGTAACACACACATGTGGCTAATATTTATTAGTAAACCTTCCTTTTCAGTCAAAACTATTCAGGAAGGTCAACATTCATGAGAAACGATGACATCATTGACGTAAACCTAAACGGGAGTTGGCTATATCGAATTAACGTTTGCTGAAAGATATATTAAACGAGCGCAATAATTATTTTTGTAATGGCGTACCACCAATGTTTATTAACGATTTTTAATCAGTATAGTAATTACTAGTCACAGTTATTTAAAAGAATACCACTGACCAGTACTATTTTTAGCTGGGTGGTATTCAAGCACGCGAAACATGAGAACATTCATGACTGAAACGTGCCCATTGAACCGCTTAGTTATGGGTGCTCCCTTGTGAGGATTCCATACTGCCTGATATAATTTAGAGTAAAATCGGAAAAATGGCAGGTTCGTGACAAGTCTTATTGATTCTTCAGCATCCGAAGATGCTGGAAGCTATCAAGGAGGTACTGCGAGATTTAATTTAACGGCGTCTTTCGATTACAATCTCGACACGAATAGCCTTTGTAATTTTCGAACGTTCCGTTTCAGTTTGTCGTCTTCCTCGTTGTGAACGTAGAAATTGAAAGTGGAATTCGTCAAGCTTAAAGTGACGTTAAAGATAAAACAACGCCTAAAACAAATCTAATTTGCTTGTTAAGCTCCAGTTGCGACATCGATGTTCAGTTAGGCACATGTGTAAATGCTCGAGCGAAAGAGCACTTAAACGTCACTTTGATACGTGAATTAACAGTTCGCAGCGATAAAATCGAGGATTTTTTCTGTCCTGTCAGAAGGATGACGCTCTTGGAAGTATATTGGTGTTTTTTTATAGCTTTTAGAGTTGATTGGAATTCTTGATATGAATCAAAAATTGGAACATTTCAAGGATTTCGTAGTTCAAGTGCTTAATTTAAGCAATGCACTTTTCTGGAAATATTTATGTAAGTTTGACCAATCTTTAAGAGAAAATATTGGAAATTTCAAATTAAGAAGGTGGTCAAAATTCAATAAATCCTTGTATACAGGGTAATTCAAATTCGAATTCAAATCTCAGAAAGCATAAGAGATACGAGAAAGTTTAATTTGGGGTAAAGTTGCGTAATTTAAAGCTCAACCAAATGCTGTTTTAAAAATTCCGAAATATTTTTAACCTTATTTGAAGACATATCCCAAAACTAAAAGCATCTTTTCATTGCCACTTTTCCCCAGCTTTTGGATAATGGATTCAAATTTACCCCACAACGTTTCGTTTTTTGGCACTCAACTTTCTTTTTTCTTATGGGCGCTATATTGGATTTTTAGCCCACCAAATAATACGTTTTATTCTGATATTAGTGATACATAATAACTTATAATTTGCTTCATAAATGAGAAAATAATTCAATAAAAACTAATTTTACTTTAGTTGGCTTTGAGTTGAAAAACATATGAAAAGTTATTTTTTGTTGATGAGTTTTACTAAACCCAAGTAGACAAATTATACTATCTACCAATGTTGTGCCTTCATAGTGCTCTAATCCAATCAATCAGGAATACATGCTTTTGAAAATACAGGTTGTTCAAAAAATAATAGTATTTAATGAAATATGTGCTCATAAAATGTCTGTGATCTACAGATAGTTTGCAAATATTTATTTTAAATCCCCAGAAGTCAAAAATCAGAGACATTCTATTAATCGAAGATGATTTTTTAAACTTCAAAGTCTAAAATGTAAATTAAACTTTATAAAAATCCATAAAACTTACTGGAATAAACCAAAAAACACAGTTTAAGTGTGGTTATATTGACATTTTTAAGACTATGGACAGTGGTTTTCAGCCCTAATAAGTCAAAAACATTGTAAAGATCGTAAAGGGCCTTAAAACTCGATTTTCCAAGTTGAAAACAGCCTTAAAGCACTAAAAACAGTCTAGATTTTTAAGAAATGCTCGAATTTTTGAAAACTGAAGTGTCTAGAGGTCTATTTAATAGTGAAGAAGCTTGAACTGACATTTTTAAGACAATGGACAGTGGCTTTCAGCCCTAATAAGTCAAAAACATTGTAAAGATCGTAAAAAGCCTTAAAACTCGCTTTTTCAGGCTGAAAACAGCATTAAAGCACTAAAAACAGTCTAGATTTTTAAGAAATGCTCGAATTTTTGAAAACTGAAGTGTCTAGAAGTCTATTTAATAGTGAAGAAGCTTGAACTGACATTTTTAAGACAATGGACAGTGGCTTTCAGCCCTAATAAGTCAAAAACATTGTAAAGATCGTAAAAAGCCTTAAAACTCGATTTTTCAGGCTGAAAACAGGCCTTAAAGGGCTTCGAGCTTAAGAAATGCTCGAATTTTTGAAAACTGCAGCGTCTGGAAGTCAATTTAACAGTGAAGAAGCTTGAAATGACATTTCAAGCAAATACTTATTTTAAATCCCCATAAGTCAAAAATCAGAGACATTCTATTTATCGAAAATGATTTTTTAAACTTCAAAGTCTAAAATGTAAATCAAACTTTATCAAACGAATCAACGAAAAAAAAGGGGAAGTATGGTTATATTGACTTTAAATAAAATAAAAGCATAATTGAAATTTTTGAAAGAAACAATTCGATCATGCAGGATTTTTATCTACCAAGGGAACTCTACTAACTATTTTTTAACATTGACTTTCATCACTCATTTCAGAATCGCCTGATTGCCCTCTGAAGATTGTAGGGAAAAATGAGTTTCTTGAAGATAACCCTTATTAATTAGAACAAGGACATTTATAATTCACCATAATTTTTGAACTATTGAAAAATATATTTAAAATAAATAATAACCTTACCCGAAGAATGACTTAAATCCTGAAGAGTTTGCGACTTATTAAACCGTAATATTTGGTTGAACTTTAAATTGAGCAACTTTGCCCCAATTTAAACTTTTTCGTACATTCAATCCGAAATGGTAGGGGTCAAATTTGAAATACCCTGTATACAAGGTGAGTTTTTTCGACGTTTAGAGAAGGTATTTCGGAAACTAGCAGAGCTACGAACTCGGTTAAATGGGGAAAGAATTGTAGTTTTAGAAGACGAGAATTCAAAACAGTTTTTCCTTTTTTTTTTTTAAATAATGGGTCACCAGATATTTAGCAAAAACCAAGGCAAGAATTTTTTTGTATTTTGCTGTGAATTGAGGGTTTCTAATTCTTGCAGGTGTTTTTCCATAGGTTGCCTTTATGTATTTTTCCTCTTTTCTTAATTGCCTATACTCTTCTTCGCCTTGTCTGGTTCCCCTGTTTGGATGGTTTTTTTGTGACATACAGTACACATGTTGTCAGACCCTTAATTGGAAAACTCTTTGATGCAGGTTTTCGGGATCAAGGCAGAGAACTTTTTACTGACTGCTCTTGAAGATTGAAAACTTAAAAGAGTCTATGGAAAACTTTTAGAGACTAACCATAGAAAACTATAAAAATGATGAGTGAGCTGAAATTCAAACACGTTTGCTCTATAAAAACTTTTGACTGACCAACTGCAATAAAATTGATTATGATGGACAGTGCTTCGTGTTTTTAGGTCCTTACCCCTTTATTTCTTTGATTTGATTGAATTTAGTTCCTTTTTCCAAAATGTACACATCTACTTATCAACATCTGTTGGCAACCCAAGGAAACTACTTTGAAGGGGACAATATTAATATTCGCAAAGTTTGCAAAATCTTGTTACCTTGCCCACACATCTTGTAAATGTTCGTTTGTCATGTATTTCAAATGAGTTTAACTTAATAATAATTATTGTGCAATAGTAATAAACATAAAATGGTGACAGACAGCTATAAAAAAAGCTGATATACTTTGTTACGTTTGCATATAAATTGAGTCGTTATTTGGAAAGTTGAATGACCTAATTGACCTATCAATAGTCAATAAAACTAGCCTCCGGTGACAGAAGCTGCATGTAATGTTGTCGGGCACAAGGCTCGGCTTCCTGTTTGGCATTTCAGAATGCGGTGCCCTGGCACTTATTAAATTCGCGACCTTTCAAACACCGGAACACCGCGGAATTGCTCGTTTTCAATACGGCGCTTCATTATTTGATATATTTATCCAGAGGGAAAAAAAGACGTTTCGATTGGATCCCGATATGGCCGTACCGCCGGTACTAATCGGTTTTCCTTGTTTCGCGTTGTTATACACGCTCAATTGAGCATTTATAAGAGCGTCATTAGGATGAGGGCGTCAGTTAAATGGAGACTAAATTGCGAGCCCCGGCTTCGGAATTATATTGCGGCTAATTGATTCGTGAGCGGTCAGATTTAATCGGGCTCGTTACACACAAATCCACAGAAAACATTATTTATTAAAACTATATTAATTTTATATTACATAAAATCGATTAAGCCGGAATTAAAAACAACCACAGCGGCGCGTTATCTAAAATAGAAAAATTCTTTACAACTTTACATAAATCAATCTTCGAATTAATTGAACGACGATAACCCTCTTGAATAAGAAAATGTGACATTTTGTCGGTGACCCAGTTTTGCTTCTTAAACATCTAGGGTCTTATGAATGGACACAATAATATGTTTACATTTATTAATAGTCGATAAACCGCAGTTTTACGGTATGGAGTAAACACAGACGATAAAAATAGCAGTGATGTGTATAGTAGAAAAACATTTTTTTTATGTACTAAAAAATTCCTAAAATTTTTTCACTGCTTTAATATAGGTCAGCCATATTTTTAGACTACAAGCCGTACTGAAATAACCTTATAAAGCATAAAGAGCTGACTTGACTGACTTTGCAATCTGAAACAGTTTAAACAAACCTAACGCTTGTTTAAGCCATTCATATTTTGGCTTAAGAAAACACATTTTTTTTCAACAACCCTTGAAGAACAAATGCAAGACCAAAAACTACAAAATATTGTCTTTAATGCCATTTCTTTTAGTTTATCGGAAAACTGACAGTTTGGCAAGGCCTTTCTAGGTACTCTAATGCCTTAATTTAGACTTTTTCAATGGAAAGTAACACAAATTGCACCAAGTTAACTTTCTTTCCATTACAAAGGTTTTCTAAACAATTAATTAACTTTTTATTTTGACACTTAATAACTAGATTATTTGGAGTTGCATCCAAAATCTATTACCGGATATTCAAGCTTTCCAAAGAAATTTGTTTTAAGGTTATAAATAAGCTTTCACCTTTTGACTACTAAAGAGTGCTAAAATCGGAGTGACACTCAATTTTACTGCAAAACTTCCTCATCTTATTTTATCAGACTGAGTGTTAAAATGAGAGAGGCATCGTAAACTCTCTAGTAAACTCTGACGCCAAATTACGTCTTTTGTATTTTGCAATTTTTCAAAAACAAACGAGTTAAGAGGGGACACAGATGAGAAAGTGTGAGAATTATTTATTGCAAATTTACGATACACTTAGCTAAGCCTAAATCTGTACAGTAAACTATACAGAGTGTTACAAGGAAGCAAGCGTTTTATTATACAGGGTTTTTCAATGAAAAGTAGCCACCATGAATATCTTCCAAAATAATTTCTCTGTTAAAAAATGCTAAGACACGTCAACAAAGATTGCAAGGGGGACATCTTTTTACGTAGGATTTGAATTTCTGCCATCAGCCCCTTTACCGAGATAGCCACCCCCACTAAGTTTTCAAATGGCACCATACCCTGTGTGGCACATCGTTGGAAAGGGTATTTCATAAGGAATTAATTGCACTATTTTATTTGTACATTTGCTTTGAATTGAGACCAAAAAAAATATTTTAATATTTTTTTGTTATTTTGGTCAAACTGCTGATAACACTACCGAATACCTGTTTTCCATTTCATGTTTTTGCCTCAGTCGGTCAACTTGTAAGTTCGTTTTGAAAGAACATTGTCAATATGGTTTACATGACTGCCGAAAGAATAGAAATTGTATATTTTTCATCCAGATAAATTAATTGGTCATCAGTATGTCTTAAAGTTGATGCAAAAATTCATGGAAACTGGTTCAGTGACAAACAAAAAACATCAACCTGAAAGACAAATTATTGTTGCTGTTTTGGGACACGTTGCAATGGATAATAATCAGTCTTTAAATCAAATTTCCCATGCATCGGGTGTTTCGACAAGCAGTGTATGGAGAATTTAAAAAAAACCCATTTTCCATCATATAAGGTAAAATTGGTTCAGGAATTAAACGAAGATGACTATGACAGAAGACTACAATTTTGTGAAATTATGTCTACTAATCTGACAAACAACGTGAACTTGTTGTACAATATTTGCTTCAGTGATGAGTGTATGTTTTTTTGGATTGGAGAAGTGAACAGGCATAATTGTAGGTATTGGTCAGACACGAATCCACATTGGTTTAGGGAAACCCATACCCAATATCCAGAAAAACTTAATGTTTGGACAGGTATTTTAGGAGACCACATCGTTGGTCCATTTTTGGTTGACGGTAATTTGAATGGCGCTACTTATCTTGAGCTTCTTGACACCACTGTTGATCCGACCATAACAGAGCTACTAGAAAATAATGAAAATTTATTTGAAAATCAACTAATTTTCCAACACACACCTCCACACTATTCACTTCCCGTTCGAGAATATCTGAACAATTTCCTGGAAGATGGATTGGTAGAGGTGGTCCCATGGAATGGCCTGCGAGATCACCCGACCTCACTCCGTTGGACTTTTTTCTATGGGGGCATTTTCAAATCCTACGTAAAAAGATGTCCCCCTTTCAATCTTTGTTGACGTGTCTTAGCATTTTTTAACAGAGAAATTATTTTGGAAGATACTCAGGGTGGCTACTTTTCATTGAAAAACTTTGTATTTTAAACTATTGAGCCACAGAGTTCTTGGTGAAATTCTTTGGCAGTGTTCACAGACACAAATGTGATGAACCTCTCCTTTACAAATTGTGATCGACTTCTGAACTTACAATACCAACTAAATTCAATACCGTTTCGGGAACGCCCTTTACTCCCTGAAAAGGCCTAATCAATCGTTCACATTTGAACCTGCAGTAGAAATTTGAGTGACGCCTAGGTAAACAGGCGGATTATTAAGTAAATCAGAGGCCTTTGTGTCCGCATCAAGGAATATATTTATACTTTTGACGCGTATTTAGTTCAGGCGGACGCAAACCGTCTGTTGGACACGGTTTTGCCATTCTTAAGCGCGGCCGGACGTCTTTGTCCCGTCCAACCGGGCGGACGTTTAAAAGGGCGGTTTATTAATAAAATCATAAATCAAACCGGCGCGGATGGCTACCACTGATTTTGAATTATCGAACGTCGATGTTCTATAGGGAAGTGATTGAATATACAAATTTAATGGTGGCCCGAGGAATTCCATCCACAAGTATTTTTTTCCACGGTATCCTAAACAGCGGGATTAAACGGGCAATGGCAATAATATACGCTACGTAACATAATGGTTTATGAATATTTAAACTTATTCTCGATAAGTGCACATACCAGTAACTATTAGCTGTGTAACTGTTAGATTCAACGCGCTATTCGTCGTGAATAAAAATTTCGGCTTCCTTCTGATGTTGTTAATGATAACATTCAATTAAAATAGTTTGGTAATTTGCGTGCAAATCACGAATTTCAATTGAAAATCGTTCAAGACTGCGTGGTTGTTAGTATGCGCAAAAGTTCTGAAACTCTTGACATTTTTAGCATCAGATACGGATTTTTATAATAGATCAGACAGATACAGAGTGTCCCATGAAGACATTTATCTAAACAGTAAAAGATGATATGTTCGTTGTTTCGTTCTCATAAGTTTGTTTTTTTTGACAAACGTCATCATTTTCTTACAAATCTATTTGCTTTTTTTTTGTGTAATCAGTTATTTTAAATAATCTGTTACCCACCTAATATACCGAAGAATTAAAAATACTTTTCTTTATGCGTTTTGGTTTATTAATACCAAATTGTCCTTAAAAATAAGCTTAATTATGAATTATGTATTTTAGGCAACATTGCCTGAAATGACATTTATCAGTTCACTGTCAAGATTACGGGATTAATTTGGATGTGGTTTGCCTGTGATATTTTCGAGGGGTACCGATAATTTTTTGTACACTAAAATGCCTTTTTGCATACAAAATACCTTGAAATGCCTCAGTATTGCTCAAAATGCCTCAAAACTGCCTAAAATGCCATATTACCTTGAAATACCTCGAAATGCCTTTAAATTGTTTAAACTGCCTCAGAATGCCTTCAAATGTACACATTTGTGGCATTCTTAAATTTAGTTATAAGGCCCCTGGTATTGGGACATTGATAAAGCTTGATGAAATACGCCTTTAAAATTTTTTTTTGGTCACGTGGCAGTTTTTACGTCAGATTAATTAAGTAGCACGTCTACTTTTACAATTTATACATGACATTTTGCCCCTTGTCAAAATGTCATAAGGATTAATGATTTTTCTCAGATTACCTGATTGCTTTTCCAAATTTTGAAGAACCAAAAGCTTAAAATTCATTTTTTTAGGTTAGGTTAGGTTAGGTGACACTGTAAAGGTTTTTTTCAAATTTTTGACACTTGATTTGACCTTGTGCCGAAAGCTTAAACTTGATTTTCTAAGCTCAGGTGACTGTTTGTTCAAATTCTAACAAACAAAAATATTTTTTGTACGGTTGTCTGAAATTACAGGTTATATTTTGACGTTTAAACGAATCTTTTAACTGTCATAGTAACCAAGTTAGCACGTGTCAAATAAAGACACCTATCATTTAAACGAAACAGTTGAAAAATTAAATATATAGTATTTTAAATTTAGACAGTGGTAAAATTGTAACAACTACGTCACGTGACTTTGATAATTCAATTTTTGAGCTTGCAACACTGTAAAGACCAGTTGACATTGTCAAAAACAGTCACGTGACGTTCAAAACGCAGTTTAAACTTTGGAAAATTGATACATAAAATTTAAACAGTTTTAAAAACATAATTGCAAAATACACGTCACGTGACTTGGATAATTCAATTTTTGAGCTTGCAACACTGTAAACCCCAGTTGACATTGTCAAAAACAGTCACGTGACGTTCAAAACGCAGTTTAAACTTTGGAAAATTGATACATAAAATTTAAACAGTTTTAAAAACATAATTGCAAAATACACGTCACGTGACTTGGATAATTCAATTTTTGAGCTTGCAACACTGTAAACCCCAGTTGACATTGTCAAAAACAGTCACGTGACGTTCAAAACGCAGTTTAAACTTTGGAAAATTGATACATAAAATTTAGTTGTAAAAACTTACAAAGTACACGTCACTTGACGTTGATAATGCAATTCTGAGCTTGCACCACTGTAAAGGCCAGTTGATACCTGTTAAAATTAATCACGTGACCGTTAAAATGTGGTTTCAACTTTAAAAACTTGGTAAATTAAATTTAAACTATTTTAAACAGTTGTAAAAGCTGAAATTGTAAGCGACACATCACGCGACTTTGATTATGCAATTTTAGAGCTTGCAACACTGTAAGTCCAGTTGACAAATGTCAAAAACAGTCGTGACCTTAAAAATGTAGTTTAAATGTTGAAAAATTGGTAAATTATTATAATAATTTGTAATAAATATTGTTCCAACTTAATATCATGTAACAAAGATTTTACCATAATAATTACATGTGCGGTCAATTTTTTTATATTGATACAATATATTGTCTACTGCTTGGTCTACTACAATGTATTCCTTAAAATATCGCAAAACATTTTGAAATATACAGTTAATGCCTCAAAATACTCTGCAATGCCTTATAAATACGTTAAAAATACCTCAAAATGCCTCGTAATTCCCGAATTATTTGTCACATTCAAATGTCAATTTAATTAGAACCTCGGCCTGTAACTTTTAAACTGACTGTTTTTTGACAGCAATGCTAGAGAGATAATAGAGTTCAAACACCAGTTGTAGTTTGAGTAAACTAGTCTTTAAACTACATTTATGCAATCGGGCTTTAGTGAGTGTCACAAAACGGGCATTAGAAGATTTTTTGGAAAATATCTTTTTAGACGAGCAAAATGATTACTGTCTCTTTCCTTCTTGTTGATATAGAGAATTAAATCTTACCACGTGCCTTATCTCTGTTTAACTTTATAGATAAAGACACTAATTCAAAAATCTTAGTCAGTTACAGAACAACAAACATTAAAATTGATTTGTACCATTTACTACTACTGTAAATTTAATTTTACACAAACAACACATAAAAATGCTAAACACAACAAAGCAGTCTAATAAAGTAATAAACCAAATGAGAGAGATAATTAATTTCTGAGCCGTCGACCGATGTCTGTAGAAGACTCTTAACACCTACCAGAAATTAATAAATCTGAGGTCTGTTTGCGCACTTGAAATCCGTAATTATAACCATCAGCCAAACTGGTTAATGTCAATGCTCCACAATTCCATGAGAAGATTTATTACCGAAACCACTATCTTGGATAAAACAATAATGCAATCCAGAACTCCAAAATGCAGCAAAAACTCAAAACCAGGAAATATTATTGCGTGTCGAAAATAAATAGTAGTCGACGGGCAACCACACAGCACGCCTTTCTGTATATTGAATTAAGTGAGCCGTTTGGGCAAAGCACAAATATATCCTATTTCAGATAAAGCGATTTAATTGCGTCAACTGGTAATAATAACAATTAGAGCACTTAAAAGGCCAAAAAATGTGAGAGCCTTTTAACGTTGTTGAACTGGGAAACGCCTTTTAGAATTTGAAATCTGTCAGGCCCATTATTCAGTCGTAAATTAATAAACTCTACGCTTGGAAGCAATTTATTTCAGTTTATCTATGAAGACGAAAAAATTCTTTCCTAACAGATTTTTGCACAGCACAGGATAATGATTTAGTAGCTGTGCGTTTTGTTGGGAATTTGGCAACAGTGGAATTGAAAGTCATAAATATCAGTTAGGTCGCCTATGTTTCCAACGATACACTAGAAGGCCTAGAAAAAGTACCTCAAAAGTTCCAATATGGCCGCTACTAATGTCAAAATGGGGTCTTTTCTTTTTTCTCGGAAAAATATGGGACACATGGTTTTTCTTTTTTCAGTGTCAAACTGTCATTCACTGAATCACATTCTAATATCGTTGCAGGTGGCAGGTTCACTTTAAAATACAGAATGTTTGTTTTTTAATTTACCTAATTATTTTATAAATTTTTTTAATGTTATTATTCAACTTCAGTAAAAAAATTACGTCATACTACTAGAAAAGTGCCAAGAAACAAATATTACCATATCTATGTCCAGAAAGTTGTAGTAAATTTAACTACCTGATTTAGGTATAAAATAGAACACAACAAACTAATAAAGCGGTAATGTCAAAGGATTTCTTTAGAGTTACAGATTACGCGATTGCTTCAAGATTTAAGCAATCGGATAAAGTTACTCAAGCATTTCCTTGCCTTAGAAGAAGCATTCAAAAGTAATTTATTAGTTGATAAGTGTAATACAAATATTTTTAAGGTGTCAAGGTATCAAGTTGTTTTAGTAAACGCATAAAAGGATATCTAAGCCTAAGCTAACGTGAATTATTGCGTACATTAAGTACACCTTCGGATCTTCAATCTACAAGATTAATTGCATTGCTAATGGACGTTTATTACTTTTGATACATTTATAATTATTTCCTAAAAATAAATGGGAATTCATGAATGAAATATACTTACTTATCTGTACAATATACAATGTGTTCGAAATAAGCAAAAAATTGTCCGTAATTAGTAAGGTGGATAAAATGTTGATAATCTAATGCTTAGGATTTTTCTTAATTGAATACTCCATTTGCGAAATAACATGAATATTTTGAGACACACGGTTTAAACTATGTTTCATTTTCAACTGTCTACATTCTTTTGTATATGTTATCTTTCATCATGAGCAACACATGTCTATTAAGTAAATAAGCAAACGCTGATTTTTTACAATTTACAACTTTGCAGAGCTTTGTATGTTTTATCAAATATTGGCACATGAATGACTTGGTAACAATAAAGTACAAAGTGATTTATGGCTAGTTTTATATTTAATTATGTATATTACGAATAAATTAGGGTTAGGTAAGGTTTTTTTTAACTCTTAACATTACGAGATAACTTAGTTACTATGGCGGCTAGAAAGTTCGTTCAAACGTCGAAATGCAGCTCGGAATTTTGGCTTTGATTACAAGCCTGTAAGATTACAAATATAAAATAGAACAATGCAACAATTGCAACTGTGACAATTACGAGGTTTGTTCAAATGTCAAAATGTAGCGTAGTGTATTTTTTTTACCTAAATACTATAACTTTCCTTCAAAAATTCCAAATAGTCGAGATACTTAACATGAAATACGACAGTGTAACTGTACTAGACAAATATTGACCAAAATGTTGACCAGGAAATAAAACATGCAATTAAACAAGTTTTAATGAAAATGTCATAATTTGAACAGTTCCTAATTTGATCCCTGTAACAGCGAGGAAGTTCAGCTGTTCTCTCAGAAAAACTTCTGCCTTCTTTTGTCAAGACAGAGTTTTTATGGTAGAAACACTATAATAACTGAAAAAACTGGCCTAGAACACTGTTGTGAAAAATATCCCCAAAGAAAAGAAAATTCCCTATTTTTTGGGACAAATCCCCTAATCTGGCAACCCTTTTTGAAGTCAATCTAAATCTAGAAAACAATGCTCAAAATGAAAAAAAAAATAGTTTGAAGGTTCACAGATGTCCTCCAGCCGTCATTTTGACTAGTAGACCTTTATCCCGATCCATTAAAAATAATGCAAAATACGAGCACTTCTAGCTTGGAATAGTTGTGACTTTATTGTTTTTAGGTGAACAGCTAAGAAAAAAGTTTAGTACTTAAACCTGCTTTTTTTAGTTGAAAATTTAAAAAAATCACTATTTACGGACGGTTTCGTTTTGGGGCAGGCATCATCATGAAATTGACAATCTTGTAAATTCTTACCTACAATTTTTAACTTACAATACAAAATCTTGTATTATATACAAAACGAATCATTTTTAAAAGGCCAGAGTCGTATTATTTGAACCAATTCGACTTTGTCACTATTTGCAAGATACCTAGTAGGAATTACCGGGTGTCTTATTAGTTATTAATGTCCTAAAATCCAGGTATACAAGTCAGTCTTCTCTGCATGTTTTGAAAGTATCACAGTCCCTCTCTATTGATTGGACACTCGGTACAATGATGACGATAACCAACAGTAATCCCTTTACAAATCAACCCCGTCTGAAACTATAATTAATAGCCACCCCCTGTAGCCGAATATAATAACCGCCACAAAATAGAAAGTGTTACTAAATACTGGGCGATTATTGTAATGGGAGCAATTGTGGGATTATAAACCAGCTGCCGTTGATTTCATTCAGCAAATCGGTCTGCCTACCTACGGACACGTTTTCAAGAATGAAATGCGGTATAGATTTACTTTCAGGCGCACAGGGTCGTCCTACACACGTACTAGTTGGTTGTTTTAGTTTGATCTAAACCAGACAGGTGTGAAACCGTATTAGGTAACGATATTATACAATTTGCATACCTGTATTAGTAAATATTGCAAAAATGATAAAAATGAAGGAAAGTTAGAGATACAATTAACGGCACTGAAAACTGCTATGTAACTCGAGTCTCTAGTACCCCCCCATTCTTTCAATTTTTTTTAAAAGTGAAAAATTTTAAAGTGTTTTTTTTGTGCTTATTTCACTTAATTTAAGGTTTTTTTTGTATAAATATGCCCTTTGCTGTGCATTAGAACCCTTATGGAGCAAAATAAAAATTTGCCAAAATTGCACTTTTGACAAAAATTGAATTTTTTGACTTTTTGAAAAATCGTAGCTCTTTTATTTAGATTCGCAGGAAATTCGTTCCTACGCCATTCGAAAAAGCATAAAAAATACTACAAAATGAGTTAAAAATGGCCTCTCTAGCTCCTCATGTTCCCGAGATATTGAATTTCAAAAAGTACCTAAAAAACCTCTCTGGTACCCCCCCATTCTTTCAATTTTTTTTGAAAAGTGAAAAATTTTAAAATCCTTTTTTTGTGTTTATTTTAGTTAATTTAAGGTTTTTAGTTATAAATGTGCCCTTTACTGTGCATTGGAACCCTTATGGAGCAAAAAAAAAATTGAAAATTTTGACAAAAAATGGCATTTTTCGAATTTTTGAAAGGTTCAAAGTGGTTATTTCCCTTAATTTGAGGTCCTTTGGTATAAATATATCCGTTGCTGTGCATTAGAACCCTTATGGAGCAAATAAAAATTTGCCAAAATTGCACTTTTGACAAATATTGAATTTTTTTACTTTTCGAAAAATCGTAGCTCTTTTATTTAGATTCGCAGGAAATTCGTTCCTACGCCATTCGAAAAAGCATAAAAAAGACTACAAAATGAGTTGAAAATGGCCTCTCTAGCTCCTCATGTTCCCGAGATATTGAATTTCAAAAGTACCTAAAAACCTCTCTAGTACCCCCCCATTCTTTCAATTTTTTTGAAAAGTGAAAAATTTTAAAATCCTTTTTTTTGTGTTTATTTTAGTTAATTTAAGGTTTTTAGTTATAAATGTGCCCTTTACTGTGCATTGGAACCCTTATGGAGCAAAAAAAAAAATTGAAAATTTTGACAAAAATGGCATTTTTCGAATTTTTGAAAGGTTCAAAGTGGTTATTTCCCTTAATTTGAGGTCCTTTGGTATAAATATATCCGTTGCTGTGCATTAGAACCCTTATGGAGCAAAATAAAAATTTGCCAAAATTGCACTTTTGACAAATATTGCATTTTATGACTTTTTGAAAAATCGTAGCTCTTTTATTTAGATTCGCAGGAAATTTGTTCCTACGCCATTCGAAAAAGCATAAAAAATACTACAAAATGAGTTAAAAATGGCCTCTCTAGCTCCTCACGTTCCCGAGATATTAAATTTCAAAAAGTACCTAAAAAACCTCTCTAGTACCCCCCCATTCTTTTAATTTTGTTGAAAAGTGAAAAATTTTAAAGTGCTTTTTTTGTGCTTATTTCACTTAATTTAAGGTTTTTTTGTATAAATATGCCCTTTGCTGTGCATTGGAACCCTTATGGAGCAAAAAAAAAAATTGAAAATTTTGACAAAAAATGGCATTTTTCGAATTTTTGAAAGGTTCAAAGTGGTTATTTCCCTTAATTTGAGGTCCTTTGGTATAAATATATCCGTTGCTGTGCATTAGAACCCTTATGGAGCAAAATAAAAATTTGCCAAAATTGCACTTTTGACAAAAATTTAATTTTTTGACTTTTTGAAAAATCTTAGCTCTTTTATTTAGATTCGCAGGAAATTCGTTCCTACGCCATTCGAAAAAGCATAAAAAATACTACAAAATGAGTTAAAAATGGCCTCTCTAGCTCCTCATGTTCCCGAGATATTGAATTTCAAAAAGTACCTAAAAAACCTCTCTAGTACCCCCCCATTCTTTCAATTTTTTTGAAAAGTGAAAAATTTTAAAATCCTTTTTTTGTGTTTATTTTAGTTAATTTAAGGTTTTTAGTTATAAATGTGCCCAATACTGTGCATTGGAACCCTTATGGAGCAAAAATAAAAATTGAAAATTTTGACAAAAAATGGCATTTTTCGAATTTTTGAAAGGTTCAAAGTGGTTATTTCCCTTAATTTGAGGTCCTTTGGTATAAATATATCCTTTGCTATGCATTAGAACCCTTATGGAGCAAAATAAAAATTTGCCAAAATTGCACTTTTGACAAAAATTGAATTTTTTGACTTTTTGAAAAATCGTAGCTCTTTTATTTAGATTCGCAGGAAATTCGTTCCTACGCCATTCGAAAAAGCATAAAAAATACTACAAAATGAGTTAAAAATGGCCTCTCTAGCTCCTCATGTTCCCGAGATATTGAATTTCAAAAAGTACCTAAAAACCTCTCTAGTCGATGTAACTAGTAAATTGACCTTAAAATCCAGAGATGAACGGTTTGGTTTTTACTTTACTGAAATTGTGACCATTACCATTAAAAATGTGCGAAATTTCAGTCAGTATTCTCGAAATCTGAGGGTTACTCTCTTGAAATTTGCTGTGTAGCCAGTAAATTGATCTTAAAATCCAGGGAAATCAAAAAAGACTGTCAGTTAAAACGTAATAAAACCCAATTTCAGTCAGTATTTTCAAAATCTGGGGGGTTACTACCGACATGGCCAATCTACACAAAATGGAAATAAGTCTTTCGGTATCTTGTATATTTTTCAAAATATCAGTTCTAGAAAGTCGCGGTTAGTCGGGTGGCATCTGTCAGGTTTACAGACATTTAAGAGCGGATATCTCAAAAACTATAAATGATATCGAAAAACTTGTAGCAAATTTAACCAGAGTTACGCTTTTACCATTTTGTGAGGCAAATCGTAAGCGGTAAATAACATAAAGACAATTTTTTCTAGGAAGAAATTCATTAACACTTCTTCCTTATCTAAAGTCATAAACCTACCTCTCGAAGAATGTGGTAACTTTCAAAGCGTAAGCCTAAAAATTCATTAATCACTTCGCCGCCAACCTGTTAAAATGCATTAACATCCTCGGTGGATATGTTTCAATTTTATAAATCATTATAATAAGGCGCTCGGGTCGTTCATAATGGCTAAGGCTGATTTATTCGCCAATTGTTACAATCGCTTTATTGGCAGTACTTGGCACCGAGCTTTCCGCTTAAGTATCTATAAATTACGGCCTTAGATGCTCAATATTGATCAGAGCCGATAGTTAACCAGTCCAGAGACTTGCTCCATGCTTATTCGTCATTATGATAAATTGACGCAACCAAAAAACAGCCCATAAACAATAAAACGTAAATCAGTTATTCAAACAAGTTTGTTTGGTTTCGAGTGGAGAATAGCGCCCGTCGTAAAATTATTGAAAAACAAATTGCTTCACAAAAAGCGAAACTAATCCAATCGCAAACGGGTTTTCAGTTAAGCCTTACTTAAATAAGCTTTAAAGCTTAGGCCAGATAAAGCGAGAAATTAAGTTCATTAACAACTGTTAAAAATGTTTCATGTAGTAATAAAATTCTTTACATTATAGATGGAAGTGACGTCTAGTTTTTCTGCGAATTAACCAATAAGCAATAAAATAACCCAAATACAATTTAAATTGTTAAATTCGCATTTGTGAGTTGTATCCCAGATAAAACTTTACCAATGATAATAACGAGTGAAGCTTTAGTAGAAATAGCAAAAATGAGAAGTTTAAATAAGAAAGAGAAGACGAAATAAAAGACAAGGATTTCACAAAGGATTTTTGCTGTATTGTGCATAATTACTTATAAAACCTTTATTCCAACAATATCTTGAACTGAATACTGACATAGTTAGACATACTATGTGTACAGGAAAAACTGACCTCAGTAATGAGTTAAAATAGAAATTTACAATTTCTTGACACTTCCTGGAAATATCCATTATTATTGTTATATTCAAGTGTAGAAATGCAAGTTATTGTATAGCAACTAAAGAATAATGAAAAGAAGTAGTCCATCTTCACACAGTGGAGTTGTAGCAAAGGTGTGTAAATAGCTAAAAGCTGCCCAACATGTTTTGAGTGTATAACGACTCATCCTCAGGGGCTACAAAATATACAGTGTGTTAAAATAAAATAAAACCGCCGAGACATCTGTCACATGTCCGTTGGTTGTCATTCTAAAAGGAGGACAGCGTAATCCAGGTTGCAAAAATTAACTGTTTTTGGTAAGGTAATGGTTTTTTAATTTTACAAACAGGAAAAAAAACTTTGCTCAAAAAACCCAGAGTTGGTATGATGGAGTACAATGTAATGGTTTTTATTTTAACCCACTGTATATTTTGTAGCTCCTGAGGATGAGTCGTTTATACACTCGAAACATGTTGGGCAGCTTTTAGCTACTAAATAAAGATTTTGTGGAGATTGACTTTGTGTTAAACTAAAGAATAGTAATGGTGCTATAATTTCTCCAAAATCTTGACCTCTAATTATTTGAGAGAAAGCATAAGAATCAATTATTGTTGTCTTTTTTACTACATTTTGATAGCATTTTTAAGTGAAAATACACGACTTGAAAATTATATAAAATAGGAAATTTTCTATAGTAAAAACTATCTAAAAACACCTGAAGAGATCAAATCGAGCAGCACTTCATATGCATAATTCATTTACTGTCAAATCTGAAACCGATTTCCGTTACAATTTAATTTTTATCAGCGCGATGCTTTCTGAATAGAATTTTTTTATTTACTTAGCTTATCAAAGATTTAAGCATCATTAAACAACTGGTTTGTATTCTACAAAATGTTTTATATGAGTGTATTATTGTTTGAAGAAAGTCTGTCAGTACATGGTTTTAGTGTGAAATGGTAACAATTAGTAAACACAATTCTTACCAAAATTGAGTAAGTAAGTAAGACGAGACTATATTTAAGATTTTTTCTTAGACCCATGGTTAATGAGACACAGGATATTGTAACACCCTGTATCTCGTTAACCAAAAAAATCTTAAATGGTCTTCTACATGCCCTTATTGCTTGCTCTGTGTCCATTAGGTTGTGAATCACCCTGTATACAAAAACCGCTTTATGGCGAATATTCATTATAGAAAGTGCATCGGATATTAATTAATTCAGTTTCTCAATGTTTGATTGTTTTAATTTTTCAACAACTCTGTGTCGGCTTGTCACTCATAAAGTAGAACAACTTGACTAAGACAGGACTTGCACTATTAATTAAAATAATTCAGAAGCACGCTGT
Source organism: Ips typographus (assembly GCF_016097725.1). NCBI lineage: Eukaryota > Metazoa > Arthropoda > Insecta > Coleoptera > Curculionidae > Ips > Ips typographus. The sequence goes on along the minus strand of NC_138423.1, from coordinate 23,985,972 downwards.
GAAAGCTAAAAGCATTTTAAAAGCTTTCCCAGTCGTCAATTTTGCAATCAAATGGAACTTTTCTGAAGTGGTAATGCGAGTCGTTTTTTATGTGCTGTTAACATCCCAGAATCAAAATTTCGAGGACTCTGGTTGATGACCATGAAACTTTCAAACATTAAATAGACCAGTAGATTAAACCGAAAATGTTGCTAGCAAAAACTGACTCACCGTGAATAAATTAGCATATTACTGCAATTATTAGTGAATTTGAATTGGTTGTAACTTTTATAATAATACTTATAAACTGTTAAAGAAAAGAAGGAAAATATAATGAGAGAAGAATATATGAGAAAATATAAAATAATATGCAATATTTTTGTCTGAGATCATCATCATTTAAAAATCTTCAGTTAGGTACCTCTTTGGTAAATTTTATGAAATCTGCAAATAAATCTAAATATGTTTTTTAAACTTAATAAGTAATTTACTTAATTAATTTTAAATAGGGAAAAACAAATGGATGCATGTTTTCCTATTAATCGAAAAAGCACTATAAAGTTGGTAAGAAAAACATATTCTTGACAGAACATTTTTACCTAAAAAACTTACCTTACAAAAAAATGTCCGAACAACATTATGTAAACTCAGGACGCTTTTAAGTCCAATCACTAAGAATAATCACACTTTTTTTCATTTTCACCATGCTTATTATGCATGGCAATCAACCCTTGAAGACGCTCACACCAAGACTTCCTCAACAGTGATCGGTCACTAGCTGAGTGGCATTAGCCATCCTGTCTTTTAGTCACTATACCGTCATTCCCAGCGTTTAGAAAGGAAAACTTTTTTCTTTAGAAGCGAAAATTTCGTAAGTTGCGCGCCTTTTCCTACTGGAAGGTTTTGATCCAAGCTCGTCGAATAACAGCAGGCGACTAAACAAGCCGGTATATAGGCAGTTTTGTTTTTAGGCGCAAGCCGCGCTGCTCCAATAGAAAAAATTCGGCATAGACCACAGATAAGCGATCGAATTTTACTATTTATGATAACCCTTTGTAAATATAGCTTCAATTGTATTATTATCTAGTTTGACTCATTTTCCCACATTACGTTTTATTAAAAAGATTTTCAAAACGTGTCTCGGCCAGCTATAAAGTATTGTCAAAGGGATTGTTTTTGATCCTCGATGTAAAACGGCTTTTTGCTTTGATTGATGATTTTCCTACAGGACCCCATTTCATGCTTCAGAACTATTTATATGCAATCAGTTACCAAAAACCGTTTTTTTTTAATAAATGTTCTTCAGAACAATTATATAAGCAAAAGTTACAAGAAACAGAGTTGGGTTAGGTATATGCGTAAAATTTGCAACAAAAACATACTACTAGGTAAAATCATTTATATTACTACTTTGATAAAAAAATCTTTAACAAAGCTGCAAACTAAAGGTACACTTAACAAATTTCACCCCCATAAATCCCTACTAAAAGATTATTTTTATTGGTGCATGTGACAGGTTGTAATTTGCCCAAATGCACCTGATAACCGCAATCTTCTGCATAGCATTTCCGATCGCTGTCCACACTATCCATACAAAAATAACCTGTTGAGTCTTGGCGTTGCCTTCACCATGAGTCTGGTCAGCTGCATGCGCTAAATTAAAATAGTGAGCCTCATCTTGCCCATGGAAAACCTCCTGGAATTTTTTGCTTCTTGGATAAGACACTTTATGGCAATTTTTCACTCCGCCATAGCAACAAGGACAGACAATGAAATCTGCTTTGTTTTTTATGCACATTTGAAGTACCAAGTCTGTAGCCACACCACAAGCGTGTAGGGCTATACCCAAATCAAAATCGCCAGTAAAGTAGTCCAAGTTTGATTGCACTACTGTTATATTGGGTAGTGCAAGGTGTTTGATAGTTTTCAGAGCCCTAGCAAGTGATTTTTCTTTGTTTTCTACTAAAATCACCTCACAGTGTGGTAGAACAATTGCTATAAGGATGCCTAGATGGCCACTACCACTGCAAAAATCCACAATGACATATTTTTTGGAGCCTACTACTTGTAAACAGCTTTTAAAATGTTTTCTAATTGTTCACATTTTTGGGCTGCCCTACTAGCAGGCAAAGCTCCACCTTGAGGGTTTGCCAGTATTGGGATTGTTTGCCAAGTGAAAGGGACTTTAAACCCACAGGAATAATGCTGTTATTTATGTCCGTTTTATTTTTTTCTATTAAATCAATGCAGATTCAATTTTATATTGCTTTGTGTGTTTAGTGGAGTTTTCATTTGCTGGGTCAGATTTATAGAGGCTGATATTGCTTACTTCAGATATTGAAACCTTCAACTCAGACTTCAATTTCATTGAACTCAAATTTAAAGTACATTTTAGTAAGGTTTGAAATTTTTCTTGACTCTTTTAAACCACAAGTAAGTCAGGGGTGTATAATTTTCTATTGGTAAATTAAGGAAATTTTCAAAGTATAGGAACATAACCTCAAAACTGGAAAGCAAAATAAAGTCAGCTAAAGTAACAAAAGGTCCCTCAGCATAGTGATGACACACTGCCAACTTCTCTCTAGGGGTAGAACTGCTCAAACTTGGGTCTTTTTGAGTATTTCTGGCCAACTTATATATATTATGTATTCTTACTGGCTGTGATAAATGATTTTCATACCTGAGCACATCTTTTGGTAAGGTAAACACACTTTGAGCAAGGCAACCACCACTTAAAACTCATTAATAGTTTGAATAATATCAATTTCACAAAACTTAGTCCAAACTGAGGTCTCAGCACAAGAAACCAGACAAGCTTCACGAAATCCTAATAAATTTTTTACATCCTCTTTACTGCTAAATTTACAAATTTGCCTAGCTACTGAGCACAACCCTGACACTACATACTTGTCTAGTAAAATGGCAGGAGAAGTGCACAGCTTACTCAAAGCTGGAGGCTGTGTTATAACCTCAAACTTTATGTTATCTAGTGTAAGTTTTAGCAGTTGATTGCCTTGAAGCTTTGAAGGTGTTAGTACAACTTTAAGCTCTAAATTGCAAGGTTCAGCTAATCTGAACAATGCTACTACAATAAAAGTTTTCAAGTCTACTTGGTACACTCCCTCACACTCCTGCACAGCATTAACAATAACTAAATTATTCATGTTTCTAAACACAGTTTGCTAGTTGTCTTTGTACTCTTTGAATCATTCGCTTACTCAAAACCCGCTTTCTAGCCGTCACAAACGCAGTAAAAACCGCACTCATCCCTAACATAAAACCCTCAAACCTCCAGAAAGCTTGCTCATCATAGTAAGCAGCTTTGTCACAACTTCGGGTAACAATTTCTCCATTTGAACACTTGAGGACTTCCTTATATTGAGTGTGTATGCATACACCCAAAGACTTACTGCGTAACTCAAACGGGGTGCACGGCTCGCAGTCTTTCACCACTTCATATGGTTCCCTTCTCAAAGCATGTGGAGTTTTGTTCCACAATAAAGTTGTTCTTCTTGCTAGTCCTGTGGTTGCTGTCCGTCCAGTGGGATTCTACGATTAATACTACCATAGTTAATCTAAAACATGTGTAAATGGGGTGTTGGAGAAAAGGGTGGTGGTGTGATAGTACTTACATTCCTAGGAAGGTTATTCCTAAGAGCATTCGTTTTTTTCGGACACGATTCAATCATTGTTTTCTTCACTTTAGAAACACGTTATAGAGTAATTCGCGTTGAATTAATGTAGCAAAAACCATGTAGTTTTTTTTAAATGTTGCAAAATATAAAACAATTCTAAAATCAATTTCTTAACCTCACTTAATTACAATAAAAGAATGTCATATGTCATTTATGTCTGGCGACTGTCGTAAAATGCACAACGAAGCAGTGTTGCCAAGTGGCTGATGTACCAAAATATCTAGATCAAGAAAGTTCTTCCTAGAATAGAAATTCATATTTTTTCTTTTGATAAAACGATACTAAACAAAAAATATAAATTATATGTTTTTACAGAATTAGCGAGGTTTGAGCTAGTAAAATAAAAACTTTAAGCTTTAAGGAGTTCAGTAGATACATGACATTATTCTATTGTGTATAATGGTAAATGGACAATGGTACAGAGTGGTAAAAAAATGATTGGAAAGTCTATTAAAATCCTATGATGGGCCAATCTGTCTTTGTAACAGTCAAAATGATCTAAAATAATAATAACAATACCTAACTAACGTTATAATAAATTTATCATTAAGGTCAGTTAAGGTATCCATTTTTTTTATTGTAACAACAATTTTTGAAACATTTTTCTTAACTATACATATTTTTTGAGTCCCTCAAAAAATTTTACTTAAAAGGTAGAGCTCGAATCAGATGAGAAAAGGCCACCGCATCATCAATGACGCAGTTTTTGAAACTATTTCTCTCTCCTTCTACAGTTGCCGTCGCATTAGATATAATCAGAGGCGTCCTATTAAGATATTCCCGAAAATAAATTGTTAAGCGGTCAAAAAGCCACTTGGCAACGTAGTACGGTTTTTACTTGGACACAATTAAAACAGATGCGGCAGCGGCCAGGGACAGATGGACCTTTTTATATGCTTTTACCACATTTTACTAGCCGGCACTCTAAACGGTGTTGCCAAGTTTAAAAAAATGTAGTGGCGGTCAGGGAGACTTAGGGGGTTAGGTTAGGTTCCGTTTTAGTCGGGTGTTTTTGTTGTATTGTTGATGGTCGCAGTTGAAGTTCACACAGTGTTATGAATGAAAAACGTTATTTTGTCATAATGTCTTCCAAAAAGGTTGGAAAGAAAGGTGTTATCATACACAGCCAAGGCCGTGAAATCGTCAGTAACGTCTTACAATTTATGAAGAAAGAAGCAGTAGGAGTTTCCATTGCTTTGAAAAACTTTTTGTCTTTTATTTTCTTTATTAAAAACGACGAAACGTTTCATTTTACTGATAAAATAATAGCACGCCACTGACTGGCTGCAACAACTTGGAAAGTAACGAGAGCAGCAATATTTAAAGCGAGACGTACAGAGATTGTGACATCATCGTTTGATGACGCCTGTGGCCTTTTCTTAGCTGATTCGAGCTCTATATGTCTAGATTGTTCTGTTGTTGTTGTTGTCTCTGTCTAGTAAAAAATAAAAAAATTACTTTGCTTTTAAAATAACGAGAATTCAGTGAAAAGTGGCATCGCTGCGGCCTAGAAATTTCTTGGAGGACAAACAATGCATTTATACGCACGTTATGCAACATCTTATTCATATCTTCTTGCATTTGATTGGTGGTTTTACAACATTGCTTCTGGAAATTTTATTTTAACTGTATTGTAATGTTGCAATTATTTGGATATTTCCCTGATGGCTTAATCAAATAACCAAAAAACCCAGAAAAGTGCTCTTTTGCATTTGGTGTATAATTATTATAAAAAACAAATTTTTACTTTTTTTCAGAAAATAAAAAATATTCACTTCTTCAAACTTAATAATAGAATTAAAAAAATGTGTACGGTTTTGGTCAAATATGTTATTTATTGTAACTAGAACAATAGTATAAATAAATAAATAAGTTAATCGTAAAAAACTGATGGTTCAACATTTCTTTAATAGAATAGTCACAAAATCACATTTACAGCTGATGAGATCGGCCGGTTAGTCTTCTCTCTCCTATTGTTCCACCACGTCTCTAAAGTCTACCCAAAACATCTCCTAGAGGAAATTCTGATGGGATTTGCATAGACCGTTTCTTCCTCTCGTTCACTTGGTAAATCGAGTCCACCAACTCTTCTGAGACTCCATCAAAATCGTACACTGCAGACACATCTCTTTTGGATATCTTCTCATTGGCCGGTAATTCAATTTCTGCATCCCTCACCAATCCCAAGCTTTTGGACTTTGCAAGTTTACAAGAACTAACAGCACAAAGAGGACTACTATTTCACCGATGCACTTCATGTTTTCTGTTTATGAGTTAATTCACTGGTTGATCACGACTGAAAAACGTCTGAACTTTGCTTCGTTTGTTTCAAATCTGGATGGCAGATTGAAATCGTGGCGCTTTTATAGTAACCGACCGTCGTACATGCTAGAACTCGATCTGATTGACGCACTTGGGTATACTCTAATTAATTCGGTACATAAAGTTAAGAAAAGAAATTGAGCAAACTCGACGTCCAATTAATTATTACCAGTTTAAGCTATTCATTTTTGTTTGGTATACTGATGGCCTTTTACGCACACGCTTTACCTAATGTTTTCACTTCTGATTAGCGCTTTGCTTGTTTTCTTATTACCAATTATGGTCACATTTTCTACTGGTTAAATTTAGGACTTTGTTGTTTATTTACTCTTAAATAACCTGTTTCGATAAAAATTTGTTCTAATTTAGTCATATTGCGCTCTAAAGATTCTAAAGACAACATGCTGTTTCATTAGCTAGTGCTTGCACTATAAACAAAAGCAGAATCTATTTTGTACTGATAATTACTGACCTAATAACTACACCAAAATGTGACAAATTGAAGTAGAAAATAACATCTGATTTGAATATCAGATGTTCATGTAATTTATGTCAGGAAAACCCATTTGCGGCATTATAAAATACACAAAGTAGGTCCGGTATTTCTAATGCATTTTTAATGTAAAAAAGTTATGATTCAACATTTTCTAGAGCTTTCTATACCTACGAACGGATAATTTTTTAATTAGTGACCTAAATAAAGTAATTGTTGGATTTACCTTGCCTATATTATTTGATGATCATTAAGTTCCAGTGTTTATACCTGAGTCATCCGTTCGAAATACTACTTGGTTTATTTACATCGTCAATTTTAGCAAGATTTTAGTTTCGAGGAATTTTTTGGAATTTAAATTTTTGCGGTCAGGTACCTAACTGATATTTTTAGAAGTTTGTTTCTTCCGTTTTGGATTAGTCATCAAAACTGCCTTAAACGTTTATATTAAAATCTATTGTAGGCAAAGTCTTGCAGCTGCAATTCCCAGTTGATCGGATGTTTGATTAAGTTAATTTTATTTTTTGAAACAAAATAATGAAAGTGTTGCTCTGGTATTGGATGTCACAAAATATACTTTGATATTCCAATAATTCTTATTTTCAATCACGACATTGGACAGACGCTTTAAGGATACAGAGTCGGTTAAATGGGAAAAGTATTAGAGAATTTTACAACAATCTCATACCCGGTTTGCAACGTTGATTATCTTTTTCCGTTTTCTAAAAAAAATAAGAAACTTATATGTGAATGTCAAGAATCATAATAAATTAGAAATAATTTTTGCAATTTAATAATACTGTTTTGTTTGATAAAAACTTGTTTTTTTACCTTTACAGTGTGAAATTCATATGTTTCTTTGTATTCTATTAGAAAACTGTTCAAAACCTACTTAAAAAATACAAACTAATTTTTTTGCGTTAGGAACGTGTGGATGGTATCAATCAACAAATCGTTGGTCTTAGCAGAAGTAAACAACAATCTAGTCGAAGATAAGTCATCTTTGGAAGTTTTTTCTCTTTTTTTTCATACTCTTTTTCGTTTTTGGAATTCCATTGGTCATATTACCCCACTTTACTCTAATTTTGGTTAGCACGTGATTTTGAGATTTTAATTTTTTTCATTTTTATTTTATATTAAAATTTGATTAGAAATATACAGGGTGGTCCAGTTTTAAGAGTCAATAATTCACCGTTTGATAGCTAATCAAAAATAAGTTGACTTGCATTATGTAATTTTTCTGAAAAACGTTTCCTAAGGAAGATACAGTCCTCCAAATTTCAATTTAAAAAATCGTTTTGTAGTTTAAAACTGAACATCCAAGACTTGTGAAAGTCCAAATTTGCACTGAATAGTCTAAAAACTTTTTTACTACTAGGAATGGTCTTCTGATTCGCTGTTCTCAGACTGCCATCCTGGTTGCGTGTCTGAAACTGGCATTCAAGAACTAAAGTCAAGATTGTATTGTGCATGAAACTCATTTTTTTACTACTAAAATAATATAAAGTTGACTTTTAATGCTAGAACTGACTTACTAGGACTAAAGAGTCCAAAAGTATATTTTCAGGACTTTAATTGAGGTACAACTCAATTTTCTGTTCTGGACAACAAGTAAATTAAATTTTCGGACATTTTATTTCTAAACATTAGTCTCAAGACTATTATTGTCGCATTTGGTACCAAAATTTTTACTTTTATTACTGAAGAAACTTGACTTTTGGAATAGTCTTAACTGAATTTTTCAGTCTTAAAAGCATTAAAAACAGTCTGCATTTCTTAGCGATGCTACAATTTCTATAGTGAAGAAGCTTGAAATATCATTTTCAAGACTATGGCCAGTGGACACACTGGCTTTTAGGCCTGATAAGTCAAAAACTTTGTAAAGATAGTCTTGAAACTTTGAGGCACTGAAAACAGCCTTAAAACACTAAAAACAGTCTAGTTATTAAGAAATACCCGAATTTAAAGATCGAGAAGTCGATTTAATAGTGACAAAGCTTGGAATGCCATTTTAAGTCTATGAAGAATGTAAAAATTGTTTTTTAAGTTTGCTATATCAATAACTTGGTGAAGATAGTCTTGAAACTCGATTTTCCAAGCTGAAGCAGTTTTGAAGCACTAAAAATAGTCCAGAATTCAAAAGAAAATGAAAAGCAAAGTAAAAAGCACGAAAAGTTAGTTTTTAAGACAATTTTCATGAATCTAATGTCAATGTCCTGCATCTAAGACTATTTTCAAGACTAAAATATTGAAATTTGTCTTTAAAATTATGAAACTTACTTCAAATGCAAATTTTAAGCTTCTGATGTCACTTTTCATTAGTTCAGTCACATTTTGGGGTTCAAGTCAATTTTTAAGGTTTAAATGTATGAATTTGTTGTAACAAATTCTTGAAAAAGTACTTAGTTATATGTCTACAAGTCAATTTTTAGTATTAAAGTCTCTCGATTTGCATGAAAACTGGTTACCAACTCAACTTTTAAGCTTCTGAATTTTTATCTTTTCTAATTCAATTTTCAAAACTAAAGTCTTTTAGTTTGTCTGGAAACTATGAAAACTGGCAACAATAATATTTTTTAAACTTCTTAAGTGAATTTTCCGTTTCCAAGACAATTTTTAAGTTGGGTTGGGTTAATTTTGGGTCTTTGACCGTAATAACGTGTATAAAGTGCTTGTTCCAAATTTGATCAATATTGTTCCAACGGTCTATGACAAAAAACCGATTTTTTTAAACAGAAATTTGAAGGACTGTATTTTCCTTAGGAAGCACTTTTCAGGAAAATGACATCATGAATGTCAACTTATTTTTTAATTGGCTATGGATTGGTGAATTATTGACATTTTAAAACTGGACCACCCTGTAGTATACGTTTGTATCTACCACTTTCGTATCAGAGTTTTCTTTAAAGTAATATAAAGCTAGTAATGGGGGTGGTCAATATTCAATCAATAAAATTTCCACATTCTTTTGCTTAGATGGAAATTTCAAATAAATAAGAAACGTCGAGTTTTTTTGAAAACTTGTACTAATGCTCGGACAAATCACAAATGAATTTAGTTTAGATAGTTTTGTTGTAGTAGGTATTTTCCCTGGACCTGCACCCTGGTGAGCTATCTTCCTGCTTAATGTTGCACAAGCAGTCAGGATTGACACAATCCGCTTCATCGTCGTGGCGATTTTTCTCCAAATGGTTTGTGATGAATGTCAGGTTTTGTCACGTGTTCTAAAAATGATAATTATATAATCCTGTCTTAAAAAATTTTGATCAAACTCACCCTGATCCGGTCTTTTATTCTCAGATGATTATTGGAGAGTTATAACCCTTCCATCGGTTAATGAGGTGTCACTGTGACCCCAACCTGACCAATTCCTCTTCTTCTATACCGCTCCTGCTTTTGCGTCCCTGTTCGTCGTCCTTTACGTCGTCTCTGCTTTTGTCCATTGGTTCTGGTGTTCCTGCAACACCTACATCACTGTCCGTGTGTTTCGTTCCGGTCTTCTGCTTCAGTTGAAAGTCTTCTTCTACGACCTCGACCTCGTCTTTTGCTTCGACGTCGACGGCGTGATCCGGCGTCGTCCTCTTCTGCACGGCCCGTCTCTTTTACAGGCATTACAGTCTAGAAGTTGTCAATAGTGATGATATTGATTAAAGTATGGTATATTGGTTTTAACCTGAATAAGGGTCTGTGACTTAGTAAACCTCTTAAAATGGCATAGTCGCGTTTGTTCCAAACCCAAACAGTATTTCCCGCGCCTATGCTTTAATCAACCGGATTTAAGACCGTGTTCTAAAGCTCTGTTGAACTTGCATCTTGACATTTTTTGTTTTATCACCAGGTGCAGTAACTATTTGCGCAATCTACCATAGAAATCTTATTCACTATTTGCCTACAGTAAGCAAAAATAACAATACTTACATGCTCCACGATCTGTTTTTGACTGGATCCGTTTTTCTCCTTTAAACGGGCTATTGCCTCCATGACGTTCGGCAATAGCCGGGGCTCTTTTCCCACCCTCTTCATCATGGCCTCAGAGGTGCTCGAGGCACTCAGATCGTCAAACAGCCGGAATGTGGACTTACCAAACCGTTTTCACATAAATTTTTCATTTAACATAAAAATCAACCGAGATTTTGATGTTTTCTGTCAGTATTTTCAATAAATTTTGTTTTTTCCGTAGCAACCACGACCACTGCCATTATACTGATTTCAGTTTAATACTGGTCTCATTGTTGCTGTACGTGGTGTCTCAAGAATGAAAATCAATGTTTTTTAAATTATATTTTAAATTTCTGATTAAGTTTTGCTTCATTTAAACACTTTTTGTAAATAACATACACAACACAACACTAGAAGGAAAGCTACGAAATAGAAAACATTTATTAGTGATGGTTGAAGAAAAAAATTAAACTCACGTTTAAGTATGTTGACTGGAATTTTGTCCATCTCCACAGATGATGCAGTTTTGATTTCTTCACTGTTAGTTGAAGAATAGTAATATATAGTATTTGGTTGAAGTAAAAAATATGATTGTAATGTTACTGTTTGAACAATAGTGATTACAACCTTTAGATTGTAGAGAAAATAACATATTCAGAAGAGTTTGAGTCATTGACCATCCTGAAGCAGTTATCAGAGCAATATCTATCATTTTCCTCTTATTATTCAATTATAGAGCAGCCTTTCTTTGAGTTAAACATTTACGGGTTCACGTCTTCCCTATCTTCCCTATCCTATCATTGGTATTATTTTATGCACAACAGGGGCCACTAAATAGTCCATAATCCTGGGGTGTTGGGCTCCACCCAGGCTAAGTTGTGATTTGACTATTATTGGTCACGTGCAAAACGTCACAGTCCAATTGCAAGGGTGTCCTTAAATATGGGCGGGCAACCCGCCAGAAGGGTCATAAAATGTTTATCTCTTTTCAATTTCAAGGATTAGCAGCATCCTCAACTCATTATCAAGAATTTGCCAAACCTATCAATATTAGCATGAGTAAAAAACCGTTTTTTCCACTACTAATATGATAAACATATCATTATTGCCCGATTAGTAACTTGAGAAATTCGTTTTCTCTACCTCAATGGTCATTGTTGACCATAGGTCAAAATAGAGTTTAATCTCTAGTTCTAGTCTGGCACAAACAACAAAAAAGGAAATATTATTGACCTAGGTAAATAATAATGTCATTGTCTATTAAGCCATATGAAATTACTTGACAAGAGACAGATAAATTAGGTTGACTTTTCATGTTGTTTGACTTGTATCTGTATGTAAGTTTTTAAATTTTCAATAAAAGGGCCATCAAAAATATGATTAATAGTGGAAAAAATAATAATATACTATTTTTACTAAATGTTAGTGATTGATTAATAATATAGTACTTGTACTTGCGTAATTGTAACGGCGTTTTCTTGTTTTTTATAAAACTCACCGTTTTTGAGTAAACAATATAAAAGTTATGTTCATGCACTTGGTAATCAATGAACATTGAGAAATCAAAATCAAGTAATAAACAGTGTTAGTAATTCGACTTTTTTGGTCAAAGTTGAAAACTAAAGAAACTTTTTCCAAGTTAACAAAGAAAAAAATTCTAATGAAAAGTTATAAAAGTTATAACAAAACACAAAATTTACTTTGTATAAAGTTAAAAAAAAAAATATCTATATAATAAAATGTTTTATTTGTTAAATCTAAACTAAAATAACTTTTTATTTTAGTTTACACAACAACACTAGTGTCTTAAAACAAATTGAATTTTTATTGCGTTTGTAGAAAAACACTATTAAGACTGTGCTATTACTAAATTGTTAAATACAAAAATTAATTATAATTTAATATGATCTTAAACTATCTACGATTTATTTTCTAAAATTCTCTTATATTCTTAGAAAAACGGAAAAAGATAAACAAAATCCATAAGCGGCCTCACGCGATCAGTATTACTGACAGTATTTCAAAATTCCTGCTAATGGTTGTTTGAGGTCAAATTGTTACATTCTCAGTATACTGACAAATCAGTATTTAACAATCTGCTTAATACTGATAAACTCACTTCAATAATGGCCGTTTTAGGACAATTTCGATAACTGTGAAATACTGGCAATATTCAATACTGATCACGTGAGGGCCACTATACGTGTAGCACCAATGTGACCACCCTGTATATACAGAGTGTTTATTAAGTATTTGTTCCCAGATTAAAGAGTTAACTTTATACCAATTTGAAGCAAAACAGTTCGTATAAATATTAAACCGCAAACACATCATTTCGGAGGTATCGGAGAGCCTACATGGATAGGCCTATTAACTGATGTTTGTGTATTTTCTGACACCCTGTATCTCCAAATTGAAGCGTTTCGGGACTACTTTAAACGAACGTTCTCCCTAAACCGTTTATATACAGAGTGAGCCAAATTGGTGATGCATGTATGGGGGTTTTGTTTTAACTTTATCTTTTGTCTATCAAGAGTTTAAAGCTAAAGGATATATGGACTTATATGGATTATATGAAAAAAATTAAACTGGTGTATCAATCTTGTACGGCCATTAAAGATAGCATCGAATCGTTTCCATTAATCATGGCGTTTTCTTTGATCTCCTTGTATTTTGTTGAAGGATAAAATCTCTGGTTGCTTTTTTCCAACAAACGAAACAAATCAAACCAGAAAAGCGCAGTGATCGTTACGATATCGATCATCTGACACTTGAACACTACCATTGCGCATCCAGTTTTGACAATTACAGTCAAAATTGTCATAGCCTTGAATACATTTTTGGTGACGCAGACGTAAGGACTAGTGAAGAAAGGAACGCTTATTATTTGATTCTCCTAAACTCATTATTCTAGGTTTCATTCATTAACATTATTATTATTTGACTTACATGTAAAGGTAGAATAAGAGGCCTTCTACTAGCATCATTAAAGATATAACTATCCAAGTGACATATGCGTAGAAAGGACGTGCGTCCTTATCTTGGTGAAAAATGGCCCAAAAATCGAAGAATTGTACCAGCAAAATTATCAAATACATTATCACATATACTAAATATGCGAAAATTTTTAGAGCCTGTAAGAAAAATTACTAACTTTCTGGTAGGTTCTTATTTGTTATGTTATTACCTTTTAAGATTCTTAATGAGGATTGCAAACTCATGTTGATGACCAATCTAAGTTCTTCAGGCATGACGTCGTAGAATGGTTTGGTACTTGAAAATAATCACAAGGATTTATTATTATGTTACCTACTTAGAAAGGGATTCAGAAAGTGGGTGGATAATCAAAACAATTCCGCAAAAAAGGGTAAAGCAGAAATGACAAGGATGATAACTCGGCGACACGTGTTTCTGCTTTTTGGCTTCATCAGGCATGTAACTCCATCTGTATGAAAGGAGGTTTAAAAATCAACTGACATACACATAGTGAAACATATACGGTGTAACCTGGAAAAGGATGGACAAAAACAAACATGGATATCACAAACGGCCAGGAGTGATTTCCGGAAGAAGATTCACAATTCGGTTGACATATCTCCAATCGATGCGAGTGATCCTACCCAAGGAAGTGTAAAACATGGAAGAGTGTTTACGCGGATTAATAAATTACAGGAAGGAGTTTATTGGGTAAATCCGTAAAAAAAGGTGAATCAGAAAGGAATGAAATTATGAAGCCAAAAAGCAAAAACACATGTCGCCGGGTTATCATTCTTGTGTAAACTATTTAACTAACTAGTGGCACAAGGCATCAAAACTTTAGGGCGTTTTCGTTAATAATTTATGAATCATAACTTACTTGTAGTAAAGATGCGAAGATCTACTTTATGCAGCGGCGTCACTAATTAGCTACTAATAATCAGTAAAAATCATTTAATATGGCGGCCGTAATCAGTGACGATAATCGATCTGCTGTTGTCCACTATTCACAAATTCACTCGTCAATAATAACTCAACTAATTTAAGTTTGCAAAAATTAACTTTTAACGGACCGAAAAGCAAAAAAAACAAAAACAACAATCTTTGCTCTTTTTAGTTTCTTCACATACCACAAAATATGAACAAAACTATTTTATGACTAACTTCAAAGAAAAGCAAATGTGCAGTAGCAAGAGCGTCGCCAGCCTATGACCAATGGGGAGGCATGTTGATATGGATTGGAAAATGGGAAAATGGTATTTTATTTAAAGTTGCAAGAAACTGTTCAGTGAGACCTATTTCCTGATTATCAATCAATTGAAACATAATCTCCTTTGGTTTTTCGTACATTTTCATTGATATTACTTTTTTGAATTTCTAAGGGTGGGCAGCTGCCCCTACCTGCTCCCCTTGGCGACGCCCTTGCGCAGTAGGCAAATGCGCAATCGATGTTCACAAAAATGGCGACTTCTGTTTTTGTTGCACAATTCAAACATTTTCAGTTTATAGGTGGAATTAGCTAGTAGGGCTAGGACGGTAAAAACAATTATGGTTGTTGTTTTGTTTATTGTTATAATGAAAAATATTCATGTAATTATTGACGTTGACTGAAGAGAATCAACCTGCTTTTGTGATTAATTACATATGACGTCACAATGTAACTGACGTATTACGTTCCATGGAATGGAACTAAAAATAGTGAATGTCGGTCAACTCAATGTCAATGTAAATTGACATTAAATTTTCATAGAAAAGTATTATTAAACTTTTTTTTTTGCCACCTAATTTTCTAAATGTATCTGTAACAAAATATATTATCTAAGTACTTACCTTGACCGAATTTTCCCTACATTGACAAATAACTACGTCCTCACTTCACTTTACAGTTTAGACATAAAGTTATATCCATGAATGAGTAAAAAACACATAGTTTGTTACACCTAACAAACGTTTTTAAGTAGAAGAATCTGCACCATTTTAACAGCACTTTTAAAGTTCTTCACTAAATAATTTTTATGAACGTTATTCAATTCATTCAATTCTTGACTAAGCATACGAGTAGAATTTCAAAACTAAAGTTTCCAAAGTTTATCAGTATATTTTTTTAAAAATATACAATGCATAGATATAAGATTGCGTTTTAATCATTGTACGTCATTTAATAACTTAAACCGCATATTATAAGTCACAGTAAATAACTATAGTTTGCTATAACTAAACTATGTTCCAAAATTGCTATGTTAAAGAAATACAGAGTGTTAAAGATTTTTTTTTTAGTTTTAGCACCCCAAGAAAGAAGAAATATCAAAATTATACATAAGAATTTAAAAACTACTGCAAATCAATGATTTAAGACAAAGATGAAGCATAACTTTGAAAGTGACATGTGGTGCCAAAATGGATGTCATTTAACTGTTGGGATTGTTCTGAAAAGATTATTGAAATGTTGGACATACAACGGCATTAGAATGAAAGTTAAGAGGGCTTTATTCAAGATTGAACACTGTTATATCCATTTTTGGGGTTAATTGCCCAAAAAAAAATTAAAAATTTACAAAGCGACTATAACTTTGATTTTTTTTACAGACTTTTTCTCTGGAAAACATGTGTAATCTTATCTGTCATGGAGTTGTTTTTTTTATAATGTAACCGACAATACCTGACTTAGTAGATATAAAGCTGCTATCAAGCTAATTTAAGGTTGAGTAGATATTGCAACGTTGCATTTTTCGAATAAACCAAAATTTCTAAATTGGGAAACGTCTAAAAACATCCCGAGATATTTGTGGGGTTGGTTATTGGGGACTATTTGAAAACTTAACTTTTCTTGTCCATGCTGTAAAATACAGCTATAATAAAATAAAGTTAAAGTTTTTCCTGTCAGTCAAACAGTAGACACAATAGCCAATTAAAAAAGCAATTTTAGTTATTCTAAGTAATCGTACTTAGTAAAAAAATGTTTTTTTTTTTGCAAAAAGAAAGACTTAAAACTCAAAATCTCAAATTTTTAGCAATGTTCACGTTACATCATCACTACTGCATTCATATTTAATAAACTAAAATAAATTTAACAACCAAAGTTTACTTTTCGTACCCCTGTAAACAACAATTGAACTGACCTAAAATGAGCGTTACCCCGAAAACACAAAATTTATTTATATATTGACAGTAAATTCAGACACATTTTTTCCTACAGTCAAAATTTTGAAAATGTATTATGAATCATAATTGTGCAAATTTAGTGAGGTCGAAGTTTTCGTGTTAAACCCGGTGTAAGTCCTGACAGTGCATTGGGTATGAAGAAGGTAGCCAAGGAACCGCGGCTTTTGCCTAACGTAATGGAGGCCATCGCAAACCTAAAAGAAAGGAACGGTTCAACCCCAACAGCAGATCATCGATCAGGTATTTGCTGCCAATTTATCATAAATCAAAATAAATTACCATCTAACTACAGATTACCCGCAGTTTGAAAACCCAGGGAACTAGGTCCATAAATGTGAAAATACAAGTGCGTAGAGCTTTAGAACACGGCCTTCATTCCGGTTTAATCAAACAAAGAAGTGGAAAGTTTCGTTTGGGACTGGGAAAACGAAACTATGAAGTTTTTAAAAAACTTACGCGTCTTTACCACCCCACTTACGGTAAGCCATACATCAAACCATGATTATACATTCAAGGAAGAAATTTCTTTAGAAAGCAAAAGAAGAGGTTCACGTTCGAAAAGAAGACGCAGACCAAGACGTGGCAGGAGACGTAGCAAAAGCCGCAGAAGACGCTACTCCACCGATGAAGAAGATGAAACGGAAGGCAATACTGACACGGACAGAAGTTTCACCAAGTCACCAGAACCTCAGGATAAAGCAGAAAAAGGCGTAAGTCACGACGAAAAGGACGCAGAGCCAGACGAAGGTATAGGCGTAGAGGAGCCGATTCTGATGAAGTTGATAGTGACCGATCATCTCCTACCAACCAAGGCAGATCAGGTCCACCCGAAGAGAAAAGATCCGATCAGGATAAATTAAGTGCGTTTTGCTGTCCCTTGAAAAATAATTGTTTAAGTAACCATTCTTGACAGATTATCAATCAAAGTCAGGGAGCAGCCAAATGCAGCATGACCAAAACCAACAAGAACAACCGCAGGAAGAAGACGATGACTGCGGAAATCCTGATTGTCTGTGTAATATCAAGCAGGAAGATGGACCTTCACGAAACTCGACCAGAGACAATTACTTTCATCAAAGTTACTTAAACTGATAACATCAGCATTCATTTTGTCAGAAGCATTTAGTAATAAAAACATTGTTTGTTTGTGATGTATGGAAAATTTAATTATTGAAAGTAATTTTTTATATCTGTTTACCGGTATTCTTGTTAACCATGATATTTAAAAAATCTAATTTTTTCTACAACACAATCTAGAATGCGTGGAGGTTTGCTTTAATAACGTTTTTGATTTACCATTTTTGGACTGCTCGAAAAGTCACCATTATGGCGTCACTCATCAACTATAACAACTATAAGTAAAGTGATTTAAATTACTATTCAAACTTTTCTTTAATAATTCATATTCTATAGAGGAATAATTATTTAATTATTTATTAACAATTACACCACATGCTCAGCTAACCAAAAATAGTAGTTTGTTAGCCTAGTATGAACACCAGGCGCACCAACAGAACATCCAAAGTCGCTTCCGTGAGACACAATACCAACCTAAAAAAATTATTGGTTATTGTCATCAGCCATGAAAAAATAAAACTATTTATCTAATTTTGTCATTTTAAAGAGTAAGGTTGAAACCAGAGCAAATGGTAGTTACGTCATCGTAATAATTCGCCACTATTAGAAAAATGTTACAAAAAAAATTGAGTTTATGCCAAAATCTTGGTATTTCATAATGTTTACTGGTATAATTAATTGATGGACATGAATAAATATTGGAAAAGTAACAAGAATCATTAAAATTCACTATTTGACTTACTTGAGTGCCATTAACCCACTAAAGGACTTCCACTATCCCCCAAACAAACATTTTTGCCTTCCTGCAGACCAGTGGTGCAAATCTGTGACATTTGCACCGTAAACAGATAAGACAGAGCGCAACTTAAATAGGGAATTATGGTAACTTCGATTTTTCGTGGTACTGTCGAATATTCTGCTGAAGTGTCATTGATTTTTCCCCATCCTACTAACATCCCTAAATCATCTGCGTAGGTATTCAAAATATCCACCAGAGGTGGTGTTGATATTGTGGCTACTGCACCTGAAAATGGATGGAATGAAATTTTTGCTTAACTGCCTCAATTCTGAAAGATGAACTTACTTGAAAGAGTCACATTCTCAGGTAAATGAACTATGGCTATATCATTGAGGCGGGTATCAGAATCGTAATCTTCGTGTATGGTGAAATTGGATGAAGTTACTTTAATTTGGAATTCATCAGGATTTTCCAAGTCATGTGCACCGAGCTTTATGGTTAAATCTTCAGCCCTAATGAAGTATACAATAATTATAGTTAGAAGAATTTATTTTATGTAATTTGATTAACGATATTTTTTAAAATTTATATTACATATTACCCATAAACGCAGGTTGCAGCTGTAAGGACTAAATCGGCTCTTATTAAAGATCCTCCGCATTTCACCACTCTTCCATTTATATTAGTTTCCAAAGCGGCCTAGTTCAAAAACATTTAAAATATGGAAAAACAAACTAAATTAAATTAACACCACTAACTTCAAAAATTGATACCAAGATAAAGATCAAGCTTATTCGAAAACAAAAATGAAGAACTTCTGTGACGTCATTTTAGCGTGCTTTGATTTTCCTATACAAAAAATGACTTACTAAATATGGCAACGAATGTGGGGTTATTTCATCTCCATTTACAATTTTGAGAGATGGCTCACTGCGTGTAAGATGCTAAAAGTACAATTAGAGAATTATGGTTTAAAAAAAGCTAAGTATCTTACCAACACCACCAGAATGACAAAATGGGTTATTTGCAACTTATGAGACATATTTACGTGGGTTTACACTGGGAACTAAGTCAATTAAATGATAACAAACTTCAAGTGTTTTCAGGTGCTTATTACAAGCTATGAACAGACCGATTTTTTGATAAAATGCACCTTGTCATCAGCGTTTTTGATTAAGGCATATTTGATCAAAAAAACTGGCAAGTAAATCTCGGAGAACTTGTTCCGTCATCAAGTGTAGCAAGTATAAAATAACTAGTTATTACCACGCATAGTAGTTACATGGGATGATGATTTTAAATTTTTATTTTATTACGTACTATCCAACTACCTAAAATTAATTAACATATTAAAGCCATAAACATAATTTAAACAAACATTCTTAAAAATTGCTTTATAAGTTTTATTATACTGGTGCGGCATTTGCGGCAATCCAATCCAAATAGTATGACACTCTAGCAAAACATGAAGGCCACCCTTGTTCGCAACCCCAACTGCTTCCAAACGACACCACCCCTATTTGAACACCATTAATAACTAAGGGTCCACCCGAGTCTCCGTTACAGGTGCCCCTGCCCCTCGATCCAGAAATGCATATGTGACTATCCTCAACAATTCCCAAATAAGCCATTCGAGAGGCAAAATTGCTGATGACGAATGAAGTTACTTCTCGCAGCACCGGGGAAATGCTGTTCACACTGTCTGAAGGTCTACCCCAACCACTTACCAGGGTTGTATTACCTAGATAGTCATGATCATTGTTTCGTGGTAGTAAAACCGGTCGGATAAAGGCTGTAAAGATTATAAAATTGCTATATTAGACGACGTTTTGAAATATTGATCATAAATTTACCGCTTATTGGTACTGGATCATGGAAACGGACGATAGCAATGTCATGCAACAGGACGGACCTAGTCCAATTTGGATGAATTACCACATCTCCAGAAGACACTGCTATAGCGTGGGGATCGTTAGTAGCTGGAAAATTGTGTCCTCCTAGTGTAATCGTCACATTTCCAACCCGGCTACAATTTCCAGGCTTTTACATAATCAAACTTTACGAAACTTTTGGATATCATATACTTATCAACACAGTGGGCGGCTGTTAGAGCTGTACGAGCGTTTATCAATGATGCACCACAAAACGAATTTCCTGCTCCTACCGGAACTAGCATCGCGCCCTAACAAAATACACAACAATTACAAACTCTAAAATCAAAAAACACAGTGATCCACCTACTTGATAAGGCCTTGAGTTGGGAACAGCTTCATCACCGCCAACAATATGAGGCTCTGCTGCACTGGATGGACCTGGAATATTAGGAAATAGTCTTCTAATTTCCGGATCATACTCCAAATGACCCGGAGTATAATTTAAGTAATCTTCTGCTGTCTAAAACCACCATAAATATAGTTAGTTAAACTGAATGGTAAGAAGGTGTGATACCTACCAGCTCTCTAGAACTGACCGCAATAATAAACAGGGTGACCACCCATAATGTGACGACCCTCTTCATCATGAGAATTTTGTATAAAAACACCAAAAATTGTATTTTTATTGCCGTTATATAGGCAGCACTAATCCAGTTTAAGATGATCTTTATCAAGAGGAACAGAATCCGCTTTATTTACAAGGAGCTTGAATGATTTACGAGACAAAGCTTCATAAATACTGTTTGTGATAAAATAAGTTCTCTAATTATTATCGGGTTAATTAATACGTTTATAAATTAAATAATGTTTATTAGGTTAGTTTTTATTTAGGGTGATCGCTTCTCTCTTGATCCTTAGTAAACTGTCAGAAGCTGCGGTTGATGATGGAATAGTAATGGTATCTGCAGAAGCTGATACTGTAGTTCTTGGAACGGTAATAGTTTCAGCTACAGGAGATACAGTAGAGTCAGTTATAGTTGTGTCTTCATCTTCGTCTTCCTCTTCGTCCTCGTCAATAGGAGTGGTACTCCACGGTACGGTAATTGTTTCCACTGAAGGAGATATTGTAGTGTGATTTACTGTTGTGATTTCACCAATAGGAGTGGTAATCTGTGGTATTGTAACTGTTTCGATTGATGGTGATATGATGGTACTTCCAGAAGTCGTTGTGGTTGTGGTGGTTGCTTCGGTAGTTGTCGTGGTTGTTGTAGTAGGAATTGGAGCAAGATTTTCATTAATCCAATCCAAATATGAGGTCACCCGGGTAAATACGGATGGGTAACCTTGGGCGCAACCCCAACCACTACCAAAAGACACTATTCCAACCTAAAAAATCGCTTGAACTAAACATCAGATAATATGGTAACTAACCTGAACGCCATTAACTGCCAATGGTCCACCAGAATCTCCGCTACATGTAGCACGGCCAACGTAGCTGGACATGCAAATATTGGTGTCTTCCACATAACCCAAATAAGCTAATCGACAAGCATAGTTACTCATAATATGCGAACTCAATTCGTTTAGTACGCTTGAAATCCCTGGAGTAAATTCTTCAGGTCTACCCCATCCGGTTACTAAAGAGGTGTTTCCTAGATAGTCTTGACTGTCGTCTTGTGGCAATAATATTCTGTTTATTGTGGCTAAAATATTAGAAATTATTTATATACTTATCCACAATATTATTGTACTTGCCTGAGAATTGAACTGGTTCTTGAAGTCGAATTATAGCAATATCATTTCGTATAGTGCTAGGCTCCCATTCTGGATGAACCACTACGTCATAAGCTATTACAGCTACTGCATTATCTTCAACAGTTGGAGGTATGTTGTGTGTTCCTAAGTAGGCTATTAAGCCCCAATTAGTATCCAAACTGAAACATACAGTTTTACACTATGCTAGTTAGGGATAACTATTACTCACACATCGACGCAATGAGCAGCTGTTAGCAAATTCATTTCGTTGATAATGGACGCACCACAAAAATAACTTGATCCTGAAGTGGTTGGTACCGATATTCCAACCTGTGAACATCCAAGTAAGAGAAAAACAAAACAGAAAATAGTAGCGTACCTGGTAAGGACGAGAGTGTGGAATCGACTCTATTCCACCCACAATACGTGTATCCACATCTGGTTCTAAATATTCAAAATGATGACGGTATTCTGGTAGCAGTTCCAGATGGGCGGGAACTGAATTCCGTATGTCATGTCTATCCTAAACCCATTCATTAAAATTTCAGTTCAACTTAAAGGCATACACTACTTACAATTTCTCTAGAATAGGCACTTACAACTAGTAATGAAAGTATTCTTAAACACATTTTGAGGAAATTATAGTGAAAATGAACTAATTTTATAAACGCGGATTTGTTTTATACTCCAATAATGGACAAAGCGTTGTAAAACTGAATCTTCACTTAATTCCACCTAGTTTTAATAAACAATGTATATTTTTATTGACTCGAAAGAATCCCGTTGACGCTTCACCTGGTCATAAACTTTTATTGTCCTACTCATAAGTAAAAGTCCAGTATTGTGTAATCAAAATTTATTTATATTACTGTACTGTTTACAGGATACATATTAGCATCAATCCACTCTAAATACGGACTGACCCGGGTAAATACCGACGGAAATCCCTGGGCGCAGCCCCAACTGCTACCAAAAGACACTATTCCCACCTGAAATCAGTTGCTTTGATTCAGTGTACCAATAATTTGGTATTATCACTCACTTGAACGCCATCGACTACTAAAGCACCACCAGAATCTCCACTGCATGTTGCTTTTCCCACATAACTAGCCATGCAAATGTTCGTATCTTCCACATATCCAAAATAAGCCAAACGACAAGCATAATTGCTCATTATGTGCGAAGATAACTCATTGAGGACCTCCGAAATTGAATTAGCATTTTCGGAAGTTAGGCCCCAACCAGAAACCCAGGAAGTTTCCCCCAGATAGTCATTGCTATCATCTTCAGGTAAGGCAATGTTGTTTATGGTATCTAGACACACACACAATAAGTATTTAGAGGAGAGAAAGATACTATTCGTAGACTAATTACGCAGCGCTGGATCACCCTGTATACTTTCTTGAGTAACAAAAATGGGATAAATACATACCTGTAAACTGTATAGGTTCGGCTAAACGTACCAAAGCAATGTCATTCCTCAAGTTGGCACTATTCCAATCGGGATGTATTACAATATCGTTGGTTTCTAGAATCAACACGTCTTCTGAAGCTGTTGGAGGCAATGTATGGGCCCCAAGGTAAGCTGACAGAGAGCCAGTAAGACTGTGCATTATTTATTAGTTATCGAATTTCAAATAGAATGTACTAAACTTACGCATCAACGCAATGAGCCGCAGTGAGAATGTTGGCTTCGTTAATAAGTGACGCTCCGCAAAAATACTGACCTCCGCTTACAGGGATTATTAAAGCCACCTAAGTACAAAAACCACACGTATTTTTGAAAAAATAACAGATAATACAGACCTGATAAGGACGCGAATGTGGAGTCACTTCTTCACCACCAATTATTCGGGTGTCATTGGTTTTTTCCGCATTACGAGGTGGTAGTATTGCATCAAATTGCGGCTTTAATTTCAAATGTGCAGGGATCGCTTTGTCAAATATCTATTAAGAGTTATTATAGAGCCATTCCAGGAAATTGTTTAAAATAAACTTACAGAATCTGCACAGAAAGCAAAAGAACAATACAGATAGGCTAATAACAAAGTCTGTTTTAAAAACATTTTGACAAATTTCGCTGATAAATTAAAAACTGCTTTATATATACTTTAATATAGGATTATTGCGGAGTAATAAACTGATATCTTTTCAATCGTTTTATGATGAAGAAAACTCTATTACGGTCGTAAAAGTTATCAAGTTATCCCCGAGTTCAAAATTTTAGATACAAGCTAATATAAAAGCATTGCAGAGAGAGCGAGCCCCTTACTAGTACTGCTAGCACATCTCTACTACGTTAACTAGCGTTATGGGTGCTGTCAATTGTCAAGCGGGTGAATAAGGGTAACTCACGTTTTACTCTACTTATGAATACATATCTCTTTTTAGCACATGCAGTTAAAAAGAAACAGAATATAAGCCTCATTGCCGGTCGTGGTCTTGAAAAATCTAACCTCAAACTTTGTTTAGTTTTGTTATAGTGCTTCAAAACATTTTTGTTATTTTCAGTAAATCGCTTATGATTAGTTTGTAAGGCTTACTAATATAGTTGAAAAGGGTGTAAAAAATGTCTGAAGAGGATGTTGGTGTTAAGGGTATTGCAGCCCCTACAGTGCTGCAAATTCAAACTGACCGAATAACTCAGGTAACAATTGTTTATTTATGCTTTCCAGGGTAGTGTACTTATATCCTTTACATTTTAGCTGGCTGAGAAGTACTGGGCACCACATACGGTCGAGCACCACTTACCGTTTGATGCAGAAGTTGTGGAGGATATCTATATGCAAGATATACGAGGCAGCAAGTAAGTACAATTTATTTTTAGTAGTAAGTAGATGCTACATTAGATGAGTTTTGTTCAACCGTATTTAGCGTACTCTACTTTTTTATGACAATACTGAACTGATTATTATTTATGTGTATCAGTTTGTTGAAAAATGGGGTTGGCTGGAGTATTGGTATTGCTGTGTGCAGTATGAAGAAAGGTTTAAACGAAACAACCATATTCTGGTGGACCAGTTTTGGTCTCATAGGCAATTATCATCACTTTAGATAACCTAAAAGTAGAAGCCAATATTAGTATAGTGGTGTTGCTATTGGAATCAAAGTTTTAAAATACAAATTTGCAAATTGCTACATATCTACTTCATTCTCCATTGTTTGTAGCCAGCTTTATTGATACTATATTTTTTGGATTTGCTTACATTTTACTTAAATTTTGAAATAACTAAGTAAAGTGTAGTAAACAATAATTATGCATTGTTTTTTTTGTGTTTTTGAGTCAGTTTTTTGTCATCTATTTTAGAATTTTTCCTTACTGTTCAGAATTGTTTTTATTTAATGCAAGACCTTACAAAAAACATCCAAACCATAGTGTGATAAAGTAAATAGAAAAATAATGAATAACTGTTATTGATTGTTGCCATGATAATTAATAATAGATGGCTCCTGATTGAATGTAAACTAATTTCTGCTAAATAACATGCTGCCACATTGTAAGTGGTAAAGCCCAATTGAACCTAAATTTGTTTTAAAATTTAACTGTATTGAAACGGTCCAAAACATTTTCATGTTCCTACATGTTTTGTTGCTTTTACAGTTAAAAAAAGACAGTCAAATGTTTGATTTCTATTTTAGTTACTCCATAAGACGAATAATGGTGTTAGAATTCAGCCAGTATTTAGAAAAATACTTGTGGCCAAACTACAAACCAGATTCCTCAATTGCTCATATTATGTCTATTGTAATAATGGTGAATGAGAAGTTTAGAGAACGAGTTCAAGTGTGGCAAGTAAGACCTGTTTTCTTTGCATCATTTTACCCTCCTTATATTACACACAATTTTAGGCGTTCCGCAAAGATAACGACAAGTTTCCCCATTTCTTCCAAAGAGTATTGGAATCCTGCTTAGAAGATGAACTACTCGTCAACATTCAGGAGCAAACCGCGTTACTTGTTTTCCTAAACCACTGCTTCAACAGCATGGAAGAGGGAATTTGCCGTGATCAAGTCAAGCGACTAGTATCACTTTCCATGTGGGTTGCTTTACAACCGCAACGTAGAGAATACGAGTTTAAATTGAACCCAAAATGGAAAAAATTTTGGAGAGCTATTCATCGCAAAGACAAGCCCGAAATGCTGGAAAAATTGACGTGGGAGAGAACTTTTCTGCATAAACTTATGTTGAAGTTTCTTCTAATTTTGGAGAGTATCAGCCCGACTGGAATTTGTCCAAATCATAAAGTAGGATAGTTGGGATTAATGTATGTACAGGGTTTGTAAATTTTAAACTTGATTTTAGGTGCATTATTGTGAGAGGTTTTTGGAATTGATGATTGACTTGGAAGCTCTGTTGCCTACTAGAAGATTTTTCAACACAGTGTTAGATGACTGTCACCTAGTGGTTCGGTGTTGGTTGTCTGGATTGAATCAGAGGCCTGAAGGACACTTGTTTAGTCAGGTAAGTACCAGTTTGAATTGAAATCTATTCAATCCTTTAGTGTTAGAGTGACTTTAACTATTATTGGTTTATTAGTAGCTGATTGCAGCAATGTATTTTTAAGCTTGCTAGGTTTGATTTTGCAATCCACTGACTTATTAAAAATAGTTTGATGCAGTTAGTCATAAGTAGAGTCCGGATTTCTAGAAATTTTGCTTTTTGCAAATAATAAAACCTTTGACATCTAATGTGAACGATTTATGCAAAAACGCGTCATTTGACAGATTTTGTTGATGCTTTTTTTGCTATTTTCTTCGTTTTGTGCTTATTTTAGTTTTTTGTGCTTCTGAATGACAAAAACATGTTGCAAAATGTATAATTATCAATTTACAAATTTAAACTGACCAAAAAAATTCCAAATACTTTTGAAGAGGTCTAAAACAATGTAAAAACATTCCAACACACTATAAAACCTCTAAAATGCATTGCAAAGCTTACAAAGCAGCTTAGAAGCTTCTAAAAGCTTTTAGAACAGTCTAAAAGCTTCCAAATGCTTTTCAATTTATCTAGAAACTCTCAAAAGCTTCCGTATGCTTCTAAAGCAGTTTAACAGCTTCCAAACGTTTCTAAAACCGTCTACAAGGTTTCAAATGTCTTAAAGGCAGTCCAGAACCTTCAAGGCTCTTTATACTGCCCAAACACCTTCCAAATGCTTCTAAAGTAGTCTAAAAAGGTTTTAAAACACTACAGAAACTCCAAAATATGTTTAAAGCCTTCCAAAACAGTCTAGAAGCTTCCAAAAGCTTTTAGAACCCTCTAAAGGCTTCTAAATAATCTTTAACTAGTCTAGAAGCTCTCAAAAAATTTCAAGGCAGTCTAAAAGCTTCCGTATGTTTCTAAAGCAGTTTAAAAGCTTCAATGCTCCTAAAGCAGTCAAAAATATTTCAAAACACTACAGAAACTCCAAAATGCTTCTAAAGCAGTCAAAGGTCTTTCAAAACAGTCTAGAAGCTTTCAAAATTATTTAGAACAGTCTAAAAGATTCCAAACGCTTTTCAACTAGTCTAGAAGCTCCCAGAAGAAATTGAAGCAGTTTAGAAGCTTCCAAAAAAATTTGTGAACCGAGTAAGAGATTCCAAATGCCTCTAAAGCATTCCAGAACCTTCAATATGCTGTTTAAACAGTCCAAAAGCTCTCAAGTAGTTCAAAAGACTTTTGAAAGTTTTCAAAACAGTATAAAATCTTCCGTATGCTTCAAAATCAATTTGAAATCAAAGTTAAACCCAAAAAAATGTTGCATCTCTGAAAAAGTCTTGTGCTTTTTAAGCGCTCTTTTCCACGACTTTAGTGATTTTTAATCCGGACTCTAGTTATAAGTGTCCAGTTTGGTAAAATACTCAAGTCACATTTAAAACATTTACCTGTCTATTACGTTGTTAATACCTAAATCCGGTAGTACACCAAGTTTGAGAATTCTATGAAAATGTTGAGAATTAAATTAGGAGTTTCAATTTCCAGTAAAAAAATGAAATTTTAGAAAAACATTATTATTTTGTTTGAAGCTTAAGAGATAATTCAAAGTGATTGAACTGATAATTTTTTTTAAGCAAAAAAGAAACAACAATAAATTATAATATTTATTTAGTGCATCAGTTAAGTACAAAAGCCAAAAAGTAAATTATAACTAGATGTAGTGTAAGCCCTTATTGGATTTCCAACACCACAATACTGGACACTAATAATTGTATAAAGTGGTCATAAATAGTATAATAAGAATATAAAAATAAGTGTTAGTGGTTAGTGTGTAAATCTCCCTAAAAAAATACAAAAAAGTTAGCTGCATAAGTATCACATCAATTTGTATATGAGTAGTCAACATTTTTTAAAAAAAAATGGTTTAAACTTGCGATTTTGAGCATTATAAACGCATATAAACATAGAGATTCGTCAATAACTCCACTCAGATCTCTAGTTTGGTGTATACTTAAATACTGTGGGTTCCCTGTAATAATTATTGTAATCCGTATTCATCGCAGTCATTTCGTCACCCCATTCGTTGTCAGGCTCTGGACGGCAACAGGGACAAATACAGTTTTCATAACAACACGTTTTTTTCAACATGTAGGAAACGTGTTTTTGATTAATCACACAAATATAAAATAGGAATGGTCCCAGGAATGTATTGACTATTATGTGGCTGTTTATCAAACCTTCATATTTAGAAAATGAAGATAAGAAAAATAGCCAGCATAGTGTCATCGTCAGTAGTAATAGAATAAACATTCGAAAGCTGAAAATATTTCAAACTTAACATTAAAAATATTATGAAACAATCAACTTACCTGTGACGTAATTTGTGATGAATCCTGCCATAAGTGTGCATTCTATTAATTTTCTTAAGAGTGGTTGCAAAGAAAAATACATCAGCCAGTATGGTAAATGCCACTGGTACAAAGAATATTATCATACCAAGGGAACCTGTAATGTCATGATTCTGATTAGAAACACAATAATTATTAATTTAAAATAATACAAACCAATTTGCTCTCTGGGTTTCTCAATGTTGTTTTTAATCATAGATAAGGACAAATCAGGGTAGTCCATGGTAAAGTGGGCAAACATCGCCAAACTTCCTAGAGTTATGGTGCACAACCAAGCATAGACTCCATAATAACAGTACTTTTTACCATCTGTAATCCTTAGGAATACATTTCTAGATCTAAAACATTGGTAATTATCTAGTGACTTTACTTTTTGCATAATTTGGGTGCATATGCAAATTTACACTTGTGTATGTAAATTTTCTTTATGAATAACATTAACCTGTCAGGCAAAATCTCTCTTTAATAATATTCATTCACTTAGAATGACTTTACTTAGAGTAAAATGTATTACTTACTTAAATGTCTTCCAAATATAATATCCCAAACTATTCAACCAGAAAAATGCTCCCAAAAGACTAATATAACAAATGGTTTCGGCAATAAGTAGACTAATATGACTCTTAAATACAGTCAAAAGCCTGACTAGGTCAGCAGTTTGGCTCACAATAAGGCACATACAAATGGTGGTTATTATATTTCCAGCCAAATCCCTTAGTGTAGGCATCACAAAGTAAATAATTGCTATAGTTAATAAACACACAATAGTCACCCCATGGGTTATTGGATTGACTATATTGTGCATCAAAAACTCATTTGTTTGCCATTCCTGATTGTGATCTGGTGCACACACCCAGGCAAACTCACTCTCCACAATACCATCAATTCTCTGCAAATTCCATATAAATACTCATATAACTTTGGTGATTTAGTATACCTTATCCAAACAATACTTGCTCAATGGATAGTCAAAAAATAACTTGTTTTCTTCAATGTTGTATTCATTTTCTAGCTCAAACTCATTAGGACTTTGGTTGTCAAAATAATGGCGTAAAACCCCATTAGGCAATAGTCTTAACTTGTCTGCTGAAGACTTGTAATGGTATATTGGCCAAAGTTGCATGTGGCCACAATTTGGTGTCCCAATCGACAACCTAATAGTTGTTAAGTCATATAAATCATCTTTAAATTAACTTGTCTTACCTGTAGTCTATTTGCAAATTAGTTTGGCCATTCTCAGAAGAAAATAAGGGATGCCACAAAGTTCCATTGACTTCAGTGCAGTACTTTCCTATGAAAATTTGATCGGGGTTACAACACTTTTGTACTATTACAGGATACAAGTTTTCGGCATTTTGCATGGAAATTTCAAGCGAATTAAGGCACAACAATAGGAAGACGGAATTAAATTTTAGTAACATTTTTGTTGCTGACTTTGTTGTTTGGGGTTATGTCAATGTTTCACGCCCTTGAATACTTGAGGTCTCTATTTTGTTATCTCCTGGTACAGAATACGTCATTTGGGTCCTTCACCTTCCTACTTTGCCTTTAAAATTCTTGAAATACTTTATGTTGCTATTTTAATTCAAATTTCTATTTTTTTAAGGTCACTTTAGTATTTTTTTTTTGTATTATTTACTAACTAAATTGACAACTGACAACACATTCCTTTGACACTCTTGACAGTCAACCATGCGTAGTAAGCTAGCTGATCGTGATGCTTGGAGGACAAACAACCTAGGTATTTCATAAACAACACAACATTTTTTCACTTTGTGTTTGGTTCAATTTGTTTAAATACTTATGTATTTGTTGTTATTATTTTGTGTGTGCATTTTATTAAATAATTACATTTGTTCACTCTACAGTTACGTGACTGTTTTATTAAGGGACTGAGCAGAGTTATTCCGAAATTTTATTTGGTTGGTTAGGTCTAATAAAAAAAAAAACAATATATTAAATAAAGTTATGGCACATTTTTTTGATTAATTTTTTAAAAGTACTAATAAACTATTAAAATTAAACGATTTATGTAATTTCTACATGCATTTAGGTAAATTATAAAGTCACCCGTAAACAATTATTTTGATTAATACTATCGCTCAAGCATAATACATATTTTCGGAACAATATTATACTTTGGTTAAAACATTGCAATCCATTTGAGAACGGATTTAGTTGTTGAGTAGTACGTCTTCTTGTACATCTTCGTTTTTTTCGTAGGTTATTATAGTCCTGTTAGCCGTTTCTTCCGCACTTTCCATTTCCTCGTCTTCTAAATACCTCCACGAATTAGGAAATCGCATATTGCAAATGCTTTTTGTAGCCAAACTTCGACGTACTCTTTTACGGAAAACGACCAGCACAAGGAAAATCAAAACACCTTGTAACGCGTTGAGTAAGTCGACCATAAATCTGGAGCAAAAGGGTCTAGTAGGTTGATTTTTTAGTTTCAATTAGTTACTTACGTTAAAATTTTACTGGTTAATGATCCTGCAGGATTCTCTAGTGCGAATGTAATGACTTCAAAACACCACGTAATACCCATAATGATGCAAAGGCGTAGGCAAAGTTTGAAGCTGAAATCAGTTTGATTTACTAATTTGAAGTTTTAAGAAAATGTGTGTTTTACCAGTAATTTAATTTTTTGTTTTTGACTGAATCAACGTTATTCCAGGTATAGGTTAGAGTCCACACGTAGAAGAATACATTGATTGCTAAGATAATTGTCAAAGGACCATAAAAATAAATCCATTGCACCCGCCTTGCTGAAAAGATTGCTTTTTAGCTATACAATATTGTCACAATGTGATTTACTTTTTATGAAAAAGTCAGTGGCAAATATTCAGTAACATGTTGGTATGAACGCACCCAAGAATTGAAAAATACTTAAGATTATTACAGTACACCGTTGGCAACAGCGCTAAATGGGCAATAAATGCATATATTGGCATAAATGGTTATGCGGGGGTCCCATATGGTGCATATTTCATTGTATGCAAATGATAAGTTATTATTGTCGTTTTGCGTCTTAGGAACAACGTTTATTTAAGAAGTAAAAAGAATCGTTCAAAGGAAAAACTAATATATGCAACAAAAAAATTGCCGCCAATATATCAAGGATTACGTTTTTTTCAAAGTGTAGTATATAATAATTGTATTGATCATCGGTTACTTACAAATGAACCAACACGTAGCTATTCCAAATCCAGGTTGTATATCGTTCCATATGAACCATGGAGCCTGATGAGCAGCTACAATAACCATTAAAGCTGTTACAGCTCCCCCTATTCCAACTATATGATATACAATGGGCCATGCTACAGTTTTCTCAGCGAATTTGGGTTTGCTGTAAAATATTTTTAAGTACAAATGGATACGGAGTTGTTGCTTACGTACACCGTAATTCTCCAGATGTGAAAGCTTAGTGTAGTCAACCAAAAAAACATGTAGAAAAAACTGAAGTACATTAGATAGGGTAGAGTTTTGCATAGCTCATCATTCATCTTATCGCCGTAAAGGGTGATGGTTCCGAGGAGTATGTAACTACCGGCAAGACCTGCAAGGTAGTGCATGGTGCATTTTCCTTGCAGATCTAACAAATTCGGTAATACACTATACACTAACATTGTAAGAATTACGAATGCAGCAGAAATGTAGACCAAAACTGTTTGCAAATCTATTATTTGAAACTCGAAACTTTGTTCTGTTTTGGATACGTCGTAGCACAATAATATTTGAGAATTGGTTGTCATTCCATCGACAGATTCTTCTCGGTTTAGGCGACAGTATCTATAACAATTTATATGGGTTTTACTTAAAGTTTGTTTCAAAATATCCGTAAACTTACTCAACCCGAGCAGGTTTAGTGGCATTTGAAGTGTCAATTAAGGTGCCGTTATCTAAAATTGAAAAAAAGGGAGGCAATTCGTTTTCATCCATGAATATCGCATTTTCTTTTTCATTGCACGTCAACTTTATGCTGGAGTTATCCAAACACAACCTGTTACTGTTAATATAATTGTAACTGTTTATACTCGAACAACATTCGTACATCGCCTCAGTTTTATGCACAAAAATCACAATTAACGTTGCAAAAAAGATTTTCATCATGTTGGTCACTTTGTTTTCGTTTTACATAAACAACACTATTATTAATGACCGTAAGTATGGCAACTATCACAGTAAACACACGTACAATTGCATCCAAGCCAGTAACATGTCGCGTCGATCTTGGTTACTGCAAGTATAATAGGAGGCACAAAGTTGGATCGCTAAAAATACACCAGGCCGGCCTGTATTTTCTTTACATCGTCTAAATGAACTCACAAAGTTCATGTGTGTGAAAAATTTAACAAATTGTTGACACGATCGACATGAACTTGGCCCCCCTTTTCGTTTTTCAAATACTAACAATAACAGCATTTGAAAACATTGATTTGCTCGTGTGAAAATAACGTAATTTTAGTATTTGTCCCCACCTGTGTCAATAGTAATGAGATTTTTATGGTGTAGCTAAATGCATGTGTAGTAGTATGTAACTAGAGTTTCCCGTGAAAAAAGATGAATAATTGCTGAATATCTACAGGAAGTTTGTTCAGAAGTTTCTAAATCCTTTAGAAAACTATTAAAATGAATTAAAATATATTTTTCTTTTATCCGAAGTGTCAAACCAAATGAAACTTAAATTGACACATACACTGTGTCCGTAAAGTCACGCATAAATTCTATTGAAAATGAGAGATTTGTTTTCTGGGAAAACGCTGGGACAGGCCAATATTTATTTTTGATTACGATTTTTTTAATGATAAATTAATGTATATAGGGTGACCCAAAAATAAGTTAAAATAACTCAATTAATATTTAGATTAAGTTAGGTTATACTTGGAATTCGATGCAGAATCCAAAAATTGTGACAACTGTATACATGAATTTATTATCAAAAAAATCGCAATGAAAAATAAATATTGACGTGTCCGAGCGTTTTTCCAGAAAACAAATCCCTGATTCAGTACATTCAATGAAATAATATGTATCATTATGTTTCATCTTTTTTTGTGGAAGTTGACTATTATATTTGCTTAATAATTCTATTTTGTGCAGGTTCTTTCCTTTTAATCCAGTTTCAGGGTTAGATTCCCTCAATCGTAATAAGCGTACAGTATTTAAAAATAAAAACTTGAAATATCACTCGGCATATAACCTGAATATTTCGCGGTAACTTCTTAACACGTTTTTTCAATCGTGTTTTTATGCTTTTCGGACGTAAAACTGTTAAACAAATAATATTTACATACATCCTGATTGACATCAGTAATTGCACCATTCAACGAAACTATACTTAAGTGAATAACAAAAACGAGCCATATGTTTTGTCTGAAGTAAATATTTAAGACGTCAGTTATTTATGGAAATCTGGTGACTAAAAAATCAACAATCAGTTGCAGTTATCTCAAGTATTCGCATATTTGAGACGCCAGACAGCTATTAAGCAATTCAAAGTCGATTAACAGTTCCTAATAGTTTTCAATTAATAATTCAGGATTCTTATATTTACACTATTTACAGAGTAAAACTGCACCTAACAAACTACATATAAGAACTTTAGATGCTAATTAGCACGTTTTTAGCACTTCAGTACGCAAATAGAAAGCGTGTTGCAATGCATTATTGCTTTTTCTTGAGCAGATCCTTAATTAACAATTTAACCCTATCTTATTTTGATCAAATTTGAATAATATACGCTTTTTCAGTACTAAAATTTGTTGTATTTCCAGCTCCTGGAGATGCTGAAGTTTTACACGAGATTCGAAATTAACGACGAAACTGGAGATCCTCTAAGCGATCATGACATGACCCAGATCCACTACGACAAAATTACTTCTCTGCAGGTAGGATAACATGTTTCGTTTGTCATCTTCTGAAGAATTGTTTGGTGATGAGTAATAATGCTTGTAGTAGTAGTAATAATGCCTAAAAGGTCCGGCGAGTAAGCCTTAAGGCCCTTTTCGCCGTTTCCCCTCAAACCTTACCACCCTTGACTCAAGGATATTAAACAGTACAGGATTGCTCGATCGGCCGATTTTGTTTCCCGGCGGCGAATGAATTCTGACGTCACAGTGGGCCTTCGGGTGCACAATACGCTAAATATTCGCCCGAGATGCTATGTACGAGATCATGTTCGTGAATGATCGACTGCAATCGCGCAAACGCGAGAGACCCATGGTGACGTAAAAATCGTCACCGGCCCGAGCCGATACCGGCAAGATTGCGCTTATGGGATTAAGCACTCCTGTACTGTTTACCGTCCTTGCCCTTGACTTACGCTACCCAGACGTCCCCAGGGCAAGGATCCGTCCCCACTCCAAGGAAGACAGTGTGGACCCAAGAAAGCGCCTCCTGATAGACGACCAGTGATGGCAGATTCCTCCCTCCAGGGTGATATGATGTTTCCTTCACCGTTCCACATTGTGAACAAACTATCACCAATTCCTAGTAGATGCAAATGTCAAATGGCCTGTCAGAACCGCAACCAGTGTTTTTAAGGCCCAGCGACTCCTTGACATCAACCATTTGGATTTTGCCTTGGCGTCGCTTGGGATTCCAATGAATTCCTTGACTTGTCTGCACCCTTCCGCCTTTCTCCACGTCGTGTATAACCACCTCACAACATGTGGTTTTAGGCGCCAGTTTTTTCCCAGGGCCCGGCGCAAATGCCACATAGGGACAGTGGTCTTTTGTGTGACTTGAATAATAATGCTAACCGTTGTATAGGATCTCATGTGTTATTCATTATTTGAGCTTCAAAGTCGCATATTGGTTTTTGACGTAAAAAAAGGGGCATAGTAAAGAACGATCGAAAACAACTGGCATTGACGCAATAGTACTGAGAAGATACGCTCAAGCTTGCGACTAATTGTATAATAATCTTGAACATGAGTAATTTTACTATAATTCTTTCTCCTAGAAGAAAACTCCAAACGAAATTTGTAAAACAATTAAGAAACAATATTTAACCCTAATTATGGGTCACTTCAATAGTTAAATTTTTATTAGATACAATACTAAGTCATAGTGCCATAATATCAGATCAAGTGATACTCTGGACGTCGTACATGTGTTGGCATAACAGATACAAAAATTCTAGAACCAAAAAGTTATAAACCACAGATGGCTAGCAGATTATTTTTAAAAATTTTGCTGTATTGTTTTTGGCAAGAATCAAAAAAAACAACTCCATTTTCATTCAACAACCGAATTATGTAAGTCGTTCAGTAAACTTCCTATGTAAATAATTTACGACCGCAAAAAAATGCGAAACGTGCATGCCAAAGCCACATGTGTTCGCCTTTAACCTATTTTAATATCATCTGGGTCGCATAAACTATTCCAGGTTCAGGGCAGGATTTGACTATATTTTTCTTACAGAAAGCCGCATTTTCCAAATTTCCTGAGCTAAGGGCTTTCTCGTTGGCCAACGTTGCCAGCGTGGACACAAGAAAAGCTTTGGAAAAACACTTTGGCCCTTTGAGTCGCGACCAATTACGTGCGATTGCCACTTATCTGTGTCTCGTTCCTTCTTCTGGAGATGAAGAGAACTTCAAATGGTGTAGAATGGATCAGGAGTTCCTTAGAGAGCTTCTGGTTAGTAGTTATTGAATTTTTACTATAACCTGTTCTTGACTTGAAACGTTATTTTAGGTGTCCCGTCATGAAAAACGAGTGTCTCAACTAGTAGCCCTAAATGAGATGCCCTTATACCCTACTGAGGCAATAATCTGGGATGAAAACGTAGTTCCTACGGCTTATTTTTCTGGAGAAGGCTGCCTGGCTTTGCCCAAATTAAACTTACAATTTCTCACATTACACGATTACTTGCTGAGGAATTTTAATTTGTTCCGGCTGGAATCTACTTGTAAGTTGAAAAATAAACCAATCCAGCTGCATAAAACCGTTTCAAGGAAATATGGCAAAAATAACATTACTAGGAAAAAGCGTCAGAATCTTTTTGCCTGATTAAATTATAATGGGTGTTGTCGAATCATGTTTCATTTTTACTGCTGTATATATTTTACACTGGTTGGTTTCAATATGTTAAAACAGTAATTTTGTTCGGCGCAACGATTAATTTTAGTATAGTAGTTTTTTACACTCTATATTTCACTGGGGAAAAACAGTAATAAAGTTAAATGCTATTTTGGTTCAAGGTTTTGGATTGTAAACCTTTGGTTTTGATATTTAATGTAAATCTTAATTTTTTGTTATACTTAAAGCTGCCAATATTAAAGCTACTAATTTGTTTTTTGTTGCTAAAAATATCTTTATTATTTATAGATGAAATAAGACAGGACATTGAAGATGCAGTTAGTCGACTATGCCCATGGTAAGTGAAAAATATAATACTGTATGTATTTAAGATAAGCATGTTAGCAACTATTTCCGGAATAATAAAACGTTTTCTACGCATACTTTGCTATCTACAGAGTGGGCCAAGTTTATGTAGGGACTTCGCCTATCTATAAAACTACCTGATGACACTTTTAAATGAGTTAATCTCAAAAATTGCAAATGTGAAATATTGTAAATTTATTGAACAGAATTCATTCTATGAAATTAACGGTTTTAATTAACGCACTGCGTTTAATTCTAGGAAATCTGAAGATGGCAGCACTTATTTTGGCGGCTGGGCTCGTATGGCTCATCCCATCGAACATTTTGCGGTGGTGGAAGTGGCCAAACCGAACATTGGTGAAACTCGACCGAGTCGAGTTAGGGCTGACGTCACCGTTAACTTGTCTGTCAAATATGACGTGAAAGCCGAATGGGAAAACTTGAGAAAACACGACGTTTGCTTTCTTGTCACTGTGAAACCTCCCAATTCAATTGGTAATTGATTTTTTTTTATAAATAATTATCCAAGTATTACTGATGTGAAATTTTCAGGTACTAGATACAACTATAAAGAGCCATTCATACCCCAAGTGGGGCTTAAGTATATTCGTGGATGTGAAATTGAAGGGATGCTCGACAGCAACGGAAGGGTGATAGAGGATGGTCCCGATCCGAAACCTTCTCTACCTGGTATATGAATTAGTTCCACATTTTGACAATTATTGGAGTTATAATGTCATTTTTAGGCGACCGTCGTACATTTAGAGTATGGCTAGATTGCAATCAATACCGTGAAGATATGAGTGAGGTCAACAAAGGAAAAGAAGACGTGTACGAAGGTTTCAACATCCTCATCAGGCGTAAGCCTAAGGAGAATAATTTTAAAGCTGTTTTGGAAACTATAAGGTGAACTTTATTAGTTAATCTTTATAAGCAGTTTAAAAATATTTTCTTATTATAGAGAGTTAATGAACACAGAGTGTGTGGTACCAGAATGGTTGCACGACATTATTTTGGGTTACGGTGATCCCAGTGCGGCTCACTACGAAAAAATGGAGAGTCAAAAAGCCACCCTTGATTACAACGACACTTTTATCGATGTTGAACATTTGCGGTCCTGTTTTCCAGACTACCAGATTAAATTCAAAACTGACGATCCTCGGAAGTTAGTACGACCATTTCGGCTCACTTTCGAAGATTTAGATTTAGATGAGGGGGAGGAGAAGAAGAAAGTGATTGTAGTAGAACCGCATAAAATACCGAAACGGGGACCTTATCATTTCAATGAACCGAAAAAGTGAGTTTTTATTTGAAAATTTATAATTCAGGTTTAAATTTCATGCTTGAACTTGCTCATTTGAATTCTGACGAACTAATAGACAAAACAAGACTACCCAGCGAAATAAGATACTTAGAAATTGTAGCTCTTGGTAATAAAGTGTATGTGTTTAATTTATTTAACTGAAACAGTAATCTTTAGAAGCTTTTTCGCGCTAATCAAGGCGTTTTTCACGACTTAAAAATTCCTAAACAAAACGTGTTAAACGTAAACTATTTTTTTTATATTTGTAATACAAACTGAAACTTTAACCGTAGCTTTAACCTTTAACTTATAAAAATCTCCAACTAGGAATATGATTCCGTTTACACCAACACAAGTGGAAGCTATCAAATCAGGGATGCAGCCGGGACTCACCTTGGTTGTTGGCCCTCCTGGAACTGGCAAAACAGACGTTGCCGTGCAAATAATCTCTAACTTATACCACAATTTCCCCAACCAGAGGACGCTAATAGTGACCCACTCCAATCAGGCTCTAAATCAGCTTTTCGACAAAATCGTTAGTCTGGACATTGACGAACGTCACTTGTTACGTCTAGGACATGGCGAGGAAGCGTTGGAAACTGAAAAGGTATATTTATTTTGCTCAGTTTTGGTGTCAATTAATAATTGGACATCACACATCAGCATCACGCTAATTCATTAATTTTGTTCTTTCTTCTAAACAGGATTTTAGCAGATATGGCAGAGTAAACTACGTCCTAGCCAAACGAATTGAACTGTTGCAAGAAGTTCAAAAGCTCCAGGACTCTTTGGAAGTTGAAGGTGATCAGGCCTACACCTGCGAAACCGCCGGTTACTTCTACTTGTACCAAATCCTATCTAGATGGGAGCATTTCCTTAGTATCGTAAAACCCAAGAACAACAAACCAGTCCCAATTGAAACAATCTCTAAGGAATTCCCCTTTCATAAATTCTTCGATAACGCTCCGCAGCCCTTATTCAAGGGCGTGTCCTTCGAAGATGACTTGGAAGTAGCTGAAAGTTGTTTCCGATACATCGAGCACATCTTCAAGGAACTGGAGGAGTTCAGGGCTTTTGAGTTGTTGCGTTCTGGACTGGACCGTTCAAAATATTTACTGGTCAAGGAAGCCAAGATCATCGCCATGACCTGTACGCATGCAGCGTTGAAACGCAAAGAACTGGTGGAAATCGGGTTTAAGTACGATAACATAATGATGGAGGAGTCTGCGCAAATTTTGGAGATTGAAACGTTCATTCCGTTGCTGCTGCAAAACCCACAGGACGGTTACAACAGGTTGAAGAGGTGGATTATGATTGGAGACCATCACCAGCTGCCGCCTGTCATAAAAAATATGGCTTTCCAGAAGTATTCGAATATGGAACAGAGTTTGTTTACTCGATTGGTACGACTTGGGGTACCTACGGTTGATTTGGATGGACAAGGTCGAGCTAGAGCTAGGTAAGTTGGTTATTACGCTTTTCTATCGTATTAGTATGAAGAGAAATTCTAAAGTGCTAAAAATTTTTAGTATTTGCAATTTATACAAATGGCGTTATAAAAAGTTAGGCAATCTGACCCACGTGGAAAACTGGCCCGAGTATAAAAGAGCAAACGCCGGATTTGCGTACGATTTTCAGCTAATTGACGTAGGAGACTTTAATGGAGTGGGTGAATCGGAACCTAATCCATATTTCTATCAAGTAAGTGAGTTTTTTGTTGCGGATTTTTGTACAAAGTTTCCAGAACTCAACAATCCAGAATGACTTTTTTGAGATATAGATAAATATTTTTAGTACACGTTACACTTAAAGAAAATGATTAATAATAATAATAATAATAATAATAATAATAACTTTATTTCGAATTGTGATTAGGATAGAGTACAATGTACATTATCAACTAATACAAAGGAAATAGCGTCATGGTAAACTATGAACTATGTAGTACTTAAAGATACTTATATACATTTTCAGCGATTTTTCCCTAAATACAGAGAACAAGCAATCTTTATTTAACAAAATAATCCTCTATAGTGTAGGGTTCTAATTCAATTAGTAAATTTTTTACTTCTTTTTTGAAACTTTTGTCCGTCAATGTTTTCAGCCTGTCTGGTAGGTTGTTAAATAGGCGAATACACATATATTTTGCATTTTTCTCAGTGAGTGTTAATCTATGTTTTGGACAGTTTACATCTTTTTGTCTTGTGTTGTATGTATGATTGACTTTGATGTTAAATAGGGTTGGTTGTTTTTTTAACTGTCATTATTTTATTTTTTTTAAGGATGGATCTACATGAATTTTTGTATTTCATTTTGAACATTAATCTAATTGCCCTTTTTTGAATTCTACCCCAAAACATAATTGCATACTTCATAATCGATTATTACTTATTCTTAAAATTTCTTGTATAGAATTTGGCAGAAGCCGAATACTGCGTTGCTGTATTTATGTATATGAGACTGATTGGTTACCCGGCTAGTAAAATTACCATCCTAACCACATACAACGGACAAAAGCACTTAATAAGAGACGTGGTGAATGCCAGATGCGCCAACAATCCTTTGATAGGACGACCGCATAAGGTCACCACTGTGGACAAGTACCAAGGACAACAAAACGACTACATTCTCTTGTCGTTGGTTAAAACGAAAGCGGTGGGACATTTGAGGGATGTGCGACGTTTAGTTGTTGCTATGTCTCGTGCCCGGCTTGGACTATATATTTTTGCTAGAGTTGGTTTGTTCCAAAACTGTTTCGAGCTTACTCCAGCTTTTGAACAGGTTAGTATAAGACAAGAAAAAGTTTTGGTTCATTTTATTATAACTGTTTTTACAGCTAACTAGAAGACCGACAAAACTTCATATACTACTGAATGAACTATATCCGTCTCAGAGGTTCAATAATGATAAACCCAGCACCCAGCATATGGTGGTGGAAGATATGCCACACATGGCTAATTTCGTGTACCAATACTACATGGATCGAGTTAAGGCGTTAAAAATGCAGTATGAAGTAAGTTTTTAGTATCTAAACGTAAACTTAGCCTGTCGATTTTTCAATTATTCAAAAAAATATCTTTTCTAATTTTGGCATATAAAGTGACACTTTTCAAAACTGATTAGAGTGACAAAACGTTTTACTTTATGTAACTAGTTACATAAAGTATCACTTTATGTAAGTGTGAAAAGTTCATTTCATCACTCCCTGTTTTTATGCATTTCCGTAGAAACATATGGGCGACATCCATCATAACATGTCGTTGTCACTGTTTATACAAGGTGCTATGAAAGTGAATATTTGTGTTAAATCACTTTAAAAGATGGTTTTTACCGCTTTTTGGTCAAAATTAGAAAAAATTATGTATGCAACACGTTTCGAAAATGTGTTATTGTGTAACTCATTCAAATTGTAGGACCTCGCTGCGCTCGCCCTACAAACATTCATTCGTTACACAAAATCGATCTTTTCGTAACTGGTTACATAAATAGCTATTTATGCACTTTAGGGATTAAAAGTGCACTTTTAATCCCACTTTTTTTTTTTGCATTGGGCTACAAACCTTTCGCCGCGGGATTAAAAGAACCACTTTAGTCCCTAGGTTTATAATATACTATTTTTTATAGGAAACTCAAAAGACATGGGAAAAGCCTGGTGACTTAAAGAAAAAATCCCACGAGGGCTTAATAGCATCGCACCCTGGTGAAGATCGCGATACTGATAGCGAGGACGAAAAAGACGAACCTGCCAAAGGGCAACTTCCGGTTCCAATTCAGGACGAACCGGTAGAGGCAACACCTGCTGCAGTTCCGGAAGAAACTGTCGTAGAAAGTTCAGAAGATGTACCGGTGATTGAAGAACAAGATGAGGAAATGATGGATGCGGATGAACCAGCTGATTCTCGTAGTGAAGTTATGGACACTGGAGAAGTTGCTAATGATGAGTAGGCTAAGGATTAAGGAAACTAAATAATTGTAATTCAAAATGAAAAACTTTTTATTCAGATGTTTACATTATTTATTAACTTCTGCATGTTTGTCCTCTTCTGAGTCATTTTTTGGCGAGTTTTCACTTGAATCATCTTTTGCTTGGGAGTTTGAGCTTTGACTAGTTGATGCCTTATTGTCTTCACCTTCACTGTCACTACTTGTACCGTCAGAACTCAACTCATCTAATTCGCTATCCACCCACAGTTTTCGCTTCTTTTTGACAGGTTTCTTACCAACTTCTTCACTTTTCCGTTTAATGCCGCTACAGGAAGCTTCCAAACCTTGCAAAACTGCATCTTCAATTTTTTCAGGCAAAGTGCTTCTCTCTTTGTCATACTCTTCATCTTTGAACACGTGCTTCGGCTCCTCTAGCATTTTTTCGAGTTTTTTCTTTCGTCGCTCCTTTTCCTCTTTCTCCCGCTCCGCTTGTTGCGCCACCCATTTTTTTAGACGTTGCTCTTCGTTGATATCTCTAAGTCGTCGTCCGCTAAGATCTCTACACGCTTCTCTGTTGGTAGTTTTTTCGATTTGGGCTCCGATCGCTCTTAGCATTGAACCGAAGCCGCCTTTACCACCCAAAGTTCGTGGAATAACGTGAATTGATGATGTAGGGGTACCATTTGATGTGAAGCGTTTTCCATTTGAAATCAGGTAGTATTGATCAGGTAAAATACCCTGAAAATAAAGTTGTATTATGTATGCAAATATGCTTCAGTTGGATGAAATAAAGCTTTGCTGGATCTTTAAGTGTACCAACATATTTTGGATAAAAACTATAGTCTATTTAAAAACTAAGAGAAGCGAATGAAGAAGCCTGACATACACAAGGAAAAATTACCAAAAAATTCCCCAGATTTTATTTAGGGTTTTATTGGGTTAATGTTTTATTGAAAGTTTGACTAACATAAACATAAAAATTGAATGCTAAGTTTGAATTTCCAATCTCTCTTCTTCTTATTTTGGATACAATAGTCTTCATCTGATATTTG
This sequence comes from Ips typographus, assembly GCF_016097725.1. Classification (NCBI taxonomy): domain Eukaryota; kingdom Metazoa; phylum Arthropoda; class Insecta; order Coleoptera; family Curculionidae; genus Ips; species Ips typographus. The sequence goes on along the minus strand of NC_138423.1, from coordinate 23,942,469 downwards.
TTTTAACATATTCACTTTAAAATGCTTTTCTGCAGGATACAAACAGATTGAGAAATACAGAACTAGTTTAGGTAGTTCCTACCAGTACTTAAAAATTAAGACCAAACCAATCAAGATGAGGTTTTTTTGGTCATGTGATGTGATTTTGAGTATTATTATTATCATTTATTTAGCAATGAGAAAGTGTCCACTATCACTTTAATAATCTCAACATCACCAACATAAACGACAATTTTACAACACAGTTCAATTCAAAGTTTTAAATGTTTTTACCCCTTGACAAATTGTGGCACATGTGTAATATCATCAAGCTCTGGAAATGCTGTGTTTTTAGTTAAAAGTTAGTTCACTTAAAGGTCATTATCATAAATGCTGGGACCAGTACTTTCACCTCTAGATAAATTTATTGTTAGGAGAATTTCTATAGAAATGACAGAAAACCAAGAAAAATTATCCTTAGTTTTGAATTATCCTGAACTGAAAGTACTGGCCCTTTGGTGTTAGTTAAACCCATCTATAATCAGAAATCTGCTAATTCCCACTATTCCCAGTGGTTTTACAATTTAGGCACCAGTTTAGTTGATCTGATACTAGTGATTAAAATTTTACCAAGCTTAAATGATAACTAAGTTAAAGATTGTAAAATGCCCTTATGTTGACAATTTAAAACATAACCAATTTACTGGAAAACAAGAAGCACATCAGAGCAATGTAAAAAATAGTTCTACTACTTCTTCTAATGCTTAGTTGTTGTGTTTTTTGAATCTAAATATCATTTTTGATTTTTCAAATTCTTCTAGAAACATGTTTATTTGAGTATTTATACGTTAATGAAAAATGTGTTAATAATTACTTACCAAATAATCTTGTATTAATGTATTTAATTCCTCAAAAGAAAGGCTGTTGGGCACTATATTCAGAGGGCTGCCACCAAAAATTACTTGACAATAGGGCTTCATTATTTTTTTAGGTTAAAATTCCTAGTTGCGCTTAAGATGAGATGACTATGACTATTTAATGTCCTTATTACCGCAAACAGGAAAACAGTTTAGCTAAACTTTTCGTAAAACTTTAGAAATCTAGTTTGAAACAAATGTTTAATACAAATAAACGCAAATAAATACCAAAACAATCCATATGACAAACTAGAAAATGAACGTATTTGACATTTGACATTACCACAAGACATTGACGTTGACGTTATGTAGAGAGTTTGTGTTTTGTGTTGCCAATGTAAACGTTATCTGTTTTTATTAATTGATTTAATTGTCAATAAACTGTTATAAAATATTTGTTATAAAATACTTCCACAACGCTTTTATATTATTTCATAATTTTTTTTTTAGAAAAATTTACAAATCTGTTATTTTAAAGGCGCCGTTTTCCTTTACAAATGTCAAAATGTATTGTGTGTAACTTTTGACAGCAGACACATACCATTGACCACATAACCACTAGAGTGTTGACTAGAGATGGATAAATAATAATATCGGCCAGTAGACAGGAAAATCAAGAACTAAAAAACCGCAAATTAATTAAAAATTGATATGAGATCTTTAGGTTGATTAGACCCTTATTAACGAACTCTATTAAAAAGTGGCGTAGGGGACAAAGTGGTTTTTGTCAAAAATTATTTCAAATTTTTCCAAATTATTACATAGACCACCACAAGTTAAAAATACGTATATTTCACATTGGCATAAGTAGGAAAATTACTCAAAATTTAAAGGAAAAATCCTAGAAATAATATAGGTAACCGTCGTCCACAACCCTCCCCCCCCCAAAAAAAAAATCAAGGAGTATTCTCATTCACGCTTATCATCATTTGACTTTTTTTGATATCAGGATTTTTAAAGTCGCCAGGCATATTTTCAGCGTCCGCCCTATATTCCCCCGTCATAACCCCCGACTGTCCAGCCGTTTGTCCATGCGGAGCCGAATGCACTAATCTCCCTATCAAAGACGAAGGACGGTCCTTTCTGATTCTCAACCATTCATGTTGAATCACCCTGTCCAATGTTAACCTTAAGGTCAAATCTGGTTCAAGCAGATGGCGCACCAAACTTTTTGCGCTGGAAGAGATGGTTTCTCTCACCCTGGATCGAAACACCCAGTTTTTGGTCATCTGATCTTTAAGTAGCTTCCTCAAGTTCGAGTCATCGAAAGGCATTGAAGCGTTCAACATTATAAAAAGAATAATACCCAAAGACCACACGTCGGATAGTTTAGGGTTGTACGGGGTTCCGTTGACCACTTCGGGGGCGGCGTAGGCCGCGGAACCGCAATAAGTCTGACTGAGGATTCTACGATTGTCGCTGTCCACGCAGAACCTGGCAAAGCCAAAATCTGCGATTTTTACATTGAATTTGCGACTTAGAAGGATGTTTTCGCATTTTAGGTCGCGATGGGCAATATTTTTGCCGTGCAAGTAGTGCAGGCCGCTGGCCATTTGTCTAAACCAGATTTTTGCTTGTTGTTCCGGTACTACCCCATTTCTTTTTATAAAGTCAAGAAGGTCTCCATTATCGGCGTACCTAAAAGTTAAAAAATGTGTTAATCATTTAAAAAAACAGCTCAAACAAACGAACTGTAACACTAACAGGGAGAACTATAGCTCCCAATAACATTTTTTTTAATGGAACATGATATGGATATGGAAGAATCTTGAAATTTAAACAGTTACTAAAACTTAGCAAGACTCTAAGTGAACTCATTTACCTCATAAAAATAAAAACTCTAGGCCCTCTTTGTAGAATACTATGCACTTGGATGATATGAGGATTCTCGATTTTCGTTAGAATCTCCAACTCTCTGGGGAAAAACTTGTCCAGGAAGTCTTTGGGCGCTTTTTCCTTGTCGAAGATCTTGCACGCGAGGCGCATTTTCTTCGGCCCGGTACTGTCCACATAATCGGCCAGATGTACAGTGGCGTACGATCCCTGGCCGATTTTCTTCCCAATCAAATAACCTCGCTGTTCCAAAGCGTTCACTTCCGAATTTCGTGGACTTATTCGGGCAGCCATATGTGAATTTAAAGTACTTTTACGTTGCTTTGACTCTCAATTTGTTTTCTCCACCCATTCAGATCGCCGTTTCCCCGTTTTGGATCGAACGTTTACATGGAATTTCTAGCTAGTGGATGTTTTCGTTTGCCGTCATGTTCACTGTACAAAAATTTGGGTTTAATTATTTGGCGTTTTGATTTGACAGGATCAAATTTTGACCCGCCAGTGTCACCTTGTTTTTTACCTTTTATCGTTTGAAAGTATTTCATTTGTTGGGCCTCAAACAAAATTGAAATGACATTATCGTCCCTTTATTTCCTTTAACTGTTGCATATGGCCTCAGTGGTTAAACCACTCTCTTACCATTTTTGAGTTTTTTACCTACACACAAATTTGAGGTAATTTTAAACTGAACCTCAAAATTGACTACCAAAACAGATTAGTCAAGCTGACAATATTAAACCAAAATTTCATTTCAAGTACTTAAAATGGCGGATGAATCTGAGCAAGAACTCTCCAACCAGGAGCAAACTGAGGAAAAAAGTGAAAACCACAGTAGTGATCAGGATAAACAACCTGGAGGACCATCTACAACCGAGTCGCTGACGGAGTCCAGAACAGAAAGCACTAAGTCCTTCACCAATCTCTGCACGGATTTCCTCACATCCATTTACCAAACAGAATACTACCGGAAAATCGTTAAAAGTGTGTTAGTTTTTCTGTTGGCTTTGAAAATGGCCCAGGAAAGCAAGATGATGGTGATTCCTTTGAAAGAGTATGAACCTTTTGGTAGGGGACGGATTTGATTTGGTACAATATACAAAGTTTTGATCGAATAAGTAGTTTTGTTATGGTACAACAGTCAATGGTCATAACTGTGTTTGGTACATGGTCTACGACATTCAGGAAGCAAGTTTTGGTTTAAGAAAAAAAATATGTTAATATCCAATGTAAGATTTATTGAATCGTTTGATGATGATTGGAAAAAAACATTCAATCGATTTATTGTTATTTTCATTTGTTCTATCCCAGATGATTCTATTGAAGTATTATAGATTATAATGAATATAATCGATAAATTTGACGTTACAACTAATTATTCTAGATTATCAAGAATCCAAGGCATATAATCGGTAACATTAGTGTAAACAGCAGCGGCTACTCCACACCATTTCATTCCATAAGAAACCAGTCCAAACAGAAAATACCTCGGTGGTAAACCATCAACAGCCACTGGTGCCATCAACGGTCCTCCTGAATCTCCCACACAGGAATCTTTACCCTTACCTGCAATGTTGAAAATTTCTCGGTAAAAATAACTTAAAACTTTAAAAATCACCGACCAACTCCCACACAAATATGCGATTGATTAATGAAGTTTTCGGAAAAAGTTTTCTGACAGATTTTCAGATCCACCAAAGGCATTTTAACGTACATCAACCTGGTGGGTAGCCGATTTGTTTTGGGCGAAATCGAGCCCCAGCCTGCCACTTCCATGGGATCACCGATTTTTAGAGATTGAGCAAGATTGCCTTTAGGCAAACAAATGGGGACAGCAAAATCTAAAACCCAAATTTTTTAATGTTTTATAACTTCTATCTGCATTTGTATCAACAGGTCCTAACCGTGAAACTTTATCGGTGTGGCTAATCGTATTAAGGCAATGTCGCCCTGAGTCATCAAGGAAACATCAGCAGTTTCACCAAATTGTATTAATTTTTTGATTAAAATGTCTTGCACTTGAGGAGCACAGACATTGTGGTCACAATCTGGATTTTTATTCAAAAAGTTCTCCCCCACTCTCACTTGTTTTCTGCAATGTCCAGTCTAAATTTCATATTAGTTCTGGCCATATTGTTGCAACTTACATGGACTCAACCATTCCATAACGAAGACAGTGATTGGCGGTTAGAACGTACCAGCGACTAATCACAGAACCTCCGCATAAGTAATATATTGTTGGTCTTGGCCTCATCAATTGATAACCCAACTGGGCCATCCATGGAAATTGTCCTAAAGCAGCCGTTTTACCACCGATTATTCTGTCAGACAATGCCCCAAATCCGCACTCTTCTCCTTTAGGGAGCAAATCCCAGTTTGGGTGCTCATCTATCAAAACAACCCTCACTAAGATATCAACTAGTTAATTATAACTTACCAATACTCAAGCAGTTGCACTGACTAAAATAACTGAAGGAAACTGAGAAGAAAAACATGCATAATAACTTGTGGCACTTTGTCATTTTCAAGCAACAAACTGCCTCAGCCACTTTGTTGAAAGTCGTTTATTTTTTCTAATTTCATGGCTGATATAATAATATTAATAATAAAAGTCATAAAAATGTGACGCATAAATTTTTATTGGTTTAATACAGCATATTGTAAAATAACAATAATTATTGCGAACTAACATAGGAAGTTATATTAATCAAGTAAGTTTAAACGATAACACAAAATAATTAAAAATTGTTGGTGCAAAGCAGATTTATACTGTTTTGATTGCATTGAACCAAGATAAGGCAACCTAGAAAAGTAGAACACAATTTCTTGAAGAAATGGTTTTCATACTTACGTAACTAAAATTTTGAAATTTCGTCGTAAGCGAATTTGGAAAAGTTGTTTAATTTTCAATCTCATTTTTTAATTAAAGCTTTTAGATCACTATAATACAGGGTAGTTCACCACGAACTATTCGAATCAATAAAAGAAATGTTAAAAGTCCAGTTTTTTCAATTGGAACACTCCTATTTTAATAATTTTATCTTGTTCCTCATACGAAATTAGAGCAAGAAAATGTCAAGTAACTGACTTATTTAGCTTTAAATAGTGAACAGGTAACATCAGTTATTTTGATGTTACAGGGTGGTTTAATATACAATCCCTAAACAACGTCTAAACTGAAAAGGTCAAATAGCTGAGGTATTTACGTCCTAGTGGACTGAGTTTAGCTGTAATTTTGACAGTTACAAGGTGGTTCGATATATTAAATTGTAGGTCTTGAAATCTTTACTGTAATGTGTGTACTGAAAATGTCAAATAACTGAGTTATTTAATCATAAATACTGAGTGAACTAAATTCGACACTCTCTATTTTAACATCCTGTAAATCGGTTACTTTGGCAATTACAAGGTGGTTCAATATACCAATTTGTAGGTCTTGAAATCTTTACTTATCTACCCATTATAGTGTCTGTAGTGAAAATGTCAAATAACTACTGAGTCATTTAATAATAAATACAGAGTGAACTGAATTTGACACTTTCCTATTAAAAATCTTGTAACATGGGTTCTTTTAATAGTTACAGAGTTCAATCCAATTCGTAGGTGCTGAAACCTTTTTTTGATCACCTTATAGTGTTTGTAAGTTATCTAATCATACATACAGACTGGAAATTTGATACTCTCCACTTCAACACCCTGTACACTGTAATTTGGTTATTTTAACTATTACAGAGTGGTTCAATATACCAAAGTGTAAAAATGTTAAATACCTGAAAAAATTCAGAGTCAACTAAATTTGCAGCATTTTTGTATTTTTTGAAGTATATACTTTCCTTGATTAATGAATTATGATTATTTTAAAAAGTATAAATTTTCCAAATAAGTACCATATCACAAACTTACCCTAATTTTATACGGGGAACAAGATAAAATTATAAAACTAGGGATGTTTTGTTTGAAAAACTTGACTTTTTATACTTTATTTATTATGTCCGACAGGGCTCTTATTTCATCAATAATGACACCTATTAATGTCAATTATCTAAGAAATAATCCCCTCAAGTGAGGGCATTATTTTTTATAATGCCCTCGGACCATTTTTAAATAAAATTGTTTAAATCTCGAATTTTTATTTTCAAAGAAAATAAAAAATTAAAAAAAAGTCGGACATTGAAAATTGACACCACAGGAATTATAGGAAATAATGCCCTCGGTGGAAGTAGACCCCTCGGTATTTATTGTCTTATAATAAATCTTAAATAAATATAAAATCTTAAATTGTCCTTATATTGACTTGGTATCTTAATTACTATAAAATTCATTTTTCGCTGCCAATTTTTGGCCACCCTGTATAATTATATCGACTTAGGTTTACCACATTTTTAGAATTTCAGTCATTACGGTTTTTCCATATTGGATCGCGGCGGTTTATGGTGGTCCACCCTGTATTCAATAGAGATTTATTTTAAAAACCGTAATAAATCAAATAACACTTTAGAAATATGTGTTAAAATAATAGAGAACCAGACTAAGTAAATCGTGGTTTAAACGCAAATAAATTCCTGGTAAGACAATCCTTTCCCATCAAGCAATACACTTCCGTTCAACATCAAGACTGTGCGTTTCTGAAAACCCGATTTGCAAAAAAAAAAACAAACAACTCAATGCTAAACAAGTACAAAGGCAATTGATTCACATAAAAAGTAGGGGAACTTAGAGTAATCTGACCTCATTGATGCATACCCACCATTAGCATGGAATTAAGATTATCTGGTCAAGTTCCCAATGACCGGCCTGGGAATTTTCAAGGTTGTTAAACAGTACCACTAATACCCTAACAACCGTTTGGTGTCTTTGCTATCAAGCTCATTACGGGTCATCGCTAACAACAAAACTACGAACCGGATTGGAAGGCAAGAAGTAAACAATTTGTCGTTTTGTAGAGTAACAATGTGCTGATGTGCAGAAACCGATAGTGACGTGTTTAAAAATACCCCAAACAGTGCCATGTTTAGTGTTTTTGTGTTTGTTCTTTTAGCAATAAGTCACTGTTATGCACGTAAGTCTTTAAGATGCGGTACTTGACTTGTACTGCAAGTAATCCTTTACAGAACTTGGAGATTACTGCAGAACCCCGTTATCACAACCAGGGGAATGCATTTCGCTGCTAGACTGCGAGCAGTTGTATAACATTTTGAAAAAACGACCCATTAGTTCGAGTAATGCAGATTTGTTAAGGAGATCACAATGTGGATTTGTGGGTACCACACCCAAAGTTTGTTGTCCTACTGGAATATCAAGTTCTAGCAGTACTACAACTACTGAAGCAACTAGAATTGAAGGTAACTGCTTTTTTATTGCTTTAGCAAATGGTAGAAAATAAGGTGGTTAATTCAGTTTATCCTTAGAGTAGTTCTTCAATAAGGTGAAGTAGGAGTAGGACCACTTTAAAATCTGCAACAACCTTGACTTAATCGAAAAACCTCAAGTTAATTAATATCTAACATACTGTAATCAGGGTGTCAAAATTTAAAGTAACAAACTTCAATCCCTGTATCTTCAAAGGTCTTTTGACTCTTTCCATTAACATGAACAACGTCCTTCTCACTGCAGTACCTCGTTTGTCCCAATCTGACAAGTAACAGGACGTCATTATTTCCAAACTCTACATCATTTAAACGCACTTATACTCATTTTAATCACTCTCATTAAAAGTTATTACCTCTACGTAAACAAAATTACCGAACCAGCAGTACATGGTAAGTTGAGCGAACATAGTCACCATGTATAACATCAAAGAAAGGGCTTCAACAGAGAAAGGGTCAACCTGAAAGTGTGCTACTTTTAATTGGAAAATATCCAAAATTGTGTTAACTTACTGTAATAACCAACATTCCAGCGTTGCAAATTGCTATAATACTGGTACCCAACTGGACAAACACAATCACAGAGAAAACTTTAAAAATCTGGTTCGTATACCTAAAAAACGTTTGTGTTCATAAATCAGTTTAATTAGAAAAATAGTATAGTATTCTACTCGCATATACTGGCTATTACTCACTGGATGATAATAACTTCATCTTCGTAAGTAACTGGTAATAGCTATCATTACATAGTCGTTGAATAATATACTTCTATACTAAATATGCGTATAAAATGCTTATTCTAAATATTAGTAAAAATCATTAAAGTAGACTGTGCTAGCATTAACATCAATTAGGAAAATATTTGACATAACAAGTGGTTGCCAAATTTTTTGATTTCTATTTCTTATGGTTTTTATGACAATTTAGCATTTCATAAAAAAATGATTCAAAACGAAAATATGGAAATGCAAAAAAAATAGTTATTTGCGCAACTAGGGAGAAAAGTGCAACTTTTGCTCCCGCGAACAATTCAGATGTGGAAATTATACATGGGAATTGAATCATAATAAAAAGTCTGATTAAATTCTTATGACCAATTTTCAAAAGACGTCACATCCATTTCGACATTTTGACATAATTATGTCACTTAGAAAATTTATCTCCATCTTTGTCTAGAGCACTGATTTGCAATGGTTTTCTCTCCTTTTCATTCGGTTTCTACTGGATGTTACAACCCCTCTTAGCAAAAGCACAACAAAAGGCTATGTATGAATGGATTTGTCAAGTATTTGAAGTCTATATTATGTGTAATGGTGACGTGTGTGACAGTAGTCACGTGATCCTATTTTAGCAAAGAAATTTTAAAAACACTTCAGTAGAATCTTGTTTTATCTCTCTTTGGCTTACATGATTTACTTTGATCTGGACAAAGTAAAGGCTTGGAACAAAAAATGTGAAAGCATCAATCTGATAATACATACTTTTCAATATCGCAGTAATGCTGGCAGCATTCTTCCACATATCTCAAAACATCATTCTCCATATTTGCTTCCATAAAACCTGGACTATTCCGTACATTTTGTTCAGTATCAATCAATTTCTTGTTCAAAATCCTCAACTGCACCACTATCAGCGAAATTGCACTCACTGTTACTAAATCCACCGCCATGTTATCGTAGGCGCTTATGTAGAGGGAAAGTACCTCAAAAGCGTAGAAAGGATAGTGATACTTTCCTTCGTTAAAGTGTGGAAAGTCGAAAGGTAGACTTTCCTCTTCCACAACTGTAATTATAGTCAGTAGGTTATTTAAGTCTTTTGGCAAAATGGGGGTTCCATCTGTGGAGTTCCTTTATGCTTTATTTTTGGCTTTAGGGTTACTATACTTACTAGGGAACAAAGACAAAAACAGAATAGTCGAATTGACTTGCACCCAATAAACATTTTCAACCATTTTCAGGAAACGTCTAAATTGAGTCACCACATCACTGTACTGTGCAGAATATTTGGTAAAACTTGGCGTTTCCATCATGGTCACCAAATCCATAAAATTCTGTCCATTGCTAGACAACATCACCACTTTAAGTAGAGTGTTCACTATAGAAATCAGCATGTACAAGCTTTCGGACAGTTTGACGAAACTGTTGAGATGGTATGCAGCATTGTATGTCAGGCATATCATTAGCAGAAAAATAGTGCCCAATATGAATAACGTACGTAGATTATATGAAAATGACGGCTTTTTTTCGGGCCAAATTGCTGAAAGTTTGAGAATTTTCTTTGGATACGCTACAAAGTCTTGCATCGACATTTTTATGATTTTCTGAATAGTCCAAATAGGGACATCAAGGTGTTGTTATTATCAGTAATTAAACAGGTTCACATCCTAATAATTAAGTTCTGTAACGCTGGGAAATAGTTTGAATAGGGTGTAATTAAAAAATCAATTGTCAGAGTGATAATAATAGGATGAATTAGCAAATAATACATAATTAGTAACATGGGTGTGACAATAATATCCAATAAGATGTGGTTTTCAAAATTTTTTTGAAAAAATATTGATCAAGTAAACTTTTAGCTGGTGGAGCCATACAATCCAATTTACTACCTACTACCGATGTTTGTGGTACCTCAACAAGTGACAGAATTTACGGTGGTGAAAAAGCTCAACTAGACGAATTTCCTTGGATGACTTTGGTCGAATATGAACGACGTAAGTTTACTAAAAATTACGTTGAAATTGAAATATTAGAGGAAAGAATTGTAGCTAACAGACAACGAGGTTTCTATTGCGGTGGTGTCTTAATCAACAGTCGCTACATCCTAACAGCAGCTCATTGCTTGAAGGGTAAAGATTTACCGCCATCATGGAAAATGTACGTATATTATTATTAATGCTGTACAAAACAATAAACAGTGGAAAATTAATTATAGTGTTAGCGTTCGATTGGGTGAATACAACACTGACACCGAGGAGGATTGCCTTGAAACTGGCAAAGGCCAAAAACAGTGTGCTCCACCTGCTGTTGATGTAGCAGTAGAAGAAACCATCGCCCATGAAGATTATAACCCTTACGATACAAATCAGTACCATGACGTTGCGCTGCTCAGGCTCATTAGAGATGTGCAATTTTCAGGTATTTACTAACTTTTATAACAATCAACAATTTTATGATGATCCAAATATAACCAAGATTGTCAGATCCGTCGACTCAATATTCCCAAAACATATTTTTAAAGATTCTAAATTGTTATTCCTGAATTTTAATACAATTGCCACTGTTCTTCTGTATATTGAAAAATGACAGGTGTTTTTACTTATGATTTTCTATATGATTCGTTCAAACGTCAAAATATAACCGGTAATTTTGACATCCTTTTAATTAAACACAATTTCCTTTGAAAAATTAGAAATAACCGAGATATTTGATCGGAACTAGAGCAGTGCAAGTGAACATGATTTTTATAGATGTCACAATTTGACAGCTTCTCACTTAAATGGAACTTTAAGTGAAAATTAAAATAACAGATAACAAACGAAAGACAGTCCACAATATTCAGACAGGCTTTAGTTTAAAATTCTCTAATTACTCCCTAGGTAGTGAAAGTGATATTTTCATCTCTCAAATGAGGGAGAAAACTTTTATTTTCTATAGAGGTCGTAGAAAATAGTTATTTGCGCATAGTTAAAAGCAGCAGTTAAATATTATGTTAATACCAGGTTGAAGAAGGTGTTGTTACTAAAGATATGTTTGTCAATTTGTCAAGAAAGTGACAAACTGTCTTTAGACAGCAAGACTTTTACGGGTGGCACTTTTCCTCCCTAGGGAGAAAAAGTTTTAAATTAAACATCCTGTTTCTATTCTTTTTTTTTTATTATTCGCAAGAAGGCTAGTAATTATTCTTAATACTTCCCTATACCTATTTTGCACCGTTTCCTAGATGTTCCATAAAAATGGTGGCTTTGTCAGCAAAACGGTAGTCTAAACATTAATTAAATTCTCTGGAACTCTTTAAGGAGCAAGCAGAGCGTTTCTGACATCACGATGACGTAATTTGACAAAACCATAATTTGACCAAATGTCAAATGACATTATTGTGACGTCAAAAAAGTTTCATTCGTTCCATGGAGAGTGAAACCGAATCGTCACTTAAGAAATTCGTTCTAACGTCAAAATGTAGCCCAAAACTTCTGCTTTCCTTTGTCAAGACAGACTTTTTATGAAAAATCACTTATATCTGTGGTTTCGAATAGTGTCACACCTACAACTCCCAGTAATTTCCGTGGTTAATATTTTCCTCAAGGAGGAATCCCCTGAAAAAAATTTCCCTATTTTTCGGAGAAAATTTCCTAATTTGGCAACTTTGAAGTTGCTTTTGATCTCTACTGTCCTCGTTTTCTTAGCCAATGTTAATAAAGTTCACTTTTGATGTTGAAAAAACAATGTTTCTTTCCTACTATATGGAAAAGACCAAATTTAATATAACCTCAAACCAAAACAGTTATAGTTTAGGTAAACTGAACTGATAATTTCAGATTTTGTAAGGCCAATCTGCCTGCCCAAGATACCGACTCTCTTAACGAAATCCTACGTGAACAAGAATCTGGTTGTGGCTGGATGGGGCAAAACAGAAAACAGTTCAGAAAGCAACATCAAGCTGAAACTTGAGGTAAATAAATTGAACAGTTTCAACATCCTGTGTGGAATTTGTAATATTGTTTTAGGTTCCAGTAAATCCAGAGGAAACTTGCCAGAGAACTTACTCTCAAGCCAGCGTTCGTTTGGGGAATGGTCAATTATGCGCGGGGGGTAAAAAAGGACGCGACTCTTGCAGAGGAGATAGTGGTGGACCTTTGATGGGGCTGGACGTTACTCCCGAAGGGGAGGCCAACTGGTATTCCATAGGGGTAGTCTCGTTTGGGCCCTCCCCTTGCGGTATGCAAAACTGGCCGGGGGTGTACACAAGAGTGGCCAATTACATGCCTTGGCTTGTTGGAAAATTAAAACCATAATTATTTTAATAAATTAGTTCAGATGTAGGATACTGTGGTTTTATTACATATACTAATGGTTTTTGAGATGTAAAATAGTTATTTATGTAACCAGTTATGAATGTTTGTAGGGCGAGCGCAGCGAGGTCCCACAATTTGAATCAGTTACACAATAAGACATTTTCGAAACGTGTTGCATACATAATTTTTTCTAATTTTGACCAAAAAGCTGTGAAAACCATCTTTTAAAGTGATTTAACACAAATATTCACTTTCATAGCACCTTGTATAAACTATGACAACGACATGTTATGATGGATGTCGCCCATATGTTTCTACGGAAATGCATAAAAACAGGAAGTGATGAACTAGTTACATAAACTGATACTTTCGTAACTAGTTACGAAAAGTAAAAAGTTTTGTCACATCTAGTCAGTTTTGAAAAGTGTCACTTTATATGCCAAAATTAGAAAAAGATATTTTCATAAGGAAGCTGCATCAGGTTCACCTGCCTACTAATGCCAATTGAACCATAAAAAAAACAATATTAATATCTTATTAAAAAAATAACGATTACTCCAATCAATCAGGTGAATAAATAGGTAGGATTCCTTGGGCTATAATTTATGGTTAAAACCAGTGACGACTCGTGAGATCCTAGAATGAGATCACAATTGGAATTGGCTGATGCTTTAAAGTCTTCTGTACCTCGCCACTGATCAAAGCCCAGTTAAACATACTGCAAAGTCATATTAGAAAATGAAATATTTAATTACCCACCAGCCATAAACGGAAGGTAAGGAGCGATAAATTGGCTTAGATGCCTCATTAAGTGTGATTTTGAAGAATCATCGACGTACTAATTGATTGGATGTTTGAGGGTATGAGGCACTTAAGTATCGACAAATTTACTAATGTTAAAATTTGTTAAACAACGTTTTAGCGCCACACTTATTAAGATGTACTGACGAATATGAAGAAAAAGTTGATCAGCAGTTTGGAACATTAAAGTCTTGTTGGTAAAGCTGGTGTGAAAAAACAGTAGGTAGTTTTGTAATACAACTTGCTATTTACAGAATAAAGTTAAGATCTATATGAAATTCTGTTACATTTAAAACTTGGAATAGATAACTGAAAGTGTCGTAAAATTCAAGCAAGAAGTTATTATACATTCTTTGGTGTGTGTTTGAAATGTGATTAAAGTAGCTTGTGTTCACTTTCTGAACATAAATAGAGTGACAACACAAAGCTATTATATTCCCTGTTCTAAAATTCAAGGATTTCCCACTTATTTATAGCTTTTGTTATTGTAATTATAATTAAAACCGTAATCAAAATTGTGCTGATATAAACGTTCTCAAATTCTTCTCCGTATTATACGTATTTTTGGCTCTGCAGTTCTGATTAAAGTATCCAACAAGATATATTATTACTACGTGTCGGTTTGCGTGCAGAAATTCTGAGATTTTGCCTAAAGTGAAAATAAACCCAGTATTATTAAGAAATAATTTTGCAAATAGATTGACATTAGCGTAGACGACTTTTATATCCTTTACAAAAAAGAAATTTGTTGTTATAAATAACTGAACGTTCAAAAAAAATTTAAGTTATGGTAATTGAAAATTTTATATTTTATATAGGGAAACACATCAAGTACATCTAAAAACATAATGTAATATAATAAATAAACTCTGTCAGATAATTTAAACCAATCAGAATTGCAATTTACTATGTTCTGTCTGAAAAAAAATATTATTGATGGTTTTCCATTTTAGCTATCTTTGGACACCTTGCTGTAGCAAAACAGTAATTTTCGCTATTAAGAATTCCAACTATACTTCTTCGTGTCCTTCTTAAACATGGAATGACAGTTAAATATGCTGATTTACTACTATTATAGAGACGTTTATGTTTAGTATACATACACACGTACGATTTTTAAACACTATAAATTTTGTTATCAGTGACATTTTTAGTGTTACCGCCTTCTTTTTCCTTCGATTTTTTTTATGGGTAATTCAATATTACTATAAAAGTCTTCAGAGAAACTGTGGGTGAAAAAAGCGGCACGTTACCATATTTGTGTTTTTTTGTGGTTTAAGAACAATCCACAATTTTTTTTCAACCTTCAAATACTTTAATTTATAGTTTTGGTCAAAAAAGAAAAAAACATTGTGTTTTATAGAAAACCAATTTACACAATTTTTATTATAAAATGTTGAATAAAAATAAATAGTAATAAAAACAACTTATTTTTCTATGTTTTCTAAAGGACAAAGAGGAGAAAACCCCAAAAAGCCTCAAGTTTACACCAATATAAAAACTTCATAACATTTGATAGACGTAAAACCAAAAAAAAAAAAAAAAAAAAAGAAAAAAAACCATATGATTTTCACTCTACAGCCACGCCCCATTAATCTCTGACAGTACCAAACGGAAATTTTCGGCCACCATATGCAACAACCACTTTTGTCCCCTGTTTTGATTCTTTGGCTCTTATCTATATTCATTTTTTTTATTCATTATGAACACGAAACGCTGTTTCTATTTTTTTGTAGCAAATATCTGAAAAACAGTGAATTAACAAATAGAATAAGTTCACTATTTTCTTCAACTTTGCTCATCTTTTGGAGAGCTGGGAAGATTGACCTGCGTTTCACAGGATTTTCATGCTTTTTGTACAGACAGGTGAAGAATTTAGGTATGATAATTTGATGGTGTTCTTGATGAAGTAAATCACTTCATAACAGAGTAAGTTTATTAATATAAAGTATCTCAATTGAACAGAAACTAATCTAAAACAAAACATCCATTAAGGCACAAACGTGATTGCACAATATCACGAATTATAATTTACAATCACCCTCCGGTGCGTTATTGACCTAAATAATCCAAGGGGAAGACAATTTATGGCACTTTTAGAAAAAAAAATCCAAAAACGCCCCCTATTAACCAGCGCAGCCATTCCGAATCGACGCCTCCCCAAAACCGCAAACCACTTTCGATTTTTCAAACGAGGGCAACAAATCGGTCCACTTTTCCGAAACCGCCCGACCTTGGAACCACCACGAAGAGCGCCGTCCCACCCCCGAGTGAACGGCGGTACCACGTCTCTTTGAGTACCACCATTGCCGCCTACCGTACGCACAGTTCGCCGCGAATCCCAGTGACACACTGTATAATAATATACCAAACTACGTGGGGGCCCTATATGAATGAAAAAGTCGCGAAAATGTCTACGTCAGAGTGCGGGGGGGAGGAGGTGCGCGTCTCTTGCCTCGAGGGCGTCCATGAAAATGGAAATGTCATCATCAACTTGGTGCTTCCTTCGAGGGAGGCGAACCATAGCGTCCAATCCTGTACAATTGAGTCTCGAACGGAACCTGATCCGGAAAATCGAAATGTTCCCACTCTGGATCTAATTAAAGATTCGCAAAAGAAACCAAACGGTCAGTCGACGCGGTCCATTGGCGTCGGGACGTGTGGTGACGATTTGGAGACGCCTTCGTGCAGTACTTTAGGTGGAAAAGTGGTTGATGAAGACACGATTATCAGAAGAAGGTCCTTAGTGCCTATGAGCAGTATGGAGGAAGAGAATTTGAGGGAGAGACTGCGATTGGCTCATTTAAAGTTGGCTAGTGAGATCGTTAATAAAGAGCAAAAGTATACTAGGGAGGGTTTTAGGAAGTTGCTTCAGTCTAAGGTACGTCAAATAAAAATAAAATACTTTCACTTTTTGAATTTGGAAAGGAAATGAAATTTGTTTGAACATTTTGACTCTAAATGTTAGGGACAATAAAGGTGTTCTTGATTAAAATTTAAAAAAAAAATTTGACGAATTAGTCATGTCATAACATTGGATGTACTTTGTATAACAAATCAATATCTATAGGAGTTCCGCAACTTCACTGAGGGAAATTTCCGAAATTTTAAATTTAGACACTCAGTATATCTTATTGTAATAGCATCTTTATTTAACGTCTTACTAAAGCAAGAGAGTAAAGCAATTTCAGGTAACAAGTAGAACATTTAGCATTTGTGATTTTGTTATCATCTAAAGTAACGTGTGATCAACTAAAGCAGGAATTTGTATTTCGAAAACTAATAAGAAAATAATATTTTTTGAAAATGACTATTCTGATGTTTTTTGATTAACATTTTGAACATTAAATTGTATACAGTTTATTTGTGTTCAGTTATTTATAAATAGAATAATTCATTAATTTGGTCATAACTGTGCTGCTCACATCAAAGTTAAAACATATTAAAAGATCTCTTAAAACCGTACTTCCAAAAATGTTATTATGTAGTTTCAAAACTAGTCTCTATTTATTTATTTTTAAAACTTAATCAAAAACGATAATTATATTATTGAATATACTTTAATTGCTTTTGATATTGCCATTTTTCTTACTACACAAATTAACCCATAAAACAGACCCATGACAGACATCTCTTCGTCAATAAGATTACAATCTCATTGCAAATCAATTTTGGCAAATAGCTTTACACCGCTAAAACTAACAATATATTAATGAACTATTTTTTATAGTCTTTCTAATTATTTTAATTAACATAAACTTGTAAGTAGATTGTAATTGGTGTTTAATATATTTACAAACAAATTTAATTTATCATTCTGGCACGTGTCCTAAAACAAGAAAAAATAGGTAGCAATATCATTCATGCGTGCAATAACATTGTTCATGTAGATCATTGGCTGAACGGTTTTTATCAGTTCATTCATTACTAAAAGTATATTAATTGACAGGCAATTATAGTCAATTGAATAGCTTGAGAATCGGCCATGATTTACAACCCATTGAACACCTTTAGAGGTTGTAGGTGTAAAGATATGTTCACCCTGTATAAAGTATAATTTTCACGGGCCTTTTAGGGGTGAGGCAAAAAAATTTATGACTCTGCTAATGAAACAAATTAGGCACTAAAACAACGATACTTGGTTTGGCTGACTTGTGTGAAACCTGTCGGACTTGTTCGCTAACCATTCGAAAGAAAAAAAATATGATTTTAATTGATTGAAGATTTAATGAGACCGCAGGCCTTATGGTAAAAACTTGCTATATCCGGTGTTTGGTTCTTTAATTGGCACTACGAAGATTGTACCCTTAATGGTCACTTAATAGAATTTTAATTAACAAAAGTTCAAAGGATAAAAACGGTATGTTGTTTTGTAACCTAAAATATGATTAAAAAAATCATTTCCACTGACATTTTTCAATAAATTGTCTTTTTACTTCTTATTTTTACTCTTTTATGGACCAGGTATTAAAAAGTTCGGTTGTAAATTAAATAACTTAGTTCTTTGTGCCAATATTTTTTAAAACTTTATATTTAAGTATCAATGATTGAACTTTCTTAACTAAAAAAAAGCCTGAAATTTTTTTCTTATACCTTCAAGAATTTCTATATTCAATATTCAAATACTTCAGTAGGCAACAATATGTATTTTGGGAAACATAGAATTAACGACTAGTATTAATCAATGATCACTCATTACAATGAGTGATTTAATCTAAAATAGTGTGTTTTAACAAATACAAATGTACATTGAAAACACTAAAAACATGTTTTAGTCCCTAATTCATAAAGAGATGAAGGAGGTGAGTTACCACTTTACTAATGATAAAAGGTTTTTTCTTCCCCTAAAAAAAGATTTTTTCTGGTCTGGATTGAATTGGTTTTGCAAGAAATTTTTGGTTTATAGAAAAATATATACAAAAATGAGCTTTAGGAGATACTAAAAGACGAAATAACTTAAAAAATACGTAGTTTTGTAATGAAAAAGTAACTTAGAACAAATTAAATAAGTCAAATGTAATCACCACGTTCAAAAGAAGTATTAATCAAGAATTAGGATTCGGATAATTCGTTTCATAATATCACTCAAATCTAATTAAGTTTTTTAATTAATTATTTTTTTCTTGTTGTCTTATAAAAAAATGTGTAATTAATTCACGAAAACTTGCAAAACCAGCCGAAAAACCTTTACGTTTCTCATAAACAACATTATTTGCATATGTTAATACAAGGTAGCATGGCAAGTTCTTCTGCATTCATTAAAAATAATAATTTCCTGCGTATTAAAAATGTTAATTAAATTTTATTATTAAACGCATGATTAAATTTGTGTAAAAAAATCTTAAAATCTACTTCAGTAAACGTTTCTAATTAAGTTGAAATCAAGAAGCTCATCATTTTGACATTAACTCCCAGTTTGAAACTTTAATGACAACTTTCTGGTGCCCCTAGAGAAATCAACTTCAGCAATTTACTCGATTCCCGGTAAAACGACTTCCAAGTACCTCCAATAATAGCGATACGGATTCCTTACTCGTTTTTTTTCTGTCACAAATGTGTCGTTAATCTATAAGGACCGCATTGCAGCTAATTCTAGACCGTAAACTTGGCAAAGCAATTAAAAAATATTCCTCAAGGAATTCGCTTCAGCAGGAATTTCCGTCTAAAAACGGCATCCGACACAGAATGGGCAGTTAACGAAAACAATCGTTGCGATTCCAGCTAGTGCAAAACCATTTTCGGAATCGATTCCACGATGGATTCGTCACGTGCTTGTAAAAACGGCCACCATTATCCCGAACTCCTGGTGAGTTAACACGAAATTACTTTTCAATAGGATCGAAGATTGATCGATTAAAGGACCGGATCCGTTTGACAGGAGAATTCGGAATTATCTCGGTCGCTGATACCGGGGCCCCATTCCGATGGTTATCTCCGTATGGGGCAACCGGTGGCACCTTAATCGCGCAAAGGAGCCCGGTCCTTGTACGCTTTTTAATTCGGTCCGGATGAAAGGGATCTGGTCAGATAATTAATCATAACGATTACCAGACGATAAGATTATGCGCTTCGGCTTGAACATTCTTGTTTCTTATCGCTAGACAAGTTTTTGTTCTTAAGGTGAAGTAGATTTTCTTCTGGAAGTTCTTTATATGACTGCCAATAAGAATTGCATGTTAGACTCAATCTGATTAGAGCATGTTGATTCTCGAAGAGTGTTCACGGAAGTGAACTATTTGTGTTAAAAGCCTTACATGACGTAAATTTATTACAGCACTACACTATACTTATCTGTAGTTGCTGGAAGATGATCTAACTAGGGATATTAACAATTTCTTTGCATCTTCTAGGAAAACTTTCTTAAGTATTGGCACTCTAGTAGTATTTGGAAAATGTGTCACATATCTCTTTATTCTGACATTCAAAACATACTATACAAAGTGACCGAAGGTGTATAATAGGTTAGACTTTTACTATGAACGGTATATAGCGTTTGGTGGTATTAAAGTATGTAAAATACACATTTTATGGAAAAATACACTTCATTCACTGTCATTCCGTTATCAGAAATTTATTTGAAATGAATATTCTCTCATTACTTATGAATGAATTTAATAATTGGATTGACTTTGTTAATGGATGAGTTAATGACATTATACTCTGAAATTCTAATACAGAATGTTTTAATATTTAAGACACTTGGCTTCAAACATAAAACAAAATCTTACGGATATTGATAAAGTACTATAGTTTTTGATATTTTAGAACAATTAGCGGCAAAGGTTCTGAAAATATGAAATTTTTCGTAAAATAGTTGCGAGAATCGAGAACGTCCAAACTTGTCTTTTAGAAACACGTCAAAAGTCGTGTTTCTGTCTGTAATAACACTCTAAGTTTTCCTAGATTTTTGGAAAAACATATTTCTTTAATTTTTTTTATAAATCCCCTTGTATACAGGGTGGTCCAGTTTTAAATGTCAATAATTCACCAATGGATAGCCAATCAAAAAATAAGTTGACATGCATTATGTCATTTTCCTGAAGAACGCTTCCTAAGGAAGACACAGACATTCAAAATTGTTTAAATGCGTCGATATAGGGGGATAGTCTTTATTTTCTACGCTCACTGGATATTATTCAAAATTGACAAAAATGTCTACTTGGGTTATTGTATTTTTTACTTTAAAATGGTTCAAAAGGATTCAAATCTGGTCATCTGTGAGGTTTACGAGTTAACTTTTGACACTGAAAATAGTCAAAAATCAGGATTTTATTTATTTTTTTTTATTCAATTAAACACTGGTAACAGTCCAAATTTTTGGACTAATTTAATTCTAAAAATTAGTGTTTAAGACTAATATCGTAGCATTTAATGCCAAAATTGTTTACTATCATCAATGAAGAGTCTGAAACTTAACTTTTACTAGAAAAATTTGTTTAAAATTCGATTTTTCAGTCTTAAAGCAAACTGAAGCGTCTAGAAGTCAATTTAATACTGACAAAGCGTGAAATGGCATGTTTAAGCCTATGGAAAATGTAAAAATAGTTTTTTAACTCTGCTATGTCAAAAACTTGGTGAAGATAACTCTAAAATTGGATTTTCCTAGCTGAAAGCAGTTTTAAAGCCCTAAAGATAGTCCAGAGTTCTAAGAAAATCAAAAGCAAAGGAAACAAACCTGAAAAGTTAGTCTTCAAGTAAATTTTTATCAATCTAATGTCAATATCCTAAGACTATTTTCAAGACTAAAATATTGAAATGTATTTTTAATCTATGAAAACTTACTTCAAATGGAAATTTTAAGCTTTTGATCTCACTTTTCATTGATTTAGAGTTACTTTTTGGTGTCCAAGTCAATTTTTAAGACTGAAATGTGTGAATTTGTAGTAAAAAATTGTAGATAAAGCAGTTTTTCATGACTACAACCTAATTTTCAATACTAAAGTTATTCAACTTATCTGAAAACTATAACGACTGATTACAAAGACAGTTTTTAAGCCTTTCAAGACAATTTTTACAGTTTCCAAGTCAACTGCCAAGGCTAAAATCTTTCAATTTGTGAAAACTGGTCAAAAGACAATTTTTAAGCCTCTCAAGTTAATTTTCACCGTTTCAAAGTAAATTTACTCGTTTCTAAGTCAATTTTCAAAACTAAGTCTTCCAATTTGTCTGGAAACTATGAAAACTGGCTACAAAAACATTTTTTATGCTTCTTAAGTAAATTTTCACTGTTTTCAAGACAATTTTTAAGTTAAGTTGGGTTGATTTTGGGTCTTTGAACCTAATAACTCAATTATCTCGTAAACAAAGCTTCAAATCATAAGAGGTACTTATTTTGTCAAATTGGACAAGTAAAGTAAAAAAAATTTTTTAAAATTATCCAGAGAATCAGGCAGAAACATGAAAACCATCTTCCTGTATCTACGCTACTGGAGAATTTTGGCAAACGTCATTCATAATAAGTATTAATTTCATAAGTGCTTGTTCCAAATTTATTTATTTATGACAAAAAACCGATTTTTTAAATTGAAATTTGAAGGACTGTATTTTTCTTAGGAAGCATTTTTCAGGAAAATAACATAATGCATGTCAACTTATTTTTTAATGGGCTATGGATTGGTGAATTATTGACATTTAAAATTGGACCACCCTGTATACACGCTTTAGAGATATTTTGCAAACTGACATATCTAAAATAGATAAATGCCCATAATCGGTATCTTTCAAAATATGGTGGTAAATTTAACTGAAAAATTCTGACGGTTTGTTTTAAAAGATATTGTACTACAAAAATAAGCTTTCTATGTTTTATTCTTCGCAATGATTTTTTATGTATAGAATGCATACAACCTAATGTAAAAATAATAAATTATCCTTTCCAACAATAGGTCATTGTTAATATCGAACAACAGACAGCGAACTAGTTTTTTTTTTATATAAACTAATGACCGCTCTTTAACGATACAATATTAATACAAACGAAAGTAATTACCTTTAAAATGCCTTGTTATCGTTTTGTATCTATACACATCAGCGTGGGTCCACCCTGAATGACTCGACCATATTTCGTAAAGGAGAATGATTTGTATCTCTCGCCTAGATTGCATATAGACTGTAACAAACAGTGGAGTATCTCCCCGTGCCTCAATTGACCCTTAATTTGGCAGTTCTCCTTGAAATTGTCAATTCTCTTTCCCAATAATAATTAGTCTTGTGTACAAATACGGTGGCTTCATTAGTTTTTTTCAGAAAAAGTTACTGACCGGTGCAATTTGCGAGTTACACTTTCCCACGTAATTAAACTGTAATTATCTCCTTAATTTCAACGTGGAATAATGTTTGTCGAGTAATTAACCCCATGGGTGGTAGATGGTTTTTAGGGGATCAGCTTTCAACATCGTTTCAAGCTTTATTAGTCAGAAAAATAGGGTCAACGAAAGACAAACTTGATGTTAAGCAAAGTTGTTTAGTTACTGCAAAAGGAAAGTGATTTGGATTAATTATGAGGTTATGTTTAACGTACATAAATGTAGTTAAAAAGTTTTGGATAGTAATAATCGTCCAAATTCAGTGTCCAACTAAAATCTGATCTTCTGCAATCTTCAAACATGCAGTGATTAAGTACCAATTGTAACAATGATTTTCATTCAAATTTTGGGAAACTTGTTTTGCAATCTTATTGGGCTGATTATTATTTTTTTACTCTTCTATTTATTTAATTCTGCTCTTTTAATTATTTCTGTAGGATTTTTACTATAAACTAAACTAAACTATTAATTTAACACATAATGATACAACTACCTAATTTGTTCATATCACACAACCTACCCACATCACAAATACCTACAGAATCAGATACCTCTTCAGATTTCAGTTTTATAGTTTTGCAAGAGAAACACAGGAGGTAAAATGTCAAAAAAATCGTGAATAGACTTTATGGTTTTCTTTTATGGAGACAATGTAGTTTGACAATTTGAATGATAATAAACTGAACACTGAAAAAATTAATTGCAACCTATAAAAGTGAACATTAGACGTTTGATCGTTGACGAATCTAAAGGCGATTTTCCACAAAAAGTGGTCTCAATTAATAAACGACTTTTCGCTCATAAATTAGACGTTGGCACGGCATGAGCCGAGAGCAAGTATTTTTATGGTCGACATAAAATATCGGTTTCAATTCTATCTTATCCCACGTCTGTCGGACGTGGAATTATTGCCGATGTGTATATTCTAACACCAACTTTCAGAACAAATTTATCGGTACCTATGAATTATTATCATTGCCCATGAAGCCAAGAAACCGCTAGTTAGGTCCTTGATAGGTAACCTTTCAAATATTTCAGTCAACAAGTTGCGGCGATGTGAAGAATGGACTTCATACTGGTTCAGTAGGCGCTTATTATTCTCATTTTGTTTACGCCTTCTTCAAGCTTAATTGTTTATCACTTAAGAGGATTTAAAGGCTCCGTAACATCTTAAGAAATTGTTTTAATTTAGTCGCAAGAACCGGAAATAATAAGGTAAAACGGGGGAAGTGTTTAATTAGTATTAAAACTCGAGAATGAAGCTTTTTCAGAGTCTTAACAAAAGATAAAACATGAACCTAATTTGTGTCAGTATCAGTCCAAAAATATAAGTAACCAAATAGACAAAAAACACTAATTTGTGAAGTTTTAAGTGCACTTCAATGTGCACAGTTTAAAACAACAAATGACTCTAAATTGTCATTTTAAATAACTAGAGAAAATACTTAATTATGAGCAAGAAAATGTTTTTAATATTTTATGACACAGAGTCATTTTTTCCATGTTTTATCTTTATTTCTAGTCTGAAGTACATTTTACCTAATTAGACTTATTTACTTTTTAATTTATCGAACCTAAAACCGCTTTTCAATGTATAATGCCTCTTTCACACTGAACGATAACATAACATAAGAAACACATAAACATAAACGCAAAGTTAACTTTTTTTAAACTCTCTCCTTAAGGAAAAGTGGCATTTTAACAATTCCAACTAATCAAAACAGAAATAAAGTTTACGTTTATGTTTACGTTTACGTTTCTTATGCCTCTTTCACAATGGACGTTAACATAAGAAACAAGTAAAATTTTTCAAACTTGTTATGATTAGTTATTCATATTCAGTTAGTTATTCATAAGACAAAGGGGCAATTCTATGTGAAATGTTTTGTGTGTGTTTCTTAAGGTTTCAAAAGTTAGAATTTATGTTTATGTGTTTCTTATGTTAACGTTTATTGTAAAAAAGGCATACACCGTTGATTTCTACTTAACCTGTTATGACTTACCTGTCCATAAAGTAAGTCTGAGGTAAACATAATCTGACCTTAACAGAAATATAATCCGGTGATTCCAACTTGAATATTGAGTTTTACATAACGAAGTTTACAACGATAGGTTTCTATTTCTAATATTTTCAAGTGCTTTAAGTTTGTTTTTGCTCTAATTATAAAGTTGCAAGGTTAAGATCTAATTCTACAAGTTTCTTAAAACTCAATGAAAATGATGATGAAAAGATAGTAAGTCTAATGTCTATGTTTAAATAATTAAAATAAGCTTTTTTAAAAACAGATTGACTTTGGGAGTTATTGAGAATGATTACCACCAAAACCGATTTTTTTGTATCTATACAATTAATTATTTCTTTGATTAATTGTTTTTGACTGAGCTACCTGAAATAATAAATTAAATTTAATAAACCGCCTACTAAAGTAATAAATAACCATGATGTTATTATCGAATTACTTTTACGATATCAAATGTTTACTTATGATTAATATTCTTTCTTGTAAGAATCTAAGATTCTCAGCTATGATAAGTTCTTATTGGATCGTCTGTAAATTCAATGAACAGCCTTTGTAACAACTAAAAAATTCTGAAATTACTTTCAACACTTTCTAGTCAAATAAATCTGAACTTAACAGATACAGATAAAAGGAATAGTTAGTAATTTTTTTTTTGTTTATTTTTGTACAAGGATGATAATGACCATAATATTGATTTACAAAAAACAATAAATTGTTAGTTTTCAATAAATAACTAGGTTAGGTTGAGTATGAAAATACCATGTTATTCATACAATGTAGTTCCAATATGAACTACTATTTTGTCAAAACGAATATAAGAAGAATTTTTATTAGATACTGTACCTAATTTTGGAGTTTTGGTTTATCAAAACTGGATCTGGGGAACGTCCATTGCTCCTGACTGTCCGTTACTGCTTAAATGTTAATCAAACATGTATTTCTTAATAACAAAATATTGATATTTAATGTCACGTGACGTGAAGCTTTAACGATGAAACCAGACATCACAATCATTAATAATTCCAAGTAACCTGTCAAAAATAATTCTCTAAAAAAATCTGATTACCATATAATAATAAATAATAACATGACATTTTTTAATAGTATGATTATTGATTAATAGTGAATAACTCTGGGAGTTAACTTTTTTGTTATAACAACACAAGACTAGATAACTTATTTATGCTAAACACACACCCAGTATATGTCAAAAAGCAATAATGCTCCATTTGATTGTATTCATTAGATGTAAAAACATGAAAATCAAATCGGAGTTGAAACTGTAATACATTATTGAGATTAAAACGACATCAAGAGCGATTCTGGTGCACGTAAGCACCAGACACATAAATCAGAAGTTACCCTGATTTACCGTATGCTGTTACCATAAACCAGATTTTGGCCACACAAATTTTAAAGGACGAATCTACTTTCGTTGCTCGCATTGGACGCCCTCTCCAAGTAACCAGTACCACTACCCGACATTAAACGCGATATTTATACCACAAATCGGGGTACTGTTAAAACATAATTGGTTGTACTATGGTCGTTATTTTGCTTTCGTATAAAGCACTCTACACTTGGCATTTTATCGCTCCAACTATGCTAATGTAACGTCGGTACTACCTACCTAGAAGAATCAAATCACAGGTGAATGTATGATGAATAATGTATGTGTTGCCATAAAGGCATTTTACACGCCCATTTATTTAATTACACGTTTAGACCCACACATTTAAAACGCATTTCTGAGTGGTACCATAAAAATACCATTAAAACAGTTTGGTGGTTATTTGTCCTCTATAGAGTCCATAATCGTTAATAAAAAGAGCAAGGTGAGCATCCGTTCTAATGGTTCCGATTTGCTCGCAGTTTCATAAAGTTGCATTATAGGAAGGTTGTTAATTGTTAAAATGGAATAAATACACTGGTATGGCGTTTCTATGTACATAATAATATATACTGGTTCATTGATTTGTATTGACGGGACCCCAACCACTATGGCCGTGCAATGACGTATTTAAAAGTACTTAAGTGGTGATTTCACTGTAACAGGTCATATGCAAAATGTCACAGTCAAATTGAATTGAAATCTCACTTAAGCACTCAATTTAAGTTTGGCTTAAAAGAGACACTCTAAGATTGAAAAATACAACTTTTGTAAAAATATTTATGTTTGGTCTACCAAGACTAAGATGTATAATTTTGATTTGTTTGATGCTGAAACTTGACAGCCATATTGTTTTCAACACGGATATATTTATAAAGGCTTTAAAATTTCTGGAGGTTTGCCTATTCGCCAAGTTTATCAATCCAGTTTTGTATGCCTGGTTGCATAACTAAAGTTGTATAGTGTCATTCATACTGACGTCACTGTAATATTTGACAGAATAATGGTAATTTCAGTACTGCATATAAAAATAAAATGCTACGTTACTGCTTTTTTCTTAACTTTTTATGCTTATCTTTAATTTGTGTTTTGCTCTTTATTATCAATTTTGTCCTCTTTTGATTGAGATATCTGTTTGATTGTCTTAGCTTTCTTTGCAACCGTTTACCGCTCACCATTGATAATTAACTCCACCTTGTACCCTACCTTGTATAAAACTTTAAAGTATTCAGTTCGATGGTGGTACCAGAAAATTTTCGGCGATTTAATTAAGAACGACAGTGGCGAGTCCCTTCGGTCGTAAAGTACCGAAGGCCGTAACGTCAATTAGCGGAAGCGACCTTCTCCTCGAACTGGTTCCCGGGTACCATCAATTTGACAAAAAAAAAGACGAACGAAGAATTGAATTAAACGCTACGTTTCTACCTGAACCTTCTTCATCACGTTTACTGCAAACAGTGAGGAAAACAACTTTTCTGTAAGAAAAAAAAAACGTTTAAACGTAAATCAGTCCGCAAGTGCATAGATCTGGACTGATTGACGTCTACGACGGCTTTTATCCGTTTTGTAGACTCAAATATTGTTTACGGCACATTTATAGTGACATAGTAAATGGATGTTGTTGTGTTTTAGTGTTCCGTTACGCACATAAATTGTGATTTCATCACGTAGGCGGAAATCGTACCATTAACTGGTACCGCTTGAGTGTTAACTGTCAAAAAACAATGTAGATAGAAAATAGTACCACTTATAAGTCACCAGTTGAATAATAACGTAAGTTTTAGTTTGTTGATTCACAAATGTGAATGCCTAAATTTAAACTTTTATAAAATTTTTAAGCTGGCCTAACCTAGCCTAAGAAGATTTAGTTCAAATTAGTCCAAAAAATGGCTTTCATATACAAAAAAATATAATAGAAGGTCACAGAAGAGATTCTTGTTTGTAGGCCTTTGAGAAATACGTCATTTACAAAAAACTGTTAAGAATTTGAACTGTTCTAACTTATTAAAATTAGATTATTAAATTAATGGTTTATAATAAACGTGAGTATTGAGCTTAGAGTTAATTATATTCTAAAACACAGTTAAAAGATGACAAAGGATTGAAAAGGGGGAAGGACTTTTTGTCCTTTTTAAAGGACTATAATTTGACATATCATTTCAGACTGTATTCTAGTAAAATATTTTGGCACTGGCAACATTGTAATTGGTTTCCATTGTCCTAAAAATATAAAAAAATATTCTCTAGGGCCAGTTTTTTAAAATACAAAATGTTAAAAGATTTTTAAGCAAAAGAACGATATTTATTGTTGTCTTGACAATTAACATTTAAGTGTGTATAAACAAATTATTTAAAAAAATGTACCTTAATATTATTCAAATGATGAAAATTTTGTTTGTTGAAAGAGTTAAAACTCTAGAATATGTTAATAAGAAATTTGGTTACCTTTTTTCAGAAAAATGTCACATTCTTTTCTAAAACTCAGTAATAAAATAACTCCAATTGAGTTTGCTCTGCATTCTGTAACATTTTAAAAAAGTGACTGTGAAAGGCTCTAAACTGATTATTTTGCTTAGTCCTATCCTGTGTTTGGTTATTATATTAAACTCAGAAACACGTCTTGTTTCGAAAACTGTGTTAAACTCTACACCATTTACATATGTAATTTAGAAAGCATCAATTGAATTTTAGAAACCATGTGATGGATTTTAGAAATATCACTTGTATTTCGGAAACGGTACATTCAATATTAGAATAATAACTTTGATTTTAGAAATTGCATTTCAGAAAAGATCAGTCGGATTTTTGACACGGTTATTTATAATTTGGAAAATTAAAATTGTATATCAGAAATCTTCATACTAACATTTGTGAAAGGTAATTGTGCTGTCATTGTTACAAATAAGTTATTAAAAGTTTTAGCAAATGAAGATATGCCAGTTTGGATGTAAATTTTGTATTCATTGACAAAGTTATTCTTGTTGGCGTTTTGTAACTCGTAATTGTTACTACATATAGAACAATTCGCTGATATTAAATTAAAAAAATGGACTAATAAACACACAGAAACATAATAAAATTCTGAAATTGAAATAACTTTTTTCAAAATACACGTGACAAATTCTGAAATTAAAATAAGTATTCTAATATCCAACAGACCTTTTCTGAAATACAAGAGACTAATCTGAAATCCAACTCACGCTTTCTAAAATCAAATTTACGATACTGAAATACAATGAGGATAATTTAGCTAGACAGTCACATGACCAATGTCAAAATAACTGTCATAAATCTCAGAAACACGTTTTGTATCGAATGGTGCAAAAAAACTTTTCTAAATCGTGATTTTTGCAACTTTTGAGCATAGTTTGACAGTCAGAGACAAAATTGCTTGTCAAACCCACTTGGAGTAAGAAAATGACTGTTTTAAGCACAATTTCGGAATCCTCATTAAATTTCCTATCCAATAACCTGAAAAAACACTACAAAATTTGGTCCAGTCAGGGAGAAAAGCTGAAAAATGTATTCCGTCACTTTGGATGGAGAAGGTAATTTACCCATCACCAGATAAATTCAAAACTTTATAGTATTTTTAACCAAAACCTTCAATTTAATGAATCAAAGAAAATATTACTGTTCAATTTGCAAAGCATTCGAAATTGTCTCTATTTTTCTATGACCACTAATCCTTTGATGTATACAGGATGTTTATTAAAAGTACTTGTACACAGTTTTTGGGGTAAATCTTTGAGCAATTTCAAGCAGAAACAAATTTTGTACATGACAGGAAACGCATCATGTCGAAGATACAGGGAGTCAAAATTAAATATTTTTTCTAGTTTTTAAGTTATTGAGATCAAATTTGGAACACAATTAACTCTTTAAAGCTGACATTTCTAAGCATATTAACTGAGGTTATTTTAGTATCTCTAAAATGTTGCGTTTGCTTGATGATTATACGAGCTTTTTATTTATAAAAACACCCAACACAATACACACACAACAAATAAGTACTTAATAAACACCCTGTATAGAAAGTTATGATTCGTTTGTGTTTTAAATTGTTTTTTTATTTTGCTAATTTGCACTTACATTTTCCTAATTTAGTTTAAGATATTCTTAACTTACTATTTTACTAACGTTACTCTACCGAGTAGGTTTAATGATCTTTTAAGTTAAGTTGTCTTTTCTTACCAATTGACAGCTTTCATCACGTATTAGTAATGTAAAGTATGTTCAAGATGATGGTAAGATTGATGGCAACTGTTTTTTAAAACATGTGTCAGAAAATAAATGATTTAATTTTTTACTTTAGATTAGGTCAGTAGGTTTGTTCCTAGAGAGGATCACCAACTATAGTAATCAGGAAAATATTATACACCAGTTATTGGCCAGAAATCGGACATCATCGTCACGTGAGAATTTGACCAACTAAACCAGCAATTTCTACAATTTTCTGTTGAAAACCTGTTGAAAATTGTCTCTGCAAACATACCTATCATATCTATTCTTTTTTAAGACATAATAGATAGCTACTTTACAAGTTAATTGTTTAGTTGGTTAAAAAGATTGTACTAAGTAACGATTTGAGAACTTTCTCTTCTATTTCAACTTGCATATTGCATAATGAATGAGCCTCCTACAAAACTGGATGATAGCCGGAAATTACCAGCCAATGCAAACGTTCCCGTTTCCACGACTGATAAACTATCCTTACTTTTTCAACCACGTAGAAGGCAGCAATGTTAATTAAATTGGTAATTACTGACTATCTGAAAGAGGAATCTCTGATGCAACGGCTCCCTATACCCGATCAAAGAAACACTTTTGCCTTAACGCTATGTTAAACATTCCTTTCTAAAGTAGTAGATATCGTTACTCTCATCTAATTAACACGGCTGCTGTAATACGTTGTTCTCTAACACATTTGAATATTATTTGATAAGAAATATTCCGCCTTGATTTGTTGATCGACTTTTCAAAATGAATGATTATACGGATCTAGTGCGACCTTCACCAAAATGACGCCTCCACACAATTAAATATCGGTCAGAACTAGATATCCATTTTAGGCTTATTGGCTTTGACACGGTGAATAATAGTCCGTTGCATTTTATCTTGTTTGTTGTTAATTGGCCGACAGCTTCGACTGTCAACGGTCGATTTTTTTGCTTGTCCTTATCCATTTTCCTTATCTCGAAACTTGGTAATTGGCTTGACCGTAAACCGACGAAATTACACCTTAATTTGGTTCATACGCACACCATCGCTCATGTCGAGGCAGATCTCAACAAATACCTGTTTACGAGACACCCGGTACAGTACCGTCAGGTGCTTCGAACCTATAAAACGAAAACTATCGTAAATAGCAAACGCATTCAGACGTTAATGGGACCGTACCAAGTTATAGGCTGGTTTATGCCTATTTTCAGGCGGTTGCTCTTAAAGGCCGCCACACGGAGTCACGTACGACTCAAAAACTCTGATATTATCAAGCTGGACAATAAATCTTTTTTCTTTTGGTTTATTGTATTCGTTTCCAATTCGGTTACATTGTTTATTGTTTTACAGGACCCAAACAATGAAAATCTGGTTGGATTGTTATATTTCAACTATTTTGAAAGTAAACGTGACACGTGTTTTTCAATATAATCGTATTTTTTTATTTGTTTTCGTAACAGTTAATTTCCAACAGTTGGTCAAACTTTTAACGATCCGAAAGGCGAGTGTGATTCTTCGAGTGAGTAATAGTCTTTATTACATGCCAGTAGAATACCATGCTTTTTCTATGACTTTCTTTATAGACCAGGTGTTCCATACAATAACACGCTGTCACGCACACATTTTAATTGCATCAGCTGTCAAGACGACAACAACTTTTTTCACCAATCACAAACTACTATACTGCTTGCTTGTTACGCTAAATTGACTCTGCTACTCACAGCAGAACCAATTAGCGTAACAACCAAGCTGTCACACTTATGACTGTCACATGATGTAAGAATAGTATATTAAGTGTCAAGTAAGAATTATACTAAATTGAAGTAAGGTTTGTAGTTACATTCATTTTATGCAGCACTAAATTAACAGCTAAGAAAAAATACGCATGCGCCTTACGGAGTTATTTTGTTCACGGCGTTGTCAAATTGTGTTTTTCGTACTTCAATTGTTAAAATAAATCGCTTCATGTATTTGTTCAGAAAAAATCCTAACAAAATTGTCCTTACCGTGTCCTAAGATCTCGAAAATGGTTTTTTGAGGCATTTTGTTTAGCTAAAACAACATTCAAACTACGCATCTTGTTTCAGCATGTCTCTTTATGGACATCAACAAAGCATTTGACAGCGTATGGCACAAAGGACTACTATACAAACTACATAAACTGAATACTCCAAAATACCTAATCCACATTAGTAGAAACTTACTGGAAAACAGACAATTAGAAATACGTATAGACAACACCCTTTCCTTTCCTTTTATTCCTGAACAAGGACTACCACAAGGATCGCCTTTATCACCCTTCCTCTACAATATCTACTGTCATGACATATACAACCACAATCTACTTGACAAAAACTACATAAGCAAACATGACTACATTCTACAATATGCTGACGATACAGCACTCATAGTTCATGCCAAAACTACGGCAAAAGCTGTAGAGGAGCTTCAGACATTAACAGACCACACGACGGCATGGTTCTACAAATGGAGATTAACACCAAACCCCACGAAAAACCAACTATTCTTACCAAATCACAAAATAAAAGACAACTCTCCTACAATAACAGCAGACGGTAATGTAACTACACCAAGCCCAGAAATAAAA
The DNA here is from genome assembly GCF_016097725.1 of Ips typographus. Lineage (NCBI taxonomy): Eukaryota > Metazoa > Arthropoda > Insecta > Coleoptera > Curculionidae > Ips > Ips typographus. The sequence continues at coordinate 23,909,020 of NC_138423.1, read as the reverse complement.
TACTTAGGGATAACACTTGACCAAAAACTCAAATTTACAAAACATGCACAAAATGTGAGAACTGAAATTATTAAACGAACTAAACATTTCAGAGCCCTGACGTACAAGAACAGAGGTATAAGCACAAAAACTGCAACTAAAATATACAAATCTATTTGCAGACCTCTGTTCGACTACGCACATACTAAGAGTTAATGCGACCAGCAAAAACAAATTGCACTTAGACTAGTAACCAAGATTAGACATCCTCAAAACCCGCTACATAACCCAACCAACGAATTACTCTATGAACGGACACAAATGACAAAAATAACAGAACGATTAACGAAACTAGAGGCAAAATGGAAAGGCAACCCCCACAACTGGACAATTATAAACCCCATCTTCCTCACAAGACCAAATAGACAATCTCGCTACGCCTTTCCTCAATATACTCTGTTGGAACATTTTACCTAAAAAAACGGACTAACTATTAATTTTAACCTTTTCTTTGTAAAACATTATTTATTTATTTTTTTTTCACAAATATTTATGTGGGTACGTTAAGCTTTGTTTCTGTAACATTGGCAGAAAGACCGGTAGGTCGATATCCTTTTTCCTCGGAAATAAAGATTGTTTATGTATGTATGTATGTTTAGCTAAATTGTTTTTATAAATCCGATGATTTTTTGAATATAAATGTAGGTACTGTTTAACAAGCTAATCAGCTGTAATCATCTATTTGGGAGTTGATTTTATATATTGGTATATACTACTTTTGTTGTACTAGTTTGCACTAATTTGTTTTCACAGATTTTGTGTTTTGTGATTTGCCCAAATCAGACCCACAGGGCCTTTTGGCGGAAAAATCTGACAAAGAAAGAAAACGTCAATCAAGATAACTGTAATTGACATTTGTCATTTGTCCAAAGCCTATTTCTGCCATGCGCGATAAGCATTAAATTTATATTAAGTTAAGAAAGTTAAAAGTTGCTCAACTTCTTAATTTAACTTAACTAAACTTAATAGAAAATTTGGTTGCATAAATGTCCACATGCCATTACCCATGTTGATGTTTCGATGATGTTGATGTTTGATGTTCATGTAACTTCGTGCATAAATCCACCTTTACTTACTCTAATTTGTCTGAGATCAGTAAAGCTGTTACTGTTCGTAATGCTTACATGATGAACTGTCAAATTTGGTTTGATGGAGCTGTAAAGACTACTTACAGAATGATTGCTCCTCCAGTTTTGGAGTCTCTGGTGATATTTTAGTTTTTCTGAGCAACAAAATCCGGTTTAAAAACTACTGGTTGATTTTCTGAGGTGATGAGATGAAACTGAACCACTAAAAACGGTCTTGTAGTAACATTTTCGACGCTCAGAAGACACTTTGAAAGTTTAAAAAATGATTTTAAAATTTTTGGTGACATTTTGATGCAAAAACCGTTTGAAAACAGTGAGTAAACACGGTGACACTTTTGAGGCTAAGAACACAGTTTGAGAAGCTTTGGCAACATTTCTACTTGGAACAACACACAAGACATTACAAGAAACACTTCTACTTGGCATTTTATTAGGTCTGTTCGCAGAGGCAATCGCTGACTGGTTTTCAACTCAGAAATGGTAAATGTCAAGTTTCATTGGTTGAATGCTCACGTGTGACTATGACGTTTTCTGACATGTGGCCAGTGGATGTATTTATTTCTCTGATTACTAGTTGGAGATGATTCTCTCTGCAAACAGACCTATAGTTTACAAAAAACCCAAATTACATAGCCTGAATTGTTTTGCTTGGCCTTTTCCTCATCATTCTCCTAAAATACTTTAAATTATCTTAACATTTTTTCCAAAAATAAATATCTTAGAATCTTTCATCTGTACATCTGATGTTTAAAAACTCTTGACAAACAATGTGATATTTTGATTTTCCGTACAATTTTTCATTTCGGTGGTCAGTCGATTTTAGTTTCGCAAAAAACGAATCGTGACGCTCTTTAGCCCAGTTCACTGATCACGAATGACAGGTGAATACATCAAATTAAGCCCGGATTGGGTCGTGCAAACAGCCGATGGGCAATTAAGTAAAATAAAGAGATTTTAATGACGGGTTTCAGCGGCAGTTACTAACAGTTACTTTTTCTCTTACGTTGTCTGGGTTTTTGGTTGATGGATCGCACTTCAGATCGTTGGTACCGCTCACTTTTTGGGTACTTACATTTAATAAACCCACTTTTAAGGAGATATTAACGCACGTTTTTGTTTTGCCGAATGGAAAAAAACGATAATAATTTAGGCACTGGATACTGGTAATTTCGGGCCATAAATCGATGCCGAGATCGGTACTGTCAGATTACTTTCAGGTTCATAATTTAAACATTTAACCCGAGAGCATGAATTATGATGGGTAATCGATTAAAATATTGGACCATGCATGATATATAACATCATTAAACTGTATAATAGGTCTTTGGGGTGTCATTATTAAAATCCATGCAAAATACTGACCCAAAAACAAATTTTCTCGTACTTTTTTGTTGCTACCACATTTATAAGAAAATACATTTATGTATCATAATAAGTAATAGAGTATGCAATTCCCACTTTTTGAATGTTGTTTATAGTAAATAATTCTACGTGCATTAATACATTCTGGTGGTCAGAACATAAACTAAGGTATCCAGATACGTAGGTACATAAAGAATGTTAAATTAGAAATTTAAAAATTACCACAAAAATTGGAAAGTATCGGGTTTTTTACTTGTGAAATGTTTATTTAGATCCTTAAACAACAAAAATATAGAATCATATTTTAATTGCAAAATAACTCATAAAGTTCTTCGATAATAATAGTACTTTTTAAGTAAGCTATAAACATTCTCCTAAACTGTTCCAAAACATAATTTGCACCTTTTATGAGTGGAATTAAAGCAAAATCACCTCTCCTGGTAGGTTTCCTTAAAAAGGTGGCGTTTCAACGTTTATTTCGAACAAAATGCCATATTAAAGTCCTCAAATGACGCAATAACATGCAGGAATGCCATTTCGTTATGGATAAGTAAGCAGTAACCGAATAACATTGAAGTAAAAAAAGATTTCAAGTATAATATAATCAAACCTTGAGTAATTTAAAACTGAGACTGGAAATTTAAAATTCAAATTGGATTTAGTTTTTTTTTTTTTGATCGGATGATCCGAAGTCTTTTTGCCGCAGGTTCGATTGGATATTGACTAAATTACGAGTTCTCGCAGTTCGTCTCGATTGATTTGCAGATTACGAGCTCTATAATGATTATTTGTCATAAATTTCATAGCTAATCCGCTTGATTTTTATGAACATATCACTAATCTGGTCAGAACCAATTAATTGTGGTAATATCAATTATATTGGCTAGCGTCCATATATGGAGTCGATCTCAATATTTATTGAGAGGTTCGATTCGACATGGTTCGATCAAGGTCGACACACTGACAACAATGTTTAATTAAAATCAAAGATCATCTTTATGTCCATAATAGATTATGTGACTAATTTGGTATGTTATGCCCTACCTACAAGGTAAAGTATTATGTTTTTGTTACCACCTACTTATTAACTTCAGCAACATGATGAAAAACAGTTATTTCAACATTGGAATTCTATATAATACTTTCTGGTTTTCACTAAATGTTTTTACAATTAAATCTTACCTTAACTATTAAAATTTGCATACAAATAGCATATTATAAACTTCACAGAATGTACACTAGCTTAGGACTTATACAGTAAATAACTTAATTATACAGCATCACAGTTTATTTGCATAAATACTCGTTGAGTATACAAATTTATTGAAAACACGGGTAATAAGTCAATGTCCATAAATTTGCCATTATTAGTACTTCCTTTAGATATCTGTTAATGCATACATTACGTTGCATCTTCTTAAAAAATGCGTTGCATCACTGCTTCGTCGAAAGACAGGGATTTATTTTATTGCTTCTTTTTTGAGAAGAATCGTTACCATAAGAGTATAAATTACACCAGTTCACCGGTTTTTTTATACCGCGACTTGTTATACAGGATGCTTAAGTTTATCTTGGAAGGAAGATTATTTACCTCGACTTTGAATTAAAAGTTGTAAATAGATAGTGATGTGTATAAAAAATGTGTGTAATCTTCTTAAATCTTCAATAAGTATTTGCTTGGATGGAAACTGAAGACTTTAAGCATCCACCTGACTAAGACTACCGTTGATGTAGACAAGGAGAGATTTAAAATTTGTATAAGGTGTAGATTGTAGATGATATCTGACGGATTAAGTGAATGTTCAGTCACTAAATCATGTTTAATACATTTCTAGTGGATTTTTCAGGTGGATGGAAATGATGTTACCTCCAAAAGTAAGTTAAGTAGAATCCAAAAGTCTTATAGTTAAGTAGAATTCAGATATTTTGCTTTAGTCCTGAAAAATGTACAAAACGTTTGGAATCTAATATTCTGTTAAATGAGATTCTAAAAAATTTGTCTTCTCCAGGTAAATCACCACTATTTGTGTCTTCCCTTGGTTCCACATATTCTTTAGAAAATCTAAATATCATGTTTAACCTTGCAACTCAAGATAAAGCATCTCCAAAATTATAAGTTTTTAGATATTTTTGACATTTTTATGGGAATTCTAATATTGAAATCTAATAAATAATTAGGATACATGAAGATAGCGCAAAGTCGTTATGTTCTAAACTGCTTTTCTTCAGTACTTATCTTTATTTAGCACATTTTGTTCAATTTTGAAGTACTGCAGTCAGATTCAAAACGTTTGACCAGTATTCAACATCCTGTTAAGGATCCTCAGGTCTTCTTGATGATAAGGGACACACTGTATTGCAAACAACTGTACTGTTTTTATATTAAAATCGACCAAATTTCATAGCTCTGTAAGGTATTCTGAAAAAATCATATTGTTTAATTACATTTTTTCAATTCATGCGGAAATAGTGAAAACACTGCAAAACACGTTTTCTTCTTCATTCTTGAAAGATATGTTGTCAGATCTACAAAGAACATTTGTAGATATCAAAGCAAAATAATTCATCATTCCAGAGAATCTGCTGATTTTTTTTCTCCTGAAATTTACAAAAACTTGGAAATGTGAAAATGTGAATGAAAAATGTGAAATGAATGAAAAACTGAAAAAAGTGGAAATGTGTTTCAACTAATAAACTTGAAAATGTTTTGATAGTTTGACTAGTCGATTTCCTCAAATTGACGTTTTTGCTTGTGGTTCCTTTACAGTAATTGGATAGAAACATAAATAAAACCTTTGGAAACGACCCAAGCAGAAGATTAACCTAAAAAAACAAAATTGATGTAGATCATCACGTTCTGGAGACGTTTTGCAGGTTCTGGTATTTTCCTGCACATTATGTGAAAGGTCAATGATAATTGACACCCAATCAAAATATTTAAAACGTTGATTAAAACAGTGATTATCAGCCTCAGATCCACTCAATATTTCTGCTATAATTTCAGTAGTGGAATTTAAATTGGAGCTTGGTATTTGATTGGTTCATCAATCTTCAACAGCATCAAACTGTGATTTTTTCAATTAAACCAGCTTCCGTTCAGACCAGTTAAGTTTCTTTTTACAAGCAGAAGATTAAACTTTGCTCCATATCACCCTGTATAATTCTAATTCGATCTGAAGAAATCCGTAAAGGTTATTCTTAAGCGTATTCGAACGGTTACAAATCTGAATGTGGTTTTTTTATGGTCACCAATTAAGTAGCTTGTTTAGGCAGTATAGCCACCTGTGATTTGTTTTTAAAATCGATTACAACATTGTGTTGTATCAGACGGCTACAAAGTCGACTGGTTCGTTCCTAAGTGGTGCAATTAAAGAAGCTGCACAAATAGAAGAGGATAACTGTATTTGTCGTGCTGTTTGTTGGTCATTGGGGACTATAGAGCCTTTATGGCATTGTAATGTTAATTTGATTAAGGCCCATTTACGGTATTCTACCTGGGATTGCAATGGGGGACGTCAGAAACTCATTAGCGTGCTGAATTAAACGTTTTCGCGCTATTAGTTTGTCAATTAAGTTGCAGTAAATTACGGAGATCGCTATGCTGAATAAGGATTAAAATTGAAAAGGATTTTAGTTGAAACACGAAGGTTTTAGTCTAGTTCTTGTGTTAAATCTGTTTTCTTGGACGACATTCTAAATTTGATAATAAAGAAAGTAATCCCATCAAATCAAATACCACGATCAAAATTACCTTGTTATTTAGTAATACGACAACACTTTTTTGCGGCAAACCCATATTCAAATGTCGTTAAGACCAAGGCTATTACAGATCTAACATTATATTGTTAAAAAAAGTAACTAAATGTGAGCAGTACGACACTAACTGAGCGAAAAAAGTAGATTTAATTTGCATAACCGACCTTGTCTAAAACATAATGATAACCGACATTAAAAAACCAGAAGTATTCAACAATTAAGTAAAACTGTATAAAATGAGGTACAATAATATTAAATACAGAAACATTAGTTGAAGTAAAATAGTAAGAATGAAAAGTGTTTTAATAGACGGTAAAAAGTTATATAAGGTAGACCAAAAATGATTTTAGAGGAATCCAACAAAAAGTTCAACAGTTTTTCCATACTTTTATTTGAACCTGAATTGTTCATGATTCTGAATCTTTCAGGAACTGTTCTCGAACTGATTTGGACCATCTGCATGGATGGGATAAGTATTGTTGTGTACTGATTACAGGATTTTATACAAATTATCGTGCAAATGGTCCAAACCCATATTCGAAACAGTTCAGAATCAATAACCCAAACAAAGCTGTAGAAATATGATTTCTGACGTTTTGATATCCAACCAACCTGTTGACGCAAAGCGGAGTTCGGGCAACTGCAGTCTCGTGCAGGAAAGTACCACTTTCTGCACTTGTTAGGTAAATAACTATTGTAGTGTTGTGGTGAAGCAGCAAAAATGCTTTAAAACGCCACTCTATTGAGCTGATTTTTTTAATAAAAACTGATACAACTCTGATTTTTTTCTAAACATTAAACTTATTTTTTTCTCACTTAATGTAGAAAAAAAATGTCTATTTCACTATTTTTAGTGCAAAACTACTCTTTAAGGACAAGTAAAACCTTTGGAAATACATTTTTATTTTGTTCTAAGCTTATTTCGGGAAATAATTCAAAATACAACTTGACTTTTTATCGTCTACCATATGGTACATTAGGTAATAAGTATGAAAATATGGTATTAATAACAGTATAAGATTTAAAAAAACTATTAGATTATATGACACATTAAGAATATAATAATAAATATTTACAAAGTGGGGTAAATTTAAAACATTTTTAGTCAGGTTTGTTACCAACATACAGAAAAAATACTAGAAACTTTTTAATTTAACAATATTTTTCCCTTTTTTTTTAAGCAATTTGGCTGATTAGCTTTATCGTTGGGACACCCAGTTGTTTTTTGTTTATAAATCAGATTGTAACTTTTAATATTGACATTCAACAAACACCATTAGTAAAACTTTTTTTCAGACAGCAAACTGATGAAAAGCGGTAAAGCGACTTTACAACCAGCTACTTTATTACCGGTAGCCGGCTATGCGCGTAAACGACCAATTACAACACTCGTGACAGTTTTACGACACCCGCAGAACCGAAACTGAAATTTTTAATTGGCGTAACGGCTTAATTTAACCCGTAATAAACACTACAACACTAATTTACAACATTACAAGGTTGTAAAGTATAATCTTGATGGTGAGGAGTTACGGATACCACCAACTGTTTTTTTTCACATTTGGCTAATGAAGGAAGTGCTCCTAGATTGGAATGCTGTTTAATAACTCAATGAAAACTGGTGTTTGCATCAGATATTTGTTTATAATGTAAACATTGCTGGGTAGTAAATCCTTGTACGTTCACCTCTAATTAATATATACAACGTGTTCAAAAAAACAACACACCAAAAGCGTCTGCATACACTGATGTTTATAATAATTGAATTGTGCATCCAGAACAATAATTACTGCAATGGTAAGTCGCCTTATGTTGTTTACATTAAATAGTTGCAAAAGTGATGGTAATTTCGTAATTCTGTTGCTCTGACATCGCTGTAAGACATGATATATCAATACATGCATGCCTAGATAATGTTACGTCTAATTTCAAACTTTTTGTTTTCCGTGCGACCGTCATAAATCAAAAACATTAATAACACCTGGAACTGTTAAGGTATTAACGACCGCCAGCTAAACGCTCATTAGTCAGAAGACTTGAGAGTAATTTCATTTAAATTGAAATAGCCTTAAGATGATGTTAGATTAGGTTTTTGACTGAAAGGTAGGCATTTTAATGTCTAGAGAAATGACTGGGCTTGATTAAGTATCCGAAAATTAAACAAAATAAGTATGACGTTACAGACGCAATTTGCGTTGTTGTCAAAATGTAACTTTTTAACAGACATTTTTTTAAACCATTACGTTTGACAGAAAAATGTTTGTCTCCTTAATTGTAATACGTTATAATATGGCAAAGACGAAAGTAAAATGTAATGTAATTTTTACTTATGAACGATTTGTGTTTACTTGAATTTGCCTGGTTTTAACACACATTTACGAAGGGTAAACCGCTGAGTAAAATATTATACACTAATTTCCAATATGCCAGAAATGCCCACTAATTTTGTGTAATGCCCAGTAATTCCTAATAATTAACCTAACCTAACAATACCCCCTAACTTCCTGAATTATCACAACTGGAGAGGCTAAAAAACCTTTTTTAATAAAAAAAGTAAAAATAAGAAAATATGTGTGCAACGAATTAACCGGAATGGGATACTCTGTATATTTTTTAGTTTTTGTATTCCACGCCAAATTCTAGACATATTTCGTGTATCCGTTTCTGAGATATTTACTATTTTATGTGAAATTTGATATTTTTGGTCTTCAAAACATTTTTAATTTATACATATCAGGAAAGGTTTTTTTCTTGATTTTTGTGTTTTGTCAGGTTAGACAAGGTTTGTTCTAGGAATGGGTGCAGAAAGACGTCAAAATATATAATACAGTGTGGTCAAAAAATCAGTTCTAAAAAAGGACAGAAAGTCTAGTTTTTCAAACGGAACACATTCTTATAAATCTGTCTGATTCTCTGTTCACAATTAAAGCAGTTTGTATTACGCCACTTATTTAAAAAAAATCACTATTTAAATTGATACATTGAACCACCCTGTAACTGTCAAAATAACCGAATTAATGAAGGCTAAAGTAGTAGTTGTCAAATTTAGTCAAAACTGTCTTTATTGTCACACACAACACTTTGTATAGACTTTCATATGTCAATGGATAGAAAATAAAGTGGGCTTTCAAAAAAATATGGCCGCTTGTGTTGATAGGTTGCTTCAGTTGGCCGCCAGAGGGCTCCAAAGCTAAATGTTTTCCTTGACTCTTACCGCTCTAATATCTTTAAAGGATTTTTTTTTAAATCGGGCAGATACGGTACTAATATTTGGCACAAACCTAGCACAATGATTGCCAAATCCAGGGTAGTAGCAAAATTAAAGAAATACAATCATTAAGGTCGATTTTCGCTTGCACTAACTGGCAAAGCTGACGCGCAAAACCCATTAGGATAGTGGCGGTGTTTCAGGCAAATTTGACCCTTACGAAAATTGTCATTTGCAATAAAAGTTTTTAAAAAAATTTTCAAGCATTACGTGGTGGTAGACTAAGTAAGTCACGTGACCGTGTTTTCCTAATTTTCAAATTAGCCAATCAAAACATGTTTGTGGTGCATCCTGTCACTAAACAGTAAATAACAGTAAGGTTTATATGTCGATGGACAGCCAATGAAATGAGCTTTCCATTGACGTATAAAAATCGATTGGTTAGCCGTTTGCCCGCTAGAAGGCGTCAACGTTTGCCAATTTTTTTGGGGTATCTTTTTGTTTAATCCTTAAAAACTCGCTTAATTACACTACTTTTAGTAGAGTTTTACAAATGTCAGAATTCGCTTCACTAAACAATTATTATTACTTTAGAACGAGCGTGTTTTAATAAATTGTCTCATCATTAGTAAAGCTTACATTCTTCTAAATTATGTTTATAGTCATTTTAATTGAAACTCACTCATTCTTGGAACATTCAAAAAATGAGGGTAATATATTTTTAATTGCTTATATTGCTGAGTTTACCACACACCATCTTTATGACCGGCTATTTTTGTCATCGTAAATTGCAAAAACTTGAATTAGTTACGGAAAAACATGAATGCAAAAGTTAAATTGACCTCCACGCTGCACAGATTTAAGCCTAATTGAAATAGCCAGAGAATTTTGATCAAAGCCGTTTTTGTCATCATAATTTGGATCAGGTAGTAAGTATCCAAGTAAAAGTAATTACTCGAATAGTTTCATTTACGAATAGAGATAATTTAAAAATGTGTCTTGTAATTAGAAAATCACACTCTAATTAATCTTCAATTTGACTTAAATTAACATAAATGTTTGCTACAATCTCTGCATTTTTATGAAATAAGTATAAAAAACTTACGTTTTAGCTAGCTCAATCATTTCATATTTTTCTTCTGCTCTTCTTTTCTTATGCTGAGAAAATACAATTCTTCTTTAATCTATGTTGACTTTTGAAATCGACCAGTTTCTTTAAAATATTCTGAGCAATTAGCCAGCTCAGCCATTTTGAACACATTCTTGCGGTCTTCTTTTCTCACACTGGGAGAATATAAATCTTCTTTAATATATGTTGGCTTTGGCACTAAAACAGTTCTTTTGAAAAATTTGTTAACAAATAGCCAGCTCAATCATTTCAACACACTTTTGCAATTGATATTACAAGATGTATGGTAATAATCAACTATTTGTTTTATCTAATTATTAATAAATAAAATACTAGAAAAATACCATCATTATAATTGTTTATGTACTATTCAACTCTTTTGAAAAACAATCTAAAAATTGGCATGTTCTGCATGTAATATGAGTAATCTCTCCTTTAATTATTATTGCCAAATCACAGCTTCGCATTAATTTATTTAAGTGAAAAGAACTGAAAACATTTATGGTTTTTCAGTTTTAATTGAATCAATAATGATTATGCAGAGTATAAACATCAAAAAGTAGATTTCAAGCAAAACCGCATTAGCCTTTTAAAACGGTACTAAAATATCCATTTGTGCATATTCCTCTTAAACCTAACTTGAATATTGCACTGGAAATTTGGAGAAACTTGATTCAAAACGAATTTAGTATAAAGCGCTAGCCAAAAGAAATGAAACAACCCTATAACATTCAGAAAGAATCATTAAGTTTCAAACTGTCAACCACTTCACAAGATGTTGAATTGAATCAACCAAGATAGTTTTGACTCTACGTGAAACTGCTCCCACAAGTGAATAAATTCTTTACAATTACACTTTTTTTGATAACCAGTTTATTTGTAATCTATAAAACCACTTTTACTCGCCTTTCCCCTGGTCTATATATAAATATACAAGTACTGTAAGTAATGGCCATCAAGATGCAAAACATAGCATTCGTGAGCAAAAAGGCCATGTTTACAATGTGTCACGTTCCCATTGCAATAAACGAATAATCAAAATAACGTTCTCGTTTCAGGACCTTTTGGAGCAGTTATTCAAGTTATTCGACCAGGAAAGGGTGCAGTCCCTGGCACAAGAAAATTGGATTGAATTCCTCAAGGAACGACTCATGTAAGTAGTCCATTAAAACCGCAAATATGGTGCTGATAATGCTATCATCTATTCTGAAACATCTCGGCTATTACTAATATTTGCACATAATAGAAGAGCCTGACAAATTACCGGAATATATTACAAGTTGTCAGGGTTGGCCGGTTATGTCTCAACTATCATTGCCGAGGATAATAAATGTTGGTGCGGATTTCTTTGGGAATTATGCTAATTTATGCGATATTTGATTGGATTTTTGAATTATGCAAAACACACTGGGTGTGATGAATTAATCTTCTTTAAGGTTATCAACAAAGTGAAAGTTTCTCTTTAAACAAAGAGGATAAATCATCTAGCTAGGTGTTTTTATTAATTTCGACAAGAAAAAAACTTGAAAATCCAATTTTAATGCAGAAGCTTGGCTATCAAAGAATTGATAGCCAAGTTGTTTAAAGGACTTATTTCAACAAAAGTCCTACAACCACATTAATTAATTATTTTAATAATAAATAGGTACTAAATAAGTAACAATTTAAAATTTCCTCAAGGTTTGATGGCTAGAACAGAATTTTTTTATGAAAATAGTCTTTGAGCTTTTAAAAATTCTTCCAGAAACTTTTGAGATCATTTACACAGTGCACCAACTTACTGAAATGTTTTGTTGGTCTTATGTCAAACTTTTTGAAGTCTTATACACGGTGTCCCAGGTGTTAATATAAGTCTAGTTTAATTTCAGGAATGAAAAACAAATTGACTTTGCTGAGCAGTTGGAGAGTGTGGCTTATTGCCTATGTGGGGAGGAACCAATCAAATCACACCAATTTTACCAGATCTTCAATGCCAAAGGGGTAATGTAATCATTGTGTTTTTCTAAATTTAGGTATTAGCATCATTTACGAATGAATCCAAAAAATAAATGATTTTTTAAATGCTGTCCTACTTATACTGTATTTTTTTCAAGGTTTTTATAAAAGGCTTCCAAGTGTAATTATGATCTGCTGATTAACCACTTGGGTTGTTGACAGAATTACTTTTTAACGACTTGTTTGTATACGCCGCAAGAAGCGTTAATTGCGGTTCGTTAACGCTAACTTGTTGGTTGGTGGAAATGAAAAAGTTTAATAAGCAAGGCAAGATAATTTTTGTTTAATAATTGGATAGTATAGACAGATTTTGGAAGAAACAATTATTTACAAGAGAAAAGTAAAAATGTAAAATATAAAAACAAATTTAGAAATAATATCTTCTGTGTTGTCGCAGTTGCCTACATCAAGTCCGTCCCAATGCCCTGACATAATTAGTGCTTTTGAGTAATTGTCCTTCGTAGGGTACATTTTTCCAGCATTATCCTTCTCAAACAAAGGAAGTATTATTGATTGAATATTGTATTAATTTTACCTGAAGCTAAATTATAATAACACTTTATATCATGTAAAACGTAGGTACTCATATCCTATGCTCAATATGAAGATCAAAAATGGTCTTCTCTTTATTTTAAGTTCTTTGATATCCAAACATCAAACCTTATTATAAATTATCGAATTTTTTTAGATCGGTGAGAAGCTATTTAGACTCTTAGACGAAGAAAACTGCGGTACAGTTACCTCAGAACGGATCATGGACTTCCTGGCAACGATCACAAACTCCAGACCTAGAACGGGTATCGACCAAGCGAACCTGGACCGACTGGAACAGCTTTTTAGACAAACCGTGGGCAATGAAAAAGAGATCCGCAGGGCGGATTTCCAGAAAATCGTCATGTCCAAAAACGTAAGTATTTGAAAAACGTGCCAGGCAACTCAAACTATCTCGCCGTTTTTCATTTAAGCCCTTTTTTACCGAAAGGGTGTTCCAAATCTTCGACAAAGACAATTCCGGCTCGATATCCTTACAAGAGTTTCTGGACGCTATGCATCAGTTTGCGGGACAGACACCGGAAGATAAGATTCGGTTCTTGTTTAAAGTCTACGACATCGATGGTAAGTCTAAAAGCAAATCTACAATGTTGAAGAGTTAAAAACACAACCAATCAATTTAATTATCCATAGGGGATGGTCTGATTCAACACAAAGAATTGCAGCACGTAATGAGAGCTTGTATGGATGAAAATGGAATGCAATTCAGTGAAGAACAGATTGAAGATCTGACGGTGGCCATGTTTGAAGATGCCGACACCAATAATCGTGGGGCTATAACGTACGAAGCTTTAAAAAGTCAGTTGGAAAAACATGGAGGTTTGCTGGAAAACCTTTCCATCAGGTTTGAGCCTCTTCTTCAACTTGACTAACTGGTTATTTACCAATTTTTCTCAACAGTATTGACAGGTGGTTGGTACCTCCTCCTGTTGTCAATCCAAAGTGTAAATCTCTGTTAGGAAAAATCTGCTCCTATAAACCTTACTATTTTTCCATGCCTTACTGCAAAAACAATATGGTTTATCTAACGTTTTTATTGGGTTTTGTGTTTGTCAATGCGGTGTTGTTCATATCCAGGGCAATTCAGTATAGGGAGTCTAATTGGTATACAATTTTTGCCAGAGCCTGTGGTAAGTACTTCAGTAAAGTAGTGAAAACCAACAATTATTGCAAATTTATTAGGACAGTGTTTAAATTTCAACTGTGCCTTCATTTTGGTGCTAATGCTGCGCAGGTGCATTACCTTTCTGCGCACAAGAGGATATGGTAGTATCTTGCCGTTGGATCAGCACATTTACTTCCATAAAATTGCTGGCTGGTTGATTTTTGGATACAGTTTTTGGCACTCCCTGATGCACACTTTCAATTTTTGTAAGTTGTTTTTCTGGTGAACTGAATGATGCTGAACAGTGATTGTGTTGAATAGCTTTGGTCGTGGTTAATGATCCAGTGATAAACAAAAACAATTTTACTATCTCGGAATGGTTGTTCACCACTAAACCAGGACTGTTTGGTCTTGTAGGAGGCTGGGCAAACCCTACTGGAGTTGCGTTGTTTCTAATTTTGTTAGTGATGTTCATTTGTTCACAGTCTTTTGTTCGACGTGGTGGTTGTTTTGAGGTACTGTATCACTTTCCTAGTTCAGTTTTCCACTATAACAAACTCTCTAAAGGTGTTCTACTGGACTCACTTAATGTACGTTCCTTTCTGGATATTGCTAATTCTTCACGGACCTAACTTCTGGAAATGGTTTCTTATCCCGGGTTTGGCCTATTTGGTGGAAAGGGTGTCACGTATGGATACCATGTCGAGTAAAGGCAAAACATACATAAGTTCTGGATTGTTGCTACCATCCAAAGTCACTCACTTAGTGATTAAAAGACCTGCCCAATTTGATTTCCATCCGGGTGACTACGTTTTTGTTAACATCCCTGCCATTGCCAAGTACGAGTGGCATCCGTTTACTATCAGTAGTTGTCCAGAACAAGAAGGTAAACATGATTTACATCACCGTGATAAAATGCAAACCGTATTTTGTTTAGACTATATGTGGTTACATATCCGTGGTGTGGGCCAGTGGACAAACAGGCTCTACGAATACTTCGAAAAAGAACAGGAAAAGTTACATCACGGTGATTTAAAATCAGCACCGCAAGCGTGTTCTTCCCGGAAACAAGATAGCGGTGTAAATCAAATCAATTCGCCAGAAGATCAGAGCGCGTTCACACAAATCAAGGCAAAAATCACCAGAACACTCTCAAGGGAAAAGGACCAAGATGTTAAAAAAACAGGGGTGCAATTGGTAGGATTTTCTAATGAATGTTTTGAAACTAGTGAAGAGTGCAAATCGCCTCAAAGCGACACTAGTTTTGGAGTTAAGAGTCTTAATAACGCTGGTAAGATATAATTCTCATATTTTTCTCTTAACAACACTGTTCAACTGAAACTCATCCTGTATAAATAATAAGCTAACAAAGATGGTGGTTAGGTCAGAAGATAATCAACAATAAGCATTCTTATTTTTAACAGAATTACCAACCAGGACTAGAGTAAGCAGATTGTCACCTGAAAGCCGTCTTCAACGTCTTGTATTCGCTAAAAGAGCTCCCCTAGAAAAATCCTTATCACTTCCGGACGTGCAAACCAACGTAAAGAAAAGAGAAAGACTTCTAGCGTCAGTATTTAATTTTACAACATTACACACAATGAAATAAACTTACTACAGATTGCGTGAGTACATGAGATCCGAATCCGAGAAGAGCTTCGACCAATGTCAGATGAGGAAGGCGCGGATGAAATCCCTTGGTTTGGCATACTTGAGCCCTCAAAATAAGAGTTTAGCGCAGAGCTTCCGGTATATGAGGAACAAACCCACTATAATCGCTTTTAAGACCCCAAGTTTGGAAAATTGTGACCAGAGCGAGGCTGATGGAGACAATATTCCAGGTACACAACTACTTAATAACACGCAAAAATAATTATACAGATTTAAACAGGGAAGCAAACAGATCCCTTCCAGTGCTATAGTCCGGAAAGAAGAATGGAAGAAGGGCAAGGTTTCCGATTGCACGATATGACAGCAGCTGACCCGAAATTGAAGCAAATCAATTATCCCATTGGGAAACCTCTGGAAGTAAGTTTCTAGTCAATATTTGACATTTTTACAAACTATTGGATTTCAGTGTTTTTCTGAAGGTGTTGGTAGTATTCTAACGAAGAGTAAAAAGCAATTAAAAGTTAAATTCTCTGATAAACTGGGAACTGAGGTGAATATCACTGTGTGCTTTTGATAATAACATCCAACTAGTTGCTGTTTAATTTATTGTCTAAAAACTAATACCAATAATTGGCAGTCAAGTTAAAATTAGAAATCTTTGAATTACAACTTTCAGATTTACCTAGATGGTCCTTACGGTGCTCCATCCAGTCACATATTCAGAGCACAACATGCAGTACTAATAGCAACCGGAATTGGAGTAACTCCTTTTGCCTCCATTCTCCAATCGATCATGCATCGATACTGGAAAGCACGTCATACGTGCCCCAAGTGCAAGTTCTCTTGGGCTTGCGATATCCCCGCCACCGTAATGAATTTAAGAAAGGTTTTCGTCAACTTCTCCTCAAAAGAACCATTTTAATTACTTAATGTATGATTCAGGTGGACTTTTTCTGGATTAACCGTAATCAAAGATCGTTCGAGTGGTTCGTCAACCTGTTGTCGCAGCTGGAGATTGAGCAAGCTGAATTAGGGGGCGCCATGGAGCGCTTCCTGGAAATGCACATGTACATCACCAGTGCTTTGCAAAAAACTGACATGAAGGCTGTCGGACTGCAATTAGCTTTGGATTTACTGCACGAAAAAGTATAATCTTCATGTATTGTTTTCAGCTGTGATCATCATCTTTTTGCAGGAAAAGAGGGATTTGATTACTGGTCTGAAAACGCGTACAAACGCCGGACGTCCAAATTGGGACAAAGTCTTTAAACAGATCTCCGATCAAAAGAAAGGGAAAGTCACCGTCTTTTATTGTGGCCCACCTCAACTTGGCAGGATTTTAAGAGTTAAATGTAATCAGTACGGTTACATTTTCAGAAAAGAAAGTTTTTGAAGTATACTCTTGTTGATTAAGTTTCAATGTAAATAAGCCATTATATTGGTTTTTTAATTTATTTCTGTTTTATAGTGCACATATGTTCTCGTATATTAAGATGTACGTTTAGTGTAAATTGTTCTTGTAAATAGAAAAAATATAAGTGCCAATGCAGACATCACATTTTTTACATTGTTTGCATCTACTTATCAAAACTCTAGTGTTTAAAGGGTTACTAGTATTTAGTTTTGGGACAATAATAAAAGATATTTGTTTACTTAAATTCTCAAGGGAAAATATTTAGTTGACAAATTCAATAATTGCGCTGTAATTGACAATAACCATTTATTTACAAAATAATTTATTTCTTACAAATTACACTTCAGTAAGTAGAAAAACGACGTGACATTGGTAATAACAACTCAAATGTAACAAACTGATGTACAAACTGTAAATAATTTTAAAAAACTATTTAGGAATCATTAATAACAAAAAACAATACGGAAAATAAGATTTTTGAAACTTAAATAATACATACTTCACAATCACTCCTCATCACAAATCTTCTGTAGTTCCATGGCTGACGTTATCAATTCGTTCATCAGCTTAGAATTCGTTTCCATAATTCTATTAATATCCCCAGACTCTTTGTGACAAGCCATTAAATTATTTTTCAGTCTTTGATTTTGTAGAATCCTAGTCCCTTTTGGGCCTCCGCTCTTCTTCGAATTCTCATTCTGTTTCAAGTAGTCCATGTATTCCATATTGTCTTCAGTCAATTTTTCTTCAAATTCTTTCAGTTTAGAGTCGTATTTACTAACGTCATTAGCTAGAATTTCAGTTTTTAAATGAGCATTCTGAGCCATTTTATACCAGTCTCCAAAATTTTCTGACAAAGCCTCGTACTGTGCAAACACCTCGTTCTCGAGGAGTTTTTTCAAACGGTGAATGGTTTGGGTGATTTTAATTCGTTCGAGGATGTGAAACTGTTCGTCGTTGTATGACAGCGTCCGCGTAGCTCGATCACGGACTAAATGTTGCCAAGAATCACGCAGGTGTTCCACTTGAGTTTTGGCTCTAGCAGGGGCCAAAGCCTTGAACGGACATTTCAAGTCTCTGCTCATAGTGTCCCAGTGTAGTTTCAAGTTATCTTCCACGCAATTTTGCTTGTAAAGACTATAGACTCCAACTACCACAGAAGTGGTAAAGTCTTTACTGATACTCTCCAGTTCACTGCTAGTGTTAGTTTTCAAATTATAGTTGCTGGCTTTCTGAGAAGCTTCAAATATGTTGGCGGTTTTCTTGAAAATGCCAGTTTTGTCCAGCAAGTGCTGTGCCTCTTTGTTTAAATCTCCTAAGTTATAATTAACATACTTAGCAAAATTTTCTACAGTATCACGGATTAGCTTGCTATGCAACGAGTATCGTTCCACTTGACGCTTGGCTTGGTGCCCAATACTGCAGGCAAACTTCGCATGACTGGCGTCATTCTCAACCGAAATTACAGTGGAAAAATCATTGAAATTGGGCAACTCTTGAAACGGTGGAATGTTAACATTATTGTTTTCTTTGCAGAACAAAAATAACGGATCGTGTTCGGTAGTCTGTGGGAAACCACTTGCAGTTACGTAGTCAGCTACCAAATTTTTCAACAATGACGTTTTGTACAACAAAATTTGATTTTCAGGTGTTATATCAGTCTGTTCGTTAATGTACTCCTGCAATTGCTGATAACTTTCGCCAGGATCTATGTAAACTTTAATTAGCACTGACCGATTGACGTGGAAAATGTTGATGGCTTTCCTGCTTAACACGGCTTCAACCTCCTTAAAAAACCTATCAAAACTCCACATACGTTTTGGATCCGCTTCTAACAAACCTGCTAGTAGTGGAGTTATTATCTTTTTAAGTCCCATACTTAATTGACAGTTGACTGGTAACTCTTTTTTCCACTCAATAGGACCGCTTTCTTTAGTTTGTATTCCTGATATTACACCACTTTCCTTTGTAGTGGTAATATGATGCATAGTTTCCCTATTTTTGCGTCCTCCATAAGGTCTAAATGGCAAATTACCAGTAGCTACATGGTACATAGTCACTCCTATGGACCACAAATCTATAGTGGCTCCAAACGTTTTATTTGCGTTTTTACGCAGTACAGCTCTAGCATACATATCCGGATGAAGGTACTCTTCAGTACCATAAAGCGAAACAAAATGCTGACCGTCAGATAGTTCGCGAGCAGCTCCAAAATCCGTCAACTTATAAACAGTAGTACCGTCGTCTTTGATAAACTTCATAATATTGCCTTTAGAAATGTATTTTTGCCGTAACAAACAATATTAGGAGGATAATAAAAAGAGACTCACCAGGTTTGAGATCGCGATGCACCAAGTCATTCTCCCGGAGATGTTTTATGCCAGCATACAAATGAGCCAAAACCAATAAGAATTCGGATTCTTCTAAACCATAAGTGTTTTCCGGATCGTCAAGTATATTAAACAGGCTTCCACCTGTGCACAACTCCATGACAATCACCTTTCCTTTGTTATCTTGTTCTTCCTCAATTGCCAGTAGTTTAACAATGTTTTCATGGTTTACTTTTCTGCAAAGGAAAGGTGGCTAATATTGTTTAACAATCAATATGACTGAATTCAGTGAGTTATATATTTTCAGAAATGTAATTTTTGTAGCAATTATTTGAATAACATATTTTTTTAAGTATTTATTTTGACACTTCATTCTTGGTACCTAGAAGAAAGGAAAATAAAAGACCTAGTCACTTCTCTTATATTTACCATCATGTTTACTCTATTCACATAATTTAAATCCCCATATCTAAGAAATTTATTGTTGGGGGTAAAGTGAATTGTCAATAAAATCACCTAAGTTATGAAACACAAGAAAAAGTTACCTGGATGATAATAAACCACTATAAACTATAAACTTTTTGGAATACTACTTTTTTCTGTTTTATTTTAATAACCCACTTTTATTTATAAACCCACATTAAGTCTCATGACATTGTGCTTAAATGTGATTTTAAAAAAATCAAACCATTTTTTTTCATCCTCGTTTTCATCACTTAAGCATTCTCAAAACAAAACTTTTACAAAAATTGCAAAACTGAATCTTGATGTGAAACATTCAAGGTGGTCATAAAATCATAATGAATATGTGTCATATCATAATGAAGATGTTTTAAGTAAAAGGTAAATAAATTTCCCAGTAATTTTTTAAAACATTAAACTGGCAGGTTCTTGAACTTAAGATTGCCCAACATTTTCCTAATAAAAAACAAGCTTGACAACCATAATATGATCACTGGAATAACTGTGGGAACACTAAAACTGTAAAAGTTACACACTTACCTAGTAAATTACAGAAACATATAGGTTACATTTATAATAAATAGTACACTTACCTCAAAACCTCAAACTCCCTTAATTGAACCTCATGGGGGCGTAAAGTAGAGATGTGATTAAATGTTTTAACAGCAACTGGTTCACCATTAACTTTGTTAACTCCTTGGTGAACTGTTGCAGTGGCCCCTTTCCCAAGTATGCTGGTTGTTGACCACACATAGTTGGCGGAGCCCCGCAAATATGACGACATTATATATTAATTTTCAAGTACTACTCTCTAGACTATTCTCTAGATATAGTTTTTCATCAAATGGAAAATTGGTTCAACAAGATTTTACAAACAGCTTTGATTGGTACTTTCACTTTGATGTTAACTTGTTTTAACTTCTTTAAAAGTTTAGAGTTTGAAACTGCTAAAACACAATAACGAATTAATACTAAACACACAATGAAACCTTTTATTTTGATTTTTACAAAATGTAAATAATAATAATAATGACAAAAAAAATATAAATGACAAGATTGACAAGACTGTTATATAAATAATAAAAAATTATATTATAAGAGTAACATAGACTAGTGAATCACGTGGACTAGGTTACAGAAATCTATAAGATGTCACATGACTAAGTTCCAAACGACTTGACCTTTTACGTGAAGGTATTTGAAGACAGACAGATGACAAACTTCAATCAATAGCAAATTATAAAAAAATTGCACATTGTTTACTGTTTACTTGTGTATTTGTGCTTGCAGTTTATGTTAAATTCAAATCTTTCTACAGTATAACTGCAATTAAAATGAGTACTATGCAGCAAAGAGAAGAGAAACAACTAGAATCCTCTTTGGAGTCAATTATTCAAAGGGTAAATGATTTGAAGCAGTCACTGGCTGCTATGATATTTAAAATAGAAACTGAGTATGAAACATTAAATTGGCCCAAGTTTCTTGATAACTACGCCCTAATTTCCGGCCAGGTAAGTAAGAAAACGAAACCTCATTGGGAACAATGATCAAAATGGTAATTTTTCAGTTAATTTCCTTATCAAAAGTTCTCAGTCAAGAGAAATGTCCAAACCTCCGAAATCTAACTGTGTTGCCCCTAATGCTGTCCCCAGAAAGAGATGAACAACTTGTTCAAGCTACAGAAGGTCGTGTAACTACATTTTCACATGACTTGGTCCCTGACTATTTAAGAACTAAATTGGAACCTTTGGCTGAGCAGAAAATGTTGCAACTAGAACTTAAAGCACAAAATTTACAGTATGAAAATGCTCAGGTAACTTTCAGCCAACATATTGTTAATTTTACATTAATATTTCCTTTAAATCAACAGAAACAAATAGCAGCTTATCAAAAAGTTGTATCACATGTCTGGGACATTGTTAGTAAAGCCAGGGAGGAATGGGAAGTTGAAGCCTCTTCCAGAGGGAGTACACAGCAAAATTCCAGTGTGGCTGATACTCATTTGTTGGTAGCTGCAGTAGGGATGGGAAAAGGACTGAAAATGGGGGCCAATCCTAATGGCCAGCCTAATCCTAGTTCAGGGGGCATAATGGTGGCACCACCTGGAAGGCCAGGAGGCCCTCCAGGTCAAACTCCATTGCCTCCAAGTACACAAGCAATGAGTATGAGTAAGGCTCCCTCTGCTATAAAAACCAATATTAAGAGTGCAAACCAAATGCATCCTTATGGTCGATAGATATGTTAGTTTTGTTTTTTTTATGTTTTATGTTACTAGTTATAATGAGAATAATTGTGTACAGTTCACTACCCTAGTAAAGTATGTACGGGCTATCAATCTTTTGCTACAAAGACTATTTCAACTATTTATATGTAGATGTTAAGAGATAGAGAAAATAGATTAATAATATAATTTAAAAAATGCAGAAGTTACTACATCATTATCTATTGTACATTATTTTTGACATCAGACATCCCTCAATCACACGTCAATGTCAAAAACTTTTTAAAAAGTGAGGTTAGAAAAAATGGAGAATTTTGTCAAATTTAGCCGCGACTTTTTGAAGCCACCTGCTAACGTATTGCATTGTGTTTGGAAAGGGTAAATACTGCTCCATATTTACTATTTAAATACTTTCTCTTTTTCTTTATTAAGCTTACACAATTATTAATTTTTTTTTGATTAAGTAATGATCTAATTGTAACCTCAAAGTATAAGTTCAAATCTTACAATAAACAGTCTGGTTTTAAGCAAAATTCCAGGTTGTGTTCGATTGTAGTTTTCAAGATATGGCTTCAGACACCAAATGCCTTAAATTTACTAAAAAAATTGGGACCCACAATGGTATGTTTCACTGTGACGAGGCTTTGGCTTGTTTTATGCTCAAACTACTCCCTGAATATAAAGATGCTGAGATAATAAGAAGCAGGGATTCTAAGGTATTATTTAACAACTCAATGGTATTTATTTGATGTATTGTGGGGCTTTTGTCAGGTTTTAGACGAATGTGACATTGTAGTAGATGTAGGGGCTACATATGACCCTAAAAAACATAGATATGACCACCACCAAAGAGGGTTTAATGATACTTTAAACTCTGTGAGACCTGATTTGGTTCTGCACAAGTTCAACACAATAAGGTAATGCCTAATGTCTTCACTACTTTCAAAATTTAAATTAAAAGTGCTTTATAGATTGTCTTCTGCTGGATTAATTTATGCTCATTTTGGTCTGGAAGTTCTAGCAGAAGTCTTAAAAACTAAACAACAAGCTGCAACAACTGACTGTTTGAAAGCACTGTATGTGCATATTTATGAAGGTTTTGTGGAAGAATTAGATGCCATCGATAATGGCATTCCAATGTACCCAGAAGGAAAACCATTATACAAAATTAACACCCATTTAGGGGCTAGAGTACATAGATTGAATCCAGCATGGAATGCTGTCAATCCTGAAAGTGATGATGTACTGTTTGTTAAAGCTATGAAACTTGTAGGAACTGAATTTGTTGACATAGTAGTAGAGGTAAATGAGTTCTTTCAGGAACAGTTTATCATTTAGTTTCCTAGTTTTACCAGATTATTGTAGGCTTACAATTCTTGGTGGCCAGCCAGGGAAATAGTGAAGAAGAGTATAGAAAATAGGAAGGAGAGTCATGAGTCTGGTGAAATTATGGTGCTAAATGATAGGTGTTCTTGGAAGGATCATCTTTACTCTATAGAGGAAGAGTTAAAAATTGAGGGACAGATCAAGTTTTGTATATTCCACGATAGAACTGGGGATAGTTGGAGAGTACAAGGAATTCCAGTGCAACCAGATAGTTTTATTTGCAGGTATGGAAGTTGACTTTTTAATTTAGAGTTAAAGATTTGGCACTTTTGGTAAAAAATGTGTGATTGTGGTATTTCAAAAGTAAAGTAAAAAGACTTGAACTAATTACTTTTTTGTCCTAAATGTTTGACACCCTTAAAAGCTGTCTTAGTTTGACTATCTCAAAAACTAATTAAATGTCAATTTGAATGCAGAGTTAAAGTACAGAAAATAAATAGATTAAACTTAATTTTTGACATATGGCAAAGTGAGTTGATTTGTCAAAATGAAAAGGATCATAGATTTATTAAAAATGACTTCCTCCAGTTAGGTGTCTGTTTTTCCAAATTTTAAGTTGACATTAATTTACTTAATTTGACTTATTAACTTATTTAAGTTGAATTTTAGTTGACATGTCATACATCCATTCATAGTTTTAGTTACAGAAAACTAAGACTGGATGTTTACTGTTAATTTTTACCTCATACCGTTACAGAACTCTGAATCGGCCTCTAAGGGGACCACTTTTGTATGTTTTTAAGTCTTTGAAATATTGCTCAGATTTTTCGTATTCCTTGTCAGCAATTATTCATTCAATATCTGCAGAAATATAACATTGTTATTCTTGAATTTTAGAGTTTTTCTTCATAAAGATTGGAGAGGCGTCCGAGACGAAGAACTAAACAGCATAGCAAAAATTGAAGGTTGTATCTTCTGCCATGCCTCTGGTTTTATTGGGGGAAATAAGACTAGAGAAGGCGCCATTGAAATGGCTTTAAGGAGTTTACAAGCTGCTCAAATAGATAAAGATTAGTATTAATTTAGAACATTAATTACTGTAAGTGTTCTTTTTGCGAATTAGGAAATACGGAGTGAAATAATATTATTTTCTTTTTTTTACAACGCCATTTTATTGTGCATACAGGTATATTTACATATACACTTTCTTAAAACATATATTTGGAAATTTTCTTGGACAGAATTTAACAACAAATACTCATCAATAGAGAGAGAGGTCAACAAAAACAATTATACCTAAAAAAAAACAACAAAAAAATAGTTTGGGAAAACCATAGCTTAAATACTAATATAAAAACAACTAGATAAATGAGATTAAGGTTAATTCACGTTGTTATTGCATTTATAATGATTATCGTTAAATGATTTGTTTGTGTTGTTGATCTTCCATGAAATGCAATCTGCCTTCATTTTAAATGCAATACACACTTAATTACAATATCGTGTATTATTCTTCTATATATTTTTTTGAACACACTCTGTCTCGACACCAAACATGTCTTTTTTATTTATTTAGATTTTTTTTAATCCTACAGTTCGTAAGAATCCATTATAAAAAACGAACAAAAATAGAAGTTGAGCTACATATTGACATTTATTTGAAAGATTCCCATAGTAGTACATTTAGTTCATTTTGTTTGATATAAAATGAGCACGTTTCATTATTGAGAGAGACACTTATAGTCCACAATCAAAAAGGTTCCTCTATTAAGTAGTTAAAACCACACTGAGAGAAAGAGAGATAGAAATCTGTTTTTCACTAAATTTACCATTTATATCATTTACTGGGTTCGGGGTTGGATGGGGACACAACCAAGTCTTTTGTGATTTTTAAACGATCAATATTAATACTTAAAATTAAAAAAATAGTGATTTATTACAGATGAACAGTCAGGTACAGATGGGGACGGTCCTAAATATTTTGTTTAAAATGTGCAAAAGCCTTTACTAATGTTTAATTATTAAAACAGACTCAGTTAAAACTTGGAATAGTTTGGTGATCATATTTTGTTTTATATTTTGATTATTTTTTTTATTTTATTTTCGATGTTAGAGTGGAAAAACGCTTCTTGCATTAAACGTTTTTAGAAATATGGATGTGGGTACTAAATTCTTTACAAAACATGAGAAGCCTCTACTTAATTTTAGAACATAATATTTGCTGCTTACAATAGAAATTATGCATCTAGTGTCAAAGTCATTTGAAATGTAATGTGTTGATTTCTGTCATTCCAGAATGTTACTACTTTTCCTGTCTTTTGATGAAAATGCTATTAAATATTTAAAGCTTGAATTGCAGGACATTAAAAAATTTCAGAAATTTTCTGAAAGTCAGGTTTTTTCAAATCTCAAAACTTTTCTTAGGTTGTATTTGTTTTTGTTGTTCTTCCAAGCATATTTTTGTTAAAGCAATTAAAACTAGTAAAATTCTTACCTGATTATTTAGACCAGTAAAAAACAGTTGAAATGGCCGACGTTAAAATATGATAATATTTTTATTTTACATCATCACGTTAAAGAAAACATTTTTTACCATCAAATAATCCAAGTTTTAAATTGTGCGAAAAACCTCTTAAACAAACCAAGAAAACGCGTATATTTTATGGAGAAGGGTTAACTCTTTGACCGTCCCCGTATATTTTTTTAGCAACATCGAGATTTGGCAGCGGTACGGCAAGGTCTTAAAAATGTACATAATATCGATACATGGTGTATATAAAGCCGCGCTAACGTCATTATATAAAAAAGGAAAAACATAAAAAATATCGAAGCAACAAACAATCGATTTCATAAAATTAATAATAAAAAATACTCTATGAAAAACGTTTAACAAGAACATTAAATTTGGCCTATTTACAACAATATACAAAGCAACGAATGTTTTATCTAGCGATATGTTACGTGACACTATCGGGTATAAGCTCCGCTAAACACGTATAGTAAGTTTTATTATTTTTGGCACATGTTTGTTTATTTCGAGTAAGGAAAATCAAAAGGGCGTAAAAATAGTGCCAAGTGACATACAAAGTTTACGACAACCACAGTATTTTAACTTAATTAAAGCAAGGAGAAAAATAAGAATCTGACGGACATTTTCAACCTTAAATACGTGTTTTGTTTTAATATACTTAACTGGGTTTATCACATTTATTTTCAATGCTAAAACGTAGTTCGTTCTCCATTTTAGTAAAATTACTTAGGCCGTTTAGAAACCTCGTTATAATTATTAACTCAAACACAAAAATTGCTGATTGTTTTATTTTGTATGATTACTAATTATTATTTATATCTAAAGTAACATATTATGATACCCGTCAGAAATCTAAGAGGACATTTTGCCTTCCGTTCTTTAATTTTCATAAAAAAAGTTGGTTTACAAGACTGATGTTGTTTTGTAGTAGATATGAGGAAAAATAAATGATATAATGTTTACTGCAAGTAAATTCTCTCTTGTCTATTTGTAATTCTTGTCAGGTGTTAATAAGAGAAATCAATCAATAAATAAATACATAGAGTTTGAAGATTTTGCTATGTGACAATTCTAAAATTAGATTGAAACCACAAACTAAATCTGTCCTAAAATCAAATTGTGTATATTGACATTCTGACGGGTATTTCAAGTAAGACTAATAACAGAACAATACAAACCAGGTTACAATATAAATATCTTTCACTCAACTTTTGCTATGTACAAATAGAAAGTTAAACTTTTATTAGCTAGGATAAAGTGTCATTATAGTAAGTTTCTGTTCATTGTACGAGAACGGACGTTTTGCGTGACTTTTAGTTAACTTCTTTTCGTATTATCGAATACTGATATGAAAGACCACGAGACAATCGCGAAATATATTGCTTTCACGTCAAACATTTTAAGGCTTTTAATCTCACACGGGTCAGATTCCACTTACTCGAAATTAGGAAACAGCAAATAAAATCTCACTAAAGTTCGATGCGGTATGTGTTTAAAGCGAAAGTTTCCTATTTAGAACTATGAACAACAAAATGGCCGTCAGTTCCGTTTTGGGGGGGGGGGGAAGGAGGTACATCGATTAACAACAATAATTTAATTGATAGGTCTGAGCACCTGATAACCTAAGACTACTATCGTTTGGCTCAGTCAGGCGGCCCGTAATCGTCCTGATCGGCAAGCGACATCAACTTTTCACATTTAAAAGCTAGAAAACCGATTGTTTTTGTTGTCTTTATGAATATTGAGAGAGGAAGAGTGATTCCAGATGATAATTATTAACACAACGTCCTTTTGGCACCGCTTGTGCGTTTTCAGTAAAATCATCCAAATTCGAAGATTTTACTCATCAAAATCTAAAAATTGAGCAACACATTAATACTTGATCTCTTGAGCAAACCTAACTTCTGTAAATCACCCTTCCATGGGGTTATACAACGGAGGTCCTTAATTTTAACATTGCACACTTATTAAACGAACACCTAAGAAGCGTCTAGGACCTACAATTCAGAATAAAAAATACACGCACAACTTTGCCAGGTTTTGGAGCAGATTGTCTTATTTATAATAACATTTAACATTGGGAAGAAGGAAGGGCTGCCGATTTCAGGACAACGCGGACCTCTATATATAAATACTCTTCTAATATCGTACATACAGTAGTAATAACATATACAAATATCTTTGTTTTTTATTTTAATTCAATAATAAGTATTAATATAGATATAGACTCGTAGTAATAGACTTTAAAAAGATCACAACACAGAGTTAAAGCGGTACCAAGCCTTTTCGGGAGGGTGGCACCAATTTTGGTTTTGAGTAAAACAAACTTGCACGATTACGTCACTGCTCGCTCATACACCACTCAACCAATCATCCAAACACACACACAAGTAGACAGTTATGTACACACATAAAAATAAAAGACGTCAGACAGAACCACCATTTTGTTAACTAGAGCAGTACAATGACGTCACCACCTAAAGACGACAGTTAGTACCGTTTTTAATATAAAATAGCACGAAAGGTAGTTCCTTGTTCACGCTTATAAATATCAGTAAGTACATCTAAAAACAGGAATTTCACTGAAACGCTTTATTTTTGAGCAAATCCTCAACAACCTAGTTACAATATAGTGAGTTTATTGAGTTGTTTTATATAAGTTATTAACTGGTTTTGTTGTGGTGCTTGAGGTCAAATCGGTATCAGGAGCAGGTTTAAGACTGTATTAAAAATAAACTGTAAATTTTGTTATTTTGTAATATACAATATTTTATAGCAAAAAATACAGCACAGACATTGAAATTGAAAAAGACCGTTAAAAGGGTGCTTAACTGTAATTACTGGGAATAAGAAAAACTCAAGTTGATAACCATCAAATATAAGAGAAAAACGTCATAATTATGACGTCTTAATGCGACATTACTTTTAGAACGAAAATCACTGACTTGACTAAGTTTTTTCTTGTGCTTTTCTGCACATTTTCAAGCTGTTCTTCACAGTCTTCAATTTCTTCACTTGCTCTGTAGTATGTGGAACTTTGCTTGTGCACGTCTCACATTTTTCTTAATACATTTCTTTTAGCTTCTCTGGTGTGTTACTCTCCTAGTAACAAGTTGGTTTTTACTTTCTGTTACTTAAAAGTTTTAAATCTTATTTACTAAAGCTCAGCTGTTATTTACTTTTTTGTTTCTTCTCTTGGAAGGTTTCAGCTACACTTTGTTAGCTAAGTAAGCTACAAGGTTAAGTTCTTCATTCTGGGCTTATCTTCGGAGGCAGTAGTAAGTTTCTTCCTCAAATGGAATAATTTACGTTTTTTCTACCTTCTTTACGCCATGAGCGAATATCTTAGGTTCTTGTAATATGGTTGGTAATAAACTGTTACTTCAATTATTTGATGGTGGCAAGAGATTTTCTTTAAACAAAATCTAATAGAATATGAATCAAAGATATCTATTAGGCAGTTTTTAGATTTTACTGGTAGAGTTTAGTACACGAGTTTAAAAACTAAGTGACAATTATTTGGACAGATAATAAAATGGGAAATGCACGAAAAGAAACTGCAATACATAACAATAAGTAATATTAGGGGGACCGGAAAGTAATGTCGTTTTCTTAAGCTAAATACAAACACATATTTTAGGGCATTTTGGCATTTTCGTTATCATCCAAATAAGCAAATGTTTTGTCATATTGTTCGTTTTGAATTGCCCAAATCTGGGCAAACTGGTAATGCAAACATTGCAGCGAATTAATCAATTTTTGACTGAAAAGTGGCCCGAGATTGTCAACCGAAAAAAATCCAATTCCTAGAAAAAGGGTGGCAGATGCTGTCTTATCCACCATCCACCATATTCTTCTGATGTTGCACCATCGGATTTCCACTTATTCCGAGTGCTGCAACATTTTTGGCACATTTGGATGATATCCAAAATGCCATCTCTAGATATTTTGCCGAAAAACCAATTAATTTTTATCAATCAGGGATTGAAAATTTTCTCACTAGGTGGCAAAAGGTTATTGAAAACGATGGGGAGTCTTCATTAAAAATCAAGACTGGCTGAAAGTGTACGTGTTTGAATTTAGCGTAAAAAAAACGATATTACTTTTCGGTCCCCTTAATAATATTTGTTACTCAGGAAGAAATAGTAAACAGTGTGGTGCACTAAAATGAGACAATTTTGACAGTTTATACTTTGTTATTTATCATATAGGTACACTCAACGAACTCACTATACTTAAATAGTAACGAAGCGAATGACGTAATCGGCAATACCAAGTGTACGTATATAGCTCGTAAAGAATACCAATGGCCATTATTCTTTTTTTGATATTTTTTTAATACAACTTGAGTTCAGATCTTATTGCTCATCAATAAATTTAAAAATTAAGAGCCGTTCCCGGACACGCGCAGTACAGTAAAAAAGCGACTTTGCGAGCGTCCCGGATGGCGAGCACTACAAAAAGTCCCCCCAAGAAAGTGTTTTCTTCGTTAATATCAGTTTTTGCGTGCTCTTAGTTAAAAAAGTTGTGTCTCACTCGACAGTCGGAAAGGCACTAACGTTGCGCGTGCGCGCAACGCAAACACAACCCCGATAAATATTAAATATAAATCTCTGTTTAAGTACTCTCTATGGATTGAGTTTTATACACAATTCTATTAACTAGCTATTTTTTGTCTCGTATTTTAAATACCCTAAAAATGTTTTATCATTTCGCTAAACTTAAATATGTCTTTTATTAAGAATTACTTTTTTTTTTAGTTCAATATAAAAATCAGCATTTTTCTGGTTTTGCGATCTGACTCATTTTAGTTGCTCTAGTTAGTTTAATTAGTTTTGATTGCCCGTGACCATGTTTTGATTACAATTACACAGTAGTTTATACGCTTCCGCCTTTCTCGTTTCAAAAGAGGCGGACGGGAGCTTATAAATATTATTTTAAAACGCTCGTAGTAAAAAAATAAATCGAAAGGGAAACGCAACTGAGCTTACTTAAAACAGCACTAATACGTATACTACAAACTAAAAGGGCTTGGCACGGAAGGTTCGTAAGTCGAAGAAAGTTCTTTGGGTTCCTTGTGGTGGTCTTTAGGTTCGCTGTTTCGGCGTTTTGACGGTTCGGCGTCAGGCGGCCGATGCGATTTCATGTGCGCGCTGCGGCTCTTGATTTTTGAAAACACTCTAAAAATTTGAAAAATTTTATGGGTTAAATTTTAGTTTGTGTCGTATGTAGCCGCCTTAATCTTTTGGTTTTGAGTCAATTATCCATGTGATTTTTTACAGTAAATACCAATAAATTATTCATAATCCTGATTTCGAAGTAAGTGTATTTGCACCTCATTTGTATGTAGAGACAAAGTTTTTTACATGTTTACATTTTGACACTCCAATATGATCTCTATATCCTCAATGTGGTTCAAATGTCCAAAAGGACAATACTTTACTGAAATAATTGTAAATTGCCTAGTTTTTGCCTAAATGTCTTTAAACTTGTAAACAACATATTCTACAGGCTGGTCCAGTTTTAAATGTCAATAATTCACCAATGGATAGCCAATCAAAAAATAAGTTGTCATGCATTATGTCATTTTCCTGAAGAACGCTTCCTAAGGAACAGACACAGACCTTCAAAATTGACAAAAATGTCTACTTGTATTTTTTACTTTAAAATGGTTCAAAACGATTCAAATCTGGTCATCTGTGAGGTTTACGAGTTAATTTTTGACACTGAAAATAGTCAAAAATCAAGATTTTTAGACTTTATTTTTTTTATTCAATTAAACACTGGTAACAGTCCGAATTTTTGGACTAATTTAATTCTAAAAATTAGTGTTTAAGACTAATATCGTAGCATTTAATGCCATAATTGTTTACTTTCATCAATCAAGAGTCTGAAACTTAACTTTTACTATAAAAAATTGTTTGAAACTCGATTTTTCAGTCTTAAAGCAAAGTGAAGCGTCTAGAAGTCAAGTTAATACTGTCAAGAGAATGTAAAAATAGTTTTTTAAGGCTCCTATGTCAAAAACTTGGTGAAGATAACCCTAAAACTCGATTTTCTTAGCTGAAAGCAGTTTTAAAGCCCTAAAAATAGTCCAGAGTTCTAAGAAAATATGAAAAGCAAAGTAAACCTGAAAAGTTAGTCTTCAAGTCAATTTTTATGAATGTAATGTCAATATATTATTATAATAATCCTGTATTTAAGACTATTTTCAAATTATGAAAACTTATTTTAAATGGAAATTTTAAGCTTTTGATGTCACTTTTCATTGGTTTAGAGTTACTTTTTGGTGTCCAAGTCCATTTTCAAGGTTGAAATGTGTGAATTTGCAGTAAACAATTGTAGATAAAGTAGTTTTTCATGACTACAACCTAATTTTCACTACTAAAGTTTTTCAACTTATCTGAAAACTATAACGACTGACTACAAAGACAGTTTTTAGCCTTTCAAGTCAATTTTCACCGTTTCAAAGTAAATTTACTGGGTTTCTGTCAATTTTGTCTGGAAACTATGAAAGTTGGCTACAAAGACATTTTTTAAGCTTCTTTAAGGAAATTTTCACTGTTTTCAAGACAATTTTTAAGTTAAGTTGGGTTGATTTAGGGTCTATGAACGTAATAACTCAATTATCTCGTAAACGAAGCTTCAAATCAGAATTTTATAGGAGGTACTTATAAAAATATCCAGTGCCGTAAAGAATCAGGCAGAAAAATGAAATCCATCTTCCTGTATCTACGCTACTGGAGAATTTTGGCAAACGTCATTCTTAATAAGTATTAATTTTATAAGTGCCTGTTCCAAATTTATTTATTTATGACAAAAAATCGATTTTTTAAATTGAAATTTGAAGGACTGTATTTTTCAGGAAAATGATATAATGCATGTCAACTTATTTTTTAATGAGCTATGCAATGGTAAATTATTGATTTAAAACTGGACCACCCTGTATATACAAGTACAGCCAGTCGTTGGCTGTAAACTATCTTCTGGATGTAAAACGGTTCTGAAGTGACTCCGAAAGATTAAGGCGAGCTGAAGCCAAAAAAAACAATCTTAACTTAAGAGAAATTGAAGAAAAGAACAGCTAAATCTAGCCTGAAAGACAGAATAAAAAGCAGCTAGTGCCGTGTTTGTTAGTACTGGAGTTTCACGTAACCAAATTACTTTAATTTTGAATAAGATAATATTGCTTACTTGTTTTGCAATATTAAAATTTCAATACAAAGTTTGTATAATTGACTCGATTTGTAAAATAGCTTTTGAACAATTTCGTATAATCCACTTTCACATACTTAACTGAATATAACAATGTGAGAAAAGGCAAGTAAAGAGAGCGTTTTGTTTAAAAATAACAGGATAGTTCATATTTGAAACATCGACTATAAACTGAATTACTTTTAGCTATCCATCCATATCTGATAAGTAAAACTGTATATTTTATTATTTACAAGACTGTATTGTTGTTTTTATATTGCAACACTAATTAGTCTTGCATAATATATTAAGATCATGCATCTGAAATTTCTCCAGGGCAAAATTAGTCAGTATTTTGTTGTGACATGCTGACGTGCGTTTCAAGTATATATTATGTTGCCGGCGACGGATCCAGAAAAACTCCATATTGTATTTCTGTAGTGGTACTAGGGCAAAAAAAATCGCATGCTCGAAACTAAACATAAACGTCCAACCAAAAATGAGGCATAGTAAGTGTCGGAAACTGAGACAAGTAGTAAAAACTAAAACAGACATCGAGGTACTCCATGTAACTTTAGGGAGCCTGGAAAAAATCAACTGAAGGACAACGAAAAACTAAAGGAAAACATGAAAAGGATACCTTCCGTCCGCTCACTGGATGTTTGAACGAGATGAAAGAACAAGAAACGTATACGTAAAATACAGTATTAGCTGCACGTAAGCAGAGGACGCAACAACACACCGAGCATTTACCTGATCCGGTTTAACGAACGCGTTGAGTTACGACAACTTACTTCCCGCATATCTTGCATGGGTACTCTTGGTCGGTCGAATCTGGGTGGCAGATTGACGTCGACGTCACCGTGAAAGACGTCGTTGCGACGCCGTTCTTCCGGTGTTCCGGACCGCCCGTGGTCGACGACGATGGCGTCGGCGAATTTCGGGCGGCCGTACCTCCATGGATTCGGATGTGACCGTTCAGTGCTGCTCTCGAGTTAAAACTCTAATAAATTAGACAAAATCATTATAAAATGATTGATAAAATTATTATTTTTACGCCTAATTTTTTTAAAAGTTTCTTATTCAAGGTTGGAGAAAAGAAGTTTTACTTACCGCCGAGCACTCTGGGTATTCGCAGAGGAAGTTCCGCATCGGAGATTCACTGTCAGCGATCTGAAAATATTGTTGTAATAATTAGCCGACCCAGATCAGCATCAAGACAGTACCCCCAAAAGCTTCACATCCGGATACGGCTTATCATCCACGTCCGCTACGTTCTTGTTGTGGTTGCGTTTCATCTGCCTTAACGCCTTCAGTCGATTGTACTCGTCTGAACAGACTTTCTTCCACACGTAGTAGAACTGGATGCACTGCTTCACCGTTTTCGACTTGATCTGCAAATCACCAAGTAAAAACCACTGCGTGTGCAATTTTAAAGACTAACCTCCTCAGATGTTTTGATAAAATCTTTGTCAAATTTCAGCAGACAACGGTGGAATAGTTCTGTTTCAGCTGACGTCCATTTGTCTCCTTCACTATACGAGTAGGCTAGCAAAGGATGATCCACTGGCAAATGCGGACATGGTTGCATAAGCCTCAACATAGCCTCCTGTATGAGTTTTTTTAGCAAAGTCTACTAAGAGATTAAAAAACTCACGTGTATGTTCCCACCACACATGTGCAGAAGATGCATAGCGTATTCTTTGTTTCGACCTCCACCGGGAATGGCCGCACAACAAGCAAACTCCAGATACATATCGACTGAAAAACTGGAATTAGTTTAATTTTTCCTGAAAGGCACAAAACAAACCTTCAGCGTCTGTACAATTGCTGATTCCTGGATCCCAAAGTAAGTCCTCATAGACCGGCTGTGGACTAATTCGTTTTGGGACTGGCATGCAAGTAGGAATTGCGCACTGATACTGCGGTCCAATGTTAATATGTGGAGTAGAATCCGTTTCCGGAATAGGATCACCCCAGTTCGAACTATCATCGCCTAGGACGCAAACAAAATCAGTTTCAATCAGTAAAATTTATTTGCAGGAAATGCCCACCGGAATTGATCTTAATGTTAGCGTAAAGCCCACTTCCAGCTCTTTGAGGATTCAATATAGGTTGCGGAGTGAATCTGGAGCATCCTTGGGGTTTACTTCTAGTTGTCCTCAATTTAGACTGGTGAAACACCGGCAATTGCAATGGTTCAGTCCTCAGCTTTTTCCTTGGCGGTCTAATGGGACTATTGGTAGGAATGCTACATAAAAATAACAATAACTTTTACCGGAAACTTGTTTTGTTACTGAAACTTACGCAGAAGGACTGACAAACACATCACCAGTACACTCATCTCTTCGTCCTTCCCCGACTAGTCGACATCTATTGGTGACAATTTTGGCAACACTTGCCGCTGGTAAAGCTTTCGTTAAAGTTAACTTTTGAACCTTCACTCTGCCATCTTTAGTTTCTATTTGCTGCCCAGTGGTAATTAGCTGGGCGTTGGATAAGACAAAGTTTTTGGCAGCACAGTTCCCAGTCTGGATCAGTTTCAATTCACCGTTAGCGTCCACCAAAAGACCGGTGAAGTTGCCAGAGTTCAGCTCAATTAGCCCACCGTTATTGCTAAGGAGCCTCACCGGGACCCCATTGAGTTGAATACGTTTCTTTTGCACGAAATCCTTTGGCTGACTGGATAGAAGAGGGTCTTCGGAATTGGGTAACATTAAGGTGGCCGACGTATTAGAGGTTTGACCTGTTTGGTTTAATGTGTAGAATTGCTTGAGTAAGTACTTTGAAAACAAATGGTGTACTTACCCCATTGATTTGGCAACGCTGTACTTTGGACCCCTTTTGGTGACGCATAAACGTTGCTAGTAATAGGTGAGGGTATTGATGGTGCTACCCTAGGTGAAGGTTCGGGGGTTAATCCCAAAGAATCATTCTCCGACTGTGAAGGTGGCGTATTCGATAAGGGGTACAGGCTGTCTTCTGTTATGCTTTCCCCTGGTAATATTTCTTGAATAGCTTCTTCAACAGCAGCCGAGCTAGACATGGTGCTAGTGTAAAATGCCGCCGAAAGCGGTGACGAAGCTTGAGGTGGTTCGTCTATTCCCCTCTCCACTATGTGCCCGAAATCCTCACTAGGAGACACTAGAGGGACGTTCATGTTTTGTCCGAAACACGGACTTTGCCCTTCATGGCTAGCTGGAGGCGTTGGGTAAGCGAAGCCAGGTGAGTCATGTCTGAGCATTGGACTTTGGAGGGGAGATTGCGCTGTTAAGGTGTGAGGTGAGCGCGAGTAAGCACCTATCATTTAGAAGACTTAATTCAGTAATTTTGTGACAACAATCGGTGACTTACCAGGTGATTGTGTGTTGTAACTGGGACTTTGCATATCCAACGTTCTGGATGTATGGTATGTGCTGAACTCTGCCAAACTTTCTGGCAAGGGAGAATTGAGCACTGCTTGCAACTCCTGGTTCACTTGCGGGATAGCCTGGGCCATTCCCAAAGGTTCATCGTGCAAACTAGCGATGTCGTCCAAACTCAATTCTTGTAGATCTTCATCACCATCGTGCTTCATATCCACCATCTCCTTAATGTCCAACAGATTGTCGTCTTTCATCTCCAGGCAATCGTCCAGAGATTCAGACTGGAATGGTTGCAACTGGGACAACTGTCCTTGCAGTATGTTGGTAGGAAAAACCTCGTCGTCCAACCCAGGAGCAGCAAATTGCTGCTGTTCCTCCTGATACATATCAACATTGTCGAGGGAAAATGAGTCCGCCCGGTATTGAAGTAGGTGAGCTGCAGCAGATGCAGCCGGACCAACCTCCGCACCTCCCGGATCTGAGGTTGTGCGTTTTACAGAAATTTTCTCTCTTTTAACGATGAGATCCGCCAAAGTTTGAGCGTCTTGATAAGACTTGGAGGCCGTTTTCATGGCTTCCGCGTCGGAATGTCTACGTCTGTCGATGATGAGCTGGGGCGGCGCGGGCACCACGAAGGAGGTGCGTGCGTCCATATCCACTTGGGTTGCCGAAGATGTGTGACTAACCTCTGATCCGGTGCAGGGCGACGAGTTACGTTTGCTGATGATTTTTTCTTCAATCAGAGCGCGTACGCTACTGCTCGCTGTTTGAAGCGGAGGACCGGTTTGTTCTTTTTTGTCCGCCTTTTTGCTGTCCGGATCCTAGAAAAAGAGGATAGTTGTGTTTTTCAATGATGTCTACCTGATTAAAGTAAATGTCGATGTATGAATGCTACTCTACAGACTAGGACTAAGTCACTCTGGCCTCGAATAACCATTAGTCAAGACATGGTTTGAATACATTAGCAACAAGCTTCGAAAATTAAAATTCGCGTTTTCGAGTTAAAATTACGAAACTAAATTTCTGGTTTTCTTCAAGTTTCATCCTAGACTTATTGTCATGTCTTCCATGTTTATCTTATGGCTTAGCAATCAAGGGAATAAGGCAACATCTTCGAATTTTGAAAAATTACATAACCAACTGATTTTTAAATCACTTTTCTGTAAAAGTAATCGTCATCTGACACAGTTTAGGATCTATGTTTCGAAAGAGCTATAAATTTTCTCATAATTGTACAGAATCATGCAGAAAATTATTAGAATATCCGGTGTCATTCGGGGGCCTTTTGAAACTCAGTCCTGTCGTAAATTTACAAGAGATGGTATGTACAAGAGTCAGCGTTGCATAAATCGAGGCCAGATAATAACGCTATTACAAATTTGAGGCTTTTATTAATTACGTCACAACAACATGCCTTTGTTGCGTTAATACGCGTTCTGTACGTTCCAACAAGCTTTTTGTGTAGCTGCACAATAATTCGACAATGGAAGCCTCTAGGCGTCCCATTGTTGAACTAATATTTGAATTTTATATATTTTTTTAAAATCGAATTATGCGATTGTAATGAAGTCTAGTCTACACAAAATGAATCTACTCGACTGGATGTTTGTTCGCAAACAACGCAGGAGGTTTTTTCATTTCGTCCGGACGAAACGAGAAAATCCCTTTAGTAATCTACAAAAGCGGTGATGAAACTATACCGCCTGGACTTGCCAATAATTTACCTCGTCAGATTCTACGGTTGTTTTTTCGCACAACGATATTACCTAAAAAATCAAGGCCAAGAATTTGGTGAGAGTAGCTAAAAGAGCGAAATGTCGCGCTAGAGCTCGCAAGTTATACTGACTGACAGTTTTGCTTATATCTAAGCGACATTCCGTTTATATAGAGTAGTAATTACCTGTTCTAGTGGAATACTAGATTTGTCGTGTAACTTAGCCACCTAGAAAGCAGAAGAGTTAGGACAGAGCAAGATTACGTTGTCGTCACAGTAGTAGACAGCGAGGAGTAGATAACATGTTGCATTTAATCTTTGTTAAGATTTCCTAAGAGAATACTTTAGCCAAACAAAATTAGGGCAAATTTCCTGTCCAAAGAGTATAAGCCGTCGTCATGTACACAATGGAAAGTTGCAATAACAATGAGATAATGTAACATTGTAGTCAAAACGTCCCCAGGTAAAACCAATTGCAGATGTTGTATTTTGATTTTAATAACAGATAAAGTAAGTTGGTGAATGGCGTAGTAAGTGTTATCTACTCCTCGATAGGCAATAAGCAGAAGGAACAGCAACATCTCAAAACATTACAAACTCCACATCGTACTCACCTTCTTGAAATAACCTCCATGTAGTCGCATGTGCCCGTTGAGGGCTGGAATATTCTTGAAGCGCCTTTTACACAGGTTACATTCCACCGGCTTCAGGACCGGCTGTTTGTCTTGAGACGTGGGGGAGGGCGTCGTCGTAGTAACTTTGCCTTGGGGGCTCGACGCTCCCGTTGAAATGGTTTTGATCTGCATGCAGGTTTGTTGTTGCTGCAACGATAAGCCGGCGTCAAAGTGTATTCCATTTCGGTAACAGTAAGTCCAGTAACTTTCCATGAACAAAACTGTGTTGTAACTCAACCCTTCCGTTATCTCGAAACCGGCAAGAGGGACTGAGACTACGTCACGCGGTCCCCAACCGGATTAGATGAAGACGTCCCTATGTGATGAGAGGGACTCCCTTGTTAGGTTGATTAGGAGTTTTTAGCAGGGTGGAAGTTTATGTGAGAAAAATGCTAATTGGTTTTTGTATCCTTGCGGAAGATATTGTTTCAATAATTATTTGAAATGCTTGGCAGAAAAGTTAAAAATATTGAGGAGAGAGGAATTGATTTGATTTGTCGTAGAAGTCGAGTATTTAAAATTTTATTCTTATTTAGCTAAAAGAAAATTCAAAAAGCTTAAAATGTCGATAGTAACGTTCAACAGGGCCCCCTTAAGGTTAGAGAAATATTTAAAGAGTCAGAACCGCCGGGGGAAATTTGCTATTCAAACGTCGACTTTACGAAATGTTGATTTAAAATTTTCATTATTCAATCTTGCTTCTGGCTAAAGTTCGTCCAGCTCCGGCACTAAGCAAATGATAGAGAGCCATTAGTCCCAACTTCAGAACCGCCGGGTAAAAATAATTTAAGACCTTGTTTGGAAGGGCTCTAATTTTTTAAAAAAAGCTCCCGTCTAGTTTAGAACGTAGAAAATTGCCCATTAATTCGTCATTTCTATGCACTTTCCAACTTGTCACTGATTCGTGATGAATTTGCCCGGGAGTGCGAAGAGAAAAATGCATATGTAAATTGGGGGGAGGGGGATGTTTGTAGGGACGTAAAAGCGTATCGGTTTAATGATTAAGGGGTGAGTCCAACGAAATCTAGGACGAGGGTCAAAGGTGTTTGAATTCCCAGAGCAGCACCGCCCTTAAATAATAAACGAACCGTTTGTCGAAACGCGCTTAAACGGCCATAAATCGGCCTAAAAAATGAGATACCGACATTCTCATTTGGGAAAGTGGATTGCCGGGTCGTTTCTCTGTTGTTTATGGAAAACTTTAATAAGAAAACTTGTGCTATCTGCTCCGCAGCTTCATAATTCACGCGGAAGTAGTTAATGTTGCTAATAACCGAGCCAGCTACATTAAAAACGGTTTTTTATGGTCAATTTTACGACTTGCGGCCGCTTGTTTCGAAGTGGAATAGTAAAATCTTAACAATCCTATCAAAATTAATTTGGAATTAATTAGCTGGAAAGCCGGCACTGCCCGTGCATAATGAAATTAAAAAGGGAAAAGTTTCGGCGGCGCTGAATTAAAAATCCTTCACGAAGTTTAGAGCGGTCGTGTTTGCCTAAGAGCTTAATTATTTTTTAATGTACGCTCAGCAACAAAAAAAATTACTCAGCTGCACTTGCAGCTGGTTTTTTCCGATCTAATATTCGCTTCAAACTCAAAAATAAGAGTCAAACTTTAATCGGTTTACAAACTCGAAAGTAGTTACATTACTAGTGTGGTATAAGTATGTTTTTTTACGACTAGTTTTGAATAGATAATATCACCCTTTACCCACGCATGAGTAATGATTAATTAGTAGCGAGTAATTAATCATTACTGACGACGAGTTTAGCCACTCGCGTACGCCACCAATATACAGGGTGGTCCAGTTTTAAATGTCAATAATTCACCAATCCATAGCCAATTAAAAAATAAGTTGACATTCATTATGTCATTTTCCTGAAAAGTGCTTCCTAAGGAAAACACAGTCCTTCAAATTTCTGTTTAAAAAATTGTTTTTTTTGTCATAACTGTCAGACCGTTGGAGCAATATTGATCAAATTTGGAACAAGCACTTTATTACACGTTATTACGGTCAAAGAACCAAAACTAACCCAACCCAACTTAAAAATTGTCTTGGACACGGAAAATTCACTTAAGAAGTTTAAAAAATATTATTGTAGCCAGTTTTCATAGTTTCCAGACAAACTAAAAGACTTTAGTTTTGAAAATTGAATTAGAAAAGATAAAAAATTCAGAAGCTTAAAAATTGTGTTTGTAACCAGTTTTCATGCAAATCGAGAGACTTTAATACTGAAAATTGACTTGTAGACATAAAAACTACTTTTTCAATAATTTGTTACAACAAATTCACACATTTAAACCTTAAAAATTTGACTTGAACCCCAAAATGTGACTGAACTAATGAAAAGTGACATCAGAAGCTTAAAATTTGCATTTGGAGTAAGTTTTCATAATTTTAAGACAAATTTCAATATTTTAGTCTTGGAAATAGTTTTAGATGCAGGACATTAACATTAGATTCAAGAAAATTGCCTTGAAAATGAACTTTTCGTGCTTTTTACTTTGCTTTTCATTTTCTTCGAATTCTGGACTATTGTTAGTGCTTCAAAACTGCTTTCAGCTTGGAAAATCGAGTTTCAAGACTATCTTCACCAAGTTATTGACATAGCAAACTTAAAAAACAATTTTTACATTCTTCATAGACTTAAAATAGCATTTCAAGCTTTGACACTATTAAATCTACTTCTAGACACCTCAGTGCTAAAAATTCGGGTATTTCTTAATAAACTAGACTGTTTTTAGTGTTTTAAGGCTGTTTTCAGTGCCTCAAATCGAGTTTCAAGACTATCTTTACAAAGTTTTTGACTTATCAGGTCTAAAAGCCAGTTTTTCCACTGACCATAGTTTTCAAAATGTTATTTCAAGCTTCTTCACTATTAAATTGAGTTCTACACTCATAGGTGCAATAAATTG
Organism: Ips typographus; assembly: GCF_016097725.1. Taxonomy (NCBI): domain Eukaryota; kingdom Metazoa; phylum Arthropoda; class Insecta; order Coleoptera; family Curculionidae; genus Ips; species Ips typographus. The sequence continues at coordinate 23,867,028 of NC_138423.1, read as the reverse complement.
TAGCATCTCTAAGAAATTCAGACTGTTTTTAGTGCTTTTTAAGACTGAAAAATCGAGTTTAAGACTATTTCCAAAAGTCAAGTTTCTTCAGTAATAAAAGTATAAAATTTTGGTACCAAATGCTACAATAATAGTCTTGAGAACTAATTTTTAGAAATAAAATAGTCCGAAAATTTAATTTACTTCTTGACTTGTTGAAAGTTGAAGAAAATTGAGTTGTACACCAATTAAAGTCTTGAAAATATACTTTTGGACTCTCTTTAGTCCTAGTAAAGTCAGTTCTAGCATTAAAAGTCAACTTTTATATTATTTTTAGTAGTAAAAAATGAGTTTTTTTTAGATCTTGAATGCCAGTTTCAGACACTCAACCAGGATGGCAGTCTGAGAAAGCGAATCATAAGACCATTCCTAGTAGTAAAAAAGTTTTTAGACTATTCAGTACAAATTTGGACTTTCACAAGTCTTGGATGTTCAGTTTTAAACTATAAAACGATTTATTAAATTGAAATTTGGAGGACTGTATCTTCCTTAGGAAACGTTTTTCAGAAAAATGACATAATGCAAGTCAACTTATTTTTTGATTGGCTATCAAATGGTGAATTATTGACACTTAAAACTGGACCACCCTGTATAGGGTGTTTTTTAATAAGGCGATTCCTCAGGTACTTCAAAGGTATAACTTTGTATAGACATGAGTCCGCATTGCCTTACTTATCGAGCTACAGGGTGTTTAAAAATTAAGATTAATATCGGTATTTGGACAAAACTTGGGCGATTTCGTAACCTGAGAAACTTAAATTAGATCTTGGTTTTGCTTTTACATGTAGAGGACGCTAATTAAAATCAGTCAAATTGTGTTTCATGTCAGTTGAGTGCGTTTTCTGCCATTTTCTGTTTGCTTATTTCAGTTTGATGAATACCAGGATTTTTATAATAATTTACTAGTACGGCACTGGTTGGGAGGTTTAATTTACTAGGCTCAAAAGTTTGAGGTAACTAATACCCAAATTAGTCAAACTGTGTTTCATGTCAGTTCAATACTTTAATCGCATGTAATGTCTATTAACATACTCGTTGAATAATATACTATTATAGTCATGAGTGGGAGGGTATTGCTTCTTATTTTGTATTACATAATTAACGATTTTATTCACTAGTGCGGTAATGACGTGTTTTACCACATAAGCGTTGTGTCATGATGAACCTTTAAAACACTACTACTACTTGAAGAATGTAATTTTAACAATTTCAGTCACTCACACGTAATATTCTTGGGTTTAAATCCATTAACCAGCCAAATATCATCATGAATCATTTCAATCACTATACAGGGTGACTCACACGTTCTTAGAAGCATCTAGAAAACGGCTCAATACACTTTTTTAAAAGTTGGAGTTTTACGCTATTTGAAACTTCAGTGTTGCCGCTTCAAACGAAAAGAAGTACCCATTTTCAATAACACCATGTAAACTCTAAAATACAGATTTCAAATCAAGATTCCAAACTTCAAAAAAAGTATTGAGCCGTTTTCTAGAAATTTCTAGTTATTGCTTTGTGGAATTTTTATATAATTTAACTTACCGAATTTGGAGACCATGACGTAGATGAAGCAGCCGCCACTGTTTTTTCCCTGGACCTAGACTTGGATTTTTTAGGGGATGACTTTGGGGGTGACGGAGACGACACCACCTGATTTTGCCTCTGCGTTTGTTCCATAATTTGATGGATTAGATCTAGTTGTTGTTTGGTCAACCCGTCGTTGTTACCCCCAACGCTCTGTATTTAACAACAAAAAATGTCACCTAAGAGTAAAATCCATTTGAAAATGCATTGTTTCAGTGAATGTCATTAATTTCAACTACTTTTTTTGTTTAATGTTTAATCCTATAAAATTATATATTTTCAAAATTTTATTAACTTGAAACAATCTGTTAATGTTAATGAAAAACAATGGATTCTATTGCAATTATTAATACACACACAGAGAACTAAAATTTTATTTTAATAATACCTTTTGATGTGGTTGATAATTCTATTACAAAAGACTAACCTATTGTCAAAATGAAACTCTGAAAAACATACGTTGAATGGATACATATTCACATAAAATTAAAATATTTTAATAAAGGGTTTAGGTCATTTCAATACGAAATTCGAACTAGCATTTTGGGGGCACAAAAGCAAAAAACTTTCTATTGAACTGCCTGCAATAATTCATTTTAATGGCGAACGAAACAAATTCGAGAGGGAAAAATAAATCGTAATTAGCGAATTGTTCTCGTGATTCGTTATTAACGGAAAATTTATTTCCTCTTTTGCATTGTTAAATTCGTTTATTTTACCGAACGGGCACAAAAAGTGTTATTGTGCTCCGCTGCCAAAAACAAACAATCCCAGGGATTTCGGTCCTCCGAAAACGTCCGCCACTATTCTCTAAGCGTTACAAATTGCGAAACTTCAAGGATGATCTAAAAGATGGTTCATTTTTCCACGTTGAGTTTTAGGTAAGACAAATGTCTCCGGTATTTACAGTTAGGGATAAAGGTTGCTGCTGTTTTTCTTTTAGTGTACATCTCTAGTTGGCGTTTTGCCAATTTAACAAGTTCAAGACAATCTATGTTAGTTACAGCAGCAAACTAAAAGCTGCTTTTTTTCACCAATCACTGTGCTGAAATTGACTAATGAAAGACATTACTATGTTTTTCCGGACACTAACAAATAACAGGACAAAAAACAACTAAATTATTAGGTTAGGTTAGTACTAACCTTAGCAGGTTCACTAGACAACAATTGTTGCAATTGACTTTTTCCTCCCTCTTTGCACTCCTTGATGGTGGGCGACCCTGTAGGAGGCGGCGCGTACTGAATGCAACTGCTGCCGTGCGGGGAGGCGGCATCGCCGGATGCCGCCCCTTGTGCCGGGGACATGGTGGTACTGCTGCTACTACTGCTCGACGTAGATGGTGCCACGTGATGATTTTCCGTATGCCTGCGCAGCGATCTTGCGTCGCAGTAACTTTTACCGCAACCGTCCGCTTTGCATTCGTACGGTTTCTTGTTGCGATGCGTCAGCATGTGACCGTTTCTATATTTGATTGATTTCGACTTGATTATGAGTTTTTTAATACAAAAATAGGTTGAGTTTTAGTAAAAGAGTTACTTTTAGTTTGTTGTTTTACTACTAGAAATGAAAAAGTGAAAACTAATTCTATTAAGGATTCAGCAGTTTCATGAAACGTTCTTGATGATGTTTACCTCAGAGTAAATTAAAATTACTCACAAGTGATCTTGTCTTTTGAAAGCCTTATTGCATACGTTGCAAATGTACTTCCTTTCATCGCTGTGAGTGAGTTTGTGTTTAGCCAAAGCGGATGCATTTCCAAACACCTTCGAACACACCTAGAGAAATAATGCAGTTAAACTGAGTGTGGTTTTGCATGTGATCAACTCTTGTATACCGTGCATTGCTGAGGACCCTGTCTATTTGGGGAAGTCGGTTTCGGTTTAGGCCTTTTTCCTTTGGGGTCTGGCGACATGCTTCCCGGTTTGCCGTCATCCTTTGTAGTCGTTGATACTGAAAAATATTATTCATCCTAGTTTAAGTACGAAAACATTCTAAAGTTTAGGTGTTTAATAACAAAAAAAACCTAAAATTGTAGTACTGCAGTCAGAATATTATGGCATACCGCAAATACGATAGAAAAACACCAAATGAAGATATTCTGTTTTAATTCTGAGACTATAGCAGACAGTGTTAAGCTTTCTACAGAGAGACCCTCAACATGAGCTACCCATTTGAGCGATGAATCAGTGATCAAACCAAGAAATCTACTCTTGTTCGCCACCGTCAATATGTTATGATCGAAAACGAGTTCAGAAAGCAAACTGATATTATTTAGGCCATTATTTAAGCCATTACTTCAAACCACCTCTTATATTGTTCTTCTACTGTCAATACCAACTTTGATAGACTAGTATCTTTTATGATCAAATTAGTATCATCTGCATAGTTTATTAAGCAGTTACTATTATGAAATGCATGTGGCAGATCATTCAAATAAATGATAAAAAGAAGGGCCCAGTATATTGCCCTGGGGTACACCTAATTTCATTTGAAGGCTCTCTGATTTTTTGTCCTTTATTTTCACATACTGACTACGACCATGGAGATAAGACTCTATCCACGACAAAGCACATCCCCTAATACTGTATCTATTAAGTTTACAAAGTAGACTTTTGTGGTCGAAAACCTTGGACAAATCGAGGAAAAGCCCTGCACAAAGATTTCTCTCCTCCAGAGCATCAGAAATCTCAGAAATGAACTCAAAAATTGCGGTCTCTACAGATCTACCGCGTAGAAAACCGTGCTGGAAATTCGAGAGCAATTTATTGGAATCGACAAAATTTACAATTCCATTATAGAAAGCTCGTTCAAAAAACTTTGAAAAAGAAGACATTACATAATAAATTAAATATCATCCGTCTTGATCATTTGGAACAGATATACCAGTAACGATTGTCAAAATGGAAAAAAGTTGCAAAATGTCAATTGGTTTCAATTATTTCATGAAATAAGCTGAGAACAACATGACAACATGTTGTTTTCTAGTGGATGCTTAAAACTTCTCAGTATTTTCTTCACAAACAGTGGGATAGTCTTACCAAACAACTTACACTGATGGAATTGAAATTACCTTCAACACTTAGCACGTCGCGTATTGTAAGGAAAGTTTTCTTTAAACTTCCAGCTTGTTTGTAGTTCTTCTTTAGTTTAATGCTCGGCGAACGAAAAATTACGCAACCGAAAAGCTGGAAGGAAACAAAGCAAATAAATGCAACGGGAGCCTGCTATTGTGTCTAATATCGTGTAAAAAGGAAAGGGCATTGTTCCGTACTGATCCCGGTGACAGGTAAAACAAAAACAGTAAAAGCCCGACCCCGAAAACTGAAAAAGAGAAGGAGAACAAAAACCGGAGAAGAAATCCGGGCGGACATTTTCGACGGGTCAAATAAAAGTTTGTAATCTTCCGAGCTGCATCTTTTCGAAGTTTTTTCACGTACGTCTAGCGACTTATTTCTATTCAACTCCAGACGTCATATGACTTCTATTTTATTTCAGTTGGGCAGAGTCGTTAGTGTTCACGACGTGTTAAATCATGAAATTTTATTACGATGAAATTGGTAAATTTCAGAGTATTTACTCTAAAATTAGTGAAATGTAACAGACGGACAAAACGCGCTTTAATTTACAAGGATAGATAGGCCGAATGACGTCCCGGGTAAGATAGATTACATCTCTTGCTTGAAAGACGTCCATTAAGGGAATGAAAATAATAATTGAATGAATTTCTTTAGGAAAACATTCCTCAAGGGGCGGGAGGACCTTTGGGATCTCGTTCTGAATGATAGCTTGAATATTAAATTATTACATTTCGGTTGCGGATGCAGACGGGGCCATATTTAAATATTTACCAAGCCAGAGAGGAAATTTTTAGACGTCGTTTTTCATCCAACTTATACTTAAAGCAGTTTTCATAATTTACCAGGGTACGACTGCCGTTTAATTACCTTTTCTTGGTTATAGAGTTAAAAATTTATTTCTAAAAACTGAAGAATCTTGTTGAAGATGCTTTAAAAGTGACTTTTACTTGAAATACTGTAAGAAGGGAAAAGAGCTGATAAGAGTTATTTACCAACTAAAATTGTAGGTTTATTTAGTAAATTGATAATAATACAACAATTAAAAATAAATTAATAATTTATAACTTTTATTCATTACAATACTTTCAAACGATTTTAACAGGTTATACTTATGCAAAATTACTCGATATATGCAATGTGATCAATACCCGGTGACAAAAGACATCATTTTAGGATCAAATTTTAAATTATTTCAGATACTTTGTGACGTGTAAACTTAAAAAGTTAGAGAAACGCTTAGAATTCTTAAAATCGAGAAAAATTTACTTTTGATAAATCACAAACCTAAAATACACTCAAGATGTAAAACTAACTAATGTACTACATTTATTAATTTAATTTTAATTGGTAGTTTATTAATGTTAAGAGTTAATTAAAACAATTTGCAAACTCTCGTCCCTGATCACCTTTTGTATTCAAGCAATTCAAATCTTGGTTTTGACCCAAATAATTAGGAATTCTTTTAGTTTTAAAGTAAGTATTTAAACCACTTACTTTGATTTTATCTGATAAAAATGCCTTCCTTATTGTTCTTTAGCCAACCTGACTCTAAAATGTTAAATGGTAAACCACATATCGAGTGACATTAAATTTCCTCTTTAAATTGTGTCAAAAAATGTAAATTTAAAAATTGCTATTGCAAATTACAAATAAAAGAAACTAAAGAAATTTTCTTCTAGCACTGGTTGTGATTTTCCTTTAATACGTGAAATTGTTAATAATCTAGTAATTTACTGAGTTTTTGTTAATATTGTGTCAAAAAATGTAAATTTAAAAATTGCTATTGCAAATTACAAATAAAAGAAAGTAACGAAATGTTTTTCTAGCACTGGTTATGATTTTCCTTTAATATGTGAATTTGTCAATAATCTAGTAATTTACTGAGTTTTTGTTAATAAGTTTTTAATAAGTTTAAGTTAGTTATTTATTTTTCAACATTCTGAGAGGGCTGAAGAGATATTTTGGTATTCCAGAACAGAATTTTTACCTAATTTATGCCCGAATGTCAATAATTAATTATTCTTCTTTCATAGAATTCAAATGTTTTAACGCAATCCCAACTTCCAAAATAAACAATCAGAATAGTAAATTGTAATTCAGAAGGACTCAAATGTTTTTGACTTTTTTAAGTTAGCTGAAGGAAATATCCTAAGAAATACTTTCTTCAATTAGTTTTCCCTCTCTATTTAAACTTATTCAGGTACTTTAACGAGAATATCCTGATCACTTTTACTTACACATTTTCAACCAATCTTTAAGTAGATTTTTGAGTCGAGAAAACGAAGTATAATTGACATACCCGATACTGGCATAAAATAAACATCAAAACCGAGCGAAAGCGATATTTCAAAGCCGGCTTGGTAAGTAAATAAACGCAGGCTGGAAAATGCATTATGCATCAAAAATTAAGGCTGCGTTTAACGGCCGATTGGTATTGACAGCCGTCGTTTCCATAACGACGATAATGGAGAGAGCGCTCGTGTTTGAAGGGAAAACGGCTTATTTCCACCGGGTATTGTTGCTTCAACAGCAATAGAACATCCATCATGTGTTTTTTTTTGAAATTATTTCCAAATAACTTACCGGCATCGCTATCATGACCGAGTCCTAAACTGTTAGAATTGTCATTTATTAAGGCCTCTGTAGTATTTGAAAGGGTCTGAGGTGATAGCGTTAAATCGTGAGCACTGGATGAGTCGAAGAAGTCAAATGATGCAGTTACAGTATCCGTTCCTGCAAAAAAATGTTTTATAAATAATTAACACAAAAGTTTATTTTATGACACAATTTAGAATTTTAATTGACTAATCACAAACTACCCAGTATGCAGAGATTTACACGAATGCTACAAAAAAAGTGTCATTTTATTTTGTCAAGATTTAAAGAAATTAATTTGAATGGGACAATATCTTCTTATCGTACATTAAATAAATTTGTGCGAGGGGCGAAGACCGTTAACATTTTTGGCACGGGACATAGTCCCATTTTAGTTTCTGTCACGGGACTGAAATTTATGTGTCTATTTTGACCTACAGGGGGGCACGATATTTTAGCAGGTGGCATAAATTTTAATATTCTAACCGAGCGCCACGATGCACGAGTAAGATAAACGTATCGTGGGTTTGGGAATATTTTTCAAAGTATGGGCGCTATAGTTTATTTACTAGGTCATCTCAAAAAATGTACCTACTTAAAGATACCGAAGCATCTTAGTTGATTTGATAGATACAACCCTAATGTTTTTAATACTGTAAAGTGGCAAATGTTTTGTTAGTTGCAAATATCTAATATATAAATTGAAATGAGAAATGTTCAAAAATTCCAATAAATGCCATATCGCTACTATAGTCTATCCGGCGAAACTACGGAGTAATAAAAGCGAAATTTAGGAGGGGTTGACCCGCCCCGTCATTTAGTATTGGTCCATATCCGGTCCGTTTTACAATATAATATCTTCTTCTCTCTCTAATATAAGGACTTCTCGGGTCTCATGTTCACTTTTACGTACTGTTTTACAGTGTAATGCGGGTTGACCAAAGTAGCCGCCCATCGAATTTTATTACTCCGTAGGTTCGCCGGATAGACTATAGTAAATTACTATACACTTTTAGTTACCTACATGACCATCTAATGTATTTAACAGGTTGTTATTATAGTTTGACACTTTCGCACTTTTAGCTTGACATTTCGATTTGCAAAATTTAAAATTTGTGTAAGCAGAAATGTCTTAAAAAGAGATTTCTATAATTACGTGACTTTTCAATTTCGGTTACCAGGCACACGATAGAATTAGATAGTTTTTCAGCTTGACATTCTTAAATAATTGATTGGAAATGATCAGATAGTATATGAACATAATTAAGTGAAGAAAAAACGAACAGGCTCGAATGGTATATTTTGAGGCAGAAAAAGTTGATATTCTGTCAGTTTTCATACAAAAAACAATACAAATCACTATTTTCTTAAAAAAACTTACATAACCTCAATAAAATAAATATGTATAACTGAAATCAGAAAAACGAGAATTATCAGTTGAACAAATAAAACACAGGATATTTTATTAATAAACACCTGTATTTTAATTCTTACATAATCTAAACGTGTGTCTAAAATTTGACATACAGTGTGAACCATTTAGAATGGAAACACCCCTATAAAATTTTAGGTTATTAACCGATTTCAATGATGTATTTTTTGAAATAATTAGGGATGAAATGTCTATTACGGGAGAAAATTTTAAATATTTATTTCAGGTCGTATTACGATACTTTTTCTTGATAGAAAATGGAGAATTTTTATTAGCGATTTTTTTATTGAAAAAATTACTACGCCACTCGATCTATAGTGCTTTCAAATAGCTGTGACCAAAATTTCATAAAAATCCATTCATTAATAACAAAGTTATGACAAATTAAAATTCAAAAATCCTCTAAGCTAACGGTCACAAAAGAACACCCTGCATCAACTGTTGCCATAGAAATGGTGTTATTATTTACTTGTTTATTGTTAATTATTAATTGATCAATTTAATAAAAAAAAAAAATTAATAAAAAAAAATAAAAAAATTAAAAATTAATTTTTTAATTTTGGTCACAGCTATTTGAAAGCACTATAGATCCAGTGGCGTAGTAATTTTTTCAATAAAAAAATCGCTAATAAAAATTCTCCATTTTCTATCAAGAAAAAGTATCGTAATATGACCTGAAAACTGAAATAAATATTTAAAATTTTCTCCCGTAATAGACATTTCATTCCTAATTATTTCAAAAAAAAAATCATTGAAATCGGTTAATAATTGAAATCGGTTAATAACCTAAAATTTTATAGGGGTGTTTCCATTCTAAATGGGTCACACTGTATATCAATTTTGACATCAGAATGGCGATTCAAGAAAACTACTGCAACGTTGCTAATACCCTGTACAATAGTGAAAATGTTGAAAAAAGAAAAAAAGGTCAGTATGACAGACAAAGATAGGAGTTGAATTAGAAACAGCCTTTATTCCCTCCTACTTCGGTCATAGCAGCTTAATTGAAAACACCATAAATTTAGGGTAACCAATATCAGTGACATTTCTTGAGTCACGTGACCATTCAGTCTGCTTATCAATCCTCGGTCACGTGTTTTTTTAATTTCTTTGTAAGCTTAACATTTCTTAAGTATTAATATTGTGACGACACAGTTTCTTCAACAAAGAACTAAAATTAATTTGAATTACAATTATTTTTATAAGTAAGTAAAATGGAAAAGTGCAAAAGCGTTTTGTATTTAACCATTTGACTGATAATAGTCATATTTTTAATGTTTAATCTTGCTCGCTATTTAATTAGAGAGTTCTGAAGAGAACCATGACTAGAAATCGAAACGTCAGAACATGGGACATTTTAGAAAATTCAGTAATAATGTGATTGCCTGATCATTTAATCACTCACTCACTCCCATTTAATGTTACTGAATTTGGGGCAATACTAAACAACCGAAAATAAAAAAGTAATATTTTTCCTGGAGTTATTTAAATTCCCGGGTCTGGTTTCTTATCCGGGTAACATCTGGTTATTACAAATTGCAAAACGGAACGCGCGGTTAATGCGAAGTAGACGTGGGGGGGAGGAAACTGCAGGCGAACGTGCGAGAAGTGCCCGGGGGACCGTTCCATCATGACCCCCCTGGGCGGTGTCCACTCCGATTTGGGCCACCCTCTCGTACATCATGTCGCTCCCAAGATCTGCACAATATTATATCCTCCCACCTCACCCTCCCTGTTCCTGGATCGATCGTCTGTGATTTACTCAGTCCCTTATACATTAAGGCGACTTAGTCTGGCGATTAATCAATTCCTTTCAAACTCATCCAGAATTGGTACAGCTGATGTTCCATAATATTCCATTCTCCATAGTTGTTCTACCCCGAGATAAACTTTCTAAATAGTTTAAGTAAAACTGAGAGATACAATCTGTTTGAAAGGGCGGAATAAGTTTCTAGCATTTAAAACCGAAATAAAATCGCCTGGAGAGAAAACCAAAATTGATGGTTCTGATTTGCATTTTTGCTCGCCTTAGAAATTAAAACGGCCCGATCTATGATTTAGGGCCCGACAGTTCCAAACTTCGAAATTTCTTTTTGATTTGTTGTCGACGCTTAATGGAATTGGTTCTGGGAATTCCACGATTTATGCTCCGAAGCGTCCACTTCAAGCAATTCCGCTCGTAGTCCGCGGGGAATTAACATGCAAATGGGTTAAGAATATCAAAATCGGTCAGTTATTAATGTTGGCAACGGTTAAAGTCCCAATATGCAAATGTCAAATTAAGTTCCGTTCATTAATGCAAAATGCAACACATGAACATGGACAAATCTGATGGCTTGGCTGGGTCAAATGTAATACTGATCATTTAGTAATCGATTTCATATTTAGGTCTATTTAATTTGGTATTGTTACATATTTTTGATAACGTTGACATATTATGATAGTTCTTCTTAATTTAGAAGCCTTCTTCATTATGTAATCGAGAAGACAGACATAACGAAGATAAACTTTAAACTAAACTAAACCAGCAACAGAGGATTTTTTTTTATCTATATTTACTACTAAAGAAATGCTGAAAACTATTGTCATAGTACTGTTTTCCTAACCTTTCAATTTTTTTGTAATATTACATAGACAAATTACTTCGTAATTTTAATATTTGACTAGAAAACGAAACAAAAATTATCTTGTCGTTTTAATTATAATTAAACCGGTTTCCAGGAACGATGACGTTTTCATCCTGGGTTGACGTAAAAACATAGGATGCAACATTAATTACGCCAAAATGTTTAATTTCGCTTAATGCAGAGGTAAACAGGCGCTTTACGTACTTTTAATTTCGTTGGCAACGAGAATAACGTCCCGGGTCCCCCTTAAAAGTTTAACAGACGACGCTTACTTCTAATTAATGTTTCGAATATTTCGGACACGGCAAAATTAAAAAATAAATATTAAAATAAACAAGCAACTATTTACGGGCTCGGGAAATTTTCCTTCTCAACGTATAATTTCAAATTAAATTTTATGCGGCGAAAATTTTAATATTGCCAGATTCGCAGCGGTAGTTTCCTAGGCAAAAAACAAGCTGAGCCATGATTGATTTGATTCTAAAAGTTGCGTAATTACATCCAACTAAACGTCAAAAATAATGATCAAGTAATGGTTGGTCCTATATTAATTAAACTCTAGTTTAAACGTGGTTTAAGAAGACGGAAAAGCTTTATTTAGGAATAATCTTAAAAGTTGTTTGACTTGACACTTTGATGTTGATAAAATCACGTAACCAGACGCACTTTTTAGGTCCAAAACGTACTTGATAATATGCCAAATGTACAAATTGTTGTAATCCAATTCTAAAAATCAGGTTGTTCGTCTAACCCCAATTTGCACCGTCGATTTGAATGTGACAGAACGAGTGAGAAGAATCACATTCTCAACTACGCTTGACTTAAGTACGATGGTGCAATAACCCCTCAAACCTTAATTCGTTTTCGAGCAAAACAAACAGTGACCTTTTCCAAATAATCGAATGTAAAAAGTCAAAATATCCTACTGGATAAAACGTCAAAAGTCAGAAATAAAAAAGGTTTAAAAACCAGAATATTGACTATATGACAAATTAAGTCCCTTGTGTATTAAAACCGTAAAAAAATTGCAACTGCAACAGTTGAAAACAGGGTAGTATTAAGAAAATCCAGATTAGTGACTTATTGGGTGTAAGCAGTCTTAATCAATATAGCTGTTGAATAACAGATTATGGGATAAATAGTGATTTTGTCCTGCAGTCAAAAATAAACAATCAATCGATATTTTCAACACTATTGCGCAGATGATACAGTATTTGTAGTCAAAAGCAAAAAAGTCAAATTTCCCAGGTGCCTGCCAAAAATGAGAATATTAAGAAGCAAGCAAAACAAATGAGATAACTTATTTGGAGGATAAAACAAGAGGAAAAAAAAGTGAATGAGACCCTGAAGAACAAATTGCTTAGAATGAAACAATCTTGCACGTTGCTAGCAAAGCAGTTTAACGCTTAAAACTGTGAAAAAACAACCAAAACCGCTATTTTTAGATCAACAGATTATAATGGTTTATTTGCAAATTTGAACAATCATCTGACTCACTTCAAACTCAATCCTCACCAAGAAACAGTAACTCCATCTGTGCTGCATCCAAGTATTGAAAATTACCATCATTGACGTTCTGGATTTGATCTTGGATCGACTTGAGCTTCTTCATTTCTTCCTTAATCTTTCCAGTTTGTTCCGTGTACCACATCTTCAGCACGTTAATGGCTTTTTCCCTTGAAACGGAGTCCAATTTCTCTATGGATTCGACTCCAGCCGCTTTCTTCAAATTCTCTAATTCTTGTTGTGCTTCTTGTGACGTTATCGATGGTTCATCATGGATCTTGTTCTCTCCCAGCACGTTAACCAAATCAGCATAGTTAACCGAGAAAGGAAACTTTTTAGTGACCACCGTTTTGGAGCCTAAAGCTCCATCAGCAAAATGTACAGTCTCGTTGATTCTGTTCATTTTATCCATTTCCTGATTCATAGCGGCGTATCGGTCGATTAGGATGTTTTCGATGTTTTCAATGCAGATTTCCACGTCTTTTGGCCGTTCCCCGGTTCGGAGGAAGATGGTTTTTAAAAAGGCTAAAGCCCATTGCAGTTGTACAATACCTAGTGGAGAATTGGCATACTTTTCCGTAGAAAAAATCATCCAGATCACTGCCAAAGTGTGGTCCACTAAAACGTGAAAGGGAGGACTTTTGGCCACGACGTTTTTAATTTGAGTCGGTTTGGAAGCACCGGGTAATCTAAATGTGTACGGCATCGGAACATACTTGCCCGGTTGTTCTGGAATAAGCGGGAGATTGGTAAGGCAATTGGTCCAGTTTGGAGTTATGGGAGTTTCCATGTTGAACGGTTTGCCAGGTCGTACGTGAACTTTGGTGATTGTAAAAGTAGTGCTTTTTTCTGCGGTATCACTATCACCCATTGTGTTTGGTGCACTAAAAATTTTTCAGTTTTTAGTCAATTTCTATTGACATAAGTGTCATAGACTCAATGACATGGATTTATTGTTGCGAACGGTAAGTCTACATGTGCAGTATTTGTGTAAATCAGAGTGTTGTTCGTAATTTGGTCAAGAAAAAGTAGTAAGCTGAAAATTGCTTTTTTGACTAAACACAAACTAAGAACACTACTGTGATTTACGCAAATACTACACATGTGGACTTGGCTAGACAAAATATTACAATTTCTTGTCTTGTCACTTTTTCACTACTTTAGATTTTCTGATACAAGATTGCATCAGGGCACGTTTGCCCTAGTATGTTATTTATGGAAAATATTCCCCCAAAACTGTTTCAAAAAATGAAACGACAGCATATCTAAGTTATTTGAAAAATATCGAAAAAGTTGTAGGGAATTTTATTCTCTACAAGATTGCATCAGGGAACTTTTTCCCTAAATTTTCATTTATAAGAGATATTTTCTCAAAACTGTTTCAAGAATAACTAAGTTATTTGAAAAAACATCAACAAAGTGTAATAAGGGAAAGTTGTTGGGAATTCTATTCTCTACAAGATAGCACTAGGGCACTTTTGCCCTAAAAGGTCATTTATGGGAGATATTCCCACAAAACTGAAAATCTTTGTATTTTCTATCAAAAATTCAGTGACTCGGTTTAATCTAAATTGATTTAGGTGCAGTTTTACAATCATAGTATAATGCTTTTTTACTGTCTATAACTAACCTAACCTACATATCTGTCAAACGTTCATTTCTATTATTTGAAAAAGACAAAACGGTTAAACTAGTTAACATCTTTCATATTGTCAACAGAAAAGTAAGTTAAATTAAGACAGTTAAGATTAAACTATTTAATTGATTTCCTGTAATTTACACAGCATTTCCAATTTTTACGAGGAGAATAAAATTTATTATTTTCTGCATTGCACCGGTTGATATTCCATTTGATTCTATTTGTAGTCACTTTCAAAAAGCGGAAATGAACTGTGTTTGAAGTTCCAAAATTCTCTATTTTTAAGCCAATACGGGCTCCCAGTTTGGTAATTAAAACTAAAAGTGGAATATGGTTTAAAAATTTGTTTGGAGGCTTTTTTGCGTGTTAAAACGGCGGCTTTCCGCCCGACGAAGCGGAATATGCGATTCTCTCTTTATTTCGGCACGGCATTCGGTATCCCGCAATTGATTACCCAGAAAAGGGTTTTGTTGTTTTCGCTATTTTTTTTCGGTAACAATTTTGTAGCGCGTGGCTGGTAGATTGCGGAACGAGAATGGCGTTTTAACCAGTTCCCGGATCAAACCGATAACACAAACAATCCACCTTTTCCGTGTTGGAAAAATCGAAAACCAAATTAAGGAAATTTCATTTTCTTTTGTAAAAGCCGAACCAACAATGAGAAAAAGGTCACGGTTAATTCGATTTCGTACCGGCGAACAGTTGATTTTTGCTGCCCCGTTAACATAATTTGTGCCCCTTCTGCTATTGTCGAATTTCCCGTTCCCGGAGCCGATTTCCAAGTCAAATAGAAAAACGAAATTACCGCCCCGTATATATAAAACGAAATTAAGGGTGCCGGCCTCTTTAATCATGTTTTTTTCGATTGGAAATTTGGTAACCTTCTGTTTTTTTCTTATTTATTTGATCGATTCAAAAGCACTTTTATCCAAGTAAAATCGATAGGAGTGAAAGCTGATCAGAAAAGTCTGATTATCTATTTCATAAAAGTTTGTTTAATGTTTTTTTTTTAAAGAATGGATGGAAATAGTAAATAATTTTGCCATGAAAATGACATAACTTATAATTAATTTTGTTTTAATTTTAAAATAGTGACTTGTATTTGATTAAAAAATGTGAAAATTGACTTAATTTTTAAGCTTTTAGGTCAACTCTTACAAAACCACGAAACATATTAGAAAAGTAACCAAATTAGTGTGACTATAGTTGAATGCATTTTATATTTTCATGTCCTTCATCAATATACTTTTGGCATTAACAACATTAGGTTTTGTATCTCTGACTTAATTTTAGACAATTTTTAAATATGACAACCGTCAAAATCCTCTAAATAAAGCTGTATAACCATAAAACACTATTAAGATCGTGTCTTGATCCGTATAAGCAGTACCAAACATATTTTATGCTTTATGAAAGAAATTTTGACAGTTATGACTGTTTTTTGTTCTGTTCTAAACTTGAAAACTGTCAAATTTCATCCCATAAAGGTACAAAGCAACAAAACATACTTGAAAAGTAACAAAATTAGATTGAATTTGGTTGAATGCATTTTATACAAAACTTCTTTTTTCGGACATTAACCTCACTAATCGATAGGTTCAAGATTAAAAGTGGAAGAGGAAATTTAATTTGGAATAACTAAAGGTCGAGCTCTTTAAGCTAAATTCAGTTAGTTTCCAATTTCCAAAGTTGTTAGTAATTGAATTAAAATGAAATAAACTTAATCATTTACAGATTAATAAAATTACTTGAATCAGTCGTAATTTAGTTAAATCTGAAAACTACGTCCACACTAAATCTGAAGAAAGTTCTGAGCTTTTAAGTAATGACTTCCTTTCAACAAAAAGTTCGCCAGACAAGTCATAAATCGAATTGTTAACTTCTAGGTGGAACGGCAACGCTAAGACAAAAATGAACACAAGTAGTGATGGTTGAAATGAAACGAAATTCCAAAAGAAAAAAAATTTGGCAACCGCTTTTACCAAAGTTGCCAAACGTAACTTGTGTAATAACTATGTCGTGCAACAACATTGTAACAAAGTGGGATGTTGTAATTTGATGCCACAATACATCAAACTGTATTTTGGGAATGCAAGCAAAACAATGTAGTTAAGTGACTTAATGCTAGAAAGTTTGAAAAAAAGTAAAGTTTGTTTTAAAAAATAATAAAATTCCACAGCTTGTTAACTCGATAGTGATTTCTTTGGTGTTAGGGCACATAAATTTAGTTTTTATCTTTTTTTCTTTACAATAATGAGTTTTGTCAGATCATTTCTTATAGTTAACATTCTTGTGTGTTTTATATCAATATTTATAAAAATAACTATTTAGTAGGTCAAGAAGAAATTATTCTATTTTTAATAAAAAAAAACTGCTGCCTAAACTGCCAAGGCGTTGTGATTTTTTAAAATAATAAAAATAATTAATTAGTGCCATTATTAATTAATTAAGTTATAGTTAATTAGCGGCGAAATTAGGTTAATTTTTTTACTGAAATGTACATGATTTAAGGAAAAAACACGTTTTTATGGTGCTTTTAGGGTATGTAAATTTTCTAGTTGTAAGTGTAGGGTAAGGGGGGGGGGAAGGACAAAACCTAACCTCAAAAATTCACTTTGATCACTCTAACCGTTCCCGAGATATGGCAAAGTGTAACTTTGACGCCCTCTAGCGGGCTTATCAGTCAACTTAGCCCGTTCGTTCAAACGTCATTTGTTAACCCTGACAGTCCTCTGCGAGTTTCCTTATCGCGTATTTTTAGTAAAAGTTTGATATAACAGAGTTATTTACTATTATTTCTAGAACGGTGCACACATGTGGTCCTTCGAGCCGGTCGAAAAGGTTTTTCAACGCGCCACCGTACGGCCAAAGCGTGTAGAAGGTCAAAGTTGCGTTCGGTCACGGCCTATCTAATCTCAAAAAATTCGGCTCGATCGCTCGAACCGTTTCCGAGATATGGGCAAAAGAGTGGAACGGTCAAAACCGACCTAACCTAACCTAAATTCACCCCGTTGGGGTTAAGATAAAGGGGTCTTGATGGTACTCGTTTTCGACTAATTTGGGGTCGGGGAATCCATTTCTGACGTCAGTTTAACAGTAGCTGTCATTCGGTTGTCAAACCCCCCCCCCCCCCCCCTTTCGTATTTTTTTGTTTTTTTGATACACTTTTTTGTAAATAACTAGTTGTTTACGATTTTTCCTATTATTGTATAGTTTTTTTTTTGCAAAAACTAGATCTCTTATATGGCCATTGCATTTTCTCGACTAAACTGTTACGTAATAAAAACGATATTAATATATATTGAGTTGTGTGATTATCTTCAATCCCCCGTAACTCGGTTGTTCGACCAGTTAGCCGAGTGGGCAAAAAAGGGTTTTGTAGGGAATTTTCCGCTCTACAACTTTGATTCTTAGAGTTTTTTCCCTAGGTGGTACCGTAAGGGAGTTGCTCTCGAGAAACCACAACTTTAAAGACCCCACCAAATTCAAACCCTCCAAACTCACTTATTTGTTCACTAATCAAAAAAAACTTTAAGAAGTAAAGTTGTAGGGAATTTTTCGCTCTACAACTTTGATTCTTAGAGTTTTTTCCCTATGTGGTACCGTAAGGGAGTTATTCTCGAGAACCCACAACTTCAAACCCTTCTATTTTATATTACTACATCCTGTTTGGATGATTTTTTTCTTTCCTTTATAGACAAGTTTGTTGATATTGATCGATTGAATTTCATAGATCTCAAGATTGACAATATTGGCGTCAAAGTATTATTTATTAAATTTTAGAATTATTAGCAAAAAAGTTTTGCAAGTTTCGGAACAACTCGAACCATCAGTTTCCAGAAATTGCCGATAAACTTCGCACATAAATCTTAGCCCTATCGTTGCATCAACGCGCCCTCAGGTTGTTAAAGTTAACGCGACTTCCCAACTAACGCCTATATTTCAGTCCCTTCTCGACCTTAACTAGTTCCTGCCTTCTATTTAGAACAACCATTTTAAACACACCCAACAGTATTCATCTCCATCAGTTTTAATTCGATTACACAACAAGACTTTTTCCTGTCATTGGACAATCTTCCTACAAACACTTCGTTAAGGACTAACTAAAGCAGTGCTCTTCTTTTTAACAAAACGAGTTTTTCCAGCACAATAACGTTTTATGTTGGGTTAGTTTTGCGACAATAATAAAAAAAAACAACGTAGAGCCCCCTTAAGCCAAGGTTTGTCCGATTTAATTTAATAGTGGGACACCAGTAAGCTGGGAAGAATAAACTCGTAATTTTTCGAGGAAAAACCTCAATATCTAGTGGTTTAAGCAGGCGCCGGTTGCTAAATCACAAACTTCCATTTTTCCGAGCAAAAAGAGAGGCTGAATGGGTCTTCCAGTCGAGGCACTACGTCATAGAAATTGCTTTTCTTTCTATATAAGTCTCCGGCACGAGACAAGATAAATTAAAGTTGTTACAGTTATTAAATTTTGGGGTGGGCTTTATTATATCGTCTCTCTCGAGTGCGGTTTTCTCGAGGTTTATAATTTGAATTTTCCGATAGAAAGCTTGACAAAAAGGAGAGATTTATTAAAGTCGTGTAATTAAAATCAGAAGAGTGCCAAATGAATGACGGATAATATTTCTGGAAGTTGTATATTAGTTGATTAGAGGACGTTTTGAAATAACATCCCCTGCAATTTAAATAAATGCGCTAATTAATTTTGCTAATGGAAATTGCAAACCTAACTTTATTACCTGTTTCACCGTCCAGAATTATTTATACAAGTTATAAATATTTTTCAAATAAAATCATGAAACCAGAATTACGAATTTAATTAAAGTTGAGCGCATTTATCAGCATTGGAGCAAATCCATAATTATTTCAGATATTACAATTACATAATTTTGTATTCTATTATTAAATAATAATGTTAACTAAAAGTGCTGTTCAGTCATTAATAAAAAAAACCAGTTCATTTTACATTCAATTATTTAACGTTAATGGTCCAACTGTCCTTTTTTATGCATTTTTAGAAGATCTTCAAGGAAAACCTCCAGCAAAACAGAATACACTTAACAGACGTAGCTTAAAAGCGTTTTTCAGATTGTAAAGGGATTATGTTATAAATGCATTAGCGTTAAAAATGAACAGGCCGGAAGAGTTCGTGCATTCTTTATAATTTTAAATGGAACTTTGAAGGATTACGTAAAATATTCAAGCAAACGATGGGTACAAAAGGCTTTTAAAAAGTTTCCATTCTATAAATCTCGATTGTTGATCGTTTCCCACGATCCCGGTCTATTGATTTTAATCTATTTTTAGTACTGCATTCATTATTTTGTTTCCATTAATTACTATCCGCAATTGTTAACCATAACAGGTGAACAATCAGACAAAAGTGGATGAATTTTTTCCAAAATTGACTTGAATGTTAATTTTTGTTTAATTTGAATGATAAGCTGGTGATATCCGTTTTGAGGAAAACACATTGAAAATCAAGAAAAAATTAAGTAAGAAACTAAATTGTATTCCGTTGAAAGCAAAAATCACTATGGTCTCATGAAAAATATGTACTTGAATATTTTCTAAGGATATTTTTGTCTTGATCAACTTTTGTTTGAGCAAAAACATCCTAAGATATCATTTATAAAAAGAATTATTTCTTCCTTCATCTTGGTGAGTAATAACTATCATTAAATGCTTGTTATACAGAGTGGTCCAGTTTTAAATGTCAATAATTCACCAATCCATAGCCAATTAAAAAATAAGTTGACATTCATTATGTCATTTTCCTGAAAAGTGCTTCCTAAGGAAAATACAGTCCTTCAAATTTCTGTTTAAAAAATCGTTTTTTTTGTCATAACTGTCAGACCGTTGGAGCAATATTGATCAAATTTGGAACAAGCACTTTATTACACGTTATTACGGTCAAAGACCCAAAACTAACCCAACCCAACTTAAAAATTGTCTTGGAAACGGAAAATTCACTTAAGAAGTTTAAAAAATATTATTGTAGCCAGTTTTCATAGTTTCCAGACAAACTGAAAGACTTTAGTTTTGAAAATTGACTTAGAAAAGATAAAAATTTCAGAAGCTTAAAAATTGTGTTTGTAACCAGTTTTCATGCAAATCGAGAGACTTTAATACTGAAAATTGACTTGTAGACATAAAAACTATTTTTTCAAGAATTTGTTACAACAAATTCATACATTTAAACCTTAATAATTGACTTGAACCCCAAAATGTGACTGAACTAATATAAAATGTGACATCAGAAGCTTAAAATTTGCATTTGAAGTAAGTTTTCATAATTTGAAGACAAATTTCAATATTTTAGTCTTGAAAATAGTCTTAGATGCAGGACATTGACATTAGATTCATGAAAATTGTCTTGAAAACTAACTTTTCGTGCTTTTTACTTTGCTTTTCATTTTCTTCCAATTCTGGACTAATTTTAGTGCTTCAAAACTGCTTTCAGCTTGGAAAATCGAGTTTCAAGACTATCTTCACCAAGTTATTGACATAGCAAACATTCTTCATATACTTAAAATGACATTCCAAGCTTTGTCACTATTAAATCGACTTCTAGACACCTCAGTGCTAAAAATTCGGGTATTTCTTAATAAACTAGACTGTTTTTAGTGTTTTAAGGCTTTCAGTGCCTCAAATCGAGTTTCAAGACTATCTTTACAAAGTTTTTGACTTATCAGGCTTAAAAGCCAGTGTGTGCACTGACCATAGTCTTGAAAATGTTATTTCAAGCTTCTTCACTATTAAATTGACTTCTACACTCATAGGTGCAATAAATTGTAGCACCTCTAAGAAATTCAGACTGTTTTTAGTGTTTTTTAAGACTGAAAAATCGAGTTTAAGACTATTTCCAAAAGTCAAGTTTCTTCAGTAATAAAAGTAAAAAATGTTGGTACCACATGCTACAATAATAGTCTTGAGAACTAATTTTTAGAAATAAAATTGTCCGAAAATTTAATTTACTTCTAGACTTGTTGTCCAGTCCAGAAAATTGAGTTGTACACCAATTAAAGTCTTGAAAATATACTTTTGGACTCTCTTTAGTCCTAGTATAGTCAGTTCTAGCATTAAAAGTCAACTTTTATATTATTTTTAGTAGTAAAAAATGAGTTTCATGCACAATACAATCTTTGTCTTGATTTCCGGACTTTTTTTAGTTCTTGAATGCCAGTTTCAGACACTCAACCAGGATGGCAGTCTGAGAAAGCGAATCATAAGACCATTCCTAGTAGTAAAAAAGTTTTTAGACTATTCAGTACAAATTTGGACTTTCACAAGTCTTGGATGTTCAGTTTTAAACTATAAAACGATTTTTTAAATGGAAATTTGGAGGACTGTATTTTCCTTAGGAAACGTTTTTCAGAAAAATGACATAATGCAAGTCAACTTATTTTTTGATTGTCAATGGTGAATTATTGACACTTAAAACTGGACCACCCTGTATAATATTATTCTATCAAGGGAGTAAATAAAACGGTTATTTTATCACTAGCACAATTACTGCTCCCTTGTTCAGCTAGAGTGGTTATGAAAATAGTTTTTCGTCTTTGAAACCGTAAACTAGTTTTAGGGGTCAAACCCTAATCTAATTTTATGTGAATTAACTTTATCCGTACCAAACCACCCCACTCAACGCACACCTACATTATAAACCCCGAATAGCGACCTATAAATCCTGATTTGTTTTGAAACCTAATTTTCCTCTGCCGTTCCGTCGTTTTAGCACCTTTCGCAACTTTCCTTTCATAAACTTTAAATTAGATTCTGCCATAGTTAGATGCACGAGTAAAAGTGGAAGCTTTTTATTGCCATTTCGGCAATTTGAAACTTCTTGTCAAGCCCAGGTACCGAAACGTTTAATGCCGGTAAATATAGTCGTTTTGCATATTTTTAATTTCGCATTTCGCGAATATAAAGTGGTGGGATTATTACGGAAATTGTTCGTTTTCCTGGTTGGAGAGAGCGTTGTTCAACTCTGGCAGAGTTGTAATTAGTAGTTGAGTAAATGGGAGTTGTCAGCTTAAATACTTCAACTTGAAATTGTAATTATTTACATACGAAGCAACCAATTTTCTATTCCTGGACGTGGTAGGTAATCTGGTCATGTTTGGCCAATCCGACTGATAATCTGAAACTGGGAATATAAAGGTTTCATTATTGCTAACATCGTTGTAGGATAAACTTGGTTAAACTGTGAACGTGAGCAAAATTTCAATAATCAACCTTTCACAAACCACACGTAGGTCAAATCCTAATTAGGGTACAGCGACTATTTTCTCGATTATGGCCTTAAGGGGAAAAACCTATTAAATCGTACCCACACACAATACCGTCGACATGGAATTTTCATTTTAGATTCATGTTTCAGAGAGTCTATTGAAACCCTCTAATATCGAGTGAATTTTCATTTATGCAGATTGAATTTATACCTTTAGGCTTCAACCAGAACAGCGTTACAAAATAGCGCAGTAATTGAACATTAAAAATGCTCATATTAAAATGTGATATACATTTCTAAAGGAGGTTGCTTAGTGGGGTAATTATGAAATGGAAATTTACAAGTTTTTAGAAATGTACATATCAAAAATCAAACAAAAGTAGGATTGCGTTACAACCTCACAAATTTTCAGTGTTTTCAAAGCATAAAATGTTTTAATACTATTTTGAGATGCGATTGAGAATCATTTTTGAAATAGCATCAAAAACCTCAAATACCAGAAAACCTTTTAAAAACGCTACCAAAAGTTTTTAGTTCCACCACCAAAAAAATAGCCATAAACAGAAATATAACAATGGCGTCTTTGGATAACAAAACTTACCAAACTGCGTTTACATAAGCTCTAAGTGACAAATTATCTTCTATCTAACCAGTAGTTGAAGCATTCCTTCCAAGGCTTGCTATTTTTTCAGTTTTGGCTTTTACTGTGCTGTAGTTTACTAGTTTTTGTATTGTTTAATGAAAAAAACTTTTTTTTTATGTTATGAGAAACTACTACTGTACCAATGATAAACTGGAGGAATTCGGACACGTAAAATTTCATAACGAAACGTCACTCGAAAAATACGTCTTTCATTATAACTTTTAAATTGGAAACAAATTGAAATTTTTATTGAGAAATCCCGTTCGCCGTACGGGAAGAGAAAACTAGGAAACTTTTTATTATTGCCATTTAAAATTCCCCACTCCCGTGGAAAGTTAGCGCTTTTTCCATTTTTCGTCGAATAAAATAAGTAACGAAATCGCACCTCGCTTCTAAATTTGTATCGATCCGGCGACGAGCTAAATTATATTTTCTATTACAGAAAAAGAAAGTTTTCAGTTCGAAAGTTTCAGTATTTTCCGTGGACCGGGGCCCCGGCGACAAAAGCCATGAATCTGAACTTTTTAATTTCGTTACGACGGAACTTCAACGGCATATTCAATTTTCATTTACTTACTGCCAAAAGAAAGGTTAAAATTAAATGACCAACTTTGTGAGAATGTCTGAGACCTCTAATTGCAAATGATATCATTCTACAAGTGTCTTAATCTTCCCAGAGTTATTTTAAATTGTCAGAGGTTGCCAGGACCATTTTAGAAATTCCATAGACTTCTAAATTCTTTTGAGAACCTTCTAAAAAGTGCCAGAAGCCTGTACAAGTGTCTTAAACCTTGCCAGAGGTGTTTTAAATTTTCAAAGACCTCTGAGACCGTTTTGAATGTACCAAAGACCTCTAAAGGCTACTGAGAACTTTCTGAAAAGTTCCAGAGTCCTGTACAACTGTCTTAAACTTTCCCAGAACTGTTTTAAATTGCTAGAGGCCTCTACAAGTATCTTAAACCTTTCCAGAGTTCTTTTAAATTGTCAAAGGCTTCTGAGGCCGTTTTGAATGTGCCAAAGACCTCTAAAGGCTACTGAGAACTTTCTGAAATATTCCAGACACCTCTACAACTGTCTTAAACCTTCCCAGAACTGTTTTAAATTGCTAGAGGCCTCTCCAAGTGTCTTAAACCTTTCCAGGGTTATTTTAAGTTGTCAGAGGCCTCTAAGACCGTTTTGAATGTGCCAAAGACCTCTAAAGGCTACTGAGAATTTTATGAAAAGTTCCAGAGCCCTCTACAACTGTCTTAAACCTTCACAGAACTGTTTTAAATTGCTAAAAGCCTCTACAAGTGTCTTAAACCTTTCCAGAGTTATTTCAAATTTTCAGGGGCCTCTGAGACCGTTTTGAATGTGCCAAAGACCTCTAAAGGCTACTGAGAACTTTCTGAAAAACTTCATAGCCCTCTACAACTGTCTTAAACCTTCCCAGAACTGTTTTAAATTGCTAGAGGCCTCTACAAGTATCTTAAACCTTTCCAGAGTTATTTCAAATTTTCAGGGGCCTCTGAGACCGTTTTGAATGTGCCAAAGACCTCTAAAGGCTACTGAGAACTTTCTGAAAAACTTCATAGCCCTCTACAACTGTCTTAAACCTTCCCAGAACTGTTTTAAATTGCTAGAGGCCTCTACTAGTGTCTTAAACCTCTCCAGAGTAATTTTAAAATGTCAGAGGCCTCTGAGACCGATTTGAATGTGCCAAAGACTTCTAAATGCTACTGAGAACTTTCTGAAATATTCCAGAGCCCTCTACAACTGTCTTAAACCTTCCCAGAACTGTTTTAAATTGCTAGAGGTCTCTACAAATGTCTTAAACCTTTCTAGGGTTGTTTTAAATTGTCAAAGGCTCTGAGACCGTTTTGAATGTGCCAAAGACGTCTAAATTCTACTAAAAACTTTCTGAAAAGCTTCAGATCCCTCTACAACTGTCTTAAATCTTCCCAGAACTGTTTTAAATTGCTAGAGGCCTCTACAAGTATCTTAAACCTTTCCAGAGTTATTTTAAATTGCCAGAGGCCTCTGAGACCGATTTGAATGTGCCAAAGACTTCTAAATGCTACTGAGAACTTTCTGAAATATTCCAGACACCTCTACAACTGTCTTAAACCTTCCTAGAACTGTTTTAAATTGCTAGAGGTCTCTACAAATGTCTTAAACCTTTCTAGGGTTGTTTTAAATTGTCAAAGGCTCTGAGACCGTTTTGAATGTGCCAAAGACGTCTAAATTCTACTAAAAACTTTCTGAAAAGCTTCAGATCCCTCTACAACTGTCTTAAATCTTCCCAGAACTGTTTTAAATTGCTAGAGGCCTCTACAAGTATCTTAAACCTTTCCAGAGTTATTTTAAATTGCCAGAGGCCTCTGAGACCGATTTGAATGTGCCAAAGACTTCTAAATGCTACTGAGAACTTTCTGAAATATTCCAGACACCTCTACAACTGTCTTAAACCTTCCTAGAACTGTTTTAAATTGCTAGAGGTCTCTACAAATGTCTTAAACCTTTCTAGGGTTGTTTTAAATTGTCAAAGGCTTCTGAGACCGTTTTGAATGTGCCAAAACCGTCTAAATTCTACTAAAAACTTTCTGAAAAGCTTCAGATCCCTCTACAACTGTCTTAAATCTTCCCAGAACTGTTTTAAATTGCTAGAGGCCTCTCCAAGTGTCTTAAACCTTTCCAGGGTTATTTTAAGTTGTCAGAGGCCTGTGAGACCGTTTTGAATGTGCCAAAGACTTCTAAATTCTACTGAAAACTTTCTGAAAAGCTTCAGAGCCCTCTACAACTGTCTTAAACCTTCCCAGAACTGTTTTAAATTGCTAAAGGCCTCTCCAAGTGTCTTAAACCTTTCCAGGGTTATTTTAAGTTGTCAGAGGCCTCTGAGACCGTTTTGAATGTGCCAAAGACCTCTAAATTCTACTGAAAACTTTCTGAAAAGCTGCAGAGCCCTCTACAACTGTCTTAAAACTTCCCAGAACTGTTTTAAATTGCTAGAGGCATCTACAAGTGTCTTAAACCTTTCCAGGGTTATTTTAAGTTGTCAAAGGCTTCTGAGGCCGTTTTGAATGTGCTAAAGACCTCTAAATGCTACTGAGAATTTTCTGAAAAGTTTCAGAGCCCTCTACAACTGTCTTAAACATTATAAGATTTTCGCCCAAACAATTACGAAAAAGCAAACAACATCGATACCGTTTAGAAAACTGAGCCTTGGGAGGCGGGTATAAAATTTACTGCCGCCGCCAAATTTTCCGTTTTATGGTTTTGCGGTTCTCTGGCTGTACGCAACCGGAGAAACTTTATATCCTTTATTCTATCCAGATGTCTGCGGTTGAGCGAGGCTCTCGAGAATATGCCTTTGACGAAATTAGAACTCGCACTGTTCTTAATAAGGATAAACCGCTGGAGATATGAAGAATATATGTGTGTGCAGGCGGGAGAAAGAGGGGGCGGCAAAATCTGGAAATGGAATATAACGGAAAGCGCCGCCTGATCCAAAGCCCCATAAACAATCCTCGTGGGGGGTTTAAGCTGTCGGAAATTGGCTGTGCGCAGTTTTATCCCGTCTTCTGTTAAATGGGTTTCATTATTTACGCAAATCTTTCCTTTTATGGTGTCTTAATAATAAATGTAACAACTCCACCTACTACTAAGATAATTTTGATTTAATCCTGAAAAACAAGTTTACCTGGAAGTGTTTCTAACTTTGGTTCATATCGGATGAAGATAGGAAATTCATATTGGATCAAGCATGAGGAGCCTTAATTATCCTAAAAAGTGGTGAAATTGATGAGAAAAGATCGAAACAATGAATCTTGGGAGCAGTAGATAACAGAACTAATTGATATTAATTTTTTGAAACTGTCGTTTTTGATAATAAAATACAATCTTCCTCAAAGACGGTATGTTTTTTGAAACATTACCAAAAGTAATTTTTGATGTAGAATACTTCAAGGCTTTAGAAAAACGTTCTAAAATGCCCAGTTTATTTCTAGTGACGTAGTAGTTAAAGTTAAAAAAAAACATTGGCAACCCAAAATTTCCGCCAAAGGTTTATGAAAAATCAATCGATTTACACTTAAAAAACTGCGTTTCCTAGGAAACTAATCCTGGAAAAGTTGCTCTCAGTACGACAAACGGTTCCGGAGATATAACTAAATATTTAACTTGACATGATCTATCTTGAAAAAGAAGTGGCATTTAAGAAGGTATGTTTATAAGAACTTTGTTTCATATGACACCCTAGTAAAACTAAATTGAGGATATTAGGGGTAACACAAGTAAATCAATCGAACAATTTTCTTGCGTAAAGTCTCTACAAATACATTAGAGCAATATGTGTAAAAATTTGGTTAGCATGAATAAAAATTCAAGCATGACAGAATAAGTTTGAGCCTTTCAACATATGATAAAATAAGCGAAACATGTTTTGATAATGATTTTTTCCATCGGTAAGGTTGAAACGGTTACCAACGTCTAAAACAGTACTATTTGTAGTAGAGCCCATCCCTACTTAAGATTGTCGTACGTCTAATAAGACAATGACATTGTACAGGGTGCTGCATTTTCGATGGTTTTACGGGGTACAGAGAAAAAGGTAATAGATAGAAAAAAAGTAGCATACGTGTTCTGATCTTTTTTTCTGAGCTGAGATGACTGGCGATGAGTGGGCTGAGCAAACTTCTCTTGTTTCAAAGATACGGGGGCTTTTGAAAATTGGTCATTTTGGAACCTCCTCTGTATTTCATTTGCTATTAAAGTTATCAAAAAAATAAAAAACGGTTTCCGGTAGAAGTTTTGACGTAGAATCCAATGGCGTATTCAGTTTTTTTCTATTACGTTTAGTTTCTGACATATGACAGTAAGTTATATTTTTTTTAAATGGAACACCCTTTATATTTTTAGTTCATTTAATTCTGTTGATTTTTACTTTTTCAACGGTGTATTAAAACATACAGTGCGTTTTTTTTAACGCGCAACATAGGATTTCACGTGTTAAATTTTTAAGCCCATGTTAGACCATGTTATTTTGGAACTACAAGTATAAAACTTGACGGGTGGCTATTTCGTACCCTGAAGCTTAAGTAAATTTACCAATTCGGCCTAAAAAGTGTTAAAAAACTTGCAAAAAATCATCTTTTTTCGAAAAGGTTTTATCGTTTCATACTCCCTGTATGTATTGTTGTTCTTTGTTGTTTTTGATACTGGCATGGCAGGTAGCAGGTAAAATTTGGCGTAGAAAGTAAAACAGGGTGATCATTAACTTTATATCAAGAAAGTTAAGAACAAAAAAAGTATTTTAACTGAACAATCACTTTAAGTGAATTGTTCAAATTGACCTCCGTTTGAAGCCAAACAGTATATTCCAAACAATCATAAAATTCCCTTTTGACGTTCAAAAGATGTCGGGTCGTGATGCAGTCAAAATAAGTCACTTTACCTGCTACCTGCCCTGCCAGTATCAAAAACAACAATGCATACAGGGAGTATGAAAGGATAACATCTTTTCGAAAAAAAATGATTTTTTCCAGTTTTAAATCACTTTTTAGACCAAATTGGTAGACTTACTTAAGCTTCAGGGTACTAAAGACACACCCGTCAAGTTTTATACTTGTAGTTCCAAAATAACATGGTCTAACATGGGCTTAAAAATTTAACACGTAAAATCCTATGTTGCGCGTTAAAAAAAACGCACTGTATAAGTTTGTAAGCGTTAATCTTGGTAATTAGAAAAAAAGCGTTTCCTTAACAAAAAAGTGCTAAATAATATGTATAAAAATACCCACAATTGAAATAAAATTTGGCTATGTTCATATTAACATGTTACATGTCGTTTATAAACAGTTTTTTCAACTTTTACCTTAAAATCAGTAGAAAATTGAAATGGCCACTTTTCTTATTAAAGTGACGGTAGAACTGTTTGTGACTTAGATTTTTAATAAGATTTATTAAAAATATTTAATTTTCTGATGTGTTAGTTTATTTAATTTCCGATTTTGTTTGGTATTTTAGATATTGGCCATTTTTTAGCTTAGCAAAGGTCTTTTTTTAAAATAACAGGATTAACCTCTACAAACTTATATGTTGTAATACACCGTTGAAAAGGTAAAAATCAACAGAATTAAATGACGTAAAAATATATAGGATGTTCCATTTAAAAAAATGTAACTTACTGTCATATGCAGAAACTAAACAAAATATAAAAAAACTGACTACGCCATTGGATTCTACATGAAAACTACTACCGGGAACCGTTCTTCCTTTTTTGATAACTTTAAGAGCAACTGAAATACTGAAGAGGTTCAAAAATTACCAATTTTCGAAAACCCCCCGTATCTTTGAAACAAAAGAAGTTTGCGCCGCCCACTTTTCGCCGGTCATCTCAGCTCAGAAAAAGAGATCAGAACACGTATGCTACTTTTTTTCTATCTATTACCGTTTTCTCTGTACCCCGTAAAACCATCGAAAATGCAGCACCCTGTACAGTAAAACTTCCGGTTTGGAGGCTTTTGTCATTAGCTTTCAGAACTTAAGATGTTATTAACAAGTGGTTCATACTTAACTTTAATAACATAAATATTAATTCATACAGTGAACCAAACAATCAAGATTGTTGAATATTACAACTTCTATCCATCTGTTGTACACAGTTATAATAAAAACAGCCCGTCAATTTTCCCAACGAAAACAATTTGAGTTATATCAAAGCCACCGGACAAACCATCTATCCACTAGCAACCAATTTTAGCGGCTTTTCGCTAAATCTCGAAATCGTGAAGGAGAATAATAGACTTTTGATTGAATCGGCACGTTCTTAAAATAAATTTGAAACAGATTTAGAGAAATAAAGGACTCTATTTCGCGCGCCACGGTCGCAATCCCGAATTTATACGGCTCCCTGGCAACCGATCGTGACCTCAATATGCCATAAACTTGAAAGGCGAAAAAATCACTTTTCGGTTCGTATATTATGCGTGTGTCTAATGCAAAATGAACCACCGCACAAAGACTGGTTTCCTAAAAAGAATCCGTATACTTTATGTAGTCATCAAACGAAAGAAAACAGTAAATTTGGAGTAAGGAGTCATCTGCGCAAAAGTAATCAGCAACACTCGGCGCAGTTTTTTTGCTGGTTACGAGGGAAAGTTTAGGGATTTACAGCACGTTGCATTAATAGAAGTTTGAGGCAACGTTAGAGCTGTAGAGAAACAGTGACTGCTGTTATTTACGGCCGCTTTTCATTTTTGTAATGCCGCCGCGCGCTGCATGAAAGCAACTTTCGGAGATTTATGGGCCCGTTGTTGTGTTTGGGGTTTGTACTATTCGTTGTTTCGTTTAGGGGATTAAGTGTGCTTAGGGCTTAGGAATGTTTTTTTGGAAAGGGTTAATGTTTTAGTTTTTGTTATGCTCAAATAAATTTAGCAAGGGAATTACTATTCAGCGTAATGCAGAAAGTTTAAATTATAATGAGTCAACCAAACTATAGTTGGTTTTCTTAAGCTACGATAATTGGCCAGTGTTATAGATGGTTATTATTAATTTAAACTTAAAAATAAGACAAGAAAAATAAAAATTGAATTCGGAATAAAAAGGACTTTTAGAATCTAACATAAAGACATCAGGACCATATAAAAAAGTAAAGTTGATGATGGTTGCGCAAAAACGAAATGATTTAATCAAATCTGTATCTCTAACCTTTTTCGAGATCCCCATAGTGGCCCTCCTTATCCTGGACACACTGTATTTTTTGACCTATTCACCAACTGTAATTTCTTTTCTTTCAAAAATCAGATATTGATTTATTTTAGTTACATTCAAATCGTCCGCCTAAGCGAAGATTTACTGTCTACATTGATGTATAAAATTGTCTACTTAAAATTGTATATTTTGACCTGTTTGTGCTTTTGTCTCAATTTTTGAATGTTTTTCATAAAAGACTTCTTTTCGTACAAGTGACTTGTTTCGAAATTTGTCGTAAAAATTCTTTGTTGTTCTGACACAACTTCTGACGACAAGCACTTAAATCAGCTCTTTAGGGTAAAGATTTTCTGATTTTTTTCTACCAATATTCCTGGACTAGATTAAGGACTTATCACACCTTTTCACCTCAGCAAAAATGTTGCCAATTTTATAAAAAAATCATTTCGGCTAACAACTCTGTTAAAAGTCATAAAAGTTAAAGATCTTTGGACATTTCTTAGCATCACTTTCATGAGCTAACTTCTTAGAGCTTCATGGATCTAAGTTTGACAGTTTCAACGTTTAATGACACTTTAGGACATTGTCTTTAGTCACGTGACAGATGTCATTATTGTCAGAATTAGCTTAGAAGTGCCGTAAAGCTATAAATGATCATAATAGTCTATAATTTTATGAGTTACAATTTATGTGATATTTACCGCTCTATGGGCGTAAATTTGATAAATGTGACATTTGTAGACAGTTTAGGACGTTGATTATGTCATATGACAGCTGTCAAAACTGTACAAATTGACTAGAAAGTGTGTAGGGTGTGCTATAGAATATCATAATGATGTATCGTTTTCTTGAGTTACAGTTGAAGCTGTATTCAGAGCTTCATGGATCTAAGTTTGACAGTTTCAACGTTTGATGACACTTTAGGACATTGTCTTTAGTCACGTGACAGATGTCATTATTGTCAGAATTAGCTTAGAAGTGCCGTGAAGCTATAAATTATCATAATAGTCTATAATTTTATGAGTTACAATTTATGTGATATTTACCGCTCTATGGGCGTAAATTTGATAAATGTGACATTTGTTGACAGTTTAGGACGTTGATTATGTCATATGACAGCTGTCAAAACTGTAAAGATTGACTAGAAAGTGTCTAGGGTGTGCTATAAAATATCATAATAATGTATCGTTTTCTTGAGTTACAGTTGAAGCTGTATTCAGAGCTTCATGGATCTAAGTTTGACAGTTTCAACGTTTGATGACACTTTAGGACATTGTCCTTAGTCACGTGACAGATGTCATTATTGTCAGAATTAGCTTAGAAGTGCCGTGAAGCTATAAATTATCATAATAGTCTATAATTTTATGAGTTACAATGTATGTGATATTCACCGCTCTATGGGCGTAAATTTGATAAATGTGACATTTTGTTGACAGTTTAGAACGTTGATTATGTCATATGACAGCCGTCAAAACTGTAAAGATTGACTAGAAAGTGTCTAGGGTGTGGTATAAAATATCATAATGATGTATCATCTTCTTGAGTTACAGTTGAAGCTGTATTTATGGAACTAAGTTTGATCAGTCAAATTATTTTATTTTATACGTTTTCTTCCACGTACTGCACAATTTGGACGTCATTTTCAATACATCCTGTATACTATTATTATTAAATATTCCTAATAAACTTCTAAAATGTATTCATACAACTTTATCTCTGTCGCCTGAAAGTTTGTATCTTTTATTTTTTAAGTCGTTATATTCTGGTTTGTTTCTCTGCAGTCCAACGTTCATGTTAAGCGGTCTCGCTTGTCACCATTTATAAAACTGATTGAAACAATCCCTTATATACTCTAGAAATGCAGTGCTGTGCCTCGTTTAACTCGGGAAAACTGACTATTTACGTCGCTAGTGGCGGATTTAGATTTCGGTTGCACTCTCCCCGGCTTGAACATTTCTGACGGGGAATGTTTTTGCCGGGGAAAAAGCCAAAGTTAAACTTCCCGACGTAAAATCGGAATAAATATTCGGCAAATTTGAGCGGCGCACTTCAAGAAAAGACCTGCATCTGACGGGCGCCGTTTTAGCTGTTGCTCAACTAAAATATATTCCTTCGTTCGCCTTCACGATAGATTCGTGCATGATAAAAGAATTTCCAATTCCAATGGGAGAAAAGGAAAAAAAAAAACGTCTGCTCGTTGAAGTAACGTAATTTCAAAGTAAAATCTTTAACGAGCTTATTCAAAAAAAAAGGCAAAGAGTTCTATGCCATGTTAATAATTGTTTCCGCCATTACATCACAAAGAAAACATGGAAAAACGCAGTCGAGCTATCATAACAACTTAAAATTGCCGCTTTTTACCTTGGAACATTAAACTTTTAGTTGGAAGTTTTTAAGCGGAAGCTTCTTCGACTTCGTCTACCAAAGAATTCGTAACAGCGGACGTGTCTTTTGCGGTGTACAGAACTGTTCAGACGCGTCCACGAGTTTGGACTTTTAATGAGGCCTTAATCTTGACTATTCTAGTTTTTCTCCCCAAAGGAAACCGCCAAACTTAGAATAACTTTCTTCTTTAATGCTCTCACTGCGAGAAAAGAATGAATTTTGCGTTATTTGTTTTCAGGATAGTATCCATTAATCATAAGATATAATAATCATCGTAAAACGTAAAGTGAACTTCTTTTTAACTAAATATAACAATTAAAAATACAGATTCTTTCAAAATATCTCAAAAACGTCATTCAAATATCTTGACGAATCAGAATAACCCTAAAGTCAGCTCTTTCTCTGAGCCATTAACTACATTAGAGGCCGGAGTCTATTTTCGCCCTAAAAGTAATTTCCTTTATATTCAACGGGGAGAATGTCGAAATCCGAAAAGTCAAACAAAAGAACCGACCAAAACGGTCGGACGCGTAACTTCTTAATGCAAAAGTTCCCGCTTTGAAGTCTGTTATTGTTTTGGCAACTCCGAAGGAATTATAAGTGTTTCTCCGGGGCCCCGGAGTCTATTTAAGCGTGGGGGGATCGGTCCCGTTGTTTCCATATTTATTGCCATCAACCTCAAATCCTTGACCTAGTTTTGTATTTTTTTTTTGGTTTGGGGGTCGGATTAAGCCGTTGTGTGTTTTAACGCTATCAAGAAGGGTGGAGCAATGATGCCAACCTCAGATTACTGGAAATCTTCTTTCTAATGAAAAGCTTTGTTTTTCACCAAACGTGATCCACGAACAAATTTTAGGATTACGGGTTGATTTAATAAACTGTAGCCCAGTTTTTTCCGTGGCAATTTCAACATCAATACGGGAGTTTTTAATTAAGAGATGCGTTACAGTTAATCTGAAGCCTTAAACAGGATTTCGATCTAAATCTATTAAAGAGAAAATACTAAACAACACTATGTAAAAATAAAGACATAATTCCTAATTCTACTTATTTCAGTAAATACAGGGTTAATTTTTAGAACGTGACCAGCTGTAATGGCTTTATTATTAAATTTTTGTAGAAGATTTTTGCATACATTTTTTCTACGTGCAATCAAGAACTTTGCAAATCGCAAACAAAAATCGCATTACGTTCTTTTAAATGTAACACTACATATATTTTTACACATCTAGTTTTCAATTTCCATGCAAATTTTTCTTTTTAATAATATGCAGGAAGTATTTGAAATTTTGAAATTAAGATAAATTTGATAACGCTATACAGTGCGTTTTTTTTAACGCGCAACATAGGATTTTACGTGTTAAATTTTTAAGCCCATGTTAGACCATTTTATTCTGGAACTGCAAGTCTATAACTTGACGGGTATGTCTTTAGTACCCTGAAGCTTAAGTAAGTCTACCAATTTGGTCTAAAAAGTGATTAAAAACTGGGAAAAAATCACTTTTTTTCGAAAAGATTTTATCGTTTCATACTCCCTGTATGCATTGTTGTTCCTTGTTGTTTTCGATACTGGCAGGGCAGGTAGCAGGTAAAGTGACATATTTTGACTGCACCACGATCCGACATCTTTTGAACGTCAAAAGGGCATTTTATGATTGTTTGGAATACTGTTTGGCTTCAAACGGAGGTCACTTTGAACAATTCACTTATAAAAATACTTCTTTTGTTCTTAACTTTCTTGATATAAAAATGATCACCCTGTTTTACTTTCTACACCAAATTTTACCTGCTACCTGCCGTGCCAGTATCAAAAACAACAAAGAACAACAATGCATACAGGGAGTATGAAACGATAAAACCTATTCGAAAAAATATGATTTTTTGCAAGCTTTTTGACACTTTTTAGGCCGAATTGGTAAACTTACTTAAGCTTCAGGGTACGAAATAACCACCCGTCAAGTTTTATACTTGTAGTTCCAAAGTAACATGGTCTAACATGGGCTTAAAAATTTAACACGTGAAATCCTATGTTGCGCGTTAAAAAAAACGCACTGTATTTTTAACCCTAAGTAGACCAGGATACTTGTAGAGACCTTTGGTTCGTTTTAAAAGCTTTTCAGTAGCATTTAGAGGTTTCTGAAATATTCAAAATGTTCCTAGAGGCCTCTGAAAGTTTAAAATAGTTATGGAAAGGTTTAAGACAATTGTAAAGGGCTCTGGCACTTTTTAGAAGATACTCAGTTGCATTTAGAGGTCTCTGACAATCTCAAAATGGTTCCAGAGGGCTCTGGCAATTTATAATAATTTTAAGAATATTTAAAACACTTGTATAGGCTTCTGGCTCTTTTTAAAAGGTTATAAATAGCATTTAGAGGTTTATGGAACTTTCAAAATAGTGCTAGAAGCCTCTGGTACTTTTTAGAAGGTTCTCAGTAGCATTTAGAGGTGTTCTAGAGGCCTCTGGCAATAGGACACCTATTTTTGGTTAATTCAGAAACATTTTATGTATAATGTTCTATACTGGTAGAACAGTTTTGCAGATATTTGACATTTCAAGAACAAGTGTACCTTTTGAAAGACAATTTGTAAAAAAGCGTATTGCCATAATAATTATGAAAGACATAAACTTACGAAGGCGTAGAAGGGCCACATTTTTCTTAATTTTTTACTTCAAACTCAGAAATTAACTAAATTCCGACAAATTCCGATTTTGGTTCGAAGAGTGTTTTTGCAATGTTGACAAATTAACAAATTCTACTAATTAAGATCAAAGAGTGTTTGCAATGTTGCCAAACTGACTAATTTTACTAATTTAGGTTGAAGAGTATATGCAATGTTATCAAACTGACAAATTTTACAATTTTGGTTTGAAGAGGGTTTCCAACCTGTCCAAACTGACAAGTTCAACTAATTTCTTTGAAGTGTGTTTGTTTGCAATGTTGCCAAATTAACAAACTCTCCTAATTTAGATCGAAGACTGTTTCCAATGTTGCCTAACTGACAAAATTTGGTAATTTGGTTCAAAAGTGTCCTTGCAATGTTATCAAACTAACAAATTCTACAATTTTGGTTCGAAAGAGTGTTTGTAATGTAACCGAACTGACAAGTCCGACTAATTTCTTTGAAGTGTGTTAGCAATGTTGCCAAAGTTAACAAATTTTACTAATTTGCTTCGAAGAATGTTTGCAATGTTGCCAAACTGAAAAATTTTGTCTAATTTGGTTTGAAGAGCTTTTGCAATGTGACAATGTAAATTCTGAGTTGGAAGTCGGAATTTAACTAAATTCCGAGGAATTTAAGAAAAAAAATGTTTGTGGCCCTTCTACGCCTTCGTATAAACTTCATATAGTCTGAACTGTCTAAAATTCAGTTGTCAAAGTGTATTTTTTGTAATAAATCACCGTAATGTCTCATTTTCAGATATAGTAATAATTTACCTGTAATTCTAGGAGAGCTTTTAATTTTAAGCATCAATTTAAAAAAATCTAAGAGTTTATGCGAATTCAGGATATGCAGGCATTTATTCTTATTTATTTCAAAAACTATCAATTTTCAAGCTGTAGTTTAAGGAAATCTGATGGAAACACATGATAGCCCATAATCATCAAAATGAAACTTACCAGAATTCTCCCCCGAACTTCCGGTGCCTAACAAAACGTCGATGCCTCCGTCCGACAGAATGTCCGCGTCTTGAGTGTAAATTGAAAAGGACGAGTCTTCTTGCAGTCTGGCCAACATAACCGCCAAACTATTCCTAAGAGAACACAGATTTAATTGCAGAAAATAAGAGAAAAACCCTGTCAAGACTCCATGATGATGGACATGATATGCTGCAGTGCTTTGGTTTATTTACCATCTTTATGTAGTAAGTGAGAGTTTCGCTTTTATATCCCGTAGGAATATAGGACAGAAGGGTTGGTATCCTACGAAAAGTTTTTCACAATGACGATCGAAACAATGAGGATAATCTTCTATGTGCGTTAAACGTTGTGTGTAAGATGGTAAACCTTTGAGCAAAACATAATCTTTATCTTTCGGCCCTCTGTACGTAAACTACAATTTTTTTCCCGTAATAAAAAAATTAAGTGGCATTCTAAGTCGAAACGAAGTGAGATAAACTCTCGAAAAATGATTAGCAATTCCCTAAGGAATGGAGAAAGTTACCTGTCGAGATCATCGGGCTCCTTGAGCTGCAACGTGACGTTGCCATCGGAAGCTGTGGAATACATAAAAACGGCATGGCTGCCGGTATAGGGCTGGAGGGGCACCCGGACTCCGGAGAATTCGTGCACGGCCTGCAAAAAAGCAACATTTTAAAAATTCAAATTTTTTCCTCAGAAATATTTATAAAGCGGCAGTAAGTCGTTCGTTGAAATTACTAAAACGACAGTCCTGCATATTAAACCAATTTGGTTGGATTTTTTTTTGGGTATATTTTTGTGTCATCAGAACAAGAAGGAGCCATCACTTTTTTCAATTATTAACAAGTAATGTCTAACAATTGACTTTTGAATGTAAAACTTAAAGTGTCAAATTTTAAATTCAGTAAAACAGTCAGATGACCCTGAAAAAAAAAAAAATAAATAAATACAGTTTTAAACTTGAAAATTGTCTGGGACGTCAAATTGAAGCTGTCAATGTTCAAATTAAAATTATTAAAGTTTTAAAATTATTAAAGCAGTCACGTGACTCCAAGTAATCCAGTTTTGAACTTGAAAATGTTGCAGAAAGACAAATTTTAACTGTCAAAATTCAAATCAGATAAAACAGTCACGTAAACCTAAAAAAATTGAATTTGCAACTGTAAAAGTTCTAATCTTATCAGAATAAAGCAATTGATGTTAAAAAACAGTAATCACTGACACACTGCAAGCATTCTAAAAACACAAAAACTCCTTTCTGTCTTTCAAATAACGTGGTAAATCGACGCGCCACCTACACTCAGACAAATGAATCATTTACTGCCACACGCAACAATCTCCCTATTTAAATATTAGTTTGTCGTCTCTGACACTAACATTAATTCTTCCCAGTTTTTTTTTATCAAATCACTTGTGGAAGAAAACACTTTCATATTCTGAATGATGTTTTTGTTTTGGATTGAATTTTCGAAATGTATCCTTCTGTTACCGTGGAGAATTTTCACATGATTTCCACCCACCATTGATTGTAGTAAGATATGAACCGAAATTTATTAGATGATGCCGATGAACGACGAAAAGAAGTGACCAGAGAAAAGCGAGTTCGGGAGTTTAAGAAATCTGCTATGACACTGAGCATTTTTTATGTCACTGAGTTTTAAGTATTAGTACATTTGTTGTAAGAGTAGACTATGTTGGGTGTTTTCTGAACGTATAATAATATTGCACATAACGATGTTCATTTGTAACAACAGTTCTTGGAAGATTCGGTTTTGTATCAGGGATGTTTACTACTAGGAAACTCCAGTGTCTTCATAAAGTAATCAGATCAAAGAGACGGAGATTTCCAGTCTTGGAAACATTTCTCAAAATAATCCAAAGCAAAACATTTCTTATATATTTTCCTTTTAGTACTCATATCATAAATAACTATTATGGTAGATAACGATATGTTGCATATTATAAGGTTTTGGCGGTCATATTCCTGTCACATATATTTCAGCTTTTGTAGTTGTTTGTAAACCGTTCCTTATTGACATATTCTGGATCAGGTCAAGCACATGTCGAACTAAGATTAATACGTGAATTAATCGACCGACAACATGTCGCCGGGGTGTTTAACACGACCGATGGGGTCGATAACGGCCATTTTTAAATCGAAACAGGTACGATCACGATCGCCAATTACGTCGGGCATAATGAATCTATTATTGTCCCCTTTAAAACGCATGAATGTGTTTGTCGGTAAATAACAGGAATAATTAACGCTGTAACTCTGCATGATTTACGGCATCGGACACCCGAAAACGGATAATTGTTTCTCTAACTCCTCCGAACCAGATGCTGCCGCACATTTTAGTAAATTACGATCCTATTCTGATGTATATTTTACAGTTTTGAATTCATCCCCCTCGCTTAAATTAAAAATAAACACCGAACGCGTAGACGGTTTGTTTTAATTAGACTTGTCAGAGCGGGTGTTTTACCTGAACATTTTCCTAAAAAAAATGTTTTTTATTTGGTTTTTACTGGTGTGTTTGTTCGGTGATTTTTTGTCCTGAACGTCCACGTGTAAGTCGTAAAAGTAGACATTAATGAAAAAAGGAATTCGAATTAATTTACACAGCCACGTCCACATCTGTCCACCAGAAGTTTTGTCCAAAAATATATTTCTAGATGATTAATTAAATATTTCTAATTTTGCCCTGAAATTCTTTAATTTTTTTTTGTGCTTTTTTTGCGTTTATTTCACCTAATTTAAGGTTTTTTAGTATAAATATGCCCTTTGCTGTGCATTAGAATTTTTTTTTCCAAAATTGCTCTTTTGACCAAAAACGTAATTTTCTCATTTTTTGAAGGGTTGTAACTTTTTTATTTGAACTCCAATCAATTTTGCTAAATCGCAATTAGAAAAAGGATAAAAAATACTATAAAATGAGTCAAACCTCGCCTCTCTAGCTGTTCATGTTACCGAATTACTGTATCTCAAAAAAATAGTTAAAAAATACCCCTAATACTCCCCCATTTTTTAAATTTTTTTGAAAAATGAAAAATTTTAAAGTGCTTTTTTTGCGCTTATTGCACCTAGTTTAAAGTTCTATGGTATAAATATGCCCTTTGCTGTAGATTAGAACCCCTACGGAGCAAAATAAAACGTTGCCAAAATTCCACTTTTGACCAAAAATGTAATTTTCTCACTTTTTGAAAGGTTGTAACTTTTTTATTTGAACTCCAATCAATTTCGCTAAATCGCCATTAGAAAAAGGATAAAAAATACTATAAAATGAGTCAAAACTCGCCTCTCTAGCTGTTCATGTTACCGAGTTACTGTATCTCAAAAAATAGTTAAAAAATACCCCTAATACTCCCCCATTCTTTCAATTTTTTTGGAAAAATGAAAAATTTTAAAGTGCTTTTTTGCGCTTATTTCACCTAATTTAAAGTTCTTTGGTATAAATATGCCCTTTGCTGTACATTAGAACCCCTACGGAGCAAAATAAAAATTTGCCAAAATTCCACTTTTGACCAAAAATGTAATTTTCTCACTTTTTGAAAGGTTGTAACTTTTTTATTTGAACTCCAATCAATTTCGCTAAATCGCCATTAGAAAAAGGATAAAAAATACTATAAAATGAGTCAAAACTCGCCTCTCTAGCTGTTCATGTTACCGAGTTACTGTATCTCAAAAAATAGTTAAAAAATACCCCTAATACTCCCCCATTTTTTAAATTTTTTTGAAAAATGAAAAATTTTAAAGTGCTTTTTTTGCGCTTATTTCACCTAGTTTAAAGTTTTTTGGTATAAATATGCCCTTTGCTGTACATTAGAACCCCTACGAAGCAAAATAAAAATTTGCAAAAATTTCACTTTTGACCAAAAATGTAATTTTCTCACTTTTTGAAAGGTTGTAACTTTTTTATTTGAACTCCAATCAATTTCGCTAAATCGCCATTAGAAAAAGGATAAAAAATACTATAAAATGAGTCAAAACTCGCCTCTCTAGCTGTTCATGTTACCGAATTACTGTATCTCAAAAAATAGTTAAAAAATACCCCTAATACTCCCCCATTTTTTAAATTTTTTTGAAAAATGAAAAATTTAAAGTGCTTTTTTTGCGCTTATTTCACTTAGTTTAAAGTTCTTTGGTATAAATATGCCCTTTGCTGTACATTAGAACCCCGACGGAGCAAAATAAAAATTTGCCAAAATTCCACTTTTGACCAAAAATGTAATTTTCTCACTTTATGAAAGGTTGTAACTTTTTTATTTGAACTCCAATCAATTTCGCTAAACCGGCATTAGAAAAAGGATAAAAAATACTATAAAATGAGTCAAAACTCGCCTCTCTAGCTGTTCATGTTACCGAATTACTGTATCTCAAAAAAATAGTTAAAAAATACCCCTAATACTCCCCCATTTTTTAAATTTTTTTGAAAAATGAAAAATTTTAAAGTGCTTTTTTTTGCGCTTATTTCACCTAGTTTAAAGTTTTTTGGTATAAATATGCCCTTTGCTGTACATTAGAACCCCTACGAAGCAAAATAAAAATTTGCAAAAATTTCACTTTTGACCAAAAATGTAATTTTCTCACTTTTTGAAAGGTTGTAACTTTTTTATTTGAACTGCAATCAATTTCGCTAAACCGGCATTAGAAAAAGGATAAAAAATACTATAAAATGAGTCAAAACTCGCCTCTCTAGCTGTTCATGTTACCGAGTTACTGTATCTCAAAAAATAGTTAAAAAATACCCCTAATACTCCCCCATTCTTTCAATTTTTTTGGAAAAATGAAAAATTTTAAAGTGCTTTTTTGCGCTTATTTCACCTAATTTAAAGTTCTTTGGTATAAATATGCCCTTTGCTGTACATTAGAACCCTTACGGAGCAAAATAAAAATTTGCCAAAATTCCACTTTTGACAAAAATGTAATTTTCTCACTTTTTGAAAGGTTGTAACTTTTTTATTTGAACTTCAATCAATTTCGCTAAACCGGCATTAGAAAAAGGATAAAAAATACTATAAAATGAGTCAAAACTCGCCTCTCTAGCTGTTCATGTTACCGAATTACTGTATCTCAAAAAAATAGTTAAAAAATACCCCTAATACTCCCCCATTTTTTAAATTTTTTTGAAAAATGAAAAATTTTAAAGTGCTTTTTTTGCGCTTATTTCACCTAGTTTAAAGTTTTTTGGTATAAATATGCCCTTTGCTGTACATTAGAACCCCTACGAAGCAAAATAAAAATTTGCAAAAATTTCACTTTTGACCAAAAATGTAATTTTCTCACTTTTTGAAAGGTTGTAACTTTTTTATTTGAACTCCAATCAATTTCGCTAAATCGCCATTAGAAAAAGGATAAAAAATACTATAAAATGAGTCAAAACTCGCCTCTCTAGCTCTTCATGTTGTAAAAAAGACTTTCAGTTTTTTAAGTTTTAGGTTTTTTGGTATAAATCGTCCCAATAGTAAATTTATGGAAAACTTATGTAAATTTTATGAAAAATTATGAAAACGTTGCGGTTCGGAGTAGAAACAGGACAACATATTAACGAGATTATCAAACTACTTATTCCGAAACATAGAAACATTTTAAGATCGTCCATTTGAAGACCGTTTGACAAAAAGAAGAGTTCAAGCTTGACAGAACAACGTCTGTGGAAGTTGTACAGTTTTGCATATTGGAACAACAATTTGAACTCTCAGTACAAAGAGAGTGTTGTGAAAACTATGGGAATTGTTACTGCTCAGCTCATTAAAAAAATGTACATGTAAGAGTTTTCTCAGATTGTTTATTAGATTCTGTTGGAATTAAACAGAATTTATTGTCATACTTGTTGTTTTGTTGCATAAAATAATTTTTACTTCAGAAAAATCTGAGAATGGTTTCAAAAATTTGAACGTCCTTGTACATCTCTATAAGGATTGATAATAATTCGTCTGTGATTGGGTTAAGGTGATGATAAAATATCAATTTTTTGTTGTTGTAACATATAATTTTACTGATGAATAAAATTCTCCTTACCAAAACTGCACTCACATGCGGTAGTAATCTATCTACCCATTTTATAAAATATGTCAACCATTATTATGTAACAAGCAAAAACTGCGGTGTAACAATAATTTAAATACTCTGGTGGATGATACCGGCCTGATAAGCGGTAATTGTAGTTCCGATGGGAAATAAAAACTGCGGCCAGTTTTTAAAGCTAAATTTAAACGGCGTTTTATTATTGTTTCATGCAAATGACCCTCTATACATTTCGCTAATCTTCCTAGGGAAATAAGCTCTCCGAGATTAACTCGCGCTATTTAGGTATTAATTATGCATTTTCGGATTTCGTCCCGATTCAAATATTTACGAGTCCTACTAAAAATTTAAAAGACATAGTCGCGTTTCCATTAGACATGGTAAAAATTTAAAATATTCCTTTATTGAAAAATATTTGTTGTTGGTGGTTTTGCTATAAAATTTTGTAGGTTTAATTAGCAGCAAAAAATGTGCAGGGATAAAATCAATACTGCATTTTGATGGTTTTTTTAATTAAACCGCCAATATTTAACATTCCTTTTCAACGTTGTTTTTAATTTCCAAATTGTATGGATGGATTATTAAAATCCGGGCAAAACTTCACTCTTTCCCCACCCCCAAAACTTGCATTCTATACCAGCAATTCAATGATGACTGCGGAATTTACGGCGGTGCCGGCATAAAAGTTGCCTGAAATATTGCATGCGATTTCCTCAAGGTAAATAAAATTGGATCACGTTTGAAACTGTCGTAAAATT
Source organism: Ips typographus (assembly GCF_016097725.1). Lineage (NCBI taxonomy): Eukaryota > Metazoa > Arthropoda > Insecta > Coleoptera > Curculionidae > Ips > Ips typographus. The sequence continues at coordinate 23,823,145 of NC_138423.1, read as the reverse complement.
TTATATCGGCAATCAGCAGACCCATAGATGTCGCAAATAAAATAAAAATCGAACCGGAACTGGGAAAGACTACGGGATGGAGTTTTCCTAACTCGATAACAGACTATTTGGTTGAACAAAAAAAATTTGCTTTTAAAGGAAGAAGCTGATATCGATTACTCCAAACCATATAAAATAACACAAGACAATGTTATTTGCATTTTGTCAAACGTTCAGATATTTTTTCAAAATAATATATTAGAAATATACTTAGGTAGAAAATGTTTCATTTCTGTCGGGAACTTCTGAATTTTATCCGTAGACAGAAATGAAACTTTCCACTGAGGTTAATATACTATTTTATTTTTAATCATGCAAATCTATTCAAATAATACAGTACATGGGTTTAATGTTGGTCACTATAACAAAATTAGTTATTAAAATGAGTTATTAATTATGAGAATACCAGTGCAACCAACTTATTTACAGAACTTTCTAATGTATTTTTTTCCTTTCTTCCTAATAACTGGAGAATAATAAATAATAACTAGACAATAGATCTCAAAAAGTTAAGATAACATGCAAGCCCTTTTGCTCTATCTCATTCTGGTTAGGAGTTATGACACTTGAAAAGCTGAAAGTGTCATTTTTTAAACGTCAATATCTCGAAAACCGTTGTAGATCTGAATGCCTAAAATCCCTTTTTATTCTGAATTCAATGATGTATGTATATAATTGAACAAAAAACTGTGGTCAAGTTTGAATCCCTCTAGCGGCCAAACTATTTAACCAATCAATGAATGTTGCAAATCACTTTCCACCTGGTTTACATTACATGATTGAAAATAACAGTATATTAAATGAGCATGTAATATCACCAAGTGAGTACTTTTTATACGACTGTGGTAAATATTCATAACAAAAGAAAATAACGAAATTGCGTTGTTTTGTACCTCCATGGGATCGAATTTGACAAGTTTATGACAGAACTGTAACTGACTGATTTTAGTGGATTTTAAGAGGGTGTTGTGGTTAAATACTGCTTAATGGAGAGGATTTTGATGGTTGTCATAATTAAAAATAGACTAAAATTAAGGCAGAAACAGACAACCAAATGTTACAAATGCCAAAAATGCAACCAATGTCACACTGATTTTGATACTTTTCACGTTTCGTTGTTTGGTACCTCCATTGGATTGAATTTGACAGTTTCTAAGCTTAGAACAGAACTGTAACTGACAGCTAATTGTCGTCTGTCAAAATATGACGTATTAATGTATTAGAAAAGAAAATCAAGGTTTAGGAATAACACTAAGAAATAATAACTGTTACGTTACTCCATTTTACTTTGATTTTTGCTATTTATTGGTGGTGTCCGCGAGTGAACTAACCCAGTAAGTAATAGCCGTGAGTAATAACTCATTACTCATGGGTAGGTAATGAGTGTTATTATCTCCTTTAGTCCAAACCTCATTGTTTCAAAATGGCAAGGTTTTAAAATGTGTTTTTATTTGCTTGAATCGATTGTAAAAATTCAAAACTAAATAAGACAAAATCACTGAAACTTAAGATGACCAGATGACACTAAGTTTCAAAATGACGGACATCAAATATGTATTAGTGCCCATGTTGTAGAAAACAATAATTAATACAACAAAAAGTATAAAATAATGAACATACAGTTATATGTACAAGCTTAAAACCACACTAATCAAAAAATCAACAAAACTTTTATAATTTGTGACGTCATTCTCATTTAGTTTTATTTTTCATATATTATAACTAGTGTCCTGGATGCGTATTCTTGAAATGAGGGAAGGAAGTTACCAAGAGAAATGTATGAAGAAAGTGGCAGAATCCTGCCATTGTCAGTTTCTTCTGTCACATTATATCAAAACTTCTCTTGAAATTCCTGCTCCCTGCTTTCCAGAATTAGGGCCCTGGATGACAAATCAATGATTACCAAAAGTTGGACAAAATATTAAATACAGCTAGGACAAATTTTAATCAGTGACAAAAGTTGGGCGCAATGTAGTGATGCGACGGCCCATAAAGGGCATAAATGGAGATTAATGCCGTTCAGCGGTCCTAGAACTGCGAGTAATTGGACATAGATATGCCCGAACTCTACTTTATCGCTATCTATATTGCCGACCGGTGCTAGATACATGCTGGGGCCAATTAGACTCGCTATTATACACCCGGACGTTTTTCCAGCTTATCGCGTAGCCAGATAAAGCTGTCTGTTTTGTTATTAGAATTAATGCTTTCTGTTATCTTTTGTCGCTTTTTTTAATAGTTTTTGCTAACTGCCAGACGACTTTGTCTACAGTAGTGTGTTGTCTCTTGGTAATCGAATTCTAGAGATTTAAAAGGTTTGAAAAGATCGTTTTCTGTAAGAGCTTTGGCTCGGAAAAAGTCATTATCTAAAGTTTCTAAACACTAGCAGCAGTTGTTTGTGGAATTACAAGTTGAAAAATACAGTAATTTTGAATTTAACTTGAACCAAGTGAATAATGAAAGGGTGAAACACATTAGAAGACTGTTACAGATGAAGTTAAAGTTGTTAATTTGTCATAAAAGTTTAGAACCCCATTTGAGACGCTCCATTCATTCATGAAAGAGTAAGAAACTTTTTGCTTTTTAATAAATTCATACTAATTTGATTAGGGAACAACAAAATGTGCATTAGTTCCGAATTTCAGATTGAAATTACAGCTTTCAATCAAGTTTGATTAGTTTCTCCGCAATTTGAAATGAGATCAACTGTTTCTATTGTGATCATTCACTAGTTAGTTAGTTAGTTGAACTTTTTATTCGCTAAATTGTTAAAGAGCATGGTTAACGTTAATTTTTGATAATCTTGAACAGTCAGACTTTGAGTACAAAGAATGGGGCCCATCAAAGGGTTATAAAATTATTGGCTGGTCAGAATGCCTATAAGTTTGACAACATTGCACGAATTTAAACTTACAAACTAAAGGTAAAAGTCCACTCAATGCTGTTTTTCTTAGACGTGTACTTTTTTGCGCAAAAAATCAAAGTTTAGCAGCAATATTCTCCGTAGCCAAGTCAAACTTCATCCTCCAATTTAGTTTAAACTTACTGTACAACAAAGTAGCCAGAAGAAGTCCACAAATAAAATTGTCCTGTAACTGTGAAAGCTTTGAACAAATACGGTCAAATTCAGATTTTAATTTGATTTTCATTGATACATAACGTTGTTAGTTGAAATTTTCATTTGTAGCTAATAAGGTGATCAAAGGAAAACTGGACGAGCTACAAATCGATATATTAAATTACGCTGTAACTATCAAAATATCGGTGTTGTAATACTTGACATTGTATGTTGTATGATAAAACAAACTTTGATTAGAGAAACTTTTTAGAAGAAAGACATCAAGGAGCAGAATCATAAAATGGTATCAATTATCATGGGTCGTAACGCTAGAATTTCAAAAATAATTTGGAAGTGTTTCTCTTGGCCTTTTTAGTTTGTGCCGCAAAAAGTATAGGTTTACAAAAATAACAAATTTGGTAATCTAATCGACAAATTCAGAGAGGTTTGACATCATCGCAGCAAAAATTCTGCCTTCTTAGACTTTTTTTAGGTTTTCTGTCTTGTCTCGCTTTTGCAATTATCAGTTCAGTAAATTTAGTTTAACATTACAAATAACAGAAAGTTTTTCCTTCAAAAATATACTTCTGTCGATGGTTGCATTTTTATTTTAAAACTGATTTTCCCCTTCCTTCAAAAAAGGAAATTGATCACTCTATTATATTTCCATTTCTTTAGGAAGAACGTTTGTTCCATTTTGCAAATATTCACTTTGGTCCTGGTTTTGATATTAGTTTAATATTTAATAGTAAACCTTACTGCACTTAAGTTCAGAAAGTCACACATAATACTGACCTCAAAGGGTGAAAGAAATAAGTCGAAAAGAACTAAAAGCAAAAGTCGAAACGACAAAACAATAAATTTCCCCCAGAATGCATTGACGTTTCAAATTCTATATTACCTATAAGGAACGACGTGGTTTATTGGTGCTATATCCACGGGAAGTCCGCACGTAAACTTTATCGTTCTTTGACATTTCATAACTGGTCTTGAAGCAGGTGCAACCGGGAAATTATTGGTCAATTTCCGAGTCCGATAGAGCGCACTATTTTCCTTCGGTAACGGTGGAAAAATATTGCCGTTGCGGGGGGGTGGTGTCGAAAGAAAACGTCGTGATTCAAGTCGGAAAAGTGTATTTTATTAAGCCCGAGAAATTGATTATTAGAGTAAATTGGGGTGTTTTCGGAAAAAATCGTCCCATTCCTGCACGTTTTCGCAAGGCCATCTCATCTGCTCCTCCCCTTTGGTGTATTTCGTGCACCAAGTGCCGCTTTCGTCTTTCAAGATACTGCTCACGCCCCCAGAACATTCGCATTTCGGAAGTTTCGGCATGTTGCACGGCATTACGTGGAACTGGTCTGGTTTATGCCGTTTTACCACATAACCATTTCAAATAAATCACAAAAAATTACCTAGAGCGACACACTGCAATCCTGTTTCTCCCGTTTCAGCTTGGTAGTCTTCCCAGCACTTGCACGATGATGTGGGAATCACTTTAGCAGGCTGCGCTACTGAAAGCCCCAGCACAAGGAGAAGAACCAAAATGGCAGTTACTGGCATCCTACGCACAGTAATCGAAAGGTAACACCAAAAGTTTTATTGTGGAAAAACTTACATTTTTAATATTCGTAGTTTCAGGAGATGATTCACATAACCGGTACCAACGCGTTTTGCACATGAAAGTAAACAAGTGGCACATCATCGACGCATAATGTATGAAATGCTGGTTTGTAGGTAAGCTGGTGGTTTTCTTGTAGAATAGTCCGAGGGCATAGTTTAGTAACATGTCCAAAGAAAGTTGACGGAAAAATTGTCACTGACAAATACAAATTTATTAACTTTTTTCGATCATTTATTTGAATTTATATATGGAAGTTGTGGTCGTCCAAATTATAATTTCAGGATTATTTATAATTTCGTAACACCTGTGCTATAATGCACTTTCTGTTTGGGGACCACTCGTATTGCAGTTTAGGATACAACATTTTCACTGAATTGGAAGTTTAACTATTTAAATTAATTATTTTCATTGATGACAGTATTAATCTTTGAACACACATTGATATAAATTACAGAAGTTTTAGTTTTTCCAAATTTGACTAATCAAAGCAATTTTCACGATATTTTGCTGTAATTCAAACATTTGTGATCAAAAAATTATTTTATTTAGAAAGTAAATTTGGCACAAAATTGCCTCTACAGGGTGGTCCAGTTTTAAATGTCAATAATTCACCATTCGATAGCCCATCAAAAAATAAGTTAACATACATTATGTCATTTTTCTGAAAAAGGCTTCCTAAGGAAAATACAGTTCTTCAAATTTCACTTTAAAAATTCGTTTTTTTTGTCATAACTGTCAGACCGTTGGATCAAATTTGGAACAAGCACTCTAGAAATTAATACTCATTATGAATGACGTTTGCCAAAATTCTCCAGAAGCGTAGATACAGGAAGATGGTTTTCATGTTTTTGTCTTATTTTCTCGGTGTTTGGATATTTTTCCAAAATTACAGTTTCTTTTAATTTTATTGTTCACGATGAAAAAGAAATTATCTCTTATAAAATTCTAATTTGAAACTTCGTTTACGAGATAATTCAGTTATTACGTTCAAAGACCCAAAACTAACCCAACCCAACTTAAAAATTGTCTTGGAAACGAAAAATTGATTTAAGAAGCCTAAAAAATTTTATTGTAGCCAGTTTTCATAGTTTCCAAATAAACTGAAATACTTTAGTTATTAAAATTGATTTAGAAAAGATAAAAATTGATTTCAGAAGCTTAAAAATTGTTTGTAACCAGTTTTAATACAAATCGAGAGACTTTAATATTCAAAATTGACTTGTTTATATAAAAAACCACATTTAAACCTTAAAAATTGACTTGAACACCAAAAAGTGACATCAGAAACGTAAAATTTGCATTTGAACTAAGTTTTCATAATTTAAACACAAATTTCAATATTTTAGTCTTGAAAATAGTCTTAAATACAGGACATTGACATTAGATTCATGAAAATTGTCTTGAAAACTAACTTTTCGTACTTTTTACTTTGCTTTTCATTTTCTTAGAATTCTGGACTATTTTTAGTGCTTCAAAACTGCTTTCAGCTTGGAAAATCGAAGTTATTGACATAGCAAACTTAAAAAAACAAATTTTACATTCTCCGTAGACTTAAAATATCATTTTAAGCTTTTTTACTATTAAATCGACTTCTACACACCTCAGTGCTAAAAATTCAAGTATTTCTTAAAAATCTAGACTGTTTTTAGTGCTTTAAGATGCTTCAAGACTATCTTTTGACTTATCAGGCCTAAAAGCCAGTTTGGACACTTATAGTCTTGAAAATGTCATTTCAAACTTAGCTTATTTACTATTCAATTTCTACACTCATAGGTGCAATAAATTGTAGTATCTCTAAGAAATTCAGACTGTTTTTAGTGCTTTTTAAGACTGAAAAATCGAGTTTAAGACTATTTCCAAAAGTCAAGTTTCTTCAGTAATAAAAGTAAAAAAATTTGGTACCAAATGCTACGATATTAGTCTTGAGAAATAAAATAGTCCGAAATTTTAATTTACTTCTAGTCTTGTTTCAGAAAATTGAGTTGTACACCAATTAAAGTCCTGAAAATAGACTCTCTTTAGTTCAAGTCAGTTCTAGCCTTTTAATCAACTTTTAGATTATTTTTAATAGCAAAAAATCAGTTTTATGTACAATACAATCTTTGTCTTCCGGACTGTTTTTAGTTCTTAAAATCCAGTTTCAGATACTGACAGTCTGAGAAAACGAATTATAAGGCTATTCCTAGTAGTTAATAGCAAATTTTTAGACTATTCAGTACAAATTTGAACTCTCACAAGTCTTGAATGTTCATTTTTACACTATAAAACGATTTTTTAAATTGAAATTTGGTGGGCTGTATCTTAGGAAACGTTTTTCAGAAAAATTACATAATGCAAGTCAACTTATTTTTTGATTGGCTATCGAAAGGTGAATTATTGACACTTAAAACTGGACCACCCTGTATAGACATACAGCTACTATCAATTTCATTTTAGTACTGTAAAATTGAGTCATTATTAGGTTAGATTAGGTTTTTAACTTGTCTAAATTTCTAGTGTTGCTACAGGCGTCAAAACAATTTTTCCTTAAAAATTAAATGTTAATAAACACCGACGCTCATACTACAAGCACGTTTTCATCAAAGAGTCAACCGAGTGGCGAATAAATTAAACTGAACAAACCTGCGTGCCTTTGTAAGTCCTATTAAAGAAGCGTTGACACTTAACACAGAAACTTAATTGTTTTACGCTACTTCTTCAACCTCTCCGCATTAAAACACATATTCTTTCGGTGGGAGCAAAAGGAAAACCGTCTTCAAACTCGGATGTAAATTAACAGAAACGACGGCACAATCGACTCTTTAATATGCAATCAAGTTGATTATGAAAGAGCGTCGCGACGCCCCATCACATGCCACTTGAACACGCGACGTCGACGTCGGCTGAACCACTTGTTGTATGCCCCAGACTGAAAATCGGTCAATATTTTCATTTTTACAGACGCTAATCTATTAGCGAGATGCTTTTAACTTGAGTGCTTGCTCGAGACTCTTTTGTTATAAACGTACCTGGAACATTTTTAAAGATGGCACTAAAACGGTTTAGGGATGTTTTGTAATATCGATAAGTGCTCTAGTAATTTGATAATTTTTTAAATCAACTTTAAACCGGCAAGTCTTAGAAATAGAAGAATAACGAAGAAGAAGAAAGTTATATGTTAAATATTCAAAAAATATTCCTGAAGTCTCATATATCACATTATAGGTAAAAACGTGGGTACATGTGTGTCGTCAAACTAGGCACCATCAGACCTACAATCCGTATGAGACTACAGATAGTGGATGGTATACAGGGTGTCCGTTTTACTAGCCTCACCATGGGAATCTCTCTTTTAAAAACAACACAAACAGTTTCCCTGTCTCTCTTCTCCTCATAGCAAACTGAGCGAAACAAAATATGTATGGACATATGTCTTCAATGCATTTTTATCAAATGTCAAAAATTTCAATTGTCATTCTGAATCACAGTCTAATGTCGTTGCAGATGACAGGTTGCCATATTCACTTTAAAATACCGAATGTTTGTTTTTCAGTTTTAGTGTTTCACTGATTTAAATTAAACCCAAACACACTAAAAATTGGTATTTTTGCAGTTCCTTACTATTTGGTGCAATCGTTCAAACTCTAAATGTACTGGTTACAAAGAATTACTAATTTACCTTCCGACTCTAGCCTTCCACCTACGTTACGTATTTCAAAAGTCTCTAATTACATCACGGAGGATGGTGGCAAGCTCATTTTAACATTCGATATAAGCCTTTTATAAAAATACTGGCGATTTAATATTGGAAAGCAAAACTTAATAGCATATTGTTACGATTTTCCCGTGGGTTCACACAAAGTCAATTTAACTCAACGATTAATAAATTTATTACACTTCAAAACACTCCGTACAATAATTAACACAGCTACTAAAAACACTACTACAATTCCACAATTATTCCACTATTTAAACTTAACCGCGTTCCCAAATTCACTACTTCACTACTACTCTGTCATCGACGCCGCTTCTTTTATATTCGCAAACCACGTTCTAGAATGACCGCGAAACGCTTCGCGATTTGCTTCGAATATTCCAGGTGTGGCGCTTCCTAACTGTGGCCTACTTTAATACGCGCCCGGCCAGATATTGCGGCGCTTCGATTCCATCCCGAATCGAGTATAGTAGGCCCAAACCGTAACAATATTGTAAGGCATAAATTGTATTAAGTTTATATTTTGAACCTTAAATTCCACTATGGTAGAGGACCCCATTGGAGACCAATATGTGGCTAATAATGAAATGACATGCATGACAACTGACATTTGACATTAGTTATAAAAAAAAGGTCTGAGTTCACTAGTTCCTTTGGTCACGTGATGGTCAACTTTTGAGAATCAGACATTATTATCAATCATCATTGTAATAAATATTTTTTTTGACCTACGACAGTCTTATTATGAACATTTTCATATTTTCGAGGCACTAATATATTTCAAGAATCTCTTTTTTATACGAAACACTCACTCCACGCTCTTTTACTAACAACGATGCTGATTTTGAACGTGGAATGTATGCAAAGTTCTAGTTAGAAGAGAAAGGTACTCATCGCCCTCGTTGTAATCTGAACAAGTGAAATGAGTCGATAAAGGGCTTTTAGCTTTTAACACTGGAGAAGGGCGTGTTAAAGTGTATCGCACCCCTAGCTAGAATCTTAAACAACAGGAAAAGTCAAAATGAGAGCTTTTAGGAATTGTTTCGCACTTAAGGTCATATTAAATTGCAACTCGATATTCTCAATGGTAAAGTAGTATTAAAATCGGAGTTTTATAAGACACCCAAATCAATACTTTATTTGTTTTGAATATAGTCTGGAAAGTGTTTTTTCAAGCGGTCTAAAATAAGCTTATTGTGTACCTGTACTGCCGGCGTGGAAAGACTATTTCATATCCTAGGAGGTAAAAAAATAATGTCCAAAACTTGATCCAGACTAAAAGCGTTGCATTTAGAAAAAAGCAGATAAAATTAATGCAACACTTACTTTGCTTTGATTGGCTTGTCAGGCTTGGCTCTGCAATACAATCCTTTCATGGTCTTATTCTGAAATACAGTTTTCCTGAAGGTGTCAGGGCTAAATTTGTGATCAAATTCAAAATCAACATAAACAAACGGACAGAGCGTACAATAAATTCACCACTTGGGCCAGAGAACACCAAGCTGTCAATTTTACCGAAAATGTTGTATTGGCCTATTTTGCCCATTTAAGTAAATCATTGAAGAGTTTGACAATGTGGGCTCAATATTCCATGCTTAAAGCTGAGCTAAATATTCAAGACAGTATAAATATTCTATCGTATAAAAAGGTGCAAGCATTTTTAAAGCAAAAAAGTGAAAACTATGCAGCTAAAAAGTCTAAAACTTTCACCAAGAACCAAGTAGACACTTTTTTAACAGAAGCACCTGACAAAAAGTATTTAGCCATGAAGGTAAGATCCGAAACAAAAATGAATTTATGATTTTTTTTAATACCTATATTCAACATTTTTAGGTTGTTTCAATATACGGCATATCAGGGGCATCTCGATGTAATGAATTGGTAAACTTGAGAATTCAAGATATTGAATACATGGAAAGATTAATTCTGGCCCAGAACATTTACAATTGTTGGAGAATTTTACATAAATATTTGTAAAAAATACTTGTCTCTTCGTCCAGATGTTATTGATACAGATCGTTTTTTCATTAAATATCAAAATGGAGTTTGCCACAGAGTTGTAATGGGTATTCACAAAATCTCAAGTATTCCCAAGGAAATAGCGTTGTTTTTGAAATTGGCTGATGTCAAAGAATATACTGGTCACTGCCTTCGCCGAACCTCTGCAACTCTTCTTGTAGATAATGGTGGACACATTTACTCATTGAAAAGACACGGTGGTTGGAGGTCTACAACTGTAGCAGAAGGCTACATTGACGATTCTTTAAGAAATAAAAATGACACAGCAATAAAAATTCTGGATGTAAATGATTGTAATTTAATACCTATGGAGAACAATACCACAGATGATATCAGAGAACCAGTAATTTCAACAAACCCACAACAACAACCTACTTTAAATGTAGACCATGAAGTAAAGGGGCAGGAATTTCATTTATGGCAGAATTGTAAATTTGAAAATTGCTCATTTAAACTGACAATGACGGTTCATAGTTCGAATACCGACGAAGAAAATTGAAATATACAAATTATCCATTTTTAGATACTGGTACACATTTGCAAAATTTGGTTTTTTACATATTTGAATTATTGTTCGACTACTATGTGTAACTTAATTAATGTAACTATTTTAATTACAGTTTTGATTTAAATTTTTACTGTTTAATTTGAAATGCATTTGTTCTATAAATGTTTAATCTTAAACTGTGACGTCATTCTGTTTTAGTTTCATTTTTTGTGTACTTTTTGATTTTGAGAATTTTTAATTATTGACCTTAAACCAAAAGGTTAACATTTCGTGATATGCTTGTTAGGGTTAGGTGGAGCATCTTAACCGGTTCTAAGTTAATAATCCAGTTAGTTACTAAGTTTTCCCCATTTGAAATCGGGGGCGAATCCTCGATAACAACTAATTAATTTCGGCAGCTTGAACGGGCGCGGCCAACTTGGAGGCTTTCGGGTTAAGTACATTGATAACGTTTGTTAGTACAGCGCAAAGAGCTTTAAACCTCAAGATGGGGGTAATTATCGATTTGCTAGTCGACCTCAAAGTCTGCCGCACTACAAACTTGAGTTATTAGTTACCTGCGACTGTTAAAATTTAGCCAAAACGCCTTAGTTCGGGCATAACAAAATTAAAAAAACATCAGGTAATTAGGGGCATTTTTCGCGCAGATTTCGGGCAAAAAAACTGTACGAAAATGGGAGGGGGGCTTAAGAGTGAGCCGTAATTTGTATACTCTGACACGGCAATTTTTCACAGAAGAGGAAGATTAGTGTTTGCGATTAAAGGGCCGCCCTCAGCCGGAACGAGAGTTTTGAGAGTTATTGCCTATTATATTTTATTGACAAAAACTCTCGCCGTCGGGACTTAAGAGCCCTTCGCTAAAATAAATATCGAAAGATATTTTTTCCAATTATAAAAGGAGTCGACCTTGTTTTTAAGGTCGATTTCATCCCCTGATTTTTATCAGGTCAACGCACTTTATCGTCGTGTAATACGAGGTGTTTTCGAAAATTGGTAATTTTTGAACTTCTTTAGTATTTCAGTTGCTCTTAAAGTTATCAAAAAAGGAAGAACGGTTCCCGGTAGAAGTTTTCATATAGAATCCAATGGCGTAGTCAGTTTTTTTCTATTCCGTTTAGTTTCTGACATATGACAGTTACATTTTTTTAAATGGAACATCCTATATATTTTTACGTCATTTAATTCTGTTGATTTTTACCTTTTCAACGGTGTATTACAACATATAAGTTTGTAGAGGTTAATCCTGTTATTTAAAAAAAGACCTTTGCTAAGTTAAAAAAGGCCAATATCTAAAATACCAAACAAAATCGGAAATCGTGTAAACTAACACATCAAAAAATTATATATTTTTAATAAATCTTATTAAAAATCTAAGTTACAAATAGTTCTACCGTCACTTTAATAAGAAAAGTGGCCATTTCTATTTTCTACTATTTTTAAGGTAGAAGTTGAAAAAACTGTTTATAAACGACATGTAACATGTTAATATGAACATAGCCAAATTTTGTTTCGACTGTGGGTATTTTTTTACATATTATTTAGCACTTTTTTGTTAAGGAAACGCTTTTTTTCTAATTACCAAGATTAACGTTTACAAACTTATATGTTTTAATACACCGTTGAAAAAGTAAAAATCAACAGAATTAAATGAACTAAAAATATAAAGGGTGTTCCGTTTAAAAAAATATAACTTACTGTCATATGTCAGAAACTAAACGTAATAGAAAAAAACCGACTACGCCATTGGATTCTACGTCAAAACTTCTACCGGAAACCGTTTTTCCTTTTTTGATAACTGTAATAGCAAATGAAATACAGAGGAGGTTCCAAAATGACCAATTTTCAAAAGCCCCCAAGCACACAACAAATTTATTTGTTATCCAATTGAAGTGACATTTTAGAAAATTCCCATCTTAGGTTTGTATAATTATTTAGATTTTTTTTAACAAAACTTTCTGAAGTAAAATTCCAAAAAGTACAACAAAAAAAAAATTTTTGATTTTACAGCCACTCCATTGATTTCTCACAGGTATGCAACAACCACTTTGGTCCCCTTGCTTCTTCCTGCTATACTTACATTCATTTTCATCATTGATCAAAACAAAGAAAAAAACCGCAGACAACCACTCACCCAAATAAGCCAACTTAAACCCTTACAAAAGAGGCTTAAACCCTTTTTTAAAGGATACACGTGCAAAACCAACTCACTTAATTAAGACCCCATTAAGCTTAATTCGCCCCCCTTTTTAATTAAACGTGTGCTAATTGCAAATAAGTTTTATTATTCGGGTTAATTAAAAATAAATTTAGACCGAGCATTCGCAATTTTACCGCACAAGGGTTTGGAAAAACAGTCGAGTTGAAGGCGGGACAGTGTTTTCCTTTTTTTTCCAACGCGTTGAAAACGTGGAAAATCAATGTTTTAATTTGTACTGCCCTTTGAACGTTAAGAACTACTCGCTTTGATCTTGTTAACAAACACGAAATGAGTGACAAGGCTTTCAATATGCTTTGTCGTTTACTTTTTGTTGAAGTTTGAGTTCAATTCCAGAAATTTATTAAAACAAGCAGTTTTTCCTAGAAATGTTTGTTGTTTCTATTTTTATCTATCTCTAAAAATGTCTAAATCTACGAGTAATTGATACTATAACAATTTATAATGCGAAAAGATCCCATTAAGTCCTATAAAATTAACTTTCCTTTAATTGAAACGTGTGTGTTGAAAAAATGTAACTTACACAAAGAAAAGTTCTAGATTTAAGAAATTTTCCTCATTTGACGAAAAATTCAATCAAATTTTGGCATGGACAGAAGGTTTAGTGATTTCCAATTTTACGAAACTTCTTTAGTTTTATAATCTTGCTTTCAAATAAGAAGTAATGTACGAGAGAAATGCAGATAATTTACAATTAATTATTATAAATTCAACTAAGTAGGCTTTTTTTTAACGTCAAGACTTATTTTGGCGTCCCATAAAGCTGAAATAGAGCTGTCCTTTCAGGAACTTAGTCTCAAGCCAAACTAGACCTAATTTACACCCAAAATGTTTAAATGAAATGCCACTTTTGACACTTTTATTAATGTTTTTGTTGAAAAACATTGAGTTATACTAGTGCTGACATTGCCACTAAGTTCAGTTTTAATTAACATAAAACCAATACCATTAAGACTCATTTTATCCTGCTGATGATAAACTAATTAGTATTAAGGTAAATTATACTTAATTTGCCAAGTAAATTGATACTTTTGACATAATTAAATTGTCTTAACTAAATTAACATAACGCACACTGCTAAATTGTCACTAAATTCAAATTTAATTAAGTAAAAAATTGTGTGTTTTCTTAATTACAATAAAATTCTTTTCAGAAGGTAATTATCTAGTTTTAAGTAAAATTTAGCCTAATTTACACACAATTTTTTTAATAATAATTTTTATATTTGTTATATGAGGCTTTTGTGAAAACCAATGGGTTACATTGTTAAGTTAGTTCAGTTTAAAACTAGATTAAAATTGATATTATTAAGACGATAAAGAATGAAATATGTGTCTCATTGGTGTCTCATGAGGAAAATCAAAATGCCACAGCCCCCAAGGTATACATTGTTGCCAAAGTGTAAAAAAAAACTGTTTAATATGGAACTTAGATACATACATTGCTAATCAATAAAACGTTCTTTTGGGAGCGATAGAGAAGTTCATTCTCCATTTTCATTTAGCCTTTTGGTTTCCTTTTTACTTTTTTTTTATAGTTTTGCATCAACATCTTTTAAAGCCAAGTTCCCTTCTACTCATTTTCATAAAATTCCATGTTCACATTGTAGTACAAGTTTTCCACATCCAAACATATTTCACCGGTTTTTCCAGACGTCTGGACTATCAGTGTCGAGGATCGAAAGTACAAGACATTCCACAGTCGATAAACCAGTAGTTAATTAAGGCAACATTGACCCAACTGTCGATATCGCCCATTAAGGGTCCGGTAAAGCTGATATTCCAGAGAGAGTAAACATAAAAAGACCCTATCCGAAGACGTTCCATATAGGAGAACGTACTTTGAAAGTCAACTGCCCGTCTCGAAAAGTTCATATCAGTCGTCGACGTTAAAAAACAACGGTTACGGCAGGCATAAACATGTTTATGACGTGCATGTTTATGTCCGCGCCGTTGTCCCCGATTTTATGTCGTCAGTTAAGGGAAGAAGGGCTGAAAATGAAATTTGGTTGAAAAGGGCCAAAAAAGGGATATCGAGTCACGTTTTTAAGAGAACCCTCACTATTTATTATACATGGGGAAAACGAAGTACAGCTTTGGATGTATCAGAGCTGTATAGGCCTTATCGATAAAAGTAAAAATTGTAAGGGCTGATGATAGATGTAAATTTATGCGGTTTCTTTGTTTGGTTCTCTTTAGTGTTTCCTTATACACGTTGAAAGTTTTAGCATCCACTATGCAAGCAAAGAAAATCCATTATTCATGGCATATTTACCAACATCTTTTCGCGGAAGATTATATTTACCTTAAGACAGCCGCAATAGTCGACGAATTAGCTGTGTTGAGTTTGAATATTCATGGTTTCAAGAAAGTTTAGTCTCAGTCAGTGTAGTTTCTGATAATTACATATTTATAAAATCTTGATGAAGGTAAGCATCAGGCAGATTTAATAGGAGCGCGCATCTAATTTAATTAACTCGGAGAATCCCTCTGAAGGCTCCTTTGACGGAGCCCAAAGTAGATGTAGTGGCTTGTAGACGTTAATTAAATTTTAGTATTCAGCCCCTTCGTCGGTACGACGTGAAAGTTTAGCTGATACTTGTGTATGATGACACTACAATGATTTGAGTCTCAAAAAAAGGAGAGCAAAGCGTCATGGGATATAAAGAGGGAAGGAGTATGTCAAAATTTACATCAAGTATTTAATAAATGAGTTTGTTTTGAGTTTTAACTCGATTCTTACTGCAATTTGGGCCATATTTTATAAAAATAAATTAAACAAGCACAACCAAAAGAAAACCTCAAAAAGTCGGTTATTTTAAATTATTTTCGGTTCAATATGGCAACCCTGCTCTTGCAAGGTATTGAAACAACTTTGTACAGTAGTAAACAAAAAGTTTTCCAGTTAAAAAGTTGTTTTTGCAGCATTGTAAGCCAAATAGAAAACACAATAAAATGCTTTCACCAGGTTAAACAAGCCAAAAAGTCGGTTATTTTGAAATAATATCAGTTAAATGTGACAACAGGTTAAAGGATCTTTGTACAGTAAAAAACAAAATTTTTTTCAGCCAAAAAGTAGTTTTTGCAGCGTTGCCAGTTTGAAAGCACATTTGCCATGTTAGTTAGAAAGTCGGTTATTTTTAATTTTTTTTGGTTTAATGTGTCAATACGAATGCGTAGAAGGGCCACAGACGTTATTTTTCTTAAATTTTTACTTCAAACTCAGAAATTAACTAAATTCCGACTTCAAACTCGGAATTTAGTTGCAATGTTGTCAAACTGATAAATTCTAGTATTTTAGATCTACTAATTAAGATCAAAGAGTGTTTGCAATGTTGCCAAACTGACTAATTTTACTAATTTGGTTTGAAGAGTATATGCAATGTTATCAAACTGACTAATTCTACAATTTTGGTTTGAAGAGTGTTTCCAATCTGTTCAAACTGACAAGTTCAACTAATTTCTTTGAAGTGTGTTTGCTTGCAATGTTGCCAAATTAACAAACTCTCCTAATTTAGATCGAAGACTGTTTGGAATGTTGCCTAACTGACAAAATTTGGTAATTTGGTTCAAAAGTATCCTTGCAATGTTATCAAACTAACAAAGTCTGCAATTTTGGTTCGAAGAGTGTTTGTAATGTAACCAAACTGACAAGTCCGACTAATTTCTTTGAAGTGTGTTAGCAATGTTGCCAAAGTTAACAAATTTTACTAATTTGCTTCGAAGAAGGTTTGCAATGTTGCCAAACTGAAAAATTTTGTTTAATTTGGTTTGAAGAGCTTTTGCAATGTGACAATGTAAATTCTGAGTTCGAAGTCGGAATTTAACTAAATTCCGAGTTCAAAGTCAGAATTTAACTAAATTCAGAGTTTGAAGTCGGAATTTAGTTAATTTCCGAGTTTGAAGTCGAAATTTAAAAAAAATAACGTCTGTGGCCTTTCTACGCCTTCGTATGTTAACACTGCTTTTAAAAGGCTTTAGGGTAATTCTAGAAGTATAAAACAAAGAGTTTTTAAAGCAAAAAGTGGCTTTGCAATAAAACTTTATAAAAAGGCATATTTTGTTCCAAAGTTATGAGAAGACTAAGGTAGTCGTTAACTAGCTAATAAATGGAACCGCTGATAAAAAAATGTTAAGCCAACTCAAATACTTTCATTTGAAAAATATTCTGTTTTAGCAAAATGGCAAAATACAGAATGTAAAATACCACAAAATTAGCCAAAACTCGATTCTCTAGCTCTTTACGTTTCAAAAATATCAATTTAAAAAAATACTTTAATGTTTTCCTCTGAACTAGAAACATCTTAATTCTTTAAAAATATGCTCACGTTTTAATTAAGTTTTACCCTTTGCCTCAATTTAACTATTCGTGTATAATTAGGAAACTAAAGAACACTGGATAAAAAAATTGCCAAGAAATAGAAGAGATGAGCTTGAAACTCGACACAGGAAACTTACACAAGAAATTGAGAGAGATCACTGGCAACAGTGGCAACACACGAAATAGAAAACCACAGGTAGTAAGGAAATCAAATGGAGAACTTTAATTATCAGAAGAAGATAAAATAACAACATGAGAAGAAAACATAAAAGATAATAGAGAAGAAATTACATAAAATACATAATGATCGACTAACTCTGAAATCAGTAATGAAATACACAATTAAAAACTAAAAGAGGTAGAGCTCCAGGGCCAGACGAAATTCCGGCCAAACTAATGAAAATCATGGATGATAAAAATAAAAACTTTCAAATTAAATAAAAATCAATAAAACCAAATCCATGATAATTTCAAAAGCTACACTGGAAGGTAAGTAGTTGGAGAGGTTGAAAATGGTGAGGTTTTGTTTTTTGTTCATCAATCCCAATCCTCTGACCGGTTTCGCCGTATTACGGCTCATCAGAGAGGCTATAGGGCTTGATAACCAAAGAACAAAACCTTCGTTCCAGTATAGTCAACTGGATGCCAGAAATGATAGTTGTGTGCAACATCTGGTGACATCTGTACTCAACTCTATGAGTTAGAACCTCACCATTTTCAACCAATCAGATCGGTGTTTACCGAATGATGCGGCATTAATGGTGCTGTTCCTAGATTTTGGAACGCCATCTGTACTTTCTAACTCATAGAGTTGAGTACAGATGTCACCAGATGTTGCACACAACTATCATTAGTTGGAGAGGGTTGACAAATACAAATACCTGGGAGAAACCATACATTTTTAAAAGTCAGTGTTAAAAATCGTTGGACTGAAGAATTAGACCACATACGTCTACTTAGCAATGACAAATACTTTCTCTTACAGGTACTCATGAATAGAAGAAGAAAAAACACAAAAGCATATGAAGAAAAAAGAAATATTAGCTGAGGAATATGAGAGAGAGTGAACTAGCATGAGTGGTGATCAGTTTTTCACGTTGCAAGGGATACAACTGTCGTAAAGGAAGACGGCATATGAAGAAGAAGAAGTACATTCCTAATTTGTAGTACTCTGTAAATTAGCCGTCACCTGACAATTTTTTTTAAAAATATTCTCTCTCAAGTCTCGAGAGTTTATACAAAATTTAAGTGGAGCTACTCGAAAAGAGCTATGTGTCGCAGGACGGTGCAGTAATGATAGAACGGATTACGGTCCCTTCGGGAGTGCTAATGCTACCCTTAAGACGTTTTAGGATGACCCTTTACGCCCGTATATTGAGATTTATTTCGGCGCTCCCGCTTAGTGAATTCCCCAATTTAGGCGAGGCACCTTTGTAATTTTGAAACGATCGTCGACGTACTTCGACATAATTTATCGCGCTCTCGCTTTATATTAAAAGGTGATTTCGGTTAGGATTTATACTCTCTGTCTCTTTTATGTAATAACAACACACACCTCTTGGTCGTGAAAATTGATGATTCGGGAATATAGCGCCCAGACGTTATTCCTCCGCAAAACAACACCCGCAACAAAAACAAAAGGACCGCCTTGCCGCTAATAAAACATAAACACACGAAGCAATTTCCCGCTATACATAAAATAAACTTTGGCATAAAGAAAACTGATGCCGCGATATAACCAATTCGCCGGATTGACAAACATCAATTTTACGGATCGGGAACAAAGTTTGTCGTTGCATTATCCTACGGGGTCTGATAGATCTATTCCGGGTTGTTTTCGCTTTGCAGACAGTTTCATTGAAACTTGCCAACGGATTCCGAATTAGTTCAGGTGAGCGAACCTTTCGATTCGATTGCTTACTGTTTTTGAAAAGGTATTGCGACATCAAAGATACAATTTTAGAATATTGCAGCTTCTGCTCTGTTAAATTAATCTGTGAAGACGACAAAGTGTAGTAACAGTACCTTGATGATATCTGTGTGTTTGTCTGGTTTGCTGTTTTGGAGTGAAATCGTGTTACTCAGTTTTTCATAAAACCCACAAATCTGCTGTGATTACTGTAGGATATCAGGTCAAAGCAAATTGTTCAAAATGAACAAACCATTGAATACTGTCAAAAAAGTTTTAGAATCTCATTATTAAGCATTTTGTTCCCAGTGATCTTTAAAAACTTCTCTTTGTGATTTGTGATCTAACTCACTATTTTCCTGAACAAACCAGTTTTGAAGAACTAAATACCTATCAAAGTAATCGACCTTTAAAAATATTATCTTTAAAGTTTTCAGTAGTTTGGCATTTTCAGGTATGAAATCTCTAAGGTACAAAGGAAGAAGTAAATCCTGTTCCATTGATGTTCAGCTGAAGATACTTGAATATTACTTGAAGAAATCTGCATCTTCAGTTCAGAAAAACTTTAAGTAATCATTTAAGAAGATAAAATCATTGTTTTTTTCAGCAACCTTATTTTACTAAGCATTTTTGGTTCTACTGAGACGTTGTCGAGTTTATAAATTCCTAGCTGCTCCCGAGGGGTAAACCGCTGGGGCATTATGGTGTAACCATTTTAGGAATTAATGGGCATTACTGGAGGACATTGGTATTTTGAAAACTATTAATATAATTGGGAACGTCTAAATTATATTATAAAAAAAAATCATAAAATAATGTTTTCTATACATCTACCATTCAAATTTAAACATAAATAAAGTTTGGTAATTTCAATGTATTTCGTTGGAATACAAT